>NW_023425346.1:54758471-56104721 GCF_014108415.1 Molossus molossus
CAATTAGGCAAGATCACTAACATTACAGAACTCATACTTTGAATGCCATGTATATTGTGCATTGTATGAAAACCTCAGATATTTTGGAGAAATGGGTGGCTAATAAATAACAATAAACAATAAAAACTCATCAATTCAAATGAATATTATGGCCATTAAAATGATAGCTATGAACACCATTTCAGTTTAGAAATTGCTAATGTGCACTGTGACATGGATACAATAATTATAGTGCTTTGTACGTAAACACTTAGTTTTCTAAGAGCATTATGATTTATAACATTTTAGATTAATAATAGTATTATCCTAATTTTACAGGTAAGTAAACTGATATATAAATAGGTGAAGTAATTTGCCCAAAGTCCCACAGCTAGTGAGGGACCCTGATTTTCAAAACAGTATTAGATGTTTTAGGCAGTACAATTAATACAGGAAGAGGAAGAAAGAGGTATAATGATTGAATCAGAAAAGCCAAACTTCTTATATGTAGGTGCAATAATCACCCACCTAGAAAATTTGAATCACATGAAAAACCTTGAACATAAGAAAAGGTGATCACTAGATGAAAATCAAGGGTTTACTTGCTTTCTAATAAAAAGCAATCGCAGAATACAATGCAAAAACATTCTGTTTAAAATGCAACAGAAATAATAGAATAGGAAGCAAGCCAACAAGGACCGTGAATGATGGCTGTATCTGGGCTTCAAAGCTTTGTGTCTGGCTCTGAAGTGACGCTCTTGACTTTAACAGGCAGAAGAGGGGCCCAAGAACGCAAAGTTCTGCTGACTTAGAAAATTCTAACAATGAGGAAAAGTAATTGAAGAGCTGCCATATAATAATGTAAACTAAAACTAGTATCACAGAAAGTTATTTAAAAAAAATTTAAATACAAAGTGTAGACTTTTGCAGTGTTTATAATAATTCTGGAATGGTCCCATTGTACATAAAAGAAATTGAAAAGGAGCGTAGTTTCTCTGAATTGCCTTGTTTTCTGTTTTCCAAGTTATTTGCCTCCTTTTTTGCCTAATTCAACCCCTACTTACCGCTTTCTTCTTTGATATCCATCACTGTATTAAATCATCAGTTTGATTTAATAGAAAAAAAGAAATTGTTTTAGTATTGGATTCAAAAGCCTCATGGAAGGTATAACGGGCTATTTTTGGTGGGGTGTCAGGACACTTTGTATCCTGGGACCTCTGCTTGAATCATTCCTCTGACACCCATACACTGCCTTAGTTGTGAAAAAAGAAAAACAGAACAAAAAACCCCACATCCAGGCTGCTCTCCATGGGCAGGAAACTGTCCCTGTCAGGAAAGCTGGGCAATCCTACCACCTAGCTTCATTCTCAATTGGATTATTGTAATGTGACTTGTATAGAGGCAAATGTTAGTAAGGGACATTAGCAATTCCAGAGTTTCACTTAGGTCCCTTCTATGGTTGAAGGGCTTTATTCTGGAATTTCCAGCACCCTCCGCGAAATGAATGCCAGAAACTCTGCAGAAGGTGAGGTCTGCCATAGGTGAGAATATGGGGATGCTCTTGCATCGAAACTTTGATTATGAGATGAGTCATTAGTATTCTGTTCTTGCTGAAAATTTTGCTTATAAACTTGAAACATTCATCCACTCATCCATCCATCCACCCAACCATGCATCCATTTATACAAATAAAGAACTCATAACTACTGGGTCTAGAACACCATGCTAAGAGTTTGGGAGGGGTAGAGGAATAACACACCAGTTCGGGTTTTAATTTGATAAGAATGCCCATGGTCTTATGTCTTGCCACTTACAGATAGCCAAATGTATGTGGTCACACATTGTGCTGGATAATATCTAGACCATCATTCATTTCTCTAGATAAATGCTCACAGAAATGAAATAAAATAGAGAATTATGATTGTAGCCAAACTGCTCTCTTTCTTAGGTGATTCCAAACAAGAGAACATCCAAAAAATTGTAGAACTTCCAGGCCCTTAGAAAATATTCCTAAAAGACTTAAACTTGATCTGTATGTTTTAGCCTTAATGTCCTCATAACTCTCCCATCACCCATCTTTCTTTGCTCTATTCACAAAGACCTGGTTCTGAAAACTTGCGGCACTCTTCTGATGGGAATGCATTTCACAAACATTTGGATTCAAGACTATTCGTTTAGTTTTCTCCAGGATTGCTGCCACTCCCATGAGGTTGGTCATTAATGCCCAGAGCTTAGTGATATGGAATTAGAGGTGATCACAATTGTGGATCCAGTGAGGAATAAAAGAAACCTGAAGGAAGATGAACTTTGAAAATAGCCTACCAACAAGGCCATGTGGCAGCCACTTCAGCTCATCAAAGCTCTCTTGGAACACTTTCAGGAAGAACTTGATTGCAAGCTATGCCTGGCTGCCACCACTTCTCATTTCAACAACACTGGGCATATTTTTTAAAGTCTTCTGAGCATAATAACAGACAAGCAACTCAGTAATGCAAGGCTATAATTCTCCTGAGGGGTGCTGGCGGTGACATGTACCATGAAGTCAGAATCTGAGTGGTTTGTCACCAGAACCCCCCAGGGTGGAATTATAGCCTCATTCACTTCTTGCTTATTTTCTTTAATATGTAGATGTCACTTTGCCTCTCCCATCATCTCCCCTGCAGTTCTTACCCCTGATTTCCTGGCCACCAAAGAATACTTTATCTTCTACTGTTGTGATACTTTTCTCTCCCTTGAGCACTTTATAACTCTGCTACGTGGAATGGTTGTGTTTTCTTCTCTTTGTCTTGTCAGAGGTTTGCTGTTGCAGGGTCAGATTACTCAAGAGGGCCACTAGATTTGGGTCCTGGAAATAGAGACATCAGGGCTCTGTGTGGTCTTGCTTATGAGGGAGGATAACTTTAGATGTGGACAGGGCAGTGCTAGCGAAGGCTGAGGCTTGGGGATGGCTGTAAGAAAAACTGGTAGAGCAAAGAAACACAAGATTCAAACATGGAAGACACATCTTCCTAATAGAGTTTGATGACTCGTAAGTTTAAATACATATACATCTCCCTATATGTAAATAATTTTCATGAATAAATACATAAGTGCATGTATTCATGAATACTGGCATAAAATAACAGCAATAGCTTTAAACTATGAGAGCTTACTTTAACACCCCTGGGGTCTCACATGATTCAACCTGTGAATTGTATCTGATTTCGAATAAATTGCAGTTGATCTCCAGAAGCTTTGATGAGAAGGAGCCTGTATCTTTGCTGTGGATTTCCCTAAAGGGAGAATTCAAGGGTTTCATATCCCACAACTCAGAGCAGGCATTATAAGTCTTTCTCAACCCAGACTTTCCAATTGATGGTTGCTTCCAAAAAGCCTTTCTCATACAAATGGTCCCTTCACTTTCTCTTGTTCTTTATTTTTGCGATGTTTGTATCCAGAGTGCCTGAGCAGGATATCCCCAGTTGCTATTCTTGATACCTGGAATTTTTAGCTTATATCTTTCACTCAGATGGTTTTTTCCTGCGAAGAACTAGTAATATCCCAGTCTTGGTATTCTGATAAATGTTATTTTCTATAGTGAGTGTTTTTACTAAATGCCAAGTACTGTTATCGGGGAAGTTCAAGTATCCCCTTCCCCAATGAATGCTAAGGGTGGGTTCCTTACAATATCTCAAGAAAAAGAATTTTCTGAGACTCCCATGGGAGGATGAGTGATTTGTATTTGTGTGGAATTATGTCCCTGGGTTTCCAAAGTCCCATTTCCCTTAATCCAGTCCTGGAAGAAGTGTAACTGGGTTTTCAGTAGAGCTAAAAGCAAAGCCAGTGTCCAGAGTTTTTCTGTTCCATACTGCAGCCAAATCCAGTTCAGCATCAGGTTAGTTGTAGTCCATTAGTCCATTGTGTGGGTTCTGCATGGCCGTGGGCTATGTGGGTGAACACAGGAAGCAGGAGCAAGAGCCTCACAAGCCAGGGTTTAACCAAGAGGAACCAAGGGAGCAAACTCCTTTTGTTTAGGGAATTGAATATCTCAAATCTTCACATGCTTGCTTGCAGTGGCCATGCCCATTTGGGCCATGACCTGTTCCCAGGTTTGACTGACAGCAAGCACCTTCACTAGTCCCCCCAACTTTACTGGGCATAGACGTATTCCCCCCCTGTTCTGTCCCTTCCCCCAGTGGTCTGTGGTGGCTCCCTGGAGAGTGTAAAGCTGCAGCTTCCTGACAAAGCTGTCCAAACGACATGCCTACGATATTTGGCCTTCCCTTTGCTCCTTTCCTGTTATTAATAAATAGGTTAATTACAATAGTATTAGTACCAGGTTAGTTTATTTATGTTATTTATAGCAGCCCACAGGAGTCAAGTATGGTTGATATCCCATCTTATACCTGCAGACACTAAAACTTTGGTTCTGTTAAGTAATTTTCCCAAGGTTACAGCATTAGTAAATAGCAAGTCATGATTTGAACTCAGACTTTCTGCCTTGAAAACTGGTTATTCTACCTGTAAGAACGGATAAACTGAAAGGTAGGCCAACAGAAGGCAGGGTTTATGTGGATGTCCGCAGTTGGAGATGCATTCACAGATAAAGTGAGAGAAAAGAATGGAGCCTACAAGCCCTTTAAACCTAATTTTCTACTTGTATTTCTCTCTCCCTACCCTGGCTAAGCAGGATGGTGCTATCTCATCATCTAACCACCTATCTCCCCCTTTTAATAAAAGTCCAAGTCGAAAACATTTCTTGATTTTGATGTTAAGATTTGCCTTACTTTAATATCCACTTTTACTATTTAGTAAGAAAATAAATTCTCTATTGTTTAAGCCTGTTTAAGTTTGTTCTTTGTACTGATAAACAAAAACATTCAAATGATATTCTTTCCAGCAACGTATACCTCATTTTATTTAATTTTGTTTTAACTATAGAACAACATTAAACACATCATTTTAATTCGTCCTCTTTCTAATGGGGTACCTCTACATTTTTATGATTCAGTGTAAATTTTATTGTTGATTTATAATTCTTTTTTAATGTAGTTAAGGTAGTATTGTTCTATTCTTTTTTTTTATTTAGGATTTATAGTTTTTAGTGTCAAAATCATTTTTGACATTTATTAATAAAATGCATGCTTTTTATTCTTTAACCTATTAATATAATGTACTACATTAATAGAATGTCCAATGTTAAGCAATTTTTGCATTCTGGAATAAATCTACTTAGTCATGGTATGTTCTTTTTTTAATACATTGCTGGATTCAATTTGCTAATACAGTATTTAGAATTTATGCATTCATATTCATGAGTATAAACTTCTATTTTATAATAGTGTTCAGTATTTTTGTGCCAGTTATGTAAGACTTGTAAAATAAATTAGGAAGCTTTCTATTTCTTCTAAGTCTGAAATAGCTTAAACAGATACATTTTCTCTTGATGTTTTAATGGAATTTGCCCATACAACTAAAAGGGCCTGATATCTTTTCTGAGAGGTACTTTTTAACAATTTAAAACATTTTTTTTCTTTAAAAAATCCAATTTACAGTTGCTTAAAAAAGACCTAGAAATAAATTTAACCAAGTAGGTAAAAGACTTATACTTGGAAAATTGTAAGATGTTGAAGAAAGAAAATGAAGAAGATACAAATAAATGGAAGCATATACTGTACTCATGGATAGGAATAATTAACATCATTAGAATGTCCACACTGCACAAAGCAATCTATTGATTTCATGCAATTTCTATCAGAATACTGGTGGCATTTTTCACAGAACTAGAAATGGAACCACAAAATATCCTGAATAGCCACAGCAATCTTGAGAAAGAAGAACAAAGTTGGAGGTATCATGCTACCTGATATCAAACTATACTACAAGGCCATAGTAATCAAAACTGTATGGGACTGGCATAAAAAAACAGACACATAGACTTGTGAAACAGAATAGAGAGCCTAGAAATAAACTCATGCCTATATGGTCAATTAATCTCTTACAAAAGAGTAAGAACATATGATATGGTAAAAACTGTCTGTTCAATAAATGATGTTGGGAAAAGTGGACAGATACATGCAAAACAAAACAAACAAACAACAGCAGCAACAAAAGAAACTAGATTACTTTCTTACACCATACACAAGAATAAACTCAAAATAGATGAAATACTTAAATATAAGATCTGAGATTATAAAACTCCAAGAAAAAAATATAGGCAGTAAAATATCTGACATTTGTTTGGATATATCTCCTTGGACAAGAGAAACAAAAGAACAAAATAAATGAGACTACATCAAACTGAAAAAATTTTGCATAGCAAAAGAAACTATCAGCAAAATGAACACAACCTACCAATTGGGAGATAATTTTCATCAATGATACATCCTATCAGGGGTTAATATTCAAAATTTATCAAGAACTCATACAACTTAATACCAAAATACCAAACAATCCTATTTAAAAAATGGACAGAGGACCTGAATAGGCATTTCTCCAAAGAGTACATACAGATGGCCAACAGACATATGAAAAGATGCTCAATGTCACTAATCATCAGAAACATGCAAATTAAAACCACAATGAGATATCACTTAATTCCTATGGGAATGGCTATCATCAATAATCAACAAAGAACACACGTAGACGAGGATGTGGAGAAAAGGGAATACACATGCACTGTTGGTGGGAATGCAAATTGGTGTAGCCACTATGGAAAATGGTATGGAGGTTCCTCAAAAAAATAAAAACAGAATAAAAATAGAACTGTCATATGACCCAGCGATTCTACTTCTGGATATTTATCCAGAAAAATGCAAAACACCAATTTGTAAAGATATATGCACCCCTATGTTCATTGCAGCATTATTTACAATAGCCAAGACATGGAAGCAATCTAAATGCCTATCAATATGGATGAAACTAGAGGCTATTAAGTCACTCAGAGAAAGACAAATATCATATGATTATACTTATATATGGAACCTAAAGTACAAAATAAATAAACACACAAAACAGAAACAGACTTATAGATAAGGAGAAGAAACTGATGCTTACCAGAGGGGAGGGGGGTGGGGGCTGGGTGAAAAAGGTGAAGGGAGTAAGAAATACAAATTAGTAGTTACCAAATAGTCACAGGAGTATAAAATGCAGCATAGGAAATATATAGTCAATAATATTGTAATAACCATGTATGGTGCCATATGGGTACTAGACTTTGTGTGTGAGGGTTGCGGGGGTGGGGAGAATTACGTTCTAAATTGTATAACGGTCTAACCACTTTTCTGTGCTCCTGAATCTAATATAAAATAATATTGCATGTCAACTATAATTGACAAATTAAACAAAAAATAAAGTTTTCTGTTTCCAGATGCAAAAAATAAAATCCTTTCTGTCTTTGTTATTCTGATTTTCCTTCTCTTACTAAATGGATTCTGGTAGTCTTTATGTTTATTTTGTTCAGTCTTTTGAAGTTATTTGCTTGATTTGTATGCTTTTAGTACTTCCTAAATCATCTCCAAATAAGAATGTATTTTTGTTCCCTGCTAATAATGAGTTTTGACTGTGTGACAGGCATTGTTGTAGGCATCAGGACACAACTGTTACCAAGGCAAGCAGGGTTTCTGCTCTCATGAGTACATTAAGAAACATTTTTTTGTTTTCTCTCACTCTCTCTAGAGAAAACTACCAATGTTTGGGTTTCATTTATAGCTTTGTATGTTTAAAATCCCCCTTTTTTGTCTTCTAATGAATTGAAGTTTGTTCTCATACTAATTCCTTCTTTCCACTTTCTTTTGGTTAGTGTTCACTTTCTTGCCTGTTTTTTAATGCCTAATGCATTAAGTTCTATTTGATACTGACTGTTTTCTTTTTAATTAAATTTGTCTAACATGGTTTTTCCTATTTCTTTATTTTTAACAATTTTGGTTGTTTTACTATGTTGTCTTTTATAATTACCACATTATTGAATTCTTCCTTTGATCTAACATAATAGCCTTTTAAAAACTATAGTTACCTTAAATATGAAAATAGCTTTATTTATAATACATATTCATTTTAAAACAATAAATCAACAATAAATGTGAAATAGAACACAAAATTCAGAAATTCCATTCTTAGAAATAAAAATAATAATACATATTGTCCTGACAAAATTTGTTAATATATGTAGACACACAGATACTTAACTTAACCAAGTGGTATTGTATTTTCATGCTTTTTTTCACCCCAAAATATGTCATGCTAACCTTTATATTATTAAACATAGGTCCATAACATCTATTTTAGTAGTTATATTCTACTCTATCTTTTAATAGAAAAATTAGCTTATTGATATTTGAAGTGTTCACTGCTATGTTTGGCTTTATTTATTTATTAGTTAAAAAAATTTTTTTTTCTGTTTTTCTTTTTTAGAGAGAGAAGAGGGAGAGAGAGAAATATTGATGTGAAAGAGAAACAATGATTGGCTGCCTCCTGCATGCCCCCTACTGGGGATCAAGCCTGAAACCTAGGCATGTGCCCTGAGTGGGAATTGAATCCTGATCTCTCTGTCCATGGGATGACACTCAATCTACTGAGCCACACCAGCTGGGATGGCTTTATTTTTTATTAAATTATTTTATTTTTATTTTTATTTGCTTCTGTTTTTCTATATTTTTCTGTACTGATTGGCTATTCATTATCCTTGTCATTTCTTTGAATGTCTTAAAATTTATAAATCGTGTTGTATTCTTGTGGCTTACTTTGAATGTTCTAAAATTTGAATGTTTTATCTTGGTAAGTATTAGGAATAAAACTGTATCTATACATTTCATCTTAAACAAAATAGGACTTTGAGCATAGTTTAAGTAATGCCCTCCCTCAGCTTCCATAGCAAGTTAGCAGAGACTGAGTGGCTTAAAGAACTGACATTTATTTCTCACAATTCAGGAGGCTGGGAAGTTCAAAATCAAGGTGTTGGCAAATCCATTGTCTGGTGAGGACACTCTTCTTGTATGCAGAGGCTATCATCTTATTCTGTCCTCACTTGGGGGGGGGGGGAGATGTGTATCTCATATCTCTTCTCATAAGGACACTAATGCCATTCATGAGGCCTCTTACCCTTATGAGTCCAGGAAACTGGAAGTAGAAACTCTCAGTTCTCTTAACAGTTAAACCCAGAACTAGCACAGGATCCTTCCTACCATGTTCCATTAGCCAAAGCAGACAGAGCCAACCCAGATTCAAGGAGGTAGGGAAATTCATTCCACTCGTTGATGGAAGAGTGGCGGCCTGTGCAGGGAGGAAGAGAATTGGTGGTGGTGTCTTAGGAAACATGCTGTCTAGTGATTCAAACACATGTTGATAAAACCCAATCATTTCAGCAGGCAAATACATAAGTAAGAGAAAAGAACGTATGGAAGTCCCTTCTGCCCTCTCCTCCTCACCCTGAGTTTCAATCCCCAGAGTAAGCTGTTCTTAACTGCTTTTTACTCTTACACATCTCCATCTTCATTCATCAAATGTGTTTAATTTATTAATACCTTGCGTTGTTTCTGTTTTGCTTATTTTTTTTTTTTTTAGATTTTACATATAAATGAAATCATATGTATTTGCCTTTATTGCTTGGGTTTTTTTTTTTTTTTAAATTTAGTATAACACTCTCTAGGTCTATCCATGTTGTTGCAAGTGGCACGATTCCATTCTTCGTTGTGGCTGAGCCGTATTCAATTGTATACGTGCACCATATCTTCTTTGTCTCTTCAGAGAACAAATTAATGGTTGCCAGATGAAAAGGGGGTTGGGTGAAAAAGGTAAGGGATTAAGACATGCAAATTGGCATTATAAAAATAGCAATAGGATTTAAAGTACAGCATAGGGAATATAGTCAATTATATTATAATAACTATATGTGGGGTCAGGTACCAGAGTTATTGGGGTGATCACTTCTTAAGCTATATAAGTGTCTAATCACTCTGTTATATATCTGAAACTAATATAATATTGTATGTCCACTGTGGTTGAAAAAAATAAATATAAAAACAAAAAATAAAAACTTGCCTTGGATATGCTAAATTCAAGTTAATTTACCCTCTGCCTGGTCTCCTTAAATTCTTTCTGCCCAACATTGTTTCAAGTTCCTCTGTTAGCTATCTTTATAGCTTTAAATAATATCTAAACTTCTGTATCTTCGCCCATCAACTTTAGACTGTATCTCTTGACCTTCTACTTATTTAAATCATTAATTGGTTGTTTAGCTTGTTATGGAATTGATGGTACAGTGTCATTTTCCTCTGACCTTTGAAGACATTGCTCTGTTACCTTGTAGCATCTATGAACAATCTCTTCTAAATTCTTTCTCTCTAGAAGCTTTTTAAAACTTCTCTTCAGTTTAGTATTTTGAAATTGAACACATCAATATTTTTCAATCATCTTGTTTAGGACTTGGTAAACTCTTTAAATTTCGTGAAATTTTCTCTCCTTTTAACTCTGGGGTTATATTATTTCCTCAAGATTTCTTTGTCCTCTCTTTTCAGAACTTCTTCTAGTTGGATATTGAACCATCTTCATTTATTCTCTCAGTCTTTTATTTTCATCTATTTGTGAATGTGATATACTCTTTAGAACAGATACATCTTTATCTTCCAGTCTTTCTATTAAGTTATTTTTATCTAAGTTATTTAATTCTTAGAATTTAACTTCTTTAAAATTTTTTAGCTTTTGAAAGCCCTATCTTGTTCTGTGGGAATAATTAATTATAGCATAATGTTTTTGCTTTATAAATAGGATACCTAAAATCTCTCCAAGGATATTATACAAATTTTTGTATAATATTGTACTTCAATTTTTATAAAATATTATACTTCAAAATTCTCTTTTGCTCTTTACATACCCTAGGGTGCATTTTGTTTATTCCTCTAAGTCCTTCAGTTTTTTTTTCCTGTTGTTGCTTTACCCTTAAATATATGGTGGTTCTTGGTTATACATTATTAAATATGAATAAAGAAACAAGTTGCTAGATATAGGGAACTAGCTTAGGTTTTGTCTCATTAAGTTCTGTTTCCTAACAGCTCTCTCCTGGATGGAAGGGCTGATTGTGATCATTGAGCAGTTGCAGTGTGTGTCAATAGACAAGTGTGTTTGACGTCAATGGGCAAGGAGTTGGCACACATCAGGCAGGCTGCTAAGTTGGATGCACCTCAACCAACCAAAGCCCAAATAGGGAGGGCGTCATTGTGGAATGCATTAGCTCTAAAGAACACCATATTCTTTCCCAGACATACATACCCACTTTATTAGAATAAATTTTATGGTTTTTAGCCTTGGCATTACTAGGGATACTTCATAAACTGTTTTGTAGAATCCTACAAATAACCCCCCAGATTTTTACTGTATTTCCTAATGGAGTCTTTGTTGATTCTTATATGGATCTACATTCAGAAGAGAAAAAGTATCTTACCTGTGTTCTGGGTATAGCTCCCTCTGGTTTAGTCTTCAATAGATCCTTTCCACTTTCAATATTTAAAACTTAGATTTCTTTTTCAGGACTCTGCCTCATATTGTCTGTTTAACTTTTAATTTTATCCCCTCCTTTGTACACTGTGATGTTTATTGAGTTTTGAAAGGGAGGTGAAATTAATATGCAAGTTTATTCTTCATTTTGAACTGGAAACCCTATGACATAATTTAAAATGTATTATTTTTCTAAACAAAATAAAATGAAGTGTACGCTGAGGACCGTGAATTCATGCCAGTTCAGTTCCGCGAACATTTCCTGACTACAAGGCAGTAGGGATAGTTATGCTACATGCTGGAGACGAAAGGTTGAACAGCACACGGTTCCTGCTATTGAGAAACTTGCAATTTATTGAAGGCAGATAATACATGCAGATGAATAATTATAAATGAGAATAATAGTACAATCATAAAAGTATACACAAGAAAGAAAGAGAATGAGTAAATTAGGGAGTGATTAACTCTGCCCGGAGCCCTAGGGAGAACTTCAGAGAGAAGTTGATGCCTGGAAGGATTTTGAAAGATGAGGAGGATTTGCCAGGGGCATGGAGAGCAAGGAAGGAAGAGGAGAAAACATCGACAAGGGTTGTGGTGTGTCTAAAGATTTACAAGTAATGCATGTGCAGTGGGAATGCAAAGTCCCAGATTATGGGATTCCCAACAGGTGGGAAGCCTGACCCGGAGGCAGGAGCCAGATCGCGGGGGATCTGGCAGCCCATGCCAGCGTGCTGGGAATTCACCCTGGGAATCATCCTCAGGTTCCATCAGGAGGCGACGTGGCCGGCTTCATTGTAGATGAAGGTTTGGGTAACAGCGTGGGACACAACCCTGAGGTGACATTAGAAACTGGGAATCTGCTAGGAGACTGATATTGATTCTGACAGGGGAATATGATGAATTATATTAGAAGATGTATGTTGGAATGGATTTGAGATAAATTTTGCAGATAAAATTAGTAAGATTTATTAATTAGATATGGTGGATGAGGGAAGGAAATACATCAGAACTGGCTTTTGACTTTTGAGAGGGGTACTGAGAGGGTAAAGGTATCTCTGACACATATCAGAGGCACACAACGAAGGGCATTTCAGGGAAAGGTAAGAAATTGGTTTCAGACATGTTG
This sequence comes from Molossus molossus, assembly GCF_014108415.1. Lineage (NCBI taxonomy): Eukaryota > Metazoa > Chordata > Mammalia > Chiroptera > Molossidae > Molossus > Molossus molossus. The sequence goes on from NW_023425346.1 coordinate 54,771,046, forward strand.
AGTGTATAATTTTGTAGGGGACTCATAAGCTCAGTATATAAAGTACTGAAGCAGGGAGGGAATTTAAATGGAAAGAAAAGATCATCTCTTAGAAATTCTGACAAGAATTATTTGAAAAGTACTGAGAAAGAATGATACAAAACGGGGGGGGGGGGGCGAGCATGACATCATAGAAGCCACGTTAAGAATAGTTTCAATCGAAGAAAACAGTCAACTATCAAATGCCACAGAAAGCATAACTGAGATAAGAACTGAAAAATATCCACTGGGTTTGTAATTAGGAAATCAGAGGTGCCTCACAGAAAATTTTCCAGTTTTAATTCATATTGAAGAGAGAATGGAGATGGATAACATGGATTTGTATCACGAGAAATGTGTACGAGAAATGAGGGGAAGTGAGGGGGCAGAGAAGGAGGATGTAAGATCAGGAGAGGTCCTGGCTGGTTTGGTTCAGCGGTTAGAGCATCAGCCCACAAACCAGAGTTGAGGGTTTGATTCCGGTCAAGGGCACGTCCCTCCGTGGCAGTTTGTTCCCGCCCGGGTTGGGGTGGTGCGGGAGGCAACCCACCGACGTGTCTCTCTCACGTTCATGTTTCTGTCTCTCTCAGTCTCTCACCCTCTCCCTCCCTCCCTCCCACTCTATCTGAAGATAAATAGAAAAATATCCTCGGGTGAAAAAAAGATCAGGAGAGTGATTTTACTGTTAAAGTGGGAGAGACTTGGATTGCTTATTCCTGGAAATGAAGGTGCCTCCACCGAGAAGAGGCGGAAGGAAGACAGAGAATCCGCAGGAACAGACAGAGCCACAAAGAAGAGTATAGGTGGTGAGCTGATATTCATCAGACCTCATTCTTGAATTTAGAGATTCTCTTGCCAAATATAAAAATGACAGAATGTGGCAGGAATGTAGTTAGGATGTGTGTGTGTGTGTGTGTGTGTGTGTGTGTGTGTGTAAACACATGGCAACTAATGATCAGCAGTAGGCTAATGCACAGCATAAGCCTGGGGGGTTAGCTCATATGCAATATTATGCAATACACAGTAGTATATTGCTCCAGTCTAAGTAATGGTCATTTTGAAATTGAAAATTAGTTTGTTACTGTAGTGGGTGTGCCCTCTTTTTGGAATTTATATAGAATGACACACACCTATTCTTGGAATAATTATGGACTTTGCTCTTTTATAGAGTGTGAGGTGCCATGCAAGTGAATGTCTGTAAATAGCTAGACAAATCTGTAGATTAATTTTTTTAAGAGAGCACAATTTATTTAGGACACAAAACATCAGATGTAATGCAAAGTCAGATGTTGTTAAATTTAATTTATTTAAATGCAGTGACATTTTTAATCTTACCCGTCTCACTGTGAGATTTCAGGTTCAGAGATCTTGGTATTTAAAGTAGATAAGCATGTGTGTTTAGTCCTCTGAACAACTTCCTCTATAATGCCAGTATTCTCACATTTAAGAGTTGCATCAGAGTAATAGAATCATCATGCTGTTAAGTGAATTGTCAAATATTACTTTTTCTTATATGTCATTTCAAATATTCTGCTTTGCATTTTATCATCATCAATAGATGTTAGACTATAAGGTAATCTTGGAAAGGGAGGTACACCCAGTGTACTCTAGCCAAGCCCTGGGGCACCTATGATTGAATTTTGACATAAAAGAGAAATAAACTATATTCTTGTTTAGTCCATCATTGGAGTTCCTGTCCCTCTCAGGCAACTTTAATGTTAACTGTATCAAGTCCACTGTGATATCATAATGTTAATATGTTTATAAGCATTTGAATTTTTATGATAAAATTAAAAATAACATGTTTATGTTAAATAGAAAATAATTATTTGGAATTATTAAAACTCAGTGAATTTTGAAAATTGTGTGTGATGGGAGATCAGTTGGAATTCCTAAAATATCTGAATTATGTAAAAGAGCACTATTTCCCAAAATGTATTAAAATGTGTTCCCTAGGATACTGGTCTTATAAACTATTTTTAAAAAACGAACAGAAAAACAAAGACAACCTTCGCCCTGGCTGGTGTGGCTCATTTGGTTGAAGTAACACCCTGTGAACTGAAGGGTCACAAGCTCAATTTTCAGTCAGGACACATACCTAGGTTGTGGGTTCGATCCCCAGTTGGAGCATGTGAGGGAGGCAAGCAATCCGTGTTTCCCTCTCACATTGGGGTTTCTCTCTCTCTCTCTCCTCCTCTCCCTTTTTCTCTCTCTCAAATCAATTAAATAAAAATATTTTTTAAAAGCAACCTTCTATATTTTCTCCCTTTCCTAGACATTTACAAGGAATTAATATATTCAATACTAAGAAAAATTTGTGAAAGAAAAGACCAAAGTTGGAGGTCTCATACCTCCTGATTTCAAAACTCACTACAAAGCCACAGTAATGAAGACAATATGGTACTGGCATAAAGACAATTGTATCTAGACCAATGAATAGAATATTGAGCCCAGAAATAAATTCTTGCATATATGGCCAAATTATGTTTGACAAGGGTACCAATATTATTTAATGGGGGAAAGGACAATCATTTCAACAAATGATATTGGGAAAATTGGATATCTACATGTAAAAGAATGATTTAGACTATTACCTTAAATCACTCACAAAAATTAACTCAAAATAGATTTAAAATCTAAATGTAAGACCTCAAACTATAATACTGCTAGAAGAAAATATAAGAGAAAGGTCATGGCATGGGATTTGACAATGGTTTCTTGGCTGTGATACCAAAAGAAAAAATAAACCAAAGAAAAAAATAAATAAATTGAACTACATTAACCAAATCATCAACCAAAGAAAAAAATAAATAAATCATCAACCAAAGAAAAAAATAAATAAATTGAACTACATTAAAATTTAAATTTCTGTGCATCAAAAGATACAATCAACATAGTGAAAAGACAGTTTATGGACTAGAATAAGATATCTATAAATCATATATTTGATAAGAGTCTAATATTAAAAATATATAAAGAACTCTTAGAACTCAACAACAAAAAATCAAATAATACCAATTGAAAAAATGAGCAAAGGAATTTGATAGACATTCTTCCAAAAATTATTACAAATGAGCAGTGAACACATGAACAGATTTTGAACATCACTAATTACCAGGAAAATACAAATCAAAACTACAAGGAGATGCTACTTTACACCTGCTAGAATGGCTACTATCAAAAATAAAAAACAAAACCCAGAAAATAACAGGTGTTGATGAGGCTACATTGAAACGAGAACCCTTTTGCCCTATTGGTGGGCATATTAAATTGTATAACCACAAGATAAAACCATATGACACTTCTTTAATTAAAAATACAATTGCCTTCTGATGCAGTGATTTCACTCCTGAGTATATAACCGAAAGTATCAGAAGCAGGAATTCAAAGAGATATTTGTATACCCATGTTCACAGGAAAAGCCAAAAGTTGAAGCAACCCAAGTGTTCATTAATGGATGAATGCAGCGACAAAATGTGGTATTCTACATAGAGTAGAATATTATTTAGCCTTAAAAAGGGATTAAATTTTGACAGATGCTACAATATAGATGAATCTGTGTGAACTCAGCCAGTCACAAAAGGGCTAATACTGTGTGATTCCACTTTTATAAGGTACTTAAAGTCATCATATTCATAGAAAAGTAGAATGGTGGTTGAAAATGGCTGGTGGTGGTGGTGGAGGGGATTGTGAATTATTTAATTGACACAGGATTTCATTTTTGCCAGATAAAAAAATTATATGGATAGAGAGCGGTGATAATAGCACAAATGTAAATGTACTTAATGCCTTTGAATTGTACACTTAAAAATGGTTAAGATGGCAACTTTTAGGTTATGGGTATTTTACCACAATTAAAGAAAAAAATGTTGGCGGCTGCTTTAGGGATGTGAACTCCGGAGTCAGGCGTTCAATTCTGTTACTTGGTAGGTGAGTCACATTTGACAATCTGTTACTCAAATTAGAAGTCTGTTACTTGCTGGTTGAATCAGGTTGGGCAAGTTATTCAATGTTACATATTTTAGTTTTATTGTCTATAAAATGAGGCTGTCTCAAGGGTTGTTACAAGTTTTAAATCAGTTAGCACATGTAAAACATTTAAACAGTACCTCTCATATAGTAGGCTCTCTATAAATTGTTGCTACGACAAGCTATATTTCCATTTCCATCTTTTTTCCCTTGACTCTTCCCTTCCCATCATATTATTGGCCTCCTTTTAGGTTTGTCCATTCTAGTTTCTCTGATTACCAATGCTACTGCAGTGTTCTCTTGTCTTTTTTTTATTTATATTTTGTCTTCTGTACTTTTTCTATACCCTCAACTCTCTTGAAACATGGTCAATTCATTCATTGTTCACATTGCCAGTCAATTAGAGTAGTGCTTTCTTTTGTATGACAGCATTTCAGTGGGTTCTCAGGTACCATTTTTTATTGCCAAGTCATATTTTATTACCATTTATTGAAAGTTTGGGAATCCTGAATGAGTACTTTTTGGACATTTTAAGTCATTTTATTAGATATTACAAAAGATGATGAAAATTTTCATTGCTGGGTTTTAAGCTTGGTCAATTCACTCTCCCCACTTAAAATTTAAAAAAAAAACTTTTAGAGAGATAAGAAGGGAGAGAGAGATAAAAACATCAATGTGAGGGAGAAACATTGATTGGCTGCCTCCTGCACACGCCCCTCACTGGGCATCAGGCCCGGAACCTGGGCATGTGCCCTGACCGGGAATCGAACTGGGACCGCTCGGTCCATGGGACGACGTTCAACCCACTGAGCCACACTGGCTAGGCCAAATACAATATTCTCAAATGTTGAGTATGTTGTTCTCAAAATCCCAGAAGGCCTTAAATATGGTTTTGCCTTATTATTAGTTTTAGGGAGTGCCAGTTGCAACAGCTTTTATTTTTATCTTGGAGGTAATGTCCCAGCTTTGTCCAGGTCTTTGGATCCTTGAAATATTTTCTAGCATGGGAGACTTCTGAATATTTGTGGGCTTTTCTGCAGCATGATATTCTCTATAATGTCAAGATGATCAAAGGCCCCTGCAGATTATATTTTGACAGAGAGCAATAGAGTTAATATTGCTTTGAGGCAACACAATGATTGTGTATTGGATTCTTCCCATGTACACGTGAGTAGCTTTGATCCCTCCATTGAAGGAAATTGAGAATTATGTAGTAACCAGAGTTTAGTAGCTTCATGCCAACTGCCAGAGGTGGTGGTGCTCTATTTCATTAAAAATGCCATCTTCTTTATAGGAGCTGTTATTGAAGCTACCAGTAGTTAAATTTTGTTGCAGCCCACTATCATTTTAAAAAACTTTTTTTTTTTTAAATGATCTATCTGGTTATTATAGTGACCAGCCAGGCAAACTGAATGGGGATATAATGAGGAATATTATCTTTCATCCTTTGATTGAGGTGCTAGTCTCGGCAAATCCTCCCAGAATGCAGTATTGCTTATAATTTATTATTTTTTTTAAGTAAGAGCAATTGCAGGGGTTTCATTCAACCTTTCTATCACAGCATGATTTACTGCACAGATCAGGGAACAAAGGTGAAGATTCTACTGTTTACTACATATATCTTTCACAGCTATATAGCTAGTGAGATAAAACAAACACAACACAGTTACAAAAACTCAATGAACCTACGATGAGATGGACTTGGGAAAAAACTCTGTATCAGGTCTGGCTAAGGTATCTTTGTAGGCCGTACTCTGAGTTGTGGGTGAGTGTTCCCATATTAATAAATCCTTTTAATCCAGTCTTACATTCCAGTCTCTCAGCCCAACACCCCTAAGGCACAATTTCATGTGTGCCCCTGATTCCTGCCAAAGAAATTGAGACATGCAATTTCATTGGTTTGTAAACTGAAGAGATAATGTATTTTTTTGCTCCATCTGTGTTGATCTTCAATCCTGGTCACTGCCTTGGTGGCCATAAGGAGAGGCAGAAGCAGACACTATTATCTTATGAGGTTGCTGTCTCAGATGTGGTCCTTGAAGGGTCTTCAGTCAATGAAAGACTGATCTCCTTAAACAAAACAAACCAACCAACCAACAGAAAGAGATAGCTTTTGTCAGCATTGGAAATCCAGTGGCATTGAGTTCAAGATACATGCCTATACATCCAAATGTCCCCATACCACGCCTTAGGGCTCCTCTCTTTCCCTATCAGGGCACTGTTTTGGCACAAGAGATCTGTTGATGTTATACATCTAGTGGTACTTATACTTCTGACATCTTTGCACCTCTAGCCCTGATTTTTATTACAACCTTTTCTGCAACTTCAGGAGATGAGAGAGGCTGTCTGGTTGTTACATTTTCTGTTCTAAAGGCTTCCAAAACAGTTAACAAAAGACAGGCAAAGTCTGCCTCCAACTGATGGAGAAGTTTCTTGGTTTAGCAGAACTCAATGGAAGAAAACGATATGTCTGAGAAGATGGATTTGGAAATGTCCAGTACGGCACATTCCTCACATCTTGTAGGCTAAGCCTCCTAATTTTATAAACTGCTATCTTCCAAAAATGCTTTAACTGAGTCTCCAACAGGCCATTTGACTGTATTACAAGGCCAGCTTCTTCCTGCAGATAATTTGGATAATAAAATCGATGAAATCCCTTAATGTCAGCTCATTGTCTGACTTATTTCACTGGACACCACTGCTGGATATTACTGCTGCTGTCATCACCTCTAATCACTACTGCTGGGTGGCTATATTTAATAAATCTTAGCATTTCCCTAGATTTCCAGGCTATTTGAGAATCTCAGTCCAAACTGAGGAATTTATTTTATACAAATAGGATTAACCCTCATGAGCAAAGGCAATGTTAGAGACTGACTGCTCTTGATCTTCTGTTCTTGTTCCTCCCAGGACCCTCCCCCCATATACCGTGCTCTTCTCTACCTCACAGACCTGCTTAGCCACGGACTTCTGTTCCTCCTAACTTCAGCTTGCCATTAGCTCTTATGGTCCTGACTCTGTCATGGTTTCTCTCTATGCATAGTTCAGCTTCATTCCCTCACTGTTAGCTGTCTCAATCTCCCACTATCTCAAAGTTTAAATTCTTTAAAAAGACTTTATTCTAGCCCATGTCATATCTATCTGGATAGCCATGGATCAATTGGCTGAATTTGGCTCCAGAACTTACCAGTTTCTCAGTAAGTAGAATGGTGTGGGGGACAGACTACATGGGATCCGACCTCTCTACTTGCGGCCTATTGCTCAGTGGGTCAATGGGCAGGGCACCTTTCCTTAGAAGGGCCCATGAGTGCAGCATGTACTGACACCGGCATGTAAACTTTCATGCACCAGCTGTTCTAACCAGGATGGAAAACCCATGCTCTGTTGTGGGAATGAAAGGAGATACAGAAACACATTTCCTAAATTCACTAATTGTCTTTTCCTCTCCACTGATTTGAGCATTTGTGTATCTCATACATGACAATAAATAATGAATGGATAGTAATTAAATTACCTTCTTTCTTTTAATTCACAATTAACTGAGCATTTACTTTTGTTAATCCAATAATTTGCCACAATAAAATGATCATCTTCTTTATATCTCGATTTGTTACCTGAAATACTATCATGTTATATTTTATGATGCTTTAGACTTGACAAAATACTTTTACACCCATTACTACATTCAGTCCTCCCAACAACCTGGGGAATTTGGTGATAGAGACTGAATGACACTCCTAATATAAAGAAACCGCTGAACATCTTGCTCATGTCCTATACCTGAAAATTAGCCATGTGCAAATAGACCCCTTCTCCAGAGGTCCTGGCAAGTGCAGCTTTCTTTATACCATACCATATATGTTTATATATGAACATGTAGATCACATCAGTAAGGTTTTGCTTTGTACAGCTTCTTCTTATATTTTTACAAGACGCTGGAAACACACACACACGTAAACACAGTCTGTGGTAATTATATTCTTTACAGGTAAAACAAAGAGGTTGGACTAGATGATTTCCTAACATCTCTTTTATTCCTTGCGTTCAGATATTTTTTAACTTAGACACCATAGCACCCCGAAGAAGCCAACTTATCACACTGTAAGTCATTATTAGTATATTTTTCTCTCTCACTAGAAAATCAACTCTTGTTGGCTGTGCCATTCTGGATTTTTATTTGTATCCCTAAGGCCAAAGATGGTGCCTTTCACATAGTAGGCATTTAATGCATTCATTAGTTGAATGAAGCAACAATTGGAAATCAAATTTTAGTTCATAATTCTGAAGACATCACATCATATTATTCATGGTTATATTGAATTAGAGGCCTTGAACAATTGAAAATCAAATTTTAGTTTTCAGTTTAGGGCATTAATATTATTAGAGCTAACCTAAGGCAAAGTGATGAAGTAGGCCAAGTGAGCCTTCAGTGATTGTACATCGCTCCTCTTTCCAAAGGTGCGTGGTGGTGAGTATGTAATTCAGACATCCAAATGTTTAGAATTGATAGAACTAGAAAGATAGACATTGAAAAAGAAGGATTAGACAGCAAGGATTTAATGAAATAGAGTTAATATAATAGAGACAATGAAATCCAAGGTTTCTCTTCTGTAAGCAAATAGATGCCTTTGAAAAGAAAATATGACTTGATATTAGTTTAGATGACTCAAGCACAATTGTATAAAAATAAAATTGAATTGTGTTCTTAGTTCTACTGCTGTCACTAGCTCACTTAAATTTATTGCAATTTGTCCCAATGTCAGTGACTTATCTTAAAAAATATCAAACTTAATGTAACACTTAGGATTTGCTGCAATAAAAATATTTTTTTAAATGTACCTCATGGTAGGAAATTGACATTGTGTTTTTAGTTTGAGGACAGAGAATAATTTATACAATAATATAAAAATGCACATATTGACCTGGCATAATACAGTAGATATTTAGCTATTATTGGTGTAAATCTAATGACTACACCTCAATTTTTATTCTTTTAATTCATTAATAATGTAAAAATTGCATGGAAGTTTGAGCCTCCAGAATAAAAGGATGTTTGAATATGTTGATGTGTATGTGCGCTCCCAAGCTGGTGACATCAGAGGGACTAGGATACTTTTCCTGCTGAGTGTAGGATGACCACATTTCCTGTAAGCTGGTTCCATGCCTGATTTATGCTTGCTTTCAGTTTTTAAAAAGCAATTCATTTTTAATAACTGTACCCCATATTTTGTTTATGCCACATATGTTCAATCTAATAATTTATTTTGTTCACTTTGTGTAATTTTCTTAAGACTCTTGTTTTTTTCCTTTTCAAGCATTAAAGTTACCATGGAAATGGTGACATTGGCATCATGGGTGGGGTTTTTACACAAGTATATCTAGTTACACTTTGTAAGGTTTTGCGATTCAGACCATGTCATAAAGTGAGAAAAATCAAGGTTGACATGCATTTTACCTTCAATATATGTTTTAGCACATTAGTTACGGAAAACTATGTTTTGGCAATATTTTGATTGAAAATTAAAGACAAAAGAATGAAAGTTAAATCTGAAAGCTCTCCTAGTAATACCAATTGGTTCATATTATATTTTACTTGTATATTGTCAATAATCTAACCATTAATGGTTTATAATAAAAATATGTCTGTATTCTAACATATTAGCTATGTGCTTCCATTTGGAAAATTTAACATCTGTATTTTTTTTAATGTTGGTTCTATGGCATGCCTTTATAGGGCATGTGGCTAGGGGATAGTATATCATTTACTTGTATTTATAATATATGTCTTGATATAGAGAGAATTCTATGCAATGGAAAGACCTTATCTTTTTAATATGTTATATGTAGTTTTGGATTACAAAAATATCTTAAGTACTTTTAATTTTCAACATTAATTAATTTTTCATTTTCTTCAATTAATTTTTCATCAATCTTAAAACTCATATCTAGGGAAATGTTGATTTTCATAAATGGTGTCCAAAATATATTGAAACGCTTTTTGTCTAATATTACTGAAATTATATACAGTATTGCTTTGAAAATGGTGTTGACTTGAAAATTTTTTTAAATTTAGGAAATCCTTGATTTATCATTAAAATACTGCTTAGTTGCTGATTAAATGTCACATTTAAGTTTCAAATATAATTCAGGAGAGGGCACTCTATGATCCGTGGGCCGGACCCAGCTCTCTGCCTCTTTTTATAAATAAAGTTTTATCAGAACATAGCCATGCTCATTTATTCATATTATTGTCTGACTGCTGTCATGCTATTATTGGCAGAGGTGAATAGTTGCAACGAAGATCATATTGTAGCCCATGAAACCTAAATTATTTACTATCTGTCCCTCTACAGAAAGTTTGCCTACCTCTGACATAATAAATCCTTTATTATACCACTTCTAAACAACAAACTGATGGAAAAATGCAATAAAACTGACAGATAGATCATTCTTAACAACCTAAGACCTATATGCATTTTTGCGGGGGGGAAATTCTCTCTCCACCTAATGTTTTCTTTCATGTGATCTGTGCTCTGTGAATGTAATGATGCTGGCATCCATCACCTCAGTTGTACTTCACCAAGAGCAATAGGTAAGCTACTTGATTGGTAAGTTTGGGAGAGGAACTGGGTACATGTCTTCTGGCCCCATCCTTTCCCCTTTTGCCTGGGAGCTAGCTACAGGCCATGCTGAATTTAGCCACGGAGTAGCTGGTAAGGGCTGCCTGCATGAACAAGCCTGCCCTGGGACCTCACTACTTGAGACTGGACTCCAGAACTTGGAACCCTCACGTTCAGTGATGTAAACCACATTCTCATGATCTGCCTTATTACCAATAAAATAGGCATTTGGTTACTCATATGCTTTATTATGTTTTAATGATATGGATGTATATTTATTATGACAGAGAGAAGAGCCTCCTCTCCACCAACCTTACCCTCTCTAGCTCAGTGAACAACATTAGTTGATAAGTCATTAATTTTTATTCTAAATTTTACAATTAAAAGGAAATAAATAAGCTTTCCTTGCACAAACGTGTCAACTTGAGCAATAGCCTCAGTAAGTGTAGGAAATCCTCCTCGACAGAAGAGTTATAGAGAGTAAATATGGGAAAATAATAGCGTTAACGTCACCATTTTGTAGCCCCTAATGCAATAATCGGTTCAGACAACAACCATGAATAGGTGAAACTAAAAGGAAAAGGCTAATGGGGAATCTTATAATGGAGAAATTAGGCAGTTACCACACAAATCCACCGATCAATCTTAGCATAAAGAGAAGCAATCACACATCATGGTGCCTGATGGGGAGCGACATGAAACACCACACATGGCTCTTGCTGAAAACGGTGAACCCGAATGTCATCAAGACTTGGGGGCTCACTCTTGCTGACAGAAAATATGGGAGAAAGAAACAAAGTAACTGATGCCACAGGGAAGGAAACATAGACATCCAGAATGTGGGATATGCTACAGGACAAATCAATAATATAAGGGAAAAAATTAGAATAGACTACTCTAGAGTCAGAGAGACTTAAAAGAGATAACAACCAAATGTGATATTTGGACTTAATTTAGTTCTTGCATAAACAAGGTTAAATATTAAAAGAAAAAATTAACCTCTTTAAATTACTTTTTTCTTGATATTGTTTTGTTGTGATTAAAAAACAGGTGATGTTACAATGGAGTACTATGCAGCTGTAAGAAAGAAAGATCTCTTATCCTTTGAGATGACATGGAGGGACCTGGAAAGTATTATCCTAAGTGAAACAAGCCAAACGGAGAAAGACAAGTTTCATATGATCTCACTTATTTGTGGAATATAATGAACATAACAGTCTGAGGAATGGGATAGTCCTAGAGATGTGGAAGTTGGGTACAGACTGACAATCCCCAGAAGAGGGTATGGTGGGGGCGAGATAAACCACAGAACTTATATGCATGTGTGCATGAACAGTGGACATGGACAACAAAGCTGGGGACAGGGTAGGGAGGGAGGGGGAGGGGGGATCAGTGGGGGAAAAAGGAGAAACATCTGTAACAAAAATAAATAAATTAATTAAAAAATAAAAAAAGAACAGGTGATGTTAAATTTACCATGTGAACCATTTTAAATGTAAAATTTATTTTTAGAATTTTTCATCTTGCGAAACTGAAACTCTATGCCAGTTAAACATTAATTCTCTCTCCCCTCTCCCTAGCCCTTAGCAGCTACCTTTCTGTTTTATGTTTCTGTGATTTTTTTTTACTACTTTATTCTTATTTTAAAAAATATGTTTTATTGACTTTTATATAGAGAAATAGAAACATCAATGAGAGATAATCGTCAATTTGCTACCTCTTGTGTGCTGCCCAGTTGGAATCAAGCCCACAACCTGGACATGTGCCCTGACTGGGAATCCAACTGGCAACCTCTTCATGCATGGGAAGATGCTCAATCCACTGAGCCATACCGGCTGGGCAATTTTTGACTACTTTAGATACTTCACCTCAGTGGAATTGTGCAGTACTTGTCCTTTTGTGACTCTTTTATTTCACTTAGCACAATGTCCTTGAGGTTTATCCATATTACAGTATTTCCTTTTTTAAAGCTTCATGATATTCCATTATATGTATATACCACATTTTATCCTTTTTTAAACTTATTTTTTAATTACAGATGACATACAGTATTATATTAGTTTTAGGTGTATGACATAGTGATTAGACATTTATATATCGTATAAAGTGATCACCCAGATAAATCTAGTACCCATCTGACACCATACGTAGTTATTACAATATTGTCAACTATATTTCCTATGTGTACTTTACATTTTTCTTTATTCATTCATCCCTTGTGAACATTTATATAGCCTTCACCTATTGGCTATTGTGAATAATACTACAATGAACTGGATGTGCAAATATCTCTTCAATATTCTGCTTTAAATTATTTTGGCTATATAACCAGAAGTGCAATTGCTAGATCATATGATAGTTATATGGTAATTCTATTTTGCATTTTTCACAGAAACTCCAGTTTATTTTCCATAATGGTTGCATCATTTTACCTTCCCACCAACAGTGAACAAAAATTCCAATTTCTCTACATTCTTGCCAACACTTGTTATTTTTTCTATACTGGCCATCTTAGTGGGTGTAAAGTGATAGTTCATTGTGATTTTGATTTGCACTTACCTGATGGTTAGTGATGTTGAGCATCTTTTTATATGCTTGTTAGACAAATATAAACTCAAAATGGATTAAAGACTTGAATGAAAGACTGGAAAGCATAAAACTCCAAGAAGAAAATGTAGAAGGTAAACTCCTGACATCGGTCTTGGTAATGCTCTTTTAGATATGTCACCAACCACACAGGCAACAAAGCAAATATCAAAAAGTGCAACCACATCAAACTAAAAAGCTTCTGCACAACAAAGGAAATCAATAAAATACAAAGGCAACCTTTTGAATGGGAATATACATTTGCAAATCATATATCCTTGATAGTGCTATGAATATTTGCCCATTTGTCTGTACTTATGGACTTTCTGTAATTTAATTTTGTGTGTGCCCTGTATAGTTCTCCATAAGAAGATCATAATTAAAAATATCACCTTCATACCCATGACTTCCCCCATCCCTATGCAACTTCTAATATCCTCTCTGTCCTAAAGATTTTCCTATTCTGAACATTTCATAAATAGATTCGTACAATATATGGTCTCTTGTGTCTGGCTCCTTTCCCTTAGCATAACGTTTTTAAGGTTCATCCAACTTGTAGTATGAGTACTTCATTCCTTGTTATGGTTGAATAATATTTGAGTATATGGATATACCATATTTTATTAATATATCTTTGATGGACATTTGAATATTTTCACCTTTTGGCTATTTGTACAGTGCTACTGTGAAAATTTGTCACAAGTTTTTGTTTGAACACCTGTTTTTAATTCTTTTGGGTATGTACTGAGGAGTGAAATTACTGAATCACATAGTAATTCTACGTTTAGCTTGTTGGGTAATAATCAAATTGTTCTCCACAGTAACTACACCATTTTATATTCCTGCCAGCAATGTGTGAGGGTTCCAGTTTCTTCACATCCTGTCAAGACTGATTATTCTTTTTCCTTCATTATTATAGCTCTCCCAGTAGGTATGAAGTGATATCACATTGTAATTTTGAATTTCCTTAATGATAAATGGTGTTGAGCATTATTTTGTGTGCTTGTTGGCCATTCGTGAATTTTCTTTGGTATGCAAGTCCTTCCTCATTTCAAGATTGGATAGTTGTTGTTGTTGAGTTGTAAGTTTTCTATTTATTCTGTAAAATAAACCTTTATTCAACATATGATTTAAAAATATTATCTCCCACCCTGGCCAGTTTGGCTCAGCAGTTAGAGCATTAGCCTGCGGTCCAGAGAGACCCAGGTTCGGTTCCCACTAAGGGCACGTACCTCGGTTGCAGTTTGTCCCCAGTCCTGGTTGGGTCGTGCGTGTGGGAGGCAGCCACTTGATGTGTCCCTTTCACGTCGATGTTTCTCTCTCTCTCTCTCTCCCTCCCACTCTATCTGAACAAAAAATGAAAAATGTCCTCAGGTGAGAATAAAAACAAAAACAAATGCTATCTCCCATATTGTTGACTGTCTTTACATTTTTGCTAATGTTCTTTTATGCACAAAAGTTTTAAATTTTCATCAAGTCTAGTTTATCTATGTTTACATGGCTGCTTATGTTTTAGTATTATATAGAAAATCGTCGCCAAATGTGAGGTCATGAAGATTAGTCACAATGTTTTCTTCTAAGAGTTTTATAGTTTTAGGTCTTATATTTAGTTCTTTGAACCATTTTGAGTTACTTTTAAAAATAATCTGATGTATGGGACCAACTGCATTCTTTTGCTTGTGGTTATATAGTTATCCAACACTATCTGTTTAAAACATGTTTTAACAATGCACTTGGCACCCTTGTCAAAAACCAGCTGACCATATATAAATGGAGCTCATTTCTATTATATTGATATATATGTCTATCATTATGCCTATACCACACTGTCTTCATTACAATTGCTTTGTAATCAGCTTTGAAATTGAGAAGTGAGTTTTTTATATTTTGTTCTTCTTTTTAAATAATCTTTTGGTATTCTTGGTCCTTTGTAATTTCATGTACATTTTAGAATGAGCTTGTCAGTTTCTACAAAGGAGTCAGAAGATTTTGATAGGGATTAGATAGAATTTTAAAATTGATTTGTAAAGTATTGCTATCTTAACAATATTAAGTCATCTGATTCATGAACATGGGATGTTTACCCATTAATTTAGATGTTCTTTTATTTCTTTCAACAATATTTTTTAGTTTTCAGAACCTGAATTGTGTATTTCTTTTCTTAATTTATTCCTAAAGTTTTTATTATTTTTGATACTGTTGTAAATGGAATTATATTCTTAATTTAATTCGGATTGTTTATTGAGAGTGTATAGATACATAATTGATTTTTGTATATTGATACCTGAAACAATGTTGAACTTATTAGTTGTAGTTTTTTTAATTTTTAGTGGATTTCTTAAGATTTTCTCTGTACAAAGTTATATCATCTGCAAATAGAGATAGTTATAATTCTTTCATTATAATTTGGATGCTTTTTATTAATTTTTTATTGCTTAATTGCCCTGGCTGGACCCTCTGGTACAATTGTGAATAGAAGTGGTGAGAGTGGATATTCTCCTTTTGTTTCTGATGTAAGGAGGAATGTAGCCAGTCTTTCACCTCTGACTATAATGTTTACTGTGGGTTTTTCACAGAAACCTGATCAGGTTGCGTAAGTTACTTTCTATTCTTAGTTCAGTGATTATATCCCAAAAGATTTTTGGATATTATCAAATGCTTATCCTGCATTTACTGAGATGATTATGTATTTTTTGCTTTTTATTCTACTGATTAGGAATTTACATTATAAATGTTAAGCCAACATTGCATACCTAAGATAGATCCCAATTGTCCATGGTATATAATTCTTTTTTTGTTTTACTGGACTCAATTTGCTAGTATTTTGGTGATGATTTTCTGCATCTATATTCATCAGAGATATTGGTCTACAGTTTGCTTTTCTTGCAATGTATTGGTATGGTTTTAGCACGGTTGTAATACTGGCCTCATGGAATGAGTTGTGTAGTGTTTCCTCTTCTATTTTTTAGAAGGGTTTGTGCACAAATGGGTATTCTTTAAATGGTAGAATTCAGCAGTGATGCCATATAGACTTGAGTGTTTCTTTGTCAGAATTTATACTTAATGTTTGTATTAATTTTTTTTTTTAAGAGAGAAAGAGGGGAAAAGGAGAGGGAGAGAGAAACACTGATGTAAGAGTGAAATATAAATTCACTGCCTCTTGCACAACCCCTGCTGGGGATTGAGCCTACAATCCTGGATATGTGCCTTGACCCTGAAATGAACAGGCAACCTGTTGGCGCATGGGAGGATGCGCAACCAAATGGGCCACGCCAGCCAGGGCTGTCAGATTTTTTTTTTATTATTAACTGAACTTTTTCACTTGTTATATAGATAATTCAGATTCTGCATGTCTTTCTTGAGTCAGTTTTGTTTCTTTCTAGGACTTTGTCCATGAAATCTGTTGTCTAATTTTTTGGCATACAATTGTTCATAATACTTCTTTTATCTCTGTAATGTGAGTACTAATGTCTAGTATCAGTAATTTAAGTCATTTATTTTTTTATCTTGGTCAGTCTAGCTAAAAATGTATCCATTTGTTTGCCCTTTTAAAATAACAGGTTTTGGTTTCAGTGACTTTTCTTTATTGTCTATTTTATTAATTTTCACTGTAATTTTTATTAGTTCCTTTCTTACCTTAGGTTTAGTTTGCTCTTCTTTTCCAACATCTTAGATTGTAGGCTGGTTATTGAGACATTTGTTGTTGTTGTTGTTAAAACAAGCATTTAAAGCTACACATTTCCCTCTAAGTACTACTTTAACTATATTATAAGTTTTGTTATGTTGAGTCTTCATTCTCATGTATTTCAAAGAATTTTATGATCTCCTTTTATTTCTCCTTGATTCATTGGTTATTTAGGAGTATGTTGTTTAATTTCTACTTATTTGTAAGCATCTCAAACTTTTTGTTATTGATTTCTAATTTCATTACATTGTATTGGAGAACATAGTTTGTATCATTTTAAAAATTTGAAATTTGTTTTATGCCCTACTAAATTGTCTATACTGTAGAATGTTCCATATCACTTGAAAAGAACGTAGATTCTACTGTTGTTGGCTAGGGTTAGTGTTGTTCTATAGGTGTCCTTGGGTCTAATTGGCTTATACTGTTGTCCAAGTATTATGTTTTTTTGTTGTTCTTCTGTCTAGTAATTTTACCCTTTATTGAAAGTTGGGTTATGAAGTTTCCACCTATTATTTTTGAATTGTGTATTTTTTATCAGTTCTTATGTTTATGTTAGTTTGGATAGGGATGGATTTATGTCTGCCATTTTGCTTTCTGTTTTCCGTATGTCTCATACCTTTCTTGATCCTTTGTTCCTCCTTTGTTGCTTTCTTTACATTAAGTGAATTTTTTTTTTCCTCACCCGAGGATATTTTTCCATTTTTTGTTCAGATACAGTGGGAGGGAGAGCGAGGGAGAGAGAGAAACATCGACATGAAAGGGACACATCGAGTGGCTGCCACCCGCATGACCCAACCAGGGCCGGGGACAAACTACAACCGAGGTACATGCCCTTAGCAGGAACCGAACCCAGGTCTCTCTGGACCTCAGGCCAACGCTCTAACTGCTGAGCCAAACTGGCCAGGGCCATTAAGTAAATATTTTTAATTAAAATTGCTTACTATATATTCAAGTTATTTCTTTAGCAGTTGCTTTTAGACTTACCATACATCTTTTATTTTTATTTTTTTTGTCGTATGTACCCCTAGCAGGAACCGAACCTGGGACTCTCTGGTCCGCAAGCCAATGCTCAACTTCTGAGCCAAATGGGCCAGGTCATACATCTTAACTTATAAGGATTAGCTTCAGATTTTTGATGTGTCTAGAAAACAACTATTGATAATAGAGAGTATGTTGGATAAGTATTACATGAAAGTGACGATTTTCAGTTTATCAAAATTCATGAAGAAGAGGTGGAGATGGGAGAATGATGTATGTTGAACTTTATATCTTGACTAAGTTTAAACTTATAATTGGCCCATGAAGTTGATTGTCTATTCAACAGAGATAATGAAGGCTTAGTAAGGTTAAGTGACTTACCCAAATTTATATAATTAATCAGGGCTATAACCAGGCTTTAGTCAGCTTGATCGCAAACCTGTGATCTTTCCTAATAACTTATGAAATTCAGAATAAAGAGAGTTTAAATATTTTTAATTTTGAAATAATTTTATGAAAATTATTTTAATGGAAAAGTTACAAAAAAGAAAACTACAGAGTTCCTATATACCCTTCCTCTTGCTGCAACATTACCTAAAGTATAAAGTCTCTCTTCAAATGCTCACTCAAATTATTTAAATAATAATTGTTATTAAATAATCAAGTAAAATTTAAAACAAATGAATTGAGCTCAAAATTAAGATGGGGAAATCTGCAGTAGTCAGAAATAGAGTTACCTCAAAGTAAGGGAGGGGTTGAGGCTGAACAATTCACAAGAGTTTAGAAACCAGACACAGGTCTTAAAGCTTATAGTCTTTGGTTTCAATTTCTATTCAGAAAGAACAGTTTGGTGGTAAGCCCTTGAGCTACCAATGTAAGGCTGAAAATAAGAAGGACTTTTATCAATGAACTAGGGTAGGGATTTTCAACTGGTATGCCACAAGAATTCTTAAAATATGGAATACTTGACTATTTAGTCAGGGGGCACTGACTTCTTTTCTCTTAGATTGTCAAATAAAAAAAATGATAACAGCCAACACAACATTAGGCGTCTGGTGTGAGTGAATCAAAATTATAGCTATTTTTTTTGTCAGATCGACAAAAACTATGATATATTTTATGATATGCTGCAGAATTTTAGTAATTAACTTATGTGTGCCATGAGATGAAAAAGTATGAAAATCACTGAGTGAGGGACTAGAAAATTCTCTACTGAATGCCTATGGAGGCGCTAAAAGCCAGTTTTTTATCTAGGATTTTGGATAAAGGAAAATCATCCACTAGAACCTGGAAGACCAAGACAATCTCGTTAATAAACAACAGCTCCTAGACATAGTCAGTACTCAACATTTTCTAGATATTTAAGCATTTTACAAAGGACATGCCTCTTCATTCCCTAAGAGGCCTGTGAATACACATTAGCAATGAAGCAATAATGTCACTTAGGACATGCACTAGTGGGGCATCAAGGGATCTGCTCCCCAAGTAAAGTCACCCTCAGCCTTTATTTTGCGATAGTGTTAGGATTTTACAAGTCATTTCCAGGGACATGATGTTGCTGAGTGGCATTCGCGGGCTAAGACCTGGCAGTTGCTGGCAGGAAGGCCCTGGTGTTTCCTGGCTCGGCTGGCATCTCAGTGCATGTGATTTCCCAGCAGATGAGATGTCAGAGTCTGTGGACACCGGGAGGGAGGAGCAGGTGTTGACCTCTGATCCACAGCCTTCTGGCACATTTCCTTTTTTTTCCTTCAATTGAAAAATCATTTATAGTAAATTGTTAACATTCTCTGCATTCTATCTTGTCCTTGATGCCACCTGCCATTAGCAAGTGCTTCACATGGTGCAGCAAATACAGTTTTTTCCTGACAGAAAAATGAAAATGTTACCTTTAAAGTTTGCCGTATTTCCCCCTGGTCTCTGAGGCCTCTGGAGGCAGTATTGCATTTCAAGTTAGGGCATGAAAACTCTCAATAACTGTATTTTATTGGCAGGGGTGAGGTGGGTGGTGGGTGCACTTATCTTATCGTGGCAGAAAAATTTAGAATTCCAGATGGAAGAAAACAGCTTTGTATCGGTCTCAGAATTTGGTGGACCCAACTTTGATCTGTAGCTGTGTGACTTTAGACAAATAGCTACACAGCCCTGAACATCTAATCAGTAAAATAATAATAATAACAATACCTTTCTGTAGGGTTGACTATTAGTATTATATTTAAAATATAGAATAATAACATAACTAATATAAAGTTATATATATAATGCTGATATAATGTTTATTAAAGTGAGTCCTTAAAATAATTATTCTTTTTAATAGTTGCCTTTCTCTTTTTCTTCCACCAAATAATCATTTTATTTTATTTTTTATCCTCACCCGAGGACATTTTTCCATTTTTTGTTCAGAGAGAGTGGGAAGGAGGGAGAGGAAAAGAGAGAGAGAGAGAAAAACATCCATGTGAGAGGGACACATCGAGTGGCTGCCACCCGCATGACCAACCAGGGCCGGAGACAAACCACAACCGAGGTACATGCCCTTAGTGGGAACTAAACCTGGGTCTCTCTGGACCGCAGGCCGACGCTCTAACCCCTGAGCCAAACTGGCCAGGGCCCACCAAATAATCTTAAGTTCAGTAACCCAATTGGGTTACTATTCTAATTATTTTGCATACTTTATTTCTAGTGATCTTCTGGAGACAGGGAAGGTAGGGAGGGAATAGACTTCATTGTTTCTTTATCTGTGTAGTTATCTCTGGACTGAAGTTCTTCCCTGTCAAATGGTCCTTAGTGAGGATGGTCTCAAAAGAAGTACACACCTGTTGCAGTTATTATACACTCACCTTTCCCCAAGACAAATCTACTGTTTCCAGATGAGGGTTTGTTCCATTTACCATGGCCATATAACAAATGACTCCAGACTTTAGCATCGTACAACACTGGCATCATTTGATTTGCTCCTGCATCTATAAGTTGGGCAAAATTGGTGGTGATAGCTTCTCTCTGCTGATCTTGGCTCAGTTGCGGTGGCTGGAACAATTGGAGCTGGGATCATCTGAAGGCCAGCTTCTCTCATGTCTGCAGGTGACTGCTGAGAGGGTTTGAGAAGTTGGAATATGGAAAAGATAGAGATCCTCAGGCAGCTCTCTCTCTTTATGTGATTTCTCCAAGTAGTGTCTCTAGCACGGCAGCTTTGAATTAACTGATCTTACCTGTGGACTGTAGTGTCCCAAGGCACATGGAGAGAGAGGGAGAGGGAGAGGGGAAGAGGGAGAGAGAGAGGGGAGAGAGAGAGAGAGAGAAAAAGAGAGAGAGAGAGAGAATATTACCTTTTAGATTCACCTTCAGAGGGGCTAGATTTCACCTTTTAATGAGAGAGGTATCAGATTCTGGAGGAATGTGGGGGACCAGAATTATTGCTGTGACCATTTTTTAATGAAATTGAACTTGCCATAGAGTTTAAGCAGATTTTTAATGAAAATGATTGAGTAATTGCTCTAAGCATTATATATTCTGTTCAGCTTCTTCACTTCCTCATATCGAACAAACTGGAAAGCAAAATGTCTACACAACTTTTTAAATTTTAGGTGTCAAGGACGCTAAAGTCTCTTGAAAATTATTGAGCACCTGAAAGAGATTTTATGTGGCTTCTACCTACTAATATTTTCTATAGTAGATTAAAACTGTGAAATATTCAAAATACATATTTTAAAAATAATAATTTTATTATGCATTAACATAAAGTAGTTTATGAAAATGACTATGGTGGATTATTTTACATTTTTACAATCTCTCTAATAGCTGGCTAAAGAAGATAGCTGGATTCTCCTGTTTGTTTCTGCATTAAATTTGTTGAAATGTTGTTTTGGTTGATGTAAGGAGAAAACTTGACTTACACAGACACATGGGTGAACGGGAAGATGTGTTTTAGTAGTCTTTTCAGGTAACTGTGGATATTCTGCATTGATACTACACCAAAAATCAACAGGTGCCAGTTTCCTAAAGGTTAGTTGCAATGTAGAATCTTAAACCATATCATGAATATGTACTTGTGAGAAAATGACAGTAAAAGAGACAAATAACATCTTATTATTATAGTGAAAATAGTTTTGATGTTAAAGTCTGAAAGTGTCTTGGGGACCCCCAGGAGCTTGAATTGCACTTGAAGAATCAAAGGTGTAGTATTCGTTGACATCCTCTCCAGGTTTTGGGGATTGTGTCATATTGACCCCCTCATTTTCTGTTTCTTTTTATGGTTCTTGTTCTAATGCTTTTTGTCTTTGGCTCCAATCCATCCCTTATTCCTGCCTTGCTCTTCCCAACCCCTGTTATTTCGCAAGTGAATTTATTAAGTGTATAACCCAGTGCCCACTGGGATCTTGTAAACTTTATCACCTCAGGTTGTGAGTCAGCTGCATTTTTCTACCTAGTTACTCCTGTCCTGACAGAGGGCTCAAGAGGCTGGGTCTTGTTGACTCCTGTATCACTGGGTTGCCTGTGGTGAAGTTTGAACTCTGGTCCCCTGGGTAGGAAGAGTAAAGTAGGAATGGTGGGAGTCTTTATGCGCCATGGGTACGTTTCCTCTAAAGTACTGATAATCGAAGACAACTCTTTACTATTCTCATGGGTACATTTCCTCTAAAGCACTGATAATTGAAGACAACTCTGTACCATTCTAGCACATCGTCTCCATTCACTTCTAAGCTTTTAAGTTCTTTGTGTTATTTCTATAATATTTATTTGATTTGTATTTGTCTTCCCAAGTGCATGTAAGCTCTATGAAAGAATGGACTTTGTCTTAGGTGTTTTATTTCTGGTTCTTAGACTAATTTGAGGCACATAATAGGAGCTCAATGAATATTCTGTGACTGCCTCTGCCTACTAAGGAAATTAGATGTGAAAACCTTCTTTAAGATGAATATAAACACTCATATGAATTCTATATTTATGATTATTCTTTTGTAGCAGATTATACTAGAATTACTTTGAGACCTTCTACAGTGTGAGTCCATATAATAGAGTGATGAAGAGCCAGACTGTGATTAGAGATATCTGAATTCAGCTCCTGGCTCTCTCAATTTTCAGCTCTGTGACCCTGGGTAAGTGGGGGTGCTACCACTGCTAGCCTCATAGCATGATAGTGAGTTAAGTGCTTAGACTTGCACCTGTCATATAGTAAAGTAGGTCTACTGTTTACTGTTGCTAGTAAGTTCTTCCGCCTGAGGGTCACCATGCTTCTTTGATAGTGAAAAATGCGATGCTTCTTTCTAATTGTGGGGCAGAAGCAGTAGAGACAAATCCTGATTTTCTCCACCAAGAATCACAGATAGCTCTTTTATTTCTAGGATACTGTTCCCTTTATGTGTAGCTTGGAGAGGGTAGATGGTCCTGGAGGTTGTAAAACTATTAAACCTAGTGGAGGACAAGGCATGTAACCATGGAGCATGAAAGAAAGCCTGTGAATTTATTATTTTTTAAAAATTCATTTATTTATTTTTGTTACAGATGTTTCTCCTTTTCCCCCCACTGATTCCCCCCTCCCCGCCCTGTCCCCAGAAAGCCTGTGAATTTCAGTGCTTTTCAGATGAAAATATAAGAAGCAATAGTATTTGTTAACTTGTTTTTCTTTCTTACTGTGTGACATGCACTATTCAAAGTCCAAAATTAAATATAATTTAATCTTTATTTATATTTTGTTATCACAACCAGCCTATGAGGCAGGAACAATTAATATCAAGCTTTTTAAAGATGAGACAACTGAAATACAAAAAGGAAAGTATTTTGCACAAAGTTATGTAAGCTGGGATTCAAACGCAGGTTGTCTTGTTTCCACATATATTTTCTTAACCACTATGACAGTCAAATAACTTCTGAGTAGCTTCTCTTCCGTAGGATAACTAGATTGATATCTGTACAGATTATCACAGGTCCAGGCAAATAGAAGAGGTGTATACAGGAGCTTTCTCCAGACCAAAATATTACTCTGTAGGTGAAAGTTCCTTGGGCCACACCTCTGAGGTGTACATAACCATGATTCTTTTCTTTTCTTACTGGCTTGGTAGGACAGACACATTCTTCATTTACCACTGGTGTAAAATAAGACAAATAGATGTGACGAACATTTTAGAAAATGTATCTGACCTCTTACCAACAGCAGAATGTTTGATACACTGGGATACTGTCAGGAAACCAATGACAAAGCCTCTTGGGGCTTGAGAACAAAGGTGCACCTAAGTGCTTGAAATAAGTCTCATGAATACTGACTGTTGCTAGTGTTAAGCAAAAAGAAGAGAGGAACTGACTCTGGAAAAGAGAAGAGGTATCTTACAATAATGAAATGGTCACTTGTCAGCCATTAAGGCTAAGAAAAATGTATAAGCAAAAGGCATAAAAAAACAATCCATTTCCCCAAAGGTGCTGGCTGTTCTTCGCAGATAATTGAAACCTGAGTAATATTTTTTTCCCCTCAGTGCATGTGAAATGATTTGTCATTGGTTTGTTGTTGACAGAAGCACATGACCTCCATTTAATGCAGGTTTAATTTTATTTTCACCTGCTTTCCAAAGGAGATTCTAGGCTATTGTAGGCTTTGCAAAACGCAATATTCTTCTACAGAGAGAGCATCAGTGATATTTTGTGTTCTTAAAAAACATCCTGGTATCTATGAAAGCATGAATTTTGGGATACAATGTAGTATTCTGAAAAGATGACTAATATATTTAAGAGAACTTGCTTTCTATACAAAATTTACTTCCAAATATTTTTGCAATTTGATCAGCTTCCTGGTTCTCAGGTTCCTCACCTGTAAAATAAAAGGAATATTCTGTAGGTAAATTCCTGTCTAGCTCATTTGTAAACACACTTGCAAATCATCTACTTTCAAGCTTGGTAAACTATGGGGACATTTACAATAATCTGGAACTCAGAGATGGATGACTATTGTTAAGGTGAAAGTTGTTCCCCACAATAATGGGGTTGCAGAACAAGTAGTTCTTCTTATGAGGGTTTTGGAGTCCTAACGGGTAAACTAGGATTAGTGATAACTACCCAGCCTACTTCACAGTGGGGAAGATCAACCACAAAATTCTTTTTAAACCACACTGCTTTTCTTATTTAATCTAGTTAATAAGAGCAGAGATCTTGTCTTGCTTGTTCTCGTCATCTCTTTAGAGCCCAGACAGTTCATAACATGGCAGATACCCAAAAAATAAAAACATAAAAAATTTTTAAATGATAGTTGAAATGCAATGTTATATTAGTTTTAGGTATACACCACCATGATTAGACATTTATAGTATTTGCAGGGTTCACCCTAATAAACCTAGTACCAATCTGACACCATATATAGCTATTACAATATTATTGGCTATATTTCCTATGCTATCTTTTATATCCTCATGACTATTTTGTAACTAGTGATTTGTGCTTCTAAATTTATTTGCCTTTTTAACCCCCTGCAACTTTCCTCTCATCTGACAACCATCTAAATGTTCTCTATAGCTATGAATTTCTGTTTTGTTCTTTCTTTTGTTTTTTATATTTCACATGTATGTGAAATCATATGTTATTTACCTCTCTCTATCTCATATATTTCATTTAGTATAATATCCTCAAGGTCCATTCATGTTGCAGATGGACAGATTTTATTTTTTTATGATTAATATTCCACTGTATGCATGTACCACATCTTTATGCATTCATCTGTTGATGGACACTTAGATCCCTTCCATATCTTGGCTATTGTAAATAATGCTGTAATGAATATATAAGTGTATATGTCTTTTCAAATTAGTGTTTTGGGTTTTTCAGATCAATACCCAGAAGTGGAATTGCTTCTTCCTTTGTTGTCTCTTTTTGAACCTTTGTTTTAAAGTCTACTTTGTCTGGTATAAATATTGGTACCCCCAACTTTTTGTTTTGTTTTGTTTCCACTATCATGAAATATCTTTTCTATACCTTTATTTCAGTCTCTGTGTGTCTGAGGTGAGTCTCCTACAAGTGGCATATGTAAGGGTCTTATTTTCTTATCCAATCAGCCACCCTATGTCTTTTGATTGTATCATTTAATCTATTCACATTCAAAGTAATTGTTGATAGATATGTATACTTATTGCCGTTTTATTATTCATATTTTTTATCTTTCTTTTCCTCTTTTTAAAGAAGTCCCTTTAACATTTCTTATGATACTGGTTGGGTGGTGAGCTTCTTTCACTTTTTCTTATCTGGAAAGCTCTTTATCTGTCCTTCAGTTCTAAATGATAGTTTTCCTAGGTAGAGTAATCTTAGTAGTAAACCCATGCTTTTTATCACTGAATATTTTGAGCCAATCCCTTCTGCCCTACAAAGTTACTGTTGAAATATCAATCGACAGTCTTGTAGGAGCTCCCTTGTAGGTAACTAAGTACTTTCCTCTTGCTTTAACTTTTGGCATTTTATTTATGATGTTTCTTGATGTAGGTAGGCCTCTTTAGGTTCATCTTCTTCAGGACTCTGTGCTTCTTTGGTTTGTATGTCTATTTCCTTCACCAGATTAGGGATGTCATCTGTCATTATTTTTTCAACTAGGTTTTTAATTCCTTGTTGTCTCTCTTCTTATTCTGGTATCACTATGACTTAATGTCAGTATGCTTGATGTTGTCCCAGAGGCCCTTTAAAGTGTCCTAATTTTTTTGGATTCTCTTTTTTTTTTGCAATTCTGATTGGGTGTTTTCTGCTACCTCAGCTTCCAAATTGTTGATTCAGTCATCTGCTTCATCTAATCTGTTGACTCCCTGTGATATATTCTTTATTTCAGTTATTGTATTCTTCATTTCTGACTGTTTAACTCTTATGTTTTCTGTCTCCATTTTTATGTTTTCAATGTTTTTGTTGAAGTTCTCATGGAGATCGCTGAGCATCCTTATAACCAGTGTTTTGAACTCTGCATCTGGTTGATTGCTTGTCTCCATTTTGTTTCGTTCTTTTTCTGGAGGTTTTTTTTTTTTTCCCCCTGTTCTTTTATTTGGGGCATGTTTCTGGTCTTTTCATTTTGGCTGCCTCCCCATGTTTGTTTCTATGTATTAGGTAGAGCTGCCATGTCTCCTGGCCTTTGGAGAGTGTCCTTATGTAGTAGGTGTCCTGTGACACCCCATGGCACAGTTTCCCTGGTCACCTGTGCTGCGTGCTTTAGGAGTGTCTCTTGTGTGGGTTGTGTGTGACCTCTTGTTGTAGTTGAGCCTTAATTGTTGCTGGCATGTCAATAGGAGGGATTGACCTTCAGGATAATTAGTTGTGAGGACTGGCAATTTGCACTTAACCCTCAACATCTCTTAGATAACAGTGATCTAATTGCTTTGTAACTTATTAGTTTGTGAACTATTGATTCCCTGATTATACTTCATGATTCTGGATGATATAATTAGCATAGACAAAAATTCGGAATGTGAATTTTTTAAAATGATTTCTCTCTCTCTCTCTCTCTTTTCTTGTTTTAACTTAAAATACTTAAGGCAAACAAATTTCAAGTGTAAATATTCAGGTTTTTGGAGTATGGAATTACTCAGCTTTTATTGATGACTTGAGGTTTCACCCATTGAAAGATTCTGAAGATTTCTTTCTGGTTGCCAATGTTCTAGGTTATTTTCATGGATGCATAATTATCAGAAGTTCTCATTTTTTTGAAAATTGATAATGATGTGGATTTGTCTGTTGAAAAGTGCAGTGCAAGGATTTTGACTTAGTCTGTTTCTTGGCCTCTTTTTTGAATTAATCAGCCTTATTAAAATCTTGGGAAAGATATGTGACCAGAGGTATAAAACAATAAATATACTGGATTGAGAAACAATAGATCTGTTAAAAGTTGAATAAATACATTAAAATAAATTATGTTTTAATTGAATTAATTTGGTGATTGCTTATTATTAAGCACTATACTTTGGAGTTTAGAAATTCTAAGTTGAAAAAATAAGTGTAGTGTGAAATCAGGGTTCAACTAGCAAATGATTTATGTAATCAATTAATTTGAATACACCATCCATCCTCAACATTTCTGAGGGCTGTACTTTATAACCACTTGGCTGAATATATGTCTAATAATTTGCAGATTGCTTTGTTGGTTCTGACATATCTCTTCATTTATAATGAAGAGTTTCTTGTGAATGATCATTGTAACTTTCAATGCTTTGTTGGTTCTGACATATCTCTTCATTTATAACGAAATGTCTCCTATGAATAAGCATTGTAACCTTCACCAGCTCTTGAGAAGGCCAAGTTAAAGTAAAAAACAAAGCCCTATTAAACTACCCCACTATAGATTGGCTTTAATCTGAATGCAGTTTTCCTTGGAATATAGGAAATGTTTTTATTCTTGTCTTGAGCCTCATGTAACATTCTTCTGAGATTCCACAGTGAAGAATTTTATTAAGCTCTATTATTTGTTCAAGTATTTTTATAGTTAGTAAGAATATGAAGGGGCTTGAGAGATTAATAATGCAAGGAATGCATATTGCTGACAGAATAACAACTTTTTTTTTTTTAATATTGCCAAGTTCATTAATAAAAGACTACATCATCATTTTAAAAGCTGTGACCATGCCCATCATGCAAGGACAATGTGAATGTTAGTTGGGTTTTATAAATGTTTTCCACACATTTCTCAATGCCACTCATGACAACTGTGCCAACAATTTAACCTCTTCAAGGTTACTTGATTTTTCCATGTAGAAGCATCTAACTTTCCTTGAATAGGAAATACAGAGGTGAAATTATGTTATTAATAAATAGCAAATTAAAAAAAAAAAAGTCTTTCCTTTCAAAAATCTATTTTCATGACATCAGGGTTTATATTTAAATGAAATCCAAAGGCAACGATATTAGTATCTTTTATAAACATTTCTCTGAAAGTAAGCAAGAGTAGATAACAGGGTTATTTTTAGTCATACAGTTTTTGGGCCAAAGGCAGGAGACATGAATTCTAGTATGAACTTTGATTAGCTTCCACTGGGCTTTGGGCAAGTCACAGAATTGGAGTGCATTGGACGTGAATGTAATCTTCACTGCTTCAATTTCTTTGCAGTGGAAACATGTAGTAAAAGTGTGCTTTAAGATAACAGTCTATTTAAGTAGGGCATTTGGGATGAAAAGAACCAATTTTAATTATAAAAAGCGATGATTTGTTAAGTAAATGTTTTATCGCCTTCCTTCCTTCCCTTTTCCTTTCTATTTAAATATAATTGATATACATTATATTAGTTTCAGATGTATAACATAATAATTCAATATTTGTATATATTGTAAAATGATCACCATAGTAAATCAAGTTAACATCCATCACCACACAGTTACAAATGTTTTTCTTGTGATGAGAACTTTTCAGATTTACTTCCTTAGCACTTTCAAATCAACAATGTAGTATTATTAACTATAGTTACCATGCTGTACATTACAGACCACTCACTTATTTGTTTTATAACTAAAAGCTTTTATCTTTAGACAACCTTTACCCATTTAGCCAGACCCTGGCCCCCCAACCCCTCCTTCTGGCAACTACCAATGTTTTCTCTGTGTCTATGAGCTTGGGTTTGTTTTTGGTTTTTTGTTAATTTCAGATTCCACATATAAGTGAGATAATATAATATTTGTTTTTTATTCTGATGTATTTCATTTAGCATAATGTGCTCAAGGTCCATCCATGTTTTCATAAATAAAAAGATTTCCATATTTTTTATGGCTGAATAATATTTTATTGTGTGTATGTGGGGTATCACACTTTTTTTTTATTTAGTCATCCATTGATGGATGCTTAGGGTACTTCCATGTATTTACTATTGTAAATAATGCGGCAATGAACATGGGGGTGTGGATATCTTTTTTCAACTTAGTGTTATCATTTCTTTCAGATAAATACTCAGAAGTGAAATTGGTGACTCGTATGGTAGTTCTATTTTTAACTTTTTGAGGAAGCTTTATATTGATTTCCATAGTGGCTACAGCAGTTTACATTCCCCCTAATACTGCATAAGTTCCCTTTTCTCTATATTCTCACCAATGCTTGTTATTTCTTGTCTTTTTATAATAGCCATTCTAAAAGGTGTGAGGTGATATCTCATTGTGGTTTTGATTTGCAGTTTTCTTACTATTAGCAATGTTGAGTACCTTTTCATGTACCTGTTGGCCATCTGTATGCCTTCTTTTAAAAATGTCTATTTGGGTATTTTTCCCATTTTTAATTAGTTGTGTTTTTTTTTTTTTTTGCTTTTGAGTTATATAAGTTTCTTGTATATTTTGTTATTAATTTCTTATTGGATGTGTGATTTACAAATATTTTCTAACATTCAGTAAGTTGCCTTTTAATTTTGTTGTTTCTTTGCTGTGCAGAAGCTTTTTGGTTTGATGTGGTCCCATTTGTTTATTTTTTATGTTGCTTTTGCTTTTGGTGGCAAATCCAAAAGAAATATTGCCAAGACCAGTATGAAGGAGCTCATTTCCTATATTTTCTTCTGGGAGTTTTATGACCTACAGTCAAATCTTCAATTTATTTTGAATTGATTTTTGTGTATGGTGTAAGATAGGGGTCCAGTTTCATTCCTTTGCATGTACCTATTCAGTTTCCCCAGAACCATTTATTGAAGAGACTATTCTTTCCCCAGTGTATATTATCAACTTTTTTTGTAATTAATCAGTGGTATATGCATGGGTTTATTTCTGGGCTCTCTATTATGTTCTATGATGTATGTGTCTGTTTATATACCAACACTATACTGTATTGATCACTATAGCTTTGTAATATAGTTCGACATGTTTGTATTTTTAACGTTGTTTTAAACTATGAATTAATCTATGTAATATGTTAGATAATTTTATTTTTATTGAAGCTAATTTATGAATATCAGGTACAGGTTGATATCAAGAAAAGAGTCCTGGGTTGGGAATAAAGTATTTTTTTTTTTAGCTCTCTTAAAGTATGTAATCTTAGAAAAGTGATTTACTAATGCTAGCATTCAGTTTCCTCAACCATAAAATTAGTAGGTTAGAATATATGATCTTTAAAATTATTCTGACTCATGCATTTTTATGATTTTTTGTGTTGCCATAAATTATAATACACTGCATTTTTAAAAGGGTGGAAATGACTGAATAATGCACTTTTTAACTCATTATCTTAAATAACTTTATTAAAGAACCAAAGACATGTGTCTTTTTATATGTATTATTTTTTAATATTAATACTCAAAAATAGTATTTCTTTAAAATTATTTTTCTTTATTGATATTAGAGCGAGAAAGAGGAAGGGAGAGGGAGACAGAGATAGAAACATTGATAAGAGAGAACATCAATTGGCCACCTCCTATATGCCCCGCACTGGGGATCAGGCCCTCAACCTGGGCATGTGCCCTGACTACTTGGTGCATGGGTCGATGCTTAACCACTGAGTCACACTGGCCAGGCCAAAAATAGTATTTCTAATACAGTAAATGCTACTCTTCTATTTTAAAACAGTGTGTAGCACAGTCAAATTATTCAAAAGCTTACTAGTTGTCTCAGTCAAATTCTTTCCTACCTAGTGAGTTAATACTAAAATGCTGCTTTTTTGGACTGTTGCAAGTATGTTCTACACACTTAACCAGTAATAGTAGTTTATTGATGGTAGCCATTCTATTGGGTATGAGGTGATGTCTCACTGTGGTTTTATTTTTATTTATTTATTTAAATTAATTCATTTATTTTGTTACAATTGTTTCTTTTTTCCTCCCAGACAGCCTCCTCCTGATCCCACCCCACCCTCAAAGCATTGTTGTCTATGTCCATTGGTTATGCATATATACATGTAAGTTCTTTGATTTATCTCTTCCCTCTCCTCAGCCCTCCTTCTTTGAAGTCTGTCAGTCTGAACCCTACTCCTTTCTATGTCTCTGGGTCTATTTTCATCAGCTTATTTTGTTCATAATATTCCACAAGTAAGTGAGATCATGTGGTATTTATCTTTCTCTGATTGGCTTATTTTGCCTAGCATAATTCTCTCCAGGTCCCATGTTATCTCAAAGGATAAGAGATCTTTCTTTCTTACAGCTGCATAGTATTCCATTGTGTATATGCACCATAGCTTTTTATCCACTCATTTATTGATGGACATTTGAATTGTTTCCAGATCTTGGCAATTATAAATAGAGCTGCTATGAACATAGGGGTGCATATATTCTTTCTGATTGATGTTTCAGGTGTCTTAGGATATATTCCTAGGAGTGGGATCACTGGGTCAAATGGCAGTTCCATTTTTAGTTTTTTTGAGGAACACTATATTGTTTTCCATAGTGGCTGCACCAGTCTGCATTCCCACCAGCAGTGCACTAGAGTCCCCTTTTCTCCACACCCTTGCCAGCACTTGATGCTTGATGATTTGTTGATGGCGGCCATTCTGACAGGTGTGAGGTGATACCTCATACTTGTTTTAATATGCATATCTCTGATGATTAGTGACAGAAAATTTTTTCATATGTCTCTTGGCCATTTATATGTCCTTTTTGGAGAGGTGTCTATTTAGGTCCTCTGCCCATTTTTTGAATTGGGTTCTTTGTCTTCCTTTTGTTGAGTTATTTGAGTACTCGATATATTTTGGAAATTAGCTTCTTATCTAATGTATCATTGGCAATTATGCTCTCCCATATAGTGGGTTCCCTATTCATTTTGATGCTTGTTTCTTTTACTGTACAGAAGCTTTTTAATTTGATGTAGTCCCATGTATTAATTTTTTCCATTGTTTCTCTTGCCTTAGGCATTCTATCAGTGAAAATTCTGCTGTGTGTAATGTCTGAAAATTTGTTGCCTACATTTTCTTCTAGGATTTTAATGGATTGACAAGTCACATTTAAGTTTTTTATCCATTTTAAATTTATTCTTGTGTATGGTGTAAGTTGGTGGTCTAGTTTCATTTTTGTTGCATGTAATTGTCCAATTTTTCTCTTTTTTCTTTTTCTCTTTTTTTAAATCTTTATTGTTGGATGTAAAATGTATTACAGATATTCCACATTTTTCCCCCATTGACCCCCTCCTCCCCACTCCCGCCCCTCTCCCACCTTTTCCCACACTATTGTCTGTGTCCATTGGTTATGCATATAAGTTCTTTGGTTTATTCCCCCCCCCCCCCAACCCCTTTCCCTTTGAGGTTTGTCAGTCTAGCAATGAATTTGTACTTCTTAATCTCTTCACCTTTTTCACCCATTCCCCCAACCCCCCTCCCATTTGGCAACCAACAAAATGTTCTATGTATCTATGAGAATGTTTCTGTTCTTCCTGTTCATTTTGTTTGTAGATTCCATTGTCGATAGATATGTATTCATTGCCATTTTGTTTGTTCATATATTTTATCTTTTTCTTCAAAAAGACCCTTCATCATTTCATATAATAATGTTTGGTGGTGATGAACTCCTTTAACTTTTTCTTGTCTGGGAAAGTTTTTATATGGCCATCGATTCTAAATGACAGCTTTGCAGGATAGAGTAATCTTGGTTGTAGGTTCTTGCTTTTCATCACTCTGAATATTTCTTGCTACTCCCTTCTGGCCTGCAAAGTTTCTTTTGAGAAATCAGCTGACAGCCTAATGGGAACTCCCTTGTAGGTAACTAGCTGCCTTTCTCTTGCTGCTTTTAAGATTCTCTCTTTGTCTTGAACCATTTGCATTTTGATGATGATGTGTCTTGGTGTGGGCCTCTTGGGGTTCATCTTGTTTGGGACTCTCTGTGCTTCCTGGACTTGTATGTCTGTTTCCTTCACCAAGTTAGGAAAGTTTTCTGCCATTATTGTTTCAAACAGGTTTTCGATTTCTTCTCGCTCTTCTCCTTCTGGCACCCCCAAGATGAGAATGTTGGCATGCTTGAAGTTGTCCCAGAGGCTCCTCACACTATCCTCATTTTTTTGGATTCTTTTTTCTTTTTGCTGTTCTGATTGGGCATTTTTTGCTTCCTTATATTCCAAATAGATGGTTTGCTTCTTGGATTTACATACTCTATTATTGAAGCTGTGTAAATTATTCTTTATTTCAGTTAATGCCTCCTTCAATTCTAACTGTGTATCAGTGATTTCTGACTGGTCCTTTATTATGTTCTTGAGGCCCTCACTAAGTTCACTGAGGTTCTAACTAAGTTCATTGAGCATCCTTATAAGCAGTATTTTGAATTCAGTATCTGTTAGGTTGCTTATCTCCATTTTGCTTAGTTCTTTTATTGGGGTTTTGTTCTGTTCTTTCATTTGGGATCTGTTTCTTTGTCTCCTCACTTTGGCTGCCTCTCTGTGTTTGTTTCAGTGTATTACTTAATGAGAGGTATGGGACTCGCTGAGACCAGATGCTGCTCGTTTGAAAGAATTTAGGAAAAACCTGAAGCAGGATCCAAGACAGGCCAATCCTACGATTAAGCAAGTGGCAACAGCTTGGGTGGGCTTAAAAGTTAGGTGGGGCGGGGCGGGGCCTCAGGGAGTCAGCAGGGCGGGGCTACCAGTGTGAGCCAGGTTGCTGGAGTCCCAGATATGGCAGCTGTCTGCCGCCCCAGGGAAGGGCTCACCAAAGAACAAAGGCCTCTTACAGCATATTTGTTCCGGAGAAAGCCCCCTCTCCAGACCTTGCTCCAGTGCCAAACAGCTCAGTTCTTCCCTGTATGTCTCTGGTGCCCTCGAGCTGCCTCCCTCCAAGCTTAGAGGGACAGAGTCCAATAAGTCTGTGCGCGGGCCCTTTAAGGAGCTGCCTGGGGCTCCAGCCCCTTCAGCTTCCCTGAGCCTCAGTTCCCGCTGGTTTTTCCAGCCAGAAGTGATGGGGATTCTCTTCCTGTCACTGGAACTCTGAGCGGGGCACCTGGTGTGGGACCAGGACCCCTCAGTCCTCAGGAAGGACCTTCCCAGCTGCAGGAGCCTCCTGATTTTTATCCGCCACACTTGGGTGAGCCACTCCTACCAGTCTGGATGTGGCTGCTGCTTTAATTCCGTAGTTGTAGGACTTCCATTCAGCTTGATTTCAGGCAGTTTTGAATGATGGTTGTTCTGTAGTTTAGTTGTAACTTTGATGTGGTTGTGGGAGGACGCGATACTGCGATTACCTACGCCACCCATCTTGACTGGAAGTCCCTAATTGTCCAATTTTTTCAACACCATTTATTAAAGAGGCTGTCTTTACTTCATTGTATGTTTTTGCTACCTTTGTCAAATATTAATTGAGCATAATGTCTTGGGTCAATTTCTGGGTTCTCTGTTCTGTTCCATTCATCTATGTGCCTGTTCTTGTGCCAGTACCAGGCCGTTTTGATTACAATGGCTTTATAATATAACTTGATATCTGGTATTGTGATTCTTCTTCCTAATTTGTTCTTCTTTTTCAAGATTGCTGTGACTATTCAGGGTCTTTTTTGGTTCCATATAAACTTTTGGAATATTTGTTCTAGTTCTGTGAAATATGTCATTGGTATTTTAATGGGGATTACATTGAATCTATAGATTGCCTTGAATAGTGTGGACATTTTAATGATATTAATTATTCCAATCCATGAACAAGGCGTATGCTTCCACTGTTTTAGATCTTCCTCTATTTCTTTTTTCAGTGTCCTGTAGATTTCTGCAAATAGGTCCTTTACTTCTTTGGTTCAGTTTATTCCTAGGTATCTTAATTTTTTTGCCACAATAATAAATGGGATTTTTTTAAGTTTCTTTTTCTGTGAGTTCATTATTGGTGTATAAGAATGCCATCAATTTCTTGATGTTAATTTTGTATCCCTCTACTTTGCCATTTATTAACTCTAGTAGATTTTTTATGAAGTCTTTCGGGTTTTCTATGTACAATATCAAGTCATCTGCAAATAATGACAGTTTCATTTCCTCCTTTCCAATTTGCATCTGTTTTATTTTTCTTTATGTCTAATTGTTGTGGCTAAGACTTCCAGTACTATGATAAATAAGAGTGGTGAAAGTGGGCATCCCTGTCTTGTTTGTTTTCTTAAGGGAGATGCTTTCAGTTTTTGCCCATTGAGTATGATGTTGGCTGTAGGTTTTTCATATATGGCCTTTATTATGTTGAGATATGATCCCTGTATTCCCACATTGCTGAGCGTTTTTATCAGAAATGGGTGCTGAATTTTGTCGAATGCTTTTTTAGCGTTTTTTGATATGATCATATGGTTTTTATCTTTTATTTTGTTTTTGTGGTGTATCATATTTATTGATTTGCAAATATTGTACCAGCCTTGCATCCCTGGGATGAATCCCACTTGGTCGATGGTGAATAATTTTTCTGATGTATTGCTGGATCCAATTTGCTAGTATTTTGTTCAGGATTTTGGCATCTATGTTCATCAGGGATATTGGCCTATAATTTTCTTTCTTTGTAATGTCTTTATCTGGTTTTGGAATTAGAATTATGCTGGCTCATAAAATGAGTTTAAAAGTCTTCCTTATTCTTGAATTTTTTGGAATAATTTGAGGAGATGGGTGTTACTTCTTTGAATGTTCAGTAAAACTCTCCCGTGAAGCTGTCCATGCCAAGGCTTTAGTTTGCTGGGAGTTTCTTGATTATATC
This sequence comes from Molossus molossus, assembly GCF_014108415.1. Taxonomy (NCBI): domain Eukaryota; kingdom Metazoa; phylum Chordata; class Mammalia; order Chiroptera; family Molossidae; genus Molossus; species Molossus molossus. The sequence goes on from NW_023425346.1 coordinate 54,807,422, forward strand.
TTCAATTACCTTCATTGTTATTGGTCTGCTCAAGTTTTCTGTCTTCCAAGTTCAGTATTGGGAGACTGTGTGATTGTCCATTTCACCTAGAGTGTCCAATTTATAGGTGTATAATTGTTCCATTGTCTGTTTCATAGTGGTATTAATTTGCATCTCTCTGATGATTAGTGATATTGAGCATTTTTTTCATATGTATTTTGGCCATCTGTAGGTCCTATTTGGAGAAATAGCTATTCAGGTCCTTTGCCCATTTTAATTAGATTATTTGTCTTCCTGGTATTGAGTTGTGTAAATTCTTTATATATTTTGGAAATTAACTCCTTATCAGATATATCATTGGAAAATATGTTCTCTCATTCAGTGAATTCTATTTTCATTTTATTGATTTTCATTTTATTGGTTACTTTTGCTGTGCAAACGCTTTTTAGTTTGATGTACTCTCATCAGTAAATCAATGAACAACAAGTGCTAGAAAAAAGGAAATTCTTGTGCACTACTGCTAGGAATGCAGACTAGTGTAGCCACTCTGGAAAACAGTATGGATTTTTCTAAAAAAATAAAAAATGGAACTGCCTTTTGTACCAGCAATCTCACTTCTAGGACTATACCCTAAGAATCTCAAAATAATAATTCAAAAGAATGTATGTACCTCTATGTTCACTGCAGTGTTATTTACAACAGCCAAGATCTGGAAATAGTCCAGGTTCCCATCAGTGTATAAGTGGATAAAAAAGCTGTGGTATATTTACACAGTAGAATAATATGCAGTCAGAAAAAGGAAGGAATGTACCTGGAGATAATGCTAAGTGAAGTAAGCCAATCATAGAAAGACAAATACCCTATGATCTCACTTATATGTGGAATCTAGTGAACAAAATAAACTGACAAAAAAATAAATAAAAACAGAAGCATGGATTCATGGAACAGACAGATAATCAGAGGGGAGAGGTTGGGGGCATTGGGATAAAGAAGGTGAAGGGATGCCCTGGCTGGTTTAGCTCAGCGGTTAGAGCATCAGCCTGCGGTCCACAGAGACCCGGGTTCGGTTCCTGCTAAGGGCATGTACCTTGGCTGCAGTTTGTCTCCGGCCCTGGTTGGGTATGTGGGTGGTGGCCACTCGATGTGTTCCTTTCACATCGATGTTTCTCTCTCTTCCTCTCTCTCCTTCCCGCTCTATCTGAGTAAAAAATGGAAAAATGTCCTCGGGTGAGGATAAAAAAAAAAGGTGAAGGGATTAGCCAAAGAACATATATAGGTAACCCATAAATACAGACAATGGTGTGGAAAGCCAGAGGAAAAGGGGTGTGGGGGTAGGGGAAGGTGGGCAAAAGGGGGATAAATGGGGATGGAAAGAGACCTTGCTTGGGGTGATAGGCACATAATGCAGTGTGTTGATGTTTTGTTAAGGTGTACACATGAAACCTGTATGGTTTTATGAACCAATGTCACCCCAGTAAATTCAATTAAAAAAAAAACTAACCAGTGGGGATACTAGGAGAAGCTTATTTAGAGGAGGCAAAACAATAAATTGGGAACCAAAGTGTTGAAAGCCAAGATGAATTTAAAAAATGGAAATAGTTCTCTAATTTTGGCATTGCTTTTCTAACCATGGTTACAGGTTAATTTTCTTACAAAGGGTTATTCATTCACTTATTTTTTTTATCATATTTTATTGGGTAATTACTGATTATTTCACTCAAGCTGGAGATAGAGATGAGTATCCTCAAGATGCTTAGTCTCATGCTCACTTTAAATATTCCTGCTGAGAGGCTTCAAATTTGATTTAAACTGAACTAGTGGCTTCTGGTTTTCCCCAGAAAAGTCCATTCTAATTTACGAATGAAGTTTAGCTAGCATTTCATGTACAGTGCTGCTTTTGTGTCTAAATTTTCATCCAATTTGCCTTCCAACTCTCTCCAAACATTTTAGTGTATGATCATCACTTTTGTTTTATCAGTGACTGCTTTACTTAACAAATGACATATATGGAAGAAGTAGAAAAATAATTTAAGGGCTTGGCTTTGCTGTTTCTCACCACTGAGTTTCAAACTAGTGTGGCGTGGTAGCAGGGATTTCTTCTTTATCTCTGGACATCTCGAGCACACGCCAGAGTTTCATTAGTACTTTTTCTCAAATAACAATTCCTGGTATGAAAAAATATAGTTCACCCATCATCAAAGCTTTAATATCTCTTCCAGTTTAAAGCTTCTCCCACACTCATTGTACTTGGTAATCTGTTCTGATTTCTATTCCTGGTAACAGAGTACCCCAAAATTTAGTGGCTTTGAACCACAACAGTGATGTATTTTTCTCATCAATCTGCAGTTTGGACAAGGTTAGATAGGGATAACTAATTTTTATCCCACATGTGTCAGCTGGGGTGAGCCAATTAGAGGCTGGAAGATCCACTTTCAAAACAGCTCTTCCACGTGGCAGGCACGTAGGTGCTGGCTGTTGTCTGGGAACTCAGCCAGGACTTGGTTTCTCTCCACACAGGGCTCTCTTCTTCCTGTTTAGACTTCCTCACAACGTAGCGGACCAGTTCCAAAAGCAGGTATACCAAGAAAACAGAAGTGAACTATATGACATTCATTATGCTGCCTCTGGCCCTTTGGGATCTAGTGAAGGGAGGGAGAAGTGAGAAGATGTTACTTGATCAGTAAGGTTGTAATCTGCTATTAGTGTTCTCTGGGTTTGAAAGACTGCCAAAGCTTGCTCTTATTTATTTATTTTTTCCAGCAATTTTTTGGCCTTTTAGAACACCTACCCTCATAGGGGCTCCTTGCACTGTTCCTTGAAGCAAATAAAACCTCTTCAGCTGGCCCATCCTAAGTTATTCCTTTAGCTCATTTTCTGGTGTTACAAAACACACAGTGTCCTCTTGGGGTGTGATCTAGCTCTGGCATTCAGAATTGATGACTTAAGCTGACTCAAGCCTGACTCTTTTCAAGGGTTTTCCTTCTGTTCATTGCTGGGAGAGGTGGAGTTTGCTTACCCTGTAGCTGCTGTTTTCTCTTATTATTCTCTTATTATGCCATCAGAGACAGCCTTTTTAATTAGTACACAATTACCAGTATCCAAATCATGGGAGATTTGTCTCAAACATTTTAGGAGGTTCATAAAGCTCTTCTCCCTAAGTTGAGCCGAGCCATCTTTCTCCCTTTTAGGAGGCGAGGGAAAACCATGAAATACCCCACAACTTTCTCCTTGGAGATTCTGTTTCATGAACTGTGTTCATCTATCATCACCATCACCTCTTTCTTTTGTGTAGTCTAGAGGTGGGTGATAGTCTAAGGGTGGCAGAACCATTTTTTTATCTACTATTTTGTCTTACATATGTATTCTGATACTACCTAGAAGATATGAGCATGTGAAAACTTAGTATTTTTATTCTCAGTGTTGCACATTTAGTAATAACTGAGGGAGTGTACCACATCCACACCCTTTCACGCATGCATTTTACTTAAACATCATAAATTCCTTCATCTGAAGGTCATATATTTGGGGGGTATACAGAGCAATTATAGACCTATGTCAAATGAATGACAGAAGGCTAAAGACATCCACCTTTCCAACAACAGTCTCAAGCCAACCCTCACCACTGAGCATGTATTTCTAGTTGGCAAGTCTTGCAGAAAGTATTCAAGTTCTTATAATAGCATTATGGTAGCTACAGTTTTGTGGCACTGTGTGGAGTCTGGAATAAAATTAGTCATTGTTTCAATGCAGTCAATAAAATAAGTTGAGCTCATTGTATTCACAAAGCAGGCATGTGTAACCAGCACATCTGGCCGTGTTTGAAATGTAGGTGAATTCCCAAAGATGGAAATTCAATTTTCTTCTAACTTCCAGAGAGGTGAGCTATACTCATCACAGTCCATAGACCAGAAAAAAAAAATTCAATAATTTTAATTGAGAAAAGGATACAGTGGTTAGGGCTTCAAAACAAAAATAGCGTGTAGCTTAAACCTGGTCTTCTATATGCAAAATATTTATTGATAAAGGACTGTTTGTGCTCTCTGCTAGACAATGAAGAGGGGTAGGCCCCCCAATTAAATATATTACATTTTAATTATTAGGTAAGAAGTGTGAAGACTCATCAATATATGTCAGCATCAGCTGAATATCGAATAAGAACAAATATATACTATAGTCCATGGTCATTCAGTGACCATTCAATGACTATTTGTGAAATTGAGAGATAAATAGATAAACTAATAAATATATCAATAGTGAAGGATATTGGACTGAGCTCTCCCAGGGCACCAGGAATATTCAGGAAAAATCTTGTGTTCAAAAAAAGAGGCTCTTTTTCTTCACAACCTCTCCAACACTTGTTATTAACTGTCTTCTTGATAATAGCAGTTCTAACAGGTAAGAGGTCGCATCTTATTGTCGTTTGGATTTGCATTTCCCTAATAGCTAGTGAAGTCGAAAATCTTTTCATATATCTGTTGGCTGTTTGTATGTCTTCTTAGGAGAGGTGTCTGTTCAGGTCCTATGCCCAGTTTTTAATTGAATTGTTTGTTTGGTGTTGAGTTATAGGAGTTCTTCATATATTTTGGATATTAACCCCTGTCAGAGTTATTGTTTGCAAATATAATCTCCCATTAAGTCAGTTGCCTTTTCAATATGGTGATTCCTCAAAAAATTAAAAATAGAGTTACCATATGACCCAGCAATCCCCCTTCTGGGTATTTACCCCCAAATCTTGAAAACATTTATTCACAAAGATGTATGCACCCTATGTTCATTGCAGCATTATTTACAGTGGTCAAGTCATGTTGACAACCAAGGTGTTCTTCAACAGAAGACTGGATAAGAAAGGTGTGGTACATATATACTATGGAATATTAGTCAGCCATAACAAAAGATGAAATCTTGCTATTTGGAACAACATGGATGGACCCTGAGAATATTATGCTAAGCAAAATAAGTCAGTCAGAAAAGGCTAAGAACCATGTGGTTTTACTTATAAGTGGGATATAAATCTGCAACTCAAAGATACAGACAACAATATGGTGATTAGCAGAGGGGGGAGGTGCGGGGTAGTAAAGGGTAAAAAGGGCCAAATATAAGGTGACAGAAGACGTTTGACTTTGGGTGGTAGACACACAATGCAATGTACAGATCATGTATCATAGAAATGTACACCTGAAACCTACGTGGTCCTATTAACCAGTGTCACCCCAATCAATTTAATACAAAAGGAATGTTCTTGATGTTTTATTTTACTTGTTAACTCTTAATTGACATGACTGGAATATGATAAATAAAATTGTTTTTGCTTGTATAAGATAGATTTCACTCTTTCAATGACTTCAATAGAAGAAAAGATTGAATCACTGTCTTGGAAATAAAATACATGGAGAAAAGAAAGGGATAATTTAGGTGAAGATAAAAACTTTAGCTTGGGTCTGCCTTTACATTCAGCCATAGAGTCACTGCAAAATCTTTCCCACCCTGTTTCATGTTAATCTGCCAGACACAGTCCATAAATGGGACTGGAGGTAGAGTTTTGTTTTGTTTACATTCAGGCTTTTTAATCCTATCAACACATTAAGTGATAGATTTAGCCAGGGCTGCAATTGAAACTGCTCTTTGAAAAGGAGCAGAGTCAACTTGATTTAACTTTATTGTGAGAATTTTTTTCTAAAAGAAATTCAGATTTCAAGAAAGAGAATGAGAGAAGTGGAAGAGAGGTGGAAGGTGTTGTTTAAACAATGCAAAGGTCTAGTGCTTAAGGGAAGTATGGCTTAGACTTTCCAGAAATGAGGCATGAATGTATTTTATTCAAAAAGGAGAAATACCATAAAGAAGCACTGACTAGCTGCATCACTACCATCATTCAGTAAAGACTACTTACAATTTTGGCTAGTTGGTTTCTTTATACTGTGAACCTTATTGATTTTCTTTCCTTTTTCCCAATCTGTAAATACCTATGGGTAGAGGGCTTCTAAATGAAAACCTTGAAAGAAAATCCTTGCCTCTTTGCTTCTATATTACACTTTTTAAAAATTTTTTGCTAAAAAAAAAAATCATTTTAAACATCTTTCTTCCTGTCTTGAAATAAAAAGACCTTCACTTTTACAGGTCCACTTAGCTGAATAAATAGTTTGCACAAACAAACCTTTGCACCCCTGCCTCTGAGAGCCTATATTCTTGGCATTTGTCTGTATGTTAGAGAAACCTGGTGTGTGAAGTTAATTGGGAGGATGCCTTCCTCCTGCAGACAAACTCTTCCTCCCTCCTACTCATGAAGGTTCTGATTATTCTAATTTGTGTGTGTATGTTAAAAACTGGTTCTGTTCAACACAGACTGAAAGGTTGTACTGTTCTCCTTTATTCATCTGTTGATGTTTATTTGAATTTGTGTATTGGAGTCCACATCTCTGTGGTATATTTTAGGTTAGAAATTCTTAGAGGACAGGAATTGTTACTCTCCGATTAACTTTGTATATCTTCTAGCATGGGTCTATGTATATACAAAAGCTTAATGCATTCAATCTGTTGAAAAATTGCTGGGCCTGGGATTCTTCAAGGGTAAAATTGTATTCTATGATATTTTCATTTAAACATGGAATTTGTCCAGATTGATTCTTTTACAGAGCTTTTCTAATGTAAGATCACGTAGAGAGGAGAATGAACGCACGATGCTCTCATTTGACCAATATGCAAGAACTGAGGGGAGATAATTAACTCTTAATGCACACCTGTTGTGTGACAGGTGATCTGGTACAGGTTACCTCAGTGACTATTCACAAGGTAAGAGGTAGAGGATCATGAAGTGTATCTGAAGGATCCTAGTATTTAGAATAGACTTACCTGAGTTTGAATTCCTGTTCTGCTACTAGGCTGCATAATCTTGAGAATTTTAACTTCTTTGAAACTCTTTTACCACTTATACCTATTTCACAGCATCATTATAAGAATTTTAAATGATGCTTTTGTTATCAAGGTAAGATTTACTGTACTCATTTAGTAAATGAAAAAACTGAGGACAGTAGCATTTTACCATTGAGCCTGGCAGGTTTTCTGTTCCAAGTGCTGTGACAATTTAAAAGCTGAACAGTATTGGAGAGATAAGAGTTAACTTGGGCTGTGGATGTGATCATGCTGAGAGGTGTTCGCAGCACTGAGCAAGGAGCAGTCATGATATTTGAGTGAGAATAGAATGGAGAAGCTAGGCTGAGGTGTTTGTCATTTGTATTAGTTAAGAGGAGATTTGTTCAAGAGTGAAAGAAGACCCAAGACAACAGTGAATTTTAAAAGATAGAAGTGTGCTTCTCCCTTATGTAGATGTAGACAGTCTAGAGTTGATGTGTTGGATCCAAAATTATTGAGGATTCAGGCTCATTCTGTCTTGTATTCTGCCACTTAACACCCAGATTCCACCTCTTGGTCAAGGTGGCTGCCCTCTGTCCAGCCAACCCATCTACATTCTAAATAGCAGGAAGGAGGAGAAAAGGCAGGAGAAGACATGCTCTCATCCCTTTAGGACACTTCCAGAAAGTTGCAATCACCACTTCTGCTTGTATTCTGTTGGCCAAAATGAGGTCTATGATCCACAGCCGCAAGGGGTGTGCAGCCACGAACTAACCCAAAGTTCTAGGACTAGAGAAAGAGAATGGGTATTGAGGACAACCAAAGTCTCTGCCACACCATTGATTTATGGTTTTTCTGTTTGCAAAATTAGTTAGAATGAAGCTTTTTTTTTTTTTTTTTTACTGGTTCCTATGCTTTCGGTTCAATTAAGAAACTATTTTCATTAATGGGGAGTGTTAATAGTTTCATAACTGGATCATTTGAGTTTCAACTATAGACATCATTCATACAAAGAAATATATATATTTTTCATTAATAATAAAATGTGCCCAGCCGGTGTGGCTCAGTGGTTGAGCATTGACCCATGCACCAAGAGGTTGCTGGTTCGATTCCTGGTCAGGGCACATGTTCAGGCTGTGGACCAAATCCCCAGTGGAGGGGCACGCAGGAGGCAGCCAGTTGACGTTCGCTCTCATCGATGTTTCTATCTCTTCCTTCCTCTCTCTCTAAAATCAATAAAGAAAAAAAATTTTTTTAATTTAAAAATGTTATCAAACAAGCCCGGTTTTAACAATGATGAAGTTTTATACTTAACATATGACATATATTAAGGACTATTTAAAGAAATGAAATTTATAAGCGTAATCAGCACTTTCAGTAAGATTTAACAATTCTTTATATATTTAACCGAAATTTCTGGCTAGGCTTGAGTAAATCACAAAGTTAACTTGCTAGACTATAATTCCAGATCATTTCATATTTGTCTTTGTATTCTGGGCAAACTAGCCTACAGTAGGTTCTAGCCTACTGGTAGATAAAAGAGGCTAAATATTTGGCCAATAAATAAATAAATAGAAGAGTGAATACTTGGGGTATAAGATGAAGTAATAAGTATTCCTCTAAAGTAGAGAAATAATGTTAGGTTTTGTTTTTTGTGATTTTAGAGTAGTTTTTTCATATGCCCAGGCACTGGGACTTTAGCAGATTTTCATTTGAAAAGCCCTTGAAGAAAGTTTAGTTTTTCAGGCAGATTATATACCTTTGGGTGGTTGTTAATAGCTTTTAATGAGAAAAGTCCTGGTTTGTCTTCCAACTATCTTCTTTCTTCCTTGGTTTCTTTCATTTGGATTTCTTTCATTTGGTTCCATTCATTTGGATCTTATTGTAGACAAACTTTGTATCTTCTTTATCACCTAAAAGTATATCATAAGTGGTTTTCCACATCACCATAGCATGACCCTATTATTAAAATTTTATACAGTGCTGCAGAAAATATTTTATATATGTGATTAATTGAAATATTTCAAATTTCCTTATGCTAGATTTATAGTTGTGGGATTACTAGTTCAAAATATGTCACAAAATAACAAATACTTATTACGATATTACATTCCAAAAAGAGACTCAGTTTACATTCCAAGCATTTTCTGAGCATGCCATTCCTATCCCACCATTCCCTGTTATTAGGATTTTAACTATCTTTCCAAATAGATTACGTGAAAAATTACACCTAACTATAGCTTTCACTTGTTAGCTATTTGCTGTAATACACACATACATACATTTGTAGTGTATAAATATCTAAATATAAATATATATAAAACATTGGGACCACACTGTTTTTCCTTTATAACCTTCTTATTTTAAAATGTATAATGTTTTAAGACTCAATAGTAATTCTTCCATTATTTTTATATTCACATATGTTGACTAGTGGCTTGAGATTGCATTTTTAATCATGTTAATAAAATATCCTATTTGTGATATTCTAAGTTTTATTCAGTGATAAATGTTGAATTTTATTTATTTTAAAAAGATTTTCTATATTTCTTTAATTCTCTTGTCCTTCCTTCTTTTCTACTATATGTTTTGCATATTTCTATTACTTCTTTTTTCTTTATTCGCCTATTTTGAAATATGTATTTTATATCTTCTTCCAAAGAATGAACTTATAGATGTATTTGTCCATTCTACTTTTTTCTGTTTTTAGTATTATTATATTTTTATATTTATTAAAGTCGTTTCCATGACTCTTTTACAATTATTTGGTTTCTTTTAAATTAAAAAGTTGAATTTTGAGCACTGGTTTGTGTGGTTCAGTTGGTTGGGCAACAAACATCCCATGCACTGAAGGGTCACCTGTGCAACTCACCTGTGCAACTCCAGGCCAGGGCACGTGGCTGCAGCCCGGACCCCAGCAGGAGGCCTGCAGGGGCAGCCACCTGGTGCTTCTCTTCTATGAGTGTTTCTCTCTCTTTCTCCCTCTCCCTTCCTCTCACTCTAAAAACCATTTTTTTATTTATTATTATTTTTATTTTTATTTTTTTTATCCTCACCCGAGGATATTTTTCCATTTTTTGTACAGATAGAGTGGGAGGGAGAGAGAGGAAGGGAGAGAGAGAGAGAAACATCGACTTGAAGGGACACATCGAGTGGCTGCCACCCGCATGACCAACCAGGGCTGGGGACAAACTGCAACCGAAGTACGTGCCCTTAGCGGGAACCGAACCCGGGTCTCTCCGGACCGCAGGCCGACGCTCTAACCGCTGAGCCAAACCGGCCAGGGCTAAAAACCAATTTTTTAAAAGTTGAATTTTGAATATTAAAACTTTATTTGTACTCATAACTTAAAAATAAAACCATTTAAAGTAATGTAAGATAATTATTATTAATGTACATTCAGTTTCATAACATTTAATAGTGTTTTATTGTAAACATTGTAATTAGTCTTTATTATTTGAATTTAGAATTTAATCAAGTATTATAATGTTTTCTCAAATGTTTATTGTTAATAAGTGGCAATAATTGATGTGACATAGTTTATAGATTATAAAAGAAAGGGGAGTAAAATTGTAGGCAGCATGTGGGGTCCACAATCTAAATAGATGTAATTAGTTTGAAATAATAATAGCATAGTCTCTTTGTTATTAGAATGATACTGTTTATGACAGAGAAGAGATAAATTGATAGGTCAGAAATAAAGGAAAGTATATAGAATAGGTTTTGTATCAGTCAGAGTCTGACCAAAAGACAGAAGCCACACAGTAAATTGAACAAGGAAAGTTTATTTATGGAATTATTAATTGCTATAGAGAAATAGAGTCATAAGAGATTCGGCCCTGGCCGGTGTGGCTCAGTGGATAGAGCATGGACCCATGCACCGAAGGGTCGCAGGTTTGATTCCTAGTCAAGGGCACATACCTGGGTTGTGGGTTTGGTCCCCTGCCCCTGTTAGGGTACATGTGGTAGGCAACCAATCAATGTTTCTTTCTCACATCAGAGTTTCTCTTTCTCTCTCTCTCCTTCCCTCCCTTCTACTCTCTTTAAAAAAATATCAGTGGAAAAATATCCTCAAGTGAGGATTAACAAAAAAAAAAAAAAAAGAAGAGAGATTCACAAGCTTTAAAGAGAACTCTAAAGAACATAAAGAAAAGAAATTGCAGCTACAAGGAGCAGTCACTAGTTCTGCAATAGAATACCCAGTGGAGATTCTATAATTTACATACACATTCCCCTGCCCTCCTGGGGCTGAGATCCAGACTTCATTGTGGAGAATATAGCCATGACTCACTGAGTGGCAGTAAGAAGCTATGGTGTCACACAGGTGGAATTTGCTGGAAATCTACCCTCCTAGGTGACCGGGAAAGCTGTTCATGGAGCAGTTTTTCTCTAGTGACACATTACTAGAAACCACCCAGTTAGGACACCAGGGGACACGGCTGGCCACTGGATTTCTGGCCACCATGCATTCTAAGAATTGGGTGTGGAAGCAGCTTCCCAAGCATCAGAGGCTGGGCTGAGCAAGAACACCAGAACCAGGAAAGAAAACGCGTTTCTCCAGTGCTCTCTGTTAGCAAAGCTCAGAATCATCTAACTGGCAAAGAATAAATAGTTAAAGGCCCATTTTAATATTCTCAGAGTAGACAATGTCATAGGGGTGGCAGCCACTCGACGTGTCCCTTTCACGTCGATGTTTCTCTCTCTCTTCCTCTCTCTCCCTCCCGCTCTATCTGAATAAAAAAGTGGAAAAATGTCCTCGGGTGAGGAAAAAAAAAAAAAAATGAATGAATTTGGAGCTGAGTGGCAATAAACTGATAAATTAATATTAGAATACAAATTCTTAAAAACTTAAAAATTTGGAATTTAAAACACCGATGTGTAGTCATAATTGTTTCAGTTATTATCATTCTAGAAAAGCAGTATTTTCCATGACCAAGCCTAATATATAAAACCTAACAAGCACATTTAGACTTCTGCATTTGACTTGGACAAACAAATTATCCCCTGGGGTACGTGCCTGCACGGATGCTCATGTGTGTGCAAGGAGAATAAATACTTAAATGAAAACAGAGTTCTTTTAGAAAGGATGGTAAGAGGGACATAATGAATGTTGACAAGGTGCAAAATGTCCAAGCTTCTAAAAAAATATGCATTTAACAAATGTCCTTTAATTCGATTTTAAAAACTTATATAAAGCAATAATAGAGAAATAGCAAAAAGCCATGAAAATTTAAAGAAATAATATGTTATCAAGAATAAATTTAGCATAGCAATGATCACAGTAATTGTAAATGAGTTAAGTTCAACTTTTAATACATATTTGGTTCAGGTAAAAAAAACAATAATACACATACACATGCATACACACACATACACATAGTGAACAACTTGGAAGAGATACACCAATAGGAAAGTGACATATTTTATTAAAACTTTGCTTAAAAACAAAATTTTTTTAATGTCATAGGAAGTTTAAAAATAAATAGGAAGATGCTAATAAAATGAAAGTAGGTATAGTTATATAAAAACAGAACATTACATGATAATGTTCCACCATATGAGAAGATATAATACATTTTTATGTGACAGATAACAGCACTAAATGCAGAGAGAAAACTGTTAGAAATGCAAGGAAAAATGTAGGATTTCAAAGAGTAGGTAATTTAGCATAGTTCCCTGAATATTCAAAAGATCAAGTTCACAAATATAAGGATTTAGAATTTAACCAACACAATCAATATAATGGATATATAGTCGGCCCCATTTATCGCGGTTAATCAGTTCCAGACTCTACCATGATAAATGCATTTCTGCGAAGTAGGATTCTTTCTTTATACAGTCGCTATATTTGAAAAAACTACGACAGAGTGAAGCTGCGCAAGTCGCAGCGCGAAGTGGTGAGGGACGACTGTACATGAGTAAATCATGTACATACATTATTATTTAAATGTGTGTGCAAAATAGATAAAAATTGACCTTGAGTTTAAGGCATTTACTAAGCGTGAGCCCATTCTGTGCAAGCTCGCACTCCTAACCGTTGTGCTAGGCCCCAAGGAAATGTTAAGTAAATTATCGACAACAGAAATTGTAGTGTACACAGTATCTGTCCACAGCGCAATGAATTAGGAGTTAGGAACAAAGAAAAGTAAAAAAATATCAACCCACTTAAATAAAATGTTAAAAACCAATAAATAAATGCTTGGGTTAAAGGGAAAATAAAAAAATTAAATAAACTATTTCAAAAGGAAGCCTGATGAGAGCATTACAAATAAAAATAATAAATAAATAAAACTGTGATTTGGCCAAAAGCATTACTGAGAAGAAAATAATTGACCTTAACTTCATTTATTTGGAAACAAGAAAGATGAAAACTGAATAAATCAACTAATGGAGCTGAAAAGGAATAAAAAATTTAAAAACAATGTAAGTAGAAGGAAGAAATTAATAAAGATAAAAGCAGAAATTAATAAAATGAAACACAAACCACCAGATTTAAAGACAGTAGACTTAACCATTAAGACAAAAAGCTGGTTGTTGGAAAAAAGTAAAAGTAGGCCAATCTTTTAGTAAGTTTGATTAAGAACTATTGACTTAAAAACATTATTGTAAACAAACAAAAAAACTGTAACACTACAGATATAGAATAGATTTTTAAAGAAAATTCATTTTTCAGGAAAATACCAATTAGCAAGAGACTCTTAAAGACACAGACATTCTGATTACATAAATAATTAAAAAGAAAATAAAAAGCTATCCAGATACCTGCCCCTGAATAAGCACCGGCCACAGACATGTCGACAAGACTTACAAAGCCTTTCTTATGCTGTCAACCCTATAGCTCTTGGATACAAGCTGAATGTTTCAAAACTCATTCTACAACACAAAACTTCCAAGATACTAAAATTAGATGAGGATTATAGAAAAAAGATCTACCACTTATAAATAGAGTGAAGAGTCCTAAAATAATAAAACTGAGCACCTAAACCCAGCAGTGGATGCATGATGATGAAGTACAACTCAAAACAAGGATGTTGTTGGCTTAGGAAATCTATAGTGTAATCGTAACTTAAGCTGATTATAGAAGAAAAAGTATGAGAACAACTTGAAGACTCTGAGATCAAACTAGGAATAGAAGAAACTTCCTGTGATAAAGAGAATCTGTTAGAAAGTTCTCACTACATGGAGAAAATTAGGAGGATTCTAATTAAATGAAAGCAGTAGTAACAGTGCAGGCGCTCATTGTATTGTGGAGAGCAAACCGTGTGCCAATTTGTTACTGATCCAAGAATTTTCTCGTACTGTATGATTTACTCCTTTTAATAGATATCGATATATATGTATTATTTTTGTCATGATTATTAAAGCACAATATTAAATGAGGAAATTAAAGCTAGTGAAGGCCATGTATTTATTTTTTAACACTGCTGATATCTTAGGCAATGTGGTATAAAAGGAAAAATAATTTGAAAGTATGTAACATCTTAAACTTTATGTTTTGCAGGGGAAAAATAATGAACATCCAGTTGGGTCAGTCAAGAGTCAACTGAACAATATGATAAAAAAAAAAAAAGGATTCAGAAGAGTGATCACTATGCCAAAATTGGAATTTTCCTTACATTTTGGAATAACCACCTGGAAAGTTATTGTAGAAAAGATCTACTTAAAATAGCCATGAAAGGTATAAAACATAAAACATCTAAGGATAACTTGAAAAATAATTGTGCAAACCTAGACATGAATGAAGGTTAAGACATACCAAAGAAATGCTCAGTTCTAAAGGGATGTCACTACTCCCAAAACATTCTATTATATTCATTTCTGATGCTATGTAATAACTACTTCAATCCCAATAGAATCTTAAAAAAAAAACAAAAAAAAAAAAAAACAGAATTTGACAAGCTGATCTTAAAATTTACTTGGAAAAAAATATGTCTAAGAATAACCAAGAGAATTTTTAAATGAAAATAACAATGAAGGGAGACTTGATTTTACAGGTATTGAAATATCAAAAAGCTACAGTGGTGTAGGTATAGAAATAGATTATACATTCACATGAATTTATGAGTTAAATGGATTAATACATGTGGGACTTCATATTTATGGAGAGCTGTATTGTGTAGTTTTGTCTTTGAGGTCTGGCTTGTTAAAATTTTCTGTTAAATATATAATAATGAAATATTATATATATATATCTGGCAAAAAAATTGTCCTCATTAATAAACTAGGAATAAAAGTTTACTTCATAGTATTGTTAGGAAGATTAAATATGTTTTGTATATATTAATATTTGTAAAAGTATTGTATAGGACAGTTGCACAAAAAAAGAGGTTCAGTAAATTTTAGCTGTCATTACTATCCACCCATTCAAAAATATTTATTTATTACTTATTATGGACTAGGATGGAAAAGTCCTAATATTGTTGTTGTTGCTACTATTGGAAAAAGAATAGACAATTCAAGAAACAGTAGAAAAGGAAATCGATTACTTGTTTGAGGGAAAACAGATCCCCAACTCCTAAAATATGTGTATATAATCTCTCATAGAAATTAAAGGTTAAACATAATTAAAGTAACAAATAATTTTGCCTGGCATTGGTAGACAAAATATCAACTATATTATTTATATATTATATATAAATATATAAACTATAACATGTATTATATATTAATCATAGTATATATTATAGATATATTAGTATAATATATAATTAAAATATCAACTATAACATTATATATTTTATACATTATAACAATATATAACTTATAAGAAACTATATTTATAGTTTATATTATTAACTATAAACTCAGGAAAACTTTTTTATTTCTTTTTCAAATGAAATATTTGCTCTGACCTCCACAGGCTTATTAATTTACCCAGGTGAGGTATCTGTCTCTCTCTCCCTGTCTCTGTCCCCATCTCTCCTTTCGTCTCTTTGCCTCTTTCATTCTGGAGGCGCTGCTCACATTTAACTTCCAAATCCAGATTCAGTCTCACGCAGCCTTGATTTTATGCTTCATTTTTTTTTTTTTTTAATTTTTAATTTTTAATTTTTTTTTTTTTTTTTTTTTTTTTTTATTGAATAATTTTTGTTACAAATGATTCTCCTTTTTTCCCCCAGTGGTTCCCCCCTCCCCCTTCCCTCCCCGCCCCTTCCCCCGATTGTTGTCCATGTCCACTGTTCATGCCTATATGCATATAAATTCTGTTGTTCATCCCTCTCTCAGCTCCCCACTCCTTAGGGGATTGTCCTCAAACTGTTATGTTCATTATATTCCAGAAATCAGTGAGATCATATGAAATTTGTCTTTCTCTGCTTGGCTTGTTTCACTCAGGATGATACTTTCCAGGTCCCTCCATGTAGTCTCAAAGGACAAGAGATCTTTCTTTCTTACCGCTGCGTAGTACTCCATTGTGTATATGTACCACAGCTTTTTAATCCATTCGTCTACTGATGGGCACTTGGGCTGTTTCCAGATCTTAGCGATTGTAAATAGTGCTGCTACAAAGATGGGGGTACATATATTCTTTCTGATTGGTGTTTCAGGCTTCTTAGGGTATATTCCTAGAAGTGGGATCACTGGGTCAAATGGGAGTTCACTGGGTCAAATGGGAGTTATGCTTCATTTTTTATAATGCAAATTTTGTCTTAAACTTTACACTTTTAATTGCCTTAAACTCTGTTCCATTTGAAAAGGAATTATTGCAATTTTATATTTTTCATATCTTCCTTTGTATGTTATATTTTATTGAATGTCATTGTCATCAGGGACACAAAAAAGATGCTTGCTAAAATGTAGCTATGTTTCCTGTTGCTAAACTTTGCCTAAACATTCTTCTCCTCAGAATAGTCTTCAGTTTCCACCTTGTTTTATGTTTTAGAATCTTTTCATTAGTGTGTGTGGAGAGGCGGGGGTAGTGATTTTGTCGTTCTTTTGCTCTTTCTTCATACGAGAGAGAGAGAAGAAAATGACTCTCTTTGGTATGCTTCAGACCTCCTGCTTGGTAAAAGACTCTTTCTCTCTGATCTGAACTTGAAGGGGGTGCTGACTGTGCATATTTGAAGCCTACTTTTCAGTGTTCAAGGCTGTTTCTCTGGCACAGCTCTGCTGGGCCAAGGAGATTCCCCAGGGCTGCTCTATTCCTAAACACGTCAACACCCTGTGCTTTCTTCTGTCTTGTGGGGAGACTATAGAAATAGGGGCCCACAATGTTCATCTTCCAGGGTTTGTCTCGTCAGAGACCTGCATTTCTCTCCCAGGACGCAATCCTCCGTCACATGTCCTGTTGTCTTTAAAAGTGGATACGGGACAAGAAATTCTGAAGAATGGAGGCAGAGGAGGCTCTGGAGCCTCCGAAAATTATAGAGGGGATGCTTTCTCTCCTCTTGTCCCCCGAAAACTATGATTGTATTTTACAAACAATCTTTGATATTATATAATATTTTTACTAACCACTCCACATTTTACCTTGGTACAAATAATTCATAACATCATTTTAAATAAAGTAAACTTTTGGGGATTAGGATTTTTGTTGCTATGATCACAGTTATATCCTCAGGAACAAGCATGGTAACTAATGTATAAAAGGGAATAAATAGATATTTGTGGGGAAAAATTAATTCCTTTTATATCTTAATTTAGTTATTTATTAATTGTTGAACATTTAGTGGATTTCATTTTTTTTCTATTATTTTTAATCTTTTTAATCCTCACCAGAGAATAAGTTTTTATTGCTTTTTAAAGAGAGAAGAAGGGAGTGAGGAGAGAAACATCAATGTGAGAAAGAGAAACATTGATCAGTTGTCTCCTATACACACCCCAACTGAGAACTGAACCTGCAGCCTAGGTATGTGCCCTGACTGGAAATTAAACCTGCAGCCTTTTGGTGTACTGGACGATGTTCCAACCAACAGAGCCACCCAGCTAGGGCTATTTTTTTCTATTAGTAGTAATTCTCTTTTGAACCAATCTGGGTAGTTTTCTTCTCAATTTGATTATATTTCTTAGTATAAGTTCTCAGAAGTATAAATGTTTATTTATTGTTCAAACATTATTATGGCTCTTGATGTAAAACTAAAATATTGAAAACATTTAAATTTCCGGGCCGGTGTGGCTCAGTGGTTGAGCGTCGACCAGAGCACTAAGAGGTCATTGGTTTGATTCCCAGTCAGGGCACATGCCCAGGTTGTGGGCCTGATCCCCAGTGGGGGGCATGCAGGAGGTGGCCAATCGATGTTGTCTCTCATCGATGTTTCTCTCTCTCTCTCTCTCTTCCTTCCTCTCTTTCTAAAAAAGATCAATTAAATAAATAAATAAATAAATAAATAAATAAAACAAAACATTTAAATTGGCACCAATAAGATTTTTTCCCCTCAGTTTTTCTTTCTTTCTTTTTTTTGCAGTCAAATTTATTTTATTTTATTTTATTTTATTTTATTTTATTTTATTTATTCTTTTGTTTATCTCTTCCTGCTCCCACCCATCTTCCCTTTGAGGTTTTCAGTCTGCTCCCTACTTCCAAGTCTCTGGATCTATTTTAATTGTCAATTTATTTTGTTCATTAGATTCCACAAATTAGTAAGATCATGTGATAATTGTCTTTCTCTGACTTAACATAATACTCTCTAGGTCCCTCCGTGTTGTCTCAAAAGGTAAGAGATCTTTCTTTCTTACAGCTGCATAGTACTCCATTGTGTATATGTACCACCGCTTTTTTATCCATTCGTCTACTGATGGACACTTAGGCTGTTTCCACATCTTAACTATTGTAAATACCGCTATTATGAACATAGGGTAAATATATTCTTTCTGATTGGTGTTTCAGGCTTCTTAAAATATATTCTTAGAAGTGGGATCACTGGGTCAAAAGGCAATTCCATTTTTAATATTTTGAGAAAGCACCATATTGTTTTCCATAGTGGCTGCACCAATCTGTATTCCCACCAACAGTGTACTAGAGTCCCCTTTTCTCCACACCCTCGCCAGCACTTGTTGTTTGATGATTTGTTGATGGCAGCCATTCTGGCAGGTGTGAGCTCATAGTCGTTTTAATTTGCATCTCTCTGATGATTAGTGATATTGACCTTTTCTTCATGTCTCTTGGGGTATGCTGGTGAATGCATAACTATATAATTTATATAAAGCTAGGGTATTATTTTGCATTGTGTGAACTAAAATCTCTGGGTTATTGGGGAAAAGAAGTTTGTCAGATTGAGGCCAAATTAAGTAATCATTTAAATCTGTAAATCAATCACTATCTCAAAAAATAAAATCAAACCAGTTAATAGATCTGTAGAGAAATTTTCTTTTTGCATTTGAAGATAATGTTGATGAGCTATCCTTTAGTTTATCAGACACTGGGATTGTTTTCAGAGTATTAGTGATGGATTTATGGTCTTGATCATTCATAAAACATGGCTCGAGTTAGGGATTCATTCTGTGGTACAGAACAGAGGGAACCCAGAAGCCCTTAGAGGTATTAAATACAGCATTTTGCTGTCAATTAGTGCAGTGGCCAACTCAGACTACCAAAAACAAAAACAAAAAAAAGAATGACTGACCTTTACATTTTTCACACCGAAGCCCTGGTGTCACAAAGGAGAGAGCTAAGTCTTGGTAGATACATGCCTTTGAAATTTCCCTGCTGATACATTTGCTGGAGGAGAACAATTTCTCATGACTTGATTCTGGCTCTGAAATAATCTTGCTGTGGCTAGGACATTAGGTGGCATTAGTTCTCTGCAGAGATATCACAATGAAAATAATTTATATTTATTTAGATATATAATTAAAAATATACTTACTTAAATATGTCTAGCACGAGTACCACAAACTATGTTGCAAACCCAAACAGGGTTCAAAGATACACTTCCATAGCCTGCTGGTCCAGGTGAGAGCTGCTCCGCCTGGCCGAGCCAGGCCCTGGCCAAGGCAGGCCTGGGAGCCACGCAGTAATGAGTCTCCTCTCTGAAATGTTGACACTGAAGCTCTGCTAGGCAAGATGGCATCTGCTCGGACTTTGTGGTTTGCAAGGCAGGAAGCTTTTTGGATCATTGGGAACAGAGAGTACTGCCAGTGCCAATCCAGCCAAAGGGAAGGGATTGGCAATTTTGTTGTAAGATACAACATAGAGCATTCTGACCAGTTTTAGTCTTTTGCAGTATAGATTATTAAAACTCTCCATACTGGGGAAATGGGTTATGACAAATCTCTTAAAACAGTTTTTGACAACAATTTTTAGGATGATAATTTCAACATTAGAATTACTCTGTCTTTTATGAGATAGTTGAACTACACAAAAAGATGAACTTTTCCCTAATGAAAGTATATCTGCCTGTCTTAATGGCTACTTATGGTATTGGACTCTACTGTGTTGCAGCTATAGCATATGGTGCAGGTACTATATGGATTTTGAACACTCTTCAGTAGATGACCTGTTTTGATTAGCTTCTCATTTTCAATTTAGAGAGATATTAGGAATACCAAAACAAGTAAGACTTTTGGGGACAAACAATTATTAAAGTGAAGGGTCAAAAAAAATTGGGCAAAGGCACTAAAATAGCTGCGATGATCTAAATAATTACATGGCAGTGGAAATTATTTGTATTTGATATATGTTTTAAAACAAAACATAAATTGTTCTCTTTTTCAGTTTTAATGCATGAATTTTGTCATAATTCTAGTCAGCTTGCCCAACTAATCTGCATTAATTATATGTTGCTGCATAGCAAGTGATCCTCAAATTTAATGACTTTAGCTCATTTATTACCTGACAGTTTCTTGGGTCAGGAATCCAGGCAGCTTAGCTGGACCCTCTGGCTGGCAAGGCTGCCCGAAGGTGTGAGCTTACAAGATGGCAGGCTATTTCATGCAAAGAAAAAGAATGAGAGAGAGAAAGCATGCTAGCATGAGGGAAGTCACTGTTTTATTTTTTTTTTATCCTCACCCGAGGACATTTTTCCATCTTTTGTTCAGATAGAGTGGGAGGGAGAGAGAGGAAGAGAGAGAGAGAAACATCCACGTAAAAGGGACACATCCCATCCAGGCCCAGGGACAAACTGCAACCAAGGTAGTGCCCTTAGCCGGAACCTAACTCAGGTCTCTCTGGACCCCAGTCTGACACTCTAACCACTGCGCCAAACCGGCCAGGGCGGAAGTCACTGTTTTATAACTTAATATCAGAAATGATATCCATCACTTTTGCCATATTTTATTGTTTGAAGTAATTCAGTAGTTTCGATCATACTCAAGGAGGAGATCACCCAAGGACAGGGATCCAGGGATCATTGGAAGCCGTCTGAGCAGATTAACAGCTGACTGCACTAGCTGCTGAATTATTGATTCTCCAGACCCGATTTCATCCTGCCCTCGTTAGGGAGCTCTCGGGTTCCACTGGAATACAGCACTGGGTCTTTTGTTGTGTTGATATTTTATTTATTTTAAATATGTGGGTTTTTAAAAGTTTTTTATTTATAGAGAGAGAGCAAGGGAGAGGGAGAAAGTGAAACATCGATGTGAGAAAGAAACATTGATCAGCTGCCTCCTGCTCACCCCCTGCTGGGGACAGAGCCCAAAACCTGGGCACATACTCTGACTGGGAACTGAACCACTGACCTCTCGGTTCATGGGACAATGCTCAACCAACTAAGCTGTACCGGCCAGGGTGCTGTGTTGATGTTTTAGATTTATATTTTAATTTTAGCATGCTTATTAAAACTTCTAGGGTTGCCTATAAAAGACTTAAACTATAATATAAAGTTTCAAACTGGAAGAGAGATACTAAGTGGCAGTATGGGGATATGAACTCAGGTCTACTTGACTCCAGAGGCTATTCTCTTACCCTAGAGCAATGTACAGAAAATCTAAAACCAGCACAGGACTTACATTAGAGATCTCTCAAGACAGTAGATAGAATAGTTAAATGAAGAGTTATGAATGGCCTCAGACAACTTTTTCTGTGTGTATGTAATACTTATTTAAATTAGGCTCATAGTTTTTGTTTCAAGACTAAGTTCTGAGAGGAAAATAATGATCACCTACTATGTCTCAGGCACTGTGTCGGACACTGCTGTCTTGTATAACCCTCACATATATCTTTTAATTTTTTCTTTATTGATTTTATAGAGGGAGAGGAAAAAGAGAGAGAGAGAAATATCGATGAGAGAGAAGATATACTGGCCGCCTCCTGCATGCCCTCACTGGGGATCAGCCCCACAATCTTAGCAGGTGTCCCGACCAGGACTTGAACCGGTGACCTTGTTGGTACATAACCCTCAAATATATCTTATGAAGTGAGCATTGTTTTATTTTACAGATGAGTAAACTAAACCTTAAGAAGATAAAAACTAAGCCAACTTTACCAGTTTCCAGGCACTGGAAATATAATCCAAAAGAAGTATGATTAACCCCAAACCCTGACCCGACTCCCCACTCTCCACCCAAAATTCCTCATGAGGTAAATATTAAATTCTAACTTTAAAGATCAGAAAAATGCCCAGTCGGTGTGGCTCCATGGCTGAGCATCGACCCATGCACTGGGAGGTTGCTGGTTCGATTCCTGGTCAGGTCACATGCCCAGGTTATGGACCTGATCCCCAGTGGGGGGCATGCTGGAGGTGGCCAATCAATGTCCTCTCTCATTGATGTTTCTCTCTCTCCCTTCCTCTCTCTGTAAAATCAATAAAGAAAAAAATATTTTTAAAAAGAGATCAGAAAACTGTATCATTTAGATATGGCTTAAGTATAGCTAAAAATTTAGACTTAACTCAGAATTTTAATAATCAATCTAGCCCTATTCTATATACATTCCTACATATGTAGTATGTGTATCAAAAACTGTCAGTGTTATCCATACTTTAAAGTACTTACATGTATTTTGTGTAATTAAAAACATTATTTTTCTTTAAATTATTCAGCCATTATTTACAAATGGATAATACATAAAAGTTGTACAGAGTGTCTCCTTGTTATTCAGACTGCAGAAATGGAACAGACTGATGGGATTATGATATGGCTCATCTGTAATAAATGCCGAATAACCTGAACACACCAAGCCTCATAGTGTTTGCAAAGAATTAATTATTCTGAGGCAAAAATTATGAGTTGAACAGAAGTAAAGGTCTTTTGTTTATATTTTAAGAGGATTATCCTCTACTCACAGTAGGAGGCATGAAAGGAAGACACACAGTTCTATGACCTATGTCAGTTTCTCTCAGCCACTGGATACAACCATCCCCAAGAATATTCTGTGAGCACCCATGTGTCATGTGCATCAGAACGACATTCTTATTTTCACATAATTGAGGTCTGATTTTCTCAGCCAGTTGGAATCTGTAAAGTTAACTTTTTTCCATGGTCAAGTTAGAGTGCAATTCACTCTTTGTAAAATTAAAAATATTTTTGGTAATTTATTTATAATGAATTTCTAATAAAAACATAGCAGTTATACGATTTGATTATAAGAACATACTAAAATAGATTTATTACGAACATAAAATGAAATATTTCATCAAGTACAAAGTTAACTATTATATATCACATGTGACAATGTTATCACAACATTATTTTTTTAGGTTTTGTTTTGGTTTGATTGTTTTTAGCACTATGAAGAATTGTGTTCAAGAATATTTTCTTTTCTTAAAATATTAAACTATTTTTCTGAGTGGCATTTGTCTTTGTTAGCGTTTCATGCATTTTACTGAGGGGTGTGTTTTCTTTTTAAAATTAATTCACTATTATTTTCCCCTTCCTGCTCCAGTTAACTGAGTCATTTATAATTTTGTCAGATTTATTTATCTATCCAAGGCACCAAATTTATCCTCAAGTCATTCTTTTAAACAGCAAAAGAGACCAAAAAAGAAAACATTAAAGGACTCAAGTGCTCTCACAAAGAAACTGCCAGTTCAGTCAACAAAATTTAAACTTCCAGTAAAAACAGAAAACTCTCTGAGGTGTAGACCCCAATGGCTAAGAAAAGCCACAAGTTCAAGTTGACCTCGCCAAAAGCATTTATACTTTTAGCCAAACTTATTAAAAACAAAATTCATTTGAAAGGGGAAAAAAACATGCTACTGGGTTTCATAACATCAAGATGACAGGCTACAAAAGGATTTTATTTTTAATAATATTGCCTACTGAACATGATTCTAAATCTGTGTTTTTTTTTCTTTTTTTTCCCCCCAGTTCCTCTGCTTCCTACATTCCAGCTACTCCTAGAATAGGCAGTCCACCCTTGTGACTAGAAAACAAAACATCAAATTTGACAGGATGTTACTTTCAGGAAGCATTCTCTTTCTTAATAGTATTATAGTTTCCTACCCAATATTAGGATGAAAAGTGAACCAGCATTACATCAAATGCTTTAAAAAGACGATAGCCGGCCAACACTTTTTCTCTTTATGAAAGTCTAAAATGGTTCAGACAGATCCCCAATGAAATCTGTATGCTTTTCTCAAAAACCAAGCTTTTGTTGTTTTGTGTCAGGAGAAACATTATCTTCAAGTTGTTTGCATTAATAGGCCATGGCTGGCAGCGGGAGGAATCAAAGTCACTGAAAGCCAAAAGGAAAAGGGTTTGGCAGGACGTGTGAAGTTCATAGTCATCACTGAGAGTCTTGAGATAGAATTTTCTGCAGAAAGAAAAAGCTGTGACCTTTGTCACTGCACATCAAGTGGAGATGCACCCAACTTGAACATGCTCTTTTCTGATCTACACTTTCCAAGCAAATGCCAGTACTGAAGTGACATTGCAAAACAAAGGGAAGTGTGCTGGACTTTGGCTGCTCTGGATGGGCATTCTGAAAATGGATGGAGGAGGTGTTGAGATGTGATCTGAACAGTTGGCTTGAGCTACGTTATGAAGAGTCTTTATATACAGGCTAAGATTTCATCTCATCATATAGACAATTTGATAAGACGTTCAGGTCTATGTCCTACTATAAAGAGCAGAGATCCACCTTCTTGGGAAACACTCTTAAAGAATGGTGGTATAAGACGATGGATGACTTTTTCCTTTTGTCCTATTATAGAGTAACAAGAACAAGAGAAAGAATTAAGAAAATAATCTGACCTATATGTAAAGAGATCTGTAAAAGTTAGAGATTGACTTTGGATAATCATAAAAACATCTTGAGTATGAGGGGAGTTAAGCAGAAGAATTGCTGAGGGACACTGAACAATTTATTTATTTATTTATTTATTTATTTATTTATTTATTTATAATTAATAAAATGTATGATCAGCCAACCTCAATGAAGCACCTACTATGTTACTGTCAAAGTTTTGTGTTCAAATTTGAGTATTTCTGATGGCAGTGAATCTACTATTTCTAAGACCCTGAGGAGCATACCTCATCTTAAAATGTTGGAAGTGTGACATAACATCTGTGTCTTAGGTTCTAACTTGGTCAATGAAAAAGGAGTTTGGGATTTTTTTCTGGGGACAAGTGTCACAATTCAAGTCTGCTAAATTGAGCTTTAAGAGATTTATCTGAATATCTATAAAAATAAATGTAGAAAATAAATTTAATGAGACCATGGTGGTTCCAAGAAACACTACATAATCTCAGCATAAATCAAAGTAATTTTTTTAATTGACATACAGTTACAGAGATGATTTTTAATGGCTTAAACTAAAGTTGATCTTATAATCTATTACTATGTGGGTAGAAAAAGACATATTAACATTTGTTTAAAGGAAGCATGTTACTCAACATTATTCAAAAATCAATCCTGCATTTCCCCTTTTCTTTTAATCACACTAAATTTTCTTACATCTTATGGGGCAGGAGATACTGAAAGAGGAAAGTTTTATGGTTTCTATGAGGTGGCTGTTGGATGTGAGTTATTTCAATGGAAGGATTCATAGGACTTTGGATCACATATAACACTTCTCAAATTCTATTTAGAGATCCAGGAGGAAGTTCACAGAAATACATCTGAGAGTGGGCAGGGAAAATGGATAGACTTGTATAGGTTACAAAATCTCAGCACATAGTTAAATGTGTCTAATTGTCAATACAGGTGTCACACGTTGTATCCCAGATCTATTCTTCATAAATATTTATAGTTGATTTTTCCTGAATGTTGATATGAATCTTACCTCTATAAAAAGAATCATATTTTATGAAGACAAAGATAATGTCTCTTTTATTCCTTGGTGTACTTCAAGCACCTGGAACAATTTCTGACATAAATATTTGTCAAATAAGGGTACTAATAAGCAAAAGAGAATTTAGAATGGAGCATGGTCCCATAATGATTTTCAATAAATCAATAATTGTTATTATTAAAAAATTAATCTAGAGTATCCATAATTTGATTTATTTAAACAGGGTTACAACTGGAATAAAGAATACTGTCTTATTTCGATAAAATCTCAAAATTAAGGAATAAAAAGCAATTGGGAAGATAATATTTTTTAAAGATTGCGGGCCAGTTCTTTGGCTATTGTCTCTTATCTCCATATTCACCGTTCTATACTTCACTTTATGATGCTGGGGCAGGCACTCTATGAAACACATTTCTACTTCACCAAGGGGTTCTGTTAGATTCAGCCACTAGAAGGTGCTAGACAAAGAAGGGAAACTGCTTCTGTTCTAGTCCTATCACTGTCCGTGTGCTTCAGCTTCTTATGGGTGTCCTGTTTGCTTCTTGTTCTTGTGAGCATTGCCCCAATAGCATCATTTCATCTCCACAGCGGTAGCGCCTTCTCATAGCAGCATGTGAATCCAACTTGCAGTTTATTCAACACTTGTAGAATCATCTTTATCAGACATTTAGAGACACCACCAGCACCAAACCAGCAGTGTTCTTTTTTGAAAGTTTGAACTTCAGCTTCACAGGGTCTTTCCTCCAATCTTATGTATTTTAATAATTCCAACCTCTTACCTTTATTTTTTAGGCCCTATGCATGGTAGCTTCTTCCTGAAGTTTTTACCTTTGTAACACCTAGGGTTCTCTTTTTACTCTTTCACTTATTTAGTTAACAACTTTATACTGGTTAAAACTTCTTGATATTAAATTTTCTCTGTCCAAAAAACTGGTGTCATTTCTTTCTCTTAATGGGACCCTAACTTATACAAGTTGGTTTTACTAAGTTCTTTCCATGGTTTCATTAGTTCATACATGCTACTTGATTAAATGAAAACAAGAGGTCCATTTAAAAATTGTCAAGAGACTTGATGTAAGCAAAATTCTGAAATAAGTGAACTGTCCTGAATATTTTCCCCATCTTCCCTGGCCCTTGGTTTTTGCTCCATTCTCTCTCTCTCTCTCTCTCTCTCCCCCCTCCTCCTTCTTCTTTTATGGCTTTCCCTCTGGTATTATTTTTCTCAATCCTTTTCTTCTTGTCTTAGAAATTCTCTTTTACTTTATTCTCACCAGCCCAATATACATTCATCATATTCTCTTCTATTATTGAGGAGACAGTGGCCTCAGTTCTTTCTCCTGAACTCATCAAACACAAGCTAGGTCCTTTACCCCATGGAAACTAGAGAAAGACCAAGTCCCTCCATGTTACAACACAAGAAATAGGAAATTAAACTTTTGTCTCCAATGGTGGAGAACATATCATTTTCTTCAGGATGCTTTGAGACATATTTTAATGGCACCCTGTCTGTGGCCATCTGATTAGCTTACACCTACCTCCTTCCTTTGGTGACAGATAGCAGAAGAGAACAATGCTTGACTCTACAAAGAACTGGAAGAAACAATGGCTGCATGAGCCCCTAACTAAGAAATATAAATCTCGTAGATGGATCAATCCGTGCTCAGCCACACTGCCGGAGCCACACTCTGATCTCAGTTATTTGGTTCCCATAGAACTCCTTATTAATTTCTGAGTGTCTAGGTTCCTGTTTCTCACCATCACCTCAAAATGAGAATTTTTCTACCATGCCCTAACTCTAAAGAGTTTTCAGCTAGCTTCTATGTAGGAATAATTTGCTTTTCTAACCTGTTCTAAGATGTCAATGTTTTTATATGTTAACTTTTCCAAGGATATTTGTATTTTGAGAGAGTAGGCCCAGAAACCTCTTGTCTTAACACAAATATTAAGAAATTATAAGAGGTGAATTTTAGTCATAAAAAAGGGGCTGTTTCAGGGACTGTCTTCCAAGAACATATTTCTTCATCCTCATATTAATCAACCAAAGAGGGAAGCCAGTCTAAACCAGACTTCTACTTCTGGAATGCAGCTTTATGAGTCAGAAAGTTTAAACATCCTATAACTATATAAATAAAGATAAAATAATGTGCCTTTGCATCTTACTAGAGATACATTTCAAAAGAGAATAACAATATAAGAAAAATAGTCTGTAGCCCTATTATGGTAGAGTGTAAATCAATGTAAGGTGAATTTATTTTTATTATGCTAATTGCCAAGAATTCTTAGTCTCAGCCAAGAAACTGTTTTTCATTTGCTTTCTGACAAAATTTGAAAAATAAAAGTTTGGTTGTAGATCAGAAGGGGCTAGAAATAAAAAGCATTGAGTATTATAAGATGTTTTTTGGAGGATGTTTTTCATGGCTATTACTTAATAATATGTGCTATTTTTTAGTGTTAAAAAAATGTCTATTTTTGAACTTTTAAAAAAGGGTTGTAAGCTTATTATTAAAACCGTCCCCTCAGACATTTCCTAATACAGTCATGTGGACCTGCCAGGGCCTCACAAGAGTGTTTACTGCTGAGCCTTAGAATTCCTACCCAAACCATCCTATGGCCTCATTTTTCAGAAATGTTCTCCTTCTGCTGAAACTCGTAGTATCAGGTAGACTAGGGTAGTTTCAGTGAATTGACACCTGAAGGTCATGCAAGGAAAAGACAGGAATTGGCCTTTCCACCAATTTCATACTTTCATTTACTTGGCAGAACCCTTTGCCACCTAGAGTACAAATGTAGAAAAATTTGCTATCTTAAAATTCCTTTGAGGTTTTATGGATGGTTTCCCCAAAATTGTACTTAGCATTATGTAGGCGCTCATCTAAACTCTAGTGGGAGAAAGATAGTTCTTTCTGTTAGAATGTTTCCTGAAGTCTGTGTGGCCTGTATGAAAGAAGACATCAAGTGCAAAGTGTTGAAATATAAGCACTATGGATAATGAATGAAGGCTAATGACAGCATAAGAAGAGACATATTTTCTGATGAGAAATCTCTGCTCTTCAGAGGAATGATTTCTGCTGTGTGCATGTACACACCATACATTTGAAACTCCAGAAAGGAAGCTGAACATCTGGTCACTTCATTCTAGTATTTTTTTTAAGTTTATAAGGTCATGAAAATTTTAATGTTCCATATCAAAAAGCCGTCAATCTGTGATAAGCTTCTCACTCTCTTTGAGCAATTTTCTTGTAGATATATTGAGCTGAAAATATAATCCATTTATGACATATAAGCCCTGTATCCAGGTCACAAAACCCATTGCTGCTGCTATAACTTCATTCAAGATTCTGTGAAATATGTTTTATATGGCCTACAAAGAAGCTTTCCTAAAAAACAACAAATAATAAATTTTGAAGAGTTTTCAGAATATTTGTGAGCTTTTGTGGTTTCACTATTCCAACACATCTTCCTTGACTTAACTTTATCCCACTCTTTCTTTCTTGAATGGAGAGAAGTCAATATTCCAAGCTATAGAAGTACACTTAACCTTTGAACAACATGAGATGGAATTGTGTGGTTCACTTTTATGAAGTTTTTTTCCAATAAACATGTGCACCTTGAATCCAATGTAACTAATGTAATATTGTGTACTAGACTTAAAAAAAATGGATAAAGTTATATATAACCAGTTAACTGCTTGAAAATTCATTAAGAAAAAAATACATAAAAATAAAAAGGATTTCATACCAAAATAAATATAAACTGAAAAGTTCCTATTTGAAAATTTCCCTATACTGACAATTTTGTAATGTTCACTAGATTAGTAATGAATAACTTCAATAAAACTATCCCTCAAGCAAAAATAAATAAATAAATAAGTACAGTACTGTAAATATATTTTCTTTTCCTCATCATTTTCTTTTCTTTTTAATATGTTTCTATTGATTTTTTAAAGAGAGAGAGAAGCATTGATGTGGAAGAGATGCGCACCCCCTGCACGCCCCCTACCAGGGATCCAACCTGCAACCTGGGCATGTGCCCTGATCAGGAATCAAACCCAGACCTCTCAGTCCATGGGACCATGCTCAATCCACTGAGCCACACCAGCCAGGCTCCTTATGATTTTCTTAATAACATTTTTGTTCTCTAGCTTACTATATTTTGAGAATACAGTATATAATACATATAACATACAAACTATGCATTAATTGACTGTTTATATTATTGATAAGACTTCCTGACAATAGAAGGCTATTGGTAGTTAAGATTTTGGAGAGTCAAAAATTATATGTGAATTTTTATTGTACAGGGGGTTAGTGGCCCTAACCCTTATGTTGTTCAAGGGTCAACTATACAATATAAATGAACTCTCCAACATCAACTTACAAGTGTATAAGTGAGTTATTCTGTTGTGCATGTTTTACTCATGTTCAGATGGTAGAATAAAGAAGGAAGAGCCCTAGAAAGTCAGGAGATTAATTTATAGATATTGGTCCAAAACACTTTTTCTCTCTGGACCTGTTTTATCAGCTAGAATCAAAATTAATGGAACAGATAATACATCCATTCTCTTTCAGTTCTAAATATTCTATCAGAAATATTTTTTATTTTTGATTATAGATATAATAAATACTCAAAATTGCTCCTCTGGAATACTTAAAAGAGAAATCAATGAGTAAAGGATATGCACATTTCTTTTTTTATTATTTATTTATTTTTTTATCCTCACCTGAGGATATTTTTCCTTTTTTGTACAGATAGAGTGGGAGGGAGAGAGAGGAAGGGAGAGCGAGAGAGAGAGAGAAACATCGACGTGAAGGGACACATCGAGTGGCTGCCACCCGCAAGACCAACCAGGGCCGGGGACAAACTGCAACCCAGGTACATGCCCTTAGTGGGAACCGAACCCGGGTCTCTCCAGACCGCAGGCCAATGCTCTAACCCCTGAGCCAAACTGGCCAGGACTAGGATATGCACATTTCTGACACAAGTTACCAAATTGCCTACCATAAGGTTTAATAAATTAACATTGCAACTAAAAGTGTGTGAAAGCATGATTTTCTTCATCCTTACCAACATTAAATAAATTATTAGTATTTTATTGAGAATTGAGAATAGGTCATTCAAGAAGTAATAATTAATTGTTTTTTATTTGCTTTTTTTTTTTAAGATTAGTGAAGGTGACTATGTCATTTTTTTGATCTTTTATATCCTTCATTTCTTTTTTATTTTATCCTCACCCGAGGAAATTCTTCCATTTATCTTCAGCTAGGGTGGGAGGGAGGAAGATGGAGGGAGAGAGAGGGAGAGAGAGAGAGAAACATCCTTTGACCAAAATTGAACCCACAACTCTGGTCCGCGGGCCAACTCTCTAACCACTGAACAAAACTGGCCAGGCCTATCACTCATTTCTTAATTGCCTGTCCATGTGTTTATTTATCTTTTTTCTATTGGGATTTTATGTTTATTTATACTTATTTTGAATGTCATTGAAGTTAATATTAGTTTTCAATAAATCTATTACAAATATTTCCTCCAAGGCTTTATGCATCTTTTAACATTGTTTATAATGTGTGTTTTTTTGTTTCTATTTTTTTATTATTATTTAAATCGTTTTTGTTTGAATTAATAAAAAAATCTGGACTCTTAACATTCCATGTAAATAATCTATTGTTACTAGGAAGATTTGGTGCCCAAAACCAAGTTGATAATGAAATATGATTTCCTTGAAGCATCTTTGCAATCTGTACTCCTTGGGAACATGGGGGTGATATATATAGATGGGCAGGGATTTGAGAATTTGAGAATTGAATTGGGTTCCTACCCATCCAAGATGCACAATGGCAGAAGAAGAAAATTTCCAAACATACACTTGGCTCACTTTACATGTTTGCCTAAACACTCTTCCCTGGTTGGTTTTTATCATCTATGATTTAGTTCTCAACCAAGAAGTTCAGATTGAATAGCATTCAGTGGTTAAAGAAAAAAAAGGAATCCGAAAGTCTGAAGGGATGAGAGATCAGTAGCTCTCTATCTATTTACATTTGTAAACTGTAAAATTTTTGATTCATAGAAACAAATTATTGACTCCGTAAAACAAAATAAGGGATGTAGTCGAGCATGTGTAAACCAAATATTAGGTATGTTTCTCATCATATATTGTTTTTAAATGTGGTCTTTTTAAGCCAGAGCTTTTAATCATATATATAAATACCTATATTATATGAGAAACAGTGAAGTGTAACAGAAATAGAATTGAATTGAGATCTGGCTGATACTTCCAATTTTTGCCAATGACATGTTCTAATTTTGGAGAAGGGCCAGAATTTCTATATTGGTCAATCTGTCCACTTTTTTTTTTTTTCAAACTGAAGACCTTGCCATTTCATGCCATCCAGATTGTCCAAAAATCCTTTGGGGATTTGTAAGAGCCAAATCATCATTTTTATTTGATCAGGAAGGAAGATACCTTATAAGCAGTTAGGTTTATGTAGATGATCCTGTGGAAGGAGAATTTTCATATTTTCCATTTAATCTGCAACAGCCTTCAACACTTCCCCCATGGCTCCTTTTCTCAGCTAGTGAGCTCACCTTGTTCTTAAAATAAAAAGAGCAAGGCTATCTCTCATTGATTCTCATCTTCATCTCACTCTCTACTTTCTTCTGCCACTTCAGACATCCCTTCATAGTCTCCCAGTCTTAGAAGAGTCTCAGAAACGCTCACCCCTCCCCAGGTACATTCCATTGATGCATTTTTCCCACACATGTCCCTTTCTCCTCCATTCTATTTCTCCCTCCTCTAAGTTTAATAATTCACATCTCTCCATCTTGAAGGAAGCCTTTGCTTGGCCTTACTGCCACTTTCTTTCTGTCGATTTCTATCCACTCTAGTTTTACCACAGACATTTACCCACACTGCTTCCCTAGCATACTATGTCCTTACCTTTCAAGCATAGTTTTCATCCTACTCACTTACTGAAGAAACTCTTTCAAAAATCACCATCTTTGTTGTCAAACACAATGACAAATGCAGTCTTCTTGAGCTGTTTGTGGTTTTTGACAGTGTTCACTGTATTTTCATCTTGAAACACTATTTCATTGTCTTTAGTGAAATGGTACTCTGCTAGTTCTTCTTCAACTACCCATTTCTGCTCTTTATTTTATTGGCTGATGTTTAATTTATGTCTCTGTTTCTTTCTTTGTATTCTGTGCATCACCATGTAGTACTATGAAAGAATGAGGGCTCAAAACCAGATCTACCATGGGCTGGTGGTACTACTTTGGGGAAGCTTCTAAACTTGTCTGTTATGTTCTTCTATATGCATGAAGTGAGAATGCCTGACTTGAAAAGAGGCAAGGAGGATTGAATGAGAATCTCTATAAAGGCATCCATCTAGCATGGTACCTAGCCAGAGTTAGTGCTAACAAGTCATCGTGTTTGGGCTTCTCCTTGACATTGTCTTTGATAATTTCAGACCTAAAACTTTTTTTTCTTTTATGGCCACCTACAGTTTAGGGAAGCATCTGCTATACAATTAAATATGTAATTATATACCATCTTTTATCAGCCACTGTTGTTTCATGTTAGTTGTGTCTTTCTAACTACAAAGTAGAGATCATCCCCAACTATTCCTCTACACACCTCTCAGCACTAATATCTGGCTCAGTTTTCAGTAGATGATAAATATTTGTGAATTAATTGACTAGAGACCGTCACCTTGACCTGATATGGACTTAGAGCAAGTAGTCCCGAAAACCAAGAATATGTAAGGAAGTTAATATTACCTTCTTGATCATCTCTCTGGTTTCCTTGCACTTTCACAAATGTGATTACACTCTCAAATAAAGATAATGCAGGTGGTAATTTATTAAAATTACCCTTATTTCCTAGATTCTTGAAGTCAGATAATTCCCTATTTCTTCCATTGTTTCAGCAAACATTTTTAGAGTACAGAAAGTCTAAGACACTGACATAATGGTAAATAAAATAGGGATTCATCCTTTAAATAACTCACATACTAATAAGAGAGACAAATAGGCAGGCAATTCTATTAGGGTGTAGAATAATACCCTAATGGAAAGACTAGGTGTTATAATATACAAGGCAAGAGCACTTAAATTATTCTTTGGGGGCAGGGTAGTCTGAAAAACTTCCAAAGAAAATAATCTCTAAAATGAAACCTGAGAATTTATTTCAGATAATGAAAATAGGATTAATGTTATTTACAATGTTGCTTTGTAAAGGGATGCACACTATTGGCTTATAAAAATTTTAAATGTCTTCACCCCCCACCCCCCCACACACATTTTTTCCAAAGTTACTGTCAGATTCTGGACCTGTTATGCCATAAGTTTTCAGTTGATAGATCTTTAAAAGAATAATTTAATTTTAGCAATCAAATATAAGAAAATATGAAAACGTGAATGATCAGAAGAAATTTTCCTTTCTTAATCATAGAAAGGTGGCAAAAAATTTCAAACTTCCTACTCTATATTTGAAGCTAAGAAACTCAATTGTTAAATGGCATGTAATGCACAGAAAAATATCAAAATGAAAATGTAGATACCATATCAAAATGGGATAGTCAAATATTCTCAAACACCTATAGTTATACATATGCCCCATGATCAACGTGAGGCCGGGAAAATGTTTTATGACTGGAAAACCTCACACTAAAGAGCATTTATCCTTCCTGGCTTGGTTGTGTGTGGAAAAGGCTTATGACTACTTTCTTTGCTTCATGAATTAGTTTATTCAAAGTAAAGATAACATCTATACCTCTGATGGTTACGGAGAAAAAACAAAGATGAATTACGCAGTGCCTTGACCTTGTAACAAAGTCATTGTATATTTCGTATGAATAACACAGTGTCCTCAAAAGGGTAAATGGTCAAATCAATGAATTTTGTGTTGTGCCCAATTTCCTGTTTAGAGAGAAGGGAAAGTGTTTCCCTTCCATCTCCCAACTACACAATAAAATCAAGGCAAAAAGAAAAGAGAATTCAGCTTATCAAAATTCTCTATTGGGAAACCAATGACTCCCATTTTACACAATATTTGTAATTAGCTTTAGGGTCTCTCACCTAATTCTTCCCCTCGAATTAATTGAAGTATGTTTGAATGTGACAGACATTTTAAAATTCCCTGTCATCTGACAGGAAGAGCTTTTTCCCTTTCCATTCTTCTGTTTTTTCTTCCATAACTATCGAGGCTTCAAGCTCCAAAGATATTGCCACAATGCTGCAAGGTTGTTTACCTTCGCTCCTTCACAAAAGATAATCCAACAAATTACATTAATTATAAACCAATATGTTCCGTTCAATTCCCATATGAGCCAAACCTGGGGATGAGCATCTGCTCTTATTTTCTGAGCTCGGTTTTGAGGACAAGATTCACAACAATGCTCAATCCATAATTAACAGAAAAATTAAAGTTGCAACATCCCGGCATCCTGCTTTTTGAAGCAGTATGCTTAAAAATATCCATGCCTACTCCTAGGAAGCTTTTTCTCCCTAGCCTATTGTTATCCTTGGAAAGGTTTTGTTTGTTTAAAATATTTGGACTTAAAATAAACATACACATATTTTCTATGAAAAGAATGAACAGTAACTTGCCACTGTGACAATGTTTTAAAAACTTGGAGCTTCTTTTCTATCTAGATAATTTCTTCTTCTTCTTCTCCCTTAAGAATGACAATATTATAAGCTTGTTATTATATGATGGGGGAAACAGAAATGGGTAAAATTAATATAGGATACTTGGTTTTCTGTTTTTCCTGTTTGGCCCATAAAAAATAATAGTAAATTATACCAGATGTGTGCGTGTATGTGTGTGTGTATATATATGTATACACACACACACACACACATATTTAGCACATACATCTTTTATTCTATTCATGGAAATCCCAGTTAAGCAGTTGTTGGTAAATAAATATTTAAAATATCTGCATTATAGATACTTAATTCATACATGGCATCCATATGTGATTGAATATAAATAGGCATACTGTTTAAGTACACCCACACACCACACACAAAGTAAATGGAAAGCAGGGCAGTGAATGAGCTTCTCTCTTTTTTGTTCACATGTATAATACCTGAGTCTGATGTGAAGATGACTATTCTTTGCATAATCATTCTGAGATTCTGAGAAGAAAGGATTCATAAAAGAGCATATTCTATGCACCTCTGAAGTACTTTATTGTCATTTATCTTTATTGCATAGTCAGTCACAAAGGGGAACTTATTCTGCTTTCATTGAACTTCCTCTGCTGATCTTCAAATTATTCACAATACCACCTATTTGCACCTAAACATTCTTGCCATAATGGGGTTGACTTTTATCATTGAATTTACATTGTTTTAGGGGAGAGGAGGATGTGGTACAAGATTCTTGGTTCTTTGAGAGATAGGAAGACCAGATAACCCTCGTAGTGGTTCCACAGAGCACTGATTGACAGGCAAATGCTGGCCTGGATGGTAGAGGTGAGGAAGCCAGTCTGATCTTTCACGTACTCTATGCAAAGAGCTGGTTTATCAGCGGACAGGTCAAGGAGGCCACTGGCTCCGACTTCACATTCACAAAGGATCTGTGATTTCTCTGTTGTGTTCTCTCCAGAAGAAGTTTGACATGTAATTGTGAACAAGATTGAAAGAATAAAATAGTAATTTAGATGCTTTCAAATAGAAATAAGAGAAAACTCATCCAGGTTGTATTTCTTAAAGTTTTAGAAAAAGTTATTTGTTAGATGATGTGAAATTGTTAGCTGGCAGTTCTAGCGGGTTAATACACTCATCAGGGACAGATACAGGCCTTTCCATCTTTTGACTGCCATCATTAACACCGTTTTGTTTTTAGTATTGCCACCTCGTTATTTCAAAACAGCTGCCACAGATCCAGACATCATATCGCTATATAACTTGATCTGGATTAGGAAGGGACAGAGGGGAGAAAAATATTCACCTCCTGAGAGGTTTTCCATTTTAGGGAGAAAATATTTCCCAGGATCTCTCAGTTAATGTCTCTTAAGTTCTCTTTGGCAAAAATTGAGTCTCATGACAACTTCTGAACTAAGAATAAAGGAGAATACTATGATTATATTGGCCCAATAATGATTCATTTTTGTTATTTTCTAGGACTGGGAACGTTGTTGCCAGTGGGGGAATTTCTATTGTATAGGTAAACAAGAGTTTGCTTGCCACCAATTTTAGACATGCGCCATTACTAGGTCATACTATTTGGAGTATATTATATATGTGTGTGCATACACACAGCCACACAGATGTACACATATACACATGTATTCCTTTATTTATAATGCCACAATTATTTTGCGTTGTATGTCTCATATTAACAATGTTTATTTGTTAGGGAAAAACATTTAAAAATATTGCATGATATTTGTCAACCTGTTTTGACATTTCTTCTTATAAGAGATACTGATGGTAGAGTTTACCAGATGTGTGACCATAAACATTTGTTATGTAACTTTTCTGTACCTTAGTTTTGTCATAGATAAAATTGAGATAAAATACCTGGACTGCCTAATTGGATTCTTTCTGTGGGAAGGATTCAATGCATGAACTCTATGAAACTACTTTGGGAATAACAATACTTTGTAATTTGTATTTAATACTCCTTGTATTTGATACTGAGTAGGGTACAAAGGTGGGTGGGGAACCTTGCTGTGGATCCCAGGCCCCAGTGCTGTTCACCATGAGGACTTTTCAGTGATGGAGCAGAAGGTCCTTTTATTTCACATACCCCCGTTCCTGCCTAGTCAACCACAATATGCCTCAAGAGACAAAAAGTCCAACCACTGGCCTGGTTGTCTTCTGGGGTAGTTCAACCCCATCAGGAGACACTTCCCAAACATCATGTTACTCAATTTATTATTGTATGATGTCTGTAGAAATTGAGTTGACCCTGTAGAGTCTGAAATTAGGCTTTATAAATCCCAGGTTCCTGAGGATTTATCTATTTTGCCAATTCTGCAGTAAAGTTTACTGACACGGGCCATGATTTTGAATGAGGCCATACCAAATTCCACAGATGCTAGAAACATCCAGTTTAGAATTTTACCATCCATCATTAAATAAGCTTTTGGTACCTTCTCTGATCCAGATGTTGTTACACACAGGATATGGCTCAAACTTCTGATGTACTTGTGGACATACTACATTAGGTGAGGACTCAGTATCTCTTTTCTTTAGTTCATAGTATTTATTGAGTGCTATCTCTGGCCTGAAATTTCTTTGATAGATTTATAAGAACTGACATACAACCAACCACACATTTCAAGACTTTAAAAATTAAGATGAGAAAATATAGTCCACATATATAAAATTATTTTGTGGCACTTATCATACCATAATTGTGTCTCGTCTCCCCTAAGTATAAGTAAGTTTGTTTTTTAAAGACTATTTTTTAGAGCAATTTTAGGATCACAAAAAATTTCAAAGGAAAGTACAGAGATTTTCTATATACCTTCTGCCCCCACAAGCCCTGCCAGAGTGGTATATTTTTTTTAGAATTAATGAACCTACATTCCATAGTTTACATCAGTACTCCCTCATGGTGTTGTACATTATGTGGGTTTGGACAAATGTATAATTACATGTATTTTCACTGCCTTAAAAGTCCCTTCTGCTATGCATAGTCATCCTTCTCTCTTTTTCCCAACTCCTCATAACCACTGATCTTTTTACTATCTCCATAATTTTTTTCCAGAATGTCATATTAGTTCTAATTGTACAGTATGTAGACTTGTAGACTTCTCAGGTTGGATTTTTTTTTTTTTTTAACTTAGTAATATGCACTTAAATTTCCTCCATGTCTATTCATGACTTGATGGTACATTTCTTTTTTAGCACTGATTACCATTTCATTGTCTGGATGGCCACAGTGTATTTATCTATTAGCCTACTGAAGAATATCTTGATTGTTTTAAAGTTTTTGGGAATTAAGAATAAAGGTTCTATTAACATCAATGTGCAAGTTTTTGTGTGGACATAAACTTTTAACTCTTTTGGTTACTCAAGGAGAACAATTCCTGTATCCTTTGGTAAGAGTATGCTTAGTTTTGTAAGAAACTTCCAAACTGTCTTCTCAAGTGGCTGTACCATTTTCCCTTCCACCAGCAATAAATGAGAGTTTTTGCTCCACATCCTCATCAGCATTATGTATTGGCAGTGCAAATTAGAATTTGGCCATTCTAATAAATGTGTGCTGCCATTATATTGTTGTTTTAATATTAATTTTTTAAAAAAGATCAGGGGATGATCTTTTCATATATCATTTGCTATGTATATATCATCTTTGGTGAGATTTCTGGGAAGATCTTTGGCCCATTTTTTAAATTGAATTGTTTGCTTTCTTATTATTGATTTTTAAGAATTCTCTGTATATTTTTAGATAAGAGTTTTTATCAGATATGTCTTTTGAAAATATTTTCTCTGCAAATGTTGACAGTTTCACTTTCTCCTTTCCAATTTGGATCCCTTTTATTTTTTCTTCCTGTCTGATTGCTGTGGCTAAGACTTCCAGTACTACATTAAATAAGAGTGGCGAAAGTGGGTATCCTTGCCTTGTTCCTGTTCTTAAGAAAAATGCTTTTAATTTTTGCCCATTGAGTATGATACTGGCTGTAGGTCTTTCATATATGGGCTTTATTATGTCAAGATATGATCCCTCTATTCCCAGATTGCTGAGCATTTTTATCAGAAATGGGTGCTAGAGCCCTGGCTGATTTAGCTCAATAGTTGGAGCGTCAGCCTGCAGTCCAGAGAGACCTGGGTTTGGTTCCCACTAAGAGCACGTACATTGGTTGCAGTTTGTCCCCCGCCATGGTTGGGTTGTGTGGGTGGCAAACACTCGATGAGTCCTTTTCACGTAGATTTTTCTCTCTTTCTCTCTCTTCCACTCTATCTGAACAAAAAATGGAAAAATGACCTCAGATATGTATAAAAAAATATAAAAAGAAAGAAATGGGTGCTGGATTTTGTCGAATGCTTTTTCAGCATCTATTGATATGATCATATGATTTTTATTTTTCATTTTGTTTATGTGGTGTATCACATTGATTGATTTGTGAATATTGTACCAGCATTGCATCCCTGGGATGAATCACACTTGGTCATGGTGAATAATATTTTTGATGTCATTATTCGCATTTGACATGATACTATACGTGAAAAACCCCAAAGACTCCATCAAAAATTTATTAGACTTAATAAATGAATTTGGCAAAGTAGCAGGATACAAAATTAACATCAAGAAATCAATGGCATTCTTATACACCAATGATGAATTCACAGAAAGAGAAACAAAAAACAATCCCATTTATCATTGTGGCAAAAAATTTAAGATACCTAGGAATAAACTTAACCAAAGAAATAAAGGACCTATTCGCAGAAAACTATAGGTCATTGGGGGAAAAAAAAGAGGACGATATAAAAAAGTGGAAGCACATACCCTGTTCATGGATTGGAAGAATTAACATCATTAAAATGTCCATTCTACCCAAAGCAATCTATAGATTCAATGCAATCCCCATCAAAATACCAACAACATACTTCACAGAACTAGAACAAATACTTCAAAAGTTTATATGGAACCAAAAAAGACCTTGAATAGCCACAGCAATCTTAAAAAAGAAGAACAAAGTAGGAGGGATCACATTACCAGATTTCAGGTTATATTACAAAGCCACTGTAATTAAAACAGCCTGGTACTGGCACAAGAACAGGGATATAGACCAGTGTAACAGAACTGAGAACCCAGAAATGGACCCAAATGCTCAATTAATATTTTACGAAGGTGGCAAGAGCATACAGTGGAATAAAGACAGCCTCTTTAATAAATGGTGCTGGGAAAATTGGACAGCTACATGCAAAAAATTGAAACTAGACCATCAACTTACACCATACACAAGGATAAACTCAAAATAGATAAAAGACTTAAATGTGTCTCATGAATCCATAAAAATCCTAGAAGAAATTGTAGGCAACAGAATTTCAGACACCATATGCAGCAGAATTTTCACTGATACATGACCTAAGGCAACAGAAACAAAGGAGAAAATGAACACACGGGACTACATCAAACTCAAAAGCTTCTGCACAGCAAGAAATACAATCATCAAAATGGTGAGGCAATCCACTCTATGGGAGAGTATAATTGCCAATGATATATCAGATAAGGGGTTAATTTCCAATATATAGAGAGTGTTCATACACCTCAACAAAATGAAGACAAAGAACCCAATTAAAAAATGGGCAGAGGAACTAAATAGACACCTCTCCAAACAGGACATACAAATGGCCAAGAGACATATGAAGAAATGCTCAACATCACTAATCATCAGAGGGATGCAAATCAAAACGACAATGAGTTATCACCTCACACCTGTCAGAATGGCCACCATCAACAAATCATCAAACAACAAATGTTGGCGAGGGTGAGGAGAAAAGGGGACTCTAGTGCACTGCTGGTGGGAATGCAGACTGATGCAGCCACTGTGGAAAACAATATGGTGTTACCTCAAAAAATTAAAAATTGAACTTCCATTCAACTCAGTGATCCCACTTCTAGGGATATACCCTAAGAAGCCTGAAACACCAATCAGAAAGAATATATGTACCCCCATGCTTGTAGAAGCACTATTTACAATAGCTAAGATCTGGAAACAGCTCAAATGTCCATCAATAGACGAATGGATCAAAAAGCTGTGGTACATATACACAATGGAGTACTATGCAGCGGTAAGAAAGAAAGATCTCCTATCCTTTGAGACAACATGGAGGAACCTGTTGAGAAACAAGCCAAACAGACAAAGACAAGTATCATATGATCTCTTATTTGTGGAATATAATGAACATAACAGTCTGAGGAATGGGATAGTCCCAGAGCCGTGGAAGTGGGGTACAGACTGACAATCCGCAGAAGAGGGGGTGGTGGGGGAGAGATAAACCACAGAATTTATATGCATGTGTGCATGAACAATGGACATGGACAACAAACTGGGGACAGGGCAGGGAGGGGGGAATCAGTGAGGGAAAAAGGAGAAACATCTGTAACAAAAATAAATTAATTAATTAATTAAAATAAATAAATAAGAAAATATTTTCTCCTCATCTATGGCTTGTCTTCTCATTCTCCTGACATTGTTTATAGTAGAGCAGAAGTTTTTAGTTTTGATGAAGTTCCTCTTATCACTTATTTCTTTGATAGATTATGTCTTTGGTGTTGTATCTAGGGAGTCATTGCCATACCCAAAGTCATCTAGGTTTATTTTTTTATATACTATCTTTTAGATATTTTACAGTTTTACATTTTATGTTTAGGTTTATAATCTATTTCATTAATTTTTATGGATGGTGTAAGGTCACTGTCCAGATTAATTTTTGTTTGTCAATGTCCAGTTATTCTAGCACTGTTTTTGAAAAGTCCATCTTTTCTTTATTGTATTATCTTCACTCTTTTGTCAAAGATTAGCTGACTCTCTATGTGGGTCTCTTTCTTAGCTGATAGAATATTGACCTCTTTGTCTATTCTTTTGCCAGTTCCACACTTTCCTGATTATTGTGCTACAAAGTAAGACTTGATGTTGGGTGGTGTCAGTCCTCTAATCTTTTCTTCTCCTTCAACATTGAGCTGGCTAATCCAGGTCTGTGGCCTCTCCAGATAAACTTTAGGATCATTTTGTCAATATTCACAAAATAACTTGCTGGGATTTTGATTGAGATATCTATACGACTTTTAAGGATGAAGATATATTTTCTGTTCATCTCTGGATCCCTAGTGTGTTGTTGCTGCCTGATATGTTGCAGTTACTTGATGCAAAGTTATTAAAGAAATGAGATTACTATGACTGTAATCAGAGAATTAAGTAAATCAAATATATATGACAATGGACAGGTTCAGGAGAGTAATCCCTGGAAGTATTAGGAAGGTGAGGAGGGCAGCGGGCAACAGATTTTGTTGCATATGGGTAATAAAAATGAAAGAATGGACAGAATGATGGGAAAGCATTTTATGAAGCAGGAATGACATTTAGAAATGCGTGTAGGTGAGGAGCATTATCTAAGAAACACCTGCAAGACTATAATGAAGAAAAGTTGTTTATTTTTTTCAAAGCTATAAACCTCATTTCTGATCACTTTTCCTACATCAGGAGAGAGGCAGGGGAGCACTCATAGCTTATTTACATGTTATATAAAAAAGACTTTTCTTTAAGACCTCTGTGGTTGGGGTAAGCAAGGGTAAGGAGACTCAGAAATTAGAAGTCTCAAGAATTTTTTCTTTATGAATATGCCATATGAAGTTTTGCTGTGGGTTATTTGGCAGAGAACAGTTTGTGAGTTGTCCTAAAAGCTGAAGAATACTTTTTCCCCTTTAAATTTCTTCTGAGAAAAAGAGATACCCTCTCTGCTTTCATGGATTTCCTGTCCCTTTATTAAAAATCCTATGAATTTCTCAAGGTCTATCCAGGTTGTCACAAATGGTAGTTATTTCATCTTTTCTTATGGCTGCATATTCTGAAAAACAAAGAAAGAAA
The DNA here is from genome assembly GCF_014108415.1 of Molossus molossus. NCBI lineage: Eukaryota > Metazoa > Chordata > Mammalia > Chiroptera > Molossidae > Molossus > Molossus molossus. Next base: position 54,850,905 of record NW_023425346.1, read on the forward strand.
CTCAGTTATCCCTGCCTTATTTCAGACACCACAACTTCTCCTAAAATGTGCTAGTTATATATTTGCATTTTTTTTTTCTGGGGCTCCAACAGATCTTTGTTCTTAAAATATCCAGGAAACAATTTCATAATGCAATGAGTCAAACGTTCTTGGCACTCGGGTCCTTTTCCAATTCACCTGATTTTAAGTAGAAAAAATAAATGTAGGTCCAACCAAGTAGGAGGAAGCAGGCTCCATCTGTGTTTCCCCCTTTTGGTAATTGTGTGGTGAGCAGCAGTAGACCCAGGTGAAGAGGGGGGAGAGCAAGATGGGGAGAGAGTCTAAAGGACTTCTGATGGGTTCTCAGGGCATCGATTAGTCCTTACTGCTTTTGTGATGATGAAAAACCTCCTTTGCCTATGCCTATTAGGTAACTTTTATTTTCTCTACATACCTTTTTTTTTTTTTTTTTTACACCTTTTCTAGCCTATCTAAACAGTAAAACAAAAAGTTCATTTTGTGGCCAAGTGTTTCTTAATAAGGTTCTGGGAAGTGCTCACTGAGTCTTAGATTCACCAAGCTGACTGTTTCTACAAACCCTGTGACTACAACTTATGAAAAGTTTCTTTAAAGTAGGTTTTTGTCTATATGCCACCCAGTTTTTGCTCTAATTAATGAATAAGTGAAATTTTCATAAACTAGTAGGCCAATTGCAAAAAGATGTGTGTGGAGAGGGGAATTTGACAACGACCCATTATATGAAAATGTTCATTCAAACCATGGTTGCATGTTTTCATTGCAAAAAAATGTTTCACAGCATCAAAAAATACAATGTAATTTTTTAAAAATCTAATTTTCACCTATATTTTTAGTGTTCTATTGGAGGGATGTCAGATTAAGATCATCCTTGTAATTTTACCCTTTATGTGTTTATTTGCTTTTTGTTCGTTTGATCTACTTTATGAGAGAGGTTTCCGCCCACACAGGAAGCCGCCTTGAGGAACACGGGACTGGCGTGGCAGAAGCCTACACTTTACTTCATGGGATTGAGGGCTATTCGTCAGAGCAAGGGTTTTTCTCTTGAGAACTATTCCTTTAGGAGCTGCCTGGTTCTCAGGTTAAAAACCTGACCCCTAAACATTCCTAAAAATACTTGATAACTCAAACATCTTTTGTTTTTCTGGGTTAGAGTTATGAATATTTTCCATATTCAAAATTGAAACCGGAAAAATGTCAAATATTTATTAATTTACTTTAAAATAATAAACCCATTAGATATTTATATAAACAACAATTTCAGAAAAAGTAGTTGTATTTTCCAAATCATAAAAAAGTGAGAAGAATGGCACTGTTTCACATTTTTGTCTATCTCTTGGTGTCCAGCTTAGAAGTGAACTAGGTTCTCAAAACTGCTTCTGCATTCCAACTGTTGCATTACATCATTTTGGTTGAGGAGCATATGGACTTATACACACATGTAGTTGTTAAATGGAGAAGTATTTGATAGCCTTTTTCAGATCATTGTGACTATTCTGCTTTGATACAATAGCAAAACATGGGGAGGCTATATTTTATTAAAGGTGGCTATAATGTGTGATAAACCATTATTGATGAACTTTAAAAATTCTGTTACATTAAAATTCATTGGTTGCCTGACTTGTGTGGCTTAGTGGTTGAGCGTCAACCATGTACCAGGAAGTCACCTTTTCCATTCCCAGCTGGGCACATGCCTGAGTTGTGGGCTCCATCTCCAGTCGAGGGCATGCAGGAGGCAGCTGATGAGTGTTTCTCTTTCATGAATGTCTCTCTCTCTCCCTTTCCCTTCCTCTCTCTGAAATCAATAAAAAGATATTTTAAAAAATCCATTGACTTATCTTCCTTACTTTGAATGGGTCTTTTATCCATGCATGATTTTATATCATCATGCATTGGACATTTGGAAAATACTGGTTAACAGAGCTATGCAGATCTTCCAAATGTTGACCCATTTCATTGTACAATCTCTTTTAAAAATTTATATTTGTTAGTATCACCTTTGATATCATCAGAAAAGTCTTTAGGTATGGGAAGCTATCAGGCTCACTGTGGCAAAATAAGTTTCTAAAATTGTTTTTGTTTTTTTTTTCTTTATTGATTTTAGAGAGAGAGGAAGGGAGAGGGAGAGAGAGAAAGAAACATCGATGAGAGAGAACATCAGTTGGCTGCCACCTGCATGCCCCTAACTGGGGATTTGGCTCACAACCTGCACATATGCTCTGACTGGGAATTGAACAGGCAGCCTCTTGGTGCATGGGTCAATGCTCAACCACTGAGCCACACCGGCCAGGCTAAAATTGTTATTTTTGCTTAAAAGCTAAAATTTTACCTTTGGTGACAACAAACTTTCCATTTTTATTTCTTGAAGTAATAGACTTACTTTGTTCATTTGTGAGAAAATGTCAGCCAAATGCCCATACTGTAGTCTGAATAACATTCGTTCGTTTGTCAGTCATTCTATCAAGTAAAAATACTGTTCTTTTTTTTATTATTATTTATTTTTTCTTTTGTTTTTTTATTTGATTTTATTTTTTATCTTTATTGTTGAATGTATTACAGATGTTCCTCATTTCCCCCCCCACTGCCCCCCTCCTCCCTACTCCCACCCCCTCCTGCCTTTCCCCACACTGTTGTCTGTGTCCATTGGTTATGCATATAAGTTCTTTGGTTTATTTCTTCTCACCCCCCCACCCCCTTCTCTTTGAAGTTTGTCAGTCTAGCAACCAATTTGTTCTTCTTAATCCCTTCACCTTTTTTACTCATTCTCCCAACCCCCCTCCCATCTGGCAACCAACAAAATGTTCTCTGTATCTATGAGAATGTTTCTTTTCTGCCTGTTCATTTTGTTTGTAGATTCCATTGTTGATAGATATATATTTATTGCCATTTTGTTTGTTCATATATTTTACTTTTTCTTCAAAAAGACCCTTCAACATTTCAAATAATAACGGTTTGGTGGTGATGAACTCCTTTAACTTTTTCTTGTCTGGGAAACTCTTTATATGGCCATCGATTCTAAACGACAGCTTTGCAAGATAGAGTAATCTTGGTTGTAGGTTCTTGCTTTTCATCACTCTGAATATTTCTTGCTACTCCCTTCTGGCCTGCAAAGTTTCTTTTGAGAAATCAGCTGACAGTCTTATGGGAACTCCCTTGTAGGTAACTAACTGCTTTTCTCTTGCTGCTTTTAAGATTCTCTCTTTGTCTTGAACCTTTGCATTTTGATGAGGGTGTGTCTTGGTGTGAGCCTCTTGGGGTTCATCTTGTTTGGAACTCTCTGTGCTTCCTAGACTTGTATGTCTGTTTCCTTTACCAAGTTAGGGAAGTTTTCTGTCGTTATTGTTTCAAATAGGTTTTTGATTTCTTGTTCTCTCTCTTCTCCTTCGGGCACCCCCAAGATACAAATTTTGGCATGCTTGAAGTTGTCCCAGAGGTTCCTTATACTGTCCTCATTTTTTTGGATTCCTTTTTCTTTTTGCTGTTCTGATTGGGTGTTTTTTTGTTTGTTTTTTTGTTTTCCTTATATTCCAAATTGATGGTTTGCTTCTTGGCTTTACCTACTCTACTATTGAATCTGTGTAAATTATTCTTTATTTCAGTTAGTGCCTCCTTCATTTCTGACGGTGCATCCTTCATTTCTGACTGGTCCTTTTTCATGCTTTTGAGGCCCTCACTAAGTTCATTGAGCATCCTTATAAGCAATATTTTGAACTCAGCATCTGTTAGGTTGCTTATCTCCATTTTGCTTAGTTCTTTTCCTGGAGTTTTCTCCTGTTCTTTCATTTGGGACCTGTTTCTTTGTCTCCTCATTTTGGCTGCCTCCCTGTGTTTGTTTCTGTGTATTAATTAATGAGAGGTATGGGGCTATATGAGACCAGATACTGCTTGTTTGAAAGAATTTAGGAAAACCTGAAGCAGGATCCAAGACAGGTTAATGCTATGTTTAAGCAACTGGCAACAGCTTGGGTGGGCCTGAAAGTTTGGTGGAGCGGGGCCTCAGGGAGTCAGCAGGGCGGGGCTACCAGTGTGAGCCAGGTTGCTAGAGTCCCAGGTATGGCTTCTGTCTGCTGCCCCAGGGAAGGGCTCACCAAAGGAACAAAGGCCTCTGACAGCACATCTGTCCTGGAGAAAGCCCCCTCTCCAGACCTTGCTCCAGTGCCAAACAGCTCAGTTCTTCCCTGTATGTCTCTGGCGCTCTTGGAGCTGCCTCCCCTCCGAGCTTAGAGGGAGTGAGTCCGATAAATCCGTGCACAGGCCCTTTAAGGAGCTGCCTGGGGCTCCAGCGCTTCAGCTTCCCTGAGCCTCAGTTCCCACTGGTTTTTCCAGCCAGAAGTTATGGGGATTCTCTTCCTGGCACTGGAACCCTGAGTGGGGCACCTGGTGTGGGATGGGGACCCCTCAGTCCTCAGGGAGGACCTTCCCAGCCGAGGTGTCCCCCTGATTTTTATCCGCCACACGTGGGTGTGGGACCAGCCCGACTGCCGCCACCCCTCCTACCAGTCTGGATGTGGCTGCTGCTTTAATTCCATAGTTGTAGGACTTCCATTCAGCTCGATGTCAGGCAGTTTTGAATGATGGTTGTTCTGTAGTTTAGTTGTAACTTTGATGTGGTTGTGGGAGGACGCAATACTGCGTTTACCTACGCCGCCATCTTGACCAGAAGTCAAAAATACTGTTCTAATAAAAGAAAAGTGATTGATTCAGCGCACAGCTCAAACATGTGCCTTTCCTGAAGACAACCTTTGTACTTCAGTTGTAGTTCCCATTTCTTCTATAGAATGTGACTCAGGCTTGAGATCTAGTAAAATTAATAATTGTATTGCTTCATCAAGGACTTTCTTAGGCAAAACTGACTTTTTAAATAAAATTGTAAGTGTAGCCCTGTGAAAGATACAATGATTTATAAAGAATACAATAAATACAATGACAATTTGGTGCCACTGCTTTGATTCATGCTCAGGAGCCAATGATTTTACTTATTATTACTTTCATATCATCAGTGCAAGTGTCAACACAAAAGTAAAGGTCAACGCATTTTCATATTTGTACTCAGTGTTTTGGGGACCTCTTAGAATACACAGACCAGTATTTGAGATCCTCTGCTCTAAAACACCATTATGTATACGCAAAGTTTGTAACACTGAATGTGTGTATAGGTTTGTATATTTTTCATAAGACAATGTCCAGAACTTTCATCATATTTTCAGAGAATGTCTCATGACCCAAAACAGGTTAAATAAATTCAGGGGAAATTCAGTATGTTGAAGTAAATCCATGCAGTAATCTTGGTACCTAGTTATTTTTCACATGAAGGAATATGGCTTTGAAAAGTTAAGTCACTTGACCAAAGTCACATAGCCAGAACATGATAGATTCAGTACATCATTCCATTTCTTTCTGTTCCTAAAGTCTATATTCTCAACTTGTATGTTTAACCTTAGCATGAGGCATTGTGAAATGGTACATGAACACAGGAGCTATAAGATGCAGTGGGTGGACCTAAGAAGCTTGCAATCTAGAAAGGTAGATGAGGTGAACAAATAAATTTAAAACATAAATTGCATAGAAATGATAGCTAATAATTCACCTACACTATTTGGGGGGCTTATAGAAATGCAAGTCCCATCAGATTTCAGAGACCAAGAAAGAATTGGTGATCTTGAAATGAAGATGGCTTTTGGGATAGATCTGATGGGTGGTAAAGTAGAGGAGATTGTTATAGATAAAGCAATGTCATAAACAAAGGCAGGGAGCCAGGAAAGTGAGGGTTGTGTATGGGAAACCATGTATAATCTAGTTCAGATGGAGTGTCTGGGAAACATATATAAATGAACTTAGTAAAATGTGTTGGATCAGAGGGCCATATGCCAAGTTGAAGAGTTCCATAAGACTCAGGGTTCCACAGAGCCTGAGTTTTGAATAAGGTTTAAGGATAATTGTGCTCCTTTGCTTTGGTGCATTCTTGGGACACTGGTATTCTCTGAACAGTGTTTATTTAATCCAGGCCAGTTTTAACTGAAAGAATTTATGAAGTACAATTTTTTATCATTGTCAAGAAACGATGAAAATAATACTTTTCTTTTTTTGGTAAAAAGTTGAATAGTCTTTAGTGTGAGGGCTTCCAAAGATGCTTAAGAAACATTCATTTACATATATATTTTCTACTATCACTGGAAAATGCATTTTGTATTAGACCAATTTAATGGAACAAATAATTTTATTTCTCAAAATGGTTTATTTATACTGTTTGTTCAAACTAAGTATGTGACCTGACAACTGAAAAAGACCATCAACTAAGGTTTCTCATCAGTCTGTCTGAACTCCAATTTGAATTTTAAAAACATGTTTAGATTCTCTTGGAATGAAGAAAGAAAGCCTCAGTGTAAACCATAACATAGAGGCTAATGAATTAATGAAACCAGTAGTCCCACATCCCTGCTTTGAAGAAATGCCTTCTGTAACTCTAGGACTTCCTGGGCTTCTACTGCTAAACGAAGGTTCTTAATCTCAGTTCCTGGCACCCTCAGGGTTGGTAGGAGTAGTCACCAGACTGCTCAGTACCTGTACTCTGAAATTGTTTGCCTGCCATTTGGGGGCCTCATTGAACCATTAGTTGCTCATCAAATTATTTCTAGTTCCAATGAGACAGGCTTATGAATGTGCCACTTCATCATAAATCTCAGCCTGTAAAGATCCCCATACCTCTCATCTTTCTCCTGGACATTGGTATTGTACTGGCTGAGCAATACTGCCACCCCTTCCAGTGTGAGTGCTGCTGCACCACCATTGTTGGCGGCTACGAGTGGAGCCCGAAGTCCTGGGTCTGTGCTCAGCGCTTTATGCACAATCCTCTGAGGCTGGTTTATATCCTTGATTTTTTACACATGAAAACTGAAACTTAAAAAGGTTAAAACTTTTCCCCCTGTGGCACACAGCTGTTAAAAAGCAGTCTGTCTGTCTACAAAGACTCATGCCTGGGCCCTCTTCCCTTACCTAGCTAATGCCTGCTTACCCTCACGCCTCAGTTTAAGTGTCATTACCACAGAGGACTTGTCTCACTCACAGGACTTGATTAAATTATCTTGTTATAAATCTTTATAGCTCTCTTACTTACTCGTTAATAATAATTCTATACTGTTCAATGTTTGTTCAATAATTCTATACTGTTCAATAATTCAAACACTGTTCAATGTTTGTCTTTATGGCCAGACTCAAAGCTCCATTAGGGTAGGAACAGTGTGGTTCGGGCCCACTTCTTTGATCGAAATGATTGGCTTAACCTAAATTAGTTATAGTATTCAAATTGTTGGAATGCTTGTGTCAAAAGGATGATGCCATCTGGGAAGATATCATATTTAGACACTATTACCATTAATGCCTTATCAGAGCCTCTTACCTCATCTCTGAGATCGAGAAAAGTAGCATACAGGGCAGGTAAGTTTTGATGGGGCAGAAGAGGAAGAACTGCTCAAGAACTTTGGAATTGGTTGGCCACCAGCTATGGAGACCCCAAGCAATGGAAATTCATAACGAATGTCATGGGTATCCAGGGTCACAGACCCCAAAATAGGACAAGAAAAGTAGAAATAAGATGGCAACACTTGTGTTTTTCTAGGTATGTCTACCTTTCCTTCAAACTTTGTTTCTTCTTCTCCCCCAACAGTGGCACTAGGTGTGGTTCTTAACATAGGTAAGGCTAATGTTGACAGAGCTGTTTAAGAACAGGGAACTGTTTTCTTCCCCTTAGGTTAGCAAGGTGCCTGGAATATACTCCTTATTTAGCATATATTTGTTGATGTGAGACACACTGGTAGACAAAAGCTTATTCCATCTCTTCTCATGGATATTTACTGTTAACTTAATTTGATTTCTTTGGATTTAGTTAACTCTTGTGAGTTTACACCTTTTAGAAATTTGTGTATGCAACTGAAGTCACAAAATATTTATCTTGAACATGTAAAATGCAAACTAGGTTCTATTTATTTTTAAACGCTGGTTGACCCATGCAAAATTGATTTCATGATTGACTAATGGATTGCAAAATTCTTCCTTGTGAATGTATTTTCAAAAACACACCCACATACATTTCTGCAAATACTGGGTCAGTATGTAAAATACATGTCTTACCATCCCAGGCAAACCATTTGAAAGGTGCTGTTCTAAATCAGTGTTAAATTCTCTTTCCCAGACTTCCTCGGAAACATCTGGTACACCCTGTGCTGCAAACCACCCTAGGTCCCCAAGCCCATCTGTAGCCTGGAGGCAGATCTCCCTTTGCAGATTGCAAGGTTTCTACACATATTATTGATGGGGAGGTCTGTTTTGCTCAGAGGCATCCAGAATATCAACAGGCACTTCCTTTTCTGGAAAAATACTCAAGGGCAAGGAGGGGCAGAGCCTGCGTTCTTCAGTGGATTTGGATGACAAGTTTTTCTTTAAAAAAACTTTTTTTTAGTATGACTAATAAATGTCATTATCCTGATATTTCCCAAGCACCATGGAGCAGAACTTAATAAAGTTGTATTTTATTGACCAATTTCCCCTTTTCTTGTTCTTAAAAAAAAAAAAAAAAAAAGGATAGTTATGACCTTTAAAACAAGATAGTATTGTAGGAACATCTTTCCCAGCTAGGCTGAAAGGGAAAAAGAAAACTTTTCTTATTTATCTTAGCACCATCTATATCCTCTAAGAACAGTTATAGCTCAGAAAACAAGGAAGAGGCAAAACAGGAGATTATGCTAGTTGTTATAAAAACACAATTTAGGCAGTGTTAAGATTAGAAAGTTAGTGAAGCCAGTTCACTGAAGAATTGATTAGGACAGCATCCTGCAAACTGCTTTCACCAGAACATAAGGACTGTTTATTTTCCTAGGGCCACATTTCAAACCCCAGACTGTGGATAAACATTTTTCTTAGTTTTTTATTTTTTTTAACCTTAGTCATCTAAATTGTGCCATTAACTTTGTTCCTCATGAACGTGGTTTGTATTTGGCTTGGTTATTGTTCTGGTTATAACATGGAATTGAACTATGTTATATCTTTTAATTCATAAGTTTTGTGCATGCCTACTGTGTCCAAAGATATGAAGACATATAGTTAGGGCTTTGGAGATGAACCCAACATCAAGGAACAACTAAGATAAATATATGTTTATTTAAAGCCATAAAAACCATCATGGTGGGACATTATAATCACCTGACAAATTTTACATACAGAGTCAGAACTTCTTTCAGACCAATTAAATGTGAATTTCTATAGGTGGAGTTCAGGGATCATTATTTCTTAAAAGCTTCGCAGGTGATTCTGATATCTGACTCTGGCTGTGACTGGCTGAGGTAGAATGAGAAGTGCCATGAGAAAAGAGTAGAAAGAGGACACGTAGAGTCCGGGAGCACAATATGTGCATTCAAGGTCTAGTTCTAGCCCTCACTGGTAGGGTGGTCTGGATGGTTTACTTGAAATCATGCAGCTGTTGTTTTCTCATCTGTAAATCCATGTCAGTATGCTTCACAGGGTATAATGAAGATTAAATTAAACAATGAATATAAAATGCTTTTAAAAATATAATGAGCTCTATTATACTATTATGCAATAACATTAAAGAAATTGGTAGTATTCTACAGGTAAGGGAGAAGGGTAAACAAAGGACTGAGGAAGGGTAGACTTTGTTGACATGTGTTGGAAGGGTAAGACATGTGTTGCTGTCTTGATACCCTTTTCTTTGTTACATATAATTTGTCTCTGACCCTGGATGCCCAATTACCTCACTAAGAATCTCTGTGAATATGGGGTTTAGAGTCAAATGGTTTGGGTTTTATCCCGAAGGCAATGAGAACTCATGTAAATGATTTTAAGGTAGAGAGCTACATAGTGAGATCTGTATGTTAGAAACATCAGTCTGGAAACATCATGTAGATTCAAGTGTGAAGGTGTAATAACACTGGATGCAATGACTAGTTTGGAAATTGCAGTATTGATCCAGGCAAGTTTGAGTTGACATACTTGGTGATCGAATTAACATAATAAACAATTATTAGATATTTCTGACTTGGATGACTATGTGGGTGGTGGTACCATGCATCTGTGTAGAAAATAATAGGATAAACATGTTTGGTTCAGTAATGGTTGGGGATCAAGGGACTGAACAAATAAAATGAGTTTTTTTATGAGGTTGGGTTAGAGATGGCAAGCATAATTACTAGGGGCAAGTGCATTTATAGTTCTGGTGCCCAGGACAGGGTTCCTAACTGAAGTAAAAATTTGGAGTCATTAGCAAAAAGATGAAAGTTGAAGCTGTGGATGAAATCACCTAGAAAAAGCATGAAGAGAAGAGGACAGAGAGTATAACCATGGAGAAGAGAAGTGGAAAAGTAGGAACCTTCAAGGAAGACAAAGTAGAAATGGTCTGAGGAGTAGGGGGAAAGTCCCTGTAGAGCAGTGTCACCTAATATAAGGGAAGAGTAAGTTTCAATAGAACAGAGTGGTGATTAGTTTTAAATACTGTTAACACGTCAATTGAAATTTCCGATTGGATTTAACAACTATAAGGTTATCGGGAACAATGGCAATAGCACTTTCTGTGTAGTAATGGGAATAGAAACTCATACAGAGTCAGATGAGTTGAAAAGTGAATACAGGATGAGGAAGTAGAGTCAATGAATACAAACTACCTTTCCCAGAATATTGGCTCTGTAAGGAAATAGGAGCTAAAATGACAGCTAGAGAAAACTGAAGATCAGGCGAGGGCTCACTTTTTAAAAAAGAGAAATTTGATTATAAGATAAATGATCAGATGAAGAGTAGACAATGAGAGGCTGAAGATATAGGATAGAGGAGGGAATGGCAAGATGTTGAGAAATTGAAACATATGAGATAACAGGAAAAAGAATGGATAGATGTTGGACAGGAATAAGTCACTCCTCTTATTAAAACTTTAGAGAAAGAATAGATATTGAGTAAGGATGGAAATAAATTTATGTGTGTGTGGGTAGTACATGAAAGTCCAAGACTAATGCCTCTATTTTTTTTTTTTTTTTTATCAAGCCAAAGATGAAATCTTCTGCTGTGAATAAGGCAGGGCTTGTTGGGGGAAGGTAAAAAGAATGGAGAAATAATATCACTAGAGTTATAACAGTTAGTAGAGACAGGAGACATGAAGGCCTTCTTGGAAGAGATGAAAGTTCAAATGATGCTTTCACAGGGTTTTAAATTAAATAATAAGTGTGAGATTAGTTTTTAAAAGTGGGTAGGATAGACTTATAAATGGGCTAGTCTAAATGCTAGGCAAAAGCGAAACTATTGGATAGTTACTAATCAGTGCTTGAAAACTTTTTCATTATGGAAGTGTGTGACCAGAGTCATGAAGCTTTCAGGAAGCTATATTAGGGGAGTGGTGGATTAGGGCCAAGAAAGGACCAGTTGTAGAGGCTATTTATATCATTGAGCATGAAATAATTCCGCTAGCCTGAGAGCAGTGGGAATGAAAAAAGAGCAAGAATAGAAACAAGCTTTTTTTTTCTGAGTTTCAACAAGGGTGTTTTTTTTTTTTTTGTCATTTGTTTGTTTTTAATTTATCTGTATTCTTGAAAGTATTACAGATGTCCCTCCTCCCTTATTTCCCCATTGCCCTCCGCTGCCCCCCGCCCCATTTACCACACAATATTATCTGTGTCCACTGATTATGCATATATGTATATAAGTTCTTGGTTTCTGCCCCCCTTTCCCCTCGGAGGTTGGTCAGTCTGTTCCTTACTTCCATGTCTCTGGATATATTGTGTTCATCAGTCAGTTTATTTTGTTCATTTGTTCATTAGATTTTAAACACGAGTGCAATCGTGATACTTGTCTCTCTGGCTGAAAAAAAAACCATTGAAACAATGATGTCTACAAGAGTCTATCACTGACTTAATGTAGATAAGAGATAAGAAAAAAGTTGATGGTGATTTCAAGATTTCATGTCTAGATAATTAAGAAAATGGCCCTGGCCTTCAAAAAATTAGAAGATATAGTGAGGTTGGGAAGATGTAATGATGGGTTTAGAGTTAAGCACATCCAATTTGGGATGCAGCTATGACATTCAAGGTGAGATAAGCAAAAAGCACTAGAAATGTAGAAGTATGATGTAACCATCTCAGTTTGAAGTCATTGACCTAAAGTGATAATTGAAACTGTAAGAATGACTGATTGTCAAGTTTGAGATTTAGATGAAGAGTTCACATAGAAATGGCTATTTTTAATAAGACTGGGCATGGGCAAACGAAAATACATAAAAGATTAAGGGAAGAAGGTATTAGAAGAGAAAAGAAAACCAAGTGAATATAGAAACTTGGAAGCCAAGAAAGAAAGGGCGTCATTATTAATAAACAAAGAGATCAAATGTATGAGTATGTTGTTGTTTTGTTTGTTTGTTTGTTTGTTTTATCCTTACCTGAGGATATTTTTTGCATTTTTCTTCAGGTAGAGTGAGAGGGAGAGGGGAGAAGAGAGAGAGAGAGAAACATAGATGTGAGAGAGACAACTGGTTGCCATCCATACAACCCCAACCAAGGCCAGGGATAAACCGCAACCAAAGTATGTGCCCTCAGCGCAAACCGAACCAAGGACTCTCCGGTCCTCAGGCTGACGCTCTAACTGCTGAGCCAAACCAGCCAGGGCCAAATGTACGAGTTCTTATTAGGACACGGTGAAGAAACTCAGTAGGTTTTGGCAGTTAGGAATTCAACCTAACCTAGAAAACAGTGCTTTTGTTAGAATGGTAGGGCCTAAAGCCAGTTTGCAAGGACCTGAATGGCTAATGAATAGTAAGGAAGTAGAGACAAGGAGATAACTTTATCAATGAAAAGATGGAGAGCTATGACGAGCTGCTTAAAGGAGTAATGAGATTCAACATCTGAATATTCTTACAGGAAAAAAGGTAATAAAATAAAAGTGCTGGGCTTGAAGGGTTGCTGAAGGGAAGGTCAACAAACTTATAGAGATATATTGGATGTATTGGAGTGTGGGAGCAAGTAGAGAAGTTGAGAGTAAAGGCATATAAAAGTAAAGGATGATAAAAATGTCAAAACCACAGGGTATTTTAACTTGTAAAAGTGAAAGAGAGAGGGTTATCTATACTATATTTCATTGAAACTAAGATGTATAGTTTTAATATTTTAATGTTTCTGAAATTGGAATATAGTTTATAGTCAATGTCAAAAGAAATTTGCTAATCTCAAGAAAAAAAAGTTAGCTTTGGTACTGCTGCTATTTTTCTGTTATATGAAAATTTAGCTGTGTGTAGAAGTTATCTGTTTCTTCAGTTGTCCTATTATTTCAAACTCATAAGAATACAATTTGAATCCCCAATAATGACTTAAAGAGTATTTTATTTATTATCTATTATTTTGGTATAGTTAGTATACAATATTATATTAGTTTCAGGAGTACAATGTAGTGATCTGACATTTATATACCTTATAAATTATACAATGTGATCAACACATTAAGTCTAGTTAGTAATCATTGTCACTGTACAGTTATACTTTCTTGTGGTATCTAAATGAATAGTATAAATAGAAGATTCTCTGACATATATCAGACAGCAGAAATTGCTAAATCTCTCAGAACAGATCAAAACATCAGTGTGAGCAGTTTGTAAAATTGAAGGAATAACACTTGGTACCTCAAATCAGTTGGCCAATGGCATCCAGTTGATGCTCAAGACAATATTTTCAACTTTTAGAAATATAAAATTCAGTTAAGAAAATAAAATTACAAGTTTGATGAAATATATAATGCAAATATAACAGCCATACTGTTTGATTTTTTAAAAAATCATGTCATTCTTAAAGATTTTAGTGAGGTTAAGATCATGAACACAGTTCTGGAAAGAAGCCTGTTACTGTGGTGAAGTACATCTCTATAGAAAGCCATAATTAATTGAAAAAGATCTATAGATGCTGTGTATAGATGGCTTAGATCTACTCAAACTTTAATTTGAAGAAGTCAGGGCTATTAACTGTCTATGTTCATGTTCATGAATGCTCTTGTAGGATAGTGTACATTCTATACAGTGAGTCACTTAACACATTCCCCTAAATCATTAATCAAGAATGCTTCTTTTGCCCTGGCTAGTTTGGCTCAGCAGTTAGAGCACCAGCCCTTGAACCAAAGAGTCTCAGGTTCAATTCCCAGTAAAGGGCATGTTCCTTGGTTGCAGGTTCAATCCTCAGCCCCCATCAGGGTTGTGTGGGATACAACCAATCAATTTCTCTTCCCCCTCCCCCTCTCTCTCTTTGTCTACCACGAACTGATGAGGGTAGAACTAAGATTATGGGAATTGAACTAGACATGTGTGTGTGTGTGTGTGTGTGTGTGTGTGTGTGTGTGTGTGTGTTAGAGAGAAACAGAGAAAGGTAGACAGAGAGAAGGAGAGAGAGAAAGATTTGGGGAGGACAGTTTTACACATAAATAGATATAACCTGAAATCTAATAGTAGATAGTGAACATTGCTTGGGTGAATATCTAGAATGTGCATATCTTAGTTAAAATGTTTATTTTCTTCCAAGAGTTAAGATCTGTTTTTATTTTCATACTTTTGGGCATGAAAATATAGAGAAAAAATATAATTCAGTATTTAAAAAATTATTTCATACACACACACACATATATATACACACATATATATACACACACATATGTATACATACATACATACATACAAATATGCACATTATATATTCCTGTGAGAATCCAGAAACACTCCCTTGGCCTAGAGACAGATGCTGGCAGTTGGAGAACGAATCATATCTTCATAGATGGCATTCTGGAAAGAATCTTCTCACCAAGGAGCGGCAGGAGCCAAGGCCTCCAGTCCCTCATGCTCTTGCCACCCTGACCATTATGCGAGACAAGGAGCATCTTCCGGGGGGTCCCAGGGAAGCAGCCCCAGAGCAGCAGAGGCGTTGACAGGGGAGCCTCCCCTAACTTTTAGTGGCTTGCCCTACTCAGCTTTCTCAGAGTGTGTTGAGAATGTTTTAAATGAGACATATATTAGTTTTTTCTAAAAAAAAAAAAAAACAACAACAAAAAAAAAACCAGAAGGCAACAGTGACCAATAAATCGAATCAAAGTCTAATATATAAAAAATAATAATTAAGAAAAAGACCAAGACATCAGAAAAATACAAATGAAAACCACAATGAGATATCACTTCACACCCACAATAATGGCTATCATCAATAAATCAACAAACAAGTGTTTGCAAGGACATGGAGAAAAGGGAACCCTCATGCCCTGCTGGTGGGAATGCAGATATCTGCAGCCACCGTGGAAAACAGTACACAGGTTCCTCAAAATATTAAAAATGGAACTGCCTTATGACTCCACTTCTGGATATATAGCCAATGGAATTCCAAACATCAGTTTTAAGAAATATATGCACCCTTATGTTCTTTGCAGCATTACTTATAATAGCTGAGATATGGAAGCAGCCCAGTGTCAATCAATTGATGAGCGGATAAAAAAGCTGTGGTACATATATGCAATAAAATAGTACTCAGTCATAAAGAAGAATAAAATTTTACCACTTGCAACAGCATGAAGGAACTTAGAAGGTATTATGCTAAGTAAAAGAAGTCAGTCAGAGAAAGACAATATCATGTGATTTTACTTATATGTGGAATCTAAAGAACAATATAAAAAAACAAATGAAACAGAAACAGACTCATAGATATAGAGAACAGACTGATGTTTGCCAGAGGGAGTGGGATAGGGAGACTGAGTGAAAAAGGTAAAAAGATTAAAATGTGCAGATTGGTGGCTACAAAATAATCATGGATGTAAATATGTACAGCATAGGAAATATAGGCAATAATTTTGTAATAACTATGTATGGTGCCAGGTGGGTACTGGAAATATCAGGAGAATTTGTGATATGATTATCTAACCAGTATGCTGGCTGTACACTTGAAACTAATACAAAATAATATTGAATATAGATGGTAACTGAAAAAAAAACCGACCAAGAATTCCTGACTGTACTGTCTTCTTGAATTGAAAAAGTAACTCAGTGTGAACTGCTAAAGATGACTCTAAACAAAAATCTGAAGTCTGGTTTATTGTCTCTGCTCTGCTGTTAACCAGCTAGTTCACGTCCCTCAGCATGAGTTTTCTCACTTCCAAAATAAAGAGATTTGACAGTATAACTGCTGAACTCTCTTTCCTGTGCTATAATTGTTTATGACAGAACATCAGATTGGTGACTTCGAGAGTTACAAAACTGTCTTGCCACTCTCCTTTATTTTATCTGTAAATCGTGGTTTATCCTTATTGTAGTATTTCTTATATGCTAAGCAATTTATGACAAATTCTGGTTTGACTTCCATCTGTCCAAGTTTTCTCTAAATATTGTTTTCCCAGGGCTGAATATATTAGATCCTTTTAATACACTTAAAATAAATGGCATGGTTAGAAAAAGAATTATTAATTGCATCTGGAATTTTTGTCTTAGAGTTGTTTTCATAACTAAGGCCTTACTGGAATTTGTACATGTGTAGAGGAGCATAATAAAGCATTTGGAATTTACTGATGATTTTACTTTATTTGGTTTGTAAAATGCATCCTTAAGTGAGCCTGGAGCCTCATTTAATGTGGGATCCCGTTCTAAGTGAATGGAAAATGCAAGGGAAAAATTAAATAAAAGAACAATATAATCAGCTGAAACCAAAATGGATGGGAATTGGGATCGAGACCGTGGGGATAAAGAGGGGGAGCAGAAGAGTGAGGGCAAATAAGCACCAGAAGCATTTACTAGCCCACATTATTTATTTATTTTTCCTAGCCAATCTGCCTTTATGTGGGGTCACGGGTAATAGAAGAAATAAAATCAGTCAGTCCTGCTTCCCAAGCAGTAATTCAAAAGTGGCACAATCAGTTAATATTAGGCAACTGTGGTTGGCAGCGAAGGTAATAATAATGTAGTGAGCTGGAAAAGGACTTAACGAGGGAGTCGTGCCCAAGATAAACCTGCGTGAGCAAACAGGGACCCACAAAGCTCCCAACCAGGGTTTCTGATTTACACCCAGTCTCGTTTTCACCACGCTGCTAAACTGAGAAAAAATAAACGTAATTAATTGGCAAGATAATTCAAAGAAAATAATAACATATTTTTAAAAGCACAAAGAAAATAGTTCAAAAGTAGGATAGTGAGATAAAATGGGCTAACTGACAAAATACATTTTTTCCTAGGTTCGGCTACTGTTAATGGAATTGGATCTGGTCCTCCCTGCACCCCCAACCCCACCCCGATACCGAACGCAGATCACGTTTAACCTCTTTACTTTTCACCCAGTCCAATTTTAGACTTTTTTCTGGCCATCTCATATTTTATCTTTACCTCTGTCTTATATTCCACATTTTGATAATAGTAATGAGCCTAGATCATCCTATTTTTGAACTCTGGCTTGGTCACTTTTGAGCTATGTTCTTGGGCAAGTTTCTTCATTTCTCTCTCTTTTTTTTTTTAATTAAATTTTTTTTTTTCTTTATTGATTTTAAAGGAAGGGAGAGGGAGAGAGAGACTGAAACATCAATGAGAGAGAACATTGATTGGCTGCCTCCTGCATGCCCCCCACTGGGGATTGGGCCCACAACCTGGGCATGTGCCCTGACCAGGAATTGAACCAGTGACCTCTTGGTGCATGGGTCGATACTCAACCACTGAGCCACACCAGCCAGGCAAGTTTCTTTGTTTTTCTAAGTTTCTATATTCTCATCTTTAAAATAGATAATAATATTCACTTCACAGAATTTTTATGAAAATTAAATCATGCAGTGCTTATGATATTTGTAATATAGTGTTTAGTACATAGTAAGCACTTAATAAATAGCAGCTACTGTGGATTTGTCATCAATTGCTGAAACTTTATCTCATTAATTGCATATATCAGATTCACTTTATTTAGACTATTTTCTCTAATCTGCTTTTAAGGTTGCTCATTAACATATAATGTTTGTTCAACAAACACAGTTCTTGCTGTGGACCGGAACTAGCCCCAAACCAGAAGCTTTCTGAATTTTTCTCTTGTCTACTGTAGGATACATCTGTGCTATATTATAAATTTCAGGCACAGAAACTTTCCTATAACTTAGCACAATGCTGAACTCAGGACAGGCAAAAAAAAAACAATACTTGAGTGAATAATTGATTTTTTTCCTAAACTGGCTAGATTGGCTAATCTGGACCATTTATTGTAAAGACCAGATTCCTCAGACTCTTGGCTTCTTCATTCAAAACTTTCAAATATCCAATTGTAGTTTGGAAGAAAGTAGCTGTATCACATCTATTATCTTTGTTAAAAGACACTATAATGTGATACAAAGCTTTGACTCATATTTTGAAATGGGCTAACCAGTTTTATAGAAGAAAAATAATGGAAATGTTTTGTATAAGCAAAAATAATGGAAATGTTGGCAGACATGTATATACTTTAGATATCTATTCAGCCTTCAAATTCTAAAATCTATCTAACTGAATTAATTAATTGATTAATGTAAAGCCATAGGAAGATATGGCACTATTTTTAAGGATCAACTTTAGAATTACTTTCTCCTTGTAGCTAAAGGAAGTACCCAACTCTTAGGTGTCGACTAGTTTCCAATGGCCCAAATAGATTTTTAAGCAATCCCTTCAGGAGATCATGAAGGGCTAGAAACTGCTAAGTATGATTTTCAATTTTCTAAAAATAAATTGCATTCAGATTTAGATATAAACATGTTGAGTGGGGATTTATTCTCCTTGGACAAGACCCAAGGCTCAAAAAATTATTATGCTCTCTTCTATTTTTTTTTTCCTAATTCTGAAGTTAATGGTAATACTTCTTGCAGTTGTGGGCAAGTTAGGTTCCATGTTAGAATACTTCAAATATTATAATAGGGTCCACTAACTATCCTTTTTTTTTCCATGGAGCTAAACTGTTATATTCCACAAAATTTTATTGAAACCGGAATCTGTGAGTCATTTGAATTCATCTCTTTAAAATACATTGCAACCCTCTATTTTTTTAAACCCATCTTCTCATAAAACAACCCTGGTTAGCCACTTTAATGAGCAATTTTGTTTCTACTTTTATTTCTTAATGAACTTTTCCCCTCTGGCTGAATTCTCGTCTTATAGTTTATTTTCATTGCTATAGTGACATTGGTCAGGGACAGCTCTGTAAAATTAATCATCACATTAGACCAGGCTTCAGCAAAAATTCTTTTCTGGAGCAAAAGGAAGTTCCATAATCCCGCTAGCATATCCTCTTCTGGTGTTCTGTTTCTTTTATTTTTTTCACCCTAAAGATTAGGTTCCATAAATCAATCGAATATAGCAAGTTTGGGACACAGCAGAAAATTGAATGACTCTCTAACAAGCCAAAGGTATAGGGGAATTACTCTCCTTCGTGTTTATATTATGGTTAGGTAAAAATGTATAATAAATTATTGCTGAACGAGGTTGCTAAGTATTTCAAATGAAAGCATTCAAGTTATGCACGATTTGTCTAACTTCTTAAGTAAATTTATATAATAAATCAAGGTGCCGGTTCAGAGACTTAATGGGGGTAAGAATGTTGGTTGACCGCTCAGCTTCCCTTAACCATAGCTGAATCACAGATTCCAGCAGACATGACTCAAATGAATGATCTTTCTTTAGTGACTTGGACTTGAGATGGTTGCCTTGTGGAGCACTTATTGACTCTGACCCCCAGAAGCAAGGCCGTGATTCCTACTGAAATGTTTTTGCAGTTTAGATGAATTTGAAGTGACCTTTTAGTTGATAAGAGTAAGGGGGTCTGTAAGCTCAAAACTAAGCCTAACTGAGGGTTCAACAATAAGTGATTAAGTGTCTAGTATTCATATTAAACAAATCCACTTTATTTGGGAAAGAATCTTGGAGGGGAAAAAAATGATCCGCATGCTCTCTGCTTTCGTACAGTGCCTATTAGTTTCACGGCTTGATTGGTCATATTGTTAATATAAAAGAGTATATTATAACGTCTTATTATTATTTTATAGAGAACATTGATTTAGTTATTTACTTCTTCCAAGCAATAATTAAAATTCTAGTAAGAGCACCTTCCCCACAAGAAACTCTGATCTATGGCTCTGACCTTCCTGTGTATAAACCTTGGATTCCCCAAGTTGCAGTGTTCAAGGCCTGGTGCTAAGGAATTCAGTGATTTGCAAAGATTTACTGTTGATTGCTTCTAGAACTTGGTTCTCCTCACTCCCCGGGCAACTTCTCACGAGCTTCTGTTACAGTCACTCCTTGTGTTTATTGTTCAATTATAGGGAAATCTTGCCATATATCCTTTTATGTGGGATATTTAGCACAGTGGAAAGTTGAAATGTCTTCACAATTCCTTGAACCTTAGCCTGATCTTGAACTGAACAGTCTCCCAGACATATAGGATTCATTATAAAAACAAAAATGTTTATAAATCTTGTCTACTCAGACGTAAATCTTCTTTTATCTATAGTCTTGGAATTGTGTTAAATATTTCTAGGAAGGCAGATACTTTAAAGCTATTAACAGTAATTTACATAGTCTTGGGAATAAATCTATTAGCTTAATCAGGAAAGTAGGTTTTGTTAGTAGGGTAGACAATGAGAATGGAAGTCGGGAGGGAAGAGTAAACTGGCTATAGGAGACACGTTTTTTTCTTCTCTATTACTGTGGATCATTGAACTCTGGGGAACCGTCATAGGACATCTTAATCACGATACTATTTTTTCCCTTTCACTGATTTTTTTTAGAGAGAGAGGAAGGAAGAGGGAGAAAGATAGAAACATCGATGAGAGAGAACATCCACTTGCTGCCTCCTGCATACCCCTCACTGGGGATTTGGCCCACAACCTGGGCATGTGCCCTGACCGGGAATCAAACTGGCGACCTCTTGGTGCATGAGTTGACGCTCAACCACTAAGCCACGCCGGCTGGGCTTTATTGTGATACTTTTAACGATTGTACTTGCTGGTAAAGAATGCTGGTATTATGATCCAGTTTTTTTCCCCAAAAAATACTGTTGTCCTAACAAATAAATTAATATTTCTGTCCTGACTGCTCACTTTGGCCTGAACAGCAAATCCACTTGTCAGTGTAAATAGAGTAGAGGAAGGGGAAGAAAAAAGATACCTCACTTTGAACTCTCTTGATTGTCCACATCTAGATAATGAGTGTTGCTGTCCATTGATGGAATCTTTCCATGACTTCCTGGAGCCTCTTGTTAATCTGTTCCTCCTCAGTCAGGGTGTTTTTGAAAAGTACAGTGACTTACAATATTGGAAAATATCTTGAGTCACTAATTACTAAAACTAGACAACTATAGATAATTAATTCTTTTAAATCTTCAATTCTTAAAAAAAAAAAAATTAAACATTCAGCAATGTTAATAAGAATTGTTACAGCAAAGACCAGTATACTCACTCACCTCATATATGCAATTAATGACAGGTTACTATAATTGCTTTATCACATATACCTTTTTTATTCATTTCTTTATGCATTCAGTTATCCCTCATACTGTTACTATGTTTCAAATTAAATTGCAGGCATCAGTTCAGTTCTTCAATATTTTACCAAATATATCAAAAATAAGGGTTCAATAATTTTTTATACTTCTTGTCTTGATGTAAAATTTACAATGAAATATAAAATCTTATGTATCTGTACACTGAATTTTAATAAATATATACATATGTGGAACTCAAGCCACTATACAAAATTTAATATTACCATCTCCTCAGGGAAGTTCCCTCATGTCCCTTGTCAATTGCTGGTCTTAAACTCCCAGTAGGAACCACTGTCTCAGTTCTTTCCTCCATAACGCAGCTTTTGCAGTCCTAAAATTTCATAAAGTTGGTCTCATAATATATGCTTATTTATGTAAGTTTTCTCTAAATCAGTATAACATTTTTGAGATCCATTTGTGTATATATATTTTTTTAATCCTCACCTGAGGACATTTTTTCATTTTTTGTTCAGATAGAGTGGGAGGGAGAGAGAGGAAGGGAAAGAGAGAAACATCGATGTGAAAGGGACACATCGAATGGTTGCCACCCGCACAATCCAACCAGGGCTGGGGACAAACTGCAAGCACGGTACGTGCCCTTAGCGGGAACCGAACCGGGTCTCTCTGGACTGCAGGCCGACGCTCTAACCGCTGAGCCAAACTGACCAAGGCTCATTCTTATTTTGTATGTGACTCTACTGTTGTTCATTTTTGCTGCTGAGTAACATCCCATTGTATGAATATACCACAGCTAGTTTACTCATTATTCTATTGATGAACAACTGAGCTATTTCCAAATTTTGACTATCATAAATAAAGCTGCTATAAATATTATTCTTTAATTTTAAAAGTTTCTTTTTATTTTTACTGAGATATAATTGAAATATAGCATTATATTTGTTTCAGGTATACAGCATAATGATTTGATATATGTATATATTGCAAAATAATCACCAGAATAGTCTGTCTAATACCCATCACATGTAGTTACACATTTTTTCTTGTGTCCTTTTTTTAAAAATTTTATTAAATTTATTGGGGTGTCATTGGTTAATAAGATGATATAGGGTTCAAGTGTACAATTCTATAATTCATCATCTGTACATTGCACTGTGTTTACCATTCAGAGTCGAATCTCTTTCCATCACCATACATTTGAGCCCCTTTACCCTCCCTAGCTTCCCCCGCCCCTTCCCCTCTGGTAACCACCCTACTATTGTCTGTGTCTATGAGTTTTGGTTTGTCTTGTTTGTTGGTTTGTTTATACAGATTTTTTTTTTTATCCTCACCTGAGGATATTTTTCCATTTTTTGTACAGAGAATGGGAGGAAGAGAGAGGAAGGGAGAGAGAGAGAAACATCGACGTGAAGGGACACATCGAGTGGCTGCCACCTGCACGACCAACCAGGGCCGGGGACAAACTGCAACCAAAGTAAGTGCCCTTAGGGGGAACCGAACCCGGGTCTCTCCGGACCGCAGGCCGATGCTCTAACCGCTGGGCCAAACTGGCCAGGGCTGTTTATACAGATTTTTGTTAACATTTTTATTTCTTTGGAGTAAATGCCTAGGAGTTGAATTGCTGGTCATCAGGTATGTGTAAGTTTAATTTTATAAGAAACTGCCAGATTTTTTTCCAATGTGGTTCTGGTATTGTTACCCACAATATATACGAGAATTTCATTTTCTCTACATTCTCACCAGATGTGTGGGGTTGTCTGCCGTCTCAGTTTTAGCCATTCTGATGAGTATGTCTTGGTATTTTATTGTGGCTTAGTTTGCAATTCCTGGTGACTAGTGAAGTGCAGCATTTTTTAAGTGCTGATTGGCTGACATTTATAACTGCTCAAGTGTTTTGCCCATTTATCATTGGCTTGTTTGTGCCTTTACTTTTGTAGAAGTTTTTTTTGTGTTTTTTTTTTAATTCCTAGAAACTATTTTCTTGTCAGATATCTATTTTGTGAATATTTCCTCACAGTCTGTGGATTGATCATTTACTTTGTTGATGGTGTCTTTTAATGAGAAGGAGGTTTTTTTAAGTTTTATAAAGTCTAAATATCAATTATTTCCTCTATGGTTATTGCTTTTGGCTACCTAAGGAATCTTTGCCTACCTCCAAATCATGAAACTATTCTAATACATTTTTCTTGAAAAGCTTTATAGTTTTAGCTTTTATATATAGATCTTTGTCCATGTCAAGTTTCTTTTTGTGATGTTATAAGATAGGGGTTTGAGGTTATTGTGTTTTCTGTATTGGTAACACGTTCTTCCAGCACCATTTTCTAAAAATATATTTCTCTTTTGAATTTCTGTGTTGCCTTTATCAACAAACAAATAACTAGAAATGTGGATCTATTTCTGGGCTCTCACTTCTGGTCCATTCGTCTCTTTATCTACTCTTATGGCAGTGTCACCCATCTTAATTACAGGTGTGTAAATCCTCAACTCTGTTCCGCTTTTTCAGGATTGCTTTGGATGGTATGTCTTTTGCACTTCAGATAAATTTTAAAATTACCTTGTTAATTCCTGAAAAAAAATTCTACTGAGATCATAATTGCTCTGCATTGAGTCTATGGATCAATTTTTAAATAATTGACATTTGAAACAACATGAAATTATAAACAATTTACAAAAACATGCAGGATCCTCATACATCTTTCAACCCAGCTTCTCCTCATGCTAACATGTTTATTACCATTGTACAATGATCATAGTCAGGAAACTAACATTGGTACAATACTGTTTAATAAACTAAATCTTATATTGATCTGCTCATCCAGGAATATGGTACATACCTCCATTTGTTTGAGTTATCTTTAATTCCATCAGTAATATTTTGTGGTTTTGAATACAGAAGGTCTTGAATATATTTTGTTAAGTGTATTCCTATTTTATATTTTTGACATTATAAATGAATTTTATTTTTAATTGTTTGCTGTTGATTTACAGAAGTACAATTGATTTTTCTACATAAAAATTAATATCACCTCAAAATAGAAATAATTCTACTTATTTCTTCCCTATTCTTGATTTATTCTCAATTTTAGGTGGAAATGTAAAGTACTTTACTATTAAGTATGATGCTAGCTATAGAGTTTCCTGTAGATAACCTTTAGTAGGCTGAGAAATATTTCTTTTATTCCTGGTTATTATTTAGATTGTTATTATTATTATTTTTAATCCTCATCTGAGGTTATTTTCCTATTGATTTTCAGATAGAGTGGGAGGAAGGAAAGGGGGGAGGGAGGGAGGGAGGGAGGGAGAGAAAGAGAGAGAGAGAGACAGAGAGAGAGAGAGAGAGAGAGAGAGAGAAACATCGATGTGAGAGACACATCAATTGGTTGCTTCCCGCATGACCCCAACCAGGGCCGAAGGTTGAACCACAACCAAGGTACATGCCCTTGACCAGAATGGAACCCCTGACTCTTTGTTCTGTGGGCCGATGCTCTAAAGGCTAAGCCAAATCAGCCAGGGCTATTTAGATTTTTTAAAAAAATAAACAGGTGCTAAATTTTGTCAAGTGCTTCTTCTGTATTTACTGACATGATCACATGGCTTTTCTCATTTATTCCCTTAATATTATTTTCATGTGTTAAACCAACCTTAACTTTGTAGGTTAACTTGCTCATTCTATATTTTCTTTTTTGTATATTGCTAGATTAAATTTGCTAATATTTTAAGTATTTTTGAATTTATGTTTATGAGGGATATTTATCTATAATTTTTTTTTTTTTGCAATGCCTTCAATAAGTTTTTATGTTATGCTGGCCTCATAAAACAATTTAGAAAGTTTTCTTCACCACTTTTCTGAAAGAATTTGTATATGATTAATCTTGTTTCTTTCTTAAATATGGCTCTTTCCAAAATGGCTCTCATCCAGCACCCCCCCCCCCCCATGAGGCCAGCTCCATGTACCTGACATTATTGCTACTGAATATCTTGTTGGAACAAATTCCCATAAGCAGTGTTTCCCATTCTGTAATACTAATTTCTGCCCAGAACATTCTCTCACTTTCCTTCCGGGTAAAGGGCAGAAATGGTAGGCAAAACTCTTTCATTTTGACCAGGGAACTTAATGTTCTGTGGGTAATATGTCATGTATGATGCCCTCTTTTTCTTTCTAGGCCACCATCTTCTTCAATAATTCTTACATTTATTTTCTCATTTGTTTTTCTGATAGCTCTGACTATCATCTGCCTTTCAACTAGGGAAAACACATGGTGAGATCTTGTCATTTTTCCTCATTTATTAACTCAACATGGTAGAAGTTGAGACATTCATTCCAGACTTTATATTCTGAGACTGTTATTAAGCATTTGCTGAAATTAGTATTTTCCCTTCTCATTTCTCCCATCAAATGCTTCTTTTTCCCTCTTGAATGTTTCTGGAAAAGGAGAAGTAAGTGTGCGTTTTTCAACTGGAAATTTATTGTGACACATGTTACTAATGTTTACCATAGCCACTTCTCTACTTCTGAGCACATGGGTAGATTATATTTCCCTTTTCTTTGTAGTTAGGACCATACACTTTAATTTGACCAACAAAATGTGAGCATAAATAATGTGTGCCACTTCTGGGTAGAAGCATTTGCATACTAGTGCTCCGTTATCCAGTTCCTTCCCCTCCCGCTGCAGCAACGAGAGGGCACGTGTTGGTGTGTGGTTCGGAGAATCGGAGCAGGCTGGAATGCTAACCCAAGGGGAGCAGAGCTGCCCTGGAGAACCAGCCAGTTTTCCACAGACTGTGTGAAAGAGTAATGAACATTTTTTTTTTAGTTAGGGGTTACTCTGACAAACCTCATTTATCTTGACTTATACATTTCTCCTCTTTAATACTTGCATGCTACACTTCTCACACATGCTGTTAGTGCTGTTTGAGTACTAAAAAAAATGTGCTATTTTGTTTCTGTCCTTCCTTCACTGGGTTTGTGTTCAGAAGTCATACCCTCTGAACAGTCACTCTGCCTCTATCCCACATATCCCAATACTAGCCTATAAAAGAGTCCAACTTTTTCAATTTTAAAAAGAAAAAGTTTGTTTATATTTATTGGAAAAGATTTTGTTTTCTTAGTACTACAGTGAATATCAAATGCATCCCCATTCATGTAGCCTAGCGCATCAAAACGATTTTTACTCAACACTCAGCTCATTTACAAACAGCTAAAATAAGATATGAAGGAGTGAGAATGTGTTTGGGGATCAAGAGAATGGGTTCATTTTGAATTTATCAAGTCGGAGGTGTCTGTAGAACATTAGCATAGCAGTATGTGTCTGTGTCTTCAGAAAGATGGCTTGAAGTATATAGATTAGAGAATCGTGGACATAGAGATCACCTTTGAAAACATGGAACTTAATAAAATGCTTTAGATAAAGTTTGTAAGAATAGAGGACAATAAAGAAAAGAGTAAGTATCTAGAAATTATACCTACAAAGGCCTACAGAGGACAAAGGGTCACCCAAGGAGCTACAAAAGCAGAAGAACCAGGAGAGAATAATAATAATAATGATAATGATAATAATAATAATAATAATAGAGTTTCAAGGATGACTTAGACTGTTAATGGGTAAAATGAGTTCAATTAAAATGAGGACCAAGTCTATGACAAAGAATTTGGTGATTAATTTGTCACTATGGTAAGAACTATTTCAGAAGAATGATGAAAGTAGAACACAGAGTCTAACTCCTTTTTAAAAAATATCTTTTTATTGATTTTTTGGAGGAGGGGAGAAAGAGGAAAGGAGTGAGAGAAACATGAATGTGAGAGAGAAAAATTGATCAGCTGCCTCCTGCACACGCCATACTGGGGATGGAGCACACAACCCAGGTACGTGCCCTGACTGGGAATCAAACTGGGACCTCCCAGTCCACGTGAGGATGCTCAATCCATTGAGCCACACCAGCTGGGCCAGAGTGTAAATCTTGATATGACTTTAAGAGCAGGTATACACTCTAATCTAGAATTTTCATAGATATTTATAAAGGATCTTGCCGTTTGGCCAAAAACTAGCATATTAAAGACTCTACATCTATAATGATTATATAGTTCAAAAGCAACTGTCATTTAGTCGAATGCCTCCTATGTGCCAGGCACTGTTTCAGGCCCTGGAGCTATAACAACAAAGTGAAACAAGTGTACACACTCATCCTAGTCATACATTAAAAGATGAAAATGAACCTAAATGACATCATTTTGAAATGCTCAAAAGAAAAACATAATTCCTAGAAGCACAGAATATAATGAAGTAACATCTTAATAGCTGGAAAAGCATATTCATACATACACTAAAACAATCATTTGGATGGTTTTCCAAAGGTAAATCATTATTTTGGAAGATGAATATAATTTTACCTTGAATATCCTAGTTAGTCATTGGATGAAATCAATACTTTCCTAATGATGATACACACACAGACACAAACAAATCTGTTAGTTGACATTTAAAGTCCTTTTAACTATCTACCCCAACAAACAGAACCATAAAGGAGAAAGCAACACAAATAAAATTCAGTAATTTTTGCCAAAATGGTACAACCAGGCTTCTATTTCAATATTGCCCATTAAGTTTCAAGGCAATGTCTCATCAAGCAATGGAGCTAAGGAGAAGGGCTGAGAGTCATTCTTTCAGATAAGTTATTTTATTTGTGCTTGACATGAGTCAGTTATCCCTTATTCATTTATAATTGTTTTATTTCAACTAACCTTCAACTGTCCACTTCAATATTCTACATTAATATCTTGCTAGAACAAATTCTACATAAAGAATGACATCTTAATATGTTATAATGAAAACAAATTTTTCATTAAAAATATATTAATTGCTAGGTCACTTGTACTAATGGGAAAGAATTTGAAAAAACATTGTTTATTTGCCACTGCATAGGCACTTTATGGTTAATCATACTGAGGTAATAAAATAAATCAAGTCATTGTTAACTAAAAAACTTTCAGAGAAGATGCAACTTTTTGAAAATATGGATAAAAAACATTTACTTGGGGTTCTCAAGACATATATCCCATGTTATAGGGTTCCTTCTTACTAATATAAAACATTAGCAATATACTTTGTACAGTAAATATTCATTATGCAATTGAATCTAATCTCCTATCCTATGACTGTCAGCCTTGACAGACTTTTCTTTTCATGCCATTACATTTTAGTATTTAATAACAAGTTGGGTGGATATCAAGGAAGAAATTTTGGCCACCATGAATTACTCTGTGTACTCCTTTTAGTAAATGAATATTAGGTAAGTCTTAAAACATGTGCCTAAAATTAATCTTTACCTTTTGCCACTGACTTCCATCATGGGATCAGTGGGAACACTGTACATTTCTAAATTAAATTTTAATTTGACCTGAAGTTAATGGGTACCTACTTCAGAGAACTATGCTTAATCTATCTGGTTCAAATAGGAGTAACAAACAGTCTTATCTAAATATGTTTACAATTTAAGAATGAAATCAATTAAATGTAATCTATGCACCATCTGAAAGCAAGCCCTTTTTAAAAAAAATTTACTACGACATGACAATTATATTTGAAGGTAAATACAGTAGACCCTTTACTTTCTCAAAGGCTATATGCTGAGACTTTCAAACATTGCAAATGTATTAATACCGCTATGGCACCACTATTATTAGAAACAGTGCTGCCAGTCTTGCCCTGCTCCTGAATATTTATTTGACAGAGTGTATGTAGTCAAGGAAATGTCCTGAAGATTTTATGGTAGAATAAATATAACTTAATCTTAAAGCTTGCTGCAATGCCATCAGATACACATAGGACTGCCCAGTGCTACCCAAAATCATACCTTTGCTTTTTATTCCTGGATATGAATCTTCTTAAAGTTGTTTTCTTGCAATATAGGTCAGTTTCGTCTGCTTTCAAAACATTTTTCTTCTTCTAACTTTTCTCCTTGGTGACTTTTCAGTTCTCAGGGAAAATCTCTCATGCCTATTCAGTCAACTGATGCTGCTTCTCTCATTAACTTCACATTTATGAAGACAAACAAATAAACAAACTCTTCAAAGTTTATCAACCAATTTTTACTTGTGGTAAAGATTAATTTTGTAGACTATTGACTTCATCTCTTATCGCTTCAATTTACAGGCACCTGCCTTTTATTTCATAATCACATATTCATAGAGCATTTTAATCATGATGTACAAAGACTCAAACCACAATCAACTAAAGTTTCACCTTGCCTAAATTCTTATTTCTTATTTTATAAGATATTTGTTTATTTATTTATTTATTTTGGTATGTGTCCCCAACGGGAACCGAAACCGGGACTCTCTGGTCCGCAGGCCAGTGCTCCAACCGCTGAGCCAAACGGGCCAGTTTTATAAGATATTTGTACTGATTAAGCCAATTCCTGATTTAATCATTCTTTTTGTATATGTATTTTGGACATACTCTCCAAGTGGTCATTAGATTTAGCATTCTGTTCTTTAATTAATTTGTGAGTTCCGTTTTCATTTCTTAAAAACAAAGAAAATTCAACAAAACTTTGCTTTGTCTTTACTTCTGTCTCTAGCACTAAAACTTGAGGAATCAAGTAACTTAAAAAAAAACAGCACTGTAATTTTATCAGTTTATGCCAATTTCTACCATATTTAACGTCGAACAGAGAAACAAAGTCACACTGAGTCAGTTATTTTAAATGACCATGTGCTCATTTGTTCTGCACATCTTTTATCTGACCAGGACATTTTTCTACTAACCACCCAGTTCATCTAAAATTGAAAAAAAAAAAAAAAAAAGAGACCTATTAGCATAATATAATAATGTGAAATAAAAATACCATCTTTGAGGTAGGAAATAGTCTGTGCTGATTAATGAAGTTTTCTAGGAAACAAGTATCCAGAACAAGTAAAGTAAGGCTAGTGTTGTCCAGTTTTCTCTCAGGTTTGCACAATTATTTCTCCCTCTATTACATATTTATGGAAACATTAGGTGTTTTTTAAACTTTATTTTATTGTTGAGAGTATTACAGATGCCCCCATTTTCCCACTATGGACCCCCTTCATTCATCTTCCACCCCACCGCAGACCTTCACCTGTCTATTTTCTGTGTCCATGGGCTATGCGTATATGCATATAAATTATTTGATTAATCTCTTCCTGCCCTGCCTCCTACCTTCCTTCTGAGATCTGTCAGTCTGTTCCACGTTTCCATGTCTGTGGTCTTATTTTGTTCATCAGTTTTTTTTGTTCATTACATTCCATATACAGTGATACCTCGGTTCTCGAACGCCTCGGTTTTCGACCAAATGGAGATTCGAGAAACTTTTGTCTCGGAATCCGAACAAATATTTGGAACTCGAACTTCCGAGATGAGCCGAGTTGAGCCGAATGGCGTTCATTCGGCCCAGCGCGCCTTGCTTGCGTCATCAGTGTGAGTGCAGAGAGAGAGTCACGCTTTGTGGAGTCCGCTTTCCTACTGGGTTTCATTGCTTCGGTTCTCGAACAATTCGGTTCTCGACCGTCCTCCTGGAACGAATTATGTTCGAGAACCGAGGTATCACTGTATAAGTGATATTTGTCTTTCTCTGGAACAGCCATTTGACCCAGTGATCCTGCTTCTAGGAATACATCCTAAGAATCCTGAAACACCAATCAGAAAGAATATATACACCTCTGTGTTCATAGCAGCGTTATTTACAATAGTTAAGATCTGAAAACAACCCAAATGCCCATCAGTTAATGAGTGCATAAAAAACTATGGTACATATATACCATGGAACACTATACAGCTTTAAAACAACAGAAGGGTCTCCTACCCTTTGAGACAGCATGGATGGACCTAAAGATTATTATGCCGAGCAAAACATCAGGTTTTTAGCAAACATAAGTCCTTATGTTTGGAAATACACCACTTAATATAGCACAATATTATGAAGGATGTTATTAAGAGAAATAGATAAGATGTTTCTGACAATTTCACACGCACAAGGGTTTCTGGTAAGCAGGAAGATGGGAGATGCAAAGTGCAGTGGTTGAGATGGGAGTTCAAAGGCACACATGGACCCTGAAGACTTTTTGGTTTTGTATCCTGATAATAACCTCCATAGCATGTCCTTTATGTGCCTATGAAGGCTATGACCAAAGTAATCACTGACTAATGCTACCATGCTCCTGAGCCAATGCTTAAGTAGACAGTGAGAGGAAGTAGTACTTTTCTCGTTGCTCTTTATTTTTAATTCTCTCTTCTCCATCTTTCTTATATTCCATGATGCGATCATCAAAGGATAAAAATTAAGATGGGGAATAATAATTATAATAAAAATAATAACTGTCACTTATTTAATACTTAGTATGTTTACAGTGGCAAAGGCTAAGTTCATAAGCATATATATATCTACCAACAATCCTTTTAGCCCAGGGTAGCAGCATTGTTATGATAGATGGGGAATCTGAAGCTTGAAATGGTCAAGAAACTTGTTCAAATCATACAATTTGGAATTCAATCCTTCCTGTTGCTGGACTCCAAGTTCTAAACCACAGTGTTTACTTTGTATCACTAGAACGGCCAGTTATTAACTATAAAGAAAAATAAAACAAAATTGTTCTAAGCAGAACTAAATCAAATTTGCTTTTTTCTCTTTCTGTTACTGCCCCAATCCTAAAACATATTGATATATGTAAATTTCTGCTATTCTGTTAGCTTATTCTACTTTATTTGTTCATTTCCTAATATAATTTAGCTTAATATCCAGCTGAGTCTTCTTTAAAAAAAAAAAGTAATTACAGAGTACAAATTTAAATTCTTATGTTAATAGAACAACTTATTTGGATGTTTAAAAGAATAATCTAAAATATTATTTTGAATAATAGCACAACATAGCATTACCGTTTTATATTATTTATGGTGGCATTTAAGATATGGCACTGCTATAGGACTATTGCCTATTGTGTCAGTTGAACGTAATTATTATAATGTGATTAGTCTTTTCTTTTAATGGTTGTTTATATCCTTAATTTTCCACATACTGTACAAATCTTATTTTTATAAGGTTAATTAGAATTACTCCGTCTAGGAGACCAGAATTCTTGCTATTTAGGATTTTTAACCAGATTACAATGAGCACTTCACATTATGCCTTTGAAATAACAGACGACCCTGTATGTTTTCCACTGCCATATTTTGAGCCTTAAGCATAAGTAATACATTAAGAAATAATCAAATAATCTGATACCATACTCCAGCTTAATTCAGCAACTAGTGTATGACTCAATTAGTTTCTTGGGTTGTTTGTTACATGGAAAACACTTTTTAAAATTGTAGCTAGGTTTACTACAGAGAGTGGACCAAAACTTTAATAGTAATATATGCTTTGATTTTTTTTTTAAATAAAAAACAATAGTTTAAAGTAACTTTAAAACACATTTATGTACATAAACACGCAGAAACCTCTGCTTACTTTTCAGATCTATGGAAATTATTTCAATAATACATTTACACTTTATGGCTTATATCTTCATGTGGACTCATGGCCTCTATTATGGGTTACTGAAATAATTGTTTAAGTGGTTTCCTTAGCTAATAGCAATGCACTTTACATTAATCCACCCTGCACAGGGAGGTTAATCTCCTAAAACAGACCCTGTTTGTGCTATCCCCCTTCTTGCTAAAAATCCTCAGCAGTTACCAATTTCCTTCCAGATTAATGGCCTATTCCTCAACCCGAATTCTAATGATGGTATGGTATGCTCATACCCTATCTTCCTTGCTGTCTCTTATCACTTTCCTTCCCAAATCCATACTGAACAACTAGTTGAATATTCACTGAATTTGCATCTTCTTTACTTCTGCCACTTTTACTCCCGTCACTCATAGAATGAAACATTCGAGGAGTTCCCAGTGTTGAGTTAACTAGGTTAAATGGTCTACACCAGCGGTCAGCAGACACGTCCTGTGAAGGGCCAGCTGGTAAGTGCTGTGGGTCGGGCGGCTGCACCGTCTCTGTCACGAGCACCCGTTCGGCTGGAGCGCAAAAGCCTCCGAGACAGAACGTGCAATGAACGAGCCCGGCTGTGTTCCAAGGAAACTCAATTTATAAAATAATGAAATTTGAATTTCATAGAATTTTCTCATGTCACAGAAATAGTATTCTTTTTATTTCCTTAATCATCTAAAAAGGTAAAGGCCATTTTTAGTCCACGGGCTGTATAAAACATGCAGTGAGTCAGATTTGACCTGCAGGCCATAGTTTTCTGAGCCCTTTTGAATATAATGGAATATCATGCATTCATTAAAGAGAATGAAGTAGGCCTCTATAAAATAATGTGGAATGTATTACTATTTATTATAGCAATGCCAAACAGTATCATGACATGATAATTTGGTAATATCTTGACACTTTTTAAAAATATTTTTTTTATTGATTTTAGAGAGACAGGAAGGGAGGGAGGGAGAGAGAAACATCAATCAGTTTCCTCCCGCACACACCCTGACCAGAGATGGAACCCACAACCTGGGTATGTGCCCTGATCAGGGGTCTAACAGGCAACCTTTTGATGCATGGGATGATGCTCAAGCAGTGGAGGGCCACACCGGCCAGGGATTGTTACACTTTTAATAAGTATTAACTTTCTTTTAGGAGGATACATTTAAAAATGTGGGACAGCAGATTGGGGAAGAAACACTTTAATTTTTATTTAAAACAACAAGGGAACTTACCTGTGAAGTAAAATTATGAATCATTTTGTTGTTTTCTTTGTCCTTTTCTGTGATGTAAAATCTATTAATAGCATTTTTTAATCTACCCATTCTTCAAGGTCAAGCAGAAAAGTTATTTTTCCTTGCTTGTTTTTCAAACTATTTTGTTCTTTCCCTCCTTTAGTCCCCCGCTAAGCTGCCCCCAACCCCACATACACACGCCACATGGAATTAATGAAAGCTCCCAATCAATCCTTTTAGGAGATGTTTTTATATTTTTTTCCACTTTAACATGCATGTTTATATACCTTGCTCCCTTGTGGGCACATTCAGATTATAGAGTGTCATGTTGCATCTAGGGTATGCAGTATCTCATACTTTTTCCTCATACTCATAAAACCGTATTGGAATACAAATGAAACTAATGATACTAGAGTGATACCTGAATGAATTTTAATTTAAAAACATATATTTTGGGCAGAGTTCTTAGAGCTTTCAACAGAGGAAAAACAGATCATGTGCAAAGGATCAGGAGTCACCCACACTTACAGCTAAAACACAATGAAGCCTAGCCTTCAACATTCTGAAGGGAATTACTCCCAAACTGGAGTCTTATAGTCACTGCCACTATCAGTCAAGTGTGAAGTTAGAATAAAGTTGATTTTAGATATGCAAAAATCTCAAAATTTTTCTTAAGCAGCTACTGGAGTATTTCATCAAAATGAGGCAGTAAACCAAGAAAGAGAAAGACATGATGTTCTGCTTTGGCTACTATCACAAAGACCCATAGACTGGATGACTTAAACCTCAAACATTTTTCGCAGCTCTGGAGACTGGAAAGTCTACGACCAAAGTGCTGGCAGATTTTCTTCTGGTGAGGGCCCCCTTCCTTGTGTGTAGGTGACTGTCTTGTCATTGAATCCTCATCTGGTGGGAGGGAAAGGGAGCTGTCTGTGTTCTCCTTGATTATGGTTACTAATCCCATTCATGAGAGCTCCACCTCATGATCTAATCACCTCTCAAAGTTCCCACCTCCTATTATTATAACATTGGGAGTTGAGGTTTCACCAGTGAATTTTGGGGAGACACAAACATTCTGTCAATAATGCAGAGGTCCAGAAAACAGGGGCTCCAGGGTGGGAAAGAGAATACTCAGGACGGTAGTAAAGGCAATCCTGGAATAATGGTGTATGGGGCTCAGAAGGCAAGCAGAACCAGAGAGCGGTAGAATATCTGATGTATCCACACATCTTGAAAAGTGAGTTACATGATGAGGGGAATTTACTGTTTCATAATTTATTGGTACTTAGAAAATGTAGCCAGCAAACAAATACAAACATGACAATTATTAATTGAAAGAAAAGAAGCTCTTGAGAACTGAATATTCCCGTTTTAAAAAATTTTTATTTAGTGACCTCCGGTCAGTAATTTAAAGTTGGCCAAAATGGGATCATTTGTATCATGGGAATTGACAAACTATATAAATCAGGACTTTTTTTTCTTTACGGAGAGCCAGTTTACCAACACACCTCTAGTATATGACTCAAATCGTAGTTGAGTTTATATAGTCACTACAATGTAAATACTGAATGTTAATCTAGTCAGAATTATAATCTGTGTTTATTGAGAGGATGGAGTGAGGGTGATAGGGACTACATGTGGGGCAGAGGCAAGGGAGCAGGGGAAACTGATCTTTAACTTCCCACATAATGTTGTCGCATGAATTCACTTGGGAATTCAAAAGATATGTCTAAAATGGAAAACTAAAGAATATAAATTATTTAGAGAAAAGAACCAGCTAAAAGTAACAAAAGTGGCTGCCTTTAACACAAAATGGGAAGGAAAAAGAATGGAAAACTATAATTCTCCAAACAAATCTTATAGAATTACCTGATTTTTTCAACTATTTAAGTTTCTCTCTTAAATAAACATAAAAACTAAAAATGAAAAACTAAGTAGATTGTGAATTTTCATACTTTTAATTTATAAAGTGCACACAAGCTCATGCTGAGGAGGCATATTAATATGCCAAAATAGTAATAGTGCTCCTTATCATGTGCCCCAGATTCTATTTACAAACCTGTGCTCAAGCAAACTTCTCTCCCCCTGTCCTCTTGTCTACCTGACAACCCCTCTGTCGTTCATTGTACCTTCACTGGCTGCCTTGTAAGCTCCAGATACTCCCACTCAATTCTGGATGCTCTTCTACCTTACAGTACACAACCACACACAGAACACACATACATGCACATTTGTAACAGTGCGTGTAGATGTGCCTGCATTCACACACACAAGATATGACTATTGTTTTTCATGATTTATTTGAGCTCCAAATTCTGGAATTAAGTAAAATGGGAGAGAAAAGACAAAAATTGAGTTACTTTTGCCCTGGCCGGGTTGGCTCAGCAGTTAGAGCATCAGCCTGTGGACCGAAGGGTCGTGGGTTCAATTCCAGTCAAGGGCATGTATCTCGGTTGCAGTTTGGTCTCTGGCCCTGGTTGGGATCGTTTGGGAAACAACCAATCAATGTGTCTCTCTCATGTCGATATCCCCACCCCCCAACTCTATCTGAAGATAAATGGAAAAATATCCTTGGGTGAGGATTAAAAAAAGAAAAAAAAAGAGTTACTTTTGAGTTCACAACTATTAATGATTCTAAGAAATATCAGTTTGAATTAATTAGGATTCTGTTAGATACATGTAATAGAAAACCCAATTAAGAGGGGCTTATAAGAAACCATTAGCACAGGTAATAAGAAATTCAGATCGTGGGCATTACCATCAAGCTATATTTCTATCTGTCTGTTCTGCTCTGGTTTCATTCTTAGGCTGGTTAACTTCCTGGAGATCAGCTGGCTCCCAGACCAATCAGAGTCACTTTGTGCGTTGTTCCCCTTTGACAGGAAGGAAGAGACAGACATCCCAAAGCTCTGCCAGGGTAACAAGGAAGAACTTTCACTAAAGTTGCTAGAAAATCTCTCCTTGTATCTCATTGATCAAAAATGAGTCATCTGCTCATTTCTGAACTAATGACTGGCAACGTGATCACTGTTGGAACAACCAGTCCTACCTCTGGGGTGGAGGGTGGGGCAGCTTCTCATGGGACACTTGGGCTAAGTGGGGAAGAGGTGATGATCTGGACAAATTTCAAGTTCTGTTAGGTAGACCTTGGTAATGGAAACTGGGTAAGGAAGAGGAGAGTTCATTACAGATCGACAATAAGAATGTTTCAGATCTTGCAATCTTGTTTCCAGGTCAACTCTGTATTTTTGTTATTGGTTTTGACTTTTGGAAACAGATCTGCAATAATTCATTAGGATGTTAATATATTATGATGTGCCTTCGCCTTCCGTGATTATTGGCTGATTCACTGCCATCTGGTCAGGCAAGAGATAGATTACACAAAGCAAGAAATGATAAAAATTAGATGATAGAATAAAAATATTATATAAAATAAGATATGAATTAGAAATAGGCTCTGATGAGTGACAGTAATTTTTTGAGGGAGGAATATACTAAAAATGTTTTTTGTTTCATTCATTTGTGTATTTATAATGTGGCAAATAATGTTTTTCTAAGAAGGGCTGAGATCTTTAATAACTGTTTAAATCATGTTTATTTCCCAGAATATACTTCTGTAATGATCATGTGAGGTTTATGGTTAGGCAGGTCAAGTTGCTATCAGATAGGCATTGTCCTATCTCAATTCCTTTTCAAATTTTCATTATTTAGTGTCTGGATCAGTATCACTTTATTCTGGCACAATGAATAGAACTGATATTCTAGTGCCACAATCTCTTCTTTCTTCTTTGCATTCGATAACTGGTAATTTAATAACTTGACATTTATTTTACCTTTTAAGAAATTAAAGCTTTGCACGTTTTCTAGTTTTGTGTGTACCTGGCTGTCCTAAAATCCGGTGAAGTATCCTGTATCCCACCTGCCTCATGTTTGCAAATAACTTGCTTGTCATTTGTTCTTCAGTAGATAACACTAGAAGTTTTTGCTGTATGGCCTTTTACCCACTGGACACACTCATGTATTATGTTTCTCTGCGTTCCAAGTAGCCAAATCTGATCCTTTTTCCGAGATTGACAGAATCTATGCAAAACATGCTCGGGCCTTGGTTTTTGTTGTCTTCCTTTGTAGACCTTGCAGTCACTTTAAAAGCACTTTAGAAGTGCTGCCTTATTTGAAGAAGGAATTCAATACAATTAAGTTAGAGTCTCATATATAGCTAAGTCTAGTATGACCATGGAGGCTAATATGTCCACATAAGTGGACATTATTGTGTTGTGAGGAAAAAATAAGAGAATATGATTAGGGTTTTATGGAAACAGTCCACTAGGGCTGCCGAAACCTCACCAGTGTAATTCTCCCTAAATAATAATATCAAGTGAATGCAATCACCGCATAAGTAGCTCCCAAACTACACCTGCTAGTAGGCTGCCAAGAGTCCATATTCTCTAATGTGGAAGGTAAAGGATTAAGACCTTCTTTCTCTACCTGCGTACATTCAAGACACTTTAGAACACTCCAAATTACTTGTTGTAATTGCCTTTACTATATTTAATTACTTCTAATCTTCCCAAACTGTTTTGAGATAATATATGTGGAAATGCCTTGAGAAAGTACTCAACAAAGGTTATGTGTTATTAGTAATTTAACAAGCTTTTCTAATAAAAAAGAGCATGTACACCACAAAACTGGCAACTAGAATTCTTCTTTTTTCATTTCAGAACTTCATCGAAGTCTGCATAAACAAAAACAAATTACCACTTTTTTGTCTTCATGCCATTTGAACCACAAAAACTCACCTATCCATGTACTTCATCTGCTAATATTTTGGTTTTGTATCCTAAGTTAAAATGTGAGATCATTCTCCCCCAATTTAATTTTTTGACAGTGAATATTTATACTAAATTTAAATTAAGTGTAAAAGAGCAGATTGATAAGAACACCAAAAACCTTGTAGATCAACCAATAACACCAGCTGTCCAAATTATTCTACAGCATTGCAAAGGTTCCTCTAAACTGCATATTTATTGCTGGATACATTCCATCCATATGACGTACAAATTTGAGATTTATACTTTTAAACATAATAAGATGGAGTTCTGCCATGCCTACTGGGTGATAAGTAAATGCATACACAACCAATTTGGTTTAAATCTCAGTCCATAATATTTTTGCATTAATCTCAGGCCATACGACATTTTTCTTAGATCAGTATTTATAATTGTAAAATGTACAATCTCTTTCCTATACACTTTCTTCTCAAGGTTTCATTAAAAAACTTGACGAGCCTCAGTCTCCTGGGAAATGTGACAATATAATTTCTATTTGAGTTGTCTAAAATCCTGATAAAACAAGAACATTTACTTGTACAGTGGCCCTAGGTAATGCTTTGTTGCCAGTAACTGAGTCAATATATAAAATGTGTCCTTTAAGGTATTTACTATTTCTCCTGTAGCCAAATAATTTACAAATAAATAAGTTATTAGTGGCAGAAATGTGTGGAGTGGTGTTACAATGCATGCCTTGATGACACTTTGAACTTCACTAATTAAAAAAAAAAAAAAAAAAGGAAAACACTGGGCAGAATTGGTGGGCACAATTGATTAAAGAATATTTTAAACAAATGCAATTTTATTTCTTTCAGATGCACACAATAGCTTGAATTAGGCTAGAACAAGTTGAATGTTCTTTGCATCAATAGGCTTGTCGATTTAATTAGTAAATATGTTTTATTACATAAATGAGGGGTTCTCAAGTTGTGAAAGGTCATCCGCTCATTTAATTATTTAAAACAATCTTCTATAGATTCTTTATTTATATTATGTAAGAAGAAAAAGTAAGGAAGAGTAGATGCTAACAAGTTCACAATTTAAGTTTTAAGATTTTATATTAGCGAGGTTTTACTTCCTTGATAATCAAGTGACACACAAGGTGTTTATTTTGGAGTGCTAAGAATTCTAAGGTCTCATTTCCTGTATTATTAGTATTATTACTTAGAACATACAGATCATGCTCTCGATCTTGTTTAAGGCTAAGCCTGACTGATCTTCATTGATTCTTAGGAACTTACAGAGTTAATAAGGTTTTAGTAACACACCAGAATCTTTTTATTCATAGGCTTACAATGCTATCTGTATTTATGAGCTAAAACACACCATCTTATGAAATACGCTCATGAGTAATACATGCTAAATTGTGATTTCTTCTGACTTTGTCTTCAGCCAATTTTTATTTCTACAGAATGGTCACTAAAGTGTAATGCCCAGAACACAGAGTAAGGAGATCTAGGATGATTAAGCTAAGGGTTCTTTCAAATATTGCATTAAAATTGCCACATTTTAAAAAATATTTGCTGGTCAGCATACAGACTTGTCTTTTGCCTTTATTGGCCTAACACACTGCCTACTTGAGCAAAAGTTGGATTTTTTTGTTTGTTTGTTTGTGATAATAAGGTGCCATTTTCTCTTTATGGCCTAAAATGATTTTTAAAAGTCTTTTTAAACATGGTGTTGACTGATCTTCTTACCATGACTTCATTTCTCAAGTTGTAAACCAGATTTTAATTTCTACTGAGTGACTTGTGACCTGATAGAAGGTGAAAGGCTACTACGATTTGTTCCTTATTGGCCTTTTATTGAGTCAGCTAATTCCCAAGACTTCCCACCCACCCTTCTGCAATGAATATGCGCGGTTAATGCAGCTGTAGGACAATATTTGGTGCATATTATGGTTATTGTTGTTCCTGTTGATGTCATTTTTATTGCTATAGACTTTTGACTTATAATAACAATCACAAAATGAACAGAAGCCAGAGCTGTGTAACTAGAGACTTTTTCTTTTTAACAGCTGTTGTCAGCTCTGGGGTGTAATGTGCAAGGTTCAATCTTATTCCCAAAATAACATAATATAGCTTGCTAGAGGCACAATTAGGCTCAAGGAAAGTTTTCCTCCGTTTGTAATTTGTAATATAATAACATTGTGTCTGTGTAAGTGGGAAGGAAAAATCTGCTGTGAATGTCAGAACTTCGTCTGTCTTTTTACCACTGTGTAGGACAGTCTGGCCCATAGTAGGCACTCAGTAAATAGTTAATGAACAAATGAATGAATAAATAAATAAACCAAAATTAAAATCATTTTATTTAACAAAACTTAACAATAAAAATTTCTAGAGCTCTTTGAACCACTTAGTAGTACTATAAGCTTTGGTTATCACTTAGTTATAAGAGTTCTGAATTGAGTACTGGCAATGGAAAATGTCTATCAGATACTATGTAAGATAGTAATTTACAAATAGTAATATATATTGTAGATAAAATTTATTAAAACACAATTGAATCTAGGTAAAAACAAATATGATTATAGCAAATTGCTATAAAAGATCTAGATAAATGAAATAAACTTAATACAAGGCTACATTTTAAATTCAAAGTTGCAATTGCTCAGCTCCTATAAATGACACATTTGTATTGAATGATGCCAAAGATGATACCACTGACCCACTACCATGAAGGCATGGGAATTATTTTTCTAGAAGTAGTGATAAATTAATGAAGATCAATCTATGCTGCTTTCATTTTCTTCTCTTTGGGACCAAAGGCATGTCCCTGTAGACATTTTAATAGGATTAACTTTACT
This sequence comes from Molossus molossus, assembly GCF_014108415.1. Classification (NCBI taxonomy): domain Eukaryota; kingdom Metazoa; phylum Chordata; class Mammalia; order Chiroptera; family Molossidae; genus Molossus; species Molossus molossus. The sequence goes on from NW_023425346.1 coordinate 54,892,765, forward strand.
CTGCTGTGCCAAAGTATGGGATATAGCTAACTTATTATTTATTTATTTATTTATTTTGGTACATGCCCCTAGCGGGAACCAAACCCAGAACTCTCTGGTCCACAGGTCAATGCTCCCAACCGTTGAGCCAAACCAACCAGGGTGGACACAGCTAACTTGTATCTCCCAAAAGGATTTTCTGACCTCATTGGCACCATTCCTTAGTCAACTGAGCTACTCTTCTGCAGGTTGTATAAAGTTGAACCAACAATAAAATGGATAATGAAAAAAATCATGAGATCTACAAGTTAATGACTTATGTAACTTTTTCCTCCTGTTAATACTAATGTGACCATAATATTTCTTATCTTGATAGAGGTGATTGAAGGTCAAGACTGTTTCTGGAAGTTTTAAGGAGGTAGACCATCATCACTCACACCTTTATCTCTATTTCTGACTTGAGTTATTGTAAGTAAAGTTCATTAAGCTTTTTCATATTCTTGAAGTTTGTGTTTCAGTAGCTGGGTTTTTATTATTTTATATTTTAATCAGGTCCCTGAACATGAAGCCTAATGAGTTTCTGGGTTTATCTGGTGAGAAATTACAGTAAGGAGAAAAACCAAACTAAGCATGATTACTCACAGGAGTTGGGTATTTCTGGTGCTTTTGTTATTTTTTTCTTTATTGAAGCTCTGACTGTGAGTTACTATTATTACTATTATTATTATTATTACTGTAAAGTTTAGCAACCTCAGGTTCAAAGTGGAGGTTATCTCAACCTTCATCCAAACTAGAGTCTGTTCAAAGAGGCACATCCTTTATCTTAAATGAGGCACACAGTACCTTCTGAAATTGCAGCATTTTATTATTGGGGATTTACAAGGGATTTTAGTACAGCTCACCGCCTTTTTAAGTATGAACCTTGTATGGAAAATATGCAGGATATAAAACAGGAATGAAATATCTTGACAATGGCTTTTTTCAGTGCCTCTGTACTATATCTGATCACTCAAAAATTGGTGTTAGAATGCTGGATTTAAATTTTTTTTCTAACTATGAGGCCCAATGGTTAACTTGATCTCACTGGTCATATTTGTTGGTCAAGTTGTTTTGTTTCATTAGGATGCAGACCGCAGAGCTCAGCTACTCTTTCCAACTGTCTCCCAAGACATAAGCACTAACTTTGGAAAATAAAAGGTACGCTTTATAAAAACTTAATTTAGCTCCCTTCTATAGCTTACTTTCTAATATTTTCTGAAGTAAAATGTTTCATTTAACTTTTTATAAGCTAAAACAAAATTTCAATTTAAACCACTTTTATATTGAAGTAGGACATATTTAAAATATAAATGGTATTGAACTACATACATTAAAACATAGCTTTGTTGTTGTATTTTTTTAGTAAAAAATATAGAAAAGCTAAATGGTTAGTTATTTTGATAGGGTCAAAGATTAATTATGTTTATTTGAAAACTGCTTATGATATTACTTTGAATGTATGAAGCTACAAACAAACAAAAATAAAATTAGATTCTTTGTGTGGATCTATTCTTAGAGAAAATGTGTATTTTTCTAAGAATTTTAAATGTTTATGACTTGGATGTCTCCCAGTATCCACCCTTTTTCCATCCCTGGAACATAATTACTTTCCACATAGCACCTGGACCTGCAATGATGCTTCAAATTAATATGTGTTAAAAATAAAAATTTTAAATTTAAAAAGTTACCCAAATGCTTTCCACTCTGTAACGAGAGAGACGAAACGCGCAAGATGCCTGTGTGTGTGGATGATTTCCCTGGGTCTGACCCAGCCTGAGAGCACACCAGGGAAGCGCTCCCGTTCCCTGTGCTGGGAGCTGCGCCTTTGGTGATGCAGCTCTGGGGTTCCTCACATCTTTCTCTGCTATAAATTGTGATTTAATTTTCCAAAGATGTGACTGTTTATGAGGAAGCTTAAATAATTTTAAAAAAGAAATTACATACTTTATTTCCCAATATTAATGAACATTTGGGCAAGCAGAATTATTTATACCCACTATGTATACTCCAGTTTTTTTGAAGACCATTAATAATTTTTTCCACATGAACCTGCTTCTTTTCACTTACTGGTTTAAAGGATAAGTCTATGCAACATGATTCCATCTGTTCTGTAATGTAGAATTCGTCTATTTAATTTTCATATTCTTAATAGAAACAAAGATGAGAGTCAATTAAAATACACTCGCATGTTGTATTGTTGAATTTGAATCTTCTTTTGAGTTAAATCCTGGGGAAAATCATCAATGCTAAGGTCCTACAGGTTAACTGTTTAATAAAAATATTATTTCAAAAGCTTTTTTGATCCTATAAATGTTTAGTATATTTAATGCTTTCTCTTTGAAGTTAGTAAAGCTAGCAATGCTTATAAAACTGCTATTAAAAAATAATGTAAATGCCTTTAGAATATGCTAATCCTAAAAGGAATAATTAATATTTGTTGAGTGCTTGCCATTTGGCAATTTACTTCACATATATTATTGTAGCTATTTTTCACAAGAGGTTTTAAAGTTAATGTTAGCATTTTTGGCTTTACACCTGAGAAAACTAATAACCAGAAAGGCTGTGTAATTATCTACAAATTGCATAGCAAGGAACCAGGAGACCAAGATTCAAATCCTGAATTGTTCAGTGCACGGCCGCGCTCTGCTCTCTCCACTGTATCTTGCTACACATGGATTTGAGTCTGGAAATCATCCATTTTAAACCTTTCATGTTTACACATGAAGAAACTGAGGCACAGGTTGCTACTGTGACTCATCCAGGGAGGGAAACTCAGCACCCCCCTTGCCTGGCACTGACTGCCTTGGAGCGAGCGGCAGGAACTGAACGAGCGAAGGAACGGGCGCACAGAGGATGATGATGGAGGCATGCAGCTGATGGAGCACTAGCCCTGGAGCCAGGAAATCGGGCTCTCAGCCTGCTCTTCCGTGTGTGTGTGGACACATGTGACCAGCATGCTGTGCAGCCTCTCTGTGCCTCCAGTTCTCATGTCTGTGATGGGAGTCGTCCTACGCTTCCTGTCTTAGAGAGCTGTTACAAAAATCAAATAAGGCAATATACTTAACATTTACTTTGCAAGTTAAGAAATATATTATAATGTAAATCCTTTAAGATCCTTAATATTGGGTATTTAAGAGTACATAGTTCAAAGCACACATAGGACGTAGTAAACTTGACGATGTAAGCCGCTCAGAGAAATGATATTTGACATAACAATTAGTCTTCTCTGGTCCTAAAAATGTTGGCTGGCTGCTGCACAAGTCAAGTCCAATTGGACACCAGACAGCAGAGCGACGCTCTCTCTGGGTAGTTCAGGGCGCCCCCAAAAGTTACCATACCCAGCCCCTGTTTGACAACTGCAATTTTAGTCTGATAACAAGAGCCTGGTATTCAAGTTTGAGGAGTGCGATGCAAATCCTGCAGGCCTGTGCCGGTTTCTGTGCATTCGTGCAAACAAAAGAAGAACAAAAATTGTTCTCAGCAGTGCATCTAATTATTCTTAATGTAGATCTTAAAGAAGCAGTTAATTTAGATAATTTATTTGTTTTTGCCAGATAGAATATTTAAAATTCTAAAAGCAGGAGACAGTGGAGCACACAGATATAGAGCAGGTCAAGTGACATGATTTGACCGAGGAATGGAAAGTGTGACAATTAAAGGCTAATGTCTAGAGACTGTTGGACAGATAAGACTAAAGCACAATTCATCATCTTTCTGTTTAATGAACAATGCATTTAATTTTTTTAAAAGTTGTGTTATGAAGGTCCCTAAAAATTAAACTTGAGCTTTAAAGATAATGTTTTACCAATTCTTTATTTCAAAAATTTACCATCCATGAATCTCATTCTTCTCTTCAAGGTTATCCTGGGAAACAGTCAAGGCAGGTCTCACCATTGTAACACCCGGACATTTGGGACTCAGAGAGGTTGTGCATTCTGCCTGGTGTCACAGAGGCAGCAGGTGTCAGAGCTTGGAAATTTAGACTCCTGACAACTATTTCACACTGCTTCTTTAAGACATGGAGAATTTAAAACTGGCCTTTGCATCTTTGACATGGAAGCCCATATTGATAAATCTCAAAATCACTTTGCATGTTGAAAGCTGAAGATAAAATATTTTTTAAAGTAAAAAACAAATTAAAAGATTTTGCCAGTCATTTTTATCTCACATCCAAGCCATAATCCCATTTGAAGCAGAGGAAATTTTGAGTTAAAAGGGGAAAACGTGAAGAAAAGAGTCTAATCTTTCCTAGCTCGGATTGCAAATAGTCTCTCTTCTAACCTAGAGTATCTTTATGTCCCCTCTTGTCTAGCAGGATTGCAGGGGGTGTTGTTTTTAAAGTTCCATCAATCTATTAAACATTAGACAGAAGGTTTTAGGAAACAGGCCATGTGTATTGTGACGTACAGTCCTGGAAAGAAAAATGATCAATCTGTGTATTTGCCTTTTAACTAGTTGTAGACAAGTTGGCCACATCCTTGGCACATTAATGAATTCTGTCATATCTCAGCGCCACTGCTCTCTTATTATATGAATTCAGTTTTCTGTTTGGCAATAAAAATAAAGTCACTGATTTAAGTTTCTATTTCCAAGATAGGGCTCATAGTTCTTAATAATCAAGAGACTGAACACCATAAGGAAAAGAACAAGTTTTGAAATGTGATTTGTGACAGAGAACTTGAACTAGATTTTAAAATAATTTTTTCTGCATGTCTATTCACAGAGATTTATTTTTGCAAATGTTTTCTTCCTGTGAGTATGTAATTCCACATCTCTACTGGACTACTTTTCCTTCTTCTAAAGAAGAGCTCCAGATTTATGCAGGATGCTTGTTATTAAAAATATAAGGGCTTTTTCATGTATTCATGGATATCTTTAAATGTAAGTCATCAAAACCTTCGCTAATGCCAATGCCAAAACAAGTGTGTGGTGCATTTGATTTTTCCCAATTTGCAGGGAAGTGATTGAAAATAGGGCTTGCAGAGCACTGTGACATTGCCCACCAATGTTTGCCCTGAAGGCCTTTCCAGAGGATAGGGCTACTTTTCTCAGCATCTGGTCTCTTTTATCTAGCACATTGACTCCTGGTTCCTTTTTTATCTAAGACAGCTTCTTTATAAGTCAAGTATAACCACTTAGTAGCCTCCTTTAAGATATGTTCAAGTTCCCCCTAATGACGTGAGTTAAGAATTTAAAGGCTATTTCATTCATAGGATAACGTCAGAAGAACAGAGCTAACAGAGTGTTTGAAAAGTACCATCTATATAGGCTATATCTTTAAGTGGTAAATATTTCTGTATTTTGAAATATATATGTTCATCTTTAAAAATATTTCTTTGTATTATATAAGTGTTCTGCTTTTCTCCTTATTTTGGACTCTAATTTTTCTTCTATTATTAAAAACCAATAGTAAAAAGAGCCCATCAATAACCAATTTGAACCGGCTTTAGTTTTATCTTCCAGGACTAGGAGTCAAAATGTTTTGCTTTCTGACTGGCTACATTTCTATTGTCATTGTCTGGTCTTGAGGGTTGTTTGCATTGGGGCAATTTTCATGAATTCATTGATTTAAGAGGTATATTGAAATGTTACTATCTGTCACATAGACACTGCCCTAGTTACACCAGATAAAGGTTTCTACCCTCAAAAAGCAGACACTCTAGTCAGGAAGAGAGACAGTAAACAAGTGAGCAGCAAACATGTGTTGCGTTCCCTGGATTCCAAGATGCACACAGTTTCCAATATGAATGTATCTGAAACAGAACACATTGTATCCCTGATGTCTGGCGATCCTGTGGGCTGGAGGACAAGGGAGAAGTAGGCCCATTGACTGCTGATGAAGAGCACAAAGCACCAGCACGGACACTGCAGAACTGGCGTCACAGAAAAATACATTGTGCAATGGTCTTTTAGCTCCTGGAACAAAATAATTTGATCAGGGGCTGGAAGAGGTGGGCGATGGTGTGTTTAGCAGTGTTCCCAAAGGGGATATTTTAGTCTGTGTTCCTCCAAACAACACCTTGGGTGAAAGTTCTCATCTGAGGGAGAAAAGAAAAAAAACACACACACCTTTTATTCCTCTAAACCTATTCTAAAGCACTGGGAAATAGTAGAAAATAATGAATTAATATGTCAATACATTATTCTAGCATTCCTTCAGGCTAAAAATGCAAAACTGGAATCCCTAGTCCCTCACACTTCAGAATCACTCTACGATATAAACACTCCCCAAAGGGAAATTCGACTTCACAACATATACACTGAGTGTTTTCACTGAGACCACACCAGCATTTTCACTGAGTATGTATTTCCACTGAGATCATACCAGAGCACTTAAATAAATTTTATAATTTAGTAAAAAATATACAAACAAAACGTTGTTAAACATAACAAAGTTCACCAAGACAGCCAACTTGTTTCCCATCTCTGATTGCTTGGGCTTGTAGATTGTTCCCAAACTTTGAAAGCTGAATTGTGTCACATTGGAAGGTAACTCTCCTTCCCTGCATCCAGTTGCAGTTAGTGCTACAAGTTGTATGTCTGTGCAGTTCTTGTGAATGCTCAAAAGCATATCTTCATGTCTTACCAGCTTAATACATAGACTGGGTTTCTACCTGAAGCCCAAAGGTGTTTTATTTTCTTAATGTCTTATGTCTTTATCACGAGAAGGGTAACAGGTTACCTTTTTTTTCTCTTCAAATTCTCCTTCAACTGTGTTTGGAGGACTGAGGCAGAAGCAAGCTTCCTCCCAGAGCAAATCTGCTACTCCAGTCCCTGCTAAGGGCGTATTTATTCTGCGTGGGCATGTATCTCCCTGGCACTAAACAATGACCCTGTCTTTGGAGGTATGGCTTTTAAGTTTTTATTTGCTACATTAGACTCACAGTTGTTTTATCCTGGACATTGCTATTAATTTGGTAAGAAGAACTTGCAGTACATTAAAAAATAAATAAAACAAACAAAATTCCACTTTTAGTAAATGTCTCAATTGCCAGTAGTAACATTATCACATGACAAAACCCAGAACTTTCTAGAAGGCAGAACTTACCTTATAAAACAGAATAACACACACACACACACACACACACACACCCCCCAAGCTGTTAGTAATTACAACACTGGACATGCTATAGCACTGGAATTATGCATTCCTTGAACTCCCACTATCATGTTAACCATTATACAAATGCCTTTGGCAGGAAAGGGAGCATTATGTGGAACAACGTAAGGCTTACCCAGTTACAAGACCTTGCTTAGCTATATGCATATATGGGAGAAATACCTAGATATAATTCTGAAAATCCGGCCCTCCCAGTAGACTCAGGATCATCACTGGGAAGATATGACCAACTGAAGGGGCCCAATCGAGTAACTTTTAACAAAACCCATGCTGACCCAACCTAAATCTCTCATTCTGTAAAATTCCTCTTTTAAAGCTTTTTATTATATGATTATGCAAGCTACTCCCTTTTATTCCCCCTTATATTTTTCAGAAGGTTACATAATGTGTTGGGGAAAATATGTGGGTTTTGGAATCAATAACAACAGGCTCAAATCCTGGCTACATTACTTACCTTGAAAATTACTTATTCTTTGATTTATATACTGTAAAATGGGGTTAAGGGTAAGAATTAAATAACAGCAGACAACACACAGAAGATCCTAAATAAATGCTTTTCTACCTTCTCCTCTAAGTTTTTAATAACTAAATGAAATCTTTGAGCATCACACTCTCCATGAAAAATTAATTTTTCTTCCACTAACTGAAATCATTTGAGTAGTGGAAAATGGTGGACTATGGTAACTTAATAGATAATCATGACATTAGGGACATCTATAATACTTTCAACAATAAAGATAAATTTTTAAAAAGTGTGGCACAATAAACACAAGTGTATTTTAGTTAAAGGAAAACGAATTTGGAATAATGACCCAAATTGTAGATTAATATCAGTGCCCAATCTTCTGAGAGTTGGCAGTTCCTTACCCAATTTTTCAACAAATCCTGTTAAAATATTTCTGAAGATACAGAAAAAAGGGAAGTGACATCAGCACCAAAAACAAAGGCTGATCAGCTGGGAAAATAACTCGGAGAGGATTTCCGTCAAGTCATCAACCTAAATGACGCTGGACTAGGAGAAGCCAGGGACCTACAAGTGCTTTCCATTACGGAGCAGCCCCCTCTAGCTCAGAAAATGGAATGAAAACAATTTTTTCCTTCTTAAGCTCTTTGCCTCCTGGACAAGACACTGGATATATTGGCATATACTTAGATACAGTATAATTGGCCAAAAACCTGAAATCAATGAAGGGACCTATGGTGCATCCACATGATGGAGCATCTTACGGCCATTGATGTCACACTACTGATGAGGCAGGTGCACCTGGTAACTGGGAGACCGGTCTCCACAGTTATCTCTGGGATTGAATCATGTCCCCATTACTCACTGAACCAGGTATCCTTGGTACACTGTCCTCATCTGTGAAACAGAGAGTAAAAGTAAATTGTGTCATAGGTTTGTTTTAATAATTAAATGATATGATGCATAAAAAGTGCTTCTCTCTGTCTGACACAGACCAAGCCCTCTATAAATTCCAAAACTATTTATCATCCTTGGAAATACAGGAAACACTAATGGTATACAATTAAGTGAATCAAATAGAGTATACTGATGTGCAATCTGCAACCTCACACATGTGTGCACATATCAGAATCTTAACCATATTTATTTTAGGCAGTAGGATTATAAGTCATTCTTATTTGTATTTCTGCATATTATCAAAATTGTTGGTAAGAAACATGTATTATTTTCAGCATCAGGAAAAATAAATTAATACATAAAAGTTTTAAAATACAGATTTTTATACTAGGCCTGCCAGAATAGTAGACACAGAACAACCATTTATACAATGAATGGATGAATGAATAAGAGCTAGTTAACTTTATGTCATAAAGTAACTCTGATAATCCTCCCAAAGCACAACTTTGATCCAGAAAATCTTCTGCTCGCAGATGTTCAAGGATTCATCCAGATTCTTCTGAGAATGACACCCAAGGTTCCACATGAACTGGTCGAAATCACCTTTGCTTTCTTCTTCAAACGGCTACAGCTTAGCTAAACTACCCACCACTTCCAAACGCCAGGTTCCTTTGTCACCTTGATTCCACCCCTCCTGCCACTGGGATGTCCCTACTGTCATCTACCAAAGTTTTGAGGTCCAGGTCAAGTAACTTTATCCCAATTCCAGAGCAGAATTAATGTCATTCTTCCTTGTGTTCTGGTAGAAATGTATTTGTATATTTGAAATACCATTGTTCAAGTTTAGCTACATTATTTTTCCCCTTCTTACCCGAAAGCAAACAATGCGTCTTCTTTTAACCTGTTGGGAAGAAGGATTAAATGGCCCCTCACTTTTTATCTAAAATCTCCTCTTTAAACTATTTTATTTGAGAAAACATAGGGACACCCAGCACCGGAAGCAACCACTATTACCAGGTTTTTGCACAGCCTTCCAGAGCTATTCTATGCTTATGAAATAATACACACATTTCCTCATTTTCAACACATAGGTAACATACTTGACTCATTCTTCTTGCACTTTGTTTTTCAGATTTAACATATATTTGGAAGCTTGTTCTATATTGGTGTGCTTGCTTTTTTATGGTTGCATAGTATATAATTATATAAATGTACCAAAAATACTTAACCAATTCTCTTTATGGTTATTTAGACTATATAAACTCTTTTGCAATTATAATGTGACAATAAATAGCCCTGCATATTTGCCATTTCACACATATGAAAATATATCTGTAGGATAAATTTCTAAATGTGAAATTTTTACACGCACTTTGAATTTTTACATGAACTTCAGAATCAGCTTCCTTAGTTTCAAAACAACTGTTTCTATATTAGTAGGATCCATTAAATTATGAATTAATTTAAGAATAATTAATATATGCATAATGCTAAGTTGTTCTAAGAATTATATGTACTTTCCATTTAAGTCTACATATTTTTTTCTTATAAACCTTGCACATTCCTAGGTATATCATTTTGTTGTTGTTGCAATTGTAAATGTGATTTTACTTCCACTATAGTTTCTGTTTGGTGTTTGTATAAATAAAAGTTATAGGGCCTGATATTAGGCCCAGTGACTTAGTGAGTCTCTTATTGTTTCCAAGTATTTTTATATTTATTTGGTAAATAATGATATTGTCTACAAGTTTTATCTTATTTTTTCTCAGTTATTTTGTTGGCTTGTACCTCTATAATATGGTTTAAAAATAATAATATAGCAAGTTTTAAAATACATTTTTTTTTCTGATATTAGTGGAACTGCTTCTAATATTTCTTATTGATGATCATTCCAATGTTGGCACAAAAGTAATATACATTCATACCTTTCCAAAGCTCTATTGAGCTATATCTGATGTACAATAAATTACATATATTTAGTCCTGCCAGTGTGGCTCAGTGGTTGAACATCGACTCGTGCACCAAGACGTCGCCAGTTCGATTCCCAGTCAGGACACATGCCCAGGTTGTGGGCCGGATCCCCAGTGAGTGGCATGCAGGAGGCGGCCAGTGGATGTTTTCCCTTATTGATGTTTCTCTCTCTCTCTCCCTCTCACTTCCTTTCTTTCTAAAATGAATAAAGGGAAATTTTTTTTTAATTACATATATTTAAAGAGTACAATTTTTGAAGTATTAAAATACATATACACCTGTGAAACCATCACCACGCTCAAGATAAAAAGCTTATCTATTACCTCCAAAGTTTTCTTATCCTGTTTTTATTAGTTTTATATCAAGAGTAGCTATGAGTATTTTAAAAATAGTTTTATTGAATATAATTCATGTATCATAAAATTAACCTCTATAAAGGGTACAAGTTGATGGTTTTTAATGTGTTCACAGAGTTGTGCAGCCATCAGCACAATTTTAGAACATCACCCCAAAAGAAACTTCACACCTTTAGCAGTCACCCACTTTCCCCTCTCTCCCTCCAGCCCTTAGCAACTACTAGTCTGCTCCCTTTCCTCATCGATCTGCCTATTCTGGAATTTCATATCAATGAAATCACACAATATGTGGCCCTTTATGATTGGCTTATTTTACATATCATAATGTTTTCTAGGTTTACCCATGTTATAGCATATATTAGTACTTTGTTCCTTTTTGTGGCTGATTAATATTTCATTATATGAATATATCACATTTTATTTATCTGTTCATTAGTTGATGGACTCTTGCATTCTTTCCATTTTTGGCTATTACACCTCATTCTGCTATAAACGTTGGTGTACACGTCTTTGTGTGGAGTGTATACTTAGGAGTGGAATTGCTGAATCATAAGATAACTCTATATCTTACCAACTACCAGACTGTTTTCCAAAGTGGCCGCATCATTTAACAGTCCCACCAGCATTATAAGAAATCTCTGATTTCTCCACATCCTTACCAAAAATTATTACATGAGTGTTTCATTCTAGTCATTCTGGTAGATGTGGTATCCCATTGTGGTTTTGATTTTCATCCCACGATGGTTAATGATGTTGATCATCTTTCCATGTGCTTATTGACCATTTGCATATCATGTTTGGAGAAAAGCCTACTTATATTCTTTTCCCATTTTGTAACTGGGTTATTTGTTCTTTTATATTTGAGTTATAAGAGTTCTTTCTTTATTTTAGATAGAATTCTTTATTTTAGATAGAAATTCTTATCAAATATATATTTAAAAATGCGTCCTCCCACTCTGTGGGTTCAATTTGTACTCTCTCAGTGCTGTGTTTTGAAACACAAAAGTTTTTAATTTTGCTGTAGTCCAATTTATCCATTTTTATTTTGTTGCTTGTGCTTTTCATGTCATATCTAAGAAACCATTAACTCAACAACAGAAAAACAGACCATCTAATTTTTTTAAAAAAGAGTGAAAGTTCTCAAGTAGACATTTCTCCAATGAAGGCGGACAAATAACCACATAGTGTAAGTGACAAACATTAAACTATTTTATTGCAATGTTGGTTCCTGACAAGCTTCTGATTGCCACCAGGGAGGATTCCACTTCAAGGACATCCAACTCAAATAAGCATATTGCCAGTTGTATGCCTGAAGTACTAGGAAAACAACTAGATAAGAAACCAGGCCACCCCACCCATGACATTTCCCTTTGAGAAAGCTCTGGATAAACTAGATAACTAACTGCTTGAGTGAACCCACTTTTCTCTTTCTGCACCCTAATTCCATCTCTTATGTTTTAAATTCACCAATAAAGAGTCGACCTGAAACACCCTATGCGCCCTCCCTCCGACCCCAATAAAAGCAGAGTCCCTGGTCTCCTCTCTCTCTCCATCTCCGTGCGACCTCTGTGGGTAGCCCTGGGTGCGCTGTGCATCCTCCAAGACTTGTGAGTAATAAATCTTTTTAAAAAATGTACTCTAATAGGTGTTGCTGAGGTACCTCTTATAATCATAATAGGACTATAACGGCCAGTTCAGCCACAGCAGTGGTTCTGCTCAGTGAAACGGGAATGATGGAAAGGTTTTGTGTGCAGGTAGTAGTGATGATTACACAGCATCACTTAGGGTTTTCTATATACAGCATGGGGCCAAGTAGGTTTACAGTTGTTGCTATGGAACATAATACAATAATTAATAAATAGTAATGAAGAATAAACTCTGTTCTGTGTATTCATGACTGTAAACCTACTTTTGACCCACCCTGTATAAGATCTTTGCATAGAGAAGTTTCACTTCTTCCTTTTCGATCTCAATCTTTTTTATTTTCTTTTCTTGCCTAATTATACTGGTTAGAATCTCCATTAAAACATAGAAGTGGTAAGAGTTGACATCCTTGTCTAGTTTATGATCTTAGGGGGAAATATTCAATCACTCACCATTAAATATGATGCTAGCTATGAGATTTCATAGATGCTCTTTATCAGATTCAGGAGGTCCCCGTCTATTCCTAGCTTACTGGGTGTTTTTACCACAAAGAGGTTTTGGATGATGCTTTTCTGCTATTATTGAGATGATCACATTTTTTTTTTCTCTCTGTCATTCTATTGATATAGTTGATTATATTAATGGCTTTTCAGATATTAAATCAACTTTGCATTCTTGGAATAAACGATATTTGGTTAAGATGTATAATCATTTTTTTTTACATGTTGCTGGATTCAGTTTGCTAGTATTTCGTTGAGGATTTGACCATTGAATTTCATAAATTGCTTTTTTATTATCTGTAAAGATAATTATGGATTTTTATTTTGAACTCAATATAGTGAATTATATTGATAATTTTCCTATCATACAAACATCTACTTGATAGTATTATTTTAATATTCAGTTGGAGTATATTTGCTAATATTTTATTTAGTATTTTTGTATCAAAATTCATAAATGAAATTAGCATGTAATTTTTATGTTAAAGTTTTTAGTATTCATTCTTTTATGTTAACTTTATTTAAAATTTGCCACCTTTATTTTTTCTTTCGTTTTATGGACTTTAGAACAACTTAAGTAGTATTAAATTTCTCTTTCTTAAAATATTTGAGTAGACTCACCTATGAAAATGGGTTGTCTTGGTCCCATTGTGTGTAGGTAGGTGTGGGCAGCAGGGGTTACACAGCTGGTAGGTAATTCAGGCTGATTATGTACATTTCTGTCTCATCAACTAAGGTTGAATATCATCTTTGTGTAATCTATTTTGTATTACTACAGATCTTTGCAAATATCTAGTGTAATTTCCTTAGATATTTACAATTTTAAAATTCCACTTGTTTCTATTTGGAGTTGATACTACTTAGATTGTCACTACTATATATTTTCTTTTCGTCTCACTATTTGTTAATAGTGACAGCTGCGTGCAGTTTTTCTGTGTCAAGCTGGGGTTTGCATATATTAGTAACTGAGGCCATATGAGCAACTCCCACGAACCCAGGATATTGCCTTTCTCCTGTTCACACACCCTGATTTAGACTTCACAGAGATGATCTCCATGAATCATTCAGAAAAAGCCACATGGTTCTGGAAATTGCTCAATACTGGTGAAGAAACCCTGTGTTGTTGCTCATATATAAATTAAATTTTTAAATCAGGCTTCAGATTGAGAACAAAAAATCAAAATAACAATGCCAATGAAACATTCTTTTATTTGAGAAATGATGATGTAAATCTTCCTTGGATTGATCATGAAAACATGGAGGGAGAGCAAAGTGATCTCCTTTCTAAAAACCAATTTAGGACCAATCCCTGAGTTTCTTTCCCTGAAAGAACCTGTTGTTAATATTCCCATCAAGTTATAAAGTATTGAGTCTTAAAATTCTGTAATTTTATAAGTGCAATTATTTGTCTAATTTATGCTGATTTATTTTTATGTATTATTTTATTAAGTTTGTAACCTCAATATTTAAAAATCAAATTTTCAGTAAGGACATCCTTAGTGGTTTTCAAAAGCAGCAATATCAAAAATCTAGCCCTGGCCGGTTTTGCTCAGCGGTTAGAACATTGGCCTGTGGTCTAGAGACCCCAGGGTTCGGTTTCCACTAAGGGCATGTACCTTGGTTGCAGTTTGTCCCCAGCCCTGGTTGGGTTGTGCGAGTGGCAGCCACTCGATGTGTCCCTTTCATATCGATGTTTCTCTCTCTCTCTCTTTCTCTCTCTGTCTCTCCCTCCCTCCCACTCTATCTGAACAAAAAATGGAAAAATGTCCTCAGGTAAGGATTAAAAAAAAAAAAATTCTAAGAAAAGAGACCCATTAACCCAGGTATTCAACAAAACTTGTATAAATAGAAGCAAACATTTCCAGTGCAGCCTACATTACCTGACAGAAGTTTCAGAGGAGACACAAAAAAGAAATGAATTTCATTCAAACACCAAGGATAAGATTTGGTGAAATAGGATAGACAATCCTTTTTAGACCTAAAAGAAGAAGCAGAATGGCTAAACTAGGAAGAACCACAAGAAAATGGACATGAGCTTTCTGGTCTGGGTGGTACCTTGAGATATCTGAGTTGCAGATGTGGAATTTTTTGATAGATTATGTCAAATTTTGAATGAGCAAGAGAGGTAAATATATGGACAGAAGGAATCAATAATAAAAGTTGAAATTTTATAAACATTTGATGTCCTCCCATCTCCCACCTATTTTCAGCATTTTCTTTTCTTAATTTAGTTTTCTCAACCATATTTGCTAGTGGTTAACCTTAGAATTTCAAAATATTCAGTTAAATTTCATTTTCTTGATATCTGGATTTAACATGACTTCAAATCATTTTCCTAAACAAAACAAGACACCCAGCATGTGTTTATTGCCTCCTTCTTTCTCATAATCTTCCTTACCCCACCCAAGCTGCTTACCCCTTGAATGGATATAGTCTAGAACTTTAATTATATATCACTATTTCAGTTGTATATTGAAATGAATTTAAATTCCGCACTACTTTTTCCTTTCTTTCTATAATCCAAAATTTTCTCTTGGGTTCACTTTTATTGTGTTGTAGTACATGCTCAAGTAATACTTTCAAAATAAATTCTTGAGTGATTAATGTTCTGACAGCATGCAAACATTTTATTTTTCCCTCATATTTGAATGATTGCTTAGCTATGCATTGAATTGCAGGTTCAAAGCCAATTTTCCTCAGAACTTTAATTCTATTTCAATAATGATTTAATATGTTCAGTTTTATATGTTGAGAATTCTGTTTCCAATCTTATTGCCATTTTTTTCTGCAGATAATTTTTTTTTCAGGATTCTTTCAATTCTTTGTCTTTATTCTTGCTACCTTGAAGTTTCATTATGTATATGTCTAAGTTTCATTATGTATATGTCTAGGAGAGGACCTTTTTCATTCACACTGTTTAGCATTTGGTAGACTATTGTAATCTGAAGGCATGTTTATGAAGGTCAAATATTTAGTTACCTAAAACTTTTTGGTACTTTCTCCACTCCATTTTTCTCCTTTTTTTGGCGGGGGTGGGGGGGGGGGGGGGTGGTGTCTTCCTATGAAAGGACATTAGCACCTTCTGAATTTATCCTCTAAGCCAGCGGGTCTCAGCCTGTGCGTCGCAACCCCTTTGGGGGTCGAACGACCCTTTCACGGGGGTCGCCTAAGACATAACAGTAGCAAAATTATAGTTATGAAGTAGCAATGAAAATAATTTTATGGTTGGGGGTTACCACAACATGAGGAACTGTATTAAAGGGTCACGACATTAGGAAGGTTGAGAACCACTGCTAACTTTACAGTTTTCTTGTTACTAGCAACTTCTTCGCCCGTTTTTTTGCTATAATCTCAGAGAATTCACCAGATTATTCATTTAGCTCCCCAAATTACTTTTTGATTGTATCAGTGTTGTCATGTAGTGATGTTTTGGTGGTTTAATTTTACTGTTTGTTTTTTTTTCTTAATTACCTAAATTTCTAGCTAAAATTTTTATTGCTGCTATATCCTGTTGAATTTTATAACTACATTTGTTATAATTATTTCAACACCCTCCCTTTCTCCGTTAACTTTGTTTCATTGAGCATTAGCTCCTCTGTTGTTCTGAATTTGATACTAATTTTTGCAGTGTTCTTTTTCCTCAAATATTTGTAACTGGATTCTCCGTTGGCTCTGTTTGAATGCTGTAAACATTATGAAAGCCTGCTTTTAATGATTTTTAGGGAAAGGGTAGAAGAAGTATTAATAGTTAAGCTTACTTGTCTCTAGTATATAAGAGATCCACGTTATTTGGAGGTGTTTCCAGCCACTCAGAGCACAGAACTTCTTTAGCCTAAATTATAAGTTGTGCTCCAAATTGCTACTTGTTGCTTTATAAAAGTGGAAGAGAGGCTAATTCATTTGACTGTTATTATTTGACTATGACACCCCAATAAATCATCCTGATATTACCCTACAAGTCACTTTTGCTCACCATACATCACCCCTAACTCTATGGCACCTCTGCACGTGCTCTTGCCTATTGTAAAAAATTCCTACGACACAGATTGGGGCCTGCAGGTTCATTTTGAATCTGACACCAGTTACCTTCTCTCATTCTAGAACTGCTCATGGTTTCTGGTTCAGGGAAGACACTTTTCTTATTTTTCAGTGAGTGGATACGTGTGTGTGTGTGTTGGTGTTTGTGTAATATAATCTTACAAAGGTGTAAGACTCTGTCAACATTCTTGTTTTCCTCATTAATGTATATGTGTGTCATAAATATAAAATAAGAATATAAATACATATTTTTCTCCATAAGGATTTTTAAGACTATAAGGAAAGATTGGTTATATGCTCAGATGACTTCTGCAATCTTTTGGTAACCTAAAATAAATCCTAATTTATTAAAAAATCTTTATTTTTTAGAGCAGTTTTAGGTTCACAGCAAAGTTGGGTGGAGGTTACAGAGATTCCCATGTACCCCCTATCCCCACATACACACAAGCCTCCCATTATCATTTCCCCCCAGAGTGGTACATTTGTTACACTTGATGAACCTACCTTGACAAGTCTTTATCACCCAAAGTCTATAGTTTACATTAGGCTTCACTCCTGGTGTTGTACATTGTATGGGTTTTGCCAAATGTATAATGATGTGTGTTCACCATTGTAGTATCACGCAGAATGGTTTCACTGCCCTAAAATTCTCTGTGATCTGCCCAGTCAACCCCCTCCCCCCAACCTCTGACAACCACTGATCCCTCTCCTTTCTCCTTAGTTTTGCTTTTTCCAGAATGTCATAGAGTTAGAATCATACAGTATAGAGCTCTTTCAGGTGGGCTCCTTTCACTTCATAGTAATCCTAAAGTTTTGCTCTTTAAAAATATCAAGAATATACAAAATAGGTTTTCCTATTAAAGCTGCATTTCCATTTATTTCGGCCTCCACTTTCCCACTAGCTTTTATTGTATTTATTTTCTTGCTGAGACCGATGAGGGATGGAGCAAGGATTGGTGACCCAGCAAGGGACAAGAGGGGAAAAGAATTCTGTATTATACAGGAAAAGCTGGTTGTGGTGCAATAACAGTCCACCCCCAAAGTTCAGGGGACTAAAAAGAAATTATTTATTTCCCACTCAAACTACATGTCCACTGAGGTCAGTGTGGTTACTCAGAGGCCAGAGCCACAGAGCATTCAGCATCTAGGACATGGCTGTTGGTGTTAGAAGGAAAAAGAGAGCTTTGCACCATCAATGACAGGCTCTGGCCCAGAGCGACATGCATCGCTTCTTCTCACAGCTCATGGCCACTAGTCATGTGACCCACCCAACCATGTAGGGACTAAGACATTTGCAATCCTACTCAAAATGAAATATGGCTATTTGCCAGTTTGTATGTTGCAATTTATATATGACATCAAAATAGCTGCAAAATCTGGGGTCAGGAGGTATTTTTAAATTTTATATGCTACCATCACTTTCTGGACATTCTGATAGAGACGTATATCTTCTCTTAAGGTCTTATAACTAATGCAGAATGGTAAATTGTTTTACCGTACTGTAGAGGCAGAAAAAATTTTGAGAACAAATGTCATAAAAAAGATAATTATGAAGAATCTTAGATATGGAAGGTGTTTTAGCCACCATACAATTTATTGCAGCTACTTTTAGCTATTGTATATATAGGTACATACATATTTATATTTGTGTCTATATGTGTATGTGTACAATCTGATATGGATATACATATATGTTCATATATATTGTTAGTATTAGTCATTCTTTTGGAATCATATACATATAAACTCAACAAATATTAAGCACTGTATAAAATACTCTGCTGAGTTCTTTGGATGGGATGATTTTATTTTTAAACAGTATCCTCTATTAGAAAAGAAGTCAATTGTTTGCTCAAATACAATCTGTTTTATCTATGTACAACCTGGCATGTATAACAAGACAGGGTAAAGGAAAAATTTTGCTTCTTATCTCTTCTAGTGAACTTGAGTTGATTCAAGTGAACTAAGTTAGTTCTTCATTGGGTTCTCATTGTCTGAACATCAGTTTCTTTGCACAGATGCCTAGAACCCAGATGGTACTGAATAAAAATTTTTTAGCTTAAATATAACCGGTAATAATTTTAAACATTGCAATAAAATATGTAAAATTAAACATTAGACTCGAATATAAAGGTAAAATTTTAGTCAGAATGAAAGTGGCAAAAATAATACAACTCTAACAAGGCCTACCATTTGATGTGAGAAAACTGAAACGCCGAGATTTTATGGCTAGTGATGTCAAAGGATATAAAGCCAGGTTGATAAAACAGCAGCGTGTATTTTTTACTGTGTGAGGGTGGCAGAGACGGACAACACTGCGTGATCGCACACTTTCTTCTCCTAGTGCTGGGGAAGACCGATTCCCCAAGCCTCCCTGTGAGGAGACTGTGAGCGCGGCCAGTGGCACGTGGGTGGAATTCATGCCGCTTCCGAGGTCTGGCCATAAAAGTCCCGTGGAACCTGCTGGTTCTCTCTTCCTCTGTCACAGCAACTTCTGAGCTCCTGTGTTCTGGGCGGTCCTGCTACAAACGGCAAAGCTTCAGGAAAGCCTGGGCTCCCGTACTTCGCACCGTCCCTTACGGGGCATCCGACGAGAGGGGAAGATGCTGTTGCCACGAAGACTCTGGAGTTACTGTGGAGCTACAGCACAATCTGGGCCAGCCTGACCAAAACATCTAGTTTAACGTAGAGCGTTGCCCTTCATTCAACTGCAATAATTTGATTTGGGGACAAACTATCTCAATGGCTAACAGAAATAAGAAATAAATCTAGTCATTCGGTTTAAAAACATGTAAGTACATTAGATATTACTTTATCCAAATGCATTGATCCTTTTAAGCCATTATTTTGGGGATTTAGGGAATATATATTTTTAAATATAGCAAAAATAAGTCAATGTTTATAAAAGTATAAGGATGTACTATAATAGTTCCTTTATATTCTAAACTTGATTACTTTCTCAAAAAGTTAAAGCAACAGAGTACTATGGATTTTTGCCATCTACAAGCGAAGTCTGTATTTTCAAATGTGAAATATCTATAGAATTTTTTTGAGAAACTGGCAAAATTCTTTGACATTTATTTTATCTCCAACCATGAAATACATTGCTCAAGTCGATTGCCTGACTCAGACCTAATCTGATCCAACATGCTTTATTTGACCTAGAGATCTTCCCATCTTCTGAAGTTATGCCAATTTTACGACATATCAAAGGAAGGAACTTCAAGACATTCCTGCTGGGAAATTGACAGTCGATTTTTTGCATAAAAATACTTCTCTCCATAAGAGCTCTTATTTGTTATATTAACAGAAACCAGAAGAAAATTTGCATTTTGAGTGCTATGGAAAAAGATCCCAAAGTCATCAGTTGCTCTGAGCAACATATTGTACACGTTACCACATGACAATTGAGTCACACACTCATTTGTTCATCTCTGCAGTGGCAGCTCTTACCATTCTGAATGGAGCAAACTTATTCCAAGAGGTTCATTCAAAAAGGTTAAGGGTGCTAGCTTTATTACGACTGCAGATCGGAACAGTTTCTGCTTTTTTTGGAATTATGCATGTGAACACATAGAGCTGCCACTAGCTTGTACATGTCGTTATACAAACTAGAAAAGGCACCGCTTTTTCCCAGAAAGAAGGACTGCCTGGCAATGCACCTTTGTGTATTATACACACTCTACAACAGCACACAATGGCCCTGTGAACATTTTTAAATAAGGTCTTTTTTTTTTTTTTAAGTTTATTTAGAAAGTCACAGAGGTAGAACAAGTGAACCACAGAAGAAATGGGCTCAGGAAATGAGTTACAGAGGCAAAAATATTAAAGGGCCCTTCGAGCTTAGGAGATGAGAGGAGAGAGAGAGAAAGAGAGAGAGAGAGAAAGAGAGAGAGAGAGAGAGAGAAAGAGAGAGAGAGAGAGCACTATAGTATGCTCTGGAAAAAGGTCTTGATGACTGATAATGTATGATATGTATTTCCGGACTATTGTTAATATTAGTCAATTCTAAGAAGGTCAGAATATAATTATAGAAAAACAGGTTTCTTTTTTTTCTTCTAAGGATTCAGGGGTGAAATTCATCTCTAGTATTGTTGCTTAGGGTAGCTGTGTACTCCTGAGAAACCAGCTCATTCTTGTTTGCTCTTTACTCTAACTGCTCAGAAGTTAAAAATCAAAATTTTGACCCCCTCTGTAGTAGTCAGGACTCTTTGCAAGTGATAGAAACTGAACTCAAACTGACTTGAGGAAAAGGAAGACTGACTGGTTCAGAAGGGCTTCTCAACCTCAGCACTATGGACATTTTGGACCAGATGGTTCTTTGTTATGGAGGTAGGAGAGGGAGCCTGTCTCCTGCAGTGTAGGATGTTTAGCGCATCCCTGAACTCTACCTAGTGGATACCACTAGTGCCACTCCCCTAGTGTGACAGTGAAAAATGTCTCCAGACATTATTAAATATCTGGGGGAGGGGGGGAGCAAAACTGTCCCAGCTGAAAACCACTGGGTTAGATAACTGAAAAGACCAGCCATCAAAATAGCTTCAGAGAGGATCATATACATCATTCTGGGATAACATCTAATTCTTATACTGTGTCATATACTTATTTAAGAAACATTATTTTAATACAAAGATTTTTAAAAAAATACTGGAACTAATTCTTTTCTTAGAGTAAAAGCTCCTTGGCACTGGAAGGAGCTGACGAACCTATCAGCGCTGTGGTTGTAATCATTCTTGCTGGTCTGTTGGCAAGTGCAGGTGAATTAGAACGTAACTGACTCTTCCTCCCTGGCTGCTTGAGGACCAGCCGCCATCCTGAACGACACCAACTCTCTGGACCAGGAAGTTCAAGACCAATAGACAACTTCAGTGGGAACAAAAGGTCATCGACGTCCTTCACCCTGGGAAGGCAATAGTACCTAAGATAGAAATTCAGGAAAAACTAGCCAAATGAGTAAGACCACACCAGGTGTCATCTTTGTGTTTGGATTCAGAACCCATTTTGATAGTGACAAGACAACTGGCTTTAGCACAATTTATGATTCCTTGGATTACACAGAAAATAAATGAATCCGAAGATAGACTTGCAAGACATGGCCATGTGAAAAGAAAAAGACCTCAAGAAAACAGCAAAAGGAACTCGAGAACAAAACAAAGCAAGCCTGGGGCACTGCAAAGGACAAAGCTGGTGCTGCAAAAAGTGAGCTGGAGATGACAACGGAAGGAGGAAAGAGTCTTCAGTGACTTCACGTGTGGGGATTGAGAAGATTTTGATAAACTAAGAACTTCAAAAAGTAGTAACTTGGAACCTTGAGGTTCAAGTGCTGTACCTTGATAGTTTATCTGATTTCATTGTATCTTACTTTTTTCCAAGGATCATTTTAGGCCACTGTTTCCCTGTTAGTTTGAAGACGATTTAATGTTTTCAAAGAGGTGGGGAGCAGGAGAGCAGATGTGCTGGCAGAGTTGCAAGTCAGACTTCGAGGCCACGGGGTGGGGAAAGACATTAAGGAATACAATGATTGTGTGTGTGTGTGTGTGTGTGCACGCGCGTGTGCGCGCAACATCTATTTTATTCAGGCAGGAAACAAATACAGTATCTGTTAGTCAGACCCAGGCTACAGGTTACCAGCTTCCAGGCTATGCTTTTAGACTTAATTCAGCAAACAGGACAAATTACTCTTTAAAATCCAAGGTGTTCAGGAATGGTCCTTCAAGCTAGCCAAGTCTAAAAGTGTTACTCAAAATTTTGCCCAAACATCTAGGAAAATCGAGCAATCTCTTAGATCTTATCAGATACTTCCCTTTTGGGGATTTATAAAACAGTGATTTTCTCTATACAGTCACATAGGTGAGAAAATTGATTGCTGTTAGCAACTGAGCTCCACAACTACGCTTAGAGTTCTGAGGGGTAAAACAAGGCTGGCCCCACAGTTTCTCCCTGGCACCCCAGCTAAGGTTCGGATCCCGCTGATCCCACTTACAGGTTAACTCCTGCAGCTGAACCACACCGGCGTGGCTCTTCACCATTACTGGGTAATGAAAATGTGTTTGTAATTTAATCGTGATTTATAACATTAAATTTAATGCCCCATGGCTCAAACCTGGTGATATTCTTTTGATGGTGGTTGTTGCTGCTGTTCTAAATACATATTCGCTGTGCTCTTTGTGCCGATTTCTCTAGCTAAGATATGCTATTACAGTTGCTAACACCATCAAATTTCATTGTTAGGCCCCGTTGTTAAGCTACATGGGGAAGGCTTCATTACACTTTGTATTCAATCCAGAGGGGTTTGTTTTTGTCCTCAAATGCATGATCACTCATACTGTCTTCATTCAACAAGATACAATGACTCATATTTTTTTAAGGGGAGGGGTCAATATTTCTTCTTATTTTATTTATTTTTCACAATTTTTATTGATTTATTTTTGTTACAGATGTTTCTACTTTTCCCCCTCTAGACACCTTCTTCCTGATCCCGCCCCCGGCCCCAGCATTGTTGTCTATGTCCATTGGTTTGCATACGTGCATATAAGCTCTTTGGTTTATCTCATCCGCTCCCCTACCTTCCTTCTCTGAGATTTATCAGTCTGAACCATACTCCTTTATATGTCTCTGGGTTTATTTTGCTCATCAGCTTATTTTGTTCAGTATATTCCACAGATAAATGAGATTATGTGGTATTTGTCTTTCTCTGATTGGCTTATTTTGCTTAGCATAATACTCTCCAGGTCCCTCCATGTCATCTCAAAGGATAACAGGTCTCTCTTATAGCTGCATAGTGTTCCACTGTGTACATGTACCACAGCTTTTTTATCTACTCATCTACTGATGGACACTTGGGCTGTAAATAGTGCTACTATTTGAACACGGAGTACATATGAACATAAGAGTACATATATTCTTTCTGATTTGTGTTTCAGGCTTCTTAGGATATATTCCTAGAAGTGGGATTACTGGGTCAAATGGCAGTTCAATTTTTAGTTTTTTGAGGAAACACCATATTGTTTTCCATAGTGGCTGCACCAGTCTGCATTCCCACCAGCAGTGTACTAAAATCCCCTTTTCTCCACACCCTCGCCAACACTTGTTGTTTGATGATTTGTTGATGGCGGCCATTCTAGTAGGTGTGAGGTGATACCTCATAGTCATTTTAATTTGCATCTTTCTGATGATTAGTGACGGGAAATTTTTTCATATGTCTCCTGGCCATCTATATGTCCTGTTTGAAGAGGTGTTTATTTAGGTCCTTTGCCCATTTTTCAGTTGGGTTCTTTGTCTTCCTTTTGTTGAGTTGTATGAGTACGCTATATATTTTAGAAATTAACCCCTTATCTGATATATCATTGGCAATTATGCTCTTCCATATAGTGGGTTCCCTTTCCATTTTAATGCTTGTTTCTTTTACTGTGCAGAAGCTTTTTAGTTTGATGTAGTCCCATGCATTAATTTTTTCCTTTGTTTCTCTTGCCTTAGGTGTTGTATGAGTAAAAATTCTGCTGTGTGTGATGTCTGAAATTTTGTTGCCTACATTTTCTTCTAGGATTTTTATGAATGCACAAGTCACATTTAAGTCTTTTATCTATTTTGAGTTTATTCTTGTGTATGGTATAAGTTGGTGGTCTAGTTTTATTTTATTTTATTTTTTGCATGTAGCTGACAATGACTCAATATTTTCTTTGCTATAGTCACATCTCAGACTATCGGTTCTAGAAAGAAAATATTGGAGTCAATGAATGTAACACCAGCTGAGATACTGCTTCATTCTATTTTAGAATGTTCCATAAGAATTCCGTGGCTCCAACCATGAGAAAACTACTTAGAAATACAAAGAGAACTTACTTAACTTTTAATCCATCTATTTTTTTAAGACTCTGATTATCAAAAGAACAAGTGTTTTCTTCATTCAGCCAATTAGGTACTGAGTTATAACACATTATGTCTCCAACTCCTAAAACTGTTTGGTAAAGTTTAGTTCCAGTTCCAGATTTTGCTTTAAACAAAATATTCCCTCAATGAGAAACTTTATAGTTGATATTTTTAAAAAAATATTTATTTTCATAAATCCAAAGAATAGTATAAGAGTACTTAGATTAAGAAAAAGTTAAGCCATCTTTTGAAAATTCAAAGTTAAATGTTTTGTTTTCATTTTTGTTTTTTAGCAGAAGTGCATTGATCTCTACACTCTACAGGGGTGAAGAAAAAGCTAGAAGGGAGGGAGGGAGGAAGGGAGGAAGCAAGCTCAAAGTTAAATGTTTATCATGAAATTTGCTTTTAATTTTAATGTCTTTATTAATCCTCACCAAGGATATTTTTTCATTTATCTTTAGATACAGTGAGAGGGAGAGAGAGAAGAACATCAATGTGAGAGAGACATATCGATTGGTTTCCTCCCACAAGACCCCAACCATGGCTGGGGACCGAACCACAACTGAAGTACATGCCTTGACCAGAATCGAACCCGTGACTCTTTGGTCCAGGGGCCAGTGCTCTAACTACTGAGCTAAACCAGTGACGGCTTAATTTTAATTTCTTCATTGGTCATTCTGAGCATGTGGTTCAAGTTTTCTATTACATAATTTCTCACTTTAAAACAATTATACTTCTATCCATGAGTTATTTAATTTAAAATGACTAAAAAAGTAGAAAAACTTCTTGGAAAACTTGGATAAAGACTACCTTTAAGAGATTTAAGTCTTCACATTTTTAGGTTAACTGAAAACATAACTAGGTTTTATAATCTTAGAGTTGCTAGTTAGTAATGCACTCCCAGGATCAGCTTAGTGCTCTTCCTTAGGCAAAATGACACTCCAAAACATAGGAAATAAGTGGACAAGAAACCACCACTGCAAGCAAGAAGTGGGGAATACATGCACAATGGAGAGGTAGCATGGCCTTGGGGCCAGGAAAACCCCGACTGCACAGAACTAGCTGTACTCTTAGACATGGTAACCTAACTTCCCTGCATCTCAGTTCCTCATCTGTGAAATGAAACTCACAGCAGCTAATTTTCAGTATTGTATTGACTTTTAGAGCCTGGAATCCAGGTAAGACGCTAGCATAGTCCCTGACACATCACAGATGCTCAGTAAATGTTAACAATTATTATTTTTATTCATATTTATGACATTGGAGCAATTAGTGGACTCATTACATCGCCCTTCCTGGCCAATGACGTTTTGATGAAGCAAAAGTATCTGTGTCTCAAGTGTTAGTTGAAACTCGTGTCAAAAAATAAAATACATTGGGAAGCAAATGATTTCATTGGGAAATAAATCTCGACATTGCTCTGTAGTAGGACAATGCAGTAGGAGATGTGGGAGGAGGGAAAGGTAAGTTAGGGAGTTCGTGTGAACCTTGTTGCTCTATTGAGAACAACAGGCAATTGTGGTGGTATTTGGGGTGCATAGATGTGGCTTCCCTTCCTGCAGGGACCATGCTGAGGCTAGCAAATGACACTCAGATGTTAGCAATTTGGGGTCACATTTGAACTGGTGACTCAGGGGCCACACGCTCTGTGTCCCACCAGTTCCTTTAGTCAGCTCCTGAGTCACAACTTTTTTATTTTCTTAAATAGAGGAGCTTGCCTCATGGGAGACGTTTGAAATGAATAAAATATAGTGTCTGTAGAGCAAATTCTAAATTAGCTAACATGGTCAGGGAGTTTTCTGGTTTCTGTTACATAACAGCTCAAGTATTTAGTCTTCAGGATGACCAACTCCACTTTCTTGGATGTCACCAGACTGGCAAGGCTCAAATATTGGCAGTGTAAAGCACACAGTAGGCACCTAATGAATAACAATACATGTGTGGAAGGGCCAAAAGAAAGCAAGCACTCTCTTCCCCTGAAGTCCCCTCTTCTCAGCAAATGATGACAAGTAACGCTTTTCAGGATGGCTCCTTTTGCAATAAGAGCAATAGTTTGGAGTTAATGTGATTGTTTTTTCTTCCTTCCCAACCAAGTATAAATCTTTCTTCCTCACTGGCCTGAGAGCTCCAACAGCCTAGGAAGGATAGAGGAGGAGAAGAAGATAGATTTGTTTCAGACAATGCAAAAGAAAGAAAAACTATCTAGTTTCTGACATTTAAGATATCACATAGCAAGACAAGAGCTTTGAGACCAGGTATTGCAAGGAAACCTTTTATAAGTTCATTTATGTCATTTTTTTGCAACTCAATGAAGAGTTTTGTTTTCTAGCACAGAAAGATCTATTACTGCTCTTTTACAGAGAGATGATATAAGGCAGGAAAGAAAGCACTCGGAGTGTTTGTACAAGAGAAGAGAAAAATCAGTCAAATGTTTGCTCTGAGGTGCTTTCTCTCTACTTTGGCTCCTTGGGACAGTTGTGGAGTTAGATAGCTAGAACGTGGAGGGGCATAACACAGTCTTCTACATGGGACCCCGCGAGGAGAGAGCCGCACCACCATGGGGAAGGTCCATCTGAGAAGAGAGAAGAGTGAAGTGGGTCAGACAGACTCCTTGGTAACTGAGGGAGGCGACCACTAAGCCAGGGGAGTCAGAGGAGAGACACGGAGACCTAAGATCTTCGCCCAGCTGAGCTGATGGGAAGCCGGCCCACTGTGGAGGAGATGGCCCATGAACCAAAGAGCCCATCCCAAGCTCACCAGAGATGTAAGCATTAGAAGCCAGAGGGGCAGGTAGCTGGACAGCGGTCCACCCACCCACTGGTCTTCACCTTAGGGAAAGGATCAAGGGATACAGGAGGCTATCAGAGACCAGCATTTTTATCCAGTCTAAGGGACTGTTTATGTGTTTGGAAATTCCTGAGTATTAATGTTGAGAGTAGCATTTTTTTCATGTAATCCAGCAGATGTGGTCTCAGGAGTTTTATTAGTTTACCCCAGATTAAAGGAAGGATCTACATTTTCTCAGCATTCCACATATTAGCATGATTTAAAGTTTGACATTAAAAAAAAATATTTTTTCTTTATTGACTTTAGTGAGGGAAGAAGAGAGAGGGAGAGAGATAGAAACATCCATGAGAGAGAACATCAATTGGCCGCCACCTGCATACCCCCACTGGGGATCGGGGCCCTCAGCCTGAGCATGTGCCCTGACCGGGAATCGAACCAGCGACCTCGTGGTGCATGGGTTGACGTTGAACCACTGAGCCACACTGGCCAGGCGAGTTTGATATTTTGTAACCCCCTGATAAATTGTGTTTTAAAAATTAATGCTTTATATAGTGGCAAGTTGCTATGGCAGAGTTTACAGCCTCTTTGCCAGCTCCTCTGCCCCAGGGCGCACTGCCTCCACCCCAGTCGCTGGGCGTCCCCGGGAGGGCCATCTCGCATATGCTCACGAAGAAGTCTCATTGGACATCGAAGAAGTCCCAGAGCCATCTCTCTTCTGCTCCAGCACCCCTTGGAGCCCCGCTGAGCATTAGCGCCACCTAGGGAATCTGAAAGACAGAACCCATACTGCGGAATATTCCTCGTTCGTCGGTCTGGTGAGACCACAGGCATGAATAACTATTTCTTAAGAGCTCCCCGGGTAATGTTTCCGTGCAGCCCAAGTTGAGAACCAGTGCCTTAGCCTCATACGGAGGCATCCGGCTGCAGGGGTCTGTGCAGGTGCCTTGCCATGGCTGCCCGGGCTCACAGGCGACCCGCTAAGGCCTGTCCTGGCATCGCTGCAGCTGCCAAGCACGCCCCTTCCTAGCCCATCCCCCAGCCGGCCCTCTGTGCCCCACAGCAGTGTGAGGTTGAGCCAGGGTTCTAACGCCCGACCCTGGCTTTATCACCAGTGGTCTCTGCAGAAGGAAAAACAAGTACAATACGAGATAAAGGAAGTCCTTGATCATGTTTCCAGTCAGAACGAAGCTTAGGAACTTGCCACCTGAATGGCCGAGACACCCCCCAGGGCAGTGGTGATGCCCGCTCCTGACTCTGTCTCTGAGGAGGCGACACCACCCCGCGCGGCTAGGAGGAGGTTACAAACCATTTCCATTCGGTGGGAAACCTCCCGTCAACCAGCCGCCTTCAACGCGGACTCCTAGACGACAAGCCCTGAGCTAGGAGCCGACGACCAAACAAGTAAGACACGCAACCTCTTGCCTTCAGGAAACTCGTGTTTGTTTGTTTCCAGTTTTATGAACAATTTATAAATTACTGAGTCAACACTGTACATTTGAAACATTTTTATCTAATTGTATAGGAGCATCTAATAATATATAGTTTCTCTTGTTTCCAACTAGATTCAAAATAGTTTTCTTACTAACGAATCTTCAAAATAAGGACAATATGCTATCCCCTGGTGAACTGAAGTGAACACGGTAAGAAAGATATAGAATAAAAACTTCATAAAAATAAATGAGTGCTGCCAGCAAGTATTATATTACTTGACTGGCTCCTGGAGGTGCTGGGAGCTGATTACCCGATTTAGCTCAGACTTTAAATAACCTCATAAAAGAGTCCAATCCGCAAACTATTTACACCTTTATTGAAGGAGCGAACTTTTTCATATTTTACAAAATAGGTAAGAATTCCGAAAGGAAAACGTAGTGAAGTGTGTAGCAATTGGGAAAAGTCAACACATATGAAATATTGTAATAAATTTTGTTTCCCAATAGAAAACCGGCTAAGATAATTGCTCGTGTTATTCATGAAAATGGGGATAGAGGTCTGTGACCTAATAAACTCGAGATCATTTCAACACTATCTTGCTTTATGCCATAAACACCACTCAAATTCAGCAGGAGAAATAGCCTGTAATGGGAACGCCGGTCCACCTTAAGGCTGGTCTCGCCTCTGTACGGGCAGCTGAACTGATCTGGAACGAGAAAAAAGCCACGGGTGGGGCACTAGTAATAGGTTTTATAAGATGCCACATGTATCGGAAGCTTGGTAATAAAAGTATATACAATTTTAATCTTCAACTTTTCCTTTAATAAAGGTGACAAAGCAAATAGGGAAGTGATATGAAAATGTATTTTTAACAGTGTCTGGGGAGCAATAAATTTTAAGTTCAAGTCAGTCAGATCTTTAAAGATATTTAAAAACTGAAAACAAATAAGAAAGAGCTTGACAAAGACTGCTGAGTCCTTGTCTACGCTGTTTAGTACGTGGTCTATTGTTCAGACTGACAATGCATCGTAGACAATAAGGAGATTTTTTTGATGCCCTATTTTGTGTAAACTTCTGCTTATGTTTGTAAAGATCTGTGATTCCTAACAATCAGGTATCTTCATTTCTTAGTGTTACTTGGCTAATTTCATTAATAGTTCAGAAGGTGTATTTATTTATCAGTTGATGAAAGGCTTGAGACAAAAATTTTAAGCAAGCTTTATTTAATTAAAATAGCTATTATGTGTTATTTATCATTCACATTTTAATAGTCAATACGCACTTTATTAGGCAGATAGGTGCTTCGTGTACATTCTTAATGACGAGGCTGATAGGAGAGAATCTGCTTTCACACTGAGGTGTGTGAAGTCATGTCGATGCACCATTTGCAAAAAAGAACCAGAGTAGAGTCACATTTCTATTATGAGTCATCTTCATGAAGTATTTACATATCACAGTTCTCAGGAGGGTAATACGATTCATGCTCATCGTGGACATCATTTAATGTCTACGTTACATTTTTAAAAGATCTGGATGGGCACGCATTTGGCTCTGCTTTGCAGGGCAAGCTCCGTAGTGACACCGGGTAATCGGTTGGCACGCTTGAATCTGCAGCCGGAAGCATATAAGCTGGTCCTTCAGAGACAGTTTGTGAAGCTCCGACAGCTATACAGTTTGACAACGTGGGGGTTCCGGGGGGCAGGGCACAGCTCAAGCTCTGAAAACTGTTGAGGAGATTCTCATTTTGGGAGGAACCCAAGTGAAGACAACATCTCTACTTGGATCGTACCTGCTTTTGTTCCACAGCCCACAGCAAAAGCTCAGCAAAGCAATGGCAGAGAGAGAGAGCTCAGGTGCCATCATTCTGTGAATTCTTTATGACATCCAGAGGAGTGGACATTGGGGATTTTATCTTGACTTCCCCATGGATCACATACATCATGTTGCTATGACCCTGAGCAGAAAAATCCATAGGAAAAGAGTGCTCGGTGATCTCAGCTGAAGTGGTGTTCTCTCCACCTGCCTCTCTCTAATCCCCTTCTCCTAATAGTTTACTAACCTCAAAACAGCATATTGGATGTTATTCTCACCCAGGCAAGGCTCAGAGTTTAATCAAATATCTCTCCCTTTTTTGCACTCTTGGTTATTAACGTGCATAAAATTGCATGTCTAGCATAAGAAATACGAGGTATAGTTTCCTTTTTTGAGAAGATTCTTAATTTTAAAACGTAAAGGACAATCTTCTTGATAATCCAAATGGGAGTTAAGTACCATTCCAACCTTGCTTTCAATGGGAAATTCAGGAAAGAGTGAGCTACCATTTGCCAACACATTGGACACTTTTGTTTCTTCTCTGGGTCCATGAAGGTAGAAATTTTATGGAGAATAGTTTGTGTCTGAGAATAGTATGTGTACATATTTTGTAAAATTTTTAAAAAACCATTAAACTAATTGAACGGATTAAAAATTTAGGCATTTTGTAGAAGTAGTCTAATTCAGAACCAAAGGAGGGGAGATTAAAAGATCACACCACTGGCTGAGACAGGAATGTCAAATGATCGTGCCACTAACCACAAATCCATTTTGATTGGGTCAGAATTGACCCAGGTGCCTTTGTGCACACTTAGGTGTGTGTCTCTGTTCCTGTGTTTGTTCAAGAGTGTGAGGTAAAGTCACATCCTGTTCCAATCATTGTTATAGCTCATAATACCCACAATGAGAAATTCAGCTTATGAAACAGAAGGCTTTGACCCTAATTAGCAATCAGGTGAGAGAAGCTACTTTTGAGCTTCAAAATGCTGTATATCAATATATCATCAAACAAGCTCTTCTTATTATCTGGAGACTAAGACTAGCATATAATCGAATATTTTCTCAATCTTTGACTAACGCCCTGGAATTTTGGATCTATTTGCCAATACATCTAAATGTTGGAAAGACGCCCCCAGTGTTTGAATGGTTTAAGAGCTATGATAAATTTATTTTAATGGGCGCTGCCAAACTTTAAGTGGAGATAGGGTTTATACAGGTTAGTTAATCCAAACCACAGTCATTTTTAGAAATAAGTGAATACAATTTATTGCATGTCATAGCTGGGTATAGCAAAATCTTTGTAAGATTGTTGAGCATCTCACATTACAGATACATACCAGAATTTCATTCTTTAGATCGGCAATCTCTACCCTGAGTTCATTTTAGTCTTTATACATTTATTATCAAAGACCATTCATGCATTCATGCATTCATACATTCATGCATTTATTTATTCAGCAGCCACTTTTTGGAAAGCCTGCGAGGTCTAAGACATTCTGCTTAGGGGGGCTAATTCGGAGAAAAATGAGATGACATCCTCACATTCAAGAAACTCACAACTGTTTACAATGACCCATAGTTTTAATATTGTGAACTAACACCACACATTTGAAATATACCTCTTCTTATAAGAAATGGGGCGGAGTGAATTTAAAAGATACTAACAGTGGGGGAAATGTACCCTCCAACAGGTTTCACTTATCTCATTTAACAACTATTCCCTTTTTTACACAGCACCCCCACGCCACCCCCACTCCTGCTGCCTTTGGAAAACCTGGAGAATACAGTTCTCTCAGCTCTGCGTTCCAGGTTCCCCTTGACCCTCCTTTTTATTGCCTTTAAAATGCTCTACTTTGAAAGCCATGGCCCTGAAAGGTTAACAGAAGTGACATGAAAATCTTTAAAGTAATGAAATTTGAAAAATGTATTGACTCTTATCTACTTTACCTTGACAAAACAATACAAAACAAAACCCCCAAACAAGAAATCGTGGCAACATTCCTTAAAGTAGCTAGCTTTCGGACCGATAGTGCAGGATTGGTGGAGGTCCGCATGGCAGAGGAAACTGCTGGTTCTCCGGAATAACAAGCCTGTGCCAGGCAACCCCCTGACCAGGGTTCACATCAACCTCAAAAACAATCGCCCCTGCAGATTGAGATTGGTCAGAATAAATGCTCTGCTGTCAGAGTAACAGAGCTTAATCTGCCTTTTCATTAACTGTCTAGCATTGGTGGGGAATCTTTTTCCTGCCAAAGGCCATTTGGATATTTATAACATCATTCTCAGGCCATACAAAATTATCAACGTAAAAATGAGCCTGCTATATTTGGTCAGGCTAATTTGGTGGTATTGATTTTGAGGGTCTTATAAGGCCAAGCCCGCAGGCAGGACATTCCCCACCGCTGTTAGGTAAGGAAGGAATCATTCTTCAGAAGTGTAAATCAGTGTCTTCCACTTCTGGAAGAGAGATCAGAACTTAAGACTGTCAGCGTTCTAAGGTGATTATACATGTAAAGCCCGCGTGCTCAACAGAATTAGGACATCAAGGGCAGGCAACTAAAGAGGCAGATGAAATGAAGTAGTCTGTGGCATTAGATTTGACAAGGAATTTTTGAAATTATTATAAATCTATTAGGAAACAATGGACTATTACATGTAAAATTTTTTTACTCTTCATATATATGATCAGAAGTCAATTGGATATTCAATTAATAACACTATTCAGTGAACTACTAGTAGACCTAGGAACAATAGGAGTCTTTTGCTTTATAATGATTCTTATTTGCTAGAGTAAAATAATAAATCCTAGCACTTTAGGATGAATAAAACAGTAAAGGAAGATAGATATATTTAGAATTTTTTCTTTTTATACCCACTTCTAAAGTACTGCATAGTATTCATACCAGGTAGATCTAATTTTACTTTTATTTCAAATACTAAATATTGAGTAACAGGTTAATAAGAGAAGTAAACTATCATTTTCATCTAAGATTAACTCTATTGCACAAGCTCCTACATAGTAAAAAGCACAGTTAATAATCAATACATTGTGAATATGCAAAGTGAAAAAGGATATCTAAACTAATGATGAGATCCCCACTTTTGGATTCTTGCACCCACATTCTTAAAGAGTAGTGCCAATATTCACAAGAGAAAGCTTAAAATTATCAGAATAAAATCAATTTTATTTTACTTTAATAATCTATTAAAATTTACCTATTTGAATACATACATATATATCTCCCAAGATCTTTTTTTTGTTGTTTTTTGTTTTCGTTGTTATTGTTTTAGGAAGAGGGCAAACATAAAGCAAAGAAGGAAAGGAAACAAATGTCTATTGAATGTCTGCTTTGTTTTTTACCCTGATGGCCATCCTGTGACGGTGGTTTTATTATCCCTGCTTTTACAGAGGGAGGACCGCCGGCTCGGAGAGTTTAAGTGACTTGCCCAGGATTGTAAGGTAAGTGGCAGAGCAAAGAAACACCCTCCAGAGGGTCTACCAAAGCTGTCCACCCTCCACAACTCTAGTCGGGCTTCACAGCATACAAGGAAATGTTTCTGCTTTTGTTTACAGGTTTTTTTGTTTTGTGGGAGGCTATTAGGTCAGAGAAGTGATGAGTAAGCCCTAGATTTACCACTTTAGTTTTTCATCTAGCAGGTGAGCTCTCAGAGATATGGGGGCGAGAATCCTGTCTTTCTTGTTATTTCTGTTCCAATAGTTCGAGGAAGAGCTCAGACTTGTCTCACTGATTTGATATTAGGGATAATTGACTTAGTGCTTCCATCAACATAAAAACGCTGGATTTTAAAAAGAAATGCGGTCTTTAATAATTAGTGTCTGAAAAGCTTCATGTCAGAAACGTGTTTCCTTCTCTTAAAATGTGATTCCCACAATGGTTTTTATCGGCTTCGTGGGAAGACTGCCATCTACTGAAGCAACGGTACCTTTCATTTCTCACATGCAGACGTGGAGAGGAGGGTTCTCGAAGTGATGTTTATCATTTTTATAACCATTTTACTTCCATTCTGAATACAGGCCTTACCATCTAAAAAAGTTTGTGTCGCTAAATTAAAAATTAATAACAATATGAAAATACCATCATTTAAGACAGACTTTGACCTTTCAACTTATGTTCCTCCAGTCAAAAGGAAACTGTTTATTTTTTCAGTTTCATGGTAATTAGGAACAAGGTCGCTAATCATGTGGCTTATTTGTTGAATGTATGTCTTGCACTGAGCTGCCGTTTGTTGCCTCTTCTGCTCAGTGACAGCCCAGCCCCAGGAGTCAGCAGGAAAACAGCACATTCGGGCCCTTCTACTGAATCTGTGTGTTTATTTGTTTTCAGTTTGCGGGGTATGTCACTCTTTGTGAAAGGGGAGGGGGATGAAAGTTTGTCCTGGCTTCCCTCACACAAAAGAGAGCCAAATTAGGACTTTTTCCCCTTAGCTCAGGAACTCGGTGTGGAGGCAAGTGGATTTGATATGGGAAACCTTTCCACCAATGTGGTTATATAGGTACCACCCTTTTCTCAATTAGTGCCATTAATAAAATGCTATAAAGCTTTCTATTAAGAGGACATTTTTTAAAAAGGCACTGGGTTTTAGAAGTCTGTGTTTTAATACGAAATTCAAAATCATCGTAATAAGCTTAGTATGAAAGCTTAAAAGTGATCAGAAAAAGAGAAGAAAATTTATAATATTTCTTTATTCTGATTATTTTCAATACATGTTTATAATATAATTTGTATTATATTACATAATAAAAATATATAACAAAATTGATTACTTACTGGGTTTTATTTTCATGGCTTGTTGAGTCCACAACTATTGCAGGTGGAAGTCAATGTCAAAATAACCTCTATACAATTTTTGTAGTAACAAAGTAACTTTAGTAAAATTTCTATTCATATTGCTTTAATAGAAAGTTACTTATGCTTATAGCTTCCTGGAAACTCCCAACCTCCTCATATATATCTTTGCAGTTATAGTTTTCCACTAAAAGTTCAGAATGGGAGGGTAAAATTACATTCACACTCACAAACTTGTAGGCAACCAAAATTTTTAAATGGCCAAGATGAAAATTATTTCAAAGTGATGCTAATTCCACTGGAAAAGAAGAGACAATTTCCCAGGGTAAAAGAATAGAAACCGTAAATTTGATATTGTTGAAAGAAACATTTTAAACTTGCTGAGTTTTTAAATGTGATTCTTCTAAACATACACAGGGGTGGGAAAAATAGGTTTACAGTTGTTCATATGGAAAAAGACACAGAGTTTATGATGACTACAATAACTTTTATACACTCAAAAGAATGCCACAATGCAACTGTAAACCTGCTCTCGCCCACCCTGTGTGTCGCCCCGACTGTCTCTGTGTCCACTCAGTGTCTGATGTACCGAGGTTTAGCACATCATGGCAAGGCAGCAGAGAATCCAGAACTGAAATAGATAACCTAAGGTAGTTCAGTTCAAAGATCTGATTCTTTGTTGTTTTTGTTTTCTTTCTCTCTTAAACATTTTTTTCTCTATTTATTTATTTATTTGTTTGTTTTTTCCATCACCACTTAAGTCTTTGAGGATTTAGTCTCTAAGGTCATGTCCAAGCTCTGATCCTATGATTCCATGAAGTGTCTCTAAATTATCATCTTTATCCTGCTTCTTTCTTATGGTTCATCCACCTACACATAACTGGGTGCTCACTCCTTCTTGGCATCTCCGTTCTCCCGAGTCAGTCCTCTGGCAAGTAGAAAGCCTGTGAATTAAGATTCCTGCAAATATTTTTTAAGTGTATAACTTTGACCTGTGAAAAATGATTAAGGTGCCTCGTTAGAGAAGGAAAGATGGAATATGGAGGTTTGCAAGTACGGATACAATACTAGGAAACAAAGTTCTGTCTTGCTACCCTGCGCTTTCACTTGACATTCCGTTAGATTTTCTCAGGGGTTTTCTTTGCTTTGTTCTTTCCCACATGCCTTTGTTCTTTCTTTACTGCCTATTTATAGCATACGGGCTGGGCTTGCAATTATTTTAGCTCTTCCAATGCACATTCGACTTTTACCACCAACATGTTTCCCAACACCATGTCCACTTTACCTTCCTGCAGTGTGAGCTGGTTCTGTGGGGGCGCGTGGCGCCCGAGCCTGCGGACCCAACGTGCAGACTCGCTGCGAGCCACGTTCCTGCGGCCTGAGTTCAGGACTAGAGACTAGGAAACTCGCATTTCAAAACTTGATTCTGCCAGATTTTTAAAAAATGGTTTAATATAGTTTTAGAATGCATGCAAATATTTTTTTCTCTCTTCACTGTAACAATTGTAATTCTGCTAGCATACCTCCACAGGGTGATAATACTAGTTTACTAAATCCCCCAGGTTTCTTTAATGCCTTCTAAATTCTAAGGACAAAAGTTACTGTAAAGATGACTTGGGGGGAAAAGTGCTGGTGATAGTTGATTTTAATTATTCAATTTAAAATTACATAAATGTAACTCTTGGGTACTTTTTTTTTCCAATGGGATTTGTACTATAACAATAAGTTATTCAATTTTGATTCAATCTAGTCCTGGTAACCATATGAAGTAAGAAGAATACTTAAACAGTCCTTATAAGGCTTCATAAAAATACTATGCTTCAAAAACAAACAACAACAAGGAATACCTCTTTTGTTTCTCTGACCTATATCCTAGGAAGAAAGTTTGATGGAAATACTGAGGACTGGAGTTTCCTGAACCTGATTCACCGGCAGTGTTCAGAGGAGAATTTAAATTGTCCATTGTCTAAGTGGTGAACAAAAATAGGAACTTTCAAATTTTCAATTGGGTTAACATCTGTTGGGCAAACTGTTTGCTTAGCCTTATTTTGACATTCACTTCCCTCTCTGCCCCTGTGTCTCTTTGCACATCTGGGTGTGTGGTGAGGGCACCGCAGAGGCAATTACAAAGCCAGAGGCCAGTTATGGACCCTGGATTTTCCATTTTTAGCCTCTATTGCAATATAAGGATATCCCAAGAGTAGTCTGGGTGGACTCCACAGGAAGAAAGATCTTGATTTAAAATACAAATAAAACCAAAGTTGCAACAAAACAAAACAGACTTTTAAAAGGCCGATGGACACAAATAAACACAACTAAAAGAGTTCATTTTTAAAAACTGCTATGAAGATGCTGAAATGTTTTTATTTGAAGCAGAGTATAACCTCTATTAAAAAGAAATATTTTAGAAACAAGAGTTAGAAGTTGAGACATTCAGGTGGAAGCTGGCTTAAAAGGGCAGGATGTGGAAATTATCGAGGGCAGAGGCTTTGGGTAAAAGAGCTCTGGGTCCCATCCTGGCTCTGCCATCTCTCGGCATTGCCTGGGGCGAGTCATACAACTCCTCTAAGCCTCAGTTTCTTCATACGCAAAATGGGGATATAATCCTGATAATGATGAAAGCACCTATCTCATAGGGTTATTGGAGGGTTTACTACAATAATGCATACATTATTGATTGGAGCTTGGCATGCGAGAAAAAAAGGAAATTACTAGTAGCTGTTGGTTATAATGAGATTGTTGAATGATGTTATGTGATAGCATCAGTGCAAGATTTGATCAATTGCAATAGTGAAAATGTGACAATGATTTTATAATGAATTGGGGAGCAAAGTGATTTGCCAAATAGCATATGAAGGGGCCATTAACTGAAGAAAACAACACTATCTGCTTTGCTATGACCGTCTGGAATAGTCATCATTCTAGTGCCTTTCCTACAAGCCCATTCTGAGTGAGGAAGCATTCCAACAAGGAGTGACAATAGTCCACATTCTCTCAAAGATCTTACACAGTGCTACTACGTTTGGCAACTAGAACTAAAGAGAAAAACCACAGTGGTATCTCAAATTAGGTTAAAACATCCATTGATAGTCTTCAATCATTCCACTTATCTTCTGTAAAAGTCCTCTAAGGGTACCAGTACATTTTTTAAATGTAAAACTGACCATGACACTCACCCAGATAAAAGCTTCTAAAGGTGCCCAGTGCTGTCACTGTAAATCCCAGAGCATCCTACAGAGTCCCCGGAATTGCCCTCCATGCTCCAGCCTCACCCAGACCACTCCCCTGTGTGCCCCAGCCTACAGCAGCATTGGCATTTGCCCTGATGCCCAGAGGTCTCCTTTGCTTCTGTTACTTGACTTTATATCATTTTCTCCTCTTTGCAGTACCTCCAGTCCTTGGACAGGCTACTTTCTATTAAGTCTTTTAAGACTCAGCTCAACCACATTTCTCCGTAGGGAAGCATTTCCTCTCTGATTTCCACTTCACCCCAGCTGTTAGGGGTACCTAGGTGAGCAGTTCCCTACCCCCGTGAAACTGCACTCCAGTTCTCATTTACTCATTTGTGTCCTGGGTATTCCCCCACTAGGTTGTGAGTATTTGAGGCTGAGAATAATGTCTTGTTCATCACTTATAGTAGAATCTCAATAGATATAACATAAAAGACTGGTTTCTACGAAGCTCTTCTAGATCTACCTATTGTATAACAAAGTGAATATGAAAAATTATAGTTTCTGATTTTTTTATTCTTTTGGATTAGTACAACGTGTTCCCCAAAGGTAAAGCTCCTTGAGCCTTTGGTCCTAAAACATAACTTGAGAACAAGCCTAAGAACGTCGTAATGCCTGCATTACACACCATAGGTTGGGCAGGAGTGCAATGTGCCTTAAGTAATCAGAGATTCAAGGAGAAGTAATATCAGCTTGGTTCTTACTCCAAAGCTAGAGGTCTGGGTTTGCCCTTTACAGAAGAGCAAGACGTAGGATTCCTCAAGGCCAGATGATGTTTTATTCATCATAAAGTGCATCACTGGAATTTGATAAATGATAGCAACGAGGATACTCAAAGGCTTCTTAGATATACGTCTGTGCTAAGTGGAGAAATTAACTCTGTGTCTACACTGGCCTGTGTTTGTGCGTCCTTACTGCTCCTGGCTTGAGAATCACTGCAGTGACTAAGGGATGACTCTTCCCAGCACGATCACACGGTTTGGACACTGCCCTCCGAGTTTCCCCCCAGTGTCTGCAATCACAGTGTCACATTTAAATATCAGTCATTGTTGCATAAGTTCTTAATTTCCAAAAAATTTTTTTAAACTTGTTTTTTTACACCAACTTGGGTGGTTATTCACATCTATAAAATCAGTGTTATACCTACCTGCATCCCCGTATTTTTCAGGCTCTTTAAAAAATACAATGACTTTAAATACAAGTGTGTGGGTATCCAAACCACAGGGGCAAAGAAGGAGATTCTAGGAAAAGATAACCCAAGATAGTCCTTACTCTGTTGAGAGGGCAACTGAATACTTAGCAAGAGTGGTTTATTGCCATTGACCTGGTTTTTATATGCCTCTCATTTTGTCAGTTCTACAATACCCTTTTTTATGCAGCGAGTTCCATGTGCAAAAGATGTTTTCAGTTCATAAGGATATAAAACTATGTTCAACTGTATTCTATAATGGGAAAATAGCCATAAATATGGAGTGAGTCAAGGCATTCAATTATTGCTCCCTTTCCTTTGAAGTAAAATGATATTTTGATTATCCAATTGAAAATACAGTAGCTTATCTGTTCAGAATAAATTTGTAACCTATCAAAAAGCCATTCATTGACTGGGAAATCTAATTTTCTGCCAATTATGCAACTCAATGTGTTTAATCATTAACTTGAAAAGAAGAAATTCAGTTAAAGAAAAAAGGAATCATAAGTCTTCATTGTTATTTCTAAATTATCTCTCAATTAGTGTAATGGTAAGCAAAGAATGGCAAAGAAAACTAAGTAGCTTTCTTTTCCCCTAAAAGTAGAAGCTTAAGATCTCTGCTAATTGATGTCAAATACCAAATATTTATTTAAAATTACAGAAAAGGCTTCCTCCACCACAACTAAAGAGCAGATTAAAATTTAGAATAAAGATTTAACTCTAATTTTCTATAATCATTTTTTAATATGTTTTTATTGATTTTAGAGAGAGAGGAGGAGAGGGAGAAAGAGATAGAAACATTAATTGGCTGTCTCTTGCTTGCCCCCTTTAGGGGGTTGAGCCCACAACCTGGACATGTGCCCTGACTGGGAATCAAACCAGTGACCTCTTGGTGCATAGGACAATGCTCAATCCACTGAGCTACACTGGCTGGGCTCCTATAATCTTTTGATTTTTAATTGTTTCAGTGAAAGATAATATAGTTTTGAGGCCCCAGAAACTTCCTTACTTTCTTAGTATTCAAATATAAATGAAAATAATATATCTAAAGTCCAAATAAATGAATCAGATCTATTTATTGATTTTGCTCCACAGATAGTTTCAAACTGAAAAAAAAAAAAGTGTTTATCTCATTTAAGAAGTTGCTAAATGGATTTTACAAACTCACTATTACTAGCAAGTGCCATTAGCAGCTAAAACCACAATCAGATATCAAGTCCATGCTGTTCTACACAGATGATAGTCTTATGAATAGTAAGAAAGAAATCATGAATTATATGGTAAATGTGATTATAAGCTTCTTAAATTTAGATTCCAAAATATTTGGGGTAATTTTTGGTACATTCAGTGAAACTACACACCTCATTGACTAGTAGAGTTTAGACACTGGTATTTAGGCTCACAACAGCAATAGATACTACAGAGGATTTCAAAGAGGATGATAGAATTCTGCCACTCGGGCCGGAGGGGGAACATGCCTGCCCATACACACATATGTACAGTTTCTTTTTTCTAATACATTTATGGGGCACCTGCCGTAAGCTCCCGGTCCTGCCGTGGACAGTGAAGATATCAAAATGAGTAGAACACACCCCTTCACTTGCTCAGTCTAGTGGGGGAGACGAATATCTGCATGGGGGTAGGAGAAGATCATTGTTAAAAACACACTTGAGAATAAAAATTCAAGGCTAACTTCTATGTGCTCTTTTAATTACTTCGTTTCCACAAGCGAAACTTCCTTTGACCTTTCTTGTATAAATAGTGAAACAAATACTAAATTCTGCTTGTCCTTGTAGGCAGCTGGTGAGAGCTCTCTAAAAGGTTACATATCCGTGTCTTTAGGTTTCCTTTTGAAGCCAGGTTTAAAGAAAAAATACAAGCCCATAGATAGATAGTACAGATGTTTGAGGGCAACTGAATACTTCTTTTCATATTTTCCTTTCCCATTGTTCCTGTCTTCTTCCCCTCTGAATAGTTGCTTATTATATATTTTTATAGCTCTATATATGGAGAAGATAGGCCCGAAAGCATTTTATGAAATGTAATTATAAGATACCACAAAAGCCACAAGAGAAAAAGAGCCTAAAAGAAAGAACAAAGCTAAAACGAAATCTTCATAGTTCCCATCCAGCAGTGTAAGAGCGTCAGGATGGGGGAACAGTCACAGAAACAGGTGAAAACGCAGGGAAATTGTGGCTTTCGGAGTACAGGGAAGTTTTCTACAGGGAAGTAGAAACCCTGATTGTGGAAAGATCAGGTTCTCGAGATAAAAGTGCAAAAATGTAGGTGTGTGTAATGTGGGAAGATGACAATGTAGGTTTCATAACCAGGTACTTTTATTTAACATGATTTATTGTGATTTGGAAGAACATTGTTCAGTATTATTGGAATAGGTCCTATGTGTACTTTAAAAAGCCTGTTTCTGAGACATGATCTGGAAGAGGCGGTCCAGTGTGGGTTTTTACCCCCCTGCCACGGCTGCACCCTTTGAACTTTATTTGGAGGCGACTGTGAGTGTGTGCGGAAGGGGGGTGAATATAAATGTGTTTTTCTAAGCAATTTCCCTTTAATTAAAAATGTGTTTTGGATTTATATTTATTTACACTTGAATTATCAAAATGTTCCTTTGGAAGAATTTTTTCCCTTTGAGGCATCTTAACTCACCCTCCCGGAAGCCACATTTTGCCATAAGTAGAAAAACTCTACACCAAAAAGTTGGAGTTTTGTTCCAGACTCTAACCCTACAATTTTGTGTGGGTTTTAAACTTGGCAAAACGCATGATCCCATCCCTAATCACAATCCGTAATAGTACAGTGTGTGACAGTGGGGACAGGAGAAGGACTCTCCCGAAATACCAATAAATCCACCCAGGAAGTGTCTGCGTTTTACTGTTCCCTCTGCCCACTGACCCCATGAGAAGTTTTCCTCCAAACTGACCTCTTTTTGTCCCCAAGATATTAGATAAACAGAGATCCTGAAGCCTGCTGAC
Source organism: Molossus molossus (assembly GCF_014108415.1). Classification (NCBI taxonomy): domain Eukaryota; kingdom Metazoa; phylum Chordata; class Mammalia; order Chiroptera; family Molossidae; genus Molossus; species Molossus molossus. Next base: position 54,935,888 of record NW_023425346.1, read on the forward strand.
CATGTATCTCATACTTTCAAATCACAGGTCTAATTACAGAGATGCTCGCCTCACTCACTGCCCACCATCTGTTTTAAGCGTGCAGGTCGCTTTGGTTCTCGGTACCTGGAGCATATTCCAGCCGGGAAGTTCCCGCACAGCTCTCTGCACGACCCACGGGGTTCTTCACCCGGGAGAGTTTTACTTGTAAATGAACTTTCTGAAAGGCACGGTGTAAAACAGACAAAATGGTATTTACACCTAAATCCAGCAACTATCTGACCTCTTTACTGGAAAAAAAAAAAAAAGAATGGTTTTCTCTGAGTCATCTCAAAATCGAGCCAAACATTAATTTCTCCTCTAAGGGGCTTAGATGGGGTTCTGGTTAATCCCGACAAAGTGTCTCTTAACTTTCCTAGTTTTGCTCCGTGTACATGTGGCCCAGCCTGGTCCTCTAGGTGACAATGCACTCCATCCTCCAGGCTGGGGCCTCCGCTGGATTGCTAACCACACCTCGAAGCCTCGGAGGTTCAAAGCCCGGGCCTTTTACTGCTGCTAATGGCATGTATGGAGAGTGCAAAAATATCAAAACAATGAAAGTAATAAGAGCATCTTTAAAAGGTATTTGTTAGCACTCACCCCATGGGCTTAACTATTATTTAAGGGAAACATCATAATTGTGGTGAAATTATAGATTACCGTTTCTCAGACTTCCTACAGCTAACCTCTACCCATTATGCTCCTATATTTGGAGTAGTCCACTGAGCTAGTTGGAGGAAGGCCATTAGCTCAGTGCTTGCAACTTGAGTTATAGAAAGAAGAAAAGAGAGAAACTTTTATGATAATTCTTATTTCATAAAGTGTCATGTTATTTATAGAAAAATGAGACAGTAAAGTGTGCTTTCTTTTAAATCTGGCCCGTACTGCACCCTGTAATTTATGGTAATATAATAAGTGATTTGAAAATAAAGATTTGAGACAACATTTCAGCATTAGTGTTTTTAAGACAAAACAAACATTCAAAATAAAACCTAAACCACTAAAGTGAACTCTATCATTAAATGCCTACTTTTTGCTAAATTTGTAGTTATGGCAGCTCAAAATCTCAAACTCTTCAATTGTGACCTCTTGCAAAGTAAAAATAATTGTATTATTTTCTGTGGCATGAGGGCATTATAGCCCATGATTTTTTTCTCCCCCAAGTCCAACTGGATTTGCATCAGCTGCTATTAAATGGGATTAATGAACTTAGAGGAATTTAAATAACAGTATGAGATTTCAGAGATGAACAAACGGCCTATAATATTTCAGGCTCCTGATTCTGAATTACAACAGCTTTGTCTCATAGGGCTCATAGAATCTTATTTCATTGTACATTTATAAATCAGTGTGAACTTTTTAGCTCCCATGAAATAAATTAAATTCAAAGCCTTCTTTCCTGTCCACGGTCTGCAATCTACTAACATACTATTGTGCCAAAAATTAATGTGAGAAATACTGTAAATAATAAACGTCAGACAGTTCTATTGAGATCATTAATGCTGTGAAACAACTCTCTCACCTTCATTCATTATGTTTTCTGTCATTTGAGCAGAGAATGCTGCACGTCTCGCCACTCACGGTGTGGAGTGAAATGATGATGAGGAGAAATCCCTCAAGTTAAGGACATAATAGCAGAGTTGCCTTCCACTCCTGTCCCCAACCCCCGTACCCCTTCCCTTGTCTGGGTGGGCTGCTCTAAAAAGCTATTATAACATTTTACACCCTTTTTATCTTTGCACTTTTGAGTTGTTCATTTTTATTATCAGCTTTCTAGATAATTGATCTTATTCCAAAATCTCCTTCAGAGAACTCTCATGACGGGAAGAAGCTTCTGCTTATTATCCCACCTTTAGGGCAAAGTTGTTTCCTCCTGTTTGCATTTAGGGGGAAAAAAAATACTCAATTTATTAATTCACTTAAAATTTCAGTTTTTTTGTTTGTTTGTTTTTGTTTTTGTTTTTTATGGGAGCCTAAAGCAATTCTAGAATTATCTTAAAGTTCTATACTCATGATCACATTTTTCCACTGAAATACCTTTCGGCCAAAGGTTCTGCTTCCTCCTGTTGAAGTGTACAAGAAATATCTGTTGAATAATTTGAATTGAAAGAGATTAGTGTAGATTAGTGGTTCTCAGATTTGAGCGCCTGCCGGAGTCATTGGAAGGCTTATTAAAACACAGGGATGTGTTGCCCGGCCCGTGTGGCTCAGTGGATTGAGCGTCGTCCCACGGGCTGAGAGGTCCCAGTTTGATTCCTGATCAGGGCACATGCCTGGGTTGCGGGCTTGATCCCCAGTAGGGGGCATGCAGGAGGCAGCCGATCAATGTTTCTCTCTCACATCGATGTTTTTATCTCTCTCTCCCTTCCTCTCTCTCTCTAAAAAAAAAAAAAAAAAAAAAAATCAATACAAATATTATAAAAAAACCACCACAGGGCTGTAGCCTGAGAATGTGCATTTCTAACAAAATCCTAAGTGTTGCTGATATTGTTGGCCTGGGGACCACATGTTAATAACCTTGGGATAGATAACCTTGAAGGATTCTTGATTTTTTGTTTCCAGATACTGAAATATGCAAAATGTCTGTGATATAAATGAAAGAAAATCATGTCTTTATCATTGAATAGTAAAGACATTTCAACTTTTTTGAAGTAGTATCCCTAAGAATCAAGTACAATTTACTGACTCTTCCTTTTTTTTTTTTGATATGTGCCCCTAGCAGGAACCGAACTCAGGACCCTCTGGTCCACAGGCCAATGCTCCAACTGCTGTGCCAAACTGGCCAGGGCTGACTCTTCCTTCTGTCGTGTCAATAAACTAATATTCTCACAAATGCTTTATGGATTATTGTTGATAAAAGAAACTTTACGTATTCCACCAGCTTAAAGAATTTGCTTTATTATAGAGTTCCTTTCATGCAATCCCTTTGTCTTTGTGTTATTGTTGTTGTTTTAATGTTTAATGAATCTGTTGTGTGCATTCTAATATTTAAAGGCAGGTAGGTATAAGGAGGTATTACATTTTGCAGCACCGTTTAAGATGTTACACAATTTATAATAGAGGTCCCAAATAATAAATCCAGTTTAACAACTTTTAAAGAAGTTAGTTCAATGTTAAGGACTATGCCTCTGTTGTTTCAGGGAACATGTTGAATGCAGACTGCCCCTGGGTGCCTCCAACCTCAGCAAAACAGCATATCTGGGCCCTGCAAAAAGTCAAGCTCTTCATTGTTAACAACCTCTTGAATGACCTTAATTCACCTTTATGAACTGCCCTGTGAATGCTGCCTGTCACTAATTTGATCACAAATACTGGAACTGGCTCTGTGAATGGGCACAGTCTAACTCCTCCACCCACAGATCATGATTCAGGCTGTAAAATGGATTAGCCAAAGAAATCCCAGCATCTGGATTAGCCTCTGTGCACCCCCAATTCGTGAGGCGAATAGCCTTTCACAGCACACACCGAGCGCTGTAGCTTCGGTATCACTCGGCGGGCTCGAAGACGGGAACTCCATTTCCTCTGTGCTTAAGTCAAATACCCTTTTTGGTCCAAATGTCTGCAACGTACAGTGTCTGTACAAACTGACGGATAACTCACAGGTGCTTCTTGGAAATATCTACAAACAGTATCAGCCCAGTCCTTACTGACGTTAGAGATTCTAAACCTTAGCAGAAGCTCAGGAAAGGGGCCACCAGCAAACCCGGTGTCTGCAGATTATTTCTATGAAACTTGTGAAGCTAAGGACTGAGGATGTTGCCCATAGACATACTCCAAATCACCTTCTCGTTACCTCACAGTTAAATACATTGTATTCAAAATGGTCAAACAATGAAGACCCTGAGATGCTCTCCTAAAGTCTCGCAACTCAGAGTGTGGTTGGTGGGTCTGTAGTGTGAGCATCACTATCAGCAGCCTGTAACTCAGACTCTGCATTTTTACAAGATCCCCAGTAATCCACATCCACAGTAAAGTTTGAGAAGTATGTTCTAAAGCATTTGTTCTAAAATGTGGGCTTTACGCCACCTTCCCAGCCCCACCTGGGTTGCTTCTTAAAAAATCCTGTTTTGCTTACCATCTGGGTCCCATTTAAATCTCCTTAGTCAGAATTTCTGAGGGTGGTGGCCAAGAATTTGCAATTTAAACAAGTATTATAGGTTCTTGATGCTCCAAATGTGGTCCAAAGACCAACAGGATCTGCATCACCTGGGAATTTGTTAGAATTGCAGACTCTCTGGCCCCATCTGCTAAATCAGTACCTGCATTTTAACAAGATCCCCAGGTGATTCCTGTGCACATTAAACTTTGAAAATCATTGCTCCAGGTGATTCTTGTACATACTAAACTTAAACAAATACTGTTCTAAAATACATAATATTGTGGTAGGCATGAAAAAACATCCCTCTATGATATTCAGTCTCCTGTACCTTTAAATGGCAAAAACAACAAACAAACTAACTAACAAACAAAAAACTCCACATTCAGGCCCACTTGTAATAATTGCAGGACAGGGCTTAAGCAGCAAATCGAGGACCATATACCAACTTCTAAATATTTGAGAGTTTTCTGTTATACTTAAGCAGCCGTAAAGTAAAATATCTTCTGTCCTCTTATAAAATTTTACTTTTTTGCTACCTGGAAGGCCAGGTTTTAGGATGTTTAGACCTCTAGGATTTCTCTGCTAGAATGTGGCAGAGCAGAGAACCTAGCACTAGTCCCTGGTTCTCTGTTCCACTTCTCTTGACAGCCCTAGCTCTATCCCACACCGGAAGGTTGCAAGAACATTTTTGTTACCACCCTAACTTGCACCTTGCAACACCTGGGCATAGCTAGAGGTATGGACTCTGACACCATGGTCTTTGCTCAGAAGAACAAACCCAGTTAAGAGGCCTGTGCATACTCTCAAAAGACACTGAGACTCTTGGGACGGCCATTCTAGCTTCCGGTATTCTAGGCACATTTAAAGGAGAGAACAAGTGCTTTGGGTGACATGTCCTCTTTGCAAAGCAGACTCTTTACCCTGTGCCAAAGGGTCAGAACAAGGTCTGGGTTGGCACCCAGGTGAGGTCTCAGGGTGGTACTGTTGGTGATGCTGGATTATGGTGACTTTCTGAACATAGCAAATCACAAGGCCCTGTAGGATCTGGCTAAGGGAATGGAATCTAAAACTGTGCCTATTTATGTTCATATGTTAGACCCACTACTTATTATCTGTGTTACATTCAGCTAGTTATTACCTCCATTCTTGTTGTTTGTAAATGAGGGTAGTGATGAGAACATCTCATAGGATTATTGTGAGAATTAAATGAAAATATGCATTTAAAGCACTTAGTATTATGCCTAAAACATAGAAATCTTAAGTAAATGCTAGGTATTATCATTATAGATTACTATTTTTACAACTTTGCTACTTAGGCATAACTATATACTGACCAAAGCATTTTGATATTTATAATCACCATTTATGATAATTCAAATAATGGAGGCACCTTTGTTCACAAGTAATAGGGCCTTAAGAGACTGTTAGAAGAGGAACCTCTTTTTATTTTAAGGGACTATACTTCTAGCTATTTGTGAAAATGGTTGATAGAAGAATAAGCTAGTGCCAAGAAAAGCAATAGGAGGGAAAAAAGAATTAGAGTTTGCGTTTGTGGGGAAGGAACACTGAGGGAGGAGTCCAGTTCTGGAGAAATGGCTAAAATGTAAACCTAAGGTCTTGGGAGGAAGTAAGGGGAAGAGGGTACCTGGGAATTCAAGGAAGAAGGAAGCACAGAATTTCAATAAGAAGGTAAAAGGCTACACTGTCCAGAAGAGAGGTTGAGCACAATGAGGAATGCAAAGCTACCTCTCAAGCTTGCAGAAAGTTGGTCATTGGCGATGTTGCCAACCACCATTGCAGTTGAGTTGGGAGGATGGGTTCAGGAGCCAACAGGGGCTGAAGAGTGTTAATTGCACTTTCAAGAAGCCTGATTGTAAGGGAAGAAGAAAAGACAAAGACAAATGACATCAGGGATAAATGGGGTCAAGAGAAGACAATTGGATGTGTTTGACTTGTTTTTCTATGTTTGAGAGCCTTCATCATCCACATTCAAAACCCACTCCTTGTACCAAAGCTGACGATATTAAACACAGGGACAGATCTGAAAAGTGGGGGGAATGATTCAGAGGAAAGGGATAAGGCAAAGAAGGTATAAATGACACGGTAATATTCCAGAGAAAGAGAGTTTCTGACCACAGTACTGGTGAAATTATGGGACTTTTCATATTTTTCTAATTCACTGTATTTTCTTTATAAAGACTAAAGAAGGTCATCTGCTGAGGGGGAGAAGGGTGGGAGTGGAGCAAGGGACAGAGATCTTCTATAGCACATTAGGCATGAGATAGTGAGATAAACCTAACAGGTAAATGTGCATCGTGGACTCGGTGCATGGCTGAGTGGGCAGGCTTTTCTGTGACATTGATTGTGTAGATAATTGCTTCATATTTCCACTGTCTGGGTAGATACTACTTATAGATTTTAGATGTTTCCCTAGAGCTATGAACTGTCACCATAGTTCATGCCTTACAATAGAAACTAAACAAGGCTTTTTGGAAAGAGAGAAGAAATGTTTTGCATCAAACTTCATGACATGCCATGCTGCTAATGCGTTTTGAATTCCACACTCCAAAACATCTGGCAAGGCTCCCATGATTCATGCATCCATTGAGAGCTCGGAGCTCCAAATTTAGTTAAATAAATTGTTAAGAATGTGTTTTTATTATATAAACTTGAGCTCAAAATAGGTCCAAATACTCTTGGAAATTTCAAACATGAATCCCATAAATGGTTCTAGATTTTGACTGTCGAGGTCTTAAGGGCTAAACAATTACTTAACAATGATTTTAGGACAGAGAACACACCATGGAATTGTTGCTTTGCCTTTAACCGTTGTGAACATTTCTTACAGGATATTTCAGTAATTGATAATTGATATTTAGCGTGGCTATTTCTGCCTTACAAGGAAATATGTTTACACTCAAAATATTTTGCTGTATTTGGAGTAAATTTTAAACCTTGAAACTGTTGGCATCATGCCTAGAGTAATTGTTTCCTAGTAAAACATTTTCTATAACAATAATTAAACTTGAATTTATGAAAAGTGTTAAGGACATTTTACATTAAAACGATAATTAGCTACAAGAAAGCTAATTTTAAATTTATTCTTAATGCTATAATTTATACATCATTTTCTCAGTACCTAAAGCAGTGCTTCTTAAACACTAATGTGCACCAAAATCACCTTGAAGATCTCGTTAAATGCAGACTCCAGGGATCTGGGGTGGGACCCGAGACTCTGCATTTCTAACATGCTCTCCTGATGTTGCTGGTCTGCAGACCACACTCTGAGTAGCAAGAATCTAGTGTCTTGTAGAATTTATATCCTATAGATAGTTCAGGGAATGTGTTTTGGGTCTGCTTTCTTTTTTTTTTTTTATTATTTATTTTTTATTGATTAATTTTTGTTACAGATGTTTCTCCTTTTTCCCCCACTGATTCCCCCCTCCCTCTCCCTCCCTGCCCCTTCCCCAGATTGTTGTCCATGTCCACTGTTCATGCATACATGCGTATAAGTTCTGTGGTTCATCCCTCCCCCACCTCCCCACTCCTTAGGGGTTGGGTCTGCTTTCTATACCTAATAAAATAATAAGGGAGAGTCAAGTCCATAATTTAGAATTGTTCTAGTCAGCAAATTTTGTTGATTTGAATATGTTTTTTCTGGAAATCGCAACTTTAGGCAAGCATCTTTGAGCCGTAGACTCTCGTGTTTTATTATTTACTGTGTTCATAGTAATTAGAAACTCTCTGATCATTCTCTGGGCTGGTAAGCAAGCTGCTCCTTTATTAGAGAAGCTACTTGATGTGGAATGAATTCAACACAATGTCTAAGACGATGTACACTATTTCTTTCCATCACGGAAGTGGAAAGGTGTTCTATAAATCCCTAGGAATTTTTCTTAGAACCCTTTCTCAGCAACTAATCAAAATGGTGTCTATGGTCTAGCCAGTATGCCCTTGCATGCTGTGGCCCGTACCTAATTCTCCAACTTCTGCTACTCCTTGGGCAGTAACACCAGCCTTCGTTCAATTTCTCCAGCGTGTATGGGAACTTTGCACTTACTGTTGTCTTTGCCTTGCACACTTTGGCAATCTGTCTCTCCACCTCATATCCCAACACTCAGTTAGCTCTTACTTATAGTCTACATACATATTCACATTATACATCATATACATCCTACGCACACTACACTATGCATCTTCGTTCAAAGGACTCATGTACAATTCAATAGCGAAAAACCAAATAATAAAGTAAAAAATAGACAGACATTTTTCCAAAGAAGACATATATATGGCCAACAGGTACATTTAGAGGTGCTCAACTTCACTAATCATCAGAGAAATGCAAATCAAAATCACAACGAACTATCATCTCAGACCTGTTAGAATGGCTGTGATCAAAAAGACAAGTATCAGCAAGGATGCGAAGAAGAGGGAAACCTCGTGCTCTGTCGGGCGGAATGTGAATTGGTGCAGCCACTGGGGAAAACAGTGTGGACAGTCCTCAAAAAATGAGAAACAGAATTACCATTTAATCCAGGAATTCTTCTGAGTATTTATCCAAGAGAAAGAAAACACTAACTTGTAAAGATATAATCACCCCGTGTTTATTGCAGCATATTTTACAATAACCGAGATATGGAATCTCCCTAAGCGTCAATTGAGAGATGAATAGGTAAATAAAATGTGGTGTATATATTTATATATACTCTATTGGAGCATTATTCAGCCTTAAAAAAATGAAGTCTTGTCATTTGCGACACTATGAATGGACCTTGAGGACATTATACTAAGTGAAATAAGTCAGACAGAGAAAGATGAATGCTATATGATATCACTTACATGTGGAATCTAAAAAAACAAAAACAAAAATAAAAACTGAGCTCATAGGTACAGTGAACGTGGTTGTCAGAGGGAGAGGACAGGGTGTGGGAAAAATGGGGGAAGGGAGCGTCAAAAGGTGTAAACGTGCAGGTATAAAATAAATAAGTACAGCAAGATGACTATAATTAATAACACCGTATTGCATGTTTGAAAGTTGCTAAGGAAATAAGATCTTAAAATTTTTTGTTTTGTTTTTATCCTCACCCAAGGACATTTTTCGATATTTTGTTCAGATAGAGTGGGAGGGAGAGAGAGAGAGAGAGAGAGAGAAACATCCATGTGAAAGGGACACATCGAGTGGCTGCCACCCACACGACCCAACCAGGGCCGGGGACACACTGCAACCGAGGTACGTGCCCTTAGCGGGAACCGAACCCAAGTCTCTCTGGACTGCAGGCCAATGCTCTAACCGCTGAGCCAAACTGGCCAGGGCCAAGATCTTAAAAGTTTTTACCACAAGAAAAAAATTGTAACTATGTATGGTGATGGATGTTAGCTAGATTTATTGTGGGGATCATTTTACAATATATACAACATCAAATTGTTATCCTGTTCACCTGAAACTAATATAATGTTATATTTCAATCATTCTTTTTTAAAATTTTTTTCTTTATTGATTTTTAGAAAGAGAAGAAGGGAGAGGGAGAGAGAGACAGAAACATCGACAAGAGAGAAGAACATCGATTGGTCGCCTCCTGCTCACCCTCCACTGGGGATCAGGCCCATAACCTGGGCATGTGCCCTGACCGGGAATTGAACCGGCAACCTCTTGGTGCATGGGTCAATGCTCAGCCACTGAGCCACACTGGCAGGGCTCAATCATTCTTCAGTTAAAAAAATGATTCTCCCCAAGGACTTCCCTGAGACTAGCCCATGGTAAACAACTCCTAGCACATTGTACCTTTTCTTGACTCAGTTAGTATAGTCAGCAACTATACCTTATTTCTTCCTTCAACTATGCATAGTCCTCCACTAAACTAAAAGCTCCATAATACAGGAACTGAGGTTGTTTTGCTCCTCTCGGTGCCCTCATGCCAAGCACCGCTCCTGGCATGTAGCTGGGCTCTCTGAGTAAACAGCTGGGAAAGAAAAGCCTGGTTATTTCCTTTCACTGGTACTCATGCTTTGCACATGCACGGAGTCCACTGAAAGGCATTTACAAAGCTCTCAGGATGGCCAGGGAAGGGTTTTAACACACACACGACTCAGCTGTCCGATGGGCACTCACAGAGTAGAACTCTAGAATGAAAGGGCAGAAGGCATCTACATTCACAGGCCGGAAGCCTGAGGAAGGAGAGGATGACTTGCTTATTATTACTCAACTAGCTAGTGTCCCAGGGAGATCAGCACTCAGGTCCCTTGACCGACAAACCTGTGGTCGTCCCCATGGCACGTGTATATTTATATTACAGAGGAAATGTTTGCAGGTCTAAGCCAAAAGGACATTTTACCCAGCTTCACATCTCACTGAATGTTGAACTGCACACCCGAGAACTACACAACCTATGACTGATATCCACAGTAAAAGGTGGGTTTAGACTATCATAATATGACTTTGTCATTTTCCCAAAGTTATGTTTTTTAAAAAATTATTTCCCAGACTAATTCCACTTGAATCTGTTTACTCTCATCAACTTAGGACACCTATAGATTTATATATATTGTGACCAGCCAAAATCAGTTATGAACTAATTTATGTATTTTTCATGCCTGGATTACATATATTTCCTATGGGTTAAAAGTTCCCTTTAAATTGTTAGTTCCTAAGGGCTAGAAGGATCATATCTACTATTGCTTCTGTAATGTCACATTTATATCGAAGTAAATATTGTTCACTGGTTTTGGCACCAAAAAAAAAAAAAAAGGATAAAAAATATAACTTTGCCCTTAGTAGAATTTATGCATTTATTCCATCTTTTCTTCACAAGGCAATTTCCTGAATTTGAAATTTATGTTCTGTACCAATTATTTAATTCATGACTCACTTTAGCATCCCCAGAAACTCTATCTCCCCATATGAAATAAAATAAGAAATCATGCAGTTAAGCCTGGTAGTATCAGTGGTTAATTCTGACACAAAGTATTTAGAAGGCTCAGAGATGCTGATAGAGAAACACGTGAGTTCCACACAGAGAAGCCTTTAAGGATTTGCCATGCTTCATATGTCACTCCAAGACAACCTAATATTAATGCATACATGTCTTGAAGGGGAATTCTGAATTAAGTGCTTTTTTTTTTTTATTAAGTTCTCAAACTGTTTTGGCCTAGTGAACTGTGGGCTTTGCCTACAGAAGGTAGGGAGCATGGGCTCTGGCCCAAACGCTGTCAAAAGATAAGAAATGGCTCCGACAAACATCAATCTGTTACTGTTCACAGGGCTGTCTCTTCCCCTCTTTCTCCTTCCAGTTATTAAGCAACAGTGTCAGTCATGGGCCCGTTCCTCTTTTCTCTTTTTATTAATGATTTAACATGGATATGTCATTACTGCTCTATACATCTTTATGCAGATGGCACGACTGTGCATTTTAATGGCAAATCTGTTTCTCACTTAACTACTGAACTGCAAAAAGACTTTGGCAGACTGGTTCCAGGAAAACAAACTGGTTTTAAAAGCAGCAAAAACTAAAACAATGGTTTTTGGCTCTATGCTCATCGGAGCTTGAATAGTGATTACTTTAAAAGCCAAAATGATCTGAGAAAGTGGCTTATTAGAGGCAATTTAAAAAATATTAGGTTGAATTTGAGTACATAATTAAGAGTATAGTATATACTATTTTATTGAGAAGTTAGAAGAGTGGACTATAGAAAGAATTTCTTTGGCTTTAAGTTATAGAGCTTTATGTTTATATGTAATATTTCTCATTTACTAACTAATACCAATGATAATTTTTCTTTTATTCAGTTTTCTAGAGACCAATACTAAAAATAAGTTGGCGTTCAAACTCTTAGCATTTAATGTATATACTCAACAAATATAAACAATATCTGCTGAAATATTTTTAAGAATGAAAGCACCTGAAATAAATATAAGTTGTGGCTGATTTTGGTTACATAAAATATCCTATTTCATATTGTAACTGATATAAAATGTTTTTTAAATGTCGGGCTTTGAAAAAAATCAACCTAATTGTGAACAGTACATGTGATACATATACATATTTCAATAAAAATTCTTTAAAACGCGTATTTTTTCTTAACCGTTACATTGCATGTATTTGTTTCAGCTCTTTTTCTAAAGAGTATTAGTCTTTGAACAATAACTATAGCATACACATGCCATAGAAAATACAGGACAAACTAAAGCCTGGTACAATCTCACCACCAGAGTGCTTTTATTTCTGCACTGTCATCTATCAATCGGAAAGAAGCTCTAAAATAATATCATAGAAATTACTTAATACTAAAAAGAGGCTTGATAATCATTTAGCCCAGAAATTTCCAAATTTGTATTAATTCTTGGATTCTTTCATTATCCGAAAACAGTATGCAAAACAAATCAAAGGGGCTCTTCCCTGTGAGAACAGGGAAACCAGAGCCTCATCTACGTATTCCATTCTCTCTCCTTTTCTCCTCTCATTTTCCAAAAGCACAGTTTGAAGTCAGCTTTCTAGCTCAATTCTCTTATTTTACAGATAAGAAAATCTCTTTCCAGAGTGATCACTGAGTTGTCCAAGGTCACACAGCTAATAAGAGAAACAAATAATTCTGCCAGGTGTGTGTCAATTATTCATCAAGGCATTGGATTAAGACAGGATCTTTACTCTTAAAGCACCCACAGTGGTATGGAGGATCAGACACTGCCAGAGGCTGGAACATACGTTATGACTTAGAAAAACTGGAGGATAATGGGTGCACAAAATAATGGGATCTTGCTCAGATAAGTTGACTTCATTTGAAAAATAGAACTTCCCAGCCAATATCTGGTCTTATATAAGGTACAATATGAAAACCACTATATACCTTTACTGTTTCTCCCAGTCTCATGTAGTTTGTAATAGATGAAATCAGCATTCATAGCATCAGAATATATCAACTGCATTAGAAGTTGAGGAACACTGACCACTTTGGAAACATTTCTAAGCATTGTAGCCTGAATTAGTATAAATTCAGGAGCATCTTGAAATTACATCGAGATCCATTTCCTCTTTTTTTTCCTCCTTTGGTCTTGTTCATATTATGGGCAATGGTTTTCCATGTCAAAACAAAAGAATTATAATGGTTTCCAATAAAATCCCTTTCAAAGTTATAAATATGCATGAGTGCACATGTGTGCACACACACAGTGGGGGAGCACACACAGAGTATACTCTAATGGAAATCAAAGTGCTAGTGCATGAATAGTGCAAGGCCCACATAATCTATGAAGTCAAAATACTGTCAGTCTAAAAGTAAGTGACTTTAAGAGCTGGAAAATAATGCCAGACAGAAAACAGAACTCCTTAAACGTTCCCACAGAAGAGTAGTCTTCTAGTATAGCACATATAATTAAAGTATGTTATGATCACAGAGCTTGAGGCATCTGAATTTTATTTTATTTGCATGTCAGTACTAATATCTTAAAGGATGAAAAAAATTGGTGCTTGCTTAGGAAAAATTGGACGTGGGTAAGATATTAAGACTTCTAGGCTAATGAGAAACGCATCAATCCTTACTCATATGGTGGCTGACCACATCCTTTTTGTATCAACTACCACAGCATGTGCTCAGTGGCATCTATAACCATAAATCAGGAAGGAGTTGTTTCAAGAACAGTGTATATATTTTTTTAAAGCATCACTTAAAGCATTCTTTCATGACAAAGTGCAATGTCATTTTTGTTTTATCATAAATAAAAGAGAATGCGAGGTAAATTCTTGGCACAAAGTTACCTGCCAAAAGTAAATGTTGTTTGAATTTATCATAAGTGATTGATCACCATTATTAAGATTCTCTGATACACTGAGTTAGTTGGTCACATTCTTTTATAGGCTACATTGACTTCTTTTACTTCATTCTCTTCAACTTGAAAGTCTCTGTGCCGCGGGATAAATCTCAAGAGGGTGATAATGTGATGCATTGGTTTTGCAAAATGCTTCCTTTTTAAAAAAATTCAACATATATATCATTCCTTTCTGATATGGAACAAAATTATTGGTAGGATCAGTGTTCTAGACATGGAAGTAAACTTTTCTTTGAAAATTTAGTAAGTCATCAAGTGCATTTATTTTCCATCACCATTTATCCCCTCTGTGCCCTCTTTCACCTCTACCCCTCCACCCTCCCACAGTCTCCACACTGTTGTCCGTGTCCATGAGTTCTGTCTCGTTTTCTTTTCTTCTTTGCTCAATCTCTCTATTCCTCCCAAAACCGCCATCACCACCACCAGAGCTGTCTGCCTTCCGTCTATGAATCTGTCTCTATTGTAAAGTCTACTCATTTAGTACCTACTGTGTGTCAAGCACTGTGAGCATTAGGAACCTAGGAACAAACCATCCAATCAAGGCATTAAAACTTAGAGACAGACCATTCAAAATAAGAGAGTAAAATCTTCTTTGTGTATAAATTGTTAGTAGATAATGTGTTGATAATGCAATATTTCAATTCAGGTAGAAGTCATTTTAATTAATATGTGAATTAAAATATCTATACATTTTAATGAAGATAAACCCTGAGCTACATGCATTTAGCCAGGCTACAAATGGAGAAAATCCTTAAAGCAGACCTTGTATCGAGACTCATACTGCTTAACCGGGGACTTATTTAGAGGTTTCGGCTTATGAAACATTTTGCTTCTAGCCCTATGAAAGGCTCAATGATCTTGTCGCCCAACAACCCCTTTGATATTTCATGTCCTCCACCATTACTCTCGAGATGGATCTTTTTGTCTTCTACTAAAAATATGATGAGAGGTACTAATTCTCAGAAATTCTTGATTGACTGAATAATACATATATGAGCTTGCATGTAATCAGAGCAGGTTTTGTATAGGAGCTAATTTACCCAAACTCCTGCAATTGGATAGGAGAAGCTTTTTCAAGCTCAAAAGCAGCCATTTTTATTGGTTCATTCCATCACTTGCACCTACAGTTTCCTGGCTAACAGGTTACAATGTAAGAGGATTAGATGAATTACTAAGGTTCTTTATAACTCAAAATATCTAAAATTTTATTTTTCTGAGTCCTATCTTAATATTCATTATCACTTAAAGAAAAATTATAGTTTTAAAATTATCACTCGTTATAATATAAATGGATTACTAAGAGACCCAGACAGATAATTCTCAATGTTGGAGAAGGATATGATAAAGGTCAAGGGCATGGAGAAATAACTGGTCTCAGAAATAGCTTCAATGAACTGAAAATTAATAAAAGGAAAAGAAATAAAAGTTGATTTTATCCCAACATAGATTAAATGCTAATTAATTTATGAAACAAATATAGCTAGTATTTTAAAGTCAGGATAACTACTGACCTATGAACTTGTCGATCATGGGAAATTATGTGTTCTTCAAGGATAGTTGCTTTATTATTCAACTTGTCTCATCTATAATCTTTCCCCTTTCTACAAACCTCCACGTAGGAGCTTGTCCTTATTTTGCACCTAATTACTGCTCTGTTACCCAACTGGTCACTCCAATTCCAGTCTGTTTCAGCATATTGTTCTGCCTCCTATCACCTGTAAATACCACTTTCATTGTATCATATTACTTCCCTCCTGAAATTCCTTTACTAAGGACCAAATTAGACTTAACACAAATACTTTTGAATTATTTCACTGGAATGTTAACCTTATTTGTCTACCAGATCTTCGAAGTCTAGGCCTCCACAATCACTCATGCCCTGATGTCTCCCTCGTCCTGTTTTCCCCCACCAAGAACCTTCCTTTCCCTCTTTAGACCATCTCAAGTCCTTCTAAAGTCACCTTAAATTCTCACATTGAACCCCTTTATTCAGGAATCATTCTTTGAGTTCTCTGTTCTTCGTCACTCTTCATTCCTTTCTGCTTTGAGTGTCTAAAACAGGTAAAAAAAACAACAAACAAAACCAAAAACAACGACAACAACAACAAACCAACTCAGTTACCTCCAGGGACCCGCAGGCCATGGAAATGAGTGGAGGAGGCTGGAACAGAAACGATGGCAAACCGGATGTGCACATTGCACCTAAATGGAACAGCTCCTGCCAGATCAAACCAACACTGCTGTGTGGGAATGGCCGCTCTTGAATACTATTCCAAAATGAAATTCAAATCCAGATTTTTTTTTTTTTGGTATAAAATGTCCCTATGTTTAAAACACTGTGGCCAATCACGGTGCGTCTTCATGTCTGCAGGTTGAGTTTGCCTGTAAACCTACCGGCTTGTAGTCCCTACATAGAGAACATTTATACTCTGCATTACACAGTATAATATGGACACATGCTTACGTGCTTACTGTTGTTTCATCCGAATTAAAGAGTCCTTCTCACTTTCTCTATGAACTCTGTGAATATTTTCTGTATTCTTAAAATGAACAGTCCAATGGTAAGTGTGTGGACAAACCACTTAGCTGTGTAAATGACTGTCACACATTTGAAAGTACTCTTACTGATGACAAGTAAGCCTCATTATGAAGTAGTTGCTAAACTGTCCTAAGCAACAGATATTTATCTTCCTTGAGGGCAGCAAGACCACAGATTTTTATTGATAGGAAAGTCACATTAGACCACATATTTAAATCCTGCCTCAATGTATTATACTATTAATACTTAATTAAGTCTATTTGTATCTGCCAGTAAATGTCAGATCTGTCACATCTAAGTAATATGGCTCGGGTGATATTATTAGTGGCATGTGCTTTATAAGTCCAGTTTCCCACATAATTTTGTTTCCCTGAGACGTATCTTTTTAGTAAGGTAAAATGTAAGCAAAGTTGTTAGGCATGTGTAAGATATAGCAGACCTCTGTTAATTTAATGGATTAAGTAATTTTCTCTATCAATTAACTAATATATTAATGTTTAGTAACTGTATTTATTCAGTAGTATGTCAAACCTTTAACTCGACACGTTCACATTTCTTTCTAATAAACAGTTTGTGTCTCTACCATAAGCCCCTTACCTATTGTACTGAGTTTAATTAATCAGGATCTCATTGAGCAGGTTCACTTAGAACAAGGATGAGGTTGGACCACTTTTGGGGAAAAGAGTTAATAAACATGAATTTATAAAAAAAAAAAAAAATTGATTCTCTGGAAAAGGATCTGGCCATGGGTGTATGGAGACAGCAAGACGGAACTGATGAAGTCAAGAAGTCAGGAAAAGCCTGATGTGCGGAAATGAGCAGAGCAGAGGGCTGGTGTCAACTCCGAAACAGAGACTATGGGGCAGGGAAATGCAGCCTCTGCACTGAGCCACTGTGTGTCCAGCCAGAAATCTGCGTGCTTGCTGACCATGGAAGAAGGGGAGAAGGGCCCCCGGCCGGCCCGGTCTGCACAGCACTCTTTTCTTGTCCTTGTCTGGTGTGCCGGGGGCTTTGCCTTCCAGAGCAACATTGTCACTGTCTGTGGCAGGGCCCAGGCTCTGTACAAGGAACTGAAAATCCCTAGGCCTTTGAAAGTAATTGGACCATGTGGGAAGATTCAAAAGTGCTGCATTTTAGAACACAGATGAGTACCGGCTATGGAAGAGTATCTATAAGCATCTTGGCAAGCCCTGTTCAGAAAGCAACAAAACCAGCAGACTGAGCTCCTCAACTTAAGCATGAGTGGGGGTGCCCACCTTACAGTGAATGGTCCTGGAGGAGGGTCAGTGCTGGCTCAGCTCTCAGGTCACCCTTAGTGTTGGTTGGCAGCAGATGGTGCTGATTGATGTAGAGACCTCGCGAAATCTCTCCTGCTCACTCTGCTCCTTCCTCCCAGGTCATCACAGGACCTGGAGACCTCAACAACCCCTCTCCTCAGCCCCACAAATTCTCCACTCTCCCTGGATAAAGTAGGTTTCTGGATTATCATTTGTGGACATTTTTTATGCCCTGTTCCTTTACCATCCTGCCTTTTGATCCTGAATATTCTCTGCTACCAAAAAGCCCAACCAACCCCTGCAGACAAAGACTTGGCTTTATGACACAGGCTTCAATAGCCCATTTTGGAGGCCAAAAGCTGATTGGACAAAACCTAAAGCTGCCAAAAGGAATGGGTTCTTCCAACTGAATAGGGGTATGATCACATACCAGAGCATGTGGAAAACCAAGTCACATTTTTAAACTATTACTAATGTTCCTGTTAGCTGTTCTGTCTCCCTTCATAGATGGTTAAGTTCCTCCAGGACAAGACTCATGTCTTATTCATCTTCAGAGCCTCAACCCTGACGTAGTACCAGACATATACAAGTTTTCTTTTTTCATTACTAATTATCCCCTCTATGTCCTCTGCAAATTATTAAAATGAGAAATAGAAGTTATAAAGATGTCTTTATTTGAACTAGACTTTAGAAAATTATTGTTGACTGATTTAGAGAGGAATGTCCAGAAGAAAGGCGATGAGGAAAAGCACATTGGCTTGCCTTTGCCCTCTTATCCCAAGGCTTCTGGGTGTGACACTCGCCCCTCTTTAATTATTCTCCAAGGAACAGTCCTGTTTGCAGATTAGTATGAGGCTGGAAACCTATAGTCAGTCCACCAAATAGATTTTTAGGAAGTGAATATTCTTACCCTAGTCATTCCCTATTATTTTGTGGGAAATACTTACTGGGTGTGTGGTTGTAAAGTTAGGTGAAAAAGGTGAAAGGATTAAAAAGTAAAAATTGATAGTTACAAAATAGTCATGGGATGTAAAGTACAGCTTAGGAAATATAGTCAATAATATTGTAATAACTATATATGGTGTTGAATGGGTGCAAGGCTTATTAGAGGATCACTTCATAAGTAATATAAATGTCAAACTATTATGCTATGCACCTGAAACTAATATACTATTGAATGTCAACTGTAATTAAAAGATTAAAACTAGTGTGAAGGAGCCCATACCGCCACGTGCCTCCACAAGCTTGCTCTCTGGATCTCCCTTGCCCCCCCTCTCACCACCTCCTCCCTTAGTCAAGTCTTAGTTTAAATTCCAAAAGGGGATCTTTCCTTTTGCAGTGTAATTCAAGGCAGTCTTGTAATAAAATATAACATAAATATAGTTTGCTTCTACAGAAAGCAAATTGAGAGAATATTAGATGTATGAATGTTCAATAGTTTCTAATTTCATTAGTTTCATTATTACCTTGGGACTCTTTGAATTGTACACTAATAATTACACTTACTTTCCTAGGCCTGTCACAAAGGAGAGCTTGGGCCATATGGTGGCATCAGGCCAGTCTACTCCGACAAGCCAGTTGTTCTGAATTTGCACCAGTTTTGTGTTGGAAAGCAGTGGGCACGGTGGACAGGTTCCATAGTCCTATAGTTGTCTACAACGTACATGCTATGTGGTATTGGCAACGCTCTGGAAATTTCTAAGCCCCAGTTTCGTCATCCATAATAACAATAACCTCCCTCGAAAAGCTGTTGGGGCAGCTAATTAATATATTTTAAGAGCCCAGTACATGGTAGATACTCTCACTATCAGCGAGGCAATTTGCAGCCATCTAGAAAACTCAGCGTTCTTCCTATTCAGAATTCTTGGCTGGGTGCTTCTTTATGTCGCTTTTATTTTTTTTGTCTCACATAGTTTACTTTTAAGGTAAGGAAAGTTGACAGCTTTATGAGAAAAAAAATCTGGGCATGAATTTTAATATTTAGTTTACTTCCAAAATGCTTTAGAAAAAATGTCTTCTTTGTGTAGAAAAGTTACATTCATGTTGTGGTATGACTACCAATTCATACAGTAGATACGATTCTCTCTGTCATAGTGAATAGGAATATAAAGGTATTGAAATATCTGGACACGGTCATAATAAAAAAGAGATGACTTGAAATTCTCTTTGTTGATGTGGTTTGAGTGGGTGGGGTTTGAACATGATACCTGTCTTGGAGGAGTGACATCTTTTGTTAAGTGAAAATGAGAAAGGTCTTCAGAGGGGGAAACAAAAAAAAAAGCTGTCCTCAAGTTTATTAAAATTGGTTTAATTATCAATGTCAAATGCTGATGTGAAAATAGAAATTAGTACCATAGGTATGCTATAAATGGAAAAATGCAACTGAGCACTGATTCAGTCAGAATTTTTGTGTTTTTTTTCTTTTCTACATTGTATGCTTTTGAAAAATATACTGTGTACTAATAAAAAGGTGAATCTTTAAAATATAGAAAATGAAACAAGAAAGCTAGACATTAAAATTATGAACTTTAGAAACTTGATAACATAAAAAATGCTATAAAAATTGAAACTGTCAAATTATTAGGGATTTGCACAAAGGTATATCTACAAATATATTTGTGGTGGCACTATTTAAATTAGAAAAAAATGGAAACAATTTTAAATTTCCAAATCTGGACAATTAACTGAATTGTTTTATGTCCATATGATAGACTAGCTACCATGTTATAGCCGAAAATCATTTCATAAAATGCTTGTAAAAATGCTAAATATTCACATTGTTATAATTCTTTCAGCAAAAGGCCAGGTTACCAAAAAGTTTGCATGTGGACCACAACACCCCAGACTTTACAAATGGTGTGGTCAACAAAAGGCCACAGTTGTACAACTTCAGACCCTTCGTGGCAAATTGATAGAGTTCAATCATTGTCCTTTGTTCCCACGTGACATATGATAGACTCCTGCAGGGCTTCTTATGTCTGTTCATGCCATTCACCAGCTGCCGCACACAGACCTTCCTACCCAGCTCCCAACCTGAAGGTGTGCATCCGGTTTCTCCGGTGACTGCAGCACGGCCTCCTCCCGCTGGGTGTCGCTACAGATGGATTTCTGGAGAGCTGGGGTAGTTGCTAGATGCCATATCTCAGTGGGGACAGCAACTGCTGGAGACACTTGCTTAAAGGCAGAAATTGTGTTGCCTGCTTGTTAAAGACCTGAGCAGGTTACTAACTACAGTTCTTTCTGCACTTGTCCTTGGTGTGGGTCTCTGCCATTTGTCAAACGAAGATGCTCCTTGCATGTGTAATACTCAGTCAGAGGCCCTATAGCGGAACTGCCAGGGCCCCACATTTACTACTCTTGGATTGCCTGTTCTCCAAGGTACCAGCTCTTCTCCCCAGTGTCCCAGATGGCAAAGTCCTTGGGCAAAGACCTTGGCTGTGCTTTAAGGGCTAAATCATCAGGAAACTCTCCCACTTTCTGCTTCCATCATCATCTTTCTTTCATAGTCTCCTCTGGGACTTTTCTACTACCTGGCTTCTCTCAGTGCCTTCACCATCCATTGGATATGTTTTCTTAACCTTGATCCACAAATTTAACCTCACAGATTTAATTCTTCTTTTCTCAATTTGGGCAATCAAGAATATTGAGGGCAGAGGAGGGGAATTCATCTAGTGATGTTCTGAGAAATTTACATTAGTTAATCACTACAATTTTATTCTTTGTAGAGAGATCACTGTGTGTGTGTGTGTGTGTGTGTGTGTGTGTGTGTGTGTGTGTGACCCCTCTCCCCAATAATAGACAGAGTTTTATATTGTGTAAAATGCACAGGTAAGATCCATTGCTATCTTTCTTCCTCTTCCTTATGTCCTTTTATATCCTTTCAGCTGTAGATAGGCTTTATCTTGAACTCATTTTATTTCAAAAAAACATTGCCATTTTAGGCAGAGAAATAAACTGAGCCTGCCTGTCTGTTAGTCTACCCTTTATACCAGTGATTTTCAACCTGTATGCCACAAGAATTTTCAAAACATGCACTACCTGACTATTTAGACAGGGGCACTGACCTCTTTTCCCTTAGATGGTCAAATAAAAAAATAACAACAGCTAACAAACAACAGCTGTCCCGTGTAATAAATCAAAATTATACCTATCATTTTTGTCAGATTGCAAAAAATATATATTTTTTTGGTGTGCCACAGAATTTTAGTAATTATTTTGTGTGCTATGAGATGAAAAATGTCAAAAATTGCTGCTCTATACCACTTAGACCTACACTGAAAATTTTCTCTTAAGATCCTATTTGAAAAAATGAGTATCCTGATCTATTTTTTCTAGCCTAGCTGAATGTATCATGTGCTCACCTCAGTTCAAAGATGAGAAGAGGAACTCAAATTATATTGTACTTCTGTGGTCCCAAAACCCTAATATCTGGAACTATGAGACCAAGAATGTCCATAATTAACTCTCATGGTTCTTTGTGTTCTCAAACATCCAAGAAAATGTTGAAAAACTTTAATCATGAAGTTGTTTTTATTTGTTGGAGGCTGAAACTTACAAAAGACATTCTTTTATTTAAATTTTATTTTTAATTACAGTTTGCATTCAATATTACTTTCTATATATTTTAGGTGTACAGAATAGTGGTTAGAAAATTATGTACTTTACAAAGTGTTCTCCCCTGTATTTCCAGTACCCCCCTGGCACCATATGTAGTTATTTCAATATTATTAACTATATTCCCTATGCTGTACTTGATATCCCCATGACTATTCTGTAGCTACTGATTGCTCCTTCTTAATCCCTTAATATTTTTCACCCAACTTTTCCTCTCTGTTTGTTTATTTTCTTGTTTAGATTCCACACATAGGTACAATTACATGGTATTTGTCTTTCTCTCACTGACTTATTTCACTTAGCAAAGTATCCTCTAGGTCCATCCATGCTGTCGCAAATGGTAAGATTTCATTCTTTTTTATGGCCGAATAATATTCCATTGTACATATATATTATCTTTTGTTTGTTTGTTTGTTTTGGTTTGTGCCCCTAGTGGGAACCTCTGGTCTGCAGGCCGATGCTCCAACCACTGAGCCAAACCAGCCAGGGCACTATCATTTTTTTATCCACCTATCTATTGATGGGCACTTGTGTTGCTTCCATTTATTGACTATTATAAATAATGCTGCAATGAACATTGGGTGTATACATTCTTTCAAATTAGTGTTTTGGATTTCTTTGGATATATACTTAGATGTGGAATCAGTGGGTCAAAAAGCAGTTCTATTTTTAATATTTGGAGGAACCTCCACACTGTTTTCCATAGTGGTTGCACCAATCTGCATTCCCACCAGCAGTGCATGAGGGTTCCCTTTTCTCCACATACTCACTTGTTGTTTGTTGATTTATTGATGATAGCCATTCTGACAGGTGTGAATTGATATCTCATTGTAGTTTTAATTTGCATTTCTCTAACGATTAGTGACATTGAGCATCTCTTCATATGTTTGTTGGCCATCTTTAAAAAGACATATTTATAATTGTTTCCATAAGAGTTCTGCAGAGATTGTAACTGCATTAAGAACTCAAAGGGAAAAAGAAGAGAAAGAATGGACAGAGGAAAGGAAGGAGAGAGGACACGGAGTCAGAGAAACAAGGGAGGAAAGGAAAGGAAATGGAAGGGAAGGGAAAGAAAAAGAAGAGAAAGGAAAATCAAGGAGAGACCTGTCTGAATTGATGCCTGTAAAAGGCCTGCATAAGGGCAGAACCGCACAGGAAATCTTATCCTCAGTGTATTATCACCCAGGTTTTTATCCTTGCGATGACACAACCTATAAATAGTAAACTTAGGAAGTTTATAATATCTCCCCAGGGGAAAAAATCTGCTTTTATTGAATTTATAACTCGACCAGCTGAACCTTAAATTTACAATAATCCGAAATAACTCAAATTAGAGGAACTCTTTTCTCAGAATAAGCCTAGATCACAAAAGGACAGGGTGGAAGGATGGCTTGCACTGAACGGCATTCCCGCCCCCCCCCCCCCACACACACAAAGATAGCTTGAAATACACTGAAATTCAAGTACGTCTTATAGGAAGCGACTCCCTGAAAAGATTTTGGAGTTTTGAGTTTGATACAAACATACATTTATTAAATTAAAAATGGTATCTTTGGTTTTCAGGGTATCAATAATGAAACTGTTAGAAAATAGTTGAAATATTGAAGTTTTCATTGGTAACATTATAAAATTAAAAGAGCTTGTGTTTGATTATCTTGGTAGCAGGTATTAAGGTGTTTCTAGCCAGCAAAATAAGATAAAATTTTATATATATGTTTAAGGCTTAAAATTATATTTAAATTAGTAATTCTTTCATCTGACCCCACTAGATTTAAAGTAAATCACACACGCAAGTGCACACGAGCGCACATACACACACACACAACTTTGGGGTGATAAAAACAGTTCCTAGGCTAAGGAATAATTAGGAGACTAAAGCAGAAAGTAAGAAAAAATGGCAGCTTTAAATTTTTACTATTAGTAAAAGCCATGATTCTAGAAAGTTAGAAGTCAACTATCTCTCTCTTCTTATTAATGAATCATCTGTGTTTTTAAATATCACAAGTTGATTAAAATACATTGTACAAGAAAACTGCAAAAATTAATATTTTGCCCTACATTTAAATGATATTGTTTTGTAGCATGTTGTTTTTCTCTGTAGAGTTGAATTCTATTACTACAAAAAGCAGAAGTAGGAATGTCGGGCGTGACATATTTTGATTCCATGAAGGAAATAGATTTCTATTTCAAAACTAAGTATCTAAAATTTTATACTAGTGTTTTATAAAATATAGATTTATAATTGAAATATATTATAATAAAGTATGTCACAAGTAGAAAAACTGAATTCTTTTAGCAGCAACCGCTAATTACATGATATGTATAAAATTCTAGTAAAATTCTATCTTGATAGACTTTAGGTTTTCTTTTTTTAAATTAGATTCTAGAAGTATGAATTTAAGAAACATTATAGTAAATCTGCTAAAAAATTTGAGGTCTTTGTTAGGGCTATCTTTAATTAAAATCAAGATTTATATATACATATATTTATATAATTTCATATATAGTGTTTATAAGTTTCATAAATTCAAATTATATCTACTCTCATAAGAGTCAAAAGAAGAATTTGGATAAAAACTCAAGAGCCTGTATTTACACTTAGTTCTTTGCTAATCTAACTCTGACTATGAAATTACTTGGATCTTTCTTTCACAAACTTTGTTATAACAATGCATAGCATGAATATTGTGTTGGTAAGGAATGTTGCATAATGTGAAAAAGCAGTTCATGCTTTTGAAAAGAAAGCAAGATAAATGTAAAAGCTTTAATATCAGAACCAGATTTAGAAAAGTTGCTATGTATTTGAATATATGAAAATATGACGGTTCTAATATCAGTAGAAATTAAATAGTAAAAAGCAGATTTTTTCCCTTTCGTGTGCCAGCCAGAACTGAAATATATAAATTTTGCACTTATAAATATACATTATCTCATTGTAGATCAACCAGATGGTGGTTAAATGAAACTCATGTACAAAATTTTGGATACTGAGCTGCTCAAGTGTTCCTATCTCCTCAAGGTGGGACGGAGTGAGGACTTCACACTCTCCCCTGAGGTGAGCGATGCCATGGAGGCTAGTGGCTTAAAGCAGTCACCTTCTAAGAACTGCAAACTGTCAGCTGTATAAATGCCAATGTTTCTAAACTGAAAAGGAACTAAAACTATTGAAAGAATTCTCCAGGGAAACTTTTAGATGGCAACATTGACTGAGAATTTGTGAATGACTCAAGGATAAAGAAATACGACAGTACATACTTGGTAGTAGTGATATGGGGGGGATGAGGTGCTTGTTTTGGAAGTGAGATAACCTGGGTTCAGGCAAGGAGCGTGCATCACCTAAAAAATTTTAGAAACAATAATGAGAATGACTAAAAGTCCATCTGCTTTTTATTATTACTTTGCACCAGCAGTTCTAACAATGTTAATGATAAAATGTTACTCCCACAGGGCCCACCCCAACCTTGGTATGCCACTGTCTAGTGGGGTGCATTTTAAGGACAGAAAGAACTACACAGAAAACTTGAACTTCGTTCAGGAGTGTTATTGTTTGTATTATCATTAGCATTGTTATTTTGAAAAAAAATTAAAGGGTGTTAGCTAAATACTTTTATTTTCTCAAAAAATAAGATTTTCATAGACTAAATGTATACAAATACTTTATTGGTAGAATTGAGTAGTAAACATCAATATGCATTGATTTCCTGTTCTTGGTCCATTGATATGATCCAAAAGCAATGATCTACCATAACTTATTTTAGCATCTAGATTATTAGATTAACTCTGATGCTTTTCTTTTTTCCCTACCTGAGCCTAATCTGAAGAAGCAGCTAATTTAAAATATGGAGCAGGGACTCTGTGAGTCTAGACCAACTGGTGCAAGAAAGTAAAACACTTTTTAAGAATCATTGGGCTAAAACAGGACATACAAATGGCTAAGAAACATATGAAGAAATCATCACTAATCATCAGAGAGATGCAAATTAAAGCAACAATGAGGTATCACCTCACTCCTGTCAGAATGGCCGCCATCAACAAATCATCAAACAACAAGTGTTGGTGAGAGTGTGGAGAAAAGGGGACTCTAGTACACTGCTGGTGGGAATGCAGACTGGTGAAGCCACTATGGAAAACAATATGGTGTTACCTCAAAAAATTAAAAAGTGAACTTCCATTTGACCCAGTGATCCCACTTCTAGGAATATACCCTAAGAAGCCTGAAACACCAATCAGAAAGAATATATGTACCCCCATGCTTGTAGAAGCACTATTTACAATAACTAAGATCTGGAAACAGCCCAAGTGTCCATCAGTAGACGAATGGATCTAAAAGCTGTGGTACATATACACAATGGAGTACTACGCAGCTGTAAGAAAGAAAGATCTCTTATCCTTTGAGACTACATGGAGGGACCTGGAAAGTATCATCCTAAGCGGAACAAGCCAAACAGAGAAAGACAAGTATCATATGATCTCACTTATTTGTGGAATATAATGAACATAACAGTCTGAGGAATGGGGTAGTCCCAGAGACGTGGAAGTGGGGTACAGACTGACAATCCCCAGAAGAGGAGGTGGTGGGGGAGAGATAAACCACAGAACTTATATGCATGTGTGCATGAACAGTGGACATGGACAACAAACTGGGGACAGGGCGGGGGGGGGAGAATCAGTGGGGGAAAAAGGAGAAACATCTGTAACAAAAATTAATTAATAAAAAAATAAATTAAAAAAAAAAAAAGAATCATTGGGCTAACTGAGAGGTCCTGGTTCAGTTCCTGGTCAGGGCTCGATCCCCAGTAGGGGACATACAGGAGGCAGCCAATCGATGCTTCTCTCTCACATCGATGTTTCTATCTCTCTCCCTTCCTCTCTCTCTAAAACATCAATAAAAGCATATTTAAAAAAAAAAGAATCATTGGGCTACGTTAAACGGGCACAGGTGCCAATCTGAAAGGGCTCCCAATAGCCAACATTGCTACAATGTGAGCATCAAAAGCAGAATATTAATTATGGTTGACTAAAAAACATGAAATTTATGAAAAGTCACAATTCTGCAATGTTACACAAAAAGAGAAAAGTAGATCTAAAATGCTCTCAAGAAAGAGAATAAAATATACTCTTACTGAATCTTGTTACTGAATCATATTGGTATTTTTTACTATTTTATTGTATTAGTGAACAGTATGAAAATTAATGAGTATCAAGTAAGTCTATAAGAGGGCATTTCTAACTGTAGGGGACATATAATTGGAATGACCCCATAAATTGTGACCATCAGCAAGGCAAAGCCATGACATTAAAATTTAATCAAATATCATCTCAAATATCCATAAAAATTATATAGTCCCAAGAATATAAGATATGAGAGGAACCACTAAGTTTAAAGTTTTAAAATAATTTAAAGTTAAAAGGAAAGTTCATTCGCATAAATTAGGAATCATAACGTAATATTGAATGAAATGATCACACAGTACAAGCGCTTCAGGATTCTGTGAGTGGTAACACATTTAACTAGAACCTAGGGAAGTGAGCAAAAGGGTCATTTTCATGTGAGTTATGGAACCACTAATATATACAGTAATTATGTAGTTCAAGGAATCACGAGTCATGAGTAAGGACACTCCTCAACATCTTAGTCCAAATATCAGTAATTGCCTCAATTCCTGACATTTTAATTAAGAAATAACCTGTGTATATTTTATATTTTATATAATTACAAACTATAAAACAAGTTATTGTCTTAAGGTAAATGTAATGTGAAATAAGTGGTGCAATGGTTAATCTGGACTTGAGGTTTTACACTGGAATCTTACTAATTCTGTGCTTGGTATTAAAGCAAGTAAAAGAGCTTAAGTTCTGTCCTATTTATAAATGTAACAAAGTTATGAAAATTGCTCATCAGGAGGTCTTTATTTAAACTACTGAAAAATTTTTATTGAAGTACTTAAAAAGGAAAGCATGTTAGTAAATGCAGTTTTAAATATTCTAATATATGTGATAAGTTAAGTTTGTATATGGGACCAACTATTGCTTGCAATTTCCTTAAAATAATTTATTTATTTATTTAATTTTTTTCTTTATTGACTTTATTTTTTTCTCAATTTTTATTAATTTATTTTTGTTGCAGATGTTTCTTCTTTTTCTCTTCTAGACCTTCCTCCTCCCCATCCCGCCCCCCCACCCCCTAGCACTGTTGTCTATGTCCATTGGTTATGCATACATGCATACAAGTTCTTTGGTTTATATAGAGAGGAAGGGAGAGGAAGAGAGAGAGAAACATCCATGAGAGAGAACATCAACTGTCCCCTCCTGCATGCCCCCACTGGGGATCGGGCCTACAACCTGAGCATGTGCCCTGACCGGGAATCAAACCAGCAACCTCTTGGTGTATGGGTCGCTGCTCAACAACTGAGCCACACTGGCCGGGCTAAAGGGAATCATTTAAATATTCGACTTAGAATAACACGATTTGTAAGATAAATGTAAAAGCATAGAAAAGAGCCCCTATGTTTTTTCACTTTCCTCTCTTGGTTTTAGCCTAGAAGAGAAAGAGAAAACACTGTGGCGTCCATGGGGACAGCTGGAATGCCACAGAGGAGCCAGGGAGAGTGCAGGGAAATGCAGGAGAAATGACCGTGGGACCTGTGGGCCGACCGCCTCTCCATCCACAGTCCTCTCTTTACGTTCCCCTAGTCCTAGCTCTGGCTGCTGCTAGAGAAAGAACCTCATGCTGTGAAAAACATTAGTTAGAGAAAAAGAAAAGAATCTTCTTCGTGTCTTACTGAACAAACACCTTGAGGGCCTTCACGTGTACATTATTACCCTCCTCCTCCAACTCCAACCGACTCCTTACAAGTTGCATTTTGCAATTTTCCAACTTGGAACTCCACGATTCCCTCCGCCACCAGCCCTCAACTGAATTGGAGGGTTATTCTTAAGTGGAAATGTGTTTTTCAAAAAGCCTGGACGTTGACTGTTAAGGAACTATATACTGTGGTGATCAGGCAGCCTGGGAGGTAGCGTTTGTCCTTCCTTCCTGTAGAATAATTATTGGTAGACACCAAATTCTACCTTTACATTAGGAGCTTGTGATATTTTTTCCTCACAATGATGTCTCTGTAAATATGTGTATTATTACCCACTTTCTGTCCATAGAGGGATTAAGGTTGCTGTGAGCTGATGGTATAAACTGTGAGAAAACAACAGAAACACAATATTCAGGCACTGAGTGAAGAGAGCTGATTGTATTTCCAACGTGTGCTTCTTCACTGAGTATGTTTCTCAGTCCATTAGATGAGACCATTACACAACTTTCATGATGCATCCAGCTCCATGATATGGTGGGACCTTGTACAGGTCATTTAACTGCCATGGACCTCATCAGATGCATCGGTGAAGTGGGGTGAGTAATTCATAACTCACAGAGTTGTGAAAATATAAAAAACAGGATAACAAAAATGAACACCTACAACAGTGGATGGATGGCATACAGAGGGTGCCTAATAACCATTAGTTGTTTGGTTAGTAAAAGCTGAATATAGATTTTTCGAGAGGAATAACTCACTGAGCATCTATTGCTGAAGCATCTGGATAAGGCCCGGTGCTTCACCCACAGGCTCTCATTTAGGCACCATCACAACTGTGTGAAGAGGGAACATGACACACACACCCTCCTTTGAGCAAAATGAAAAGCCAGAGGCCCAGAGAAGTAGTAGATACGTTTCCAAAGATCGCATGCTCCTAAATGAAAGAGCTGGGATTGCATCGCAGTACCATGAACTTCCCGAGACGGTTCTGCCATGCTTTCCGCCTGCAAACTGAATCGGAGAAAAGACGAAGGAGGTGAAGGGGGAAGTATAGCTGCAGGAACAGGCGACACTAGGGCTTTCTAGCCACGCTAGAGTTGTATTCAAAGCGACTGGGGCTTGAGTAAGAGGGTGCTGGGCAGTCCACTCTACATGACAGCGCCCCAGCTGGGGGCAGATGTCCTTAGCCTGGTCATCATGGCTGTAATGCTAGTAATGAGACTATATTACTCCATTCAGATATTTTGAAGACATTTTCAAGCATGTTACAGTGCTTCTAATACTATAAGTAAAACACTTAAACTTTTGAAAGATACTTTTGCTTTTGAGATTTAGACTACAAGTAAAATTTAATTTATAGTAGGATAGAATGTCTCCAAAATCATTAGACATACTCAGGATTTTTGTGACATGAGTCATGAGATATGAGCCAACTTTATTTGAAATAAAATGACATTTTAATGAACATTAAACTTAAAAATTAACATCTTTGGCAGATTTTGTATTTGTGAGATGTTTAATAGACCTTTATTAAATTTATTGTTTCTATTATTTTAATATTTTGGAGCCAATATAATTTTACATTTTAAACCTTTGAAAAATATGTGGTTTTAGACCCATACTGTCCCATATGGGAGCCACTAGCCACACAAGACTTTGAGTATTTGGAATATGGCTAACGTGATTTAAGGTATGCTATAATTATGAAATATACACTAGATGTCAATGAATTAATACAAAAAATGATGTAAAATTTCTCAATAATTTTTATACTTATTACTTGTTGAAATGATAATATTTTGATACTTTTTCATAATATATAGTAATATAATTTCATTTGTTTTCTTAAACTTTTAAAATATGACTAGAAATAAAACTAGAAAATTTAATGGTACAAAAGTGGCTTTTATTATATTTTTACTGGACAACATTACTCTAGAAATGGATGATAATGTCTAATTGTTGAAATGGTCCTGACCCTGCACATGAGTTTGTTTGGTGGTCCACTTGACCTTGACCTCACCTGCTCTATCTTGAGAAGCTGCATACATTTTGGCACCGAGTAGATTTCTTTCACCACAATATTAAAAACTCTAACAAAAAATATATATATATTTTATTATTGCTTTTATAGAGAAATTTTAATTTATAGTAATAAAAATTTTTACAACTTCTGTATTTTAGAGAGAAAAATAAATACTTTCACATACACATACACATATATTCATTTAATACTTACTTCTTCCTGCACAATTTGAGGAAAGATATACTTATCGAGAATGTATGTCAACACAGTGGATTTTTTGTGTGCTTAATTTTCAATGTTTAATGAGTGTCTGCTGTTTGTACTGAGTACTTACTTGTATTAATGTATTAAATCTTCAAAACTATAAGATGGGCATTATTACTAGTCTCATTTTCTAAAGAGGGAAGTGGAGCAGAGGTCAAATCACTTGCCCATCAGTACATAGGTAAGAATTAAATGGATTTGGGATTCAAACCCAGGCAGCAAAGCTCCAGACCACTAGGCAATCCTCTCTCACCAATGACAGCCTTGCACTTCCTACAATGAAAAGCAGACTGATTTAAGATTTGGTGATTATTTTTCAAATGTATTGTTTCTGTAATAGTCTGACAAATTTGGATACTGCACCTTCCTCACAACCCTGTGAATAAAAAAAATCTCTCCTTTGGCTTTTTTATCCTCTGGACCCATTTCGGTGTCACCAAGACCAGGCAGGCATTCCACTGACATCACGCGATCTAATGGCTCACCATAATTTGCATGCTATGCGCCTTCTAATCAAAGCCAGATGACACTATTTAGGTCTCTTTTAAAAAAAATTTTTTTTTTATTTAACAAAAACGCATCTTGCTGAGGACCTGGATGCCAATTTCATGTGGATTAAAATATCAGAATTCCCCTTGAGATTATAATGGGAATGCTGGCAGACCCTTCCCTGCATCAGGTTTGGGTGGGTGGCACTACTCTATATATCTGTCGTTATGGCATATTTATGCAATAAAATTAAAATCTTGGTCAGGAATCAGATAGAAGCTCGATATTTTTGATTCACTCTTCTCTGTTATTGCTTATCATTCTTGGAGATATATTTTTTGGCATCTTTAAAACAAGGAATCTGGTTGCTATTTCTTTAGGCTATATAAATACACCCTGTTTATATTAAAATGATTGGCAAATATACTTCAAGTTGGAAAACATGACCACAGAAAACATTTTTCCCCTCTCTTTACGAAACACTTTGATACACTTTTATTAATTCTCAACTTTTGTCCATGGCCTAAAAACCTTCTTCACATTTTAACATATTCAGAGATTTCTTTCATGTGGTCTGAATATATTTTGTTGTAGACATTATTGTGGTTCTAAAAATATCAAAACATATTTTATAAGCATACATTACTGCAATATATGTTCTAGCATTTGTGGATAATGTAAACATATTTTTTACAATTACAGGTATTTCAATGGTTTACCTTGTAAAACAACTACATTTTAGCAGTAAAATAAAGTGTAAAGGAGAATCAGGAAGATACAGATTTAAGTCTGGATTTACCATTTACTGCCTGCGTGACTTTGAAGAAGCCCTTTAACTACCCCGGTCCTCAGTTTTCTTATATTCACAGGAGGACCATAATACCTACTTTTCTGGGTGGTTGTGAAGTATACAGAATTTACCAAAGTGAAAACCCTCACATAATGGACACTCAATAAATACTACCTCACTGGCCCTCATCTTTTTTCTCTTTCATCAAGTAAATTAAGTTAAAGGCAATTTTTTTGTGTGTAAAAGACTTTAATTCTAAATATGAAATCTAACATTTGTGTATCAATTACTATTTTCTTCTACTTGGGTTTCTTGTGAATGATTCCCTCTTAATTGCTATGATTAGATTATAATCTAGAAAATTATATTTATCATGTGAATTGCAGAGGAGTCTCTGATTATAGCAGACACTCTTGGTGCCTGGCATCTTATCCTCTGGTTACCTCTAATTTTACCCATAATCTAGATTGTGCCAGTGTCCCACCTCAATACATACGCCATCTCTGCTTTCTGCCTACCAAGCCAGGAAAGCCACTGGAACCTATTTGGCCTGTGCATCTGCTAGACCTGGAAGTCTTGGGAGTTTTTAGCACCTGTCCCCAGGCAACCCCCATCCAGTGGAAGATAAGAACCATTTGATAAATGCCCAGCTTTTATCCTTCTCAAGGATAGAATGCATTGTGTACCTGTCTCAGAGAGACTGATGGAATTACGCTCCTGTCCCTCTGGAGCAGCCCGTGTATCCAACCCACTCTTTGGTTGTTTTGTTTTGTTTGTTTCTTTTTCCCTACCAATTCCCTCTACTTTCTCACTCTTGCTTCCTGGTATCAACTTTCAAATAAACTACCTACACTCAAGTTCTTGCTTCAGGCTCCACTTTCAAAGGGACCCAATTTAAGACCATGACTTTGCAGCTCACTTCTTAACATTCTTAATGGTTTCCTTCCTCTCTAGGCTAAAGCCCCAAATCTTTAGCATGATGATCAGGACGATGTTTCAGGATCCAACCTGTACTTAATCTCCTACTGGCCGTCCCACATGCCTCCTCAACTCTAGCAGCATTCAGCAACTTGCCATTGTAGGCTATTCTATGTCCTCACATGCCTTTGTATCTTTACAGATGCTTTTCTGGACCCAGAAAACTTTCTTTCCTTGTTTGTCCTTCCACCCTCAGTTCACTAATACCATCCCCACCATTGGCCCAATCAAGTATTTCTATTCCCATGGCATATTTCTATCATATTCACCAATGTGTTTTACCATAATTGTAGCTCTGATCTAGGCATTGGTAAAAATTAAAGGACCAATATCACTCGTTAATTCCTGAGTGTTGTCAATGAGAACAGAGCTTACTTCGAATAGAAAGAAAATTAGGTGACACAAAGTTGGCATTGTTGATAAATTGTGTGTGAAGTAAAAAGGCATTGGTTGCCTTGTGTCTCTGAAAAGAAGTGAAGTGTCACCTGATCTAGTTTTTAAATTAATGTCAGAGTTCTAGGGGTGGGGGGCTGTAACAGAGACAGAGTTGAATAAAAAATGTGTCACTGGATATTCTGAAAGAAAATGAGAGCCCAACATAGTAGGGTGGGGTGGAGTAAGAGATAACCACATATATATAAAGAGAGTAAGAGAGAATATGTGAGTGTGTGTGTGTGTGTGTGTATTCTCTCCATATTAAATATACTATATTAATTATATAGTATATCATTTAATACAAATATTTATTTCTATCTATCTATCTGCATATAATGAGGAAGTACTAAGCAGAGGCATGACATGGAGTCCCAAGAAGTGGCGACTGTGGTATCCTTCCTTCTTCAGGCTGCATCAGTCACATGCATTGGGCACAGTTGGTCAGTGCTGTTTATCACAATGACCTGCAGTAGAGTTGCCAGATTTATAATGTAAAAATACAGTTTGAATTTCATATAAACAATAATTTTTAAAGTATAGCTATATCCCATATATGACAAGAGACACATATGTCCTTTAAAAAGTACTTATTTTTATGAAATTTACATTTAACTGGATAGCTTCTATTTTATCTGGTAACCTTATCTGGAAGCCTGGAAATCATGGGAATATTCATACAGGAAAGAGACTCACAGCTCTAAGTCTCAGGCTTATATGGAGACTTTGAGCTAAAGGGCCTCAAGGAGGCCACAGTTAAAGCAATCTGACTGGGAGAGTAAAATCAAGAACTACTGTTGGTTAGCCCATCGGTGTGGCTCAGTGGTTGAGCATTGACCCATGTACCAAGAGGTCACCAGTTTGATTACTGGTCAAGGCACATGCCCAAGTTGTGGGCCAAATCCCCAGAGGGGAGCATTCAGGAGATGGCCAATCAATCTTCTCTCTCATCAATGTTTCTCTCTCTCTCTCCCTCTCTCTTCCGTTCTCTCTAAAATCAATGAAGGAAAAAAAAAAAAAAGAATTACTGCTGGTTAGTTATTTAGACCATGTAATAATACCCAACCTTGGCTAGGATATAACTTTTTGCTTATCCTTTTCTCTTACTAAACTATGAACTCTTAAGAGCAGGTACTATGTTGCATTTATTTTGAATTACCATCATCAAGTAGACTGTTTGGCATGTAGTAGGTATTTCACATAAAATAAATAAAAAGTATATTTAATATGTAATGTACAGGGTGGGGCAAAAGTGGGTTTACATTTGTTTTTATGGAAAATAATACAATAATTAATAAATAATAATGCAAGAATGAACTGTTTTGCATACTCACAACTGTAAACCTACTTTGCCACACCCTATATATAAATATTTATGTAAATCTGTTGATATTTCATGCATAATGATTTATTATCTCAGAGAAAATAATTCAGAATATGAAAAGATTACTTTTTAATAAGTTATCTACTTTACAAGGGTTATTTATTAGTACATGGTGTCAGAATTCAGATTTTCCAGTTCTTAGTTTCCATGTTAGCTATTTCAAAAAGTTCATTTACAGAATTAAAAGGAATCAAAACAATCTACAGATTCAATGAAATTCTTATCAAAATACCAATGGCATATTGCATAGAACTAGAATAAATATTCCAATAATATATATGGAATCACAAAATATCCTGAATAGCATCAGGGATCTTGAGAAAGAGTAAAGCTGGAAGAGTCATGTTACCTGATATCAAACTATACTACAAGGCCATAGTAATCAAAGCAGCATGGTCAGCATGATACTGACATAAAAACAGACATAAAAATCAATGGAACAGAATAGAGAGTCCAGAAATAAAACCATGCTTATATGGGTCAATTAAACAAAGGAGGGAAAAACATCCAATGGGGAAAAACAGTCTATTTCATAAATAGTGCTGAAAAATTAGACAGATACATGCAAAAAATAAAATTAAACTAAACCACCATATACAAGAAACAACTCAAAATGGATTAAAGACTTAAGTGTAAGACTCCTAGAAGAAAACATAGGCAGTAATATCTCAGACATTTCTCTTAGTAATCTTTTTCTTGATATATCTCCCTGAGCAAGACAAACAAAAGAAAAAATAAGCAAATGGAATTGCATCAAACTAAAAAGTTTTGCACAGCAAAGGAAACCATCAATAAAACAAAAAGACACCTCCTGAATGAGAGAAGATATTCACCAATGATATAACTGTTAATGTCCAAAATTTATAAAGAACTCAGATAACACCAGAATAACAAACGACTCAATTAAAAAGTGGACAGAAGACCTGAATAATAGGCCCTTCTCCAAGGAAGACATACAGATGGCCAATAGCCATATGAAAAAATGCTCAACATCACTAATCATCAGAGAAATGCAAATCAAAACCTCAATGAGATACTATCTTACACATATCAGAATGGCTATCATCAATAAATCAACAAACAAGTGTTGGTGAGGATGCGGAGAAAAATGAACCCGCTGTACTGTTGGTGGGAATAGACTGGTGCAGCCGCTCTGGAAAGCAGTAGAGTCACCTCAAAAAATTAAACATGGAACTGCCTCGTGACCCAGCATTTCCACTTTTGGGAATATATCCAGAGAAACCCAAAACACTAATTTGAAAGAATATAAACACTACTCTGTTTGTTGCAGCATTATTTACAATAGCCAAGCTATGGAAGCAACCCAAGAGGCCATCAATAGATGAGTGGATAAAAAAGCAGTAGTACATATGTACAATGAAATATTACTTGACCATAAAAAAGAATGAAATCTTACCTTTTGTGGCAGCATGGATGGACCCAGAGGGTATTATGCTAACTGAAGCAAACCAGTCAGAGAAAGACAAATACTATATGATTTCACTTATATGTGGAGTCTAAAACAAAAGAGAAATAGACTCATAGATACAGAAAACAGATCGACAGTTGTTACAGGGGAGGAGGATGAAGGCTGGACGAAAAAGGTGAATGGGGTAAGCAGCATAAATTGGTAGTTACAGAATAGTGACAGAGGTATAGATTACAGCATAGAGAATATAATCAATAACATCATGATAACCACGTATGGAGTCAGGAGAGTACTTGAAATATCAAGGGGACCACTCTGTAAGTACAGGATTTTCCAGTCATTTTGCTGTATATCTGAAACTAATACAGAGTAATATTGAATGTAAACTGTAATTGAAAAATAATAAACTAAAAAAATTAAAAAGTGCCTATTTTAAGACAATGTCTTTGTATTTTTCTTTTTATTCTTCCAATATAATTAAATTAAATGTTTTAAAATATCTTGATTTGATTCTCTGTCTCGATTCTTATTCTGAAAAGGGAAAGAACAGTTGCATGCTTCACTCTTTTCCTGCTATTGGAGCATCCTACAGAGTTAGGGAATCTTTTCAGAAACATTTCATATAGTTGTCTGAAAAACCCACTAGAATTGTTTTCTAAAACAATTAGCCAGCATTAGAAGAACAAAGTCACAAGCAAGAGGCAAAAGGCCAGAATAACAACACAATGTTGAAGGAAAAGAACAAAGTTTGAGGACTGACACTACCTGACTTCAACACTTACTATATAGCTACAGTAAGCAAGACAGTGTGGTACTGGCAACAATAGATCAATGAAGTAGACTAGAGAGCTCAGAAATAGACACACATTTAGACAACTGGTTTTTGACAAAGGAATAAAGACAATATAATGGATTAAAGATAGCCTTTTCAGCAAATGATCCTGGAGCAACTAAATTTAATCTTGACACAGATCTTACAACTTTCACAAAAAGTAACACAAATGAATCACAGATCTAAGTATAAAATAAAAAACTGTACAATTCCTAGAATATAACAGGAAAAAATTTAGATGTCCTTGAGTATGGTGATAACTTTTTAGATACAACACAACGGGTGTGATCCATGAAGAAAATAATGGATAATCTGAACTTTATTGAAACTAAAAACTTTTGCTTTGTGATAGGCAAGGTCAAGAGAATAAAAAGACTAGGCACGAACTGGGAAAAATAGTTGCAAAAGACACATCTGATAAAAGACTATTAGCCAAAATATACAAAGAACTTTTAAAACTCAACAATAGGAAAACAAACAAATTAAAAAATGAGCCAAAGAACTTAATAGACTCTTTACTAAAGAAGACATACAGAGGACAAATAAACACATGAAAAGATGCTCCACTTCATATGTCATTAGGGAAATGCAAATTAAAACAAGGAGATATCACTGGACCTACTAGAATGGCCAAAATCCAGAACACTGACACAACCAAATGCCAGGAGGATGTGGAGCAGCAGGTGCTCTTATTCATTGCTGGTGGGAATGTAAAATAATACAACCCCTTTGGGGGACAGTTTGGTGATTTTTTACAAAACTAAAAATACTCATATCATGTGATCCAGCAATTGTGCTTCTTGGTATGTACCCAAAAGAGTTGAAAGCTTAGATCCACACAAAACCTGCATGTGGATATGTATAGCAGCTTTATTCCTGATTGCCCAAACTCGGAAGCAACCGAGATGTACTTCAATAGGTGAATGGATAAATGAACTGTGGCACATCTAAACAAAGGACTATTATTCAGCAGTAAAAAGATGTAAGCTATCAAGCCCCAGAAAGACATGGAGGACACTTAAATGCATATTACTAAATGAAAAGCCAGTCTAAAAAGGCTACATACTATACAATTCCATTCATATGGCATTCTAGAAAAAGCAAAACTATAGAACAGTAAAAAGATCAGTGGTTGCCAGGGATGGCAGGGAGGGATGAATACACAGAGCACTACCCTAGTGATAGACACATATATATTTGTCCAAACCCATAGAATGTATAACACCAAGAGTGAACCCTAATGTAAACCATGGACTTAGGGTGATTATAATATGTCAATTTACATTCATCAGTTGTAATAAGTGTACTACTCTGGTCAGAAACATTGATAATGGGGGAGGCTATGCATTTGTGGAGGCAGGGGGTACATGGAAATCTCAGTACATTTTCTTTGATGTTCTATAATAAAGCCTTAATTTAGAAAGAATTACAAGCATGGTAGATAAAAATGTGTAACCAACGCAATGGGTAATTCACTTAAGAATAGAGGTATTAATTTATCGCTTTTCAATTGTCTTGCATAAAAACATTACACAAATGTATCAGTCCTCTTTATTGTCTTCTGAGAAAAAATATCAGATTTTTCAAGGTTTCCAAGAAACATTCTGGAATTTTAAAAACTGGGCTGGGGTTACAATAAATAGGCTTTGTTTTGAGATCAGTCACAGATATTACTTCACCTCTCAGATCAGTTTTTCTTTGTTTTAGAAATTGATTAGACATATAATTTAACAAGGTATGGTGTACACATAGATGAGTTAAAACCAGACTTCAGAGAAACATATGGATGAGTAAATTGAAGAGAGATAGGACATTATACTTTCTACTTTTTTAGTGTCTTTCTTGATAAGCATAAGTTCTCAAAAAGATGGTTCTTGTTGAAAAGTGAAAGCAATTTAAAATAATGATTTTCTTTAGTCACAAATTTTAACATTTTACTTTTAATGATCTATCATTAAATATTTGATTGATTGTGATATAAGTAAAATATAAACCACAAAAGAAAAGAAAAAAGAATATTCCTCAACAGTAGGATTGCACCCCTTGTTTGAGGCAGATACGGCTTTTTAAATTTGATTAGAATCTGGAAAAAAAAACCCTTCTCAACATAATTCCCCCAAATTTGATCTATTTGGATTTGATCATGCTCCCTATTAAAATCTGATTCGTCTGTTAACAGGACTTGAGATATTGAATCAGTTAAATCATAATAGTGAATCCTGGAATAAAAGTTAGAATAATATTTCAAATCCATCATTAGTGCTTCAAATAACAAAAGCTGACATTTTGTGCTCATTTGCAGTCAGCAGGAATTTGGCAAAAAGAAATCAAGTATAGGTTTCAGAAATGTTTGATAGAACTGATGGGACATCTGTATGGTACTGTCTCCAGTGAAGAGCAAACTTTGTAACCAGTGTGAATAACAAGATTAAAGCCAATCTTTATCTGATCAGATCACCCTTTTGTACCTAGAAAAATGGCAGTTATCCAGGATTGTCCTTTATGCAACTAAGTGAGCAAATGCCTGTGGTATCCATGTAGGTTTTATTACTTTATTTTTTCACACTTGATTTTCTGTGTTGGATACTTTGGCAAGTGCACAGATCACTTCTCACTACACAAAACCTCCCTCCTATGGTAGATATCCTCTTTGTAAAGGGACAGAAGAGACTTAATGAGAACATGGCAGTCAACTTCTTTTCTTTCTTTTTTCTCCTTTTTTTGGATTGTCTTTACATATAAAAACTAATATAAAATATTACTTTAAACATTTTTATTTAAAAATAAAAGTACTTCCTATACAAACACATTATTTTTAAAAATAAAACAAAGTATCTATAGATAAAACAAGCATTTTTCTAGATTTTTGGGATATAGCAGTCAGAAAAATAGGGTCTTTGTTCTTACCCAGCTTAGGTGCTAATGTATGCATAACCAGTGGGCATAGACAACAATGCTGGGGGAGTAGGGAGGAGTTGGGAAGGAGGGTGTTTAGGGGGAGAAAAGGAGAAACATCTGTAACAAAAATAAATTAATAAAAGTTGAAAAACATAAAAAAATAAAAATCTACATGCAACAAAGTAAAAATAACATTTATCCATGTTAAGTTATATTGAGAAGCTACATTGTACCTGGTGATACGATTTATGTCACTGGACATTCCTCAGAAGAGTGTGTGTGGGGGGGGGATAAACCACAGAACTTATATGCAGTACGTATAACCGATGGACATGGACAACAAGGCTGGGGACGGGGTGGGAGAGGATAGGGAGGAGGGAGACAATGGGAGGGAAAAAGAGAAACATCTGTAACAATAATAAATTAATAAAATAAAATCAATAAAGAAAAAATATTAAAAAGAAAAAAAGATTTATTTCACTGGGACTAGTTACAAGGTCTTGCCATTTATGAATGCCATAAATGGGATTAACATATGGTAGAACACTTTTGTAATTAATATTATTAAAATGCCTTTACATATGTTTAAGATTTCAAAAGAGAAAAAAAGAAAGCAACCTCTAAATTTAGTCTTGAACATACATAACTTGGTATCTAACTATTTAGTGGTATTTGTGCTACACTGGGATTGTAAGCCCATTTTCTTGTCCTGGTGTGTAAGAGCTGACAACTAAAATGTGCAATAATGCACTTACACATAAAAATTTCCAATTTGTATTGTTATAAATAATATCTTAAATTTCACTCATTTTATTTAAAAAGATCAATAATTATGATAAGGAAAATCAAATACAATTGTACCTATAGAGTACGAAGTGTTATAACCCACAATATATAAAGAACCTCTAGGAATCAAGAAGAAACGGTGAACGACAATTAGAAAGATTGGCAGGATAAATAGGATTTTATTAGACAAATAGGATTTATAAATAGGATTTTACTGGCCTATGAACATATGAAAAGATGCTTAATCTAGTTATTAGTGAGAGACATGCAGACTAGAACTATAATGTGACACCAGCTTCACATCTACCAGATTGGCAATTTTTAAAAATTGGACATACAAATTGTCATGGATATAGAATAAGAAAAATTCTGAAGATGGTGTAAATTGATATAACCAAATTAAGAAGTTGATTGACATTAATCAGTAAAATTGAACATGCACAAATCTCACCATCTAGCATTTCTGTGCCCAAAGAAGTGACTGCATGTGTTACACCGCAAAAGTGGAGGAGGATACCGAAAATGAGCATTGTTTGTGATATAAACATGAACAAGCAACAGAACAGAGAAAGAAACTGAGGCAAATTCATATGATAGAATATTACTAGCAGTGAAGATAAACAAGCTATTGCTATATACATCAAAATTGTAATATTAACAATATTTCACTGATATACACACATATATATTTATGCACAACAGGCTCTTGAAAACATAATATAATGATTCATCCTATAAAAAGTTTTTAAGAACAGGCAAATAATATATATACATTGGTGGTTAAAAATATAAATAAATAGGAAGGTTCATAAAAAAAATTCAGGAAAATTGTTACTTCTGTTTGGTGGAGAGAGAGAGATGAGTTTGGGGAGGGTTCACAATATCTTATAATTTATTGACAATGTTCTATGTCTTAACCTTGATGGAAACGGGAGTCCATTATATGATTTCTGAACTATAAAATATTTTATATGTTGTTTTGTATGCATGTTATTTTTCACTGTATAGTATTTGTGTATATGTATCAAAAATTAACAACTGAAGGAAGAAGAAACAGTAGATAGACTAAGTCAAGAGTCTTTATTAGTAATTGAAATAATCATCATAGATCTGGGCTAAATTGGTAAGCGTGGGAATGGAGAGGAGAGAAAAAAATGTAAAAGACAATAGAAAATATAAAGCAATTAAAGCTCTTGGCTCCTGGTCATGGGAATAAGAGAAGACAGGTGATCTCAGATGTCTCCAAGCCATGAAGCCCAGTTGGTTCTGGAAGACAGCAGCATTAAAGAGGAAATGACTTCAGGCAGGCAGAGGTAAAATAGACCTTACTCAGGAGCAAGGTCAGAGGCAGAAAATGTATTGGATAGTCATGTGGTTATTATGATAATTGACTCTACAACAGTGGATACATTCTCCGAGGAAAAGAATATGAAGTAACAGCTTAGGCTTTGAGGAATTTCCTCCACAGGAAAGAAAGAGGAAGTTAAATAAAGGAAGTCTTGCCTTCCTCCAATTTATTCTTCACATTGATGCCAGAATAATATTTCTAAACCACAAATTGATCATGTCCCCTCCAATGGCCAAAACTCTTTATAGCTTCAGCATGATTTCCAAACTCGATAGCTTGCCACAAAGTGCTATTTCTGTTGTGATCATATATCCAACCAGATCCATCTCTTGTGACTACG
Source organism: Molossus molossus (assembly GCF_014108415.1). Lineage (NCBI taxonomy): Eukaryota > Metazoa > Chordata > Mammalia > Chiroptera > Molossidae > Molossus > Molossus molossus. The sequence goes on from NW_023425346.1 coordinate 54,979,057, forward strand.
ACCCAGCCAGCCTTCATGCCAACCTCACTGAAGGATTTGCGACTTTCTTCCATGGCCACACAACCTTGTCATAACTTTCTTCTCTCAGTGAGTCACGCCTGATCATCACAGCTGATCCCGCATCTCCTCCTCACAAGGACCTTCCCTTGTTCCTCCAAGTTGATCCAAGGCCACCCTGCTCCACTTTGCAGAAACCTTTCTAGGGCACTTACACTCTTTCATAATCGCTTCGCTTTTTGTCTTCTGCTCACAGATGGAGTTAGCTTTCACCTCGGTATGTGCATTTCTCAGCCATAATTGCACCAAGTGGGCCTTTTAAAAGACTTTGCTGAAAAATGAATCGATGAACAGATAGGTCAGTAATACATGATTTATCCAAAGAAGGTAGCAGAAACTATATCATGAGAGATTTTGGAAGAGGAGTGAACGGTTAATAGCATCATGCCACACTCAGGCTACGGGGAGTGGGAGGGAGAGAGCTGTCTGACGGCGAGGCAGTCAACGGTGAGCTCTGAGACAAGGTTCAGCAAGTGGTGTGGCCGACGCCACGCGAAGGCTGGGCCAGCATGGTCTGGGCACTGAGCGTTAAGTGGAACATGGATGCAGCATATGTGATTAATTCTGGTGAAGACATCTAGTGACAAAGGAAACAACAGAGAGGTCAAGGTCAGGCACACACTTTTAGAAGCGTGTGCACACACAGGCCAGGGGAGAAGCGGTGGTGAGGGGCAATAAGAAGGAGCCACTAAGGAGCAGAAGGGTTCCCGGGGACGGGAAAGTGGGCTGGGCTCAACGGCACCAGCAGGCACAAATTCTGAAGAAAGGATGGGATTATGATTTCAGAAAGAAACTTAAAGTGGAAAGGAGGAGGACAAAGGCCTCAAAACAGCAGGAGGTGGGATTCTCCCCAGAAGGGTGAGGCTTTTGTTGGAAACATCTGCTTTAGGAAATGTGCTTGAGTCTGAACAGGGTAAGAGGATGAGATTTCACGGAAGGTGGAGGGTCTGGGAAATGTAGCGGGGATTTATGATTGTCTGGGTGGTCCTACAATATTGCCACAGCTCCAGGGCTGGAAAGCAAGTAAGACACTAGTGCTCCCAGGCTAACAAAGATAAACCGCCCAAACTTCCATTTGCTCCCATTTCAAAGCGTCCAAAGCACATAGTTCCTGTGTCACCCAAACCTGGTTTTTCGAAGGTACTCTGCACTTGATCCAGACACCTTCTTTGTTTAAATGTTTAGTCTTCTCAGTTCACATCTCTTGACACAAACAATAACACGTCTGCCCTTCCCTGCCCCCAGCACACAGCAAACATCATATACTGCCTATTCTGTGACTGCAATATTGCTGGCACGGAATTTGGAATTACTCTTTATATATTCACATTCCTTTGTTTTTGCGTCTGTATGTTAAAATAGATTAATGTTGTCTCTAGTGATTTTGATGGCAGCCATACAATATTGTTTATGTATATTTTAAAACACTCCATCCCCAATTTTATAATATCTATTTGATATCTCGATAGCTTGCTTTTTGGAACTGGAATGTGTTATTGTATTTAACCTTTCTGGAAACAAACTACTCTGCCCTGGTGTCTGTGTGATCTTAATTTTGCAGCATAGTAGGTAATCTCTGGCGTCAGTCTCCAGCTCTATGGGTTTAAGCACGACACTTGCTCTCAGCCTCAGCTCCCATTTTTCAAGGTGAAGATTAGAGTAGAACTAACTCATGATGCTTCTGAAAAGAGTGAGCATGGTACTGGTGCATAAGAGTATTCAACAAGCATTTATTAGTAGTAGAACAATTAAAATGCATTAAGATTTAAAAGGCAAGCTTGCTTTTCATTTTGCATCACTTTTTTTGCAACTAAAATGGTTTGCTTTTATTGATTCATTTTAATTTATTGTTGAGAGTATTACAGATGTCTCCCATTTTTCCCCCGTTGCTGCCTTTCACCCAGGCCCCAACCCACCCTAGACCTTCCCTGCCCGATTATCTGTGTCTATGGGTTATGCATAAATGCACATAAATTTTTTGATTAATCTCACCCTGCACCCCCCACATTCCCTCTGAGATTCATCAGTTTGTTCCATGCTTCCATGTCTCTGTACCCATTTTGTTCATCAGTTTATTTTGTTCCTTAGATTCTACAGATGAGTGAGGTCAATGTGATATTTGTGTTTCTCTGACTGGCTTATTTCACTCAGCATAATATTCTCCAGGTCCCCTCATGTTGTCTCAGAGGGTAAGATATATTTTTTATAGCTGCATAGTATTCCATTATGTAAATGTACCACAGTTTTTCTATCCACTCATCTGTTGATGGACACTGTTTCCAGATATTAGCTATTGTAAATAATGCTGCTATAAATATACAGGTGCATATATTCTTTCTGATTAGTGTCTCAGGATTTTTCGGACATATTCCTAAGAATATTGGTCAAACATCAGTTTCATTTTTAATTTTTTGAGGAAACTCCATGATGTTTTCCATAGTGGCTGCACCAGTCTGCATTCCCACCAGCAGTGTACTAGGGTTCCCTTTTCTCCACACCCTCGCCAGCACTTGTTCGTTAATTTATTGATGGTAGCCATTCTGGCAGGTGTGAGGTGATACCATACACAAGAATAAACTCAAAATGGAAAAAAGATTCAAATGTAAGTCATGAAATTATAAAAATCCTATAAGAAAATGTAGGCAGCAAAATCTCAGACATCTCATGTAGCAGAATTTTTCACCGATATATCTCCTAGGAAGAGAGAAAAAAAAGAAAAAGTAAATAAATGAGACTACATCAAACTCAAAGCTTCCTTACAGCAAAAGAAACCAACATCAAAATGAAAAGGGAACCCACTGTATGGGAGAACATATCTGCCAATGATACATCTGACAAGGAATTAATTTTCAAAATAAAGTACTCATACCACTCAGTAAAAGGAAGACAAACAATCCGATTTTTAAAAATGAGCAAAGGAACTAAACAGACATTTCTCCAAAGTGGACATACAAATGGCCAAGAGACACATGAAAAAATGTGCAACATCACTAATCATCAGAGAGATGCACATTAAAACTAGAATGAGGTATCCTTTTGCCTCATTTTTGTGATGGCTTTAAAAGAATAAAATATACTTAACCTTCTTTCATACTTCCTTTTTTTTTTTTTGGTACGTGCCCCTAGCAGGAACCGAACCCTCTGGTCCACAGGCCAACGCTCCAACCACTGAGCCAAGCAGGCCAGGACCCTCTTTTATACGTATTAATCTAGCAGAATAATAATTGGTCATGTGGTGTGAGGCCAAGGCAGTTTCTGATAAGTGAAAATTTTTGAAAAATGGTTTGGATATTGAAGACTTTTTTATGTAGTGAAAGTCATGTGAACCATCACATTCAAGGTATTCGGGGTTTAGCATAACAAAATTCAGGATGCTGAGCCTTTTCTTCAAATATGATCAGAAAGAACACATCGAAGATATGAGCTGAATGACCACTGCCTGGTTTGATGTCATTTTTTTAGTGGTTGCCAAAGAAATGCAAGCTCTGTAATTTAGGGTGAGTGACCTGGGAAAGAATAAGCAAACTAAAAATTATTAGTTGATTTCAGGGAATGAAGTTGGTCCCCTGGAGCCAGTTCTCTGTAATATTAAGTGCCTCTCGGCTGGTGCTCCAGAGATCGTGACAATGTCTTTGAATCTGGTTTCTCTGAAAAGACTGGGACTTATTAAACCCGCCACAGCCCAGCTTTCAGAACCATATTAGGCATTTTCGAGAGCGGTGCCCACGAACGTGATCTAAGGGCTGCCAAAATGAATGGCAAAGCCTCTGAGCCTCAGGATAGTACGAGTGGATTACTTCTATCTGCAGATTGTTTTAAAAGGTTATTTAGCAAGCTGTAATTTTAAGCCTACTTTGTGTGCCTGGCATTGAGAAAGCAATAAAAATCTAAGTTGTCTTCAAATTTTCTAGAGAGAGCTCAACATTTCCAAAATTATCAGCAGAAAGTGACCATTAAAGTACAAGTACATACAGAGATTAGAGCCAAAAATGTGGAACTTAGTGAATTATTTGTGCACTTCGTAATAAAGTGAGTTATACTATAAAATCTGAATACATTATGACACATGAATATTATCAAAACACCAGCCAGATGCTTTTTAAAAATAAGAAAAAGTCCATTGTTCAGTGTCATAGAAAACAATTAGTTTTCTGAGTGAAACTTGACTTATCTAACCATCATTTCTAACACTAGCTAAATTTATCATTGAAGAAAAAAAAAATGTAGAATTCTCAGAGCGTCCTATAGTCCTTTGGTATGCTGCTGCAAAGAGACTGAGATAATGTATTTTTCTATGCTGAATAAGCCTTTGCTTTAGTATTACTATTGTTTCCATAAAAATAATATAGCTACTTTCTACTGGTAAAGGACTTCTCAGGCAGAATTCGACAGCAGGTGAGTGGTAAGTAACAACTAACTGCCTTATTCAAACCTGTACATCTTGGAAAATTCCCTTTTAAGCAACTATCAATTAATCATCCATTATTCATGGTCTCCTACTTCATGTCAAGCAATTACGAAAATAAACAAGACAGGCATGGTTCCTGCTCCCACGATGCTTGTAGTCTGTGGAGAAGGATGTGCAAAATGTAAATAAGTACAAGGGAACCGAGAATCTCACCGAGGTTGAGCACTGAGAACTACGGGAACATGTAGCAAGGAATTAACTGACTTTTAACAAATAAAAATCAATAATACCTGTAGATGAGAAGTACCTTAAAAACTCCTTTTATTAGATTAGTGAATAGTTCTGTACAGTATGTACATTGCACATACATATTTCAAGGGTATAAAAATTTTATACCCTGGCACCTCCCCAAAATGATTTGAAGCAACTAATATTTCAATTAGCAAATTATCCTAAAGAATCTGTAAAGCAAACACCAATCCCTTCCTTTCTTTTACCAATAAACTTTAAACTAGATAAGCAACCCCAGTCTTTGTTGCTAACCGTGGAATCTATGGTACTTCAGCTAACGGAAAAGGTGTAATCTGCCTTCTTGTGTGTACGCACTTTTGGTTGAAGGCCTGTCTTGATGTCTGCTGTGGCAATAAATATTTTTTCCTTTACCACATGACAAGCATTTAATTGACAATCTGATAAATGCTACCAACAAAAAAAGCCATCGGCTCTTTCCTCCAGGGTTTTATCATCAATTATCTGATCATTCAGAATGTCCATAAAATATTCAGATCACAATGGAGCACAACGCTGTGGGTGTATGCCACAGTGAGGCAGCATATGTTCCGCAGCAAATGCTCAGTGACCTAGGAAGTGTGTCTTCCTCGCATAACACACGCCTTGGACAATCTTAACAGAAGTTCTGAAGTGGCAACCCAAACACACTTCCTTACCGACAGATGATGCATCCTGTCATTTTTTTTTTTTTTCTTTTCTGGAAAAGTGATTTAATCATTCCAGTGAAATGTTTTTGCAACAGAATTAGATTTTAGCAGTGTACACCTTTTATACCTGATTCTATGCTTCTTTTGCTTATTTTAACCTTGTTGACAAGATGCAAGGGAAAGTATACATAAGGCCAAAATACATAGAGAAGTATTTTTAAATATATATCTGAAGATAATTATAAAAATTATTTCTCCTCTCGAGCTTCAATGTTTTCTTCTCTCAAATGGCCTGGGAAGGAGTCAGGGACTTGGGGATCGGATCTCCTCATTTCCTTCAGGACTATTCTTATGTAGAATAAAATAAACAATTCAAGGAAAATTTACTTGATAGTCTTGTAGAATGAAGATTGGACTTTATCATACTGGTTTGAAAAGTTAAAACTGAAGGAAACTAGAGGAATCACTTATTCACATCTTCTCAATTTATACAAGGAAAACTGGAAGCCGAAGCTGTTAAGGAGGTTGCCCCAGGCTACACAGCTGGCCAGGGCAGAGCCTCAGTCCCGGCTTCTCCTGGCTGCAGTTTTAGCAACAAAGTTGTCACTTACCAGCCTGCTTCCGCTCTGTAAAGAAGAGGGGCTGAAGGGAACAGATGATCATGACAGCTAAACGGAGAGGCGAAGTGACAAACCAAGACTGGTCAGTCCCTGGAGTCTGCAGCCCCAGGCTCAGTTCGGGGCCTGGCAGCCACCTCTGGCCTGGGATCTCTCTCGCTTTCAACCCCCCTATCAGAAAAATGAGCCCATCTCTCGAGGTTTTCTGTAATTCTGAGGAAAGCAGAATGAAACCTTTAGGGAGACGAGGACAAGTAAGTGTGAAATACAATACTAGTCACGAAACCAACACGCAAGACTCGAACGCTCAGGACTGAGTCACACAGAGTGTTCGCAGCTCGGCTGTCCCACTTCACACTGTTTACTTAGCTCACCTCTCTGCGCTTCGCTTTCCTCATCTGTCAAATAGATTTAATAATATTTACCTCATAAGGTTGCTGTTAAGACTAACCGAGATTGTGCATATAGAGCTGATTTATAACACTGGTGTATAAACATGAATCAATTTAACTTTTTTCCATAATTATCTTGCCCTAAATTGTGGCAGTTTATTTGATGACATCATAGTCACATTCCTTAACTCTAAAGTCACTTTTTTAAAAAGTCACTTTTGGTTACAGAATGACACATATTTATGTATGTCAGAAGAGTGGATGTCAGTATAGAAAACTCATTCCTGATTTTAAAACTTCAAGCTCATCATCTGCTGGTTGGTTCAGGGCTTGGGCTGGGAGTGGACCCTGTGTAAGCAGGAGCAGAACGTGATATGTCTTTGCACGTTTCGTGGGTTTATTTCTCTCTCTTTTTTTCCCCTCTCCTTTTCATTCCCCAAACCATTTAGCCCCTAGGACCCAGGCCTCCCCAAGCATCTGGCATCTCTCTCCCCTCCATTAGGGAGCGGAGCCCCTCACGCAGGGAATTCCAACGGACTTGGGAGCTCTGTGGTAAACCGGGGATAGAGACCGACATTTTCTTTTTCTTATCTCAAATCCACTTTTTACCTCACTATTAAAAACATCCTTTTTTCTCCCCTACTCCCTTCTTCTCTGTCTCTGTGTCCCAAGCACCAGAGAAAATGGCCACTGGCAGCACTGGGCTTATCTCCCTGCAGATTAATAGCCTGAAAGGAAAAAGTATTACTCTTACATTGTTGTTGGTGTTGTTTGCTCTTTTCTTTCATCCCAGATTCAGTCTGGACCTTCAGGGAGGTACGTTGGCGTGCCAGGGGGCCAGCCATCTAGTGAGATGGGTGGGGGACTGCTCACACGCATGTTGCCCATAGTCACTGCACCTCTGCATGCCTGAGACCCCCACAGAGGAGCATCCATTTATCCTCCTCCCGAATCTATGCTGACACTGTCCCACTACCACCGAAGAATGTGACTGAAATGATGCTGTGCCAGCTGTGTGTTTAGTCCTCGAGGGGTTCAGCAGTTTCTACTTTGGCCTTGGGAGCCAGCTACCACGTTCAAAGGCTTGGGTGAATAGCAAATGGTGAGCGATCTAGTATTAGAGGAAAACCAAGGCATAGTGGCCTTCTCAGACATCCCAGCGAGGCACCAGGTATGCGAAGGAAGCCACTTGAGCCATTTCATCCCCCACTGAGCTGGTAAGTGACTCAGGCAACTCCAGCTACACCACTTGGAGCAGACAAAGCTGTCCCGGGACCAAATCTCAGAAGTTGCAGTTGTTTTAAGTTAATTGTGGAGCAGTTTGTTATAGGGGGAGATGAGGGAGCTACAGTGTGCCCAGAGGGGCAAGTGCTTTGCTGTCTTTCAGTCGCCAGCAGAGGGTGAGTGGAAAAGATGAGGCCACTCAAAGCCGCAGCCAGGTCAGGTTTTTTCCTACCACAACCTGACTAAAGGCAAAGAGAAGTTATGGCCTGAGTAGAAAGTAAAGTTCATAGTCGAGGCTGACACCTGGGTGTGTCAAGAGGATCAGAACTGCCGAAAAGAAAGATGACTGGTAGAACTATTCTGATTAGGGTTGGCCCTGGGTACACTACCACCCTGTTATTCATGTTGCCTTGGAAACTGTTACCTGAAAGTCATAGACTGTGACTTTCATCAAGTCCTCTATGACACAAATGAGGATTTAAAAAAATTTTATCTTAAATGTTCTTATTTTTCCTTCACAATTCTTTTAAGTAATTATTAGAGACTTACATTTCTTTATTTAAAAGAGTTTAAATATACTGGCTTCTATAAATGAGTAACTACCTAACTTCAGCAATAAAATACTTAACAGTACTGTCTATCACATTTTTCTTTGATCTATTTTTTCTTTAAAGTCAAAAGTGTTAGAGAGCTTCATACTTCTGCTGGTATTTGTATATACATATCTTTAAAGGAATGAGAATTATTCTTATAATATGTTGCTCGCTAGACTTAAAATCTAAAGTAAATAAAACAACACACTTATATTTTTTGTTATTTGTTGAAATTTTTTAGATTATTTTTCTTTTCCAAGCAATAACATGAATTATCTAGGAAGTAAATAGAATTGATATGGACACAGGAAACACGGACAGCAGAAAAAGTTGGTTTACTATATATAATGGTTCATGATCTTTTTCCAGGGTTGGAGAAAATTAGTAGCATGTGTGTGATGGTCACAGTGCCCACATGAAATAGGTGGTAAGGAGATGGTCTGTGTACATCACAGAGCACAGAGTCTATTCTGCTGCCACAAGTGGGGCTTGTCTTTTAGAAACCAATTTCGGGACAGCAAGCCCTCTAAATTCCCTGAGCTGGGTAGTGGAGAAGTCAGAAGACTGCACCCCTATAATACACTAACCACCGTTCAGATTATGGGGCCAGGGACAGAATTCCTTTAGGCTTATGAGTCTCTTATTTTGAGAAATTCAGGAGAGTATAAAATAATAAACAAAACACCAATAAGAAAACATTACAAAAGAAAAAACAATATTTTTTTTTAAAGTAGGAATTCACTATTAAATGTATTTGTCGCAATAGCTCAGAGGAAGACTTCTTAACAAAGCAATTCGATTTGACTGTTTTGATGTGATCATTTTTAATAGAACTGTACCAAAATGGTGCCTTACAAATGTAAAGGTTCCATTATTTATTATCACCTACTATTACAGCAGCATCCTTGGCTTGTGCTCCATCTCTACCTCCTGCCTGGGCTCAGCACTAAGGAGAACATGCTTTTCAGTTTTGTTTTCCTTGGCTTATTCACTTTTACAGTATGAGCGTATTTATAAATATGTATTTATAAATGTAAAGCAATGAAGATATTACACACAGAGAATGGTAGAATGTGAGTTGACTTAATGAATGCATATTGCTTAGTGCCAAAAGAACTCTTCAAAATGCAGTTGAGACTTTTTGATGTTGTTGGGATTGATAAAAAAAAAATATTATACTGTTGTTCAATGATCTCTCTCTTCTTCTGCATCTAATGTCTCCAACACACATAGACATATACGCACAGAGTAGTACTTAATAGATACCCATGAAATAAGGATAACACATTCAGAAAACCTACAAAATCTCCTAGATTGGGGATCAATTTCTTATTCAAGCCCTGGCCTTGTATCTTTTTCACCTCCTTTGCACCTCTCCTTTGGGTCTGCTTCCCAGCTGCAGACCCTGTATGCACTCTGGTCCTCTGCTTGGCCACACCCCTTCTGTACACTTCTCCTTCTGACTTGGCCATGCCCTTGGATTCATTCTCGCCAGCCTTGCTTTAAAGGCGATCCTTCAGACTTCAATCATGTCATCTCTTCAGAGTTATTACCCTCCCTAGACAGGGCCTCCATTATGCATTTACATAGCTCACTATTGCTATCCTTCAAAACGCTTTATCACTGTTGTAATCTTTCATTCATTTGTGCCACCCTTGGCTAATATCTGCCTTTCCCACAAAACTCTAATTTTCTTGAAGGCAGAGACCATGCTTTTTCACTTATTTGTATCCCCAGAGCCTAACATAGTGCCTGGCACATGATAACCATTAAAAACGACATTAACTAGATGAATGAATTAATTTAAATAATAATTGTTATTCTAGATTTTAGGACTCAGCCTACACTAACATTAATAGTGTATTTGCACATTTCCACCCACCAGAGTTCTGTCTTCTCTTTTTTTTTCTGACATCTGAGAATGTTTTATGAGATCTGTGTACTAAAAGTATCGTTCTTTTCCCTGTTTATTTTTTAATGGAGTCATAAAATTTAACTCACTTTACAATTTGGATTTTCAGAAAAAGGAGAGTACTTTTAATTCTGTCTAAAATGAATCTAGTTGCCCTCTGCCAGTTACCACCACCCTCATCCCTATCTCCCACATACTGGTTAGCAGGGGGGAAAAGGTCAAATATGACTTTAAGTCTCATCAGAGCCAACGATTTAAATAGTTCTTTAAGAGATCAGCCTCTTACGTAACCTTTATGTGCAATATCTCCGCTGGCCCTTTTCTTCTGTTTCCCTCCTGAAGTCTGGGTCTATGTGTAGCCGATATGACTTCATGACAACAGAGATGAAAATGGGGACTTTAGTCATGAGGCCCCCAGCCGGGCACTGCCCTTTGTTCACTGTTGCTTGCTTTGAGTCTGATGCGTTCTGTAACTCACCACTTAGTTCATCGTGGCTGTGTCAGAGACCAGCAGTGTTCTCTGGCTTTTGTGTATCTAAAGGCTGCTGCTCATTGATGGTCTACCAAGACAGTTATAAAATAACTTACTACCTTATTGATTTTCTTCTATCAACTCTAAAAGAACAATTCTTCTCTGATAAGGGGTTAATATCCAAAATTTATTTTAAAAAAATCCCAAACAATCCAATTTAAAAAACTGGAACTTATTATTGGACATTAAAAATGTCTAAATAGACATTTTTCCAAAGAAGACATCAAATGGCCTATAGTATATGAAAAGTGTTCAACATCACTAATCATGGACATGCAAATCAAAGGTATAATGAAATGTCATCTTATACCTGTTAGGATATCAATCATTAAAAAGATAAGAGATAGCCCTGGCCAGTTTGGCTCAGCAGTTAGAGTGTTGGCCTGCCGTCTGGAGAGACCCGGGTTCAGTTCCTGCTAAGGGTACGTACTTCAGTTGCAGTTTGTCCCCAGCCCTGGTGTGGGTGGCAACCTCTCAATGTGTCCCTTTCAGGTCGATGTTTCTCTCTCTCTCTCTCCCCCTTCCCACTCTATCTGAACAAAATATCAAAAAATGTCCTTGGGTGAGGATAAAAAAGATAAGAGATAAACATTGGTGAGGATGTGGAGAAAAGGGAACACTTGTGCACTGTTGGGAGGTCTGTGAATGGGTGCATTCACTATGGGAAACAGTATGGAGGTTTTCATACTGTGTTTCAAACAAATAAAATTAGAACTACTATATGATCCACCAATCTCATTTTTGGGTATATATCCAGAAGAGATAAAATCACCATCTTAAAGAAATATCTGCATTCCCATGCTCATTATAACATTATTCACAATAACCAAGATGTGGGAAGAACCTAAATGTCTGTCAGTGAGTGAATGAATATGTACTGGAATATTATTCAACTCTAAGAAAGAAGGGTGTCCTGCTGTTGGCATCAACATGGATGGATCTGGAGGGCATTATGCTAAGTGAAATAAGCCAGGCAGAGAAAGATAAATGCTGCATGGTGTCACTTACATGTGGAATCTTAAAAAAACCTGACTCATAGAAACAGAGATTAATATGGTTGTTACCAAGGGTTGAGGGTGGGGGAAAAGGGATAGGTTCATCACTGTACAAAATTCCAGCTATAAGATGAACAAATCCTGAGGATCTAATAATGTACAGCATATACATAATGGTCTCATCAATTCTTAGAATTAATAACACTGTATTATATTCTTGAAAGCTAAAGGAGATCTTAAATATTCTTACCCAAAAAAAGGAACTGCTAATTATATGACCGAATGAAAGTGTTAGCTAACAACAATATGTAAGTGTATCGAGTCATATTTTGAAATATACAAAGTTATATTGTTTACCTTAAACAATGTTATATGTCAATTATATCTCAATAAAGCTGAAAAAACTACAAGGTGTACTACAATTTTTAAATGTAATATTATGGAGAGGTTGACATTTCTTTATGGATCCTGTAACCTGGCCCATATTCTCAAGTTATTTATACTACCCAAGTAGAATTTTGAAGCTTACCTACTTATGTACATATTGATGCATAAGTTGGAAAGGTTTTCAATTCTTTCCTGGTTCTGGGACATGTATATTGTTAAGTTTAGGATTTTATTTGGAGGGGAGCCAAACCAGGGTTGCTTTGGGAGAGGCATGTTATAAAAGCCACCCAATTTAAGAAAAAGTGAGGTAGCATAAAGTTGTGCAGGTTCACTTAAGTATCTTCAGAAGCCATGCTACCCAAATATTTAATTTTACAGTTGATAAAACTCAAGTTCAGCCCTGGCTGGTGTGGCTCAGTTGATTGAGTACCGTTCCATGCACCAAAAGGTCGCCGGTTCAATTCCTTGTTGGGCCACAAAACCTGATTGCAGGCTTGATCCCCAGTAGGGGGCATGCAGGAGGAAATCAATTAATGTTTCTCTCTCACATGCATGCTTCTCTCTCCCTTTGTCTCTCTCTGAAATCAATAAAAGCATATTTAAAAACAAACAAGCAAACAAAAAACAACAACTGAGTTCAGAGTAGTTAAGTGATTCATCCAAGATGACACAGGGTATAGGTATCAGAGCCTAGACATAAACCCCAGTCTTTTCATTACCAGCCCTTTTGGCCTTTCCTCTATTCCATACTGCCTCTCAGAGAAAGAGGAAAAAGAGGATGGACAGCCAGAAAGAGGAAAAGAAGAAAGAAGGGAAGAAAAAAAAGATCATGTGAGTGTAAGGTTGAATATTGCTGTGACCTACAGGGTCTCTGAAAACCTCACTACTGAGTGGCAACTGCTTTCCTCTGCTCAAGTCAGGGGAGAATTAGAAGCTTCTTGGAAACTGTACATTCTAGACTAGACTGTTGTGCTGAGGAGGCTGGGACTGGAAATGGAGGTGTGAGAGGCACCTTCTGCATTGCTAAAATTGCAGAAGACCTACCAGTATCCAGAGAGTCATCAAGACGCCTGAAGGAGCACACATCTGTACATTTAATTTTGTTAATCAGTTTGCATAGCACTTCAGGATTAATGGATGAGCTGTAGTTTATAAATGTCAGTTATAACTATAATGTTCACCTTGTGCCATAATTTAATTCAATGAAGCTAAAGGCTAGTAAATTCAGAGCCAATAAAAGGAAATACTTCCTTCTATTGTACACCTCACCCCTCTGAGACCATTGCCAGGAGGTCATTGACATGGTGCCAGCTCTGAGAAGGAATTTGACAGGCCTCAATTAGATATATATCTGGGCCATCAAAGGGAAGGTGATTTAAGAGTTACAAAATCCTGTGCTTTAGTGTATTATTGAAAGCCTGCGCAAGAGTCAGAGAGGTACTTCACCCTCCTTTCTCTGATCCACATAAGATGGATTAATCACAACTGCTTTTCACAGTGAAGAAAAACACGTTGCACATTGGTTCAGAGAGGGAAGACGGGTGGGGGGAGGTGCCCCTTTGCACCACACGGGGGCCGAGCTTCCCACTGGATACGCATACTGGCCCCTGAATGAGGGCCCAGTGGAACCTCCTCCTCTAGCCCTCCGACAAAATCTCACAAGTTTCCCTGCAGGTTAGGCATGGGGCCTCTTGGGGTTAACCAGCTCCTCTTCCTCTAACTTCTCAACCACGTGTCCTTCCCCACCGGAGAAATCCACCTTGGAAACAGCAGTTGCACCTCACTCTACCAGTAATGTCTTTAAAAACAGGAGAGCAGGGCAGAAAACCCTACACACTATTCCTTCCCGCCTCAGTGCACAACAAGCTCTGGTGAGAACAGTCCCTGCTACCGGGTCAGAGGACGGAGGGGAGAGTATTCCTTGTGGCGGTTTGAAGGTAGGGGAGGACATTTGTCTTCCTGGGTAGGCATCCCTGGACTGCAGCATATTGAAATAGACTGTTCTTTATTTCTTCCTTTTATCACAAGTAGGGCATTATACTGACCTTTTTTTAAAAAAAAAAAAAAAAAAAAAGCTTTTTTATATTATCTCTGAATTTCATTTTATAGTGGTAAAAAGTATTTTTTCAAAACATTTGTTGTGAAGGGGGAGCATTAGATCAAAGAGTCTGTGAACCACAGATCAGAGCACGAATTTTAACATTCACACGTTCTACTGTGAAATTTTCCAACCGTGTATGTAGTTTCTGCTCTGTATCTCCCTGCTGATTTCTTCAACCTCACTGGTTTCTCACTATGGCTTTTACTTCTGTTAAATATTGGCTTTATTGCCTTTGTTTGTTTGTTTGTTTGTTTTTGCTATTGCTACCTTTATCCTTCCAGCTTCTGAATTCTCATTTATTTGGGGGTTCTATTCCCTTATTTTTGTCCAGAAGGTCAAAGTCCTTCTATATGACTACTTGTAGGTCCTTTGGTATCTTATAAGAAACTCTAGTGTGTGGATTTCTCAGGAAACAGTAGAAATCATTTACATAGGGGTTAAGAAATCAGAGTCAGAGAAATATTTGTTCAACTCTCAAGAAATTTCTTAATGTCCCTAAACCTTAGTTTTCTGATCTATAAAATCTCGATGACAGTATTAACTTCACTGGGATGTTTGGAAGATTGTAAAGGATTTAACGTGCATGGTATGAACTGCAGACATGTGGAACTCTTTATTCCCTGCTTTTAAATTGCGTATATGATTCTTGAGAGTATCAATTATATATTAGAGTTTTAATGACATCCGCTCCTTGCAGGATTTTGTCATTTAGAACTGTGAAATTAACCCAAACTCAGATCTAAAATACACCTAGCAGTTATTGGAGATACTCTAGTGCAATTGTTTATTATTTCCATTTGATCTTAATTAGCAGGGTGAGAGATGCTGTTGATACAGCATGAAAGTGTTTACTTAATTCTCCTCTTCAGTACTCTCAAGGGTGAAAGCTTCTGCTTTAGTGCTTGGTCAAGCCTTAAACTTTATGTGTTTTGGCACTGCTTTGTAACAGAAGTGTTCATGGCTGAGACTGCCGAGTGCACAGAGTAAATATAAATTTTTATCAGTACAGTAAGTGTTCATAATACTGTCAGTGGAAAGCTATAGAATGCTTTTATGATTCCAAGTATTCGAAGAGCAGTTAGGCTGTGGGTCCTTCAAATCTAAGCTGCTGATGCCCACAAATACTATTGGACACATAATAGCTCCCGCAACATTCATGGAACAAGTGAGGAACAAAGAGCCCGGGGCCAGGATCTAACCAAAGCCTCAGGATGGCTCTCCGCGAGCTGTCTGAAGTCCCCAGAAGCCTTAGCTGTAGAATGAGACCATTACTGGCACATCTACCTTATGGGGTTGCTAGGAGAAAAGAATTAAAGTTGAAAATGTTATCAAAGTATAAAGCATGACTATACAATCGGGAGGGCCTTTATCCAAGTCCATTTTGTTATTGTGAAAAAACCCAGAGATTTTTTCGAGTAAGCCAGTGGCATTAACACAGGCTATGTGATTATGCAGAATAAACTTTTACATTCAGATCCATCAGTTTCAGGGAGATCTTTAGAAATTATGTTGTCTATCTCATTCTACTTCCAGGCATTTTAATTTTAACAAGTGAAGATAACACACGAAAATCCTCCACACACTCTCCTTAGGATTGATGACCTAGATTCTTCTCATCTATCGACTAGCAAATCTTGGTTAAGCAAAGATCTGTGCTGAGCTATCACATGTCTTTTAAGAGATGTAGGCTCCACCAGGCTTGTCCTGGGAGACATGCCAGCACAGTGGGGGGAAACTAAACAAGATATTACAGGGAGGAACCAGTAAGCAGAAGGCAATTCCTCCTGAAACAATTGCAGTTCACTCTTCTTTTCCTGACCTGATCTAGGAAAGCTGGGCCTACGCTCGCAAGAGGGCGGTGGAGGGGTTGGCGCCGCTCGGCACTTCTCTGTCATATTAAACCCCCTTGCTGTCAAAAGAATGAACCATGCTTCCCCCCCAGCCCCACTTGAATGTCATGAAATTAATTCTCAAAAGGCCAATTTTTTCTTTAGCCCCTAAAGATAGCTTGCTTAAGTTAAGAACATTCTTGTTTGAGGTAAAATAAGATTATTTTCTGCCTACGAGATCATTGAATTAGTATGTTATGTCTGATCAGTGATTCCTGGAGCTCTGATGAATCCCACAGTTTCCAAACTGACAATCTACGGTACCTTGAATTGCTCTCTAATTGTTTTATGCCTCCTTATTTTATATCACCAACTAAAAAAAGGGCAGGGACAACACCTTTTCATTCTGCTATATCCCCAAACTACACTACACAGAGCTGATATTCAGTGCAGTTTTAATATGTGTATTGTAAATTATCCTAGATAACATGAATAATTCAGTAACTCTTTTGTTAGAATGATCCTTTCATTAATTCAACAACATATGCTGTTTATCCTTTTATTTAGGGGGGAGAAAAAAAGCTCTAAACCTTTAAACTGGTAGATCCCCAAAGCATTTTATGTCTGCTTCATCCCTGTGCTAAGCAGGTGCCTCTCACTCTTCTCATTTTTCACCTCTCACCTGGAGTATTTTAAGGGCCTTCAAATTAATTGCCCTACTTTTTAATCCAAACAGTACATACTTATTGAGAGCCAACTATGTACCAGTGCTTCCTAAGTGCTAAGGACACAGACTACTAGGTCTGCTGTCACAGGGATTTTATTTTGATACTCAGAGATAGACAATAACCAAGAAAACAAACTAGATCACTTCAGGTGGTTTTATGTACTACAAAGGAAATAAGACAAAGTAATGTGATACTTACTGGTGGGTATAAAGGACAGTTCTTCAGAAAAGGTATTTTGAGTTCGCATCATTTAGCTGAGTTTTGAAGGAGCCAGCTATCTGAAAAACTGTGTCAGGCGTCTTTCACACATAAGTAGGGGCACAAAACTGGAATAGGGAGCTGGCCAGCATGGATGGAGAGAAGGAAAGATGCATGTGCCGTAGGAGCTGAGACGGAGAGGCGAGCCAGCTTTACTTTGCAGGCCGCTGAAAGGAGTCCGGATCTTATGGTAGGAGCAACAGGGAGATGCTGAGAGTCTTACACTGGGGAGGATAGTATTACGCTCTTGCTGTCCTGAGGAGTTTGGACCGATGTGAGCAAAGCCTGCTGCAGACAGGCACGCTGGGAGACCGTTACGCCAGTCCACGTAGGAGATGGTGCTTCACCCTGTGGTGAAGGAAAAGGTAATGAAGAAGAGAGATTTGCGATTTAATTCGAAAATTGGGAGTGAGACAAAATGAGAAGTAAGGAATGACACCTACATTTGGGGCAGGTTAATGTGGCCATTTCCTGAGAAGGAATACATTTGTCTCCATTCTCCACAAGTAGAAAGAGACTTTTTTTTTTCCTCTAAAATTTGTTTCTGGTTACGTTTTTTCTCACTTAATGTATTTCAGTAATTTCCTCTCCTTCCCAGTGTGGAGTCTTAGCTCTGTGTAATGTGCACGGCATCATGGGCACTCATGCTTGCTACCCAGCCTCCTTTCCCACCCGTCCCGCAGGACACCTGCGGCAGCAGCCGCTTCTTTCCCAAGCAGACTGTACTTTCTCCTTCCTCCTGTCTCAGCACTTGCTTTTCTTCTGCCTAAAATTCCTTTGAACGGCTTCCTCTATGTGCAGTGTCCGACATATCTTTCAAATGCAGCCTGAGCGGTAGCTCTCCGCCCAGGTGAGGTGTGCTGGAATAGGGAGCTGGCCAGATGTGTTCTCATGCTGCCCTGAGCCAGCCTCAGGTAATGGGCTCATCATATGTCTTGGCTGTGACCTTTGTCATCAGTAGTAAGTCCCACTCAGTTTTGTACTCCAGGAATTCAGGAAACACGTGATCATCGTCGAATAACTATTTCTTAAGAAACCGAAAGCTTGAGATGCATTGAACACACTATTATGTGAAACTATGAGTGTACCTATGAATTTCTTCCAACTATGTAGCTAGACCGATCGTTGAGAAGAGGACATTCAGAAGCCCGAAGTCTGCAATTTGTCATCCACCTCAGTACCCACTGGACCTAGGTGGAGACAAACCTCAGCACAGAGCCCCCTTTGGAGGGTCGTAAACCCCTTGGCAACTGCTCAGCAGCTGTTCTGGATCTAGGTTCAGTCCTTTATTTTGGTCCCTAGAGCAGGTACCCAGAACTGGAAAAGACATTTCAACCAAGGTATATATACCTGGATTTTAGCAGAACCCATGTCAGTGTCTCGGATAGTCCCACAATCCAGCAGAATGGTCTTTAGGAGTCACAGGTGAAACAGCACCTCTAGAGAAGCCTCGTCACAGCTCACCGAAGGAGCCAACACCACCTGTGTGCACCTCACCAGTGACCATGGCGCCTTCCCTCCTCGGGTCAGAGTGCGAGTCTCTGCTCACTGCTCGTCGGTCCCTTACACACACCGCATGCTCGCAGCAGCCCACCACACACCACGCCGCACAGTCGTGTTGGTGAAGTTAGTTTTGTCTTGTTTTTTGCCTCCAGCTCAGTATCATGGATGTTCAGAGACATGGAAGATATTTTTGTCCAGAAAATAAAAAATGCCATCGGGGTAATTACTTCATGGGTCCTGACACCCTGAGACTGGCCGCTGCACTTTGAGGCAAGACGTTTTCTTAGTGAGGAGGTTATTTTCAGTGCGTGGGATCCTCAGCCTTGGCACTGACCCTCGCTGTGTTTTACGCGGCGTCTGCGTTGTGCTCGCCCAAAGACGCTGCCGGTAGCGTTCTGTTCTAATAACTTGGTTTTTAATTAGTGAGAAACCAAGGCAGCCCTAGTTAAATGTCTCACAAAGCATTGCAGATGACTCGAAATGCCTCATGATATAAATACCTTTAGTCAAATGAAAACACAAGTAGCTTTGCATATATTTATATGTGTTGCCCTTTAAGTTTTGAGATTAAAGGCTGAAAGCAGAGACAGTGGTAAAAGGAAGGCAGCTCATTCTGAAGACCCAGGCACTGAGTTAGTGCGGTTCCACTCAAGGCACATTTCCCAGGCCCGGGACTGGGCACGGAGGGCCTGCCGCCAAGCTGCTCTTCAGAGGAGTGCATCTTCCAAGGAAACCTTTCTGTTCCTTTCAGTCATTTCAAAAGTCGGGCCAGGGGTAACGCATTGATTCAAGGTTGAGATTTTGTTGGGAATTGCCAAATGTAACCAGCAGTGAGAGGCCTGCAGCTCCATTCATTATAATTCATTTTGGAAAAGCAAATATTCATTTCCCCTAAGAACTAAGGTGCTTTTTAAAGTAAAATATTTTTTAAATTTAAGGTAAAATAATATAAATCAACTAAAACAGCTTAAAGCTTGAATTCTCTGAATGAATAAAAGAATTTATTCTGTAACATTTTAGCTCAGGTCCAGAATAAAATTTCTGGTTGCTTCTAACTCTAGGCTAGAATAAAATTTCTAACCAAGCATGATATAAACAACAGTCTCTTTTATTAGGTACATAGAATGATCTGAATTGTTGTGCCGACCTCTGAAACAGAATTGGTGTTCGAGTCAGGGAAAGAGCAGCTCTTGAGTTTACTTCATTCGTTCGTCCAGCCACCAGCCAACCTGCTGGGAGTGCACCGAACAGGTTTGCCGGGCACCCTCCGTTTCAGGCTCTGCATCCTGTGCTTTAGTTTCGTATTCTCTTAGTATTTTAAATACATTCTCTCACTGGGCAGCACGTTCGGATCATTCCCCATTCATTTGTGGAACAGCACGTTCTAGTTATTTGGTTTGTGTTACCAACACTAGAGTGCATTCTGGGGCACTTTTCTTTCCTTGCAGGAGTAGGAGCACCCTCAGACACGGTCCTCCCTCTCCCCAGCGATCGCCCCGCCGGGTGATTGGTTAGAGAACAACCATCTTGCAGGAAGCTGGAGGTCCTGAGTCACTGGGGGCTGAGTGGCTAGCATTTCTGAAAGTCAGTCGATAGAAGAAAGACACCCAGCTCCATCGACACTGAAGAAGACTCCAGGCCAACACTGGGTATTTCTCATCGTCACCACTCCTCCGCCACTCTGGACGGGTTCTGTTTGTCCTCTCCCGTCTTTGGTATCTGTATTCCTTTGCTCGATTTGCCATAACAAATACCACAAACTGGGTGGCTTAAAACAACCAAAATGAATTATATTATTGTTCTAGAGTCTACAAGTCTAAAATCAAGGTTTGGGTACATCCTCTGAGACTCTAAGTAGAACGTGTGCTTGCCTCTCCTAGCTTCTGATGGGTGCCAGCATGCCTTGGTGCTTGGATGCATCGCTGTGGTCTCTGCCTCTGTCCTCACATCGCTTTGTCTTCTGTGTGTCTGTGTCCAAATTTCCCTCTTCTTACAGAGACATCAGTCCTGGCTGTGGGGTCCGTCCTAATCCGGTATGACCTCATCTTAACTTGATTACATACACGAAGACCCTATTTCCAAATAAAGTCAGGATTTGAAGGATATGGCAGGTGGACATGAACTTCGAGGGGACACAAGTCAACTGAGTGCAGTAACCAACTCTCTCTCCTTAACCCTTCAAGTTCAGGGGCTTATTATTTCCAGCGAGTACTGAACTATTTATTCCTTCATTTTCTGGAACTTGATCATGCAATTGTAACTTGTTCACATTACATGTAAACCATTTTTGTTTTTAAGGCTCTCTTCAAATTACCTAGTGTGACTGTGTCATTTGTGTCCTGCTGGGACCCTGACTGACTGATAGGCCTGTCCTCCCAGGTATCTCTTTCATTGACTCTAATATTTCCGTTTGCTTTCACTTCTCACGCCCTGCAGGAATGTTAAGGACTGAAAATACTGAGCTAGCGATGGTTTGCTTCAGGGCCTCATCGCCTTTGTAGGAACGCTCCATCCTGCTGGAATATGCTTCTGCTCTTAATCTTAGCTGGACTGGAAGTTTCTCAGATGTGCGGCACTGACAGAAAGAACTCCAGAACAAAGAGAGCCAAAATGGCGAGAAAAGAGATGGCATCAGAATGCTGCTGGGAAAAAGAACACGAATGCTTCCAAAGAGAAATATTTTAATAACCATGGGAAACAGGACAGGGACAGTAGTATTAGCAAATTGGGTATGCCTTTGCTAACCTGGCCACAAAGGTATTTTATTTTTTCTCTCCTCTTATCCTTACTTTATATTGATACATTCTTTAAATCATAGACTAAAAACTTAAATAAATCCTTATAGTATTCGTATATTGCATTTTAACTTAAGAATTTTACATTTATTATAAATAAAATTGGCTCATAGTTTTTATTTTTTCGCTCTCATTTTCAGATTTGGGATCAGAGTTACGTTACATTGGGAAGGTGACCTGCAAAGTCTTTGATGCTTTGTTTACATTTTGAAATAGCTCAAGTGGAACCACGTTCAATTGTTCCGTGAATGTTTTTCTCCTGAAGGTTTCAAGGAATTTGCTGATGAAACCATTTTGGCTTGAAAAATATTTTAAATATCATTGACCAACTTAGAAATTTTTGTTGTGATGACTAATATATTTACGTTTTATATTACTTTGGCAATCCTGATTTTATTGCCAATATCCATTTCATTGAAATTTCAGTATCATGAGTGCTACACATGAAAGGAGTTATACTTTTAAAATGTCCTTGTCTCTGATTATATCCTCCTCTTTCTTCTCTATAATAATAAACATATTAGTAATTATAATAGCAAAAATAGCATTTGCCAGGCACAGTCTAAACACTGTACACACCTTCCAGTCTTTAATGTTCACAATAGCCCTAGAAGCTGAATGCTGTCATTTCCCCATCTTTGGGTGAGAAAACTAAGGCATCTATGATGATGGCTACATGTGTCTCCTCTGATGTACTAACGTGTGAAAGATAGCAGACCCCTGACATTGAGACAGCTTTGCTCAGTCGCGTGGATCACGGCAGCAACTTGCGATTCAATCCCGAGGCCTCCCTGCTGACCCTCAACCTCGTGCACCTGCATTTGCTTTTTCCGGCATTCATCTCCCCAGCGGCTTTTTATTTTAAAATCAGCAAACCAATTCTTGGCTTTATTAAATTTTTCCCTTTTCTTTTTGTTTTAAATGTATTAATTTTTGTTTTTATTCTCATACTTAGGTTCACCTTTGCTTTCTTTGAAGTTTCTTGAATTTGATATTAGCACATTAATTCTTTCTTATTTCATGATAAAAATATTTAAAGCTATAAAATTGTCTCTGATTATAACCAGTAGGAAATCTTATGTATGTCTAGCTGTAATGGGTTGAACCACACGAAACCGACACCAATAGGTGACAATTTTTGACATAACAAAATGGTCATTTCATCGGAGTCAACCTAATGCATAGTGTTACTGTCATACGTTTTTCTCGATATTCTATAATTGCAGTTCGATATGTTTTCTTGTTTCAAAAGTTAATTTGAATTGGAGATTTAAAATTATTAGTGATCTGGTTTTATTTATTCTTTTGCTTTTCAAATAAAAATAAATAAATTAGTCCAGCTGGTATGGCTCAGTGGTTGAGTGTCGACCCATGCACCAAGAGGTCGCCAGCTCAATTCCTGGTCAGGGCACATACCCAGGTTGTGGGCCTGACCCCCAGTGGGGGACATGCAGGAGGCGGCCAATTGATGTTTTCTGTCACTGATATTTCTATCTCTCTCCCTCTCACTTCTTCTCTCTCTAAAATCAATAAAAAAAGAAAAAAATTAAAATAAATAAATTATTTTCTAAACCAAAGCCCTAATGTTCTTTCTTTATTCAAAAAATATTTCCCTGCATTTTCTAAGTTGACATTCACTATCCACCAGACCCCTTCTCAGTGTGGTCTAGCCTATTTCAATGTACCCCTTGCACCAGCCAGACTGAACCCGCATTTCCGCTGTCCACCTCTAGCTTCACTCACGTTCCTCCTTCCCCATGAAGTGCCCTCTCCTCTCAGCTCCACTTGCTGAAAACCGTTTCTAATCTTTGAGAAAACAGAATAAAGTCACTTCCTCCAAGGCTTCCCTCATTCCTCTAGTTCTAACTTTTACTACCCGTTTGAATTTGGTTAAATTATTTAATTTAATGACTGAATTCTAGTTTTCTCATTTGTAAAGTGGGGACAATAATACTCACTTAATAGGTTGCTCTGGGGATTAAGTGATATAAAAATCACTTAATTTTATATCCTGGCATGTATAAGGGGAATTTTCTGTGCTATTCCCAGTGACACTGTCAAACCATTGTCCTGTTTTCTCCCTCTCCTGCCAGACCTCACCTAAGAGGGGTCCACACTCATAGACTCATTTCTTCAACCTATCCTAGTCCTCTGTCCACTGCAAACTTGCTTCATGTCTCTTTCCTCTACAGATAAATTACTTCTCAAACTTGTGTGTTTTCTCTTCCTGTCTTAGTTGCTCCCATGGTCCATAGCTCTCTCCCTCCTTGTCTTTGGCTTCCCAAATCCTGGTCCCTGGCCCTTCTTTTCCCTCTCTGACCTGCTACAATGCCTGACAATCATCACCTCATCAACATCATTGTCAGCCGGGATCCTTGACTAACCTTCTCTCAGGAATGTTCTATCGGCTGAATGTTACTGTTCCTCAAGCTTCCACTCCTTGTTCTTTCTCTCTTTTACCACTACATCTTTGGTTCCCTTACACATTTATGTAGACAACTATATTACTAGATCTAACTTTTTCCCTGAGTTTCAGATTCATGTTTTCCAGGTGCCTCAAGTTTGTTGCAGAAGAATATAATGCCATCATGGTTCAGGTCACAGCTCAGAGTCATAGATACCTTGGGTTTTGTCATCTGAATAGAGGGTTATTCATGCTGACCTTACAGAAGTATTGTGAGGTTAAATGAGATAATATGTGTAAAGGACTTATCTAAAACTTTGGGTCTCTCTCTTCCTCTCTCACTCGCTCTTATTTTCTATCTCTTTCACTATCCATTGAATCTACTCCTAAGTGCAAACTGAAATTCATATTTTGCCCTTATCCCTGTGCTGCTTTTATTTTAGTGAAGAGCAATATCATATAAGCAAAAATCTAGGAATCATCTTAAAATTATTTTTTAGACCCAGATGGTTCACTTGCTGTCTGTCCTGCTTTTTAATGTTATGTGTGTGTGTGTGTGTGTGTGTGTACCAAATCCCCACTGTACCTCTATTAGATGGTCTTAATGGGTTTCCAATACTTTACTGGCCTCTTCTTTCTTTCTTATTTATTACACTCTCTGCACTGAGGCCTGAATTATAATTCTAGAAAATAAATGCAATGTCCTTTAATGTCTCTTATAGCTCACCTTTGCTTACAGTTTACCATGCTCACAGGCCCTCAAAGCATACCTTCCTTAAGCATTCTGCAGTTATTCGTTCTTTAGCAATTGTTTTTTCATTTGACCCATGAGTGCAACAGAGCTGACATGTCTTTCAGTTGTTTGAAATTAAAGGCTGTAATTCTTTCTTTATATCTTCCAATGAACCTGTTACAACATCTGCCAATAATCACCTCATCCACATTGTTGTCAACCTGAACCCTATGACAAATGCTACTGTTATTAAGTGCTTTCTATGTGCCTTGTACTGTGTTAGGCACTTTGCAGATCTTACTGCATATGATTATTATGGAATAAGTACTACTACTATCAAAATGAAGCACAGAGAGGTGAAATCAGTTGCCCAATGACCCACAGCTAGTAAGCAGAAG
This sequence comes from Molossus molossus, assembly GCF_014108415.1. NCBI lineage: Eukaryota > Metazoa > Chordata > Mammalia > Chiroptera > Molossidae > Molossus > Molossus molossus. The sequence goes on from NW_023425346.1 coordinate 55,003,861, forward strand.
AGGTAAGATTGGAGTCCAGGCAACCACAGAACTTGCTTTTTAAAAAACTACATTACTTACATGATGCATATCAACACATATTTGCTAAGTAAATGCATGAAGGATTAAAATGAAAACAAATGTATTTCTTTAAGAGTGCATAAAACAAACTAGGTAATGGGAATTAAAATGATATGTAGCAATATTTATTACATATTTATGAGCCAAACAATGCTATAAGAGGTCACAGCAATGAATTCATGAGATCAGTTTATTTTCAACAATTGTCATTCTAAAAAAGATGTCAAATTTAACCATATTACACATTTCTTCTGTGGCAATTTCTCAAACATAAATCAGTCGACTAGTTACACATTTTCTGAGTACTTACAATGTCTGTTTTAACACTGGCAGCCCCAAAAGGAGAGGTTTTTTAGATTAGCAGCTCCCCAAACCCCATTTTAAAATCTTCATTTGTTTTTCACCCCATCATTTAACACAAGTGTGTTCTGTTCTTTCTCAAGCAGAAAAGCCATTAGAGAAGTTACCAGGGTAAAATTTAAAATTTCATAGAGATGTCTTGTAAATAAATTAGAAAAGTGATTGCTCTAGGGGGGATTTAAGCTCTTTGCTTCTGAGCATAGCATTGTGAGAGATCTAACCCATTCTTAAATAATCTCTGAAAGACTTATAAGAGCAGTCATTGGAGATATAAAGTCAATGGCAAAATCCCCAGATGCTGCTCAAATGAACTAGCTTTGCCTGAGTTGGCTAAGTTTAAATATGCATTTACCAGCATGCTTCCTGGCTTCCCTTCTGTAACCAGTCCTTTTTATTAATCATGTTGAAGTCTATGGAGTGAATGTCTCACTCTTCTATTTCTATGATAATTTACTTTCACCTGTGCTATCAGTGATCTTTTGTTGATGGCAGCACTAGAGAACAAAAAAGTAAGTTTGATAGCCTGAATAAGTTAATGGTATTGCATACCTAAGGATAAAGGGACCTGGTGTACAAAACGAACTTTGTCAAATAGGATTTGTTTTATGGACAGCACTGTGCCTGGAACAGAGTACAAAGATAAGTCCTGATGCGTGTCTGACTCACACTGTAAAGTTGTTGCTTCAATTATCATTGACCAATTACTGTTTTATTATATTTTCTTTGTATTTTTATGGGAGAGAATGCAATTTTCCCACCATCCATCTTTGAGCACAAATACAATAATAATTTGGGGAGAGAGGGAGAAAAAAGGGTATCTTAGTTTTATCTGCACAAAGGGACCGATAGGAGTTCAGTTGTGCATATAGTTGTATTTCAACAGAGTATTCTGAAGATACCGTCCTATTGTAAACAGTTATTTTTCTAAATAATCTCGAAGAAGCTTGTTTTCTTTGACTAGTTTGTAAATATTACAATTCCTAGAGATTTTATATATTTTTAAAAAATTATTTTTATTTATTTTTGTTACAGATTGTTTTCCCCTTTGAAACCCTCCTCCCCATTCTCCCCGCCCCCCACCCCATCCCCAGCTTTGTTGCCTATGTTCATTGGTTATGCATTCATGCATATAAGTTCTGTGATTTATCTCTTCTTCCCTATGTTTATAGCAGCGCTATTTACAATAGCTAAGATCTGGAAACAGCCCAAATGTCCATCAGTAGATGAGTAAATTAAAAAGCTGTGGTACATGTACACAATGGAATACTATGCAGCTATAAGAAAGAAAACTCTCTTATCATTTGAGACAACGTGGAGGGACCTGGAGAGTATTATGCTAAGCGAAACAAGCCAAGCAGAGAAAGACAAATATCACATGATCTCACTTATTTGCGGAATATAATGAACTAAACAAACTGATGAACAAAATAAATCCAGAGACATAGAAGTAGGGTACAGACTGACAAACTTCAGAAGAGGGGGACATTTTATATTTTTTATGCAAAGCAGATTTGCAGATATGTATGTGGGATAAAGCAGAACATGACACTAACTGTTTTCTAAAGAGACATTGTGGTCATTAGGAGCACAGCTAGGGCCCTTCTTTGAAAAACTGTTTAAAAACTTTCCTGAAAATATATTTTTAGATATTTAATTTTTAAAATCTAAGGGCTTACTTATTCACTAGTGGAACAAAGAAACACATATATTTTAATAAGATATGCACAACCTCTTTAATTTTTAGTATAACACCTGTAGTTTTTCTTTTACTTTATTTCACTCTATCCTGGGGGAGGGATGCCTTACCATGCTCATAATACACCCTATTTTGAGGGGGGAAAGTGTCAAAGAGGAGCCCAGCAATGCTTCCACGGGCCCTTTCCCGTCCCCTAGCACGGGAGGTGTGATGCAGTGAGGATGTGGGTAAGTCCAGTCCAGTTACTAGTTGGCTCTACTAAGAAGCTAAAGAAAGACCGAAGTGCCACCAAGGGGCTTTCTCTTTTCAGTCCTTTCCCCTGCTACTTTTTCAGGGGTGTCAACAGAGGCCCCAAGAAAAAGGAGCACTGTGAAACAATGGTTAACAATGCCTCTGATGAGAGAGACAGAGAGAGAGAGAGAAGGAAGGGGAGGAAGGAAGGAAGGAAGGAAGGAAGGAAGGAAGGAAGGAAGGAAGGGAGGGAGGGAGGGAGGGAGGGAGGGAGGGAGGGAGGAAGGGAAGGAGGGGAGGGAGGGAAGGAAGGAAGGAAGGAAGGAAGGAAGGGGAAGGAAACAAGGAAGAGAAATCTAATATTTACCTCTTCTGGGTAAATATTAAGATATATTTAAATTAGCTTACTTTATTATTTATTTAATTCGAGAATCTAACTTCATGTGTGTACTGTGCGTTTCCTTGCACCAGTGCTCACGGTTGTGTGTAAAACACGAGCCCACATAATACTTTTCTACGTAATTCGGAGGACTTCTCATGCCGTATGCTGTGCACTCCCCCACAGTTGTCCTTACGTTACCACTCATGGAAATGTAATTTTTTATCACGACAAAAATTACTACATAAATGTGTGTGCATTGATGCATAACATATAATTATTTTATAATAATAATTATAAATATATAATAACTTAGGCTACAAGTGGGAATTAAAATAGTGAGAGTAGATAATGGAGCATTTACTATTTTTAAAGTAACTAAATATAATACAGAGTATTAAAATTTCAACTGAACACTTAAATTGCCATCTGTTAAAAGATGCTGTCATTTTCTTTCTTTCTTAAATATATAAAATTTCTATTTGGTATTGTCTATGAAGCCTGAAGCAGATTTTGAAAGGTTACATATGTATTGTAGAATGTTCCCAATTCTTTCTAAGACAGAGAATGAAATAATAGAATGTGGCTTTTATAGGAAAAGTGATAGGAAAGCAATACTCAAATGCTGAAAAAAAAATCAAAGAACTTAAAATATGTTTTCATATGATATATTTGTCTTCTGTTTGCCTCCATATCTGTTCATTCATGAATTCTAATATTTTGAAATACAATTAAATTTACATCTATACCCACCTCCTTTCAAAAACATTTTAGACAAGTATTAAAACAATGGTACATGGTTACCTTTGGCATCAGAAAATAACTTCAGATAATTTTTAACAGAACAAAATGTATAATACTTAATTATTTCATCCACATCAATAAATGGAAAATTATTTTTAAGAAATTTGCCATAGGGTGTTGTGACATTTAAAGCAAAGACTAAAATATGGGACAGGAAGGAGCTTCATTTTTTTTTGCATTTTATTTCTCCTAGAGAAGAGTGTAAAATGTTCAGGTCAGAAGAGGCTGTCTCTCTGTGCAATAACTCATCAAGGATAAAGATATTGAATAATCTTTAATACAATTATTACTGAATAATTAATGTCAAGCCAGTTAAGCAGAGGGTTGTTTGTTGGTTGATTTCTTTGTGGCTGGTTGGGCTGAATTTCTCACAGCTCATAAAGAAGATAAATAACAAGAACATCACATCGACTACACGGATATTTGAATTCTTACTGCGTAGAAAGAACACGAAGGAGTCCTACTGGGCTCCTGTCATTGTTGAGACCTAAGAAATGTTAGAGGTTGAGGGGCGCTCTTTCCGGGTTCTGTTTCATTTCAGAAGCCTTCGGTTCTGACTTTAATTTTCTTCAGCTTGCCTTTGAGAGGCTCGAAACTGCACGATCTGGTTCACAAGCGTGTTCAGAATCTTTCTTTTAAACCCACCCCAGCTTTATTTTCTTAAGTGACTTAATCAAAGGTAATTCGAGTTCACATTTTTGTATCAATGGTTGTATTTAAAGAGGTCTTATCTGATTTCCATCACCAATTACAGGCTTGCATTTCTTGTTTATATCCATCTCCAAGCTGACAAGGGCCCGGTTTGGTTTTGATAGGAAGTCAAGCCTTCATCTCATGTCAAAAGTCCCTAAAGCACATTTGTTCTGGTAAAATTATATCTGGAGAATGATGGGTTCTAATACAGAATGAGGATGTGGTGGCATGGGGTGGTCCCTGCCACTTTGTTTGAAAAATAAATTGTGAAACCTCAGTAGTAAATATTTGCCTGAGAGAACACAGTGGGAGGGAAATTACAGTGCTGGGGAGTATTGCCATTAAGAGGGCTGAAGTCAGAGGTTAACGTAACAGGAGTTGGTCTAGTCGGAAAGGTCAAAGCCGGTTGGCCCACTCAGCAGAGAACTCCTGGATGACTTTTAACTATTTTTGGCAAGATAAACATCATATGTCTCTGCCTTTGGGAGCAGAGAACAAAGGTCGAAGATCCAGGGGGATTAACGTCTTAAAAAGAGATACAATATTTAACTTGGCTGCCCTCAAATGCCTCGGGTTTTCTGGCCTGCTTTCCTTAGCAATGGAATTCCAGGTTTTGTTTAAAACAAATAGAGTATCTTTCAGAAGTCAGGATTCTAACTCTGCAAACCTAATACCACAAGAAACCGTAGATCGCAAGTTAAATTTTAGACTCAAGTTGTTTGAGAGGCGTGGCAGCCAGTTTATGGGAGGGGTGTGGGCCCCCGTCTCACCACCCCTGCAGCTCTGCCTCTCTTGGTCCCCGCAGCACCCCGGGCGCCCCTGGCACCTGTTCGGCGGTGCCCGGGACCTACCAGCCACACGCCTAGCCCAGTGGGCTGGAGTTTGCCACACTCCTTGTAGTCCGTTTATTTATCGGTGACATACTGTAGTTCAGAGAGTTATTCTGGAGCCAAATTGCCTTGGTTTGGTTCTTTCTGGCAGGGTACAACTGGACGAGTTAGTTCATCTCACTGTGCCTCGGTTTCCTTGAGCCGGGAAGTGGCAATAGAATAGTACCGACCTCTTAGGTTACAGTGGAACACGATCCTTCATTCACAACTCTGAAATCCAACTTGTTCTTCTGGAGTCTGAAGATTCTTTCTTAAATTTGTAGCAAACCCATGTAATGGCCTGAACTAATAATGTGCGGCTATTTGTAGACCATACCATTTAGCCTTACCACAATATTCGCAGATGTCAGTGTGGACAAATTAATGTGTTTGACAATGTGGACCCAGACCCCCTGGAGATATCATGTAAAACAGCATTATTGCTGTTTTAGCATCTTAAAATTTTTATTTATTGAAAAAAAATGTTTTTTTCTTTATGGATTTAGAGAGAGAGGAAGGGGGAGGGAGACAGAGAGAAACATCAATGAGAGAGAACATCGGTTGGCCGCCTCCCGCACGCCCCCCACTGGCGATCTGGCCCACGGCCTGGGCTTGTGCCCTGACCGGGATCCAACCAGCGACCTCTGGCACCGGGCGACGCTCAACCACTGAGCCACACCAGCTGGGCCTGAAAACTTCAAAATTTTGAATTATATATCACTGTGAAAGTTTCAGATGAAGAATTTCGTTTTGTTTACTGACACATAGATATCAAAATCTGTTCGTTTATCGTCGTTTAATTTAGAATCGTAACACCTGGAATAATAACCGGCGCAGTGAACGTCCGCAGTAAATCCTAGGGCTGCTCCTTTCGGAAACTGCATGCTGATCACTTCCAGATCGGGGTAGGCGGGCTCTTCCCACCGACGCCCGGCAAGGCAGAGGTGCTCGAAGGTCACACGCGTGGAAGGTGGCAGAGGAAGAATTCCAGAACCGGTAGGTTGACTGCAAAGTGCGCGCACCGAACTAGTCCGCACGCTGCTAGCCCCAAAGCCCTGCGCTCACAGCTGCCGTAACAGCGTGGAGCTACTGTGAACGGGATCCCAGCGCAGGGTGTCCGAGGTCGTTATTTTTAAGTTTTGTGTTGTTTATTGAAATGTCTGCTGACACGAATGAAATAAGGGGCACAGCAACCAAATAGTGAGTATCCAAATGAAAGATCAATGGCTCGCACGTGTGTGTGTGTGTGTGTGTGTGTGTGTGTGTGTTAATCTGCTCCTAGCACCTGGCGGTGCTGGCAACTCAGCAACTGCTCAATTAATATGCATTGGAGTGAATAATGAAAGCACGTGCTGCTCGGGTTCTCTGTTGTTTTACCTACTGTGAATCAACTTCTACACTCTAGGTCAGCAAATATGTGAATGTTAGTCTTTTTATTTTTATTTTATTATTAAATATCAAATATCAGCAACATTCATTTCTTTTACATCAAATTCAAGCCTTCTTGGGAAAAAACGAGCTTGCTCATTGATTAATTGCATTCTTTATTATATAAGCACCACACCAATTCTTTATGGGAAAAAAACTGTGTGTATGTAAATAAAAAAAAATTACTTCTACTTTTTAGTGCCAATTAAATAGCTTCTTTGAGGCTTATACTTTTTAAGTATATTGTTTTCTTATTAGAAGTATGGTGTATGTAATTATGATTATCCAATGTAAACTTTGATACTATTTTAAAAAAACATTACTCTCACTTCACTTAACTAATAAGGAACATTAGTAATAATAATTTGGTTCAATAGGAAGAGCTTAGGAGATAGATGCCAGCTGCTAAAATACTCTGTGGTTTTGCATAAGGTATTTAGTTCAGTCATTGTACTAATGGTCCCATTTTCTCATAATTCCCAGTATCCACACTCCTTGTGCTCAACCTCACATACTCTGGGCTAGATCTTAGGACTGACTTCGGTATTAGTAAATATCAGCAAAGTCGATGAAAACAAAGGCCTGCAAAAGTGCACTTCAGCTGGGTCTTATGAACCCCTTGACTTCCTATCACCATGAGAGTACATCCAGGCGAGTCTGCTTAAGGAATAGGAGAGGCATTTAGAGAAGAGCTAAGTCATTAAGCTGAGACCATCTCTAACCAGCCAGCTTCTAGCCAAGTCACCAGGTCATTGCAAATGCCTGAGCAAGCCTAGTTGCCATCAACAGAGCCACCAGCCAGAGAGAGGATCTGCTAAGTCAACCCATAGACTCATAAGAAATAAAAAGTGGTTGCTGTTTTAAGCCACTATGCTTTTGGAGTCGTTTGTATTATGAAAATAACTACCAGAACTTGCTCTGCTGTGTTACATTTCTCCTGTCCATTGAAACAGATTAGAGTAAGTTTCTGATCAGTTTTCAAAGTCTGTGGTAATTCTTTGTATTAATTTTATGTGTTCAACGAATTATAGAGTTTACATTTTAATATTAGTATCATCAGGAGCAGTTTTACCAATGTCATGGTCTATAAACATTTATTGAACACAAACATGCATGTCTTTAAATGGGAAATAGCAAAATCTATTAAAGATATTGCCCACCATTTACAGCAAAAGTTGGCAAATTTTTTCTGTAAAAGGCTAGATAATAAATAGTTTAGTTCCTGTGAGCCATATGATCTCTGTTACACCTGTACAACTCTGTCATTGTAGCACTAAAGTGACCATAGACGATATGTAAACAAGAAGGCATGGCTGTGTTCCATCAAAAAATAGATGGCAGGCTGGACTTGGCCCATCGGCAGCGATTTGCCAATCACTAATCAAAGAACCATTGAAACCAGACAACTCTGTTATTGTTATACTGAAAAGAACACATAGCAGTAAGTAAATCAGCATAAGTATTAGATTTTTTTCCTCCCGGTCCCCCCACGGTGTTAAAAAATCACATAACATGAGGTCTACCCTCAAATACTTTCTTAAGTGCATAGAATAGTATTGTCAACTATATACATATTGTTCTACAGCAGATCTCTAGAACTCACTCATCTTGGGTGAACTGAAACTCTATACCCCACTAAACAGTAACACCTCATTTCTCTATCCTGACAGCCCCTGGCAAACAACATTCTACTTTCTGCTCCTATGAGTTTTGATATCCAATTATACCTCATATTAGTGGAATCACTTAGCATGATGTCCTCTAAGTTCATTATGCTGTAGCATGTGACATAATTTTCTTACTTTTTAAGGCTGAATTATATTGTTATATGTGTATACCACATTTTCTTTATCCATTCATCTGTCAGTGGCCATTTATGTTGCTTCTGCCTCTTGGATATTGTGAATAAGGCTATCATGAACACAGGAGTACAAACATCTCTTCTAGAACCTGTTTGCAATTCTTTTGGATAAATACTTAAAAGTAGGATTGAGGGATCATATGGTAGTTCTGGGTTTTTTGTTTTTTTTTTAAAGAAACTCCATATTGCCTTCCATTCCAGCTGTACCATATTATATTCCCATCAACAGTGTGCAAAGGTTATAACTTCACTTCCTCACCAACACTTGTTATTTTCTGTTAATTTTTTTATCATGACCATCCTAACAGGTATACATGATATCAGTTGTAATGACTCATCATTCATTTTTTTTTAAATTGTTTTTTCTTTATTGACTTTTAGAGAGAGAGGAAGGGAGAGGGAGAGAGAGAGATGGAAACATCAATGAGAAGGAACATTAACTGGCCACCTCCTGGGGATGCCCCCCACTGGGGATGGGGCCCACAACCCGGCATGTGCCCTGACTGGGAATCAGCAAACTCTTGGTGCGTGGGTCAACGTTCAATCACTGAGACACACTGACTGGGTTCATCATTCATTTCTAATCATGATATAAGATATAATCATAAAATATCTAAACAGTCCTTAGGGACATAGACACTGAGTCACAGCCTTGGTGTGAATTCTGTCTCCATTGCTTGCTAGCTGTGTGACTCTGAGCAACTTTCTCCTGTGTTAAAAATGAAGATTATAGCCCTGGCTTGTTTTCTCAGTGGTTAGAGCGTCAGCCCATGGTGCAGAGCGACCACGGCATGTACCTCGGTTGCAGTTTGTCCCGGCCTCTGTTGGGGTTGTGTGGGTGGCAGCCAGTCAATGTGTCTCTCTCATATCGATGTTTCTTTCTCTCTCTTTCTCCCTCTCTCCCTCTAACTCTATCTGAAGATAAATTAAAAAATGTCCTCAGGTGAGGATAAAAAAAAAAAAAAAAGGTTATAACTATTTCAGAGTTGTCAAATGGATTAAATGCATGAATATGTGTTATTATTACATGAAGTAAAGATAGATTTTAATAACCAGTGTTGGACATGGCTATTCATATGGGGAAAGTATCGCAAATACCTCTCACACTGAGAACCTCACACTTTATCTTACACAAACATAAATGTCAGGTGGATAAAAGAGTTACACATTAAGAATTACCAAAAATAGAAAAATATTAATATATTATACTAAACACAAAATGCAAAACCCTTTAAGAATAATGTTACGCTGGCCGGTTTGGCTCAGCAGTTAGGGTGTCGGCCCACAGACCACAGGGAAGAATAATGTTTTTTATTCCATTAAAATCTAAAGATTTTATAATTTAAAAAACTAATAAAATATAAAGGCAGGTAAAATAGAATACATTATTAGACATATATGATTCAAATAGGTAATATCTATAAAATGTTAGCTCAAAAATTCAGTTTAAAGAAAAGGCCACTACTTGGATAAATAAGCATGATCCATGAAAAGATGTCCACCTCACCCTTAATCAGGGAAATAAAAGCTAGAAAAAATTTACTATTTTCTTGCCTATCAGATGATGTGAAATGCAAACGTTGAAGTACTCTATTTAGGTGGTGATGCTCGGTTGTTCCACTGAGAGGAAAGCAAACGTTTATCATCCCACATTACAACTCTTAAACAGTTACAAGGAATAAATGGTTTTAGTGCAGGTTTTTGGGGGAGGGTGTGACGACATCTGCACTTACTGTCAGTGCAAATCCAAATTTCTAAAGCATTGAAGAGGATAATTTGGGGTTTCTGAAAAATAATTTTGATACCATTTATTTCAATAATTCTGTTTCTAAAAATCTATGTTATAGGCACACTCACATAAATTCAGATATACACATACATACGGGGATGCTCACTATAAAACAATGGAAGCAAACAAAAAGTCCATCCACAGGAGAATAGTTCAATTGCTCCATAGTCTGGAATACTTTGTGGCATTTAAAATGACTGTGGCAGATCTTTATAGAGTTATCTGGAAGATCATAAGATACATTATTAAATGAAAAGATTTTATAGTAGAAAATAATGGTAACACCAAGATAATATTTACTCTGTGCTAGAAATAATTCTAAATATGTATATATATGACACATCCTGAATTGTGGAATGCACACACACACATGCACACATGCACATGCTCATAACATGCCTCACAAAAGTTATTTGAGGTACATACTATTATTATGCACATTTTAAATATGAGTAAACCGAAGCACAAAGAGGTCAGGTGACTTATGGAAGGCTTGATACTGAATCCAAGCATTCTGACTCCTGAATCTTGTGTGCATATAAGATGATGCCTCTCCAAAAGCAAAATGAATAAAAATATGTAATATCTAAAACCTTACATAGACAGGTAGGTAGGTAGATAGGTAGGTAGATTATAAATAGATAGATGATAGATAGATAGATAGATAGATAGATAGATAGATAGATAGATGATAGATAGACAGATAATAGATGCTACAAATGCCTGGTAAAGGGCCTCAAAAAATATATATTAAAGTATTAATGGTACTTGATTTTAGGATAAATGTGGAGAAGTGAGAGAATGTCTTTTTACTTCATATATTTTTGTATTGTTTAAAGTTTTACAACAAGCATGTGTTCATTTAATATTTGTGTGATTTAAAATAATTATTTAATTTCAAGATAGTAATCTAATTATTATTCACACTCATATATACAGCAGATCCTCGAATAATGTTTTTTCATTTGTCAGTTCATTATAATGTTGATGAGAAAAACATTGATTCCCAGCCAGGACTACTGTCTGTAGGAGTTTGCACTTTCTCCCTATGTCTGCATGAGTTTTCTCCGGGTACTCCGTCCTCCCACGTCCCACAGATGTGCACGCATGGTGTCTGCATTGGCCAAGCATGGGTGTGGGTGTGACTGTGCTTCGCATGGAAGGTCGTCCTGTTCCGGGTGGGTTCCCGCCTCGTGCCCTGAGCTGCCAGATAGGTTCAGGCCACCCGCAATTCTGACTAGATTAAGTGGGTAGAAAAATAATTATCCGGCTTATTTTTATTATTCTTTCTTAAATGTACGTATAGCTCACATTTATTTCAATGCTTGACATTAGAAGTGTTTTGGGTCATTATTTAGAAGTTGGGTGATGTTTTTGTGACCAGAATATGCTGTGGAAACTGAACTCTTATTTGTATCAATTAGACTGGTAAAATTGGTCTCATTATGTCATTTTGTTTAAGTCACCGTTTCCAAGAACCTTTGACAACATTGAAGACATTCTGTAAATATATACATACACTTATTCAATTTGCCTTCTGTAAAATGTTGGTAGTTATTGTATAAAAGTATATGTTAATTATGACAACAATGACTACAATTAAGGAATTGACAATATCATATTCTTCAAATACTTTATTGATCAATGAATTAAACCATATTCAAGCTTCAAGCTGTCAAACCACCTTTAGGGGATTGTACAATATAAAACATACTCGAGTATAAAACCATATGCATCTTGATCTAAGGTCAGATTTGCTGCTTTGACATCTGTGTCATTAAATCGTTCCTCTGCCTGTCCGCCGTTTGTAGTTTCCTTTTCCTTTTCTGAAAATTGGTGACTTTTTTCTGTAATTGAGTGGTCTGTACAAGGGTGACTATCTCCTGCAATACAAAAGCAGTTTATAACAGTGAAAAATCTTGGCATGCCAAGCCCCCTGGTTTTATATAATTCTTTTAATCAAATTGATTTCTAATTCAAACCTCTAAAATCAATCGCAGGCGGCTCAGGGCCAGGGACCTGGAAAAGACCCACTTCTAACCTGAGTGACACCTTGTTGTACCCAGGGCAATGCAGACCTGCAACCTGAGAAAATAATTGTTTACCAAGCACAAGTTTGCTGCTTCAGGGACCCTTTCAAAAGCATCTTATGGCAAAGGGGGCCCCTGCTGGAATAGAAAGGGATATTCTGATCTGAGTTTTCCTGGATAATTGCATTGGTCTGAATTTAACGCAGGAAAGATTTTCAGTACAAACATTAGACAACAACAAAGATTCTTTATGATACACTATGACATGAAATGATTTTACGCAGACAAAAATTTAAGGTTAGCAAAAAGTCTAAAGCTTGATTGCTCATGGGATAATATTTTAAGCCTCCAATCATTCCATTTTAAAATACCTCAAGTTTACAATGATGAATCTAAAATGCACTAACAAATCCTACTCATTCAACTCAAGTTCTTGAAATGGCATCTGCCTTTGAGCTATAAAAATAACAGATGATTTTTTGATAGCTTATCAGTTAACAGACTGCTTAGTTAGGGTAGCACATTTTTATGCTAATGTCAGCAGAGAGGGAAAGAGAAAGCGAAAACAGCGCAGTGGAGGGGTAGAGGGAGATTAAAGGACTCGTTTTGATTTTTTTAAAAATTAGGGCTTATGTTTTCATAATGTAAGGTGAGACTTTAGTGACTTGAATCGTTCATATTTAAAATAGATCCTAGGAGTAGGTAAGGAAAGTGATAAAATATGATTTAATGTTGAAATCCTATAAAATACACCTTATACTGGGCATAAAATAATTGAGGAATGTTCATGGATTTAAAACCCTGTTGCCCTGGACAGTGTGGCTCGTTGGTCGGAGCATCTTTCTGTACACCGAAGGCACACACCTAGGTTGTGGGTTTGAGCCCTGGGTTGGGGTTTGTATGAGAGGCAACCAGTCAATGTTTCTCTCACACATTGGTGTTTCTCTCTCTCTCTCTCTCCCTCCTCTCCTCTGTCTAAAATCAATAAACATATCTTTGAGTGAGGATTACAAAATGATCCTGTTGAAGTTCCAGTGAGCTAAAAGATGTTTTTTGAAACGTTGATATGGCATTGTAGTCTTAGAGTTAGGACTGTAATATTATTTGCAGGAATCCAAACCTAGTCAATTAAGAATATTACTGAGTTCTTAGTATATTGTTGTAATAGTAACTGAAGGAAAATAGAAATGGACTAATATTGGGTTTTCTGAACAGTTTATTTATATTTTTAATTCTCAACCAAGGACATGCTTATTGATTTTAGAGAGAAGAGAAGGGGTGTGAGAGGGGAGAGAGAGAGAAAGATCGATCAGTTGCCTCCTTATGTGCCCGACCAGGGATCAAACCCGCAACCTTTCGGTGCACTGGATGGAACTCCAACCAATTGAACCACACTGGCCAGGGTTCTAAACAGTTTAAAATACATCAGAGGCCCATAGAATGTTAGATTGGAAGAAAGTTAGAGTTCTGTTGGTCCAACCTGTTATCCAGAGTCTGCATCCCATCTTCAACAGTATAATTAACATGTAATAATAATTAAATATTCAAAATTAAACATTTACTAATTATTTGTATGTTGCAGATACTGTACTAGATTCTAATCCACCGGAGGATTAGTTTTCACAAGAACAGTGGATTTTACTTGGACATTGAAGGAAGGATAACATTCACGAGGTAATAAAGAAGTGAATGGTATTTAGGAAAGGGCAATAACAAGATAAAAGCTAAAATTTTTTGTTCAATGTGCATTTAAAGAACTTCATGTAGTCTAACAGAAGGAGAATACAAATTGTATTGAAGAGCTAAAAGTTAACCTCGGCTAAAAGATAGAAAACTTTGTGTGCCATGCCTTGCAAGGATTGAGCCAAGGGAACCAGAAGATTTTATTGACATTCAGAAGAGATCATTTTGATTGTTTTGAAGGATAACTTGAAGATGGTGTTGGTTAGGTGAGATTTCATGCAGGCATGGGTCTATTTCCCTCTGATAATAGTTCAAAGAATATGTAATAAAAGGCTAAACTTAAGTCAGTTGGATGGGAAGAAATAGGCAACTGATTTAAGACATATTTAATAAGTAATTGTTCAAGGTTCCTCCTGAACTTCCAGAACGAGTGATTTGACAGTTATGTATCATGAGGATGAACAGAGAACTTTGAGGGGAAAATGATGGGCTGTCCAGGTGAGGACTAGTCAGATTTTGGAAACACAGGTATTCAGTGGTCTGAATCAGAGAAATTTTGGAAAATTGCTTTTCTCAATCTGACTGCCATAAGGGAATTAAGTCTTACAGAAAATGATGTGAGTGACCACTTTCTCTGTTCTCCCACACATGGTGTGTATCTGGTAACATTCCAACTTCAAAAAAGAGAAATTGTTATTACATACAATAGATAATTAGGGCAGTAGGGTTTCATTCTCTCTGCAACCTAGTTTGGCTGGGATGAGTTTACTGAGGGAGAAGAAAGAGTTAAAAACTGTGTCCTTCCATATTTTAGGGTCAGGAAAATAAAATTTCACAAAAGTACGTAAGAACATAAAAAAAAAATTGGATGAGATGTTTGAAATCTGATTTCACAGATGAATTTGTGGAAACCAAAGAAAGAATACGTTTTGAGGGAGAAAATCAATTATGGCCAAACCTCAGGCTTAGAGAACAAGATGGGGTCATGACCATAGCATTCGCTCGGTATGTACTGTATGGACTGAAAGTTTGCTCATTAGATTCATTAATGGAAACACAAAGAACAGCCAATCAAATGGTTAACTTAGAAAATAGATGCAAACGATTGGAAATGAAGAAATAGAAAACATAGAAAGACAGATTTAGGTTCAAATATGGAGAAAATTTTCTTCAATAGCAAATGTTTTGGTGAGGCTTGGGTCAAGGTCTGAAATCTCTCAGCACTGCATAAGCGTGCCCTTGAGTAATGTGATGCTGCTGAGATAGTCCATTCCATTCTAGGGTGAGCTCTGACATGGAAGGCAATCATGTCAAATTCTAGTCTCATGTAGCTTCCTTGTCACTTTCTTACCCCTGGGAATATCCCCAGAAACTTACATGAAATACTCAATGGTAACCTCATCTTTTCTCCGAGGAACTGACTCTTCAAGCTGAACATCTCTAGATCCACCACCAAGCAGTCATTCATTCTATAACATGGTTTCGCTTCACTTCATGTTCTCCTTACACTTCTCTGAACATGCTCTATTTTTATTTAAAAAACGCCCTTTTGGGGTTTGCACACAATGGAAGCAAAATTAATGTGCAAAAGAAAAGGACATGCCCTGACTGGTTTGGCTCAGTAGTTGGAGCATTGGCCCATGGACCAAGAGTAGCGGGTTCGATTCCAGTCAAGGCCACATACCTCAGTTGCGGTTCGTTCCTAGACCTGGTCGGGGTCGTGGTAGGGGGGAGACCAGTCAATGTGTCCCTCTCACACCAATGTTTCTTTCTCTTTCTCTCTTTCTCTCTCTCCCTCCCTCCCACTCTATCTGAAGATAAATAGAAAAATATCCTCAGGTGAGGTTTAAAGAAAAAAAAAGAAAAAGAAAAGGACATAATAT
Source organism: Molossus molossus (assembly GCF_014108415.1). Lineage (NCBI taxonomy): Eukaryota > Metazoa > Chordata > Mammalia > Chiroptera > Molossidae > Molossus > Molossus molossus. The sequence goes on from NW_023425346.1 coordinate 55,019,627, forward strand.
TACTTACTACAAGTGAAGGATTTTTTTTTTTTTTTTTGCTTCTTTACCTTTTTTGCTAATGAACAAATAAAATGATGAGATAACTGTAACTCAGGAAAACAAAACTTTAATTCTAAAGAGCTGTCATTAAAAGACCCTTTATGGATAATAATTATAATACTTACCATGTGTCAGGCCCTATGCTAACCCCTGAACTGCATTACCTCATTTAATTATTGCAATAACCCCATTAGGTACATACTTTTCAACAAATGGGGAAACTGAGGCAGCAAGAAAATAAGTCCCTTGTGCACGGTTTCACAGTATTAAGTGACAGGCCTCGGATTTGAATCCAGGTCCATCTGACTCCATAGTAGCTTCTTCATAATACATATGAGGAAACTAAGGTCCCAAAGGCGATTTATTCAGAGTCTCCAGTTAACCAGCAGTAGAACTGGGCTGGACCCCAGGCTCCCTGATTAATGGTCCAATACTGTCTCATACCTACTGCTCCTAAGAGGGGCTCCCTTGAGGCTACAGGGCGATTATTAATTGAAAAATTATTGTTCTGTTCAACTTATGTTTAGGAGCAGATAGCTTTTTGTTTTGTTGCTGTTTTTGCAGATCCCTGATGTGCTGTTAATGCTGACAAAATTCAGTGAAGTCGATTTGGCCAGTGTTTTATAAATTCCAAGAATGAAATATAATAAAACTCTTCTCACGGAAAGCTTAACATCTTTCTTGTGTTGGACTTTATTATCTTCAAAGAGATCTGCCAATGACACAGAAGAAGTGACACGCATCTGGAGCAGCAAGACAGACATTTCCTAGGTGTTTCCTAGAGGTCCAAGTCCTTTCTGCTGGCAGACAAGGCAGGGGAAAACCAGCGCTCCCAGCAATCATAACTTAATACATTGTAACGCGCCTTCTGAATGATTCCCTTTGTGTCCTACCTCCCTGTTCCTCTACTCTCTATTATTTTTTACCCTTAACCGAGAACATTTTTGCATTTATCTTCAGATAGAGTGGGAGGGAGGGGGAGAGAGAAAGAGAGAGAGAGAGAGAGAGAGAGAGAATGTGAGAGAGACACATAGACTGGTTGCCACCCACACGACCCCAGCCGGGGCTGGGGACAAATCGCAACCGAGGTACGTGCCTTTAGCGGGAACCAAACCTGGGACTCTCCTGTCCATGGGTTGACACTCTAATCGCTGAGCCAAACTGGCCAGGGCCTAATCTCTATTTTTAATACATTCAACATTACCAGAACCTAGCAGAGGTCCTGGCTCATCCTAAATGGTCAATGAATATTTATTGAATGATACTTATTGTTCTGTAGATATTGCTATTTAAAAAGAAAGAAAGAAAGAAAGAAAGAAAGAAAGAAAGAAAGAAAGAAAGAAAGAAAGAAAGAAAGAAAGAAAGAAAGAAAGAAAGAACTCTGCTCGAATTTCTTCACAGAAAGTACAATGAAACATTCTATATTTTTTAGTATAGGCATCATATGGGTGAGCCCAGATATTGGCGCGGAAACTCTTTCCTGCCAAATAAATGAGTCAAGATGAGAATATTAATGTATTGACGCAACTTATGTTGTTGTCACTTTTAAAGAAGGATGAATGGCATTGTGAAGCCTGGAAGTCATGGAGGTCTGTTATGGAGCCTGTGTGTGACAGAGGGGAAGGCAAACCTCCAGAGGGTGTTCCCTCCCTGTGAGGAGGTTTAGACGCGGTGAGGAAGGAGGGCAGAACAGAGCCCCGGGGAACTGAACGGCTGGCCAAGAGCAAGTGGACTTCCCTGAGGTCAGTGTCAAGTACGACCCTAAGCCTGTGGCTGGCTGCAGGGGAGTCCAGAGGAACCTGGCAGAGCAGGGGTGGACTGGGAGATAAGGCTTTAAGCCTGATCAGTGGATTCTGAAGAATTCAAGTGAGTTTCTATTCTAACTCAACATTATTAATAATAATCACTAGCTCTGTAATAGTTCAATAAGAGTTCTTGTATAATTGGTGATTTAAAACGTTTACAAAATCTTCTCTCTGCTCAATTGCTTAATAGAGATGAGCATTTCTTTTTAAAAAGAAGAGTAAGAGTGTGGGTTTATGGTAATACCTGTGCGCACACCCATCCCGCCCCGACACTTCCCAAACTCCTGACATACACGGACACGAGTTTCACTTTCTGAAGACGCCTGAAGGCAGCCTGCAGCAGGGGGTCTGGTCTGATTCTGCAGCACTGTGGCTTCAGCACGTCTTCTGCAGGGTGGCGGGGAAGGAAGGGGTGCTCCCCGATCCCCAGTTCCACTCTCAAGTGCTATTTTAGGGTTTGTTTTTAAGTTGATGACTGCTCCTTAGAGTTCTAAAGGGCAGTTGGGGTCTCTTTTAGAAGGTGAGAGGATTAAACATTTAGTCCATTTGGGCAAATGATTCAAACCAACGTAAATTATGCCAAGTTCCAAATTAGAATATCCATGTTCACACTGTGAGTATTCCAAGGTCTCCTCCAGCCTCAGCATCTGTGATTCTTTAGCATGTGGTCTCAGTACCTAACTGTAGATGTTAACAACTACACATGATTCTTGGCCTGTTAATGTTTAACAGTACAACTAATCCTCAACATGTTATCAATGCTATTCTTTAGAAATAGAACACCTGAAAAGTGAAATTCAAAAACTCTCAAAGAAATGTTATGTTATATTATCACTTTCTTCTCTCTCTCTCTCTTTCTCTCTCTCTCTCTGCCCCCCCCCCCACCATGTGATAAGTGCAGGCATTTATTCATTCTGTATACAGCAAGTATTTTGCAGTTGCCATACCTTCTTTAAAATTTAACTAAACTAAAGGTTCAAAGACAAATAGGACACCACCCCAATATTCCATATAATGTTGAGTAAGAATAGGAATCCACTTCAATTCAGAAATAAACTGTGGGAAAAAAATAATTAGCCACTAGAAAACTAAACTGGAAGATTTGTTTCGAAAAATTAAAGAAACTGTTGTTTTAAGTGGCTGAACAGTTTATTATTAGTTATGTTTATTGTATGTTTATTGTATTCAAGCCCTTAAATTTAAATATAAAACTCAGTTTTTAAGAGTTATCAATAAATGGGGGAGAAATTAGTTCCCTGATGTAGTCCCATGCCTGTAATGACCTGAGTGAAAGGTTCGCTGAGGGCTGTGAGTTCCAGGTCACGCCAATGCTTCTCATCCCGCCTAGAACAATACTGTGTATATTCATGAGAGCTGATGAAAATGCAAGTTATATTCCCATCCTCCCATAACTTACTTTCCATCATTCCGCACACTTTCTACTACAGTGAGGATTATTTAAGCATATGGGTTTCTAAAGTAAATCGTCACAGATTCCTATACAAACCTATGGGAGGTCCAGGTTCTGTTCCAGACAAAGTAAATCACATGTGTAAACACCGTGGAGAGGCCCATGGCCAAGGCAATACACAGTAGGTAGAGATCAATGGGAGAAGGTACTTAGTCTAAGCTAAAAGTAGAGAAGGGAAAAGATTATAAAAACTAACCATACTGTTTCAACTCTAACAGAAGACTAATTTTTTGAGTGCAGATTTTTAAATGAGTACTAGAAATATTAATGTCAAAGATGTTCACTGCTGCTACATCATTGGAAAAAATATATGATTTTTACCTCAATATTTTGCTTTTCATTAATATATGATTAATAACCAATGAGATGACAGTAGAAATACAGTTTTGCTTCATGATTTGGACCAAATCCAATCTCTTCCATAAAATTAAAGAATTCAAAGTTAGTCTAACTGCAGAAATAATTCAGAAATTTTTCTAATGCCTAAGGTTTTGAAAATGGGCTATTTGGTCTTATGAATTATTTTTAAAATTTTTATAACAAAATTTATTAGTAGAGCTGTTATAAACCAGTTGGGGAATTGGCGTCCACTGAACCTCATGTATTTTCTAGTGCTAACGAGTCACATACAATCACATACATATAACATATTCCAGAACAGTTTTAAATGTGCTTGGTTGCTATGAAAACAAGTATAATTAAGTGGATTATTTTCCTGATACTGGAAAAGTATCCTAGTCATGTCTAGCATTATGTCCAGCCAGATTTCTGAATTTTATTTTGAAGTATGTCTGTACATTGAAGGTAAATAAACATAAAGAAAATAATTCAGCATTAAAAGGTAAACAAATATTGTGCCTACATACCTAAGGCCTTTGAAAACAATCACAACACTTATGTATTGATGATTGTAAGATAACACATTTTTTACCTTGAATGGATCTATAGTTTGAGTTTTTGATTTCAAAATCTGGGGACCACAGGGGGACTTTATCATATTATCTACTATAATAAGTTTATGGCTCACTTAGTTTGAAATGTTCACTGAGCATATAAGTCTGGATGTGTGGCAGACGAGTATTTCACGCAGAGCCGACGTGTACCTGTAAATATGGGGCCCTCTTCCGCTCTCATCGTCACAGCCACCGTCTGGAGAGAAGGATCCAGACACACAGTGCAGGGAGTGTGGTTCCTAAATGGAGTGTGTTCCTCCTTCCTACTCTACTGAATGAACTGTTAAAAGACCAAGAAGGCTGTCATAGAGATATCACAGGAAATAAAGAACTCCAAGCCAAGGGTGTGTCCAATGGGGTTGGCATGGAATGACAGACCGCCCTCCCCACATGGAAAATCTCGTCACCCATCTGAGATATCACATCACGGTGGCAGCACTCCAGAGACAGAATGAGCTCCACCTGTTTGCAATGTGTTTAGCTATTAATATTTATGTAGTAATTCAAGGGAGTAAAAAAAATGACAAAATGAACCAAGTTGTATCACTGCTGGTGCTTTCAACCAAGATTTCTCAAAAAAAAGTAACAGCATGAATCTGTCCTTTCTGTAGAAAGAAGTCATATGACATCCTTAGGGTGCCAAGGACTGTTGAAGAGAAGGCAGGCGGTAGCCCTGCCCTTGGCATTCCCCACACACTCCCTCTTTACCACTTAATGAAAAGTTTTACTATTTGTAGTTGTGCATTTGACTCATGTACAAGCCATATAAAACAGAAAAAAATACATTCTCAGAGCTCTGCTAATATTAGCAAGTCATATCATTAACTCAGAAGACACAAAGAGTACAAATGTCTCATATCTCATCCGAAACAAAACAAATCAGAAATATGTCCCCAAGGATATTTTGGGTAAAGTCATGGCCTTTCTCCATGACAGCGCCTCAAAAGGTGGGCGATACTACATGAAGATCATCTTCTTGATGTTTATGGGCCCATGATTCACTAGCTAAACTTTACTTGAACTTATTTGTGTGTTTTTTGGGGAATAACTTCATCTTAAGCAAATAAACTGCTTAAACATAGTGGTAAAATAACATATTCTCCTATTTATCCTAAAATGACCTCTTTCGAGGACTGATCTGTGGTGTGTGGCAGAATGGCAAAACCCAACACTGAAGCCAAGGACATCTAACCTCCAGTTCTGCTTCTGAGCAAAAAGATTGGCATGATGAAGTAATCACAAGCATTGGGGTCAGACGGATTTGAATTCTAATCACTCTGAATAAGCTGATGACTTCATAAATATGCTGAACATTTTGAGCCATGATTTATTATTTGTTAAAAGAAGATGATAATATTATCTCACAGAGTTGTTGTAAAGAATCAAGTAGTGTGGTACATGTAAAGTGTCCAAAACGCTTACATATCTTCATTCTACTCTGTTCTGCTCTAGGACTGATTCCAAGGTTACTGATTAATTTAGATATGATACAGTGCTGAACTAGAGAATACCTAGAATTTACTTTAGTTATTTTTAGAGTGGAACTTCCCCTAATAGATCTAGTAATTGCTAACTAGAACCTAGGACAGTGCCTGGCATATAGAAGATATTTATATTGGACGCCCTCCCCCATTAAAAAAAAAACCATTACCAGCATTTGGCTGAATGGTTCAGATGAAGACCCTCCTTTGGAAGTTTTAACCCATCTCAGTAGAACTGTGAAAGGACCTGCTGTAGCCCAGGCCTTCCAGAGACCACGGAGAAGTCTCCTTGGACTGAATCCCTGCGGGAATCACACAATAGTTTTGGCTTTGCCCTCACATTTCTTACAATCCGCCTAAACACTCCAAGTAAGCCCTAAGTCACTCAAATACCTTCCTGAAAACCTGTCCTTAGAAACCCTTCTGATGCCTGTATGTCCCTTATCACAGAATTCCCAGGGTTCTAGATTCATATTTAGACCAAGTTTAAATGGTTCCTTCCACATGGAGTTTAAGAGTTCAATCCTAGAATAGTTGCATGTTAAGGTTATTCCACATTTCCCCTTAATGCGGAGGGTGTTAAGACTGTAAGTATTGTGGTAGGCTGAACATTAATCCCCCAAAGATATCATATCCTAATCCCTGGGACCTTTAAATGTTACTTTCATGGCAAAGTCTTTGCAGATGTGATTAGTTAAGAATCCTCACATGGGAAGGGCATCCTGGATAATCAGGGTAGGCCCGAAATGCTATCACATGTGTCTATATAAGAGATGCGGAGGATTAGACAGACACACAGAGGAGATGCTGATGTAAAGACGGAGACAGAGAATAGAGTGATGCCACCACAAATCAGGGAATGCCAGCTGATTCCAGAAACCGAAAGAGTCGGGGAGTGGGTTCTCCTGGGGAATTTCTAGTGTGGTTTCGCCAACACCTTGGTTTTGGACTTCTGACCTCCAGAACTGTGAGAGAATAATTTCTGTTGCTTTAAGCTATTAAGTTTGTAGTATTTTGGTAGCAGTCACAAGTACTAATCCATCCTCTAGATCCTATTTCACACCATTTTATTGAGCAACTACAATTGGCTAGTCACTACGTTGGAACTGTAAAAAGCTTTATAAATATGCAAAGGTGGATATGACTTGAATCAGTTTGGTAAGAACTTAGGAGGCTCTTGAACACACTTTAGCTACTAGAAGTAAAGATTTACCATCTAAGCATCTGCTGCAGATATGCCAAGCATTTTATGATTTTTCCCGGATCCTTCCAGACAGTCCTGGTGATTAATTTCCATTTCTTTGGTTCCAATAGTTATGTTGTAAAACCCTTCAATGGCTTCTCTTCTAAAGACCCTCCTCTGTTTGGACCTTACTTGTCTTTTCATCTCTATTGCTTATCACTCCCTGTTTCCCATCATAGCCATTTGAATCTTCTTGAACAACTTTCAGTCCCTCTATTACCCACACTGTCTCATCACTGAGCCGCTATGCCTAGTATTCCTTCTTCCAGAAACACACTTTTCTTTCCTCTCCTCCCTGACGTCTAAGCTAGATTACGTCCCATATTCTGTGCCTCCACAAACACCCTGTATCTGTCATTATCTTTATTCTTATTTATTATAGTTACTGATCTTAGATGTTTTTCCCCATGGACTACAAGCTCTGTGAAGACAGAAAGTGTGCCCATATTACTTATCACTGCATCCTTAATAATTGCCGTTATGTGTGCTCAGCTTGCGAAATCGGGGTTAAATGAACATTTGTCAGTAAATAAATGATTGAATTGAGTGAATGGATGAACAGACTTCCCCAGAGACTCAAGTCCCAGCTAGTGTGTATATTTTCTTTTCAGGATATAATTCAATTATTTCAAGTCACCATGATTTCATTTTAACCATGGGCACAAAGTGCTGAGACTGAAAAGTGTTTCATTGCTGCAATAAAGTTCCTGTTTCTCATATTTAAATGTGCCTCCCTCCCTCAGCTCTGTTTACTAAACTGGATGTGTGTATATAGATTGTCTCTGCCTGCATGGCCCCACCTAGCAGTGAAGGGAGTCGACTATGATTCATATGAAATAAGATCTATAAAGTCACAAATACCCGAGACATATGTCCACCTGTTTTAGAGAACATTCCAGAGGCGGTGTCATTATTTTAGCCCCACAAGCTCTTTGAGTAGTTACGAAGAATAGCTTAGGTCCCTCATATGACAGTCTGTGCCCTTCATGTCATATGTTAACTCATTATTGTAGTCGATGCCAATTTGATAGTGATCAAAATTTGTTCTCATCAGGAGCCAACTCTTTGGACCTTCTGGAATTAGTTAGTGACCATAACCCATTTCTAGTGGAAAAGGCTGTATGCAACAGCCAGCTGTCTTAGCAGGAAGGAAAATGATTTGCTTTTTCAAATTGGCTTTAAAAAGTACATATGCTGCCAGACGGCCTCTGGGCATGTGTGTGAAACATCGAAAACAGACACAACAATACACATGAAGAAGAAATGAATTCCCAAGGCAGGCTCCCCAGGAAGTAGCCAAGTGGGCTCTACCTTTGGAACTGAACGAGCCTTAGAAACATCTCTCTCCTCTCCTGTAAATGGCTTTTCTCCATGAAAGTTGAAATATATGGAGGATGGGGGAGGGTACATGCTGGAATCATTCTATGAATTATGATTTTCATAAAATGCCATACCTAAACTGCTTTACTATAACTATCTAATCTGCTACTAATTTGAAGTGTGTTTTCTGTTTTAGAAAACATTACATCTCTGAAATACTATTATGTATTTTTAAGGATCCACAAAGAGCAAAAATCTGCAAGCTCTCTTAAAATTTAGAAATGCTCATTAATTTCCCATTTAACTGTTATAACTGTTTTCACAAAGTCTTTAACTTGCTGCTTTCTTTATACAAATAAAATTTTATTTACTCTCTTGCTCATAGGGGAACCTAGAATTCATATTTAATGTTCTGATTAATGAGTTAAACAACGCTTTCAAAAATTTTTTTTACTTGTATATAATCAAGCCATCTAGTTACCAGTAACTGCAAATGTCACAGATCTCAACGGTCTCTTTGGGACGTTTAATCTGTTTGCTTTTAGAAAGAAGGTGATTTTATTTTTACATTAAGGAAGCATTAACATCATTAAATGGCCTCCCACTTTATGATAACTGCAAATGTCACATTGATCCAGAAAGATAAGAAAATGTGCTCATCTTTGGAACAAATATCCAAGGCATGAGCAGGCAACCCACACTATTTGCATTAAAAAACAAATTGTATAAATGCAGAAGATTGATGTACCATCTGTTCATGTCCTTCACTTTTCTGGCTCCTCTGTGTTGAGATATTTTTTATGGAATAGTTAGGTTTATTATTTTGAAAATGAGCCACAGGTTAAAGAAGTTTACAATGGGTAATATAACTCGAAGCTACTGGCTTACTGTATTCCAGGTATTAAAGCTTGCATTATGTTACATTTCATGCTGTTAAATGCTTATGTAGTCTGATGTTCAAACTAAGATAAAATGTATACAAAACTGTAAAAGATGTTTAGGACCAAATCCAAAATATCTCACTAAGATGCCTCTTGGCAAGGAGAAGAACAATCCTAAAAAAATTAATGACTTTAAAAACCACTGGCAATAGGCAACAACTTGCTCTGTCGCTCCTAAGGAAAACAAGGGAGTAAAACAGTAAATACATGTCTCTTCGTGGGGGGAAGTACATTGGAGTTTCAATCATCAGCAACCGTGCTCCTTTCTTCTTTCAATTGGACATAAAAAATCCACTAGCAAATCTGCTCATAAGAAATTTCATTTTCCTTGTGCCGGTCTTTACTCACTAACACCAACATATACTTTCTCTTTGAAGCTGAAAATAAACTCTCAATCGTGATACAATTTAAGGTCCCATTGTTAGTATGCAACATATGTTGTTTAACTGGACAACTAGTACACAAATAAATAAATAAATAAATAAATAAATAAATAAATAAACAAACAAACAAATAAATAAACCCGTTGTGCGAAATGAAGCTTTGCTACAATAGCTGCCCCCTGGTGGCAGCTGCCATAGACACCGGAGGCCAGATTTTTTCTCTTCGGTAACTTCCCAAACTGCACAAGCCTCCTCTTTTGCTGCGAAAATTCTACATTGTACGATGTATATGATTAAATTGCATTTTATACATAAACATGTCTGTGCGTATGAATGATTTACTAAGGCCGACGACCCCACTCCGACTGTAACTTTATGCTTTTGTCATCCTTCGTTTCTGATTAGAAAAAGAATGACCAAAATAGAAACTCTATGACTTTTCTTTATTTCTGAAAAATTTCGAAACATTTCTTGGCAATGAAATCAAAAGCCTCAAAAGAATTGTGCAGCATATCCCCTCCCCATGTGTTCTGAAGGGTACCTGATTTCTTACATCCCAAACCACCAGGAGGTTGCTAGAGTTGGAAAAAATATACCATGACAGCAACAATGAAATTCCTTTTTCATTCTCTTCTCACCGAACTCATGAAATATCTACACTGGAATAACTTATCGTACCATCAGTAATAAACTTTTCTTATGAAATTTAATGTTAGCACGTGCAAGTTTGTTAACCTCTTCCCCCCAAAAATCCTCCACCCCTTTTTTTGCAAGTGATACAATGGAGTATATGAAAGAGCAAAACAATAGAAACTCAGCAACCTCAGGCATGTCACTTAGCATGTCCGGCTTGGGGTGACCGTGCATTCATGGAAGTTCTCTTCATTCATCTAAAGTCTGAAAAAACTACATTAAGAGAGCTTCTACATAAGGGAAGAGGGATCAAAGACAGCAACTGAAAAGAGTGGAGAAAATACATAGAACAGAAAGACGTACTGGTGGGGACTGATTAGAAGAAAAAGCAAGAGTGTGAACAGCAAAAGGAACTACAGAATAGCAAAGGCATAAGCTTTCTTGATAATCAAATTGGAAAACAATTACAAAAGGTTCACATAGTCAAACATACGTTAAAGAGAAAGGAAACTAAACACTTCTTTTTTTTTTTTTTTTTTTATGTTAAAGCTAAATTATTCTCCTAATCCTCATTTTCCTCAACTGTAGCTTTTTCTTAAAATTGTTTTCATTTAATCCTGGACAATAAGTTGGTTCACCCAATGACTTCCAGACTATGAGGAAAAAGTTGGAGATCGGATTGGAAATGTGATATGAAAAACATTAGTACAATAGAGCTTTCGCTCATTACAGAACATAAGTGACCTTCATGTTGTATATAGAATAAAATGTTGTAATATGATCAGCCATAGCATTTTATAAAGGTCAGAGAAAATTCCTATGAATGCACATTTACTCAGGAAAGGAGTGGAGTTCCATTCTTAGGAGAAGCAATGTTTAAAACAATTTGTAATTGCTAATATTGGAAACATGCAGAAAAATATATGTACGCATCTATACATATTTTTGTCATTTTGAAAATCTAAAGGAACATTTCTATTTGCAACTATAAATTGATCAATGAAAAAGGCTGGAAGTGACTATTTTGGCTCATTCTCCCTTATCTACTTTCATGATTCCAAAACAAAAATTCACATTGCTTCTTTTTCTGACTGAAATTTTGTTTATCAGATAATTCCACAGGCATTCCATTTTGGTATATCCACAGTGTCAAATTCAGAATTCTTCATATTCACATGAGAAGCACACACGGGACTTCGGGGCCCTATAACATAAAATGAATCTGGACACAGTTTTCTGAATCTACAGCAGCACATAATAATCTTTGCTTAACCATTCTCCAAATCACAGTGGTGCATTTTTATTTTATGTCAAACACACTAAAATCTCTGCTTATTGAAATTGCCTTCTGTTTTTTTCTTTGTTTTTTGTTTTTTTGTTTTTTTTTCTTTCAGGAAGTTGTAGGTATCTGATTTTTTTCTCATGTTTTATTTAAAAATAATAGTATGCAGCTGTAACATTTAGCTAGTCTCCAGTAGACAACTGAATGTTGTATCTTGCTGAGTTCACTGCTCTGTTGTTAATGTTTAGTCTCTTAAATCATGTACGTTTCTTTAAAAACAAGATTAGAGATCTATGTGTTTTAAAAGACGTAAAAGAGGATTCATTGGTTATGTTTTCTTTATAGTGCATTTTACTGTAAATTATTCTTTTCACCCTATTTTCAAAGAATGAGTTACTGGGGAATTTTAGGACCTGTTTTTCTTGATTAGAAGAAACTAATCAGAATGTAGCCAGAGTTGCATTGTGAGTCCTAAGTTTATTTTGATGCACATGACTATTGAAAGCTGAGATAAAATACAATAAACTATGGCTGAACTGCTGTCTTGAGTCCCTTCTAAAAGCAAGAGATAACACCCCTGAGTCCATCAGAAAATTCCTCCCTTAAAACTGTGCCACACGTCTCCTCTTTCAGACAACTGTCCCACAATGCAGCTGGATTTTATCAGCATAAGAGTTCAAAGGGGATATGCAGCATTGCAGTGTGTCTTTAGAAAAACAGACTTGACGAGCCTTTCTGGTTTCCGTATTCTTACCTGGGTGTTAGCTTCAGTGTTACTGAGATAATGCTAGGATGTGGTGCTCTTTAAAAAAAAAATCTCTTAAGAGAAGCTATATATGTTTGCAAAGATATAGATCACGACACCTACTTTAAATATTAAAATCAGAAGCATTGCATGTTTTGAGTGCAAAGCTTACATATTAAAATGACTCCTAAGCCTTCCCTTTGTTGTTTATGGAATGGACAATATCTAGTTGTTTGGAAGAAGGAAGTGTGGAAAAGCAAGTGAATAATATAACTGTATGAAAACATTAAAAATAAATAGAAATTTGGTAAGTCTTTTGAATGATATGCATCATATTATGGTAAGTTTGTCCTTGTTCTTATCAGAAACTTTTAATACGTGTGCGCTATGGCAGTAGGTGAGGTGGTAAGCTATGTCTATCCCCTCACCAGCCAACAGACCATTCTGGTGTAAAGGCCTTAAGAGAATGTCTGCCTGTGAACTCTCAAGACAGAAGAGTCCTGTGGTTTGGGGAAAGAATATATCACAGCACCTAACACTAAGCAATTGGCTTCTCAGTAACAGCATAAAACCCTCCTGCAACTTAGGTCTGTGCACCAGTCCTGTTCACACCAGTCAAATAACCTTTTCCAACAGCTAAGGAAATAATTCATTTTAATTGACAACTAAAACAAAGACTTTGGAAACCCACAAAGTAGCTACAAAATTAAGTGTGTGTGGAGATGGTAGGGCAAAAGTCAGCCAACCGCTTGTTTCAGTTAAAGAACCATAAGTAACTCCTTTGGGTAAAAATATTTTAGCTGAATTGGTCAATTGCTTTAGCATCTTGTACAATGGAACAAGTGCAATAGGGCTAAAACACATATTTTTCCTGTCCTAGGACAATAAGCTATGACACAAGAATATTTTTAAATATTATTTTCCTTCTAGTCTTTTTACAAGATTGTTAACTATAACAGACAAATTTACACAAAATTAAAGTCTTAAGATGTGTATTTTTTCAAACATGTGTGGTAGAGGAAAAAAACATGGATAGTAAAATAGAAATTTCTCAGTTATACATTCATATGACATTTACATAAATAAATAGGAGGTATACTTTGTTTCTTTTGCATGTATATTATAAATGGGGTCATACTATTTTAAGTACTAGAAATATAAAGTTTATACTTTACAGTATCTGTGGTTAATAGTATTTACAGCATTCATGAAGGAACATAAATTCTTTGAAAGAACGTGTAGAATTCTTTGGGGGGAAATAATGTTCAAGCCGGCATAAAATTGTTTCCTCAATGCGTTCCAATGTGATCTAGTTAAAAGTTGTTTCCAATTTATTACTGAACATTTGCACTCTTTTAGAATAAAACTTATAATAACTTCCCTCAAGTTGGAGAAAAAAATAGAAATTTTGACTTTTAATGATGGAAGAAACTTTCCAAGCTCATGTTCACATAAAATATTCTTCTTTTATTTTGTATTTGGCTTTGCTCTTTTTTTCACTGTTCCTTCACCCGGCTACTTCCTATGAAACCCCAGGTTATGTTCCCATATCCTTTTCATGCATTTCTCCCTTTGTAGGCACAGAGAGCACCTCCTCCTCTTACTGATTAAGCACCAAAGTTATGCTTAGAATTATATAGAATATAAAATTAGATATTGTCCCTGCCCAGTGGGCTCACAGTATCTCCAAATTTGCTGTAAAATATGTCTACATATTGTATAACAGATGCACTTCAAGTGCTAAATGTCTGGAGATAAATCTATTATTGACTTCATCCTCTCAACCTTTCCAATTTCCTTTATCATTTGTCAGCTCTCTTTATGTACATGCCCAGGCAGATTAGTAATTGCAGAGCATGTCCTTTATGTTTTAAGAAGTACCACAGTTCAAATGAACCATGACAGATTTTGGTCCCTTGCACTGGGGTACTAATGACATTCTTGACCCTAACCCATGGGCTCATATCTTTCTACACTAACAACAATAGTAGATACTCAAGTACATTTTAAAATACCCCTTATATAGTACCTGCATTTTTTTTTTTTACCTTGTTGGAAAACTCAAGATTATGTCTATTTTAAAATATTCTATAACTAGTCTTGAAAAATATTCTCCTTTCTTCTGGGCTGGGGAGCTTATTGAATTAACAGTAAAAATACTGGGAAAGAAACAGATGATTTTTTAACTGTGTGTTTCAGCACACACCTGTAGTTACGTAGTGTGTGTATGTACATGGATGTGTGTGAATGCATCTTTATACTGGCATGTTCAGATTCTGCATTTCAATACAAATACATACTTGATGCATATAATTTATACATTTAAACATATAAAAGCATTGCTTTCTTGAGACTTCAGTGCCCTTATCCTTTATTTACATACTTTAATTAAGAGCTATTGTTTTTGCAAACATGTAGGTAGACATCTTACTTGGAGAAACCAGTTGATAACATTATGAATGTTAAAATCACATCATTTATTTTCCTGCTAACTTCAAATCTCTAGATCAATAGTTGCAGTTAAAAATTCTTCAGATTTAGAGTTGAAATGTGAGTTTACCTCAAATACAACTTTTGCCACTTTTAATAAAAAAAAAAGAATTTTATTTCTCATCTTAAAAATACAGGAAGAAAAAAACTGTAAAAGCAAATTATCCCCTTCCTCCCTCCCTTCTTTTTGTTTATTTCTGAGTCTTTTCTTCATTCAAATGAGTTTTTAAACACATTTGGCAGTCAGTACCCCTAATCATTCAGAGAGTTGTGTGACAAGGGGGGAGCTGGCTAGATACCATCAGTTCTTTTAAAATGTATTAGTCTTTAACCACCTGTCTTCTCCCTTAAAATTTCAACAGAAAAAAATATATATTTTGATGAGGAAATCAGCTTAATGATTCCATAATGAAGTTTTGGAATACATACTTTAGCATATCTCATGACTTAAGACATTGTCAACATGATGGAAATGAGCTCATTTATTCAAAGTTCGTCTTTTAGTTAAAAAAAAAAAATCATTCATTTTACCACAATGGTCCTACATGGGGGCAAATGAAATTGATCAAAAATGAATCTTTTCTATTGCTGACTGTGTCTTACGGCCCCAGGTAAAGCTATATTTTGGCTTCCATATAAGAGTTCTGTTTCTCCCCCCTGGGAAAAGAGAGCAGAATCTCATCATTTTTACACCACTGCCAATCATCTCTTCTAAATTCATTGACTTGCCACTTCATAAACTATGGTTTGACCATTAAGATATAAGTAACTGGTGACTGTTTTATACAGCCTCAATCCTGTTACACCCTGTCATAGAGATACATGCTGCATCCACTAACTTCATGGTTTTAATGAAAAGGATGGCAGTAGAATCCTAGGACCCATTTGAAGGTAGAAGACCATCTATATTCTGAAAGTAATTTGTAGCTTGCATAGATATTAATGAAGCTTCATCAGGGTGACCTGAAGCTATTTTATGTTAAAAGTATAGAGTTTCTTGTAAAACAAAAAAATTTTTCCTATAACATTTTCTTGCCATTTCATTACAATTCCAAACTCTTAAAATTGTTTTAGGGAGGAAGAGCTGTGTTTCGGAAATTTTGACCCCTTCACTTGAGATGAAAGAGAGGATTCTGATCATGGAGTCAAGGTGGAGACTACTTGCAATGGAACAGAAAAGAAAGAGCGAATAGGCTCAGCACTTTCTTGTTCGTGGTAACACTCAGAGGCTGGGGAAAGAGGACAGAAAGCGGAGAAGGGAGAAGCAAAACCACTAGCCTGACGCACAAGGCGCCATTTGCTGGTTTGGAATATTTAAAAGAGGTAAAAGTTGGAAAATACACCAAAGAAAACCCAGTGTTGATAGACATTAATAATCCATGCTCATATTCTGGGGACTCATAGACCTTCCTCTGTGGCAATCAAATTTTACTCACTGACTCATGTTTGTAATATGTGTCCTAGGGATGAAATGGTAAATAACAACCACGGGTGATATCTTGCGGAGCTTACAGACTTGTGAATAAAGCAAGTATTAGCCAAATAGGTAAAAACTCAAGTACTACAACAAAAAGATGTCTGGTGCTATGAGGGCAGGTAACAACAAGCAAGCACCTGACCCCTCGTTCGGGGAATCCTGAAAGAGCTGTGAGTTGAGAACTGAAGATTGCTAGAAGTTACATTACCATTCCACCAACACTAAAGGGCAGAACTAATATAATACAGTAGACACAATAATAACAAAGCTAGGCTTTTGTTTTTTGTTTACAAGTTTATTAAAAGAAAATTAAAGGCTTTATGCATTAAAAAGTATCATTAATTCATAACCTCTTGCAATGCAACATTCACAGGCAGTAGTTTTACTCTATATCTATGAACTTCAGTCTTCAGTTTAAAATCTCAGATGTTTCCATTTGCATTTAGCTAAAAATTGGCAAGAAGATTATCATCTCTGATCCAATTTTTTTAATGGAAAACTAATTTTGATTTATGGAGTGGCAAAAATATAAACATTTTAGATAAATCTTTTGCCAATTTCTAGATAAAAAGTGGTTTTAACTGTTAACTTTGGCCTTTTGAAGGATTATTTTTAACTGAACATGTCAATGTTTTTACCCTATAATGTTTTCTCTATAAAATCACACAGTATTACCTTGTTCTCTTTCACAGTACATAACCCTTTTATGAGACATTGGCATTTGTCTCTTCCACAGTAATAGCCGCTGTCTAATGAAGCCAGACTTTATAGCATTCCCATCTTTTTAGGCAAGTATGTGGTAGTTATTAGCACATTATTTAAAACATAGAAAGCCTTAAAATAAATGTAATAACTTATTTGATTGCTTTTATAACAAGAAACAAAAATACTAGTGAAAAATATTCATGACAATCAGTACTAGCGTTAGTGGTCTATGTGCTGGTAGTCTGGAGATAACCAGTTAAAGAGATGGAGTACAAAAGAAGCTTGTCGAGGGGGGGAAAACAAACATCTGAGCAACATCTTCATGGGAAACCAATTATAAGCAAGTTTAGAACCTTCAAGCCTTCTAAAGTTTCCACAGAAAACTGATGTGATTATTTCTAAATCCTTGCGTTCTAACTTTGCATTTCCCTTTTCAGAACTTATTTTTACTAAGTAAATAGGCATTAATACTAGAAATATTTTTCTATTTTTAAAAAGTAAATTATTAGATTCCTTTGCTTGAATCGTTCATAAGACTCTGGCCTTTCAAAGACTTTATCAAAATTTATAATTACGTTCTCATTTGTTTGTTTTCCCTAACTATGTGTAAATATTTTAATTAGTAATATTCCATGACTAGTAAACCTGCTTTACATGATTTAGTACTCAGTGAAAAAATAGTGTTAGTGATTATTGATTTTTTTCAAAAATAATATATTTGGGATTTATTGCTTTCATTAATATATTTTTCAAGAGCACCTAAATTCTAGTTTTACATTTCACTTGTTCAAAATGTGAAATACATATATATGTATATACAATTATATATAATTTTTAACAGATTAGAAATGCCTAAAAAAATATGCATATATATGTACATGTACATATTTTAACTTTTATATATTTGTTGTTTTACATGCACATATGTCTGTATATATAGCCATATACATATATATAAATTTTAACATATTAGAAGTTTTAAATGTTTTTATTTAAAATAGTATTAAAATTACACAGTTTGTGGAAACTTTCTGCCAGCTGTATTGCAATATAATTTATGGACAATAAAATTTAACTATTTTAAGCGTACATTTTTATACCTTTTAAAAAATGTATTTAGTTTCTCGTGACCACTGTGGCAATCAGGATATAGAACATGTATACCACCTTAGCTTCGTGCCCATTTGCAGTTAATTTTCTCCCTCTGCTTTCACTGTAGTTTTGTATTATCCAGGATTTTGGTTTTGTTTACTTTTTTGTCTGAACCATCTCTCTTCCTCCAAAGACTATACACTTTCTGAGATCTGGGATTGAGTTAATTCAATAGGAAATTGTGTTTTTACCTTGTTCTTTGTTTATTCTACTAATGCACTTTAAGTGCCACTTTTTGGGCACTGTGTCCTGAGAGCCAGAGAGTCCCCAGATGGGGAATTCTGATTTTCCTTAGCCTTTAGAATTATAACATTAAAGATCATCTAGTCCAACCCCTTCAGATGCGAGTGTAGTAGATGACCCCTGAGCAGTTAAGGATAGGACTGGTTCCTTTCATTGCTCTCCTCACTCTGCCTCTGTTTTACTTTCTCTTGTCAACTGGTAAAGCATAATTGCCATATGACTTGTCAATTATTTTCTTGATTAGAGGATTTATTTCTTTGAGGCCCATTAAAAATAGTCAACACGGAGTAAATAGTCTATGTGGCTTTACCACGTGTCCGCGTCCTCTTCTAGTCACTTGATCTTTACTGTTATCACCTGTAGCTGTCATCCGAGTCAGGAAATATAAAAGAGAAACTAAGTGTGCATGCACAACTTCCTCACAAGTATTCAAATGCAAACCAAACAGGAATGGAAAAATGAAGAAGAAAAAAGAACCAGTATTAAATACTGAATTTTCCTTATGCCTATTCTCTGGTTTCTTTCAGACAATTTTTATGTGACCGTTTCAAATGTTATTTAAAAAAATGAAAACATCAAACTTGCTATGCATCTGTTAAGGTTCTGACCATATTTCATCTTTGACTAAACGTTGGTTCCTTTAGTTCAGGAACACGGTAACATGGATGGTGCTGCTTCATAACCAATTGTCCGAGCCGTCCGAGGAGTTCGCGAAGGCATTTAGTCGGGAGTGCCCCCTGGCACAGTACTCTGGGCAATGCGTCTGACCCCAAACTGCATTAATAATACCTAGATAACAAATTTTACATATCAAGAAGAAATAGTTCTGCAGCTGGAGGAGGCAATGAGGATGGATGATGGAAATTAAAAATACAATGACCATGTGGAAAGAGCAAAAAGGTCTAGAAAGGAGGCTGCAAGTTAAAGCTCTGAAGAAGACGCAGGGTAACGCCCTGGAATTTGTGTTTGTGGAACTTAGTGCTGTGAAAACGAGTGACAGACAGAAGATACTTCTAACAATGACAATAGCATTGGACATCTTGCTTTCTCTTACTTAAACTTCTTAACTGTAAAAATGAGACATATGCCAGGTTAAAGAAAAGAAACTACAAACAAATCAACTGCATAATGAAAATTAAGCATCTTTCACCTCAAGTCCTAATTCCACTTCCCACAAATAGCCACTGGTGTTTCCTCAATCCTCTTTGTTTGCCCCTGAATGTTCTCCGATGCCCACTGTAGACACGTCACCAACTCTAGAGAAAATATGACAATTTCAACGTGATGCCCATGAAGGCAGACTGATTCCTACAAGCCCTTTAAGGAACCTATACATTTTTCACACTTCTAGGGCATCATTTCACAAACCTACGCTATAAATCATCCCAAATTGAACATATTGGAGGCAATCAGCCAAAAATCAAGACAACACCATGTTAAGCATTAAGAGCCAAGAAGAGTGACTGGATGTCATGTGCAGAGCTGTGAAACCCAGCCCATCCTAACAAAAAATAGATTTACTGTGTACCGTGCGCTGCAAATGGCAGCATGTGGAGCGAGCAAGCACACAAGCTAAAAGAAAGTCTGACAAGCCACTCCACCGGCTCCGCAAGGCTGAGATGCAGATGAACTTCCTGGTTACTTTACCACACAGACAGTCTTTGGGCTGTAGTGGGTCAGCTAGTCAAGGTGGACCTTCTTCAACTCATGTCCACTGTTCTGTGACTCAGGGTGAACAGATATGGGTGAAGCGCAACTGTGTAGCTAGTTCATCTCTCCCATTGCGCATCTGGTGTGGTGCATCCTGGTGTGGGTCAGATCCCAGGGCACTTTGCATTCCCAGGAAACAGCAACATCAGAACAAAAATATTGCTTTGGTATTAGATAGTAGATATTTCAAATAGAGGTACTTCTGGCACTTTTACTGTTCATTATGTCTGCAAGTGAAGAGAATTATTTAGAGAGAGAGGACCTGGCTTTCGATCTCATATATTCCTAATCTGTAGCAAAAGAGGGTAGAGAAATGATCCTCTACCCTCATTTTTAGGTCATTTGTTCTTTGCATAAAACACAAAAGAGTAAATATCATTTAAAGATGTTCGCCTTCTGGCCATCATAGGCATTTAGCACAAAGCTGAGAGTTCCTGGCGCTGCAAAATGCAAAGGGAAGGTGCCATGTTAACGGTATTTTCCACCTGAGAATTAAGAAACACTTCAGAACTGGACATATAATTACTACTATGATAGGCTGTCATCATGGTTTAGTGTAACTAACACACTTTCTTAACATTCCAAATATAATGTTACATGATATTAATTAGATGATAATTTATAATTAGTTATGAGCTACCAAAAAATTTACATTTACAGAAAATAAATCCAAATATATTTTACTTTAAATGTAATTTGATTTGCATTAAATAAAATATATTATTATATATTATACATTATTTCATATGCATTATACATAATATAGTATGTTTACATAGTTGGTCTTCGCTCCCATTTCTGGCAAAGAGCAGCTAAAACCCTGGGAATTTCCTGAGTGATGAGAGTAACAAAGGTGTCTTCGGTCATGTTAACAAGGTCACCTGTGGATTGCTCAGAGATGGGCTCTTTGCCAGGAGACCCAAACATGTGATTCGAGAGTTGAGACTTTCACTCTCCACCCCCTTGACCTCCAGAGAAGAGAAAGGAGCCGGAGGTTAAGTCAAGTGCCAATGGCCAATGATTTCATCAGTCATGTTTCTGTAATGAAGCCTCAAAAAAACCTGAATAGACAGGGTTCCGAGAGCTTCCAGGCTGGTGAGCCCCTGGGATCGAGGAGCGGGGGGGAACTCCCTGTCCTTTTCCCACACCCTGCCCTACGCACCTTTCCATCCGGCTGTTCCTGACCTGTATCATTTTATAATAAACTGGTGACATAGTAAGTAAAATGTTTCTCTGAGTTCTGTGAACAACTCCAGTAAAGTAACTGAACTCAGGGAGGGGGTTGCTTCCCTGTACAGCAGGTCAGTCAAAAGCGCAGGTGCAAACCTGGGGTTTGCGATCGACATTGGTATCGAGGAAGGAAAGGCAGTTTGGTAGAAGCAAATCCTTCACCTGTGGTATTTGCTGCTACCTCTACGTAGACAGTATAAGAATTGAATCGAATTGTAGGTGTCAGAGAATTGTTTGATGTGAGGACAAAACCCACAGATCCATCAGAATCCGGTGCAGAAACTTCATCATTCATCACACCAGATTTTCAAGTTGTTTCGTTTCCTAAATTTTGTTCAACAGCAGCTATCCACAAGCACTTAAACATTAGCCAATTGCAAGTTATACATGGGGCTACAAAGAAGCATGATGGGAAGGAAGCTTTCTTTTGCCATCAAGATTACATAAATATTGAGAGGAAGACACATTCTTATTCCTTCCCTGACAGTCTCTAAGGACAGAGATTGTAAGCTTACTCTCTACTATATTGTTATGTTTTTAACCTCTCTTATAATCAAGTTATTCCCTCGACTTGAACTCCAGTCCTTTAAAATGCATCCTGTCTAGCCCTGGCTGGTTTGGCTCAGCACTTACAGTGTCAGCCTGTGAACCAATGAATTGCAGGTTCGATTCCAGCCAAGGGTACGTACCTCAGATGCGGTTAGGTCCTCGGCCCTGGTCGAGGTCATAACAGGAGGCAACCAGTCAATGTCTCTCTTTCACATTGATATTTCTCTCTCTCCCTTTTACTCTATCTGAAGATAAATAGAAAAATATCCTCAGATGAGGATTAAAAAATAAATTTAAATAAATAAAATGCATCCTGTCTAGTGTTGACTAATTAAATCTGTGAACAGTTCTCTACTTTGTTCTAAGGAGGAGGATTTGCCCCTAAAGATGATTTCTGAGTCTGTGACTTAGGTTCCTTAGATTTTCTAAAATACAGACAACTATAGAGTAATCTTAAAGACAGGGTTTTATTATTTTAGTGCAATTTTTTTAAATGCATTAATATAATCTGAAGCTTAGCTAGCATGATTTTGATCATGGTGTTTAATTATATTATAGATTCCTTTTGAGGTAATATGAGAACATACAAAAAAAGTTTTACAGGCTAAGGAAAAGGTGAGGCATAAGGTGGGAAGTGGGCATCGCAGTGTTCGCTACAACACAGACCTTTACAGCTGGGATACAAGTTTTCAAAAAACAAACAAACAAATGCTTTAAGAAAAATCTGAACACTGGAAAGTTCTTAAATAATTATATGCCTGTAAAAGATATAGCATGGTTCTTCATACATGCTGGAGATTTCAATAAATGTTTATTGAATTTAAAAATAGGCGAAACAAAGGAAGAAGGGAAGGGAGGCAGAGAGGGTAGGAAGGAGGGACTTGAAATTAAAAACTAAGTAGCATTATATACACTAAATGTTTTAAATTAAAAACATGATTTTTTTCCTACTTTTCTGATATAAATTTATTTCTAAAGAAAGTCTATTTAAGAGTTTTTGTTCCTGCTGAGAAATATTCAAAACAACAATGCAGAAAAAAATATTTTATATTAAAAATAATTTTCCACTATTTACTAGGGAGGTAAAGACTTCAAAAACAGGGACTTATTTCAATAAAAATCCACAAAATATATACTGCATGTCTAAAACTGGTGCTCCAAAAGAGACACAGATAAATAAAATATAATAGCTACCCTCAAGGAGGATGAAATTTGGAGCAGAATTTAGTCAGTGACAGAAATGACCGCCATACAGAAGCCACTGATGACTTTCCCGAAGAGCAGTGTTGGCTGATCTAGAATAAGGGGTTCTGAGCAGGGAGCCAGGAGAAACCAGGGTTACAGGACATTCACTGGATGACCTCAGACCTTCTGTTCTTCAGTCTCTTTGTTTGTAACACTGGAATATTAATAAGTTCTATACACTAATTTTTATGGACATATAAAGATGAGTAAATATGCATCAAAGCAGTTTGAGCTCTTACAATGAAAGTTATTACTCACATAAACTACTAGCATAAATATGTAGCCCTTTGAAAGGCATTTCAGGTACTCATGGAATTTAGATTTAGTTTGGAAAAGCTGTATGTGTTTGTCAACAAATTACTGTAAGCATTGACATATAAAAGGAATCAACCTCTTTCAAATATATTCTGAATGGTTCATGATGTTTCTGATTGTATGACTTTTCTGCTGATAGACATTTCCTACTGTGTTTGTCAAATGGTAGGTTCATGGCTTAGTCAGGGACAAAGATATTAAGGACATAAAACACCATCTGGATGGAGCTAATAAACATAAAACATAACCTTCAGATACACTGCTGCAGCGGCCAGACTGTGCCAGGCCAGATTACCCTTTGTTTGTGTTTAAATCTGAGCCATGTTCTAAGCCTTCGACTGTGCTAACTGTCCATGTTTCCCCTTGACTCAAATACAAAGATTCCAGGTGGTGAGCAAATTCTCTGTGCATGACAGCAGGTATAGATTCAATGCTTCTATGGTTGGTGTGTCATTTCAACACTGTCCTTCCATTGTTTCCTTCAAAAATTTCCTAAAACAGTAATTTTATTGACTTAAAAAAGTAAGAGTTCTAAAATTATACAGTGAAATATACTTAACACTATACGAATTACTTTTAGTGAAATCCAAGAAAATAAGCATTATAACCAGAAAAACCTGACCTAGTAAAAGTCCCATGAAAAGCATTATCTCTGCCAGGTCAGTTTGGCTCAGTGAACTGAGCATCGTCCCATGGACTGAAAGGTCCTGGTCAGGGTTTGATTCCTGGTCAGGGCACATGCCTGGGCTGAGGGCTGGATTCCCAGTAGGGGGTGTGCAGGAGGCAGCCAATCGATGTGTCTTTCTTACATCGATGTTTCTATCTGTCTCTCCCTTGCTCTCTCTCTCTAAAAAAAAAAAAAAATCAATAAAAACATATTAAAAAATTATCTCCAATCCAAAAAGATATGCAAACACTAAGCTTCAGTACTTAAGTTTGGTTGAAATAGAAAAATCAATACATTTCTATATAAATTTGAAGTAATAATCTAGTCACTTTCTCAGATATGAGAGGAATATCTAAGATTTGCAAACATTTTTTTTAAATTATTATAGTTACTACAGAATGTATTTCAATGATTAATGCTATATTAAATTTTTAGGCAATGGAGAACAGATTCTTGAATATTCTACAGAAAGACCTTCTCAAAAGTCAGGGTCATACCCTGTTGCTTAGCTGGTGTCTGACTGAGTCATTGTTTTGGGGAGGAATATAATGATTATGATGGACACTGTAATGTGCCACTAAAGTCCATCCCCCTTCAAGAAAGAAAGAATTATTTCTCCAACTACTGGGAGTGCTTTTGGTAGACAGTCCTCAATGGTCAGCCATTTGTTGAGAATTCCCTCTGCTGATGCATCACACAAGGTCATACCCCTTCCTAGGACACCCCACACCCAATGACTGATCATTGCAGGGAGTACAGAAGCCCAGCCCTCTTGCCATAACTTGGGTCAACTCTGAGCACCACCACATCTTCAGAATTCCCTTGAGAGTTGGTCTAGGTTTCCATGGAGACTCTTCTGTAGACCAACTTCTCCCAGTCTAATTCTGCTTCCCCCTCTTCCACAGGTGTTGATCCCATGAGTGTTCCCCAGTAAACCTCCAAAAGCTCATCTCTGCCTCAGTGTCTGCTACTTAAGGAGAGCAACCTACAATGCTCATCTTCCCCAAGGATGTGAATGGCAGCAGCTGGGACACTCTTTTCAAACTCCCTTGGCACCCATCGAGCAAGAGATATGTTCACTGGCTTTGCAGACATGCCTCAGATGCTCATCAGCACCAGAAGAGTTAAATAGATTTGGAGACTAACAAGTAGGATAATTTTTAAAAGAAAAATCATAAAACACTATGAGCCATGCTATGCAAATTACCCTGAAAGTGATGGCAGTAAAGGCTGACTACTCAGCAATATCAATCCATACCCACAGGCCTCTGCAATTAGTCTACCATGGTGAAATTGCAGCAACAGACACATGTTTCAGTTTTCATTTCTCTGTCGCCTCAACATTTGAAAATTTCCTCTCTTCCTAAGTAGGAGGCATTTCTTTAGATCAGAATGACAGCTATATAGTACTAATTTAAAGCAAAAAAAAAAAAGCAGATCACAAGTGGGAATGCTATGCAAAATGGTGCTTAAATTAATTATGAGGTCTTTTTAAAATTTTCAGAACCACATTATGTTAATATTCCCCAATAGATTAGGGATCTGAACATTTTTCTTTCAAACACTGGCGGCATTAGGTAGGATTATGTTGGTGTCTACTGCTATTTGGCTATTAATATTTTACTGACACTCATTTATTTTAAGAATCCCGTCTTTTGTTGATTGACTGAAGTTGACTGTACTCATGAAGACACACACATGCTAATGAAGACAGAAATCTCCAGAAATGTATTCTGTCAGCCTTCAGTGGCCAGACACTCTTCTGAAAGCATTTTATTTACCTTATGACACTATCCATGTGGAACTTGGTGCTATTTCTTGTTTTGCAGTCCTGTTTCGTTATTATTGGTTTTTCTACTTGATACCACATTCACGATCGGATCCCCCCTGCAAACCTTTTCAGAGCTGCAAGTTCCTTAAGCTTCTTGGTAAAAGCCTCATAGTACTTAACAAAGTGCCTCAAATATGGGTAAGGCTTCATAGATATTAAGCAATTAATTTATTTTCCTATTTTGATGACAGACTATTTTACTTGTGGCTCAGAAATGGAAAAGTTGGCTGCAAAATTCAATGAGATTTTCTCTGTCTTCCTTTAACAATGAGCTACTCTCTCACTCCTGATGAACCTCTTTGCTCTGCGCCTTTGGGATGCTGAGTTATTCTAGTTCATGTTCTGCCAAGCACCTCACAGTTCCTGATTTCTCTCCAGCTCTGTCTTCCTCTGCTCTCTCACTGCGTACCAGGCACTCCGCCAGGTGCTGGGCTGCAAAGGCTGTCAGCCTTCAATCCCTATTCTCAACAAGAGGAGAATCTTACTCTGCAGGGATGACTCTTACATTTCCACCTCTCATATTTACATTGTATTAATATAAAAAAGTATTTAGTGAGCCTCAATAATAAGCCACACCTTATTCTAAGAGAAAGAGTAAAACAGAAAAAAAGCAAAATCCTGCCTTCACACAGCTTCCATTTGGTGAGGACAAAACGGAATCTAAATACAAGGTACATTCGATGGTGGCAGCAAAGCAGAGCAGTACGAACAGGCTCTGGAGCCAGACGCCCTCTGATCAGTCACAACGTCACTGCCTGCCAACCACAGTTCAGTTCAACTCGATGCCTCGGCTTCCCCAACTGCAAAATGGGGATCATGCTAGTATTTCTCTTTCAGTGTTATTAGAGGATTAAATGACTCAGTATTTAAAAGCCTCTAGAACAGTGACTGGCACAATTGAGTATATGTAATGTTTATTAAATAAATAAAAGATAATAATAAGTGCTAGGAAGAGAAATGAAGCCACCATAGGACACAGAAAGGGTTGTGGGGGGCTGCAAAACTGCACTGGATCACAAGGGAAAGCCTGAAGGAGAAGGCACCCTGGAATGGAACCTCACCGGGAGCAGGGGCAGGGCTCACAGACACCCACCGTGGGGAGGAATGCTCTCGGAGGAGTGAGCAGGCGGTGCAGAGGCTATGAAGCAGGAACATGCTGGCTGTGGTCAGCACCAACCAAGAGCCCGCTGTGCCTTGAAAAAATGAGGGGGCGCAGAGTGGTAGGAGGTGAACCACCTCCCTGGGGCCTCTGTTATTACTTGACTTCTTATTTCTAAAGAATTCCAAATCCTAATCACTTTGTTTCCTTTATATCCAAAACACATTTGAGTTATAATTACTTTTTCTCCACCCTAGGGATTGCCACCAGGCAAATTGTCTGAATATTCTAAAGATTTCCATGGTTCTTTCTTTGAAAACTGCAATATTCCTGCCCCTTTCGAGTCTTCCAGATTCTCTCATCCCTACTACTATTCGTCGAGGGTTATTCGCAGCAGTTCTGAGATCAACATTTCTGAGAATCTGGGGATGTGATTTGTCTTGATTTCCTAACTTTGCCGTGTTCAGAGTGGGGAGGCAGCCCCTTAAGCAGATGCAGGTCTCCTGGGTCCTCAGAGCCCTCTGCAGAGCTTCCTCCCAGCAGGAATGACTCCCCCAAGCCGCGAAGACACCTTCATGTCTTCCTGTCCTTCCAAAGGATCTTCGGTTCAGGGGGTCTGAGGGTCCTCCCTGCATCATTATCACAGCTACATTTAACTTACCCATGTTTGCTTCTGACTTTATGATTTTCCTTTTATCATTATAAGAATTCTTTAAAATTTGAGGTTATTGGAAAATTCCCGGGGTAGTCAATTTTGTTTCCTTGGGTTTTATTTTGCTCTTCTTTACACTCAAATACTTCTACTTTGTTTGCCTTCAAAGATCACACGAGAATGTATTGTCACAATATGTTTATCTAAGTTCTTCCAAACTTCTCGACCCGTTTTCCTTCCTGGTATCAGGCATCATCAAGTAGGCAGTTTAAATTGTTATCATTGACTGACCGGGGCTTTGGTGAACTGCAGACATTCCCAGGGAAAGAGGTCAACCACGACTCTGTTCCGGCTCATCAGCTGAGCGTTGCCACATCTGGCTACTTTTCAGAGAAGCTGAAAAACCCAGACTTTCTATATGCAAGTTGCATTCGTTTTGTAGGGCTATGTGACTGAGTGACACACTGTCTCACAGTTCTGGAGGCTGCAAGCCTAAGATCAAGCTGTCAGCGATGACGTTCCTTCTGCGGACTGTGAGAAAGGATCTGTTCCTTGACTCTCACCTACCCTCAGGCGTTTCCTGGCAAATGCTGGCTTTCCTCGGCTTGCGAAGGTCTTATCCCACTCTCCGCCTTCGTCTTCACATGGTTCTCACTCTGCACATGTTTGTGTCCCAATGTCCCCTTTTAATAATGTCATCAGTCCTAGTGGATCAGGGACCCACACTGCTCCAGTATCTTAGTGATTCACGTTTGCAAAAACAAGACATCTGCATCTATTTCTCAACAAGATCACAGTCTAAGGCACTGGAGGTTAGAACTTCAACATATGCATTTCTGAGAGACACAATCAACACGTAACACAAGTTACTGATTTTAAAATGTCAGCAATCCTTTCTAATTTGGGGGATAGAGATTTTCCATATACGCCCTGTCACCATCCCCCGTTATCAACATCCCCACCAGGCAGGTACGTTGTTACAATTGCTGAACCTATACTGATACATCATAATCACCGGAGCCTACAGTTTCCACTAGGGTTCAGTCTTGGTGGTGTACATTCTCTGTGTTCGGAAAGAGTATAGTGACATGTCTTCATCATTATGGTATCATATAGATATATTTTTATGCCCTATGTAGTTCATTGAAACACAGCTACAAGCTAAACCCAGCCCCTAGGTCACGAGTTTACTGCTTTTGCTCTTAGGGGGTATGCAGTGCATTCCTGAAGTTTACGCCACGTATTTGACCAGGTTCAGGATTATTCGCTCTTACAAATGATAGGTGTAACTAGGTTATCTGCCACCAAACTACTATTATACCTGTTTCCCGAACCTGGTCTGTCCTGACACTTCATGTGCATTAATATTAAGCGCAGAGAAGCCCTCGAGGTTATTCACCGCAGTGCAGGCTTTGGCGGGGGCTTCTGAGTACTGCAGTCACTTAATTGTAATGAACAGTGTCTTTGTGCTTAAATTGTTTGAAAAGCATTAGCAAATGAACCCAGATATTCCCAAACTGTGAATATTTAGTCAAACTTCATTTATACCTATCTTATTTTACATATTACATTATAAATAATTAAGATGAAGATAAAATTTTAAAAAATTCAGGATGGGTTTTGTTTACAAAATATATATTTTTTTACTTTCTTCTGAATAAAATAATGTGATTGTATAATGTGTGCTTGAAAGAGAAAGGAACAAAATGAAATTTCACTACAAATTTGGGAAAATGTTAAACTAAACATTTTAGGCTAAAATATTAAAAAAAATATTTAGTTACCATTTTTAAAATATGTCCCTTTAGCCCGGCTGGTGTGGCTCAGTGGTTGAGCATGGACCCATGAACCGAGAGGTCGCCGGTTCAATTCCCAGACAGGGCACATACCCAGGTTGTGGGCCAAACCCCCAGTAGGGAGCATGCAGGAGACGGCCAGTTGATGTTCTCTCTCATCAATGTTTCTATCTCTCTCTTCCTCTCCCTTCCCCTCTCTAAAATCAATAAAGGAAAAAAATTTTTAAAATAAAAAGTATGACCCGTTAATGAACTGGGAGATGAAAGAAAGCTTTCAAAGTGGCTAATTATAACTATTAAAATTGCATGAGGAGTTTTGTGTATTATCTATAGAAATTCAGCTTGTAGATTTTCACACATTTCTATCTCAGGAGTAAATAAAACTATAAATAGAATATACCCCTCATTCTTTTCCTTTTGAAAGTTTGCTGCATACTTCCATACTGACAGGTTATACTTTCTCTGCTTTAGATGAAAATTCAAATTATTTCCAAAACACTACACACACACACACACACACACACACACACACCTCTTTGTTTAAGGTCTTATATTTATTTATGGGAGGTGATTGCCTGGTTGTGTAGTTCTTTACCAGTTTTTGCTTTTACAGGATCAATAAGTCAAACCTGGCTCTTTTTGAAGGTCATAGCTACAACCATCTCACATGTTTTATCATCAAAGTGGGTCTTCTTATACAATTCAGCTTTATATGCACAACTTCTTCACTAAGACAAAACTAGTGTTAACTTTCACAAAGAAGAGTGAAGGAAAGCAAAGCCTTTGGGAAGAGTACAATGAGAGAACAACCAAAACATTCTCTTACCAAGAATGTAAACAGTGGAGAGGGCCTGGAGTAACTGGCATTTTTGTTTGCTTGTTTGTTGTGTTGTCAGGCACCCAGGTGACAAACACAGGACCTATGTCCATAGTTTGCTCCTGCTGTCTAGATTCCTGGAGCCCGAGCCTTTCTTATTCCCTCTAGGTCCTGTGCTTAGCACTTAAACAAATCTGAGTTTTCAGCTGCGAACAGTAGACAACAACTCTGGCTAACTTATTAAGAACAAAAATTCACTGGAAGGATGTTAGGTGGCTTTCTGATCAATGAGAAGGTTAGAGAACTGGGCCGAGAACACCAGATCACCAAGGGAGGCCGGGTAGCAAGAATGCAGTCAGTTCACACCACAACACTGCCTAGTGAGGGTGATGAACAGGGAACTGCAGCCCCTGAGCCACTCACTAGTGATGTCACTGCACTACAGGTAGACCGCCCTTGTCCCACCACAGGTCCCTTGACTTCACTGCCACTACAGCTACTGGATTGGACAAACTTAGGTCAAATCCAACCCCTGGCTTGCAAAAAAGCAATGAGAAGCAAATATTTTCCCAATGGGTAGTTATAATTATGAGAGATGCCACCCCACTGCGATTCCTTTGGAGTCTGGGGAAAAACACCAACATATATTGGTTCAGATTACACATTGTTCAGAAAAGTACACATAGAGTTATTTATTAATTTAAGTATAGTTGGTATACAATACTTTATTAGTTATGTTAGTTTCAGTTGTACAATACAGCATTCAACATTTTTATACCTTAAGATATGATCACCTCACATATTCTAATAATCATTTGTCACTGTGAAAACTTATCACAATATTATTGACTATATTCCCCTTTACCTTGTCCACCCATCCTTCCACCCTCTCCCCTATGGTAACTATCCCTTTGGTCTTGTCTCTATGAGTCTGTTTTTGTTATATTTTGTTTGTTTGTTTTATTTTTTGGTTTAGATTTCACATATATGTGAAACTATATAGTATTTGTCTTTCTCTGTGTGACTTATTTCACTTAACATAATTCCCTCTAGGTCCATCCATATTGTCACAAATGGCAAGATTTAATTCTTTTTTATTGCTGTATAATAGTACATTATGTATATAATATGTACCACATCTTCATCCATTCATCTATGGATGGACACCTAGGTTGCTTCTATCTCTTGGCTATTATAATTAATGTTGCAATGAACACAGGGTGCATATATCCTTGTGCATTAGTGTATTCAGATCCATTCTCAGAGTGGAATTGCTGGGTCACGTGGTAGAGCTGCTCTTAGTTTGCTGAGGCATCTCCATGTTGTTCTCCACAGTGGCTGCTCCAATTTGCAGTGCCAACACTGCGCAAGGGTTCCTTTACAACACATTCTTGCCAACATGTTTTATGTTGACTTTTTTAATAATAGTCTGCTGGTTGAGGTGGTGTCTCACTGTAGTTTTAATTTGCATTTATAAGAGAGCATTCCAACTTGGCAGAGTGATAATTCATGGAGACCTTAACAAAGTTTCAAATGGCCATTTTACTAGTCCACGAGGGCACTTATTTCAGAAGGTGGAGCACATACATGCAGTAAAACCCCATGGAAATTGATGAATGGCCTTACTTTTTTATTGGAACGCAAGCCTCTTGTTCTGAAGAATTTATGTGTGGGAGATCTGAGCAGTGTTTAAAGTGTTTAGTAAGTTGGTGGGTGGTGGGTGGAGACAAACGTGGGAGGCAAGGGAAGTGGAACTGACTCCATAGGAGTCCATTCCCATAAGAAAATAATATCTCGGTTTTCCAAATAGCACCTCATCCTTAGACGATTCGGAGTCAGTTGCTATTGACCGTTGCTGCTGGTAAGTCGGACCCTCAGCGAAGGAAAAGGCCTCAGTGTGCCGAGGAGCCGTGGGCCGTGGGAGGTGTCCTGCTTGCTTAGACAAGGAATGCCCGTCAAAACCTGACGCTGGAGGCTGAGTGTGACTGTACAGCAACGTCGCCTTGAGCACTGACAATTCACTGGACTTCCAGTGACGGGAGGCACAGCAAAATTAGTCACGTCCTCTTTACTAACAAATTCAGATTATTAAATACACTTTTACCTTTCGATGTTCTAGGTAGATAGACTGTTTTGATATCATAAAAGGCTTAAAAAGTTTCTGTCTAGGAGCCACTGACTTCAAAATTAAATTACTGAGAAGGGAGTGAAAAAACAAAATTCCCTTTGTAAATTAAGACTGGGTTGTGGGGGAGAAATTATACATATTTAACATGTCGGGTAACAGATTCAGCTTTCCTTCATTAACAGTTCACCTGAACAGGGGCACAGAACTTCCTGCCCTCAGCAAACTCTACCGCCAGTGAAATCTGACTCTTTCATTTAGAGAGATATGTTCTTATTAGTTTTTTTAAATTTTTGCAGATGCTTCCCTATCAAACATGTAAAAATTGAGGCTGTCAGCCCATGTGTATGCTCCTTACAACTCTCTCTTATTTTTGTTATATTGTTAAAGAGTCGGGAACTGGCAGGAAACCATGTGACAGAAGGTAAGAGGGGACAGAAGAGTGAAGGGCTGCCTGATGGGAGTCATGGTCACCACAGCCAGTGAGGTTGTGTGTTCAGGGGAAGAATCTTGACTGTCGCATATTTTGGGAATTGAGGTTTTTGATATAGCCTACTGTTTCAAGGTCTCAGAGAACCAGGCTTGAGATTAGAAAAGGCTCCCACCTTAGTTCATTAGAATCATTCAAGAATTTCCAGCACATACCTAGACTTGCACTTGCCATGCAGAGCGTACAGCAGCCTGCTCTCCAGACGTAGAGCTGTCATCTAAGTGGACAGTGAGTTGGGCAGGGACAACTACCAGCTCTGTTTTAAGATGCACCTGGTTATGACCCACCTTATTTGTAGATTCATAAAGAGGAAAGAATGTATTACATGAAAAAATACTGCAGAACAGGACAAAGGAAACACACTCTGAAGACTCAGAGGATGAATAGATGTTTGGAAAACAGTTCATAGTTCAGAATAATCGATTCAACAAATATTTAATATGTGACTAGTATATCCAGGCACTAGTGGTCTCTGGGAGATATAATAAAACAATAGGACATATATAATCGCTCCCTCCGTAAACATTCAGTCTTGGGAGAGGCGGCCAAATAAGCAGGCTTTTATATATCATGTAGTAAATGTTATAAAAGAAGACCACTTCAGAAACACAGAGAAGAAACACAATGCCAACTGGGGACATTTGATGATTTGGTCAGAGATGAGTCCTAGATAAAGCGATATCTAAAGTAAAACCTAATAAGTAAGTAGGGTTAATTTGGCAAATGGCAAAAGAGGATAAATGTCCAAGGAGATAATGATTAGACATAGGACAGCATTGAAGCCCAGTACTGCAGGCTGGCTGGACAGCGGTGTGTGTGGACAGGGACAGGGGCTGGTGGAAGTGACAGGGTGGGACCAGGTGGGCAGTGCTAGAGGTAAACAGGGACCAGAACATCAGGAGCCTTGTGAGACACATTAAGAAACAAGGAATTGGCCCTGGCTGGTTTGACTCAGAGGTTAGAACAATGGCCCGAGGACCAGAAGGTCTCAGGTTTGATTCCCAGTCAAGGACACATACATGGGTTGCAGGTTTGATCCCTGGGCCCTGGTCAGGGTCGTTACGGAGGCAACCAATCTAAGTGTCTCTTTCACATCGATGTTTCGGCCTCTCTTCCTCCCTTCCTTTCACTCTATCTAAAAATCACTGGGAAAATAGACTCAGGTGAGAATCAACAACAACAACAACAAACAAATAGAAAGAAATATTTTATATAATCAATATAAAGCTCCAGATGCTTGTTTACGAGAGCAGAATGATCATCTGGGGACTTTGCGCCATCATTCTGCTGCTGACTGAAGAAATATTTAAAGGTAGGTAAGATGGAAACAGAGACCAAATGAGAGAAAATGGTCATAATCAGGAAGGATAATGGCCTAATTTGATGCCTTACAAAATGCAGAACTAGAGAGAAATAGATGGTATTTACTAATAGTTAGGAAGCATAAGCAAAAATATTGTATAACGTACGTGATGAGGAGGACGGATGAGTCAGGGACAACCTAGATTTTTCTGGCTTGGGTAACTTAGTGGTGGTGATGCCATCTCCTCTGAAGATCAGATGAGTGGTGAGAAGATGCCGAGTTAAATTAATTTTATGAGGAATTTGAATTTTCTGTGCAATGTCCGACAGGTATTTGGAGACAGGAATTTGAAACTCTGGGGAGATTGCTGGAGAGGATCACTAATTCCGTAGCCGCCAGCATGACCCGGACTGTGAGGGAAGGCGCTGTGCTGTCTCTGATCAGGCAGAGGGAGTGTGTGACGTGAGAAGGGACAAAAGGAGCAGCTTCAGCTGGGAAGATGATCTCCTCCGTCGTAAGGCGGGAAGAAGCAAAGATGAGGGCACCTCACCCGGTTGTCATATGAAAGTCAGAAATGTGATTGGGTGGCTTGTATTTTCCGTGGGACACCAGGTCATCACTGGAAATGTACATTAGGGGAGACAAATGAGCAGAAAACGAAATCGTTAGTTGTGTTTGGAACCCAGGGATTTATAGCAATTCCAGACTAAAAGGCACAAAAACACTTTCCTGTCCTTTCCAGCCAGAATTCTCAGCAGCCCAGGTGTGGACTCAGAGGGAACACAAAGGAAAGGACCGAGTAATGGAAGGGACCATAGAAATGGTGGTTGATGTAAGCCATTTCGCAGAGTAGAGAACAAATGAAAACAACAATATGTGTTTGAATAGACAAAAAGGGTCCCGGCCTCTACATTCTTTTATTCTAAAGACATCCTTGCAAGAAAGATCACGTGTGCCGAAAGACAGACCATGATAGCCTTGTTGTCATGGTTGTTTTTGTTTTTTAAAGGAAAAAAAAAACTAAATTTGAAAATATGCAAGCAAAAGCAACACAAAATAATTAGCTTGAGGGTAAATAAATCAGGTAATTTTCATACTTTTCTGTAACACTAAATGCAAGAAAACAGAGTTTTAATGGGGGAAAAATTACCAGAGGGAATTATGTAATGCATTTGTACTTAATCTGTATTAAAAAATAACAACAACAACTGTATTTAATCTGTGAAGGCAAAATAAAGGCAATCTAAAATAATATAAAGGCTTAAGACACTGAATACTCATATCCTCTTTTGCAAAAAAAACTTTTAAAAAATTTTATTATCTTATTTTCTCCATTACTATTTATCTCTTTTATGCCCTGTTCTATGCCACCCTCTTCCTCCCCCACTCCAGAATCACCACACTGTTGTCCATGTGAAGACTAGACAATACACTGAGAGGTAAAGGAAAATTAAAAATTTAAGAATATTGTATTCTTGAAATAGTCTGTGATTACTGAAGTCAATTACACAGAGAAATAAATAAAAATAATTGTAAATTTAAAACAAATCTAAATACAAATGCTAAAAATATTTTTGAAAGAAATGCTATGTAATGTTTTTTAAATAAGGTAGAAAACACACAAATTGTACATTTAATACACTCAAAAGTTTATACGAGTACAAACAAACAAAATCCTGACATGCCTAATCATCAAACTATTAGAGAAAGCACAATTACACAAAATTTACCTCAAGATATTTTACCACTGACATCTGTTTTTGGAAATTTAATAGAATACTATGTATATCCATAAAGCTCAAAATTGTAATGAAGTAAATATTTTCAGAACTGATGTAAAGAAAGACTTGTAAATAATCTAATAATTACAGAAAATTTTACAGTTAGCAAAGAATTACTATTAAATACAATGTAACAATTCTAGTGAGTTCATGGAGAAATTATTACAGATTTTTATACAAAAGGTAATATCTGTACTGTTTAAGTATTGCAAAAGGTTGTAAGCTTCTCAACTGATAAAGCCAGTGCAATCTTGATGCTGACATTAACAAGGATACCACACACACAAAAGCTACAGACCAGAGAAATAGTTATTTAATATATTCTGTATTATATATAATGCATACTGAACATATACTATTCTATATTAATTATTATATTATTAATTCTATAGTATAGAATTAGTATATTCTGTTATGCTAACAAATCTTTAAAAATTAAAATTTTTCTAGCTTTATACATTTCATAACAACCAAAATCATTTTAAAATGTGATTCTAGCAACTAGTATCCTACAGAGTATTAAGAGAATGATATAGCAAGAACAAGTAGGGTTCATCTCGTTAGTACACGGGTGCTTCAATAGTAGAAACTTAGTGTCCAAGAAGTCTTTATTGTTTCAGGATAAAAGGAGCTGATTTTTAGAAATCATTTCAGTTAAAACAGGAACCATACTTTTATAGTAAGTAGTTTTTAATAATTAAAAACTTTTATTGGAAATTTATCAAAATACAGAAATCAATTTGTGGAATGTGTTTGTTTATATCTCACAAAATGTAGCTTGGAAGTGAAGCTATGAGCTAATTTCTACAATAAAATAAAAATGAGTCAAAAGCTAAAAAATATTTAATGTACTTCTCCAGTAAAATTATATGATCACATTTTCATAATTATCATTAAAAAGTCCTTCTGGCAACATTTCTACAGGACCCCATTCATCTTCCAAGGGCCTTTTGATCCACTAAGAGTCAAAGCATTCTGGCTAAAATGCATTTAATGTCATCAACCCCTTTTGATGTTTTTCCTCTTCAAACACCGTACTGGTTTAAATTTCTCAGACCCTCTTGTATCAGTGGATTTGAGTATGATTTTAGCAATTGTTTCACATTATTTTTCTTAATTTCATAAAATCATATCTATTTTACAACATTTGCTATTTCATTGTACAATTGATTTGCACTGTCAGATGCTTACTGTCTAAAATAAACACTATATTATATAAAATTAATACTATAATGTGATGTGTTCTAGAGAATGGACTAAATTTAAAAGTGCTCAGTTTGTTAGTGAATATTCTTGGATTCTGATGACATTTACACCTTTTTGTAATCTTCTGAGCTCTGGGGGCTTGACTAACAAATAATATACAGATGAGACTGCGTTTCCTCCTCCTTTCTCCCTCACACACGTTATAAATCTTTATTCAACATGTAAAACAGGAGGAAAAATAAAGATATGTATCCCCCAAATTACAAAAAAAAAAGTATTAAGAAAAAATATTATACTTCATTAGAAAAAATTACATAAACTAGAATTAGATAATTATTTAACATTTTTTAAAAATATCAAACTAACAATTACTTAATGGGGAAACACTAGAGGTATTATCATTAAACAATCAGTCTAAGACAAAGGATTCTGGTTTGACTTTTATTTAACATAGTTTTGGAAGTTCTTGTCAAATCAAAAAAGATTTGAGGCAAATTTTTAAAAATAAATAAAATTATTGATGTTTAAAATGGATATAATTACATAGTTGGAAGAGCTAGGAGAATGATTGAAATAATAAAGGGAATTCTTTCCTACATAGCAGCAAAAGTCATGACAAAAATGTTTATCTCTCACTATTCATACCAGCAGAAAGCCACCTACAATGTCAGAATATTGAGCAAAAAGAACAGAGTTCACATGAAGAAAACTGTACAACTTTTCTGAAGGACATAAAGAAAATTTAAATAAAGAAATAAAAATGTTACTGGAAAGAAAGATTTGATTTTGTCAAGATGTTATTTGCCCTCAAATTAATTTATATAAGTAATGCAATCATAATCCCTTTATGGGAAACCTCAGAACGTAATTCTAATTTTCATCTGGAAGAATACACTGACAAAATAAGCCAAGAAGAAGAAAGGAAAAAGACAAGCAATGAGAGAAACTTGCTTTATCTGAAATAAAAATATAACATCACCCTAGTGAGAAACACGGAGGTATTTTCTTAGAAAATGACAAAGCGTGGGAACAGAATGGAACTCTAGAAACAAGATGCTTACACACACTCGCAGTAGAATGCCGTACCACGTAAATAATAACTGTGACACAAAATTATTTAGAAACTACTTAATTAACAATAAATAATTCTGGGACTTTTTTTTTTTTTTTTTTTTGGTAGTTGGAAAACAATTTAACTATTATTTTGAGAATCAGAGCCACCATCGGGTAAATAAAACGTGGGTTGGGCTTTGGACTTGGTACAATGCTTTGGACTTTGTGAAGACGGGTACTTAGAGGGTCTTTGAAAGTCATTCTCGGTTGGAGTTGTAGGAAAGTGGGTCGGAAGGAAAAGAAAGATAAAGGAATGAACTGAATACACAACTTTGAGGAATTAATGTATTTATAGGCAGAAAAGGAAAAAGAGCCTGTGCATAGACCCTGGATCCTCAATGACTAGAAAGCAAAAGGTGTCAAAAAGGAGACACTATAAAACATTTTAGAAACATCGGAGAGATTGAACAATACATTTCTGGTGCTATGTGACAGAGCAAAAACCCACTTACAAGAGGTGAAGGAGCAAGTGGCTGATGAAGAGCTGCACTCAGAGGTGGACTGTAGTCGAAATATTTGGCTGAAACCAAGACAGGCGGTGACAAAAGCAGGCTTATAGGCAACCATGCTTGCGCTTCCAACTCTTTAAACTCTTGCGCTTTAAACTCTTATGCATTAATCTTGGGAAGGTATTTAAGCTTATTGACCTGTAGTTTTTGCATAGTAAAATTCACCCATTTTAGTGATGCTGTTCTATGAATAGACAGATGTATACACTCATGGGACCACACCACAGCTGGATACAGGATAGTTTCGTCACCCCGAAAAGCTCTCCCCTGTCTCATTGCAGTAAATGCTCATTTCCACCCTGACCACTCACATCCATTGATCTGTTTTCTGTCTCTATAGCTTTGCCTTTCCAGAGTGTAATATAAAGGGAATCACATAGTATGTAGCCTTTGAACCTGGCTTTGTTCACTTAGTACAATGCTTTTGAGATTCGTCCATATTTTGCATGTGTATTTTTATTTCTAAGTAGTATTCTACTTTATGAGTATGACTCAATTCCATTGCCATCAAAAGGAAGCTTCACAACTAACTATTGAAGAAAATGGTGCTATTCACACTTTACTGAAGACAGAACTAAGGATCCACTAGGTTAATCAGCTCTCTCAAACCTAGAGCGAGTAGGAACTGGAGCTGGGATTCGGACCCTGGCGGAAGTACAAGGCCAAGGACACGACACACCTTAGAGGCTGAAAAGGAAAAAGGAAGAAGGAGATACAGGTCTAGGATATGAAGAAACGAATTTTTTAAATTTAATAGCAATTTGTCTCTCATTGAAAATCAAGATAAAACGTTTGTTTTTAATTAAAAAAAAAATTTGTGCCTTTTCAAATTTCACATCTCCCCCACCCCTTTTATATATTTCAATGTTTAAAGAGCTAATGTAAGAATTTGGGGAACTCAGTGCACTTTGCACCCCTGGAACATTTTAAAGAGCTTGAAGCAAACTGAACTTCTGATTTGGAACTGTTCCTGGGGGACATTTGCCACAGCCACATGCCTCCATCAAATGTACAGTATATGATCAGAGGATTCATACTATAGATAGAAAAAGGACAAACTGCATTTGAATCTGTTCATTTCTAAATTTAACAGTTCATTTTTGTGTTTATGTAGAGAAGCACCAAAGCTCTGCTTTGCCAATACTATATTTTATTTAATTCTTAGATTTATACTAATTCATCCATGGCCTGACTTTTGAATATCGCATCTCCTTGCAGGAATGATTTTGTGCATATTTAAAAACCAAGTTGATCAGAATTCCTGCTGTCTCTGGTCCCGCAGCGAGTCCCCTCCTTTCCTGAAGATGACAAAGGCACCCTGCAAGGGCCACCACCAGGGAATGTGTTTCACATCACAACACAGATGGCTTGTTTACACCAGTTCCCCTTCTCGTAGAAATTTTAGGGATGAATTCAAATTTTACTTCTCATTGCATTATGTGTCTTATAATTCCATTCGTGTCAAAACCTGATATTACCCTTTAAGAATAATAGGAAACTATTCTGTCTTTGTTCCTTTTAACATATAAAGACACACAACAGCTACCCCCTCCCAGCTGTTTGTCAACTTTTAAAAAACTCTTTAAATAATATTTGGGATCACTCAGTGCTCACCTTGATGCTTACAAAGTGACATCCTGAACCTTTCTCTCGAAACTGGAGCATTATCTCATTCATACATAAAGGTTTCAGATAAGCCTTTTTTTTTTTTTTAAGTGAAGCATATTGATAAAGCCGATAGATGGCTCTCAGTGTTTGTTGTAACTCAAATTAGCTGAAGAGTTTTTAAAATATAGTAATGCCTGGGCCCCAACACCACAATTTCTCACTTAATTGTTTGGAGGTAAGAAGGCCTGATTATTAGAATTTGTAAAGTTTCCTTGGGCAATCTTAATGAAGAGCCTGGGTTGAGAAACACTGGTCTAAAATCTCTAATCAAACATTCAATATGATGCCAATATAGGACTTTATTTGCTTTTTTCCCACCACCCTTATAAAATATGTGCTTGTCATTTAAGGTTATAGGAGTGCATAAATGTGGGAAGGTTTCCATAGTGATGAATATTTATGGAGAGAGTGGTAGCTCTCCTATCGTGCATCCAAAAGGTTGGTGAGAATGTTTCATAACCTTCTGTAGGAATACAATATGTATCTAGATCCTGGAGCAATTTTTATTCTAATATCTTACCCTGAAGGATGTTCAGTTAGCTCTGTTCCCCAAATTAATGGCAGTTCCATTCTTCGATGTTGAAGAACCCACAAAGAAAATTACACTTCCTTTAGAAATCCTAAGCCATGTTACCTTGACTTCAGCACCATTTGCATTTTTGTTGGTAATTTTTTAACCCAAAAGTATTTACAAATAATGACTTAGCTGAAAAATTGGGTCCCGGTGTCATTACTTGGGCCCTTGCATGTGTCAATCAATATGACAATTGTCAAACTTATATCAATCTTCAATTAACTAGAATAGTAAGGCAAAATAACCTACTATAAGAAAATATAATAAAGAAGAAAATGTAATAAAGAAATTATTTTAAAAATCTTTAAGAACAATGCAAACGATGGATGAATTAGAGCAGCTTTATCCGGACTCCTGGAAGTTAAATGAGGAGTCCCAAATACCTCTCAATTTTAAATAAAGATTCCATTAACAAGTAACTTGTTTTAAATGCTAAGTAAATATTGTATCCAGTAGTTTATATTGGAGTAGTTTAATGAAGGGGACTATTATCAAGAGCAAGGAAGCCCTGGCCTGGTGGCTTAGTTGGTTGGAGTGTCATCACATACAATAAAAGGTTGTGGGTTCGAGTCCCAGTCAAGGCTTATAGGAAAGGCAACCAAGAGAGACTTCACAGAAGATCTTGGAATCAATTTAAATTTTATAGGAAAGTTCAGTCTTATACAAGTGTTGAGATGAGGAAGATACTCAAATAGAGACAGCCCTGGGATCAAGTCAAAGGAGAGGCAGAGAGGTAGGGGGAAGGGGAAGTCAAGAGAAAAGAGAAGGAGAGAAGTTGGTAAATCAGTGTTTTAGAGTAATCTTTAAAAAGATTAAACATGTACAGAATAGATTGTATCAAAATGGGAAGAAAACTATTGTGCCAAGGCAAGTTTAAAACTGAATGGAGCCAAATACAAAATAATGGCAGAAGAGCAATACTGGAAACTCTGTAGGTACATAGGTAAAAAGATAAATCAGCGCACGTGAATTATGGGATGAGGTTGTGTGTGTTTGTGCGTGTGTTCACGTAGACCTGACGGTTTTTATTTGAATAAGGTAATTTCAGGATGTGTTACGTTATTATCTTTCATACAGTTAACAGTACAGTTAGCAGGAACATTACTTGGGCTTTGGGATTTCGTTCAACTATAAGGCATCTTTGATTGCCTAGGAGCATGCAGAATTCTGCTCAAATCTTAAGCCAAAACAATACAATAAAAATACACATAAGATTACATATGCAATTCATTTGCAAATATACATAGACGTAAATACGCCTGTGCATACGCATACATACATACATACACCACACATACATACACCACACATACACACGCACACAGCATAGTGCATAGTGCGGATAAAATTTCAAATATATGTAGACATTACTAGAAGGAAAAACAGCACTGTTATTTCAAAATATTTGAAATATGAATGAGAGACATATTTCTATTTCCATCTTCATATATCTGCATTTTCATCAGTAACATTTATCACTATTTAATCAGAAAATGTATATCAATATTAATTGACATTTATTGAACACTCTGAATGAGTCATGCACTATGCTAAATACTTTATGTAGCTTATCTCATTAAATTCTTAAAGCAGTCTTTTGTGGCAGATCTTACATTAGTCTCATAGTACAGATGAAGAAAATGGGATAAGAAAGGTTAAAAATATCCACAGTTCTTAAAAATATCTGTACTTCCACAGTTTTTAAGTGGAAAGGCTAAGGTTGAACCCTGGCCATTTGTAGCTCAACTCAAGAGCCTGAACTCTTAACCACAGAGTGCACTGAGTCCCTTAATAAAAATGGAGACTAAAAATTGATTAAACCTCATAAGAGTACATAGATTCCTCTAAAAATTCTAATGGTCTCCCCATTTCTCTGTATTTTTGTCTATGGGTATGTGGTTTCATTTTGTTTCTTTTCTTTTTTTTTTTTGTAGCTGCCTCACTTGAGATAGCTATACTCTAGGTAGAGTTCGTAAGATGCTGTCTCTTTCCAAAGATCAGAGTGATATGTATTTTTTTAATGGGTTATGTTTATTTTACTCACAGGCTAAAAAAGACAAGATTAAGAAAGATTCTTATATGTAATGACCAGATGCTCTTGAAGAGACCAGTTATATTTTAGTCTAAATCTCACTTTTTATGAATTTCAGAAACAGAATTTAGCATGTAACTGAATCAAAACTAATAATAAAGCTAAAGCTATACATTCACTTTCAGACATCGTATTTTAAGCAAAAGTACACTATTTTTTATTTTATAAAAATAACCTGAATGTTTTCCATTTCACTTTCAGTGTTTTCCCAAAGTGAAATCTGACTCATATTTTACATGTAGTAAAATTTCTGAGACAGTCTTTATTTAAACAATAAAATACTGGGGCAAGAGAGACTGTGTGCTGTGTAGTAGATACTAAAGAAACATGTATTATAATTCATATTTGAGTTATTTATTACAAATTTTGAGGATCACATGCTAACCACTAGACAATTTAATCAATCCAAATTGAGGTTAAAATTAAATGTAATTTAAATTTATAGGACAGCCCTTTATATCTACAATCCTTGACCACAGAGTAAAGAAACATTTTTTTTTTTTA
The DNA here is from genome assembly GCF_014108415.1 of Molossus molossus. NCBI lineage: Eukaryota > Metazoa > Chordata > Mammalia > Chiroptera > Molossidae > Molossus > Molossus molossus. Next base: position 55,063,266 of record NW_023425346.1, read on the forward strand.
TTTTTTTGTACTCAGGATAGTGACTCAAAGATATTGTTAGTTTGACATAGGTATCTAAAGTAAATTTTTAGAAAGGATTAAAAAAAAGCACTAAAATTGTTTACAACTTTGACATTTGTATCTACTTTGAAACAAAACATCCAATAGATATTTTCTTATTTTTTTGAAATGATAATCCGCTCATTGATATATTACACAAAAACATAGAATTCAGAACATGCTGCAAGTGAAAGGTTATGTAGGTTTTTAATATTCTCAAGATGATGAAAAGGTTAGCTCTGTTCATTTTCAAAAGTAGAATATATTATCTATTATGGCTTGTTTGATTTTAGCTGACAAATAGAAAACAGATTCAACTTTTGGCTTGGAGTAGATTATATTAATGGACAAGAACGTCTGTTGTCATTTTTCATATTTAGATAAATGACATTCATTGTACCATTATGACTGAAGCATACTCTTTATGATAGCTGTTTAATTTCTCATAAAACGACTTGGAACAGTCTTGTCACTCAGTGAAAGTTTTTAACCCCAGTCACTGTCTGAAGGCCCTTCCAAGACTTTCAAAACTTTTCACTGTGAGTAACAAGATAGGGCTCATCAACAGCTTAGTACATTGATGTTTAAACATTTCACTATGGTTCACAATGAGACAGATATTTCATTTTGTGATTAAACACAACTGCGTTTGTGTGTATGTGAAGATACCATATATCTCCGAAACTAAGGTTTTGGAAAACAACAATTACCTGTACTGATTCACTCTAATAATTTCAGTTCTACACTGTTCTATATTATTGCATTGTGTTTCATTCAAAATAAAAATGTTGGGCCCTGGCCAGTTTGGCTCAGTGGTTAGAGCGTCGGCCTGTGGTCCAGAGAGACCCGGGTTCGGTTCCCGCTAAGGGCACGTACCTCGGTTGCAGTTTGTCCCCGGCCCTGGTTGGGTCATACGAGTGGCAGCCACTCAATGTGTCCCTTTCACATCAATGTTTCTCTCTCTCTTTCTCTTCCTCTCTCTCCCTCCCACTCTATCTGAACAAAAAATAGAAAAATGTCCTCAGGTGAGGATAAAAAATAAAAAATAAAAATGTTGGTCTGACCAACTTAATAGCTTTTAAGATCCATAATATGTTGCCAAATTAAAAAATAGCAAACTTTTTTGTTTAAAGTAACCAGATTTTACAAATTATTTGTAAATTATTTATAAATTATTTCTTTTATCTACAGAACTTCTTAGAAGATTGTAATCCATATTAATCAAACATACCTTTGTGATTGACTCAAGCTTTACTTTTCATCTTCGTCCTATTACTACTGACAGAGATAGGCACTGCATGTTTTGCTATCTGATAGAAAATATGTGATCTTACAAATGAACATTTATAAATATATTTATATAGGGTCTGACTGGTGTGGCTCAGTGGTTGAGCGTCAACCCATGCACCAAGAGGTTGAGGATTCGATTCCCGGTCAGGGCACATGCCCAGGTTGTGGGCCCGATCCCCAGTGGGGGGCACGCAGGAGGCGGCCAATCAATGTTCTATCTCTCTCTCACATCAATAAAGAAAAAATAATAATAAATAAATAAAATAAATATATTTATATAGGATATGGATGTATTTCTGGATTTATCTATTGAAGCAAACAGAAAACACAGTTTTCCTATTCTCATGTCCCTTTATGTTCATAGAGACCTCATCTGAAAACAAAAATTTCTAAAGCTACTTTAATTGGAAATTTTTCTCTATTGATGGAATATTTACTTAATTTCTTAACTGTAAGTTATTCAGTTATTACTTATAAAGATAATGCTATAATTAATTGTAATGGTATATGCTTGAATTACAACAACAAATACCTAAATACATTCTCATGTAGAAATCTCTGAACCCAAATTTTAAAAACTGCATGCTTGGGAGAATACTATTAGTCAGTGGAAATGGGAAGATAGAAAAAGGAGGCATGAAGAGGAAGAGAGATTAAGAGAAGAGTAGAATGTTGCCAGCAGTTTGGATTTAATTTAAAATTGTGCAAGATGGTTGGAGAGCTGGTTAAAGGAATTGATTACTGTCTGTTGATCATCAGAGTCCTGGCTCATACCAAGAAAAACAAAAAAGAATTTAATTAAATAAATGGAAGCCTCTAAAAATGAAATGGATTCAAAGCTAATGCCTTACCCACATGCAGTCAGATGGGACAGCTGAGAAGCAGGATCTTGGTTGCTGTGCACAAGCCTGTGTCAATCTTACCTTAAGGTAGAAATGGAATTAAATATTCTTCCACCTTATCCTGTGCTGATCTTTGCACTATGTCAAAGTCTCAATACACATTTGTGAATTTAAAAAATAACATTATATAAACCATATTCTTAAACATTACCCCTACCTAACATCTCTCATGTATTTAGACTCTGTTTATAATTATTTTACTAAAACATATTCCTGTCCAGTCGGTGTGGCTCAGTGGTTGAATGTCAAGCCATGCACCAAGAGGTCACTGGTTCGATTCCCAGTCAGGACACATGCCTGGTCAGGACACATGATACCCAGTGTGGAGCATGCAGGAGGCGGCCAATCGATGTTCTCTCTCATTGTTGTTTCTATCTATCTCTCCCTCTCACTTCCTCTTTCTCTATAATCAATAAAGAAAAAAATTAAAAACTAATAAAACATATTCCTAACCCACTTATATCCTCTCAGTGACAAAATTTCAAATGATCCCTGATTAGGATAGGGTGCTGAGAATAAAGTGTCAATTTAATTTTATGTTTCTAGATTATCATCACAACTCATGTTCACTGTTTTAACTATCAACTCTGTGGGGATCTAATTTCTTACAAGTATAGAGATAACAAGTCTTAAATCAGAGACAAAGTCTATTTTATTGATAGAATTTTGAAGTAAAACATATCCTCAAAGCCAAATATCTTATATTCTCATTGTAAAATCAAAAGCAAATAAACTGAACTTCACTCCCCCCGTACATTATTGGAGAACATTAGTTAGTGCTTCCTTTTGTGCAGTCGAACGAACCTCAGCCCTTTTTCACTTAGCCATGAAGATTTCACAACCATAAATCGAGAAATCCTTATGGAAGAGGAACAGAGCCAGTCCTCAAAGCACTATGAATATTATCAGCAAGGGGTTTGGGAGAAAAACAAAGCCGATCCAAAGCTACTGGTTTTCATTTAGGAGACAAGGCTATTCCATAGAACGTCATCTTTCAAGTAACATCCCAGCAGGATCTATCCATTTGTAACTGTGACAATTAGCAGTTTCTATTTCCCATTTCAAAATTGTGAGGAAGATGGTTATGATTATGATGATTATTTATTCAAGTTATTTCTGCTATGAGACTGTTCTCGGGTCTCTACATTGTCTCTACAGTATGCTGTGTTCTTTGCAAAGGGAAAACCAGTATTACTTTATTAAGTGACCCTTGAAAATTTCCCCAAATCCCCATTTGGTTTGGATTTCCCTTAATCTATTCTAGGATGATAATATAGCAAAGGAAAGCATATGGTCCTAATAGATATTCAGACCAGATGTTAGTTGTCTAATACGTATCCTATTCCTGAAAGGCTGAGCAGAGGAGTCAATAAGAGAAGATGGAGAAGTCGTTAAGTAGAGACCTTGTGCATTCCACTATTCTCACCAGTTTACAAAAGCTAAGCGTTCCAGATTGCAGTACCTCCGGTTCTGTCACTTTGAATTTCTGGTCAATGTTAACAGCATTAAACGTGTTGCATATACACATGGGGTTGGGGGAGGCACACCTGAGTTCAGATCCCAGGCACACATTGGAAACAGGACTGGGCTGAGCACCAGGTTCGATGTTTCTCCACGCCTCTGTTCTCTGCAGCAAGGAACACACAAAACCTCTTCGAGGAGATAAGCCTTCCCCCATACTCTAAATTAAGGCATTCCCCAGGTTTTCTTGGACTTAGCCATTGTCTCATTTCCTGGGACTAACACAGAGCTTGGTATACATTAGGAGCACAACATATATTAACTCAATAAATGAAAAGAGGTGAATCATCTGGCATTTCTGGGGACAAATACTCTGAACGCAATTGGACAACGTGAGTTTGAGCAAAGTAAGCATCGTTAAAATATCCTATTGTGCATTCTTTTGAATAATTGAAATCAGTTATGGATCAGTTATTAAAGTGATTGTATCTCCTTTGTTTCTTCAACTGGGGATGAAGGCTTTTACTGCAGAGAATATAGTTTAATTTAATTTAACAAGATAACATTATAAGAGAAATATATTTTTCATTGCCATACTAAAAAACAAATCACAGGAAAATGCCTATACCAATCATCATCATAGGGGTGGAATAGCAAGATTTGATAACCAAGTATTAGGTTTGTATAATAGGAGTGTAAATGGTCTTTTCAGTTGTTGAATACTACCAAAAAAAAAAAAAAAAAAAAAACCATGAGCATGAAATGAAACATTTTATACATGGGTAATTATGAAGAGAGTCACAAATATGGTGCAAAATTGAAAGCCTTCTTTTTCCACATAGACAGAGACAACATTGCCCTTTATAGGCCAATTGGAAAGACTTTTTAATGAGAAGTATGGTTTGGAGGATAAATACTGTATGTTATTGTTTTAATCCTTAAAATCTGTTTTCACTAATTGATAATCGCTGGCAAGTAAGGGCTGTTAGTGATAAATATAGTTACGATGCTTCCGTCTTCATTTGCAATGAAAATCTGCTTTAAAAAAACAATTTTTAATCAACACGAGCTAGAAAGAGAGAATCGAGGTCATGCACTGCGCACAGCCCGCGCGCACAGTTCCGAGCCCGAAGGCTCGCACCTCCGCAAGGCTCGCGGGAGCGCTTCTTACATGATGACCCTGCCTCTAAGCACGGACGGGTTTAACGCCGATACACACAAAGAATAACTCAACAAAAAGTACAACATAGCATACCAGTCTGCCTGGGTGTGATCAGCGGAAACGTACTGTGGCTTTATTGGAAGGCTCTAGGGAGTCAGCATTGACGGAACCTGGAGGGACCCGCTGGGAAAAGGCAGCAAGCCAGGGAATTCTGCATCCAAGAGGGAAACACAGCGACGGTTCTGGAGTAGGAAACGAGTGTCCTAGTCAGGAGACATCTGCTGGGATCAAGGACCAGGGGTTCCCAACTCTCGCATCTCTGCATTGAGGGTTTAAGTCCCTGGGAGAACTTAAGAGTGGGCGAGTTTGGTTTATCCGTCTGCTCTGGCGCCATCAGAGGGAAGAGGACTTGGCCTTTGACTTTCTTAGTGGGGTGCCAGGATCTGAAATTGCCCTCTCACCGAAACTACATATGGGATGGCGGCAAAAGTAGATGTACAGTTGTAAGAACACGAAACACAGAGTTTATTCTTGTATTATTATTTATTAATTATTGTACTATTTTCCATACAAACTGTAAACCTACTTGTGCCCCACCCTGCATAATGGGTGACAGCTAGAGGGCCATCAGGAGGGCAGCGGTGGTGATTAAACTCCAGTGTCCAATACCAAATAAAGATTTTATAATTTGACACGTATAAGCTAAAAAAATGAATATATGTGGCAGCACTTACACAACCTGTACAGACCACAAGAACCTGGAAAGATAGCGGTGGGGGAGAAACGAACAAAATGTCATATGTTGCTCACTCGCTCTAGAGAAAACATCATGGTGGATATAATAGATTCATTCACTCATTTGATAGTCATGATTATACAATTAAACAGGCTCTATTAATTCACTCGTATTTGAGATAAAAGACAGAAGTGTAGGAAGATGAAATAATCACAGAGACAGGGGAAATCAGAGAGGTGATGGGGTGTGCCCCATTCTACAGCCACATTCTTCCCACACGATTACACCTGACCTATGCTGCAGAGTCCGGGCTCCACCCTGCGAACTGCTCCTTCATAGGAAGCCTGGGAGACACCCTCTCCGTGAGGAGGGACGTCTGCCAGGGGAAAGAACAGCTGAGATGGAACTTGGTAAGAGTTCATTTGGAACTTGGAAAGAGGTGTCATTTGATTCTCCAGCCAGGAGTGCTTACCTGATGCTACGCCTTCTGGACCCTGTCCAGCAACGGATAGAAGAGCGGGGAAGAACTTTAAACGTGGATCATATATTTTTTTTTTATCCTCACCCTCACCCGAGGACATTTTTCCTTTTTTTTTTTTTCAGGTAGAGTGGGAGGGAGAGAGAGTAACAGAGAGAGAAAAACATACACGTGAAAGGGGCACATCGAGTGGCTGCCACCCGCACGACCGACCAGGGCCGGGGACAAACTCCAACCGAGGTACGCGCCCTTAGCAGGAACCGAACCCGGGCCTCTCAGGACCGCAGGTGGACGCTCTAACCGCTGAGCCAAACAGGCCAGGGCTGGATCATACTTTTTAATCTCTACTCTCATGGCCTTGGAAAGAAGGACTTAGATGATGTTAAGTAAAACTGGTGGCGGTGATATTAGGAAGCTACTGCAACCATTTAGTTGAGCATTTATGGCCACAGTGAGCATGGATATGGAAAGTAGATAAAATGAGAAATTTAATTTGTGGAGACGGGATGACCAGTATAATTTGGCTCCGTGTGAGAAATAAAAGAGAAGATTTTCCAGATTCTGGCTTAGATGTGTAAATAAATGGTAATTGTATTCTCTTAAATCAATGGTACTTTACTCTAGCATACACTGAAGGCTTGTTAAAACAGATTGCAAGTCCCTGCTCCCGAATTTCTGATACAGTAGTTCTAGAATAGGTCTCTAGAATCTGGATTTATAACAAGTTCCCTGTTTCTGAGGATACAGCATAAAATAAAACAAACCTATGAAGTATCTATTTTTAGCTTCATGTTATAGAAGCATCTAACAATTAAATAATTTGCCTAATATCAAGCAACAGTTTCAATCCAACGTCTATGGGTATAAACACAATGCATACTGTCTCCCAGTGTAAGGGAGATAAGAGATGCAGGAAAAATAAATTTGGTTCTGAGTGGGAGAAGTAGGGAATAGACCAGCATGGTAGGAAGACTTGCTAGAAATGCAAATTGCTCAGTCCTCCCTCCAGTCTGGCTGAATGAGAAACTCTGGAGGTGACGTGCAATGATGTGCCTTTTAACAAGCCCTCTGGACGATTCCGACTTGAGAACAATGATTTAGAACATTTGGAATACCTACTGGTAGTAAGTGAGATGCAGAGGCCAAGAGCAGACCCTGCAAAGAGCTCTGGACTGGATCCCTGGAAAGAAAAGTGAAAATCCCATCCCCATTCCCCTCAATGTATTATGTATTGTGAAGGAGAAATTAGAATTGACAGTAAATTCTTGCATTATATCAAGGGTCTGTGTGTGTGTGTGTGTGTGTGTGTGTGTCTGTGTGTGTGAGTGAGGGTTCTGTACTCTACTTTTATATGTTTGTGCAAATTCCATATCATCTGAATTACTACAGCTTTATAATTATTCTTGATATTTGAAAAGTTAATTCTTCACTCTCCTTTCTGGTAATATTTTTACATTGCTTGCTCTTTCACATACAGTTTAGAATTAGAATTAGAACATAAAATAACATTGAATTTATAGGTTAACTTGAGAGAATTAACATCCTATATTTTTTTTTGCTTATTAAAGTCTTTTAATAAAATTTAATATTATATTTTTCTTAAAGTGACGCACATAGTTTGCTAGACTTATTTCTAGGATCTTACAATTTTTTAAATTATAGCTATATTAACTAAATTTGGCTTCTTGTATAGAAGAATGCAATTAATTTTATAAGTTGAAAGCATTTACAACAGTCTTGCTGAACTCTGTTGTTAATTCTAACAATCTGTCCATAGATCATAGAGGCATTGAATTTTGTCTAGCGACTTTAATTTCCCAAACCAATGCAAAACAAAATAAGACTTAATGCCACGTCCAATGGAATTTTTCAAGTCCCTTCTTCTTCTGTCACTGTCATGTTTTCATTATTATTATTTTTGGAAAAGATCAGGTTTTACATTTTTAAAGCTGACTGCTCAACCAAAAATTCATCTTAATTCATTCAAGTTTTGATAAATGTTGTGTCAACTGCTTTACTGGAATTGTAATATATACGATGTCTATCTTTTTTGTTTTCATCATATCAAGAAAAACTCGGTTCTCAGACATTAGTGACACAATTGTTTCTATAAAAATTTCTACTGTTCTTTACTTTGCAGATTAAAATTTTAATTTTTTTCAGTTTATTGTTATTACGTCTAGGGCAGTATAGTCTCACTTAGGGGATAGGACATAGTTTAGAGGACTGAAAAGTATGGTTAGGTTTTTAAAATACTGTTGCAAGGTGTGGGAAAGAGCTGGCAGGACACCTCAGTACTGAGGTCTTTTCAGGTTTACTTGGAGGATTTCCAATCTGCTCTTGGTGTGTCCAGAGCAAAATAGCCATACCTCTCCTATTGCGTTAGTCTCACTATGTTACCATTGTTTTTGCATATTTATTGTTATCGCTAGACTGGAAGCTCTTTGGGGTAAGGATCATGATTTGTAATGTTCTGATTCTATAAATTTAATAAAATATCAACACATAGCCTGGGCTCAAGAAATATTTAATGAACTCATCCCTCCCCCCCACTCCCATGGAAGAGCCAAGGATGCCCTTTGAGTGAGGGTTTGGTGTCATTGTCTGTGCTCAAGCACTACTTAGGAACAACCTAGAAATTGAACTCAGATTGTCCCCATGATTTTTTCCCAGAGGTCATTCTCTCACAATGGCTTTTATTTTTTATTTTTTTCACTTAAGTAATTTATTATAACTGGCAAGAGATTTTCCCATTTGAGAGCAGCACAGTTTAACTTTGAAATTATGAAATGTAGCTAATGTTTTCTTCGATGCCCCCAATTTTCTATTACTTCACAATGGCTTTTAGATTTAAAAATTAAGGCCCCCGAGGTTCCACTGGGCAGCCTCTTATGAGCTATCAGTTGTTGAAAGACTTTCTTCTCATGCACTTCACATGTTTATTGCATCAGATGTTCCTGGTCAGTATACATATAAAATTTCGAATTCAGATATGTTTTCCAAAGACCATCATTCTACATGCCTTAAAATGCAGTGCTTTGAGCCCTGGCCAGTTCTGCTCAGCGGTTGGAGTTTCAGCCTGCGAACCAGAGTCCCAAGTTTGGTTCCCGCTAGGGGCACGTACCAAAAAAAAAGAAGTGATTTGGGATTATTCAAGATAAGATAAAACCATCAGAATTTTAATTTTTTACAAAATATTGTTTTGAGTCACTTCCTTTTCTCTAATCTTCTATCTAACCTATGAAATGTTCCTTGTTTTGATCTATGTGAATATTAAACCAAATGATATACACTGACAATGTTGAATTTCACATGAGACATTTGCTTTCGGGAAATAGTCAGGGCTAAGAAATCCTACCCACCTACTGTGTTTCAAGAAATGACTAACCACAAAGAACTATCAGGTTCTTGCCTGTTCTATCTTCCCTTTCCCTCTTTCCTCACAATTCCTGTCAGATTCATGGATTAGCTCCTTATCTAACTGCCTCTATTAAATCTTAGGTCCCCTTCCTTTTTTTTTTTTTTTTTGAGATATTCCTTGTTAATGAATGTTCTCCCTATTGCAACAACCTAAATAAAATCATCTTTATTGTCTAGTGCATTTTGTCTTGACAATACAAATCATTTAGCATGGTATTGTTGACATACAATGAATCCTTAATTAATGTTACTTCTTTTCTCAATTTCCTATCACCCTGACCCACCTATTCTAAATCTTCTGATTTACACCTATTTTTTTGGACACCCGTCATTCAATGATTGACAGCATGTACCTCTTCCATTTTGACTGTAAAATATTTGTGCCACTGCTAGACATAAATAGCCACATTGCCTACGCAAGATATCATTTAGCAGACTTTACCATGAAAGGACTGTGTTTCTTTTATAAATAGTTTTTAAAATATGATCCACCTGCAGAAATTGCACAGATCATGTATCTTCAGCTCAATACAATTTCAGTGAACACACCTCCATAGCCACTATTCTGATCAGTAAATAAAATATAACTAGGACAAAACCAGACTTGTACCACTTCCAATTCACCACTATCTTCACTCCTCCTCAAAGGCGACACCATAGGTTAATTTTGCTGGTTTTAAATGTATATAACTGGAATAACTCAGTGTGTATTTTTGTGTCTGGCTTCTTTCATTCAGTTATCCTTGGTATGCTTACATCATAATTTAACTCTAAGACTACCAATTAATATTTTATTTGCTATAGTGCCTTGCTCTTATGGATAATGCTGCCATGTATATCCGTTTTGCTGCATATATATATGCATTTCTGTTAGGTATATATTTAGAAGAATTATTCACCAAAAGATCAGCTTCAGTAATTACTAAAGGATTTTTCAGATTGGTTTACATTTTTTAATTACCTTTATCGTTGAGAGTATTGCAGATGTCCCACCTTATTTTTCCCATACCCTGCCTTCCCACCTGGCTCCCACCCATCCCAGGCCTTCACCACCCTATTGTCTGTGTCCCTGGGAGATGTATATATGCATATAAATTCTTTGTTTAATCTCTTCCACCCCCGCCAGCCCCCCCTTCCCTCTGAGATTCATCATTCTGTTCCATGTTCCCATGTCTCTAGTTCTATTTTATTCACGAGTTTATTATGTTCATTAAATTCCACATATAAGTGAGATCATGTGATATCTGTCTTTCTCTGATTGGCTTATTTCATCTAGCATAAAAATCTCCAGGTCACTCCATGGCGTCTCAGACAGTAATAGAGCCTTCTTTTTTATACAGCTGCATAGTATTCCATTGTGTAAATGTACCACAGTTTTTTTTATCCATTCATCTACTGAGGGACACGTGGGCTGTTTTTAGATCTTAGCTATTGTAAATAATGTTTCTATGAACAGAGGGGTGCATATATTCTTTCTAGTTGGTGTTTCAGGATTCTTAGGATATAGAAGTGGGATCACTGGGTCAAATGGCAGTTGCATTTTAATTTTTTTAGGAAACTCCACGATGTTTTCAATAGTGGCTGCACCAGTCTGCATTCCCACCAACAGTGTTTGTACAAAGGTTCTCTTTTCTCTACATTCTCACCAGCACTTGTTTATATGTTGATGGTAGCTATTCTGGCAGACATGAGGTGATACCTCATTGTCATTTTAATTTGCATCTTTCTGATGATTAGTGATGTTGAGCATTTTTTAATGTCTCTTGGCCATTTGTATAACAAAATGAAGAATAAAAATCACATAATCTTATCAATAGATGCAAAAAAAAAAAAAAGCATTCAGCAAAAATCCAGCACCCACTTTTGATAAAAACTCTCAGCAAAGTGGGAATAGAGGGATCATACCTCAAAATAATAAAAGCCATATCTGACAAAGCTAAAAGCCAACATTATACTCAATGGAAAAACTAAAAGTGTTTCCCCAAAGAACAGGAGCAAGATAGGGATGTCCACTTTCACCACTCTTATTCAACATAGTACTGAAGGCCTAACCGCAGGGATCAGGAAAAAAGTAAAAGCATCAAAATTGGAAAAGAGGAAGTAAAAGAGTCATTATTCTCAGATGACATGATATTGTACATAGAAAACTGTACAGGATCTACAAAAAAAAACTACTTGAGTTGATAAATGAATTTGGCAAAGTAGTAGGATATAAAGTTAACATCCAGAAATTGATGGCATTTTTATTTTTTATATTTTTATCCTCACCCAAGGACATTTTTCAATTTTTTGTTCAGATACAGTGGGAGGGAGAGAGAGGAAGAGAGAGAAACATCGACGTGAAAGGGACACATCGAGTGGCTGCCTCCCGCACGACCCAACCAGGGCCGGGGGCAAACTGCAACCGAGGTACGTGCCCTTAGCGGGAACCGAACCTGGGTCTCTCTGGACCGCAGGCCGACTCTAACCTCTGAGCCAAACCAGCCAAGGCGATGGCATTTTTATATAGCAATAATTATCTCTCTGAACGAGAGACTAAAAAAGCAATCCCTTTTTACCACTGGTTTACATTTCTTAAGTAGTTTTTTAAGATTTTGTTTCTCTATATACCTATTAGAATGGCTAAAATAAAAAATGTGTCCATACCAAATACTTTCAAGGATATGGAACAAGTGGTATCTCATTATAGTTTTAATTTAAATTTGTCTTAATTGCTAATAATGCTTAATATTTTTTAAATTTTTTATTATTCAGCATTCATGTATCCTTTCTGGCAAAGTGTCTGGTCAAGCAAGCATTTTGCTGATTTTCAACCAGATTATCTTTTTCATACAGTTGAGTTAAAGAATTCTTCAAATATTCTGGTTAACAGACATTTCTGTGTATTTGATCCACTAGTTAAAACATCTATAGCATTCTTAACTTTTGTTATTTAATTTCCTGGGCCTAGATTAGTCATTTGATTTTTTTTAATAACAAAAATTATTGAGTAATGATATCTTATTATTACTTGTTTTTAATATCTTGATTATAGTTATTTTAACATTAATATCTAGCAACTACAATATCTCTGTATTTTTTTAATATGTTTTTATTGATTTTTTGGAAAGAGATAGAAACATCAATGTCAGAGAGAAACATCAATTAGTTGCCTCCTGCATGCCCTGCACTGGGGATCAAGCCCATAGCCTAGGAAGGAGCCCTGGCTGGAATCGAACTGAGACCTCTCAGTCCATGGGATGATGCTCAATCCTCTAAACCACACCGGCTGGGCACAATATCTATATTTTTAATAGATTGTTTCATTGTTTATTTATTTGTCTTAATCACTGGTTAATTAATTTTATTTTAGTATGCTCTAATTTTTTTGTGTGACTACAGGATAATTTTTACCAAGTTTGGAGAGATTATTTAAGGGCCTGGTTGATGTGATCTATCTGCAGAGAGAATAACTTTTGCTTCTGGCTGACAGATCACTTTCATTAATTCAATCTAGGGTTAAGCTTGGCTCTGAACTTTGATTTCAAAGTGAGAACTTGTCTATTTCAGTTTTTCTCTCACACCTAAGGTATAGCAACTTCCAGGTGTTCCAAATGAAAGACTCAGAGAGCCCTGAACTCCAGCGATATTTTTTCTCTCGTGCCCTGCAAATGCTGAAAGCTTGGCTCAGCTCTTTCGACTAGTTGGCATTACCTGCCAAACAGCAAATAGCTCAAAGGTAAAAGCAGAGCTGAATATGAAAATCACCTCTCTGACCCTGTCTTCTCCCTACCATCTTGTCCCCTTAAGTTCTTGATGCCTCATAACATCTCCTTCTAAGAGATTTCCTGAAAGTCTTCAGTGGGAGAGTTGTTGTGGTGGCATCTGTAACTCATACCTGGGAGCAAAAGTCTAGGTTTCATTTCATACTTTTGTTTTTTTGGAAAGAAAAAATATTAAAAGCTAAATTTAAGTAAGTAAATTAAAAAATCTCAAAAGTTACAATATAGGAATAATATCTTCATGCATTATAACATTTTTCATGAAAAAGTGCACTATATTTTCCAACAAATAATTTTATCTTATCAGGTTAAAACACCAATCAGAAAGAATATATGCACTCCTATGTTCATAGCAGCACTATTCACAATTGCTAAGATCTAGAAACAGCCCAAGTGTACATCAATAGATGAGTGAATAAAAAAGCTGTGATACATATACACAATGGAGTACTATGCAGCTGTAAGAAAGATCTCTTACCCTTTAAGACAACATGGAGGGACCTGGAATGAAATAAGCCAATCAGAGAAAGATAAGTATCATGGGATCTCACTTATATGTGGAATATAAAGAACAAAATAAGCTGATGAACAAAATAGATCCAGAGACATGGAAGTAGGGAACAGAGTGACAAACCTCAAAGGGAAGGGGGACTGGGAGGGCAGGAAGAGGTAAACCAAAGAACTTATATGCATGTATGTACAACCAATGGACACAGACAACAGTGCAGTGAAGGTGGGGTGCAGAATGGGAGCAGGGTGGAGGATGTCAATGGGGGAAAATGGAGAGACATCTGTAAAAAAATTAATTAGTAAAAAGAAAAAAGACTGGCAATATTTTGGACAACTTTATGTTGACAAGTGCTATGGTAGTATTAACATGACTATTGCTTACAACAAAATAGTTGCTATTTCCTGGGGCTCGTCATATACTGGAAACTATGTGAGCTGCATGATTAATACTTAGTAAAATCAACTATAAAATAAAAAAGTTTTATTAAAATTATATAAGTGACAGTTCAACAGAATGATTGCATAAATCATTATAAGTTTCATGACCTGTTTTACTCTTTCAAAAGCAAAATGTGTTAGAAAATATACAACCTTCATCCATATTTCCTGATTGCAATGCTTAGCCATAAAGGCATTTTTGCCATGAATACAACCTGTACATTGTTACATTCAATACTCAGCTGCTTTACATGTGGTAAAGAGTATTTTATCCTGCCCTGCCCACTCACTGCCTTACATGTTCTCAAACTTCTGCATTACAACTCCAGAGAGCGTTTGTGTATGGTTCAGCTCTGCACAACTTGGCATAGTCCCTGCCATCCTGGGCAAAACTTCCAGGCTGAACGATACACAACTAAAACTAACTCACTATCTGCTCATAAGGTGACTGGCTATTCTACTTTGCTGGGAGAGTCTACATTATTGACAATCAAGAGAAGGGAGACATACAAGTATTAAGCAGGTTCTAATTCAGAGACCAAGGCCTCCTAGACCCTGACCCACTGGGAAGTCCATCTATCATCATATGAATGACAGCCTAGGGTGAATGTCAGAGTGGAGGGGATAACCAACTCTTTCACTTTGATACTATTCTTTCTTTCTGCTTAGTCTTTTTCTCCAAACACATAAGCATGTGTACACACACACACACACACAAAACTGATGTAAATCCTAGGAGCTATGATAAAAGGAAGAAGACTGATGATTAGATACTTTCTGGATTCACTAGTTTATCTCCTCTTCCTCAGGGCAGGAAGCTATAAGCTAAAACTTTCTCCCACTTTCTGACTTTTAAATAAACACAATAAAAATTAAGTTATCTTCAACTCAAATCATACTCTTTCACTTGTTTCAGATAAGATCAAGGTATTTATGGCTGCCACTCAAAAACTGAAACCTCCCTTGGCTTCTGGGAATTCAACCCATGTTTCCTGCAAAAATACTTTAGCATTAAAAAACAAGTCTAGAAAGCATCTAAATGACCCAACTTATTTTTTTTTAATGTAGTTTCCCTACACTCTTGAGGGATTTTTGTCAATTATGTAATGTCATTAAAGTTTACTAGATTTCAATCAGTACTACTCCAAATATTTCCAAATATTTTATAGGGAAACTTTCTAAGAGTTCTTGTGAATGGTAAATAAAACATTCTGATGGCAGCAAGACTGAATCACTCTGGTCAAGAACTATTAGTATATTAAAAATAAGCATTAGAGTTTGGGGAGGAAAAAAGCATAGGGTGCAACATTTTTCATGTGGCTACAATGAAGTAAGGGATTTGAAGGCAAAAGCAAATCTGGCAAATTATAAGTTAGGGTAGTAATTCAAGGAAGTCATAAAATAGAAGACTTTTATTGCACCATGGAGACAGTTTGGTGCTATTAGTGGATTAAAAACCATGTGGGACTGTGAGACTGAAAAGATGGAAGCTTAAAAGAGTTGGTGGGTTAAATATTAACAAAGAAAATATGTTTACTGACAGTTTCTGCAAACACACTCTAATAAATAAGATTCTCCAAGTACTCAAAAATAGAACGGTGCAAAGCCACAAAAATCCATGCTATTGATCTTCTCTCAGACTTGGTCTCCTTTAGCAACGCATGGCTTCACTGTCATCAGAATTTGTGTAAGTGCGTGTCCTTTTGGAGAATATTGCCAGAATAGTCAAAAGCCAGTAAAGACAGTGAAAAAAAAAAAAATAGACAATGGCTTTGCACTTGTCTTTAAAAGCTGGCTACAGCACCCTGAAAGTAGGAAAGTGTGGTAGAAATGTGTGAATGTGAGCTTGAAACAGACCTGGGCTCACGTTCTCAACTTGTGCAATTTCCCCTCCCTGAGCCTCACATTACTTATCTGTAGAATTGAGATCATCTTGCGGATTTCTCAAGGTTGCTTTCGGTGCTTATTAAATTTTAATGTACATTTAATCACTGTGGGAATCTTGCTAAAATTCAACTCTAATTCAGTGAGTCTGAGTTTCTAGCAAGCTTCCAGGTGATGCCCTAGTGGACACACATTGAGTGTGAGGTTTTCAAAATCTCAAATCATTTAAGTTCTCTTAGCTAAACTGCCACTTAATTATAATAATACTTTTGTGTTTTTCCACATTATGTTTTTTCCAGAATATTTACATTATTTGTGCTTACAAAATGCCCTTGAAAAAAAAAGAGATTGGCTATTATCATCCCAAGAGGAAGCGCAGACGAATTATGATGAACTGAGAGGTAGTCTTTTTTTAAAGAACTTTAAATTTTATTTTTAAATTACAGTTTACAGTCATCCCTCACCACTTCACGCTTTGACTTTCGTGGCTTCACTCTATCGTTATCTTTTTAGTTTTATTAACACATTTTAGTTCTAAGATTAAACAGATGCTGCATAGAATGTTCTTGTACTTTACATTTAATTTTATCTTTTAGTGCACACTTTTAGAACTAGGTGAAGATAATAAAATGAATAATTAAAATTAATTCTATATCAATTTTGTATGGTTATTCAAATCAAATATGCTGAATAAATATATCTGGGGTTTTCTCTAAGATGCCAGCAGAGTTATGAAGTGCACGGTGTGGGGGTAGTTGAGAAAGAATGAAGAACTGGATGCCCAGGCATACAACAGAGCTCGAATCCAGGTGGTAAAGACTGCGGGCCGATACTGACACTGTGACAAACCCCTTACACCTGGGCACTGAGCTTTTTTTTTTTTTTGCTAAAATCAAACAAGATATAATCTCCAAAAAATTTTCTTCCATTGTAAGATTAAAAATAATAACATTCTTCCTATCTTGTGGGGTGAAAACTATGCTTTTGAAAGCATCATTTACCAATATTTTTCAAGTGTCAAGAGCCATGCCTGCTCTATCTGTACTTCTCAAAAGGTTGGTGAGACAAGGGAGGAAGGCATACTATTTATACACACTATAGTCCTAACCAGACCTGGAAGGAAACAATGCTAGTGCCGTACTCATAGTATTTTGTTAAACCTGAAGAATCTGTAGGTCACATGGGCAGAAATAAGCTGCCATCTGCTTCTACCAGCAGGTGGATGAGAAAACATACAGTCTTTTTCACTAATTACCTACAACAGCATCTAACTTGAAATATTTTGCATGTAGAGATTTTCGTTTTATGTTTATAAGAACACATATATGACAAAGAAACACTTATTTTAAAGATCTTAATATCTTGTTTGTTAAGCAATTAGTATTTAGGAGAGGGACACGTTGACAGATCTGCAAACAGAACTTTCTTATTCATCTGCTGAAGAGGTACCTGTACCTTGGCAGGCTTCCTCAGTCTGCTTTGTTTAATGGTTTACCCACATTCCAGGTAAAACCACCTTGTTTTTCCCAAACTACCTTGGGTATCCATCCCAAAAATTAATCTGTTAAGTATCAGAGTATATAATAGAATCTGTTCAAGATTCCTCGAATCTTGGAAATGTCAAGGTAATGTCAACATGTTTCATTTTATTTTTCTCCTGGAGGCACCTGTGCTATTTAATAACAACAACAAGTGATTATAAATATAACAAAGAAATCCTATCTTACGAATCCCAGGGAAAGTAAATATTGTTCGACCGTTATCCATGCAGTTTCTTCCATTTCTTTAGAATTACCATGCTTCACTGTAAGCAGTGCTTGCGTGATAGCAAACTCTAGCTACTCACTAAAATCTATCCTCTCCTCTTCTTCCTGAGAAGAGCTGGATTAAATTTTGCAGACTCCCTTAAAGTTAGGCGTGGCTGCGTGACTGAATTCCAACCAATGGAATGTGAGCAAATATGATATGTATCATTTTCAAGTTTCATCCAATAGAAAAGTCCATGCGTGTCCTTCCGTGCTTCATTCCTTTTTGGCTGACCAGTGACAATGATGACTCTAAAATATAGATGTGGGAAAAAAAACAACAACAGCCTGGCTGCTTCAAATACCAGGATTGTCATGCTAACATGAGATAAAATTCTGTTGTTTTTCAGATCTTACACATTTGTAGATTCATAGGATATAGCAGTTGGTGTTTTCCTATGTAACTCGGCATTCCTGAAAAGCCTAGAAACCAATCCACCATATTTCTTAATAGCATAATGCTTAATTGACTCAAGATATTGTCTATTCTATTTTTAACACATCAGGATATCTATAAAGTTTTCCTTGCAAGTTCAATTAGTGTTTTATATCATTCATTCCTTGTCAGAATATTACTGACAGTAATAAATTGGATTTTGAGAGATAAGCTTATTGATCATGAAAACCCAAAAGAAGAAACTAGTGTTGGTTTTTGGAAACAGATTAAAAAGATTTAGCAAATGTAGACTCTAAAGAACAAAATAAATGAACGAACAAAACAGAAACAGACTCACAGATACAGAGAACAGATTGATGTTGCCAGAGGGGAAGGGGATTGGAGGACTGGGTAAGAAAGTTGAAGGGATTAAGAAGTACAGATTGTGAGTTACAAAATAGTTATGGTGATGCAAACTACAGCGTAGAAAACATAGTGAATGATATTATAATGACTATGTACGGTGCCAGGTGAGTTCTGGAAATATCAGGGGGAACTCTTTGTAGAGTATATGGTTGTCTAACCATTGTGCCATATACCTGAGACCAATACAAAATAATACGGAACATAGATTTTAGTTTAAAAAAAATGTTTTAAATTTTAAAAAATAAAGTTTAGCAATATAAAAAGGAGAATTCCTAGATGAAATTAAATTTCAGATAAATTATGACTACTTTTTAAAGTATAAATATGTTCAAATGGTATGAGTGGTAAACTGGAACATATTTATATAAAAATGTTTTCATAATTTATATGAAATTTACATTTAATTGGGTGTTCTATATTTTAGCTGGCAACTCTAATCAAGATACATATAGTCAAAGCACAAGTTATTGTCCTGAAAAATCAGGTTAAATTGGAACATAAGAAAGAAATAAAGAGAAGAAAGATTTTATTTATTTATTTATTTTTTATTATTATTTTTTTTATCCTCACCCGAGGACATTCTTCCATTTTTTGTTCAGGTAGAGTGGGAGGGAGAGAGAGGAACAGAGAGAGAGAGAGAAACATCGACTTGAAAGGAACACATCGAGTGGCTGCCACCCGCACAACCGACCAGGGCCGAGGACAAACTGCAACCAAGGCATGCGCCCTTAGCGGGAACCGAACCCGTGTCTCTCAGGACCGCAGGCCGACGCTCTAACCTCTGAACCAAACCGGCCAGGGCGAGAAGAAAGATTTTAAAATAAATGATATGGTGGATAAAAATAAAGTTAACAAACAAATATATACTCAAGACTATAATAAAAAGAAAGAAAATATTTGAATAAACGATAATGGAAACATCACATAATAGAACATAAAAAAAAAGGACTTCAGAAGACAAGGAATTATAGATGTAGTAAAATTAAAGAATGTCAAAGAGAAAGATCTAAGAACTAAGACCTAATTCTAAGAGTAAATGCTAGAAAGAAAAAAAAAAACTAAAAGAACTTCTAAAAGGTCCTAGAGTAGAAAAAAAATGCAAAAGAACCACATTTTCAAAAGATAATTGAGATGAGATGATAACTCAACATCATCCTTAAGACTGATAAAAGCCACTGGGTTCATCGACAGACTGACACCACCAGTTAGCTTGCCAGGCACTCAGTTATCAGCAAGATAGCCTGCATTCAATAATTCCTTAATTTATTTAACAAATGTTTAAAAAAGTTTTATATGCCCAGAGTTTAGATGAAAGCACTTTGCCTACATCCCAGGATAATAAGTGTATCACATTCCTCTAAACCAGCATTTCCTTCACTATGTTATTCAGAACACTGGTGTTCCACAAACGCTCAATAGATTTGAAGTGAAAGAGGGTATGGGGGGATGAATGGTGATGGAAAATAAAATAAAGAAAATTTTAAAAGCCAGATATGTTGGGAAACGACACATCGTTTTGGAGATGAATGCTGCATGTTGCATATAAAAAACTAAAAAGTGTAAAAATCAATCTAACTTTGTTTAACCCGGCATTTCTTACTAAACACATTTGAACACCACCCCTCCCCCCCAAGAATACCAAGTAACTTCTCTAGGAAGTGATCTGGAAGCCCAGTTTAGGAAAGTTACTATTTTCATTAAAAAAACAACAACTGAAATGTTTCATAATAGCCACTTATTGAAGGGAGGACTTAAATTTTGTCAGCTACAATGTTTAATCATACAAATAAAGGGGATTTATCATCTTTCTTCTAACTGACATTTGTTTAAGCATTTCTCCTCTTTTCATAGTTATTGGTTATGATTTTGCAAAAACAACCACAAGGATAAAACACAGTGAAGTAACTAAAATTGGTGCTAAAATTTATGCCCAACAGTACTTAACTGCAGAAGTATTAAAATTACTATGGTCCACATGGGGACTCACGGGCCCAGGATTTACTATCATGGAAATCACCCCTGAGGAGCTGAGTACATTACAAACACAACATTATAAAGGAGACTGCAATATGGGAACAATGTGCTGGGACAGCGTTTCAGTAAACAAAGGCTCGGTCGACTTTATGGCTTTGGGTAATACTTGTCACTTAATACAGTTTATAAAGATTTGCTTGCTACCTTTTGCAGGGCAAACTGACATATCTTTCCTTTCTAGCAGTGATGTTGATGTAGGTTTCAAAAAGCTGCAGCTGCCATCTTCCTGGCCCTCCCTTCCCCACTTTATTACAATACGTGTTGTTCTGAAAATTTCAATTCAGCTATAAACAATCTACTTTAGCAACAACATGCTTTTGCACTTTTAAAAATGGTGCTTTGAGGCAGATAAGTGAAAGTAAGTATGGCAGACTGCCAATAGAAATTCTGCAAAATGTGTCTTTGGTGCAGTACAGACGAAGGCAGCACGACATTTTATTTATTTATTTATTTATTTATTTATTTATTTATTGTTGATGCTGAAAACCATTTCTAGCCATACAATAGCTGCTTTATTTTGTTGGTTGTTTGTTCCAACCTCGGCTGACACCTTTAGATAGTAATGACTCACACACTTTTAATTACACTTTAACCAATACAAAATGATTTGGGGGAAGAAATCTGGCAACTTTTCAATTGCTATATGTGTTCAAAAGGTAAATAGAGGTTGAATTCTGTAGTTTAGGGCATATTAAAAGTGCTATTTACTGCTCCAAACTCAACCCACTTGAATGTATAGGGCCCCAGGTTCTAAACTGAAGTCTTCAACTCTAAAATACCTTAACCTTACATATATATATATATAGTGTGTGTGTGTGTGTGTGTGTGTGTGTGTATCTACTTGAATATACCATAAGTATTTATTTTCTATTCTCTGTTTTTAACTTGGTAGTTCTTTCAATAGCTTTGCTTCGTGATCTTTATTCATGCTTCTTGGATTCTTCAGAAACTTTCTTTTAAAAAGATCTGCTCAATGGAATAACAATAAATGACAACACAATAATAACATATTATATGTTATGAAAAAAAAGACTGTGAAATTGAATTTCTCAGCTTCATATTGGTTTGGATTATGAGAACTTCAAATTGCAGTTTAATTCTCTGTAAGTAAATTTTAATTTTATGCACACTAATTAAAGATTTGCTATTTGATATTAGTTTGGAAATACCCAATTACAAAGTACATTTGAACATCATGGACTTTTAATTCTAAAAGGAAGTCCTTGGAGAACCCTTCTTAGTAATTAATAAGTTCATTGAGTTTGGGGTCAAATCAACTATGTCCATGATCCAGAGTCCTCCACAAACCTAGTAAAATTTTATTCATTCTTTTCAATGATAATTAAGTGACTCGTTTAATAAGCTAAGAAAAAAAAATTGAAATCAAGGCAGGTCATACAATTTTCACAGTAAAATATAGATTTTTATATGATGTCAATATAAATGCTTGCATACAATAAAAATGGTAAGTTCTGTTTTATCTGCATTTGTCTTTAGTTTATATTATATAAAATAGGAAGAATGTTCATTCCAAAACTTTATAAATATAGCAGTCTAAAATTTACCAGTCATTTATTTTTTTTGGTTACAAATCCAACTCCAGAGTTATTTGATATTTTATGGCATCTCTAAATTTATTTGAAACAAATTAAAATTTTTCAAAGGAAGCCTTTAACATATTTTCCTTGTCTTTATCAACAAGACATAAATGCTCTTCTGACCACGGGGAATTTCTGGAAATTAAAATATTCTTGAGTAACGATTTAACGGCTGTGACAGTTTCATGAAGTGTCTTTTAATATATAATATATATATATATATACTTTAAATTACAAGTTTAGAAATTACTATAAATTAAAGTATATAGATTCAAGGAATTTTGTATGAATAAAGTTGATATATCAGCGCATTTTACATTAGGACTCACATATTAAGCAATGGAATCATAAAATACTCCTATAGAAAAATGAATGCCAGAGACAAATAATTCCAAGTAGCACAGTCACGACAGTTCAAAAATAAAGTACATTTGCACACATTCCTGTGACATCTACACTCCAATCATACTTGGCTTCCAAAACAGAGTTGGATTGGAGCCATTCTACTTTGTCTTTGAATACAAAGAGCAAATCAGAGAATTCTGGGAAAGCACCAACGGAGCTGCATTTCTCAACCACATTGGGAGTAGAATTGAGGTTCATTTCCACCCACAAACTCCCACAACAAAAGGATTAACTAAGAGAAATACAAATTGTATTTTAACGGATAACAAAGTTATCTCTAGACTATTCCACAGCCTACTTCTGTTAGCCCTCACTCTTTAAATTGCTCCCACTTACTCCACTGCCTTGTTCTGAGGCAGTTCCTGCAGTGCACGCTTGTGCTGTGTCTCCTCCCTGTCTGCCGGACCCGCCCCAGCTGACAATGTAACGCATACACTACCACGTCACAGGATTTCGTAGATTCTTAGCAGGAAGATTATGAGAACAGGCTGATGGGACAAGAATTTGATGTTCAACATAAAAATTAGTGCACTAAAATGCACTTCTCATCATTTCCTGAAATACTGTTTCATTATTCTACCCCTTTGCACACATGCTCTCCTCTGGTTATCTTGAATGACCTTCCACTGGACTCAGTTTGGGTAAAACTCCTGCTTATTCAAGGTCCAGATGCTTGTTGACTTCTCAGTAAAGCCTTCCCCAGCTCGAGGAGGCAGAACAATCACACTCCACTCAGTTCTGTAATTATCTGTCTACAGAGCTAATTCCTCACTCAACTTTAAATACTTTGAGGACAGGAACTATGCTTTATTCATCTTTCAGCAATACGGTCTACTGAATATTGTTGAATAAGTAAAAGAACAAAATGAGGATTCAATTACAATTTAGCAATGATCTACTGAACACACCCACAACACAAGAAGACATTGTGTTAGGGTCATAGAAGACACAAGTTAAATAAGACTTGGAACTAGCCCTCCAGGAGCTCATAGGAAGAGGCAGGACAGATCATGATCAATTCTGGGACAAGTCATTGAATCCACTGTGCTCTATGTGCTGAGTTGTGTAAATGATTTTATATCAGGCACAGAGAAAAATACAAGCCACCATCATCATCATTACTTCTAATTGAGAACTTACACTGTGCTAAGTATTTTAAAATTATCTTTTAATCATTAGAAGAAAAACATCATGATGTAGGAAATATTGCTATCTTCATTTTACAGGTAAGGAAATGGGACTTCTAAGAGTTAAGCTACTTGCCATAAATTACATACTCAAGATTTGAGCACAGTCTCTGAATCCCACACACTCTTAATCAATCTTTCTGAGGTCAAAGTGCTTCCTATAAAATACACTTTGTCTCATGGATACTTGCTAATGTACTTCTTGGTAGGAAACCCTTCAGCACAATTTTTATCTTAGGAGCATTCAATCCTTAAGATTGACTCTGAGTAGAACAGGTCAAGAAATTCAATATGGCAACACCTCAGCACAAATGTTCACAGAGTGAGTGTATTCCCTCTTCAAGGGTTTGACCACACTCTGTTTAAATAACTTAACTAGCAATTTGAACATCTGGTGTGTTTATTTAATCTCTCAGCATTTTAGCATCAGATTCTAAAATAGGAAATTATCAGTTCCTACTTCCTCAATCTTATGCTTTTTAACACCAAGAAACTGACTTGATATGCTGAAAATAAATCCTATAAATACCAAAGTAGCTGCTTTGCTAGAAGCAGCCAGAGTGGTGGTACTGTTACACAGATGTGCACCTTTGCTAAACTTTCAGGAAAGCTAACACATAATTGTTTTTAAACACAGGCACCTTTTGAGAAGGAAACAACATGGATATATACAATTTTATACAAAATTAAGTTTTGTTATTTACACATGAGAAAGATTATTTTAGGAATAAAAGACCGGCGAATACTGCTATAAGTCGAGGAGCACATATAATTGATAGATGAACTATGCAAAATACCAGTGTAGATATGTGAAATGCAACTTTGATTATATTGTCTGGGTCAGAGATGTTCGTCCAGAGACACTTTTAACATGACCAACCCCTTGCCATGGGTTTCTTCTACATTCTAGTTCGGGTTTCCTCCCTCTTGCTCTATGTGTCTACCTTTCTCTCTTCTATTATGCACCATGTCTCTCCTAGACACAGAAAACACGTTCTGCAGAAAGTCAATGAGCTCACTCTGGAGGAGCTGTTTAATGCAAATGGCAGAGAACAGCTAGGCCCAGGAAAGCCCAGTAGAATGGAGCCTGGGAGGCCCCTTCTCTCCAGCCTCGGTTGGCACACCCTTCGGCACTCATAAGGCTTAAGCATTCATACCGATGGGCTGCAAACCCCTGGGCAGAAACATGCTGTATACACACTAGACATGGAAAATGTATGAGGAAAAAAGATTAACTGGCAAAAAGTTAATTAAAACTGCTCTGATTATGAGGTAGAATTTAACAATTACTTTAAAAAATGCAGTGTGACACAGGGCAGCGCTGCAGCTGAATTAATCATGAATGAGGAGACCGATGTTTAATTTTTGTGTGCAGGAGGAAAACACTCAACAGACTTGACAATTAGAGCTAGGCAACAGCACTGCATGGCACTCTGCGAGGTGCGTTTTCCCCGCGGTTTTTTGGGAGGGAGCTAAGCAGATGTGTTCAAATATTTACAAATGCACAATATTCGCACGCTCTTCAGCTGCCTGCCCTGCTGATTTCGCAAGAAGTCGCCTCCAATCTGGAGGCTGCTGGGGGAGCCACGCGCGCTGCTTCTCCCAGCTCCAGGAGCAGCTCAGCCAAGGTCCCCGCTGCCTCCAATCCGTGCACTCGTCCACGGTGCAGAGGGCCCGCTGGTGATGAATGGGCAGAGCTCTGTCCAACACTCAGCTCCCAGGATTCACTTCGCTCCATAAAGTGGACGATGCAGCAGTCCTCGTGGGGGAGGCAGGGGCTTACCACCCGGCTGTTGAATAACTGTTCTCAATGAGCATTTCCACAGCCCAGCACCAGCTCTGTTTTAGGGACGCCACACCTCTAGCTGCGAGGTGGCCTTGAAGGACCACAAAACACCTGCCAGCAACGCCCTGCATGAATGCTTTGCTTCCCAAATTCCAGGTTGTCCGCCCGGATACTTATATATGAGAAGTCTTTCCATCACTACCACTGTTATGACCACTAGCATGGACTTACTTTCTTTTTGCAGTTTTACTGAGATACAGTACACATACCACACCATTCATTCACTTGAAGTGTATAATTCAAACGTTTTCAGTATAGTCACAGCATTGCACACTATCATCACAATCAATTTCAGCACATTTTTATCACCCCAAAAAGAAACCTCATACCCTTTAGCTATCATCTTTCAAGTCTCCTATTCCCCGGCTCCCCACTCAAGGAAACCACTAATGTACTTTTTGTCTCTATAGATTCACCTATTATGAACATTTAACATAAATAAAATTATACAGTATCTTGTTTTCTGTATCTGGCTTTACATTCTCAAAGTTCAACCATTGTCCTAGTCTGTTTAGGCTGCTATAACAAAAATACCACAGACCAGGTAGTTTATAAACAACAAATTTATTTCTCACAGTTCTGAAGGCTGGAAGTCTGAAAACAGAGTACCTGCTTGCAAGGCTGGACGAAGGCCCTCTTTGGGGTTGCAGACTTTTCCTTGTACCCTTCCAGGGTGGAAGAGGCTAGGGGGGTTTATGGGGTCACCTTTCTAATTCCATGTATGAGGGCTCCACCCTCATGATCTAATCAGCTCCCAAAGGCCTCACAGATTCATACTGTCACATTTGGCATTTAGGATTTCAACATATGAATTTGGGGAGACACAAACATGTATTCAGACCATACCATCCATGTTACATCATGTATCAGTACTTCATTCATTTTTATGGCTAAATAACATTCCATTATATGAGTATACACAATTTGTTTACCATTCATTGTCGATGGATGTTTGGGTTGCTTCCTCCATTGGTCATTGAAAGCACCTGCTGTGGACATGCATGTACAGGTAATTGTGTGGGCCTTTTATCATTTCTCCTGGGCTTATCCCAGGAGTAGAAAGTCTAGGTCAAATGGTAGCTCAATGTTTGAGGAACTGGCAGACAATTTGCCATAGCAGCTGTACCAGTTTACATTCCCACCAGCAGTGTATGAGGTTCTGATTTCTCCACATCCTCACTAACACTTATGAAAACCATCCTAGCAGGAATGGAGCTCTATGACATTGTGGTTTGGATTTGCATTTCCCTGATGACTAATGCTGTTGAGCATCTTTTTACATGCTTATTGGGCATTTTTGCATCTTATTTGGAGAAGCGTTCATTCAGATCCTTTTCCCACTGTAAAATCGTTATTTGTACAGGAGATCTCTTAATGTAGTTCCGGCTATCACTATGTGACAACCCCCTTTTAACCTCATATCTTTGCCACATTACACCTGCCACCTTCTTCCCATTTGTCTCATAACTAACTCCCCAAAGCACAAGCTTTGGAGTCATTGACTTGGGCTTATTTTGAGCTGTCTCATTTATTAACCATGTCAACTAGAGAAAGTGATTTCCCTTTTCTAGCTTTTATTTCCTTGTCTATTAAATGACAGTAGTGAATCAAGCGAGCACCATTGGTGCTCTGCCCAGATTGCCTCAGATTTATTTCATGGGTAATCATCCCTCAGCTCCTGTGTCTTCTTTTGCTTCAAATGGCCTGCTTCTGAATCTCTTTTTAGAAGACTTCCCTGAGCCACTGGAAGACTTCTGCTTGCCTGGACAGAGCATTGGAAAAGCCTGAGAATTTACATCAGCTTGAGGGTAACCCTTACACCAGGAGTATGAAAGCCTTTGCCTTCAAGGGCACAGTCCCCAAGCTGCTCTCCAACGTTCTCCTGAAGGACCAGCCTGGGGCTGGAAGTTCACCTGAAGGTGCACCTGCTTGGCTTCTTTCCTACCAGGGTCCTGCTTCCACCACCCCCTTACTGACTCCCCAATGAGTGAACAGTCTTTCAATAAAATGCTTGAATGCAAATCCTCATCT
Source organism: Molossus molossus (assembly GCF_014108415.1). Lineage (NCBI taxonomy): Eukaryota > Metazoa > Chordata > Mammalia > Chiroptera > Molossidae > Molossus > Molossus molossus. The sequence continues at coordinate 55,091,055 of NW_023425346.1, forward strand.
CAGAGTTTGTTCTGAGAAACCTGGCACAAGACAGATACCTACCACATACCACTATCCTGCATGATAAAGAATGAAGTCAGGCCCTCACCTTACACCATAAACAAAAGTTAGCTCAAAATGAATCAAAGACCAAAATGTAATGCTAAAACTATACAGACTAAAACTATAAAGCTTTAAGAAGAAAATGTGAGAACATCAAGTAGATAATATCTAGAAAATAGAACGCATTCAATAAACATTGCTTTAATGGCTACCTACCACCCAAAATTTCTAAGGTTAACTACAGGCACATGACAGCCAATCCATGACTCTTTTTGTATTGAATTTTTAAATATTTATGATTGTTTCAATGTCTGTTTTCCGTCTTAAGTGGCCTTTTGTGAAGACTTTGAAGTTAAGGGCTCGTTCTGCTCTATGTAATAGAGTATTCTAAAATGATCCCAGTTTGAGTCAGTCGTTCTGATGACCTAATAAATAAATAAATACAAACTAATGTTAATTCATGCATCTTATTATTGTTTGATATTATCAAATGTATCTCTGAAGAGGGGGGTAATACATAAAATCTCTGAATAAATGTGTATCTTTCCTTAGTTCAGAGCAAGTGAATAGAATTTACAGGGATGGAGAAAAGTAGGTTAACAGTTATAAGTACACAAAACACAGTTTATTCTTGTCTTATAATTTATTTATTACTTATTGTATTATTTGTTATTATTAACGTACTTTTGTGCACAGCTGTATTTGTTGTTTTATTTTCAACAAGGTAATAAAAAAGATTTAATTCTATTAATTAGCTTTAGGAAAGCACAACAATTATTTTTGTGTTATGTACAGCCTATGGGTTTCTCTCAAGGTCAAAATGTGTGTATTTCCTTGTTCAAAACCTTGTCTATAAATTCTATTTGGTAAGTTTTGTTTCTATGTTTTGCATTCACTATAATGAGATTAGACTCTTTAAAACTTTCTGTTCATCTTATTTTTTAAAATGTTTTCAGCTTTATTGAGGTATAATTGACAAATAGAAACTGTATTCATGTAGGGTGAATAGCATAATGATTTGTTATATATACATTGTGAAATGATTACCATAATCAAGTTGAAAATACATCTCTCACCTTAGGTTATTATTTCTGTCTTTGTTTGTGCTGAGAACACTTAAGATCTACTCACAGCAAATTCGTAGTAGTCGTGCTGTACATTTGATCCCCAAAACTCATTCATCTCATACTTGAATGTTTGTACCTTTTAAGACTCTATGATCATCTACTTTTTAAAAACAAGTACTGCTGCAAAAGAATCCATGTAGTTTCATATTGCGCTGTGGCAAACATTCATGGAAAGGGTACTTGTGTTGCAACTTTTAAGAAGTGGGTTTACATTCTACACTATCACTCTTCCTCTCCAGCATCTGAAAGCAGAGAGCTCTGAGACACCTGGGGAAGTAGGGATCCTAAGATGAGAAACACCTAGATCCCTGTATCTCTGCAGAAAGTAAAACCACCCACCACATAGGACCATTCACATGGAACTGACCTCAGAACTCAAACTCTTCACCATTAAGTAAATCAGCAGGGGTTCTCAAATGTCATTGTGTGCATAAGCACCCCTGGAGGATGTTACAAATGCAGGTTCTAAGACCCAGTGAGCACATTGCCATAGTTCCCTTTGAATCAGTGTCCTGGGTTCCTCCTAGCACCAGTGTGTTGGAGAGATACAGCTGAGGTTGACACATCCATCTCACCCCCACTGGAGTGACAGTATAACTTCTCTCTCTTCCAGATCAGGGCCTCACACAGAGTAAGTTTCCAATATTTCAAAGTTGTATTTTTTATAAATATATTTATTATCTATTATGTAGAAAGTGAAAAGTAGGAGAAAAAAATCACTTCGCAGGTTCTACAAGATTTAAACAGCAAGGAGGAAGCCTTTGATGGCTTTGAGGTGGGTCATAGGCCAAGGTTACTGTGGACAGCATTCTAAGGAGGAAAGGTAATTAGAGTGGAAGTCTGAATACCTTTCAAAAGGATGTGGAGGTAAGAAGACCAAAACACACCAAAAATCCACTTTGGCACCCAATTATCAAAAATAATGTAAGGCAAGGAAATTTGTTTTCAGTATTTAAGCTTACATTACTATTAAAATATTAGTCCAAAAGTTGAAGTAGATTTAACATTATGATGGAATTTATTAATATGTAATAATCCATATTAATTATTACTGGCTCAAGGAAACACCAGAAATACTCATAAGATTCTGATTAGAACTTCAGAGAAATATCCAGCATCAAGACCTTGTTGCTGTCAGAAATGTGAATACACTGACAAACTTCCTTAGGAAATCTAAAACTTCAATGACAACAGGAAAATCTTCAAACTGCTTCTTTCTCTGTCAAAGAACACATGGACATCTGGAAGAAGAGGCTGGAAATACGGGTAATCATCAGTAGGGCCAGGTCGACTTGTCTGTGGCATCAACTGGAAAGAAGGCCACTTGCGGATTGTGGAGATGCTGCAACCTAACAGTGGTCAGTGGAATACACAAATCATTCCCTGGACATCTGTCACATTTCAGCACAATGGATTCACCCCTAAGTTTTTTCCAGACTGCAGGTATTTTCATTTTGACACTGGTGAATCTTTATTGAAAATTACTGTGTTCTTAATTTACTGCATGACTATATATTTTCTACTTATATTTCCAAATCTTAAACCCTGAATCTAGCTATAGTTGAATGAATTGTTCTCTTTTTCCCCAAATATAGGGCGTTCCAAGAAATGTATACACAACTCTGAATAATTATAAAGCCAGTGTTTATTAAAACACATTTTATTTTCAAAATGTAATAGAATCTACAGATACCCTATATACATTTTTGGGGGACACTTGCATGTTTACTCTATTTTAGACATTAAGTAGCATATCATCACCATTATCAAGTTTACACTTATTCACCTCTTCTCATTGGTATTTCCTTTTATTTCATTTGATTGTCCCTAGCACTATCTGTGTTCAGGAGTATGTCTGCAAATATGTGCACATGTGAGCTTGCTGTTTGAGAACGTGGGTAAGGTTGTGTGTGTTTGTATGTGTGAATGCGTGTGAGTGTGTGTGCTCTTAAGAAACTAAAGAAAATCAAAATAGTTAAGGGCGTACAACCAAATAGATATCAAGACAAATATTTTAATATTGGATGATAAATGCATATAAAAATGAAAGGGCCTATTAGTGCTATGTGTGCAACTTATTTCTCTCAAAGTATGTCGAAGGCATGCCATTCAGTCATTTCCGACTCCAGGAGAGCCTGTGAATGCGTGATATCCACAGGTCCTGTCCTCAACATCCCTGCCCAGCTCTGTAGACCCCTGCCTCTGGCTTCTTTTATGAAGTCCATTTATCCCATATTTGGTCTTCCTCTTTAACTGCTGCCTTCTATTTTCTTTTCCAAAGGACCCCTCTGTCTTCCCCTGATGTGCTCCAAGTAGGACAGCTTCAGTTTTGCATTTTTGTCTCCAGCAAAATTTCAGGCTTAATTTGCTCTAGGACCCACTTGTTCATCTTTCTGGTTGTCTACAGTATCCACAGAGCTCTCCTTCAACACCAAAGTGCAAATGAACGTGTGTGTGTGTGTGTGTGTGTGTGTGTGTGTTACTATCAGCCATCTTCACTGTCCAACCCTTACATCATACATAGTAATTGGGAATACAGGGGTGTGAATGATCTTAGCGTGGGTCTCTAACCGCACAGCTTCGCTCTTGGTGATCTCTACTAATTCTTCTACGGTGTCCTTCAGAGTCTCAGCCTTCCCTTGATTCCCTTGATTCCTGGCCGCAGTCTCAATTTGAATGCATGACTGGACGAAGGTAAGCAAAATCTTTAACAAAGGCAGTGTCTTCACTGTCTATGTTCAAGATGTGAATTTCTTCTGTAGTCATCACTTTTGTCTTCTTCGTATTGACATGCAGCCCTGCTTTGGCTTTTTCTTCTTTCATTTTCATCAGAAGTTTCACTTTATCATGGCCTTCTGCCAGTAACTTGATGTCATATGCCTATGTTAAATTATTGATATTTCTTCCATCAATTTTTACTCCTCCTTCCTCTGAGTCTATCCCAGTTTTCCTTATGATATATTCTGCATACAGATTAAACAAACAGGGAAATAAGATTCAGCCTTGTCTGACACCTAGGCCTGTAAGAAATTAACCAGCCTCTCCATATTCTGTCCTTACAGTGGCTTCCTGTCCACAACACAGGGTACACCTCAGGACAGTCAAGGGATGAGGCATGCCCATTTCGTTCAGGGCAACCCATAAACTACTTTAAAAGCAGTTTTAAACAAATTTTTGGTTTAAAATTAATTATAAATTGACAGGTATGTACATTAGTAATATGTTTTCCATTTATGACTACAGCAAATACTCTTTGACATGAAAAGTTATGGCTTAAAGTTGATCTGAACAGCCAGAGAATACATCTATTGCTCCTGTCCGAATTTACAAACTCTTTCTTCTTTTCGAGGCCACGATCATGGCAATGAGTGTTTCATTGCTGTAAAAAGATAGAAATATTCTAAAAAATTTAGCTGTTCTCACATTTGATTTGTTCTTTTTGTTATGATATTTAAATTGTAAAAATGCAACAGGTTGTTTTCATAGTGTTGGATAACAAATTTCTTGACGACTTCCAGAAAACAAAAGTTCTATCAAAATGAGAAAAAAAACAACTAAGCAAAACTCCAAAACACTTTACTTCAAGCACTAACATGAGCTGGCTTAGCAGTGTCTACAAAGTGCCAAACCAACCTGGTGGAGGGAAAAAAAATCAATAACTTGCCTAGTTGCTTTGGCTACATATTGCTAGTTCCACTTTTTCACTAAAGTGTTTTGGCATTAGGGTGAAAAATATATATAGTAGATTGAAAAGCTCAGAAGCTTGCTTCATACAATTGCATAGATTTTTTTTTTTTAAATGGAATTTAAAGACTTAGACTTTTCCAAACTTTTAGCTAAAAACTAAATTAGAAGAAAATAATGGAAATAGTCTTTTAAATCAGATACTTCCCTGACATATTGAGACATCACTTTCCTCTTTGAAACATGCTTATTTAATAATAAGGTTTTGTCCTCTTTCTTAAGCATATGTTTTCTTTTAAAAATGAAATGTCTTGTGTACATCAAAAGAAACAAAGAAAATAAAATTTGAGCCATTGTTGAGGAAAATAACTAGTAGGCTTTTTAAAAATTGACTTTAGAACATTCAAAGTATCAAAGGAGAGGAGGGTTTGAGTTATATCAGGCATGGTGTTATGGTTCTACTATTTTATTAAATATGTCCAAAAGAGCAGATATTGACAATATATGGTTACTGATAATCAATTCATTTAAAATAAAGAAAATGGCACATTTTAAAATGTTGGAAATTATAAATTAAAATATTATGTTTGATATTTTACAAATGCATGTTTATATTATCATTTTATTTGTTATTAAGATCTAATGTCTGTATTGGTGGCCTCAGTTAAGTAAGTGATAATTTTACCTACTGTATAAAAAATTATGTTTTAAATTAAGACAATGAAGTATGACTTTTACTTTTGCTTTATGTAAAAAAACAAATACATTACCAGTTGTTTCCCTTAATGCCCACTAATCATCAATAATAAATGTAATTTAAAAATTACAAATCAACATTACTTCTTGAATCCATCTTGAATGTTTCTAAAGATACATGAATCAAGCAACATAATATGATTATTTGTCATTTTTAGAATGTTAGTTCAACCCCTGGACAGATCATTTTCAATTCACCATCTTTTGTTTGTGTTGCAACATTCTGCATCTCTTGACACTTCTGCAGAATACCTGTTACAACGTTTGTCTCTTCACCTCTTCCATACCCTAGTGTTCACACCTCGAGGAATTATCATGTTACAAGTAAACAAATATGTTCTATCTACCAGTTTGCAAAAGTGGGCAAAACAAGTTTTTTTTGCCACTCTTCAACATACACTGTAAATACATCTCATGCATGCTTATTAAGTTTTAATTGAAACATTAAATTGGAGACTAAATTACTATTGAATGATATGGCCTCTGTGAATTCTTTCATACTTTGTTTGGCAAACTAATCCACAATTGCTTTTGGTATTTGACAGGCATTGATGGCTCAATAAAATGACCTAGAGATTTTACCTGTCTAGAAAAAGAAAAAAGAAAGAAAGAAAAAGAAAATAGAAGGAAAGCAAAATATTTTTATTTGAATTTAAAACCAGATACAGGATAATAAAAATATTTTCCCAAAGAAATGCCATTTTTGAAGTATGATGTTGTATTTCCTTGGAAAAAGCTAAGGAATCTGCCCTGGAATCAGATCCCAGGCGTGGAATAACTAGATGCGATTCTCTCCCCAAGCCAGTATCTGATTTTAGATAGTTGATGAGAAGCCAGCTCACCAAGGCTGTCCATTATTAACTTCCAATTAGGTTACAGATTCTACATTATCAGGGAAGACTAAATGATTCATAAGAAGCTGATTTGGGCAGTGAGTGCTGGCAAAAAATTCATTGGGTGAGATAGAGCATTGAGATAAGCTGGAGCATATTTACCAGTCTAAAAAAATAAATACAACCCTAAAAATATGTTTCTAGGTTTATTTAGAGGTAATATTTTCCATAGAGCCATAATCATAAGGTGTTGTGGTATCTATAGCAAACAATTTAATATTGTATTTCAACTCCTCAAGACAGTGAGGAGGAGGTAGAAAATTCTGTGAATGGATACTAGGTAGTAATGTCAGTGGATGTCATAAATTACATCTCTGCTAACTCACTGGTTAAATTTCTTAATCATTATGTTAATCAAATAAAAGGTATATGTGGACAATTGTTTTTAAACTAATGCAAGATCTAAGAATACCTACCATTTCATTGAATGCCAGATGGCAGGTATTGTGCAATGCATATTTAAGATATAAATTTACATTTCCATATAATAGGCTATACAAAATAATGTAAATATATATGTGTGTGCAAATATAAATGAAAGGAAATAGGGGGAAAAGTCTTCAGAATAGGGTTAAGTTTAAAGACAAGCTGTTTTTAAACATTACAACATGTAGAAATCTTCATTTGAGGATGTATGTTTTCCTAAAACTAAATAGGGTGTCATAGTCCAGTTTTTAAGTTATCTTCATTTTTCTCTCAGGGACATGAAACTTCAAAAAAATGTTTAAAAATTTTAAAGTAATGATGTTCTTTTTTCTGATGCTAGTGTATGCATATCCTTATAAATGAATGAGAAATTATGACTGTGCATCAATTATTAAAATTTGGTAGGATTTGAAATGTATTAGGAGTATTTAGCATATTGGATGTAATGGGCAAAAAGTATCCAACTCCTTACAGACTTCGATCCCAGTCCTGTAAGCATTTGCTTTCAAGAAAAGCTGTTCAGGGATCTTAGGAACTACTTCCTGTTTTCCTGAACACCTATTTAGAAAGACTTCAGGTTCCCTTCAAGGACTATTCCCTTAGAATATCTGGTAGGAAGATGTTGGTGTGAAAGTCTTCCTAGGCAACTGACATCTTGTGTCTGTCAGCCAAAGAAAGAATTCACAGAAAATAGGGTTTCCATGTCAACCTGTGTTCTGCTAACTTAAAATTATAATCCCCATCCAAAAAAAAAAAAAAAAACTTATGGGGAATAAATAATTTCAAATAGATAGTTACATGTTCTTAAAATTTTTTATGTTATTGAAAAAATTGCATTAATTAATAACATTTTTTAAAACATGCTGATCACTCACTAGGTTCTTGTTAGAATAACTTTCCCTTGAATACTAGCAATGAGCAGGACACAGCCTACCCACCATGGAAAACGCCAACTCCTTTTCAACACCCAGCACCCGCTCCCGCCTCCCCGGAAGCCACAGTAGGCTCCCAGCCAATTAAAACAGGTTTCGAGTATGTGGTGAAATATGACCAGACCTGCCCAACCAGACAGAGGGATCCATAAACCTGAGTGGAGTAGGCGGAAAGATAATTACTATCAATATGCCTCCCACATGGGAAACTGTTAAACTTATCATTCCTCTCAGTGGTGTATTTGATGTAATATGTTCATTTTTGTACTTATTGTTATGTTTCAGGATGTTGTCTAGGAAAAGGCGTCTAGACAGACTGGAAAAGAGCCTTTTCAGTAAGACTTGTAATGGTTGTAAAATGACGACAAAATAACAGATCTGGTCGTTCTATGGTGGAAACGTCTAGAAGGATTGTTTTCTGTAGTAGGGTATTTTGAATTTTTCTAAAATAGTTCTTGATACAAAGAACATTCCTGTGAAATCAGCATCTCCCAAAATCTTTCAGGCAATCCATCCTTGCTGTGCACGATACTCTGAGAACTGTACAGAACAAAAAAACAAACAACACCAAAAAAAAAATCAATCCTGATTTTAGAGAAATTGCATGATTACTAGGTGGCCAAAATATAAGAATATGACCACTGAGCTTGGTGAAGTTTATCAGAACCGTGACCCACTGACCAGAGCTACAGTATCGTGCTTTATATACAATTATTCACTGTACAACTTTGGCTAACAGAACTGCTGTCAAAACAACAATGATAACTAACATTAAAGGAAGAGTTAGCATTGTATTCAACATCTCATATAGATTCTGTAATTTAATCATCCTTATAAACTTTCTGAACATGTCAGGTGGTGAGAAAGCAATGCATAAAAAGAAATAATCTACCAATTATTGAGCATCTACTAAATGTCAGACATTAACATTTATTACCTAGCCTAATCTTTTTTTAATTAATTTATTTTTGTTACAAATGCTTCTCCTTTTTTCCCCCATTGGCACCCTCCTCCTATTCATGCCCACCCCCCCAGCATTGTTGTCTATGTCCATTGGTTATGCATATAAGCATACATTTTTTGGTTTATCTCTTCCTTCCCCCCACCCCCTCCTCTGAAGTTTGTCAGTCTGAACCCTACTTCTATGTCTCTGGGTCTATTTTGTTCATCACCTTATTTTGTTCATTATATTCCACAAATAAGTGAGATAATGTGATACTTGTCTTTCTCTGACTGGCTTATTTTGCTTAGCATAATACTCTCCAGGTTCCTCCATGTCGTCTCAAAGAATAAGAGATCTTTCTTATAGCTGCATAGTATTCCATTGTGTATATGTACCACAGCTTTTTATCCACTCATCTATTGATGGACACTTGGGCTGTTTCCAGATCTTAGCTATTGTAAATAGTGCTGCTATGAACATAGGGGTACATATATTCTTTCTGATTGGTGTTTCAGGCTTCTTAGGATACATTCCTAGAAGTGGGATCACTGGGTCAAATGGCCGTTCAGTTTTAATTTTTTGAGGAGACAAACGTATCATTATTACCATGTTTATAGTTCAGGAAAATAAGGCTAAGAGATCTTAAGTAATGTGCCCAGTCACAAAGAAGATATAGAATTCAAATCCATATTCAACTACCAAAATCAGTGTTCTTTCCAATATACAAAAAGTATTAAGTTTTCTGATTTCACAGGTATCTTTGATAGAGGTTCAGTATGTGTGAAGTGTTTTAGGCCTGGATGATAGGCCCAGGCATTTAACTCATCTTTCTGAATTAGCAGATCTATTTTACTTTATGGTTTACATTACATAGTTTATAATTCAAAATTTTCACTATTACCCAGAATTTTCTATAGTTTATACTAAAAACTCAACTCAAATAAATTAAATATTGAGTGTCCTAGATGGTTTTCATATGTCACATTGGCAAATATGGATTCTTTTTAAGTAGGTTCACAAATTAGTAACCCACAGGCTTGGCCAGATTTTGCCTATAGTTCTGTTTCACTCAGCTAGCAAAAAGTTTAAAAATATGGAGGCAATATTTAAAAATCAGGAATCTTTATATAAAAATCTCAGTTTGAAACTTCTTTTAAACATTTAGATGGCTTTAGTGACACTGATCAACATTTGGTGAGTGGTAAATAGCAGCTGCCCGCGTTAGATGGGACCTACATGCTACTTGCCTCAATTTCCAATATTTCCCATGCCACTAAAAATCTCATTTTTATTATTGATTCGGCTACCATGTCACCATCAAAAGTTACATAATAAGAAATGAAATTGGAGGACCATGTTAAACTGAAGGTTAAGTACAGTTGTGTGTGAAAATGGAAAAAGATGCCCACATATTTACAATAAAAGACCTAGTTCCGTTTCCTAACTTATTTATTTGAGGCTTATCACTTTTTTTCTCGTTAGATTCGCTGAGGGTTTGTCAATTTGGTTAATTTTTTTTCAAAAAATAACTCTTGGTTTTATTTATTTTTTATTATTATTTTTCTACTCTATTTACTTCTGTCTCAATATTTATTAGTTTCTTGATTCCATTAACTTTGAGTTTACTTTGATCTTTCTTTTCTAGTTCCATGAAGAGTAAAGGTTGGTTGTTTATTGAGATATGTATTTTTAAATACTATTGTTGATCACTATAAACCTCCCTCTTAGAACTGCTTTTGCCACATCCCTTAAGCTTTGGTAGGTTGTGTTTTGTTTTCATTTGTCTTGAGATACTTTTCAATTTCTTTTTTATTTCTAATTTCATCCAGTGGTTGTTTGAGGTGTTATTTAATTTTTTACTTATTTGTGAAGTTTCCTATTTTGTTGCCCTTATTTATTTCTGCTTTCATTCCATTGTGATTGGAAAAGGTATTTGATATTATTTCAGTCTTCTTACATTTTTAGGACTTGTTGTGTGACCTAACAAGTGATTACCCTGGAGAATGTTTCAGGATATTCTTGAGAAATATGTATGGGGTGAAAAATTCTGTTTATGTCTATAAGGTCCATTTGGTCTATAGTGTGTTTAAGTCTGCTGTATTTTTATTCTTTTTCTTTTTTTTTTTTTTTTTTTGGTCTGGGTGACTCTTGAAAGTGGGGTATTGAAGTCTCCTATTATTATTGTATTGCTATCAATTTCACCTTCTTAATTTGTCAGTACTTATTTTGTATACTTATGTGTTCTGATGTTGGGTGCATATATATTTACAATGTTACATATTCCTACTAAATGGACTCTTTTATCATTATGTAATGACCCTTTCTCTCTCTCTAGAAAGCTTTGTTTTAAATCCTTGCCCGAGGATATTTTTCCATTTATCTTCAGATAGAGTGGGAGGAAGAGAAAGAGAGAAAGAGGGAGAGAGAGAGAAACATGGACTTGAGAGAGATACATCAACTGGTTGCCTCCTGCATGACCCCAACTGAAGTACCTGCCCTTGACCAGAATTGAACCCGAGACACTTTGGTCCATGGGCCAACACTCTAACCACTGAGCCAAACTGGCCAGGGTTAGAAACCATTTGTGACGTAACCCTTTGGTATTAGTATAGCCATCCATGATTTCTTTTGGTTACCAGAACAGCTTTTTCATGCCTCACTTTCAGTGTACATGTCCTTGAATCTAAAGTGAGTTTCTTGTAGACTACCGCTAGATCTTGGTTTTGTTGTTGTTGATGATGTTTTGTTTTTTAATTCATTTGGATACCTCTGTGTCCTTTTATTGGGGAGTTTGGTCCATTTACATTTAAAATGATTATTGATAGAGAATAATTTACTATTGTCATTTTGTTAAATGTTTTCTTTTTTCCTTGTAGTTACTTTGTTTCTTTCTTGCTGTCTTCCTTTGTGTTTCATTGTTTTTGTATTGATAGGTTTTGATTCCTTTCTCTCTTTCTTTCTCTCTCTTTTTATTAGTTTTGTTTTTAATTTTTGTATTTTCTTTGTGGTTATGAAGGACTTACATAAAATATATCAAAGATATAACAGTCCATTTATAGTTGATAACAACAAAACTTCACTGACATACAAAAAAAATCTGCTTTTACTTTTTCTCCCCCTGCATTATATGCTGTTGATGTCACAGTTTGCATCTATTTATAACATGTATCCATTAACATAATTTAGTTATAATTGATTTAATACTTTTGTCCTTTAAGTTTTATAGTAGAATGAAAAGCAATTTACCCCCACCACTATACTAATACAATATTCTATTTTTTCCTTTCCTAACTTATTTACTTGGATGTCCCTATAGGTACTTTAGCTTGCCACCCTCATTTGAAAGCTATTTCAAACCACACTTTCCAATCATACATCCATACACATTTTCCAGCCACACTTCCTGAAATCCTCAGACAGCCTCCTGCAGCCAGCAGTAGGCGACAGGGAGGCCACCGGGAGGACATGCCAGCCCTTCATTCCCACTGGCTTGCATCTTTCTTACAAGAGCTTTTTGGGGTTTTTTCCTCCTAATCTGATTTGTTTACATTTTTGCAAACAATTTTTGTTTTTAATGCATGGTGCTCTGATTAAAATCAAGTTTGGAAATGACCTTTGCAATGGTGAATATTAGAATATCTGTGCATACCTTCACCCTGTTAAACAATGCATGAGCCATATAGGCCCCCTCAATCCCAGAGTCGTTGCAGCCTTGCAGCTCCACACAGAAAGAGTCAGGGTTAAACCACAGAAGCACGGCTTGTAGCAAAGGCAGAAAGAACACCTACGGAGCCCTTCTTCCACCTTTTCCATAGGGCTCTCGTCCTTTCCACTTCACAGAATGCCTGCTTGCTGATGCCTCTCGAGTTGGAGCACATGCTGGACATTAGAATTGGTTACAGTGGATAGGATGATGGGTTCTTGGGCCAGACTCTACAGGTTTGACTCCCAGCTCCTCCTTTTATTAGCTATGTGACATTGTACAAGTTTTCTTTGTAACCTCTCAGAGCCTCAATATCCTCATGGGACAAGGAAAATATCAGTAGTTCTTACCTCTTAGGGTAAGTTTAGGAGTGAGTTATTATCTATAAGATATTTAGAAGAGTTGATGGGACAGCAACTTTTCAATAAATATTAGCTCTTACTGTTTTTATGTCCTCTGGGATCACACTGAGGCACTGGAATTTTCCCAAAGATTATAAATTTAACCTGTACAAAGGAATGCCTTGATTTTCTACACACCTGGTCCCTCCCAGTCTCTTCCATCTCAGTGAATTGTACCATTATTTAGAATTGTGTGGGCCAGAAATCTGAGCACCACCCCACCACTGATTCTCATCCTTCACTGACAAATAATCACTGTTAGTGTTTCATTACTTCCCAAATCTTTTCTGAATACGTTTTTTCTTCTTTCATGCTCTCATCTCTCCTAGTGCAACACTGTTGTATTTCATTTGCTTTCCTGCAATAGCCTTCTTCCTGGCCTCACAGATTTTAGTCTTGTCTCTCTCCACCAAGTTTTTTAGGCAGCACAAGAGTGATCATGGTGAAGCAAAACCAACTCTTGGGTCCTGTCACGTCTGACTTAACCCCTTCAATGGCTTCCCATTGCACTTGGAATAGTCTAGATTTCTTAACAAATCGAGCTGGTTTCCAAATGTAGCTTCAATTCTGATCACTTTCCGACCTTCATATGTGGGAACCTGGCCTCTAATTCCATGAACACAAGAGAGTCTTTCTTGCCTGGGAATTTCACCCAGACAATCCCTTCTGCTTGGGTTGTCCATTTCTCTCTATGTGGCTCTAGGTATTAGCAGTATATCACATCGTCTAAGACTTGATTTCCTTATTACTTGATCTAAGGAGATTTTATAATTTATATTGACAATGATAAATAATGCCCTGTCTTTGCACCCTGCTTATCTCTTTTATGATTTGTAATTTTACACAGATATTGCAGGCACAGACGCACAAATAAGAAGGAATAAATGAAGATATGTATATGTACACACACACACACACACAGTATGTTTGTTTTCTCATTTATTTGCTTTTCTTAGGGATGATAAGCTTCTCAAGTGAAGGGACCATGTTTGTTTTATTTTCACCAAAATATCCCATGCTGATAGAAGATTTCAATGAATATTTGTAAAATAAACACATGAATAAAACTTTCTCATACACACTATAAAAAAGTTCAAAAAGAATAAAATGTTCACGAAGATTAAAAAATTACAGATAATCAAAAGTCATTCCAAAACATTTTGACTGCCAGTGAGTCTAGCACTGTGCCACAGAGATGCAATGTATTACCAAGAAAGCTGCATCACTACTCAGTGTTAATGACATGCAGGGAACCTCTGCTCTCCACAAAATGTCCCATGATACCACCAGGAGAGAATCAGTGTGCTGAGTGTCACTTAGGTCAGGCCAAGGCAACAATTATTAAATCATCACAAGAAAAATAATTTTAAAATCTCAACTCTTTTTTTTCTCTAATACGTATATACATTTCCCATCATCATTTATCCCCCCTATACTTTCTTCTACCTCCATCCACACCCCCATCTTTCTCTTTTTTTTCTTTTTTGCTCAATCCCTCCACCCCCTACCCCCTTCCCACCAGCTGTCAGGCTGTTCAACTCTTTATCATTGTCAATATAAATTATAAAGTAGCTCTAGGATTGTTCTTGCTGTTTATCCAAAAGGATCCATTAATTTGAGGCCAATTATAGCTTTCACTTTAAAGTAAAGATGTGATTACTTTGTTTCATTTTTATTGACTGCTAAAATACATAATACGATATCCTATCCTGTAACAAATACCAATAGTACTTTTACTCTCACTAGAGAGGAGCACCACTAACAGATGTAAGGACAGAGCAATGGCCCTGGCCAGTTTGGCTCAGCGTTAGAGCGTCAGCCTGTGGTCCGGAGAGACCCGGGTTCGGTTCCCGCTAAGGGCACGCACTTCAGTTGCAGTTTGTCCCCGGCCCTGGTTGGTTGTGCGGGGCCCTGGTTGGTCGTGCGGGTGGCAGCCACTCGATGTGTCCCTTCACGTCGATGTTTCTCCCTCTCTCTCCCTTCCTCTCTCTCCCTCCCACTCTATCTGTACAAAAAATGGAAAAATGTCCTCGGTTGAGGATAAAAAAAAAAAAGGACAGAGCAATGGACCATCTCTATGATGCGTTGACATAATTTAATAATATATCATAATCTGAAAGGTAGCTATGAACACTACCTTTCTGGATAATTTGTACCTAATGAAATAAGAATATTCATTACCTAGATGAACTAACTATCATATCACGTCAAGTAAAAAGACTTTATTGGCAGGACACTAACTCCAACCACTGTTTTCATGTGGACCGTCACACTTACAAAAGCCCATGTTTGTAAGCAGGGGTGAGAGGAGTATACTCGAGAGCTGTCTTGAACAAGAACCCAGCGTCCTCTCTGGAATCCTCCCTCTGAGTTACACATAATCACCTCAGTGAAAACCAAAGCACAGCCCTCCGAGGAAAAGCCCCCCCCCTTCCCACGGGGGCTCTTCCTGCCACCCCATCAGTGGGCTTCTTCAGGCAACTCACGAGTTCCTCCGGACACGGGGCCGCACTCGGATCCAGCGCGTCTCCAGCTCGCACTTTCTAAGAAGGTGCAATTTCACAATGTTTTAGGGCGTGATGCGAAGCGGATTTTCTCCCGAACGTAAAGGCCTGACAAGTGCCTCCTCTGAGCCCTGGCACCTGGTTCCTCTATATGTTTGCTACTTTTGCCACACAAAGAAACACATTTTGAAGAGAAGAAGAAAAAAAGATAAATAGATTTTGCCAGGTTGGCTTCGAACCTGTCTTTCACACCACTGTGAAGTGCACTGCCAGGATGTGCGATACGGAGCGCGAGGCAGCAGATGGAAAAGCTTTTTGAGGGGCTTTTTGATGGTTCTGAATCTATGCAGCATTTACACACCAAAGCATGCTTGTTCATCTGTTATATATTTAGGGATATTTAAACTGTGAACATTTGTCTTCCTTAAAGACTACAAAAGTATCTGGAGACTGACTGACTTACTAAATAGACATAGTAAATTGATCAATAATTAGTTTGACATCCCTTTTTCCTCGGCCCCCTCACTCCCAACCGACTGCGGGCCCCCTTCCATGCTGCCTGGCGGTGGCCTCATGCAGAGTCTCGAACACCCTATGTCATGGAAAATGTCACAGCATCCGAAGAAAAATACCCTCCCCATGTGTGCGTGAGCGTGTGTGTGTGTGCACGTGTGTGCGTGTGTGTGTGTGTGTGTGTGTGTAGAGACACAGAGAGAGGACACTTTTAAGAGGCTCTATTGAAAATGTAGGGGCAATTGGATGATATTGAATGTTGAATCTAATTCAACAAAAGGTAGAACTTGCCACATCCAGAGACTTTCTGCTTAGAGTTTTCTCCTAATGTTTCTAAACACGGTAGTGGAGACGAGTACCACCAAAACAAAATACACTCGAATGAGTCGGAGGGTATCCGCCTTTCCCAACAGCACCTGTCTTATGCACTGGAGACCAATGAAAATAAAACCGAATCCTTAACGTCTAATCCTAGTCCTATGGACTGAATGCTTGCACCTCCTCAAAATTCATATGTTAAAACCCTAATCCCTGGAAGTGACAGTATTTGCAAATGAGATTTTGAGTGCTTTGATTGAGATGAAGTCATGAGAGGAGCCTCGCAATGGGATTAGTGCTCTTGTAAGAGGCTGCCAGAGCGTGTCTGCCCCTCCTCAACACAGCATTCGACAAGAAGGCCTCCTGCCACCCAGGACGAGGGCCTTTACCAGACAGCGTCTGCTAGCACCTTGATCTTGGGCATCTCGTCACCTAGAACTGTGAGAAATGAGTGTCTGCTGTTTAAGTCACCCAGTCTGTGATATTCGTTATAGCAGTCTGAGCTGACTGAGACCCCTGGGATCAATTGATAATTACTTTCCAGAGCTAACACCCACACGGGCCCTAAGTCCAACCACATGCCTCAAATTCTCTGAAACAGCCCAGATCAGTCATCTGTGTTTAGTACATACCCTCTCATTGATTCCTCACCTTGGCTGCCCACAACTGGCTACTCAGAGGAAGACATCATCAAAAGAACGGGCAAGCAGCTAGTTATGGCCAACAAGGTCACTGTTATGCTGTGATACCTGGTAGGAAGGAAGATAGAATTATTGACTCCAGATTGTTCTGTAATTCCTTGAAACCGAAGGTTATTTAAGAACTCCCACAGCTAGCCGCGGCTCCTCATCAGACGTCAGCTCTGCGCACCGCTGTGTAAGTGCTGTGGGGCATTTCAAAGAAAAGAGGAAAGACAGCTGAACTCTGCAGATGAGCAAACCCAATTTCTGTGGAAGTTGGCATAGCAAACAGAGACGTTTTTTCAGAAAAAGAGTATCACTTTTTGAATTTCAAGGCAAAGTTTATTTTATCACTACTTCAGTTATTGCTTGGGTTCACCGCAATTAATATTCAGAGAGAATCAGTAAGTTAAAAAATCAAGTCTTTGAAATCCAAGAATCTCCAATATTTTCCTTGCTCAGTCTCAGAGAGCTGGGAACACTGACCATCTACCTCGTGGCCTAAACTCCAAAACTCCCTAAATTAATTACCATATGTAAAGTATGGAATCCAGCCCCGGTGCCAGAAGAGGCAATCAATAGACACTGGTCTGAAAACTCCCTACAGGGTTGTTTTGAGGATTCATAAATGAATCACTTTTTCCAAGCACATGTTAGGGGCTCAATAAATGTTAATTTCTTTCCTTCGGCCCTTTCTTTTGTAGTTAAACAAAAACAAAAACCATGACATTTTAAAAATGTGAAACTCTGATGAATTTGAGAGAACATGCTGTGGACCCAAGAATAAAAAAAGTATATCCTCTAACTAAAAATAATGTTTGTGAAACTGATTTGCATTTCAAATTTTGGCAGTACACCTATGAAGGGTGTCTCTGGCTCAGAATCCTGGCAAGAGGTGATGAGGACTTGAACTAAGGTGGTGGCAGGAGATTGGAGACAAACAGTTAGAAGAGGCGAGATAGCAAAGTTGTCAGGACTTGAGTTGCTGCGGGAAGACAACCTGGGTTCCATCTCAGCACCAACCCTGGCGAATTCAAGCACTTGTCTTATTTTCCAATCTATGAAATAAAGAAAAAATACTCCTGACTTCTCTGATGGATGCATGGATTAAATGAGACAATACAAGTGAAGCACTGAGCACAGTTCTTCTCATGATGCAGTAAATGTTGGTCATTAATAGATGTGTCATGTGTGCATATTCACAATTACAAATATGTATTCTGCTATTTAGTCCTCACTGGGTCCCTGGGTCACATTAAAAACCTTCCCTGAAAACAAAATGAGCCCTCCCTGTGGGGACTGGACTTTGTTCAGTGGCGAAAGAATACAAATCAAAATCTTTAATTGTCCCAATAGAATGCAAACTTGGGACCTGAAAATCTGGCATTTGGTTTTTGAGTCCTACTTCAACCAACAACGCAGAATTCTAGTGTTCCAGGTACTGGCCAAAAAAGCTCAGGCTTAAAGTGGGTACCATTCAATTCCTGCCAACGTTCAGTTGAAAAAATACATTAGAGAGATAGAGTCTAAAATAGAGTATGCCCATCTATTCCCCAAAATGTTCTAAGTACTAGTCTGATTCACTATAAAAGCAGTGGCCTAGGTCAGTTAGTGAGCTTCTCACTGAAATATTTGGATACATTTATTTTTTAATGCAGAGTCAATACAAATGAGTAACATTTGTTTTACCAAGAAAATTAGAACTGTTACCCAGTAAGTCACTTAATGATCCAAATATGAGACTCCATATAAAAAAATTTTAGATAGTCATGTTATGAAAAGTCACTCCTGAAGAAATAATATATTTGTGTGTTTATTTTTTTGTTGTTTTTAACCAATAACTATATTGTTTTGTTATGGCTTTCCAGGGATCTCGTGATTAAATTTTGTGTTCAATATAATGCAATTTGTAATTAAAGTTAATAAAGTTGGTGGAATTGTTTCCTACCACTTTCGACCACTATAGAGAGAGGTTAAGGACCTTTTACGGAATTGGCAGGGACTAGATGGTCAAGAGAAATGGATTCCTCGCCATCACCTCATACTTTAATATACCAATGGATTTTTGTTCTCTTTCAGATATTTTTTAACTATTATACATGACATTTTAGTAAAAGCTGTTTCAAAAATTTTTCAAAGTAAAGTACACATTATTTGTCAGTCAATAAAACAATAGACTTAAACATATATAGCTCTGGTTGAAGTGTTAAGTAAATATTCATTGTATTTCTATGTTGTACCAGGATAAAACCATATGCTATTGGTGTTAATCAATTAAATAAATTTAGTTTGATAAATAAATCAAAATATTGGAAATAGATCACACACTTAGTTGGCCTTTTAAAGGAAGTTTTTCATTACATATGTATGCAAAATCATTTTTCAAATTTAAAAATCAAAATAAAGAAATCAATATTAAAATAACTTGAATTCCACAGACAGATGCAGCCACTGTGGAAAACACTATGGTGTTACCACAAAAAGTTAAAAATTGAACTGCCATTTGACCCAGTGATCCCACTTCTAGGAAAATACCCTAAGAAACCTGAAACACCAATCAGAAAGAATATATGTACCTCTATGTTCATAGCAGCACTATTTACAATAGCTAAGATCTGGAAACAAGTGTCCATTAGTAGATGAGTGGATTAAAAAGCTGTGGTACATGTACACAATGGAATACTATGCAGCTGTAAGCAAGAAAGATTGCTTATCATTTGAGATGGCATGGAAGGACCTGGAGAGTATTATGCTAAGTGAAACAAGCCAAGCACAGAAAGACAAATATCACATGATCTCACTTATTTGTGGAATATAATGAACTAAACAAACTGTTGAACAAAATTAACCCAGAGACATAGAGGTGGGGTACAGACTGACAAGCCTCAGAGGAGAGGGTTTGGGGGAGAAGAGATAAACCACAGAACTTATATGCATGTATGCATGACCAATGAACATAGACAACAAAGTTGGGGATGGGATGGGGGGGGAAGGGGAGGAGGGTATCAATGGGGGAAAAATGAGAAACATCTGTAACAAAAACAAATTAATAAATAAAAAAAATAATAACTTGAATTCCTATCAACCAAAGACAGCCTTTATTACTTTGATGTATAGCTATTCATACTATTTGCATGCAAATTAATTCATATAAATACAAATTTTTATTTAATTATACAATCAAATCATATATATTATACCTTAATATATTATAAATGATATTTTATAGAAGTTAAAATAGAGGGACCCTTTTTGATGGTTCCATAGTATTTCATTGTATAATTAGTTAGCTAATTAATTAAACCAACTTTATATTATTGACCATTTAACTGTTGGTAGTTTGAAAGTAATTGGTTCATCTCACTAATTTTTTGTTTAAAATTGTATTTAGCCCTGGCCTGTTTGGCTCAGCGGTTGGAGCGTCGGCCTGCGGTCCAGAGAGACCCGGGTTCAGTTCCCTCTAAGGGCGGGGGCCTCGGTTGCAGTTTGTCCCCGGCCCTGGTTGGTCATGCGGGTGGCAGCCACTCGATGTGTCCCTTTCACGTCGATGTTTCTCTCTCTTTCCCTTCCTCTCTCTCCCTCCCACTCTGTCTGAACAAGAAGTGGAAAAATGTCCTCGGATAAGGATAAAAAAAAAAAATTGTATTTAAAGAAACATGAGAGAGTAACCATCTAAGGAGAGAGAAAAAAACTTAAGCTGAACTACATTAAGCTAGTGATATGAGTGTGAGCCTCTGAGACGGCAAGCAATGGGCACTCCCTTACCCGCTGATGGGTGTGTGCATTGTTATAACCATTCAGGAGGAACATTTACAAGATCCTTTAAAAAACATACAAGGTGAAGGTCCTTTACACTAGCAATTCTACTTCCAAAAAGTTATCTTAAGAAAGTAATTGAATAAGAGGCATGTATATTTATCCACATTAGTACTTCTCAGCAGTGTTAATGTAAGATAGTACAGACTTAGAGGGAACTTTCCTGCTTCTGTATTTTCTTAGTACTTATAATTTTTCATCTGTTTTCACGTTTTGTAAATGTGGGATCTATTTTGCTGTAATCTGTGATGATCTATTTTTTTAACCACTAAAATATACATGTTTATTGTTGCAAATAAATAAATTTTCCTTCAGATTTATAAGTTTCAGTGCATATACAAAACTGGGAGTCTGGATGTATAAATGAAGAACTAAAGTCTAGGACATAGTGACCCACCAAGGTAATTCCTCTTGTGAGGCTGTGATAGATGGGCAGCCAAATCCTCTAGAGGACAATGCATCCAGTCTGGTCAAACTGCAACAAGTCAGGATACAAGCTAACAGTTAATGAACATTTACCACCTCTTTCTTACATGAATTGAACTTATTTATAGCCCTTCAACTCTACAAAGTAGGTATAGTATTATGAAGAAACTGAAACACAGAGAGATTAAGACACTTGTCAAGGTCACACAGCCAGAAAGAGCCAGAGGCAAGATTTGATCAAAGGCAGTTGTAGTTCTAGAATCCATGTTCTGAGCTACTATGTCAAAGAAACATGCAATAAAGATGGTACCAACACTGTTGTTGGTACATTGTTTTCCTCTATAGTGGTTCCCATAATCAAAACTTGATGCAACACAGTTATCACCTCTTCTTCTGAGGAATAGAGGGCACTTCTTCAAATAGGTACACAGGAAACATTTATGAAACTGAAATTATTTAAATTATGTTAAATTGAAGGTTGCAACATTGTATCCTTTCTCTTTTTGTTTACTGTAGAAAATTAAAAATAGCTAAGCATTTTATATAAATCATATCACTTATTCCCATAAAACCCTACCAACAGCTGTAATTTGACCCCTATTTTTATAGGTCATAACACCAAGTTCAAACATAAGTAACAAAATTCAATGATATCTGACTTAGATATGAATATAAACCTCCTGGTAACATATTCATAATGAGGTCTGAATATCTCTCTAAATGAATAGAAATACCCTATCTTGTCCCCTTATTGTTTGTCATGTGCCCCAAATTATTTACTGAATAATCTGTCTTATCCACGATGATATCAACAAAAATCTTAAACATGAGTAGATAAAAAAGCTGTGGAACATTTAGACAATGGAATATTACATGGCCATAAAAAAGAAGAAAATCTTACCTTTTATGACATCACGGATGGACCTGGAGATTATTGTACTAAGTAAAATAAGCCTGTAAGAGAAAGACAAATAGCATATGATCTCACTTACATGTGGAATCTAATAAACAAAATAAATTGACAAATGAAATTGAAACAGAGGCCTAGAAGCAGGAAACAAACTGGATAAAAGACTTAAAAATGACTTGTGAATCCATAAAAATCCTAGAAGAAAATGTAGGCAACAAAATTTCAGACATCACATGCAGCAGAATTTTCACTGATACAATGCCTAAGGCAAGAGAAACAAAGGAAAAGATTAACACATGGGACTATATCAAACTGAAAAGCTTCTGCATAGCAAAAGAAACAGCATCAAAATGGAAAGGGAATCTATTATATGGGAGAGCATAATTGCCAATGATACATCAGATAAGGGGTTAATTTCCAAAATATATAGAGTACTCATAGAAATCAACAAAAGGAAGACAAAGAACCCATCTAGACACCTCTCCAAACAGGACATACGAATGGCCAAGAGACATATGAAAAAAATGCTGAAAGTCACTAATCATCAGAGAGATGCAAATTAAAATGACTATGAGGTATCATCTCACACCTGCCAGAATGGCTGCCTTAAACAAATCATCAAACAAGTGCTGGTGAGGGTGTGGAGAAAAGGGGACTCTAGTACACTGCTGGTGGGAATGCAGACTGTTGCAGCCACTGTGGAAAACAATAAAATATTTCCTCAAAAAATTAAAAATGGCCCTGGCCAGTGTGGCTCAGCAGTTAGAGCATTGGCCTGTGGTCCAGAGAGACCTGAGTTTGGTTCCTGCTAAGGGCATGTACCTCGGTTGCAGTTTGTCCCCGGCCCTGGTTGGTTGTGCGGGTGGCAACCACACCTTGTGTCACTTTCAAGTCGATGTTTCTCTCTCTCTCCCTCCCACTCTATCTGAACAAAAAATGGAAAAATGTCCTCAGGTGAGGATAAAAAAAAAATTAAAAATGGAACTGCCATTTGACCTAGTGATTCCACATCTAGGAATATATCCTAAGAAGCTTGAAACACCAATCAGAAATAATATATGTACCCCTATGTTCATAGCAGTACTATTTACAATTGCTAAGAGCTGGAAATAGCCCACGTGTCCATCAGTAGATGAGTGGGTAAAAAAGCTGTGGTTAATATACACAATGGAACACTTTGCAGCTGTAAGAAAGATCTTGTATCCTTTGGGACCTGGAGAGTATTATCCTAAGCCTTAGGACCTAAGGGAAATAAGCCAATTAGAGAAAGACAAATACCACATTATCTCACTTATTTGTGGAATATAATGAACAAAATAAGCTGATGAACAAAAAAGACCCAGAGACATAAAAAGGAGTATGGTTCAGACTGACAAACCTCAGAGGAGGGGGGCCACAGGGAGGGATGAGATAAACCAAAGAACTTATATGCATGTATACGGAACCAATGTCTATAGACAACAATGCTTGTGTGGGAGGAGGGGGGGCCTAAGGGGAAAAAGAAGAAACATCTGTAACAAAAATAAATTAAAACATAAAATAAAAAAAACTTTTTAAAAATTAATCATATAGTTACTGAAGTTTCAATATTCTTCATTTTGATCCCTGGGTTTGCTTTCTATCCAAACAACATCAAACAGACTTTTTATTCTAATTCAATAATTTAAAAAATATTTATCCTTGCCTGGCCTGTGTGGCTCAGAGATTGGGTGTCGACCCATGCACCAAGAGGTCACCAGTTTGATTCCCAGGTAGGGTACATGCCCATGTTGAGGGCCAATCCCCAGTGGAGGGCATGCAGGAGGCAGCCAATCAATATTCTTTCTCATCAATGTTTGTATCTCTCTCTTTCTCTCCCTTCTTCTTCCTGTAAAATCAATAAAGAAAAATATTTTAAAATATTTATCTTTCACTCATTCAATAAATATATATTTATTGCTAATCAATTATTTATAAGGAGCTATAGTCGACACAATGAGCAAAAGAGTCACACCTATTGCGATAATGAGACCAACAGTCTCATGGAGAAGATGGAGAATAATAAAATCATTTCACATGTAAAGTTACACTTACAAAGTATGACAAGTACTGAGAAGGAAAGGTACAGTGTGTAATGAAAGTATACATTAAAGCTGTGGCATAAGAGAAGTTTCATCCTTTCCAATTAATATTTTTTCCAGAATTTCCTTCTAGATATATTGCAAAAATGTCAGATATACCTTCAAGTTTTTAAATAAATTCCATCTGGGTGTCAATCAGGGTTGAATTAAATTCATAATTGACTATAGGAAGATTTTATACATTTATAGTATTAACATGTGATAGCAAAGAACAAGGTGAGTTTTGATTTAATATGTCTTTTTTGAAAAGCCCTTTAGTAAATTACAAGTTATATAAGATTTGGACACTTCTTAACAAAATTGTCACCAGACATTTAATTCTTTCTGCTAAAATTGTTAGTGGAATCTGTTTTTATATCATTTTTTAAAGACAATTACTGGCATGCAAATTAGCTATGGGGTTTTGGGGGTTTATCCGATGATTACTGTGATATTCTGTACTATTATAAGTTGTCTATTACCACTTTTTTCTATTGATTCTCTTGGTATTCCAAGTGGATTATCAAATAATTTACTGTTTCATTCCAATATTCATACCAATTGTTAAAGTTTTAATAAACTTTGCTTGCTCCCATTTCTTAGCATTATATAAAAATGATGATAGCATGTTTTTTCTTGACTTTAAATGCAGTTACTCTAGTATTACACCAGAATGCACAATTCTGATTGTTGGCTAGCTATAAAGTTTATTTATCTTGTTAGAAAAAATCCTCATGTTTCTAGTATAGTAAAAGTGGTTTTTACTAACTAAAATATAGATGTTCTGCAATATTATCAAATATGTTAACAGAAACTATGGAGATTATCATGCTCTTTTTTCCCTTTTTGTCCTAGAGGTAAGATAACTTATACTAATATATTTCCTACTCTTGAGCTATCCTTGAATAAACAACTGAATTCTATCCATGACAATTTAAGAAAGAGTTTTCTAATGTATATCAAATGAGTTTAAAATATACTTTAGTTTTTTTGTCTTTTTTCTTATGTCTTTTATTGGTCTTTTTCTGATAATAGGATTTCTAATATTAGAATTTCCAGACTTTCTTATAATTGGAAAACTTTTCATTTTCTTTTATGCTATAAATGATGTTAAATGATTTTTTTTGTTTCTTGAGATTTTTTTGAAAGAAGTTCTTCAAGAAGCTTTGTGAGCCTAGCACCTTTTATCAAGGGAGATTTCTTTGATAATCTTTTTAGCATCTTTATGGTTACTAATCTATTCAGGTTTTGTTATAATTTTTAAAATATTTGATTAGTTATATTTTAATAATTGTTAAATACAGTGATATTTATAAAAAATTTTAAATGTGCTCTTCAAATCAATTTTATTTTTTCTATATTTGTAATTATATAGTCTTCTCAAATTGAATTTGGAATATTTCTGTTTTACTCCTTGTGTTTTTTATTACTTATTATTTTAATCTAAGAAATAGCTCTTTTAATATTATTAGTTTATTCCCATCAGCAATGTACTAAAGAACCCTTTTCTCCACATCCCCACAAGCACTTGTTTGATGATTTGTTGATGGCAGCCATTCTGGCAGGTGTGAGGTGATACCACATAGTGATTTTAATTTGCTTCTCTCTGATGATTAGTGACATTGAGCATTTTTTATATGTCTCTTGGCCATTTGTATGTCCTGTTTGGAAAGGTGTCTATTCAGGTCTTCTGTCCATTTTAGAATTGGATTGTTGGTCTTCCTTTTGTTGAGTTGCATGCATACTTTATATTTAAATATTAACCATTGCCAAATATGTTCTCCCAGACAGTGAGTTCCCTGTTCATTTTGATGCTGATTTCTTTTGCTATACAGAAACTTTTTAGTTTCATATAGTCCCATTTATTA
Organism: Molossus molossus; assembly: GCF_014108415.1. NCBI lineage: Eukaryota > Metazoa > Chordata > Mammalia > Chiroptera > Molossidae > Molossus > Molossus molossus. The sequence continues at coordinate 55,117,096 of NW_023425346.1, forward strand.
TTCTTTCCTTTTTTTCTCTTGTGCTAGTCAATGTATAGGTGAAAATTCTGCTACGTGTGATGTCTGAGATTTTTCTGCCTACGTTTTCTTCTAGAATTTTTATGGTTTCACAAGTTACATCATAGCCATCATGGAACACAATATGGTGTTTCCTCAAAAAATTAAAAATGGAACTGCTATTTGACCCAGCAATCCCACTCCTAGGAATATACGCTAAAAAGCCTGAAACACTAATCAGAAAGAATATATGCACCCCCATGTTCATAGCAGCACCATTTACAGTGCAAGGTCTGCAAACAGCCCAAGTGCCCATCAGTAGAGGAGTTGATGAAAAAGCTGTGGGTCTGGCTGGTGTGGCTCAGTCGAGGGTCGACCCATGCACCAAGAGGTCACTGGTTTGATTCCTGCTCAGGGCACATGCCCAGGTTGAGGACCCAATCCCCAGAGGGGGCATGCAGGAGGTGGTCAATCAATGTTCTCTCTCATCGATGTTTGTATCTCTCTTTCTCTCCCTATCACTTTCTCTCTCTGAAATCAATAAAGAAAACAAATTTTTTTTAATAAAAAAACCCAAAAACTGTGGAACATTTACACAATAGGATACCACGCAGCTATAGGAAAGAAAGATCTATATTACCCTTTGAGATGGCATGGAGGGACCTGGAGAGTATCATGCTAAGTGAAATAAGCCAGTCAGAGAAAGACAAGTATCACATGATTTCACTTATTTGTGGAATATGATGAACAGGAAGACCTGACGAACAAAACATATTCAGAGATATGGAAGTAAGGAACAGACTGACAAACCAGAGGGGAGGGAAGTGGGGAGGGGGGCGGTGGGAAGAGATAAACCAAAGAACTTATATGCATGTATGCATAACAGTGCGGTGAAGGCGAGGGCTGGGGTGGCAGTGGGGGGGAGGGTGTAAATGGGGGGAAAAATGAGGGACATCTGTAATACTTTCAATAATAAAGATAAATTTTTAAAAGAATATTATTAGTTTACTATTTGCTTTTATCTAATTTATTACTATGCTTTTATTTTTTTAGTAATTCCTTTTCTATCTCTTTTGTTTGCTGGGTTTTTTCCCAGCTTCTGCAGCTAGGTTCAGTTTATAATTTTACTCTTTGGTTTCTTGCTTAGTAATGTTTCCTTTAGATTTCTGTTAACAATAAAAACCCTGGAGATAAAGGATCTTCCTCTAAGAAGAGCTTTTGGCTACATCTCATGTGCTTTCATACATAAAAGTTCTATATTATTTTTTTTAGTTTCTAAGTAATCTATAATTGTAGCTCTGATATATTTTTGAATTAACACATATTTGTATATATGTGTATATAGGTTTATATTTATAATTAATTTATTGTTGATATATACTTATTATAAATATATATTTAATATCCAAATTACAGTATTTATTATACATCTGTTACTAATTTCTAGTTTGATGTTATTGTGGTTAGACAATGTGGCTTAATGTTGGAATTTATTGAAGTTTTCAATTTTTACAAATATTCTGTGAAAATATGAAAAGAAGGTATATTGCCAATTTGTTGAAAATCCCAAATCTTGACCATTGACTGGCTTGTCGGTTTAGTAGAGTAAAACAAGAGAACAAAAGAATCGTTTATCCAACAACTGATTCCTTCATCTCTCACTGAACTGATCAATTCTCAATCTTCTGTGAGGGCTTCTTTTCTCTGACTGGCTTCTTTCCCTACTTTACCTTTCTGGCCTGGTTTTGCTTCTGTTACTCCTTGGGTCTGTTTTGTCTTTGAAGTATCTCTGCTGATCTAGAGTCAGCATTTCATTTAAAACGTTCTTTCTTCTATCCTTTGCCGCCAGGTAGCCTCACCTAACTGACTCATGCTCTCCCTTTTGCTGTGTTCCCTGAGGCCATGGAGGGAAACATGGATGGTTGCATACTCAGTAGTGATATCCCCATAATTGCTAACAGAATTCTGATTTTGTTTATGATGAAAATATGTTCAGACCTAAAGCAATGGATCATGAACCGGCTAGGCTAACCATGGCAGTCCTAATGATGCCATTGCAATAACCTGATTGCTATTTAACAGGAAAGGAGTAAAGGGAATATTCGTTAATGTAATACTCCAAGTCTATGCCCTGCTGATCAGTGGGGAGGATCTGAACAAAGGCAGCTTAGCGGCATGCCCAGTGAGGTCTGAATGAAGTGGGAGGTGCCTACCTGTCCTTCACAGCAGGGAGCGACTCAGGGGCCAGAATAGCCATGTGGGACCCACACAATGGATGACTGGACTGAATCCGGACTAATCCTGACCCGGACCCCGCTGCACAATGGAGAGGAAGCTCTGGACTTGGGCCTGATTTCTAGCCTTGCTGAACCCACAATGCCCCTCTTCCAGGACTGGACCGAGGACATGGGACTTTACAACCCCAAAAGTGTAACTCCACACCAATAAAAACTAGCTATTCTCCCATGTGAGTGTTAGAAAATTCATTTTCTAAAGAGGTCGCAAGAGCCTTCTGCCCAGGAGCGTTGGAGGGAACTGGCCGGGTTATCCCTCAGCAACACCGACAGCATGCTTTCCCAAATTACCTTGCAGCTGAGGGTGCTCATGAGGCCGGGATAAAATATTACTTGGATTTTTATGGGATATTATAAAGCATCTGGAAAATACAATCAGAGAGTGTGGCTTGTGGAAAATCTTGAGCTTTCCTAAAGAAGGGCACTGCCTTTCCGAATCCTTCCTGACTGAAGTTTACAACCATTAATAAAATGTTGGGAAGCTGCAGGAACACCGGCGCTCCCCAATATTGTAACACTAGCAGCATCCGAGGCCAAAACTGCCCATATGAGAAATGTAAATCCCTATTTAAAAAAATAACTGTAGTTGAACTATTATACCTACCCCCTTTTCGTTGCTTTTTAATTATCTTCCATTTTTGGCATATACTTAATTGTCTAACTTCCTTAATACTACTAATATTCAGGGAAAATTCCCATATAAATAACTAAAATAACTGAAGTCAGAATGCAGCACATGGTTGGCATTTAATTATGCAATTATTTAGTACAGCTAAAATTTATTAAGCCCTTTCTATACACCATACAGTCTTCTAGGTGCTTTAGGTGTGTAAAAAATTTCTTTTTTATTGACTCACAAAACCACTCTAAAAGATAGTTATTATTATTATTGTATTCTCATTCTCAAGGATGAGAAAACTAAGACCATGCATCCTGAAATGGCAAAGCCAAGATTTGCACTAAAAATCTGGCTCCAAAGCCTGTACTCTTAATAGCTATGCTATATTATCTCTTATTTGTCAAATGATTTTAATTTTCCAGTTTGACAAAGATTTTTTACACACTCAAATGCCTGGCAAAGATATAAACTTGCCCATTCCCACATATTCAATACAACCAAAAAAATTTTTTTACAATGCATGACAATCAGTTTAACAAATGCTCATTCTTTTCCCAGGAAGTCTCTGTTTTGGTAGTTGTGGTAAATCGCTGAATCCCTTTTTCATTGAAAAGATTAATTTCAGCATTTCCCCTCAAAGGCCAGCTAAAACCAGAACCTACCGCAACTCTAACTACTAGATTATTTCAAAACGAAGGCAGTCATTTTATATAAAATAAGATGTGACCCCTATCTTGACCCTTTATTGGACTAAAATCAAAACCTCAAATTTTCTGAAGCCTTGAGAATGAACTTTGGGTGGCTTCCTCTCTTTGTTTTTATCCACCTCTTCACTCTCTGGGTTTGTCCAGGATGAAAAAATGAATGACCAAAATACCAGTGGAAAGATGCCTTCCCAGCTAGAAGAGTCAAGATTGGTGGAAATCTAGAAAGAAAACTTGTTTTTCTTTTTTAAATTATCTCTAGTGCCCTTTCTAGATGACTTTTGTTTAAATAGAAAAATCAGATGTTTATGTGCCTAATAATAAATAATGTTATTACTATAGAATAAAATGCAGGACTATCTCAGTAACGAACTCAGAGTAATTAAAGCACAGTCCTTTCACACATTACAAGCTTTGTGACCTTAGGCAAGGCACTTACCCATCCTCGTCATCTACAATGAGACCGATAATGTGCCTCCAACTAGGGTTGAAGGGAGTTTTCTGAGAACTGATGATGCTTATAAAGCAACAGCAGCATCATTACAGCAGCAGCTAATACATACTTTGGGCCAAACTCTATTCTACGTGTTTATGTATATGAATTTGTCTAATCTTCACAACAGTGCTATGAGATAGCTACTATTGTCATCATTTTAAGAGAGGAGCATATTGAGGCAGAGTGATTAAATAACTTGCCCAAATTCACTGCTGAGAAGTGACAGGATTCAAACACGAAGTCTGACCCTCGTGCTCACCCGTCTAACCATAACACTGTATCATGCCTTCAGAAACAACTATTCTTATTACTAACCTTTTGAAAAGAATACATAAACAACTTCAAGTTAAATAAAATTTCAAATCAAGGCAAATATATTCAACATAACCTCTACACGGACAAGTGTTTCTATATTTTATTTAAATAAAATTAAAAATGATGCTCCTAAAAGAATTTGGCATGTCATCTCTATATATGCATGTGGGTATGCACATATTTCCAGAATAACTAATCCATGCTATGTTTTTTGTTAAATATGCAGTTGTAAGAAATAACACAGAGTGATCCCAGGTACCATTTACTCTGTTTCCCCCAAAGGTTTCATCTTGCCAAACTGTGCTGTATTTATTTATATTTAAGATACAAAAGGTTCCATCACCTCGGGGATTCGTCATGTTGCCCCCTTTCAACTACACTCACCCTCGTCCAGCCCCTCCCCACCAACCACTTCTAAATGTTGTTCCCAGTTCCTGAATTTTCCACGAACATAAAAGAGCTCATTGATTTTATGGGATTCAGAACTTTCTTTGTGTTTGTGGTGTCCTTTGCGTTGCCCACTGAGTTTCCACGAGTTCAACGAGAGGTGTGGGCACAAGTTGAGTGGCCGAGAAGTGGCAGAATAAGGAAATGACAGGGGCTCTTTCTCGCTCACGGACATCGATCTCTTTCCTCCATGGCACTCCTGGTCTCAGGAGCAGCTTTGTGATTTAGAAGTGTGAAGCACTCTTTTAGAAGAGTTCATTTTCAAGATCCTGCATTAATCTTCTTTCATTGTAGTAACATTATATATTTTCCTATTTACAGTGTCTTTCACAAAACCGAGAAGCATAAAGTCTTACCAGGAAATGTCAAAAAGTAATTCATCTATCCCCAGTGAAAGGCGCCTGGATTACTGAGGAATTCTGCACAGAAGGATGAAGATTTCATACAGCCCATGAGCACTACATCCACATTCAATGCACAGAAAATAGCAGAATTTAACAACGTTTATGCCTGAAAATTGGAGCCATGGCCGATTTATTGTTTTATGCTTTACTACCATTTCTGATATTGTATAGTAAGTTGTATACTTGCATAATTATGAATTACTCTTACAATAGAAAATAATACCTTTAAAGAGAAAGATGATGATTTTACTTTCCTTATTCCTTGCCACAGGGGGTGTTCTGGAGAAGAAAATATACAAATGTATATAGTGTCTCTGCATTTGAGTGTATGTGTGTTTATCCTGAGCCCTCTGCATACTATATTCTATCAAACTATAAATATATACTAGGAAAGAATAATAATTTAATTTTTTTCTAAATCAGAATCATTCCTGAGTTTATTAATTAGCCAGTAAAAATTAATGATCTTGGGTATAGTCCTGCTTGAAAGTTGCCTTTTACACATTGTAAAACGTCACTTCTGAAAGACTTTAAAGGGCTAAAATTTTATCAACACTACATAAGTTATATTATATACAAGGCAGAGTGTTGGAATTCCCAGAAAACACTTGACAAAAAAATATAATCACTAGAAATTTGTTTATAATCAACAATACTCTATCATTACATTTTTCTAGTCTTCATTCATGTTTGAAAAACTCAAGTTTACACTTTATTGTTTCTCAATCTTTTTTTTCTAGATTAAGCTTGATGCTTTGAGTCAGGCTGGTAAATAGTAAAAAAAAAGTTAACAATAGTTTATTTGTTTTTTTCTTTTTTAACCTCCTCTCCTCTCTCTGATCCTCCTAAACATCTTCATCCTTTGGTGTTTAGAAAGGTAGCTATAGTATCTAATGTACAAAAAGCATTCCTAAAATGGTCTGATCAACCAATCCTCCCAATTCCCTCTTAGGAGAAGATACTGCAGTGTGTAATGGGATATAATAATAAAAATTAAGAATCGTTAACAAATTTCTGATTTCTCTAGACTGATCCATGCCCCAAAATCTTTGGGAACCCCAACAATCTTACTTATCAGGTAAGCACAACTGACCCCAAATAATTGCATGCAATTCCTTCTTTCTGAATAGTCTTCTGATGCCAATATCTTGCAGCCAATCCTTCATATGCATAGCTCCTCCTACCTTTGGCAATAGCAGCTGGAACATCTGTATAGCATTAAAGGGTATATAGTAAATGCTTCCTCTTCTCTTCAAAGGCAGTTTGTTTTTTTGTTTTTTAGGCCTAGATAATATGAAGGCAGTCATTTGAAATGTACACAGCCAAGTCTTTGTTTAAATCTGGAAGTTGGCACATAGAAAATTTGCTGATTTGTTAGCTCCCTCTTTTTGCCTTGATATTTTGATAATGATTTTCTGGGCTTGCAGAAAAAAAGAAGTGACTTTGCTTTTATCTAAGCTTTAGTTGCTAGTTAAGTAGATGATCAGTAACTCAAGTCTCAGTAACTTAATAGGCACATTTGATTAAAGTTCCTTTAAGCCTTTCCCAGTAAGTGCTCTCTGAAACGAAGCGAATAGGAGAGCCTCCACTTGCTATGGGTTGATTTACAGGCCTCAGCAAACAGAGGTGAAATCGGGTCTCATTAGCAATTACCAAAAATAATTTTAATGCTCTATTTGAATTACAAAGTCATTTAGAACAAAAGAAACATTAGGGTTTATAGAGACTACAATCCTGGAAAATTGCATAGATGCTTAACCTTGCTGCACCTCCAAAACAGTTTTTTTCAAAGGTGCCAACGGTCAGATTGCAAGTGGATCATACAGTGTAAAAATCAAACCTGTTTGCTTTGGAATCACAGGCAACCAATGCAACACCAACTGCTCACAGCAATGTAATGGCTCATCTTTGTCCCTCCACTGAGACCTCTCCTGGTCCCTGGTATCCCTGAGTCATCACCCAGTCTGTTCTGTAGCAACACTCGGTGGCCCTCACTCCTGGGCAGAGGCAACTCAAGAACAGTTCTCTTCAAGTTAACTTAGTAAACATACAGAATATAAAGGGAGGGAAGCATCTGGGAGTGTGTGCCTGTGTGTGTGTGCCTGTGTGTGTGTGTGTGTGTGTGTATCGATTGAAATACATCCACTCACTCAAAAGTGTCCTGTTGTAAGGGAAATCAATATGCAGGCAAATTCCCATATTTCTGTTTACTTGTTTAACTAACTATTAAGTCACATAATACTTGCCTGTAATGTAGCTATGTGTATTATGAATGACATAATTACCATAATTCTCAGTTTTCAAAGCCCTCTGTCTGAGAGGTGTTTTTTTTTCCCCCTTCGTGAAATTAAAACAGTTACTTCGCTACATGCTCTGTTGGGATGACTGACAATTGATGAAAACATACAAAGCTCCCACAAATAATTTTAATTTCCATCCAAAATAAAAATGTGTTAACTCCTCATGCCTATAACAGAAATATTTTCATAATGACACTGTTTACACAGATTTAATCAGCTGTGTCACTGGGGTACAGCAAACACAGCAATGTGACCTGCTGAGACTTAGCACCAGATTGCGATTTACAATCAAGGCAACAGGAGTCACTGGAGTGCATAGCTCTCGCCCCAATTACTAATTAATCAGACCCAAAGAGGTCTCCATAAAAGGGACGACATTCAGCTGTGCATCCCATAAATTTAAAGGGCTCCTCTATTTTTTAAGGAGGAAAGGTGACCTAAGGAGGAATGTCACAACACGGTACCTGTCTCGTACGCAAGCTCACTGAATCCATTCCATTGGGGCCTTACTTGTCTTTTTGCCACTCTCTTTGTAAATGTTCTGAATACACATTTCATGCTATGGCAGTATCCCAGCATCATTAAAATGTCAGTATGCCAGTTTCTGTATAAAAACAAGTGACTGGCTTGCTTTTTTGAGTTTCTGTGCAAGTCTTTTTTTCCTTTCTTTCTTTACAGCTAGTGCCTATAGAATATGAAGGGGTTTCATAGGTAGGTGTAGTTGAAGAATGTGTTGGGAAGAAGAAGACTAGAAACCAGTTTAATTTAGTCCTCCTTCTATTCAACTTTAGCAAATGAAAAATATACTTAATCCCCTTTATATGGGGATCAGAGAACTGTAGAAGCCTTAAAAACTACCCAGCGTTGGCCAAAAATAAAATTCCAAAAGAGCAATCTAAAAGAAAACATGTATTACTGACTTGTTTATTTTAACCATCTTTCAAATGATGAATTTGATCCTTGTTTTTCTTCCTTTCCTGGATACCTATGCTATGGAGAGCATTTCCTTTGATGTAAGTGGCAACCCTGGACCTAGAGGGATCAGCATGGGGAGAGAGCAAAGTGAGGATCAGGCTTCTGATTTCAGAGACTTGATCCACAGCCCGGCCAAATGAATGTGAAAACTATTTAAGTCATTCCACGTTAGCCACGCACGTGTCGGTATGGGCCATTGGAACACACAGCATCAGACCTAAAGGAAGGCGTATTAGTGGCCGTATATCTGTGCAAGAACTATCAATTGCAGAAATAAAAACTATTTTGTCAGAGACTTGGATTATGAAGCCTGTCCTTCGGCTTGTAAGGGATTTCTGGAAATTATCCTGAAATAGTGTCATAAAGTAGATCAGATTTTGTAGAAAAAAGGTACGATGACTGGAGTTTTCCATTCTTAACCAAGGGTCATCTCACATAAATCATAGGTGTGGCAAAAAAAAAAAAAAAAAAGGCTATAAAGTCAAAACCTAACAGCTATGTCACTCTAAGAATTTAAAGCTGTTTACTTATTCTTCAGGTCCTAAATGCACATTACACACCGAGGAGACCGACCGGGGACCACAAAGTTCCTGGCCTGCTGTTTAAATTTAGTCCTCCTCTGCCATTAAGGGACTGTGTGATCTGGCATAAACCTTCTCACCTCCTCTTTCTCTAGAACCTAAACACACTGAACTACATGATCCCTGAAGTTTCTGACATTTCCAATACATTTCAAGTCCACGAGGAGATATATATGTGTTTATTTATATTTATATGTTTATTTATATTTACATAAAATCATCATCTGCAGTATATACCAATTCACTATTTAATTACTAGTAATTGCGTTTATTTTCTTAGCATGTAGAGGAGATATGTATAATCCAGATGACTTACAAAGTGGCCAAAGAAGTCTGAGCTGTTCTATTCTTTTTTTTTTTTTTTTTCTCTTGCTGACTTTCTCATGAGTAAATGGATATAGATGATAAAGATGGGGGTGGTATTTCGACAATAGTTACTTTTGTATTAAAAATTTGCCGTGTGCTAAGCATTGTATTACATGCCTTCTGTACATTCTTATTATACCCCCATGACTCCAGAAAGCATCATGGGGGTAAAATATTACCACCCTCATTGTCATGTGAGAAAATTGAGGCCTGAGAGGTTAAATGACTCTCCCAGCTAGCACCTTCCTCTGTCCCCACTCCGTGTGAGGATAAGAAAGGGTCCACTGGTCTTTTGCACACTCTAAACCAGAGCACACACTGCTGGGCAAACAGAGAGCTTCAAGCACTTAGCATATTTTTCTGTTTTTTGTCACTGATGTTCCTTTAAAAAATTAAAAAAACAAACATGAGACCTTCTACCCTTTTTTACTCTCAAGTCTCTTTGGTATATCCAAAGTTATAAGAACAGCTGTTCATTTCAGAGCAAGGCCAAGCCATGGTTACAGAAAACAAGGTCTCTTGAACATGCAGGATCCACCGCACACTCAGGGTCATTATACACTTAGTGGCAATTCATTTATAAAATAGTCATATCATTACAATTGTTTTGAACCATTTAGGTCTTGTCTCAGAAACTGCTAAATTGCAGGGCCGGCTACCTAACTGCCAGGACCCTATGCAAGAGAAAAATGCAGCACAGACCCTGGGAAGTCCATTTCCCCTTCCCCTGTGTGCTGCCCCGACCCACCACAGAAGGGAGACCCTCAGAACTGCACTGTGTGCTGGACCCTGCCTGGGGCCTAGATCAGGGTGGGCAAGAGGCCCCCATCAGGTGTCCTGCCGAGTGGGTCATGGTGCTGCCATCTGAAAGCCTGGAAGCCAGGATACTACCCTTTCCTGTTCCAGGACCCTCCAGAGGTCAGAGGCTAAATGCAGGTTCCTCCACCCCACCCCCACCCTTTGGGACCCATACCTTCCCTGCTGACTGTGGGAGGGATGGAGAGGGAGTCCTGGCAGGACCTTAAGCACCAGGGGCAGGCAGGAAGTGAGCATTGAGAACCAGTTGGGATAGGGGAGCAGGGTACATGTTGGGGGATAGGGACTGGACCTCACCTGAAAAGAACATCTAAGCTCCCAGCACATGCGCCATAATCCTGTTAATTTCTTATACAACACAAATTCCAAGATAAGATCACTAAGAATTTCAGGTCGACAACCCCAGTTGGTCCAGCGCATTCAGCCCCAGTGCTGGACCCTTCTGAGCGTGGATGCTGTGCTACTGCGCTGCCACAGGCCCGCACCGGAACCTGCTAACTAGTCCCTCACCACTGCCATCAGGCTGCGTGTGAGCCAGTGAAGTCGGAAGTACCAAAGAAGGAATTTTTTTAATTTGCTACTGACGCTGTTTAATGACTTCTATGGGACCACAGGGCTCTGAATTGCGCTTTTCCGCCACTCAGTGCTCTCTCTCCTCTTCATTCATTGTCTGAATCGTCCCTGCAGTCCCCCCACCAAGAGAGGGCCCAGTCAGCTACTCTCCGGAAATGCTTATTCCTAAGTAAGTTTATCCTACAGGGGTCTATTCCGGGGCATCCACAGTTAGCCTGAGGATGCCTGATGCGACAAATAAACTTCTACATGGCCGATACTGAGAAAGGCCTCTAGTCGTCAAACATCATTGTGTTTCTATAACTTAGTGAGTTCTCCTTTCTCTGAAAAAGTATACTCAAATATTAGAACTTTTACAATATGTGAAGCGTATTTTCACTGTAGGTTTTGAAGGCCATGTTCACTGCCATAAACCATAATGAATTGATTTACCGTGTTTCAGTTCCCTTTCTTTCTCAGAATTTAAGAGGGTATTTTGTTGTGTTTCCTCCTATTTCTTCTGTGCAGTGTGGCAAAACCGCCTAATGTTTCTCTCTGCTCCAGTGATTCATGATGATACTTTCATACATACACAGTGTGTTACAGTAAATAAAACATATTTATATATAATTCTGTGAGTTGGTTGAAATAAATGTTATTGTCTCCTTCTTAGAAATGAGGATAAAAATGTCCAGAGGGCAGGTGATTTTTTTTCAAGCTTGTACAGAGTGAATGGCTGAGCTAACTGTAGATCCCGGGCATCGGAGCGCTGGGCTGCTACCCTCCACCTGCCTCTCCTGGGATCAGAGGGCACGTGGCACCAAGGGTGGGGGTGAGGGTGAGACACAGGCGTGGCACTGGCCGTGGGCTTGGCACGTTCCATGTGCTCACACTGACTCCTCGTGGTCCCCAGATCTGCAAGGTTTTAGCTTCCATTCCCTACATACTCTCCCCATGTTCCCAAAGAGGGGAGAACGAAGACTGTCCAAAACAGGATGGACACAAACGAAGCCACAGAAACAGACACATGTCATGTATCTGTGACAATGGACTCCACACCCATTTCTTGACATGTTAGAAAATGAGCATACCTGAGGGCCATCATGTGGAAGCCCAGGTAGGAAGGGAGGGGCCTGAGGCGGGCAATGGCACCCCTCCCCCCCGGGAGAAGGGCAGACCTTTGTTCCTCACTGTGTCCAGTTCTCGCGGGGAAGTGACTATTGTTTCAGCTTCTGCAACACATTCGAGTCAGATTCCGAACACAGCTCTGGCGTAGACGGATTGAAGGCGAAAACAGAAACACGGCTTTCTCTACACCATCTATATTAAAATGTTTTGGGCGATCAACTAGAAGTTTTAATGAGCAAAACAGTTGTATATTATGCTGAGCATGTAAAACCCTTCTGAAGCACAGCTCCTGACAGAGACTACCAATAGGCTTTGTTTCCCTCGGCCTCCACGGTGGAAGGGCGGGACATGTTTTGAAACCTCACTTACCACCTAAGATGACTATTTTTAAATAACATCTGATAAAGTACAATGCTTCGGCAATTTTTATTTAGAGCTTATTTTGCTTTTAGAAAACTCTTTTAAAAATTCTAAAGTGCACTTTTATTGGATGAAGGTCAGTTGGATTTTGGAAGTAAGAGGGAGGAGGAGAAGCCCTACTCTGCACTCTTGCGGGACCTGGACAGTATCTGACCAACTTCTTCCAGATTTAAAGGAAGCAGAGAACAGAATGTCCTGAACACAGCAGGCGTTATCTTTGTCTTTCCGTTACCCATATTTCTGTGCTATTTGACTTTGGTTTCATTAGAATATTATTTAAGGTGATCTAAGAGATACCCTTCTCATAGCCATCTTTCCTTAATTCATGAATTTCCCCAAAATCAATTAAACTTCTCAACATGCGGGTATGTGGGCTGTGGCTCTGACCATGGAATCTAAATTGGTTTCTCCATTCCCTTTACATCAGTTTGACAGCCGATGTCGTTGGTCAGGTTGTTCTGTGCTGTACCTAAGGGTTAATCTGTGAGCCTATGATTTTTAATATAAAAATAATACATGCTATAGTAGAAAACCACAACATAGTGTTACACCAGCATTAACAAGGGGGGGGAAGAACAAAAACAGTCTTTTGCTACTTGAAAAGGTGAACCCTGCACTTACAGAGAATTTAATACTAATTAATATTTGAAAACTATACAGAAAATCAAATATGAGACTATTTCCATTTTCTATTTTATTAAATGTATGGCTATTTCCATAACATTGGTGGGGGTAGGGTGGGGAGGAGGAGTCTTTAAACTCTTCTCAACCCGCAACAACATAACAGGGAACTGAAATGCACATCTGTAAATAAATGCATCATTAGATTCTCATCAATTTGTAAGCTTCGCTTGATGTATGGCTAAAATAATCCCACAAGGAAACTAAAAAAAAAAAAAAAAAAGTGTTTGGTTCCAAGCACATGCCAAATAGAGGAAGAAAGGGGTTAGATGGGTGGGGAGCAAATTATTTAAATGAAGAATTTTGCAGACATTAGAAATATCTTGACAACAGTCCAGAATGAGGAACTATTTTAAGTGCACAGCTATCCATGTATTCATTAGCAGAGGAGAGCTCTGGACATCTTAAAGGAGCGCAGTGAAACAACTAATGATGCACTCGAGCGGTGACAGGTTGTCATTAGAACAGCATCTGCTCTCATCAGAGTTAATTTTTCAGTTGCTTTGTTTTCCAAGTAGGTGTCTGGTAAAATTTAGCAGAATCTTAATTAAAACACATTTTCAAACTCCTTGGATGCTCATCTCAGCTAAAGAAATCAAGACAATTTCCACCATAAACATCAAGCTTCAGTTGAGTTATCAAATGGAAGAAGGAATTCAGCCAACATAAGTTGCTGGTATTAACTATTCAGATGCCCAGAGCGGGCAGAAACAAAAACCTACATTGAGAAATAATCTATTTTTTTCAAACCACCAATTAGTCATAGCACACATTCAAATAAGAGTAATACTTAAGACACTTAACTGACCTTCACTTTGCAATATAAAAACTGAAATGTAATTTATCTGTTTGGAACTTTCAAAAGACAGTGTGGGTTTCTGTATTTATCCTTAAATACATAAGTAAATATTTGAAATACATTTTTAAGGAAATAGGAATACTTCCCCAAATGACCACTGCTTATCACCAGCTACTCATACAGAAACACCAATAAGGATCCTAATTAAAATTGCTGTGCCCCGGCCGGTTTGGTTCAGTGGTTAGAGCATCGGCCTGTGGAACAGAGAGTCCTGGGTTTGGCTCCTGCTAGGGGCATGTATCTCAGTTGTGGTTCGTCCCCAGCCTGGATTGGGGTCATGTGGGCGGCAAACAGTCGATGTGTCTCTCTCACATTGATGTTTCTCTCTCTCTCTCTACCTCCCTCTCTCCCTTCCATTCTATCTGAAGATAAATGCAAAAGTGTCCTCAGGTGAGGATAAAAAAAAATTGCTGTAAATAACATCAATAAAACATGAAAATTTAAATAATGAGTCAAGAATGGTTAACATCCTTGACCTACTACTTAAGTACATGGAAAGCCCAGTGCTAAAGTGAATGGAATCAAAGGTAAATAATAATAATAACAACAACAACAACAACCAGGAGAAAAAAAGTCCAGAAATATTATGGCAGAAGTCCAGAAATATTATGCATTAAACAAAAATATTATTTATATTAAAAATCATGCATATGGAGTGCATTCTGCTCTCAAAGTGAGGATTACCATATCCTCCAAAATATGAAGCTAGCTCTCCCAGAGAAAAAAGGAATAATGCTGACTACTCAGTGGCACCCACTCTGGATGCCAGTACATGGATTCCCCAAATTAGATGGGGGTCTTCTTCAACAGGTAGCTACACATTGCAATATATATATTCTTGTATGAGTTCTCTAATGCATGAAGTCATAGAACCATGGAAATAACAAGTTATTAAGAATGAATAAATTCATCAGTGACGAACTGTAAAAAATATACAGCGGTTTTCTTTCGGCTTCTCCAATTCCTTCTCAACCATTGTGACTAAAGAACACTTTATGCTCCATTCATATCTTTGTATGATTCCTATTGCTTTAATTCCACACCATCTGACTGCTCTATCATGTCTGTTTATAAATTCAGGGCCTATCTTATACTTTGATCTGGCACTTGCTCAATGCATAGTCTTTAGGAACTGCATTTTTCACTAAGGGCTGTTGCCTTGTGCACACTAGTTGCAAAAGGGCAGTTGGGTCCCTTCCTCTCTCAAACATTACTGTACATTTGTCTATAGCTGTTGTAAGCACACTCTCCTTCTGCTGGGAGACATAGACCATTACGCAGGTTACAGGCTACGCCTCTGTAACAAATGGATATCAAATGGTGAATTGAAAATGATGGAATTTTATTTCTCTCTCAACTACCAGTCTGGAAGTCATGGGAAGTTCTGGTTGTGGTACAGCTGTGCTCCAGGAAGTCATTCAGGTCTCTGTTCACCTTCATCTGGTTACTCCCAAATCCCTTAGGGTATAGTTCTCTGCTTGATCATACTGGGTCACAGTCACATCTTTACTCTAGCCCATGGAATGGAAGTAAAAAAGGAAATGGACTGTAGGCATTTCCTTTTAGGTAACATGGTAGTAGAACACATCACTTGAGTGGAGAATATATCACTGTGTATTCTACATCACTGTGGAGTACTTTCCATTGACAAAAACTCAGTCCTATGGACCCACCTAGCCTTAACAGAGCCAGGAAATACAGTCTATAGTCGGGTAGTCAGATGCTCAGCCATATAATATGTTTTTAAAAAAGAAGAATGGGTTTAGGTAGGAAACTAGCATACCCAGAGAGAAATAAACTGAAACAAACAAAAATCTAGTAAAATTTACCAGCCCTGAGTCTAAACAGTTCCTGTTAATAATGAATTGGAGTCTTCTATTTTAGCGATGTCTGTAAATTGTCATTAAGCAACCCCCATGTAACAGTTTCTGTAGGCATTAGTATTTGCTCACTTTCCAATCAATATCAAAAGGAAAATCTTGCGTTTCTGTAGAATTCACCAATCAATTGTATCTTTTATCCTTGTTCTTGGAAGCATAAAGTATCCCTGACTACAGTGTGGTCCTGCACTTCATTTACAGCTGAGAGACCTAGAGTGCAAGAGGGCACAGTGACAGGCAGTGGTGTCCTGCGCCCCTCAGGCCAACATTGCTCAGCTGGGTGCCTGGAGGTCTGAGTTCTAGACTCTGCTACCACTTTTTATTTAGTTGAGTAAATTACTAAGTCCTGATATGAATCTAAAGGCTCCTTCTGGATTTAACATCAAGAACAATAATTTTAATGACTTACTGAAGCTGACACTGGTAGAGTCCCTAGATTTCTATTCCAACGCTTTTATTTCTACTATAGCCTCCTGGAATCATAGTAACAATAATAAACCCATAACAAATATTTTTTAAATAAATAAATGTGTGATGATTAGAGTGACCAAACATTCTAGGACATCCCTGGTCCATGCCTGATATAATCCCATATGTCCAGTAACTGGTAATTGTGGCCCTTTTACTCTCAAAACTGTCCCAGTTCAGACAATAGAAGTTTTATGTTTTCTCCTCACTGTTCAAAAACAACTCTTTGAATGAATACTAAAAAATAGTACTCACCAGCCAGGCTGGTGTGGCTCAGTAGTTTAGCATCAACCCATGTATCCAAGAGGTTGCCAATTCTATTCCCGGTCAGGGTTTGTGGGCTAAATCCCCAGTGGGGGCATGCAGAAGGCGGCCAGTCAGTGTTCTCTCTCATTGATGTTTCTATCTCTCTCTCCCTCTCCTATTCTCTCTAAAAATTAGTAAAGAAAAAAGCTAAATACAAAGAAAGAATGTCAAATCTGGAGGTCAATTCCATATTGTACCTCGTATAATTTATAATAGTGTTGATATTTCATTTTAAGAACATTTTTCACAATTTATAGTTTTCACTTTATATACCCTTCTGTTAGTGTTTTAGTTCAGAGTTGGTATTCCATAAGGTTCAATGCTCTTTAAAGAGCTCAGAGCTTTTCATGTCCTGCTGTAGAATTTTTTCCTTCTTCCTGCCTTCCTCTTCCTCTCTTGCTCGCCTTCCCTTTACTCCCCTCTTCCCTCTTTCCTTCTTTCCTTTCATCCACAAATATTGCTTAAGTACTTGACCTGTGCTGCCAGGCGCCTTGCTGGAGAAAAGAGCTATAGCATGAATGCGAGACAGTATCTGTTTGCATAAAGCTTGCAATTTACTAGTAAAAGTTGATACTTATTATTTCTATTTTGTATTGGTACTCTCAGAATATGAGGATTTAAGAATCTTCTTTCATCAATTATTTTATCTCTGAATTTGGGGAAAATGTCTGAGTTCAACTCCCACCCCACCCCCACAAAATAACATTCTTCTTTCTAAAATAAATGTTTTTCATATCAATTCTAGCTCAGCCAAAAACCTTCTGAGGTCAGGATTTAGAGGTTTGCACAAAAAAAGGTCCCTGCAATAGTCACCCATCCGGACCTTTCCACGGCCTCCCTGTCTGTCAAAGGGCTCCATGGCCAGAGGAACAGGGGGTGTCCTCAGTAGACACACTGAATTGAATGTTGGGCTCCATATCACAAATAGATTTTTCAGTGGCTCTGAGCATATAGCATGCCTCTCTACTACAAAGATTAGTGGACCTGTTATATTTTTATGAGTCAATCAACTTGAAATTCAAGAATGGAGTATAAAGCTATCTTTTATACAACCAGAAATGGGGTGGGGTGGGAGAGAGAAAGAGAGGT
This sequence comes from Molossus molossus, assembly GCF_014108415.1. Lineage (NCBI taxonomy): Eukaryota > Metazoa > Chordata > Mammalia > Chiroptera > Molossidae > Molossus > Molossus molossus. The sequence continues at coordinate 55,134,793 of NW_023425346.1, forward strand.
ATAATGCAAGGGAACTGAGAATCCCACCAGGACAGATGGCTTATGCCATTTTGAATTTAGTCTCCCGAAGGAGCAAACCCTTATAGAGGCTACTCAAGCTTCTGTTTGCATGAGAAAACGCTTTTTCAATGTTGATGGCTATATCTATGTGATCTCCATGGGGGTGAAAAAAGGCACAGAGATTTACCTTTAATTTAGGTAGAGTAAAACAATGAGGTTAGAAGATTAAATCCACGGGGTGTCACACACATCTCTTTGAGCATCAATTAAAGGGACAACAGAATAATAAAACTCTACCACTTGATACAAGATTTGCCACCCAGAATAAAAATAAAATAGACACATTACTCCTCAAAACACATTTTATTTAGTTGTTAAGAGTAGAGTGTTGGAATTTTTGAAGAACTGTTGCTATTTAATAGAGGTGAAAGTTTTTATGTGAACACTGCCTGTGTGAGCGTGTGTGTGTGCAAAGGCGGCGTGACACATTCTGCTCGAATTAGACTTAGAAATAACTAGTAACAGCTGTGGCGCTTACAAATCGGTTTGATTTAAATGATGATGTCATGTGCTTATATAAGAAAATTAAGTGTAGTCATTGTATAGGAGAGTATATAACTTGCTCTTTATCTAAAAGAGATAGTGTGCAAGAATCTCATTTAGAGGCTATAAATATTCACACTTAAAGCTAAATTATATTTTTTGTACACTCTCAAAATTTTTATCATCATGCACCATTTAAAAATATCTATGTCCATAAAGATAGCAGAGATAGAACAGACAAAAAAATTATTTTGTGGTAGTCATAAAAATTACTAAATAGAAAACTGTGAGTCTTTATTTACTGGTATTCCTTTACCTTAATTAAGGTCCCATCCAAGATGACTTGGATACTTTACTCATGGTAACAAAAACAAGACCTCAGGAAACAACCAAGTTCATAGAATTACATTTTTATTTTCTACAGGTACATGAATAGCAGAAGCTAGTAAATAAAAACTATTTTGAGGATTGATTACAATTAATTTGCTAATTATCTTTTCTATCTGTAAACATTGGCCAGAGATTAATGTAAAGGGACATGTTTGCCTAAAATTTAGAAAAATGTAATACTTTATTTTCCAGACAGTCTGATTCTAATAACTTGAGAAAGTGCTATTATTTGGGTGGAGGAAAGGAGGCAAATGTAAAAATTAATGATATAATGCAGAATTACTAGAGTCTGAAATTGTAAGTGTGGAATCTGATCTCTCTTCATGCTCACAAAGATAGAAAATAGCAGTAAGGAACACACTGTGCTTACCTGGGTATTGTCTTCTAAAAGACCAGATTTAATTATACAAGCACCATTCATTTGTTAAATTATTTCATTCATGGTCTTTATTAAAGAAAAGCTCCAAAAAGTTAATTTTGTTTTACATTTCAAAATACAGCTCTTTTAAATGTCTTTCTTTCCAAAGCCTTAAAAAAAAAAAAAAAAGAAGAAGAACAGTTTCTCATTCAGAAACATAGAACAAGTGTTCTTTCAGGAAAACCCGGTGTTCGCTCTTTACACCCCTTATCTCTGAATTTGGGGGAGTGAGTCTGGGGCTAACATACTCCCCCCCCCCCAAATCACCAGCGTCTCTCATTTCAGCTATTAAGTGCTAATGCCAAGTAGTTGGAGACTCTCTCTTTTCTGCTAAATGTGTGGGCTAAATTAAGTACAAATTCTCATAATGGCTTATCTTAGAGAGAGGAGAAAGAAGTGTTTTAAGAGGACACTTAGAGAAAGAAGCGTTTCCAAAAGAAGTTATGGTGATACAATATGGTAAGCAAAAAACGTTGGCCATGTCCTCCCCTCAGCTGGGACACCTCCTGTACGCGGATATTTCGCAAAGTGATTTCACAGGCAAATGGTTTAATGCATGGCCAGCCAATTTAGCCTTTATTTTAAATATATTCTTTATGCATATAGATATTTTGAGATTGTGCCTTCTGGAATGATTACTGAAACCACATTGGAAAGTTATTATGCAGAAGCATGGGTGTACAAATAGTTCATAGCTTAGGGGAACTATAAATAGAACTGACTGAATCTTGTTAAAGAGTTCATGTCCTAGTTATTTAAAAGAACTATTTTGGTGGCATCGATCAGCTATAACACTTTTAATATGCATGTAACTAAAAAAAAGGTAAGAAAAACAATCACACTAGATTTTTGGAAAGGAATATAATGAAAAAGTACTCTAAATTAGGAAATGAATTATGATCTAATTCCAACAAAAGAGTATGTTTTATTTTTCCATTATGTCATAATTTTTTAATTCTGAGGCAATATATAATTAGTACCTCTAATTTTTAGGTTAATATATTCTGCAGACCAATGGTAATTGGAAAATGTAATAGTACCTAGCTAGTCCCAAGAATTTTACTGATAGTTGTTTTTGAATAAAGTATTATTACCCACCCAGCTGATGTGGCTCAGTGGTTGAGCATCGACCCATGCACCAAGAGGTCACCGGTTCAATTCCCAGTCAGGGCACATGCCCAGGCTGTGGGCTAAATTCCCAGCAGGGAGCATGCAGGAGGCAGCCAATCAATGTTTTCTCTCATCATTGTTTCTATCTCTCTCTCCTACTCCCTTCCTCTCTCTCTAAAATCAATAAAGAAAAAAAAATTTTTTTAAGTATTATTACCCATGAATCATTCTAATATGTGACAATGTCATTTACATATGGTTGTGATATAACACTAGTGACTATCAGCAGGGTAACAACATATATCATTTTTAAAGTTTTTAAGGTATAGTCATACATTTGAGAAAACAGCATGTTAGATTTGATAAAATTCCAACATCCTCATCAGAAGAAAAAGATCCTTCAAGTAGTGACCTGCTCACTTTATTATGCCTCCTTTCAGGAAATCCTTCAGTGACTAACAGTCTTCATTTGTTGTATGTGTATATATATGTATATATACATGTATTCCACTTCAGATCTTACACAATCATATCTGTCCTACATAAAAACTACCTTGTTTTGAATGAATGTGCACAACCTTGTCCCTGAATGAGAAGCTCAAGTAGAAACACTTTCATTCGGAATCCATACACAATTGAAGCTTGTAGGCAGTGCCTGAGGGTGGGCTGGGAGCCTTGATTCCCACGGAGTCCTTTCCCTGAACATATAGATACTGTCTTCTCAAGCCCTCTGTCTCTCTTTTTTTTTTTTTTTTTTTTGCTCACATTTAATTTTTATTGAATTTTTAATGCTTCACAAGACAATATTGCATTCATTTAATTCTTTTATTTCTTTATTTCTGTTTGCTGCTGTTATTTTAATTACTCAAAGAGAGAGGGAACCATTTTGGCCTTTTTTCTTTATCTTTCTCTGAAGGCTGCCTTAAGCTTTCTAAATTTGGAATATTTAAGCAAGCTGAAAGGGAAGAGGGGTTCTGCAAAATCACTCAACGGGGAGGGAAAGGTTGCCTTGTCAATCATGCCCTATGATGGGTGATTAACTGCGTGTACAATTACATTTTACTTTTAATTAATTATGCTTAAGGCTTTAATTAAATTTGGGGGTTCCCTTCTTAGAGCGGCTCGTGCTGACGGAGGTGCACGCGCCGGCCGTCGTCAACACGCGGCGGACGTCCTTGGTGTCCACAGTGCGGGTAGCAGTAGCGGCGCGTCTCCTCCGGCAGTGCTGATTCGCAGAAACTCATCGCGGATGAAGTTCTGGGCCCCGGTCACGGGCGGGTCCTCTCCAGGCTCGGGAGTAGCATCCTCAGGAGTAGTGTAGCGAGCAAATTCTGGAAAGTGCTCCTCAATGTTCGATTTTCCAGCAAGGACTTTCTCAGCGAGCAGGCCTTGCTTGCTGAGGAACAGAATCACAGAGATGGTGCACAGCCTCTGTTGTTCCAGATGCGCTTGAAGAAGTTCAGGGCCTCCTGCAGACGTTGGTCTGGTTGTCCTCCCAAATGCCCATGTTGTAGCTGCTGCTGGCCACCACGAAGATGATGGCAGTCACATCATTGAAGCATTGGATCCATTTGCGGCGCTCGTCGCGCTGGCCACCAACATTAAACATGTGGAAGTTGACTTTGTCCACCTGGAACTTGGTCTCAAAGACTCCAGAAGTCAGACCGCGGCAGTGAAGCAGGTCCTGATCGCTGGGGACATAGTCGGCCCGCTTGATGACACCGTAACCTTGTCCAGAAGGTACTGCGCACCGTCGATCAGCTGGTACGCTGGAGCGCCCGCAGCAGGGGCGGACTCCTTCGTCCCCCCCAGGGCCGTGGGGTGCCAGTAGAATTCGGGAGGGAAGTGAGTCAGGCACGTTCATCACGCTCAGGATGTAGTCCACGCGGAACTGGTTCTCAGGGTTGGCCAGCTCCACGGGTGGCACCAGGTTGCTCATGGCCACGATGGTTTCAATGGCCTCCTTCAGGTTGTTTTTGGTGCCCTGCACTTTGGTGGCCTTCTCGCCATCGCTGTTGCTCCTGGCATCCTGCGGGTCCTCTTCGCGTCCTCTCCATTTAACCCACTAACATGCAGGATCCTCTTCTGCTTCACAATGGTGCTTCTACCAGACTCTCCAGCACCCAGCAGCAGCGGTGCGCGGCCCAGTAGACCTGCTTGTCCTTCTGCAGCTGCTTCTCGATCTTTCTGTTGGCCTCACGCTGCGCCTTCTCGTTGCGTCTTACCGTTTCCGAGACAGCCCATGGCTGTCAATTCCTGCCAAGGGCATATACCTCGGCTGTGGTTTGTCCCTGGCCCTGGTTTGGGCCCTGCGGGAGGCAACCAGTCGATGGTCCCTCTCACGTGATGTTTCTCTCTCCTCCCTTTCTCTCCCTCACTCTCCCTCCCACTCTATCTGAAGATAAAGAGAAAAATATCCTTGGGTAAAGATTAAAAAACATAATTTTTTTAAAAAAGTAACAGCAATCTAATGAACTAATCACCTAATCTTATTTAAAGTATTGTAAATGTACAAACTTCATAAGAAATGGGAAAATCACTAACTTCAAATTAAATGCATTTCAAATTAAACTGTTATGGTTTAATTTATATCTTCTTTGTTGATCCATATTAATAGATATTAATCACTGTAGTAATTCTTTCCACAAATTAGAAGGAAGATTGTTTTTCATAAAGTGCACAATGAAATTGAGTCCATGTGAGGAAACAATGACTCAGAGACAATGGACTTGGACAAGTCTCTCACTTCTCTTAAATCAATCAACAAATTATGCCTACTCTGTGTTCATTACTCTGCTAAACCTACAAGGGACACGATGCAGTTATTAGGTATTCATTCCTGGTCACTTCATTTAGGAAAGTACCAGCAACCTTTTTAGATCTACTAGGGCCAATAATAACCTACTGTCAGTCTTAATTAGTTCTGAGCAAACACGCAACCCAAGACAGGTCAAGCTGAGTTTTATCGTCCGGGGAGCAGTTTGTCTCTTGTGATGGCGAATGACTGTTTCATCAACTGTTGGGATATGCGAGGTTCGGGGATCCAGTGGTTATGTTTCCTGCCAAATGGACTGAGAGAACGGAGCCAGTTTAGAGCTGAGGAGCAAGGGGTTGTCCTGGAGAAATCCAGTCCTGTGATATCTATCTATTAATCCTGAGCACCTATTGGACACTTGTTTTTCTCAGTTACATTAACTACTCCAGTGTCTCTTCTCTCTAATAGAGTTCAAATCATCTTTTTACTCCTTGAATTCAAAAGAATTCTGATAAACATACTGATGGATTTGGTGACCGGGTACACTCACTTGATGGTCACCACTTCTGAAGACGTTCGGAAGAAGCAGTAGGTTTGGATGCCACACACGAAGGCACACTGTGGAACACACCAGCGACTGCAGTCCAGCACACGTTAACTGAGCAGCTACTGTGTATTCGGCACTTAGGCGGAGGTTTCAAAAACACATTTCTTTGGATAGAGATCAAAAAGTCAGAATAAACAATGGGGAATATAAAAACAATGAAACAAGAAAACCTAGGTGTATTAAAGAATAATACAGTGATTGTAAACTGTTTTCATTTCTATTAGTGTTAGCTTACTCTTGCCAATAAATTAGTTTCCTATATACCCTGCCCTCAAGGCTAAAGCAGTTAACAGTTGCTAACAGATGAGTCCCTTGAGATAAAGGAAATTTTTGTTTTTCTTTCCCCCTTTTTTTCTTCACAGCTTTAGATCTTGATCTTTAAAATCTAGGAAGCAGGAGTTTAATAGAAGTAAAAGCCGGGGCATACATAGCTCAGGAAAGTGCAAGTGGATTAAAGAAGCTAATCACCTGAGATAGAGGTGGAGGGTGGTATCTCTCCACAGGAACCTCAGCGCAGCCTTCTAGAAGCCCTATTGGGGCTGGAAAGCAGAAACAAATTCCTAAATTGCCCCAAGCTCTCCCCTCCCCAACACTTAGGCAGAAAAGTTTTGAGAAGGCTGAAGAGACCACAAGTCACCTGAGGTGGGAACCAGGTGGACAAGAGAGGCTTACGTTGTGACCAGGGCCATGGCAGGGACTGTGGACACTGAAATCAGGTGGCAGCTCAGCAGATCCATGGACCAGATAGAAAAAGCAGAGATCAGCAAGGACCCACAGTGCCCAATCAGACCAGAAACTCTGCTACTTCTCTCCAGGCTCCAGATAAAGGATGTGTGTGAACTGAATCACTACCCTGCCCCCACCATACAGACTGTCCCAAAAGGAGGAAAAAGACAGGCAGTAGGAGAATGATCACTGGACTGAGGCTAAATTCTGAACTAAGTACGTTAAAACAGATTGTGATTGTGACTGAGATCTCTAGGGTGGGTAAGTTTAAGCTTTTATCCCAGGAGCAAATATAGGTACTCATGAGCTAGTTAAATTCAGTAGGAATCTATAAAAAATATTTAAAAGTTGTTATAACATATAGACATTGTAAAAAATCTGAAGAGGAAAAATGCACTCATATATATCATATAGTGAAATGCACCATTCATTAACTGTATACTCCTCAGGGAATGCAGTTCCTGAATATACATATCAGTTCTCAAAGGGCAGGAAACATAATGGAAAACCAACTTTCTTTAGATAATAGGAGTTTTGATTACAAAAGTGACTTCTGATGGTGAGAAATATGAATGTTCATTGAAGAAAAAATAATTAAAATACATGACTTGCTATAAATTTAGAATATGTGAATTCTAGACTTGAACTTGGAATGTCTAGGTCCCAGTTCTGTCTCACAAGTGGGCTCTTGAGTATGTCACTTAACAGATCTGAGCTACATTTTCTTAATTTGTAAAACAGAGAAAATCAGGCCTTCGCTACCTACCACACTGATGATTGTGAAACCACATAATATATATGGAAGCACTTAAACTTCAAAGCTCTAAAAAGATATAAGTTTCATATCATAACACTCAAATGGCAACTCTCTCATAAAGCGTACTTACTCTATGGTCACGATTACTCATAAAATTATTCATGAGAGACTAGAATATGATATAGAAACAAAGTGTCCCAAATTCTCAGTGGCTTCATAAAACAAAGTTATATTTCTTGCTTATGTTATACATTCATTGAAGTTGGCAGGAGATGCTGCTCTGCATAGTAACTTAGAATCCCAGACTAACAAAATCTTCATCATTTTGGGATGCTGCTATATTGAGAAGTAGCATAAGAATTTGCTGCATCACTAGAAGAGAAAGCACGTGGGGAACATGCGCCCACTCTTACCTGTCTCAGATCAAAATGAAACAGGTCACTTCTATTCACAGCCTACTGGCCAAAATTTTCTACATCATCCAAAACTGTAAGGGAGACTGTTTCTGGTTCTCTGGCTTTCAGATTCAGATGGGGACTTGGTCCTCAGTCACAGGTGTTGGACAGGAACAGCACCACCAGCTTTCCTGGGTCTCCAGCATGCGGATGGCATATGGTAGAATTTCTAGCCTCCATAGTCCCATGAACCAAACCCTCATCATAAATATCTTTATCTGTATGTCTATGTGTATTCTTACTCACCCCTTCCCTCAAGTGCATCAGGGATTTGACTGACTGAAGTTGTTCCATATCTCACTGATGCTAACTATGTTCATTTTTAAGTTATTTCTTTCTTATATTTTAAATTTTGTATAGTTTTTTAAATATGTTTTTATTGATTTTTTTTAGGGTGCGAGAGATAGAAACATCCACATGAGAGAGAAACATCAATCGATTGCCTCCTGCACACCCCCTACTGGGGATCGAGCCCGCAACCCAGGCATGTGCCCTGACCAGGAATTGATCATAGGACCTGTCAGTCCTTGGGACAACGCTCAGTCCACTGAGCCACTTTGTCTGGACAATTTTGTATAGTTTTTAATACTGTCTTTTAAGTTGACTAATTTCTTCTTCTGCTGTTTATCCCATCTAGTAAAATTTTCATCTCAAACTTTGTACTTTTCATCTCTAAAAGTTTAATACAGAACTTTTAAAAATATTCTACAGCTCTACTTAGATTTTTGAACATATGAAATATAATTATAATGACTTTTAATTGTCTTCACTGACATTTTTGACATCTGTATCAATTCTGAGTCAATTTCAATTGTCTGATTTTCTCCCCATTGTGGGTCATGTTTTCCTATTTGTTTGACTTTCAATTTTTGATTGGATGCCAGACATGAATTGCACCTTATTGAATGATGGAATTTTTATAAATATTCTTGAGTTTTATTTTTATATGTCCAGTTTATTTATTATTATTATTATCATCTATTATACTGGACATTCAGTGAGCTCTTAATCTGGATCCCATGTCCAAGAGTTCTGAGAGATCTTACTTGTATTTATTTGATCATTTTATTTTCTTTGTTTTCTAATAACCGTGCCTACAATTCTACCTAGTCAGATGTTGGACTTCCTAGACTAATTATATGTGTGTAAAATCTCTTTCTTACTCTATGAATATTATTTTTATTGCATCTTGTTTTCTTTGAATACAATATCTGCTCACAGCTCTCTGGGAATATTAAATACAATTAAAATTTTGGTTTAGCCTATTTTCATTTAGTCTCCTGTACTCTGACTTATTTGTTTTCTCTGTTACTATTTTCTGCTTATATATTTTGATCTTTGCCATTTATGTTATGGATTTCTTCATATATCTGTGACTCTTAACTCACCATTTATATTTTAAGGATGAGTGTCTGAAATGCTGACTGGATGCTTTAAGTGCATGGGCAAGATTGTTGCATTTTAATGAGAGATTCCCAAATGCCAATATATGTAAATGTTTTCTCTCGCACTGGTCAGCTTCCACAAAGCGTGCATCAGTCTTCTACTTTATGTCACAAGCTCAAGCCCAGCGACCAGCCTTCTAGTGCTAAATGGAAAAAGGAGGCTGAATCTCAAGATTCACTGGGAAGGCTGCATCCTCCTGTTTGCAGTGTAGTACTTCACCTTACCATCCGCTGCACTTGGGATTCCCAGGGTCAGAGTTCACCTCTCCATAGACCACACATCCTGTCTGTCTTCTGCGGAGATAAGAGAAGAAATATTAGGTCTCAGAACTCCTAATACAGATCATCAACCAATTGTCTTATATTTGCCCACTTTACATTGAAGCCTTCCTGTGTGTGTTATTTTCACTTCCTTTCTGGACTTCTTTGCTGCAAATTATCTTATTTCCCATTGGCTTCTCTCACTATAGGTGTTAGGTGGTGGCTTTCTCCATTCCGCATGTCTATATAATTTCCACCTTCCCAAATTTTGTTTACATCTCTATTCTTCCGTTGTCTTCACTCCTGACCTTTCTGTCTTTGTGTACTTATTGCATTATTGTAATTTCCCTGCCGTTTGAGGAGAGAGCAGAGATGTATGTAAGTTCAAGCTTTTCTATTTAATTGTTAATTATCATTTTAAAGTTAAGAACATTTCTTTTTCTGTAAACGTCCAATTATTAGGGGAAAGGTAAATGGATACACAGGGAATACAAAAAAGTAAAAGAAGCTAATGGGCATCTGACACACTCACACGTGCATTTGTGCGCACACGTACCTGTGAGAGAGAGATTAGAGTCAGAAAGAATAAGGCTTTTGTTTGATTACAGTCATACTTTGCCTCCTTGTTTACTGTATCCACTCAGGGCGAGAGCACCGCGGTGGGGCTGGTGCTCCTTCACATCTCACATGTCTCTGTTGCAGTGGGACCCTCCCCTGTCCCAGGGAGGAGCAGACACTCAGGCATGGTGAACAACAGCCCCTTATCTGCCTGGTCGTGGTGATGCGCTGGGGCTGAGCATGTGTCCTCAGCAGAGCCTCAGCAAGGTTTGCTAAGATTGCCAGAGAGCCCGGCGTCCCTGGAGAGGACCTATGTATTAGAGCTGCAACAGACTTTACTACAGAGGGGGACACATATCTGCAAGCGGAGTACATCTTAAAAGGTAACAAGCATCCATATGGGGAAATATGAGCTAGATCCTGAAGTCAATGTTTGAATTCCGGTCACCAGTAACATGTGAACCATAATGTTCCTAGACTGTCTCGCTGTTGCCCAATAAACTCCCTTGGATTGGATTTCTGGCATCCAAAAGAACCCTAACTAATTCATTACGCTCTACTAAAGAAGCTTCCAGATTCTCAAAACAAAATGATTCTGAATAGAAAGGAAAGAAAGTAAATACTAGGAAAAGCATCATTAGACTGGATAATGTTAAAAAACACAGGTAAGAGAAATTTGAAACCCAAGTCCATGAGCTTATGTCAGGTCTTCTGTCCTGGCTCACGGGAGTGAAGACACTGCAGGAAGGAATTATTAAAACCAGCAATAGCTTTTCAGGAATGATGGTGACGATGACTAGAAGTGGGGAGTGAAGAGAATGCTGCAGTGTCGTGTCATTAAACTTGACATATACTTGGACAGGAATCTAGAACAACTTATTAAAAGATCGCTCGTGAACACTTAGAATGGAAACTGATGATCACTTGAAGCCAGAATAACATCAGGAGGAATACATTAGGTCAGAATAAACCATCATTATTTTACATTTTTCTTATAGGTAAGATGGAGCTATACCTGGGAAATAATATTAGATGACCATTTACATGATTAAATAATGTGGCCCAAGAAGAACTTAATAAAAATTACTAAAAACAAACAAACAAAAAACCCTCACCCCCTGACTGGAGATCTCTAGGGGCATACTTCAGGATGCACACCTCAGTGTTTCTCCGTTAATGAACGTTACCACAGCCCTAATGACATACGGATGTCTTGTTTACGAACCTTCAATGAGACAGAAAATCTATGGGGATGGAGTCAGGGCAATAACCGAGAGCACGCCTCACTGACCGCGCACTGTGGTCCAGATGCTGTGCGTGCGTCGGGTCAGCGAATGCTCACACAGAGTATTGGGTGCATGTTCCCATTTCACAGATGAGAGAATCAAAGCTCGAACTGGATCTCGTAATGTTCCAGATCCCTAAAGTGTCAGAGTTAGAGTTTAAACATGTCTGGTAACAAAAATGTTTGCTTTTAAAAGTGTGTGTTCCCCTTAAAATGGAGATGAAGTATACAGACAAGATACATTCTCTGTACTTAAATCTAAAATGATAAGCAGTATAAATGGAAAGCAGAGGCTTGAAGTGGGCAGTAATGAAAGAAAACAATATGTTAAAATGGTTTTGTGATTTTGGTTGATTGCAAGCTCACCAAAGATCAACAGAGTGATTGATATAAATGCCAAAAAAGTAATGCTATTCTGAATTGACCAGAACACACTGTGATACCACGTGTAATTGTGGTACCACTTGAAGCTATGGTATAAGAACCAATGTAATATTCTTTAGCATGTTTAAACTCATTTAATAGAAACTGAGTCATCAGAAAAAGAGGAAAGAAGAACTAATATGAACTTAAAGAAGGAAATTAATATATACGGTATATAGGGTGGACACAGGTATGTTCTCCAAATATGGGAAAAGCTATTAAGCAAAAGAGGGATTGAAGTCATTCTACACTGATCCAGAATTATGATTACAATGTACTGATTTCAGCTCAAAGGACTGCAGATAGAATTTATTTTAACCCAATTCTCTCATTTTACAGGGAGAACATCCGGCTGCAGGAAAATGATTTGTTCATGGAGATATTATATGTTGGTCAACTTGACGCAACAACTCACATCCCAAAACTTCCTATTGTGCAGGGAGTTTTCCCACTACAAATGGATTGTTAAAAGGGAAAATCACTTAGGACAGTGCCCTCATCTAAAGCCATTGCCTTTGAACTTTCTAGTCAATGGGGCCCAGAGTTAAAAAGGAAAAAAGTAACATTAAAAATAACTAATGAAAAATAGGTTAACTGAGAGATTTTATCTTTAGATGGTAAATCACCAAATTCTATACTTATTTTATTGTTCCATCAAAAAAAAAAGAAAAAATAGATCTTATAGTGTATCTGAAATAAGGGAGATGATAGTACTTGGTATCTTCTACTCAAGCCCCTGGACCTCTGCATGCCCAAATCATTTCCCCCCCGGGACCTGGAGCTGTAGGACTGTCCTCCCCTTGAGGCCACATCTAGGAAGTCATCCTTCCGATCTGCTCCTTAGTGTGGGAGCAGGAGCAGCTGAAGGCAAAGCAGCGAAGCCATGGCTCAGGACACACCCCCTCCACTGCTTCCCTCCTTCTGAACATCAGCTGTTGAGCAGGGGAAAGAAGCCAGAATTATCTCCAGCTGTTTCCCAAGCTGTTTTGGCAGAGAGTCATAGAAGATCAGACTCCCTAGGCATCGTCTTGAGTAATGTTGGTGGATCTGTAGGTTCGTCTCCACAACCATACCCATATGGTACAGAGAAGAGACAAATGGGCTTGATCTCTTCATCTTCCAATCTCTGTACCAAGAAAGCTTTGCAAACCCTCCCTACCAAGCTTAAAATCTCAAATATTTGCAACCATCACCAATACTTAGTGACCCTATTATCAATGTTGCCACGATTTTTCATGCTTTTGTAGTAACTAAAACCAACTGGAATTGCTTTTGACATGAGATACACTATAAGAGAGAAAAGGAATCAAAACAATTGAAATCAAACCAGCCGGATTTTTTTTTTCTTTTGTAATTTTTTTTTCCTTCTGTGTACTATACAAAAATTTACTTTGAATTTGATCACAGAAAAGTTATCTTAAGCAGTAAGTGGTATGTCATATTGCAAAGTCATTTGCAGTCATTTGCCAAAGTTGGTTCCATGTAGATAGCTTAAAAACGGTTGGGGGCCAGACCTACAGTTGATGGCCTAGGTTTCTCCTTGTAATCAATCAGAACAAGTAATTATATTTATTTTGATGTTCTAAGTATCTGTGCACCTCCACCTATATCCCTAGGCCTCATGTGCCTCAAGACAATTTTTACATAATTGGAGAAAAAGTTCCCCAACACCGTGGTAATCTCCCAAAGAAATACATCAAAAGATCATTGTTCAGTGTATATAAATTCATATGAAAATATAAATCACATGGTTCCTTACAACAAAGAACACTTTGAAAGAAGAGCATGTTTGATGAAAGTGTGTATAGAAAGAAAACTAGTCAAAAAATGCAAATGAACCAAAAGTTTATTGAGAAGTCAGAGCTAAGAGAAATGTTAGTAACTCTTAAATTATTTTCCTTTGAGGGTTTTTTTTTTTCCAAAAGGATTCAAGACATCTCACATGTTTTAGTGCATGACTGTATTCTTGCCAAATCTAACTTGAAATATTATATTCTAAATATACATGTCACATAATCTTGAATATCCTTTCCCTTACTTGAATGAGGCCTGGCCAAACATTTTTCTGGCAGTTATTATGTCTATAAGAATATACTAGAATATGATAGAGTTAGCCAAAAAAATTAGTAGGTTAACTGCCATATAAGAATACAAAAATACTTCTTTGGTCAATATTAGCAGGCTTTACAAAACAGGCTGTATAACAGACATTATTTGACCTGAGCCTTTCAAAAGCACTTATTGTTAAAAGAAAATAAAAGGTACCTTTTGGAAAAATACCACTGTGACATTCATTTACCTCTTTTATTTAATATAATGAGAAAGAAGGAATTTAAACATGCAAAAGTAAAGAGGAAAAGTACATTCATCTGCACTAGAAACACATTAAGTTTTCATTAAACGAGAACACTTGCTATCCTTATGCTCATTTATTTAAAAATGTTGGTATTCTGCATCTGCATGATTTTTATTTTTTAGTTGTCTTATAGCACTAGCTAGGAACTTTTGTTATCATGTTCAAAAGAAATGGTAAGAACATAAATCCTTGTCTTGTTCCAAATAGTAGGGGCAAAGCATTTAATCTGATTATGTATGATGCTTGCTGGAGACTTCTTAGAGAGAGCATTTATCAGGTTGGGAAAATTCCCTCCTATCCATCATTTACTGAGAGGTGTTTGTTGCTGTTGTTGTTTTTAAATCATGAATAGATATTCAATTTTTTTAAATGATATTCCTGCATCAATTGAAATGATCTTATGGTTTTTCTCTATTACTATATTAAAATAGTGAATTATATTCATTGATTTTCAAATGTTAATCCAGCTTTGTGTTCCTGGGATAAACCCTACTTGATGAGGATGTATTATTTTTTGCATATATTGTTGGATATGTTTTGTAAATATTTTGCATGAGGGATATTGCCCTAGAGTTGTTTGGTTGGCTGGCTTAAAGAATTTATTTTAGAGTAATTTTAGGTTAATAATAAAATCATAAGGAAGATATAAATATTTCCTTATGATCTCTGCTCCCAAACATGCATAATGTTTCCCATTATTAGAATCATTCACCAAAATGGTACTTTTTTTTTTCACTAAGGATGAACCTATATTAGCATATCATAATTGTCCAAAGTCCATACTTTATCTAAGGGTACATTCTTGGTATTGTACATTGTACATTTGTCGCAATGGGTTGGGACATATATTCATTTCCACCCACACACACACACTTGGCAACCATTGATATCTTTATTGTCTCCATAGTTTTGCCTTTTCCAGAATTTTATGTTGTTGACATCATGTAGTAAGTATCCTTCTCAGATTGGCTTCTTTTACTTAGTAATATACATTTAAGTTACTCCCATAGTTTTCCATGGATTGATAGTTTATTTCCTTTTAATGATGAACAGTATTACATTGTCTGGGTGTAGCAGTTTATTTATCCATTCACCTACTGAGGGACATCGGGTTTGGGCAATTATGAATAAAGCTGCTATAAACCTTGTGGTGCAGCTTTCTGTGTGAGCATGTATTCAGCTCCTTTGAGTAAATACCAAAGCGTATGATTGCTGGGTTATATGGTAAGAGTAAGTATAGTTTTCTAAGAAAACACCAAACTGTCTCCCAAATTGGCTGTAACATTTTGTATTCTCACTAGCAAGGTATGAGAATTTCTGTCATTCCATATTCTTGTCAGTATTTGGTTTTGTCAGTATTCTAGATTTTGGCCACTCTAATATGTTATATAGTGATATCTTATTGTTATTTCCATTTGAATTTCCCTGATAACATTTGATGTGAGACATCTTTTGATCTTTTTATTTGCCATCTGTATATCATCTTTGATGTGGTATCTGTTAAGGTCTTTCGCCCATATTTTAGACTGTTTGTTTTTCTATTGCTGATTTTTAACAGTTTTTGGTATATGTAGGATAACAGTCCTTTATCAGATGTGTTTTTTGCAAATATTTTCTACCACTCTGTGCTTTTTCTCTAATTTTTTTGATACCATATTTTACAGAGCAGAATTTTTATATTTTAATCAAGTCCAGGTTATCAATTATTTCTTTGATGAATCTAATCTTTGGTATTGTATCTAAGAGAACATCACCATATCCAAGGTCATAATATTTCCTGTGTTATATTATAGGAGTTTTATAGTTTTCAATTTTACATTTAGATCTATGACTTTTTTTTTTTTTTATCCTCACCTGAGGACATTTTTTCCTTTTTTGTTGTTGTTGTTGTTCAGATAGAGTGGAAAGGAGAGAGAGGAAGAGAGAGAGAGAAACATTGACGTGAAAAGGACACATCGAGTGGCTGCCACCCGCACGACCCAACCAGGGCCGGGGACAAACTGCAACAGAGGTACGTGCCCTTAGCGGGAATCAAACCCGGGTCTCTGTGGACTGCATACCAGCGCTCTAACTGCTGAGCCCAACCGGCCAGGGTTAGATCTATGACTCATTTGAGGCAAATTTTGTTAAGGTTGTAAGTCTGTGTCTAGATTAACTATTATTTTTTGCATATGATGCCCAGTTGCTCCAGTATCATTTGTTGAAGACTATATTTATTCCATTGTATTGTCTTTGCTCCTTTGTCGATAATCAGTTGATTATGTTCATGTGGGTCTATCTTCTAATTCTCTATTCTGTTCCACTAATCTATTGTTCTTTTGCCAGTGCCACACTGCCTAGATTATTATACCTTCGTGGTAAGGCTTGAAGTCAAGCAGTGTCAGTCCTCTAGCTTTGTTCTCCTTTAACATTGTGTTGGTTATTTTTAGTCTTTTTCTTCTTCATATAAATGTTAGAATGAGTGTATCAGTGTCCACAAGATAATTTATTGGGATTTTCATTGGGATTACATTGAGTCTATAGATTAAATTGGAAAGAACTGACATCTTGACAATTTTATCTTCCATGAATATTGAATAGTTCCCATTTCTTTCTTTTTTTCTTCTTTTTTTTAAATCCTCACCCGAGGACACTTTTCCATTCATTATTTAGATAGAGCGGGAGGGAGAAAGAGGAACAGAGAGAGAAAAACATCAATGTGAAAAGGACACATCAAGTGGCCGCCACTCGTATGACCCAACCAGGGCCGGGGACAAACTGCAACCGAGGTACGTGCCCTTAGCGGGAACCGAACCCGGGACTCTCTGGACCGCAGGCCAACACTCTAACTGCTGACCCAAACCGGCCAGGGCCTATTTCTTTCTTTTTTTAAATATTTTCATCCGTGTTCTAGAGTTTCCCTCATATAGTTCTGCCTTTTATAGATTTTGTTAGATTTATACTTAAGCATTTTATTTGTGGAGAGAACAAATGTAAATGATATTGTGTTTTTAATTTTAAATTCCACTTGTTTATTGCTGGTGCATAGAAAAGCAATTGACTTTTATATATTAATCTTATATCTTGCCACCATGCTATAGTTGCTTTTAGTTTTAAGAGGTTTTTTGGTGAGTCTTTCAGATTTTCTACATAGACAATGATGTTGTCTGCTAACAAAGATAGTTTTATATCTTTCTTCTCAAACAGTATGCCTTTTATTTTATTTTCATGTCTTATTGATTAGGAAGCACTTTCAGTACGATGAAAAGGAGTGGTAAGAGGTGACATCCTTGCCTTGCACTTGATCATAAGTGGGAAAGCTTTGAGTTTCTCACCATTAAGTATTTTATTGGCAATATATATTTTTTTTTGTAAAATAGTCTTTATCAAGTTGAAAAAGTTCACCTCTTTTCCTAGTTTACAAAAAATTTTAATGACTGGATTTTAGATATTTTCAAATGCTTTTGTTCATCTATTGATGTAATTGTGTGACTTTTCACTTTAAGTTTTGATGTGGTAAATTACATTAATTGATTTTAGATTGTTGAACCAGCTTTGAATACCTACAACAAATCCCACTTGATCTTGGTCCATAAATCTTTTCAGATGGGTACTAGATTTACATATTTTTGGATTCAAATTATTAATATTCTGTTGAAGATTTTTCCACCAGTGTTCATGAGAGATATTGGTCTGTAGTTTCCTGTTCTTGCAATGTCTTTGTCTGGTGCAGTAGAGTAACGCTGTTCTCATAGAGTGAGTTACCAAGCATTCCCTTTTCTTATAACTTCTGAAAGAGATTGTAAAGAATTGTAATATCCTCCTTAAACATTTAGTAGAATTCACCAGTGAACCCACCTGGGTCCGGTGCTTCCTGTTTTAGAAAGTTATTAATTTTTTAATTAAATTTAATTTTTTAAAATAAATATAGACTGATTCAGATGTTTGTTTTTTACTTGTAATGTCTTTCTTTGATTTTGGTATTAGAATAATGCTGGCCTTATAAAATAAACTGGAAATTTTTTTTAAATCTTCACCCACATGTATTTTTCCATTTATCTTCAGAGTGGAAGGGAGGGAGGGGGAGAGAGAGAGAGAGAGAGAGAGAGAGAGAGAGAGGGAGGGAGAGAGAGAGAGAGAGAGAGAAGTGAGAGACACATCAGTTGGTTGCCTCCCGCATGACCCCAACCAACCAAAACCTGGAATTGAAACACAGCCAAGGCACATGCCCTTGATTGGAATCGAACCCACAACTCTTTGGTCTGTGGTCTGACGCTCTAACCGCTGAGCCAAACCCGCCAGGGCAAAGTTGGGAATTATTTCCCCTATCTATTACTATTAGTTATCTACAGCTGCATAACAAATTACATAGACTTAGCAGCTATAACTAGGTCCTTATCTGGGTCCTCTGTTTAAGGTTTCACAAGGGTGCAAAGTGTCAGCCTTCTTCTTCTTCTTCTTCTTCTTCTTCTTCTTCTTCTTCTTCTTCTTCTGCTTCTGCTTCTGCTTCTGCTTCTGCTTCTGCTTCTGCTTCTGCTTCTGCTTCTGCTTCTGCTTCTGCTTCTGCTTCTGCTTCTGCCTCTTCTGTTGCTGCTGCTTCTTTTCCTTCTTGTTCTTCGTGTTTCTCTCCTTTTCCTTCTTTTACAATCCTTTAGTAATTTACAAACTCTTCTTAGCTAGAGTGCTATATGAAAACAAACTGCAGGCTGAATTTGACCCATGGGCCATATAGTTTGTCGACCTCTGGTCTAGGACTAATTTTGCTCCACAGGTTAGAAAATGCACTACTCAGGACTCTCTACTGAATATCCTATATGTTAGGAGTTCTTTCCATTTTGTTCTTTTCCAAACTATGAGCGCCATGTGTAAGCTCCAAGGATTGTCTGATTCATTCTTTCTGGGCCTTTTCTTAGTCTCATATAGTTTCTTCATATGCATGTCATGATCAACACTCAGTTGAAGACTACATAATAGATCTCTCTCTCTCTCTCTCTCTCTCTCTCTGTCTCCAGAGAAATAGATTCTTAAAAATTATTCTTTAGACCATTAATATACAAAATAAATCATATACATATATGATTTATTTTATAAATAAATTACATATATATCCTCAACTAAGAAAGAGAGAAACATTGATGTGAGAGAAAAACAGTTCCATTGTCTCCTGTATGTGACCCAACCAGTGTTACCACAACTTAGGTATGTGCCCTGACCAGGAATCCAACCTGTGACTTTTCAGTGCATAGGATGATGCTACAACCAAATGGGTCACATCAGCCAGGGCTCTCTTTATACATTTTTAAGTCATGTTTTATGAGTAATTCTAAATATATTTTCCCCTTAAAATAAAACACACACACACACACACACACACACATCTTGAAAATCCAGCAGTCCAGAGGTAAAAACTTTTAAAAACTAAATTATTCTTAAAATTTCTAATAGATCTTTGAAACTTTGCTCAATCACATAATTTGTTGATATAAAGCTAATATACCAATTTATGCCATGCTTGATTCAAAGCTAATTGTGGCATCTACAAAATAGCGTTATAGGAAATTGCATATAACTCTGAATATGTAGAAGCCCATTATCAAATAGCAATAACTATACTCATTTTCCTAAGAAAAATATTAGTTTTAATAACCATCTTTCCCATAAATTTAAATGAGAAGTAGACATAACAAAGGTCTTTGAGTACATTAACATTTACAAGAAGCTTAAATGTCCAATTTTTAATGTCGAACAAGTTTTATAAATAATGAGATGCAAGAATCATTTAGTTACTAATTATAAATTGTTTACACTATTTTAGACAATAAATTAAGTAATTAAATCAATTATCATAGCTTTAATTCTGTGCTTTTCCAAATATAAATTTTTAATTTGTTAAGCTACAGATGGTCTTGGTTTAAAATGCACTTTTTATATGATAAACAGACAGGCAGATATTAATCTGTAACCTACCTTCAATGAAACACACATTCAGAACAGTATTTATAAAAGCACTGAAAAATTACAGAGATTCTTCCATGTTCTCTAAAACCTATACTGCTGTGTGAATCAAGACAGATATATTTCAGGACTTCTGGTTAGTGCTGCAAGGTATAGTAGTAGATGAGAGAGAAATTACAACACTAAAAACCGGTATTCATTTGCTTTAATATTTCAACCAGCTTAAAATTAAATCTAGCCTTTTCTGATACCGGGGGGGGGGGGGGAGGTAAGTATAAAAATGGGCTAATATTTATTTCTGGAGGATATAGTTGAAAAGAGCTCATCAAGTCTTTCTTGCAGTATGGTATGGAAGAAATGGTATTGATAACATAGAAAACATTTAATTTTATTCTAGATTGTCATTATTTCACAATAGTTAAGCATTACATACAATAACATGATAATAAATAATTTTTTTTACATTCGAAGAAACTTGTTATGATATCTGCCTTTCAGGAAAAGATTGTTTAGGCTGTTACCTTCTAATAAAAAGTTTTTTACGTCTTTTCTTATATTTGGGCAGTTTGAAGAGAATTAGCACTTATCTAATGCCCTGTCACTTGCTAAGTTTAAAAGTGCTTCCAATAACACATAGCTAATTTAACCTAAAACTCCTTTTTTAACCTTGAACTACCCCAGGCACACTTTCCATCTGGAAATGATGATCAGAGTTTGTGGTGGGGGTGATGATAGAAGTACTCTGGCTCATACTTGAGTCCATGGCTTCAGTAGGAAACCAGTTGAGTTTTCTAAGCAAGCATCTGCTCAAGCACCCCATTCACAGCAGGCACCCCAGGGCCTAAATATGTTTTCTGCTTCATTGTAAGCAAAAGAAACATTAAATATTATTGACGGTAATGGAGTAGTCAATAATAACTTTTACCACAATGTTTTGCATTTTTCTTACATAACTCACTCTCTGTAATTATTATAGGATTGAATAAATCCCACCTTTCACTTTTTTTTTTTTTTAATTCACCTGATGTATGGGATACTTGTGCATTACTTCAAATCCTCTGGAGCTCAACATTCTTTTCCCAGACACTCCTATGATGTCACTTCTGTATCTGCTTTGGCTCCTTTTACTTAATTCAGCCTGACAGTCCCAAGGTGAGAGCATGTCTGGACTCTGAGAACAGCAAGGAGCAGGTTGTAGTTAGAAGGAAAGCATGTGGTCACAGAAAAGTATGAGGAGAGGAGGTCAGCAAGTTAACAGGGTAGAAGACCAGGTAGGCCTTTGTGGATCATTGCAAGGACTTAGTGTAACATGATCTAACCTACATTTCCAGAAGAATCGGCTACTGTGATGAGGATGGATTGCGCAGGTGATCAGGAAAGACAGAGTAGAGAGAGCTGTTGAAATCAAAGCAGTATTCCAGGAGAGAAATGGTTATGGCACAGCCCAGGGGTACCAGAGGAAGTTTTGCAAAGTTGGTTTGATGCTAGATTATCTTTCAAATATTTTTATAGAAATATTCAAACAGAAAAAAAAATGAAAAAAATTTTTAGTGAAGACCTATATACCAACCATTAGATTCTGCAATTAAAACTTTACATACTTTCTTTATTATATATTTATTCATGTATCCATACTTCTATCCATCTGTCAATTTTTATTATTTTTTATGCTTTTCAAAGTTGCAAACATCAGTACACTTCACCCCAAATACTTCTGCATACATATCACATAGTTCAATATTATTTATAGTATCTTTTTTCTTTTGAGGTAAGATTTATACAAATACACAAATCTTAAGTGTACCACTTGATAAATTCTGACAAATTATATATCTTTGCAACTAAATACTTATAAAGATACAGAACATTACTAAACTCCAGGAAGTTTCCTCATGTCACTGTCCAGCCATTCCTGACCTTATAACCAAAGTCACCACAATTCTAATTTCTTTCACTTAAGATTAGTTTAGCTTATTTTAGGACTTCATGTAAATAAAATAGTATAGTATGTACTATTTTGAGAGTACTCAGAGTAAAGTTTTTGAGATTTATATGCATTATTCCATATACCAGTTTTTTTCCTTTTTAGTGCTAAATAATATTCCATTATATGAATATAGTATAGTTTGTTCATATGTTCTCCCATTGATAGACAACAGGGAGTTTATAGCTTGGAAAAATTATAAATAAAGTGGAATAAACATTTTATACAGGTGTATCTGTGGAAATATAGATATTTTTTTATTTCTCTTTGGTAAATACATAAGAGTATAACTACCAGCTCAAAGGATAAGTATATGTTTGGTTTTATAAGAAACTATCAGATATACTGTCCAAAGTGTTTGTACCATTTTGCATTCCCACTAACAATATATAAGAATTCCAGTTGCTCTACATCCTCGCCAACATTTGCTGTTATCTATTCTGATGGGCCCATAGTAGTATCTCAATTTATTTTAAGATGCATTTTCCTTCATTTATTTTCAAGGTCATTTTTCTTCATTAATCCTCCCTAGAGCATTACAGATTATAGCTCTCTCTCTCTCTCAAATTTGTCAGCATTTAAGCAATGTACCTCATCTACTACCTAATACTGTTGTTTAACTCTTGCATTAAAACAATTCTTGTTTCTGCAATGAGATTACATGTGCCTGGAGTGTAATGTCTTCATTCTTCCTCTGTGTGTGTTGCAATACCTAAGACACACTGGGCTCCGAGTAACCACTCCAAAAATGTTGGTATATGGGACAGAAGTAAAAATCAAGCCTTGTGGCTAAATAAATTGTGATACATCCATATGAGGGAATGCTACTCAGAAATAAAAAAGAAATGAGCTAACAAGCCATGCAAAGTCATGAATAAATCTTAAATTTATATTACTAAATGAAAGAAGCCACGTACTCTATTATTGCATTTATATGACATTAGATAAAAAGCAAAACTATACATACTATGAACCAGGGGTTCAACAAGGAGGGTAGTAGATGGGGATAGTTGAAGCACAGGAGATTTTTTAGGGTAGTGGAACTATTATGTATGATACCAAAACAGTGGATATGACTTCACACATTTGTCAGATCCATAGAATTTTATAACAAATACACTAAAGTTTAATAAACATAATCAAAAAAATAATTTAGCAGGTCAGGGTAAAATACAGACTATGACAAAAGAATCTAACTGCATTAAAAACCTCACTGAGGTGGGTAGAGGAAATAACTTTGGAAATGCATGGAGTCAGGCAAAAAGATGTGCACATAAGCATTGTGTTTTACTTGATAAAATTGTTTCCCATTTGGAATGCAAGTTAATAATTCTCAAGCTACTATATATGTATCCTGGACTTGAACAATTAATGACTTTGATGATGAATGGTGGAAGCTAGGATACTCACTGTTGGAGTAGGAGGTTATAGACAAGCAAGAGTTGGGAAAAAGCTAGAATAAATCATATTATAATGGATCAAAGTTAGAGTCATCAGTATAAACTCATGTTTAATTTAATATAATTACAGACACTTACATATAAAAATATTTATAGGTATGAGTATATACACAAATATATTTTCTTGCTGTGTCAGCTAAAATGACCTACAAGCATTAGCAATCCAAAAGCAGTGAGCCGAGCTTGCATCCAAATCTTGGTCTCTAATACTATTCTCTCATAAAATAAACTAGGGCTCCTTTGGGGAAAACCTGGTTCTAGGATTTGGGCAGGAAGTATACAAGATGAGCCTGGGACAACTTGTGCTAAAAGTGAAGTGTTTAAACACACACTTGAGGAGAAAAAGTCCTAGCTGCATGGAAGGCAACTGAAAAAACTCCCAAAGGGTAAAAGCTAGAACAATTTTAGCAACAAAAACAAATAAAGTGCATTGGATTATAATCCAAAATATAAAATAAATATCATTGGTTTTATAAAGGCATAAGTAAATAACAGAAAAAGTCAATAAATCAGAGAAAATAGACACATCTCCCATTCAGAAGATTTTGAAACATCTATGAAGATATTTTGTCTTCAAAGACATAGACACAGCTCTCTACTCCTAAACTATCGGCTATCCACAGTGATTTCCCTCCAAAGAGTCCAGTGTTGAGAGGGGTTGGGGAGAGAACAAATTTACATTAGAGAAACCTGACAGACACTACTTCAGCCAGGCGATCAAGTTTAACATCAGCAGTGGTAAATCATATAAAAAATATGTACCCCTTGATGGGACATAAGGAGAATGGTACTTTGTTTCTGTTGTATCCCCTCTACCCCCCCAAAAAACATAACCTCAGTCTAACCATGAGAAAAACATCAGACAACTCCCAGTGGAGAGGCATTCTAAAAATATCTGACAATGGTTCTTCAAAGATATCAAGGTCACCACATGCAAAGTAAGTTTGAGAAACTGTCACAGATAAGAGAAGCTTACAGAGACATGATGCCTACACATAATGTGTTGTCCTGAATGGGATCCTGAAACAGAAAAGTGATATCAGGTAAAAACTTAAGAACTATGAATAAAATATAGGCTTTATTTAATAACTATTAATATTGGTTTACTAATAGTGACAAACATACTAAACTAATGTAAGATGGTAATAATAGAAGAAACTGGATACGGCATATATAGAAACTCCGTACTATCTTTGCAAGATTTTTGTAAATATAAAACTATTCTAAAATGTTTTAAAATATTATTTAAAACTGAGTGGATTAAAGCTGCCTGTACCAATATAAATACATCTCACAAATAAGACAATGAGTGAAAAATAACAAAACAGAAAAGGCTGAATGAATAATGTATAATACTAATTATCTAAATTATGAAAACAGATTTGTACCTGGTACAAGAAATCAGGAGAATGGTTACCTTTGGTAGCATAAATAGTCTTAGAGAATATGGTTGCTAATTCTAAAGTACTCATGACCCTCTGTATCTTGATCTGAATGTTGGTTACACTGGTTTGTTCAGTTGGTGTCAATTATTGAGCAGTATACTTATTAAATGTTCACTTCTATGTATGTATATACTTAAAATGTCAATAAAATTTTTTAAATTAAAATTTTATGCCTGTTCTGGTTATCTTCAAGATCCCCACACAGAATTATATTGCAACTTTTTAAAAGTGTGATTGCTGACTTTCAGGAAAAATGTTCTTCAAGCCTATTAATATCTACTGAGCTACCTCTGAATCATTCCATTTTAAAAAGATAAAATTTGTCTTTAAACCAGAAAAAATATGAATGGCCTCATTTTCACAGGAAATAACCACAACCTGTAGGTCAAAATAGATCAATACTAGGTTTCTTCCTTTCTCATGAGGGTGTGAAATTTTAAATCTTCAATGTGATATAATTTCTGAAAAAAATATATCTAGTACAAACTATCAGATAAGATACAAATCTGAGCTTGGCCAGTGTGGCTCAGTGGACTGAGTGTAGTCCCATGGACTGAGAGGTCTTCGTTCAATTTCCAGTCAGGGCACATGCCTGGGTTTTGGGTTCAATCCCCAGTGGGGGATGTGCAGGACGAAGCTGATAAATGTTTCTCTCACACATCGATTTCTCTCTCTCTCTCTCTCTCTCTCTCTCTCTCTCTCTCTCTTTCACTTTTTTTTATTGATTTGAGAGAGAGAGGAAGGGAGAGGGAGAGAGAGAGAGAAACATTGATGAGAGAGAACATCGATTGGCTGCCTCCTGCATGCTCCCCATGGGGATTTGGCCCACAACCTGGGCGTGTGTCCTGACCAGGAATCGAACAGGAGACCTCTTGGTGCATGGGTCAACACAACCACTGAGCCACACTGGCCAGGCTCCCTTTGTCTCTCTCTAAAAAATCAATAAAAACATTTTTCTAAAAGATGCAAATCTAATTTCCAATAACCCAATAGAAATATTTGGTTAATAAAGAGCTATGAAAACATAATAGTTTCTTATATATTTCCAATTATGTCCTATAATTCAAAACTTTACTCATCCTTGGTCTAGTAGAGCAACATAAGGACTGAAAGGATTTTAATATTTAGTCAAGAAGTTTATGTATAAATAAAAAATAATTAATATTGACAGTAAATTATTTATTATCACTTGTTAAAACATATAAGTAAAACCACTAATGGAAAACATTGTGGATAGTTATGCAGAAGGACATTACATGCTACTCAAATGTACAATTTGCCATGTTAACTAAATCAGCAGCTTCCTTTATGGTAGTGGTGAAGAAAGGGACATGTCAGTGGCCAATACAAAGTTTAAAAAATCCTATCACATACATATTTAACCTTTCCTAGACTCTTTGATGTCAACAAACCTGTCATTTGAAAATGCCTCGGTTTTGCTGGCATATCATCAATTGATGTCCAAGAAACAGATTCAATTATACTATTTCACTGTTTATCATTTATCCTCTTTTCTCCCCAACCATTAACAAAGGAGTGGTTTGCACTGTTTAGTCTCTCGTTAAGATGGGATGCAAGATCTAAACCCCCAGGGCCGGTTCTCTCCAAAGCACTCTGTTTAGCCTGCTGGTGAAATTACAGTATGTGGTTTAAAAAAGTCTTTGAATGTTCATCTTTATTCAAATATATGTCATCTTCAGCCAGAGAGGATTTGGGAAAGTGCATTGAAAAGAAAGTTCTTGACATTTTTACAACAAAAAAAGAATAAAATAAAATGTTTAGAATTCAATATTTTTTCAAGTTAAATTATATTTGACTGGTTGCCTACTGCTGATAACTAACTCTGTTTACTGATCAAAGAATAAGAAAAATTGATTTATAGTAATTTCATATATAAGGAAATAGATAGCAAATTAATAATTTTAAAAATTCTCCTCTAACTGCAGATATACAGGCCACAGAATTGGGACTTAAAATTACACTGTAGGTCAGAAAACATTTTAATGTCATTTCCCATAATTTTGGTTACAAATAGCATATCATTTGAGATCCTTCACCAAAACCTTGCCGCTTAGATTCAAAAAAATACCAACATTTTGTTCCCTCCCCAACCAGTCATTAGAGATCCTTCTTTAGACCAAAAAAGTTCTTCAAGTACACTAGAATCACCCGTCAGTGTAAAAATAAAATGTTCATCTTTTTTATCTCCCAAAGACATACGCATATAGATAAGATAGTGATTAAAAATAAGAAGAATCAAAGTTTCTTAGTTCTTTTTCGAAGTATTAAGTAACTGTTGCTTATAGAATTTACACCTACACAAATTTTAGTTTTCTTTTAAAAGAAGTTGAATTAGTAGATCATGACGACATGTCTCTCAACTATAGTGTCCATTGAAAACAAAACCATACTTAAATCCCATTTTGGTCATTTTTCTTTTACAAAAGTTTTGTGTTCCCAATTATCACCTACACAGGACTGTTACAGTATGTAGGTTCATATAAGGACCACTCCTGTGGATTCAAGTGAGCTTTTCCAAATAGTGTTTGGCTGCAGAAAAGTTTCGAAGGTCAAATAAATTTGGGAAATACCATATATTAGTTTTAATTATTGAGGAGTCAAAATGGATATTAACATAGGCTTTAAGAAATAATTTAAAAGTAAAATCTGGTTAATTTTAACTCCATGTCTCAAATTTAGAGGCCCACCGAATTCACATAAGTGTGTGTCTATGTATGTGTGTGTTTGTGCATGTGTGTGAAACATCCCATGGAAATCAGTGCTTCTGGGCACTCACTAAGGAAAACAGCTTAAGGCATTAAACTCCTGAAAGCCACCTTTAGAATGTAAGTAGCACACACAATTAACTTCCATGTCCTTAATGGGTGGAGCCAGCATGGAAGCCCAGGTGAAGGTCCTTAGATGGCCAGGAGAAAGCACTAAGACAATGGGCATGTGGTTTGGGCAGGAGTTTTAGTAAATTATGAACCCCTTAGAAAGAAATCAAAGAAGAGATTATTCGAGAAAATGCTTTGCAAGTTCATCATCTTTCCCAGAAATAACCCAATTACTTACACATAAGGAACACTCATTATCCTTTGAAAGAAAACCTCTCCTACTTATCAGAAGTTGAAAATGTACATTTTAGATAAGAAAGCCTTCATTGAAATATTTTTAAAGATTGGATTCTGAAGTTATTTCATTTGAAGCTCACAGAGCAATGTAAATATACTACTGTGTAAAAGCAAACTTTTATGAAAAAAGCATTCAATACCAGAAATATAAGCAGTTTACAATCCAGGCAGAATGACTATAATAGATAGAGACTACTTACTTTTTCTGTTTCCCTTTCCTCCTAGGAATACGACTAGACAATATTTCCTAGCCTCACTTGTAAGTAGATGAGGATGTAAATCCAACTTCTGACCAATTGAATGTAGATGGATGGATGTAGACACCAGTTGTCGGCTTGGTCCATAAATCCTGCCCTAGGATTGACCGCTCATTTCACCCCTTTGATGGTTGGAGGTGAAGGATTCAGCAGAAGCCTATGAGATCCAAAAGGATAGTAGCACAAGAAAATGGAAAGAAACTGAGTTCCTGAATCAGATGGAAAGCCATCCCCAAAGCACTTTTACTGAAAGCTGTGTGAGTAAGAAATAAACTTACATGATCTTAAACACATGACATTTGGCATTTGTTGTAGCAACTAGACTACCCCAGTTCATAGAATGCCCAAAGAAGAGATTAACAATTGCATAGAGTACTTATTGGTCTTTTTGCAAGAACTGGACCTTTGAGATATTTATCACAATAAACATACAAAGCACTTTACTTTGAAAAGTACCCTTTAAATATGAAAGAATATTTACCAATCATTAAAATGCAACATCTCTTTAAATCTAAAATATCAATATCAAAAAAAGACTGTTTATTAGCACCTGACAGCAATAAGCAGAAGGTTGTTGAATAATGTTAAAAGGGCCACATTATGTGGCTTGCTGTATTATAAAGTATGAATGAGGAACATAAGGAGAAATCTTTTGAAGTTATATATTTTATAGTTATAAAAATATGAACAAGAGGAAGAAGGCTTTATGGAAGACAGAATGGCGATAGTAACAGAAAGAAATAGCAGCTGGAGAGACCTCTAAACCCCTCTTAACTAGCACATTGGTGCTTCTGTCACCTAGAAATAGGCGTCAGAGTGACCTGCTATAGGTGTTATTTTCCAGGAATCTAAGGCACATGGTTTCTGTAACTTGTTTCTTAGGATTTACCCTGGTTAGGATTGGGGAAAGTATACTTGGCTGCTATAAGCAAACTGTGGCTAAAAACAGATTTCCCACTTCTATAATAGTCAATAGCTTCATATAATCAGGCAAGAGACAATTATACCAAGTCGGTTGGAATTAGTCTCTTTCTGCTCTATGCTCCAATAGAACTAAGTTAACACTTCTGTGCTAGCATTCATCACTTTGAGCATCCATGGTTAACTCCATGAAAAGACGGAAGGTTCCTGGTGGTCAATTAATTGCTGCAACTCCTAACTTAACATATCCTGACAGCATTTACAACTCCTTGCTTAAGGAAATTGCTTTATGAGACTTATGTAATATGCATGTTTCTTTTAAAATGATGAATATATAACCCATCTAAAAATTTTTCTTGGAAGAATTGTATCAATTCAGTTTTCACAGAAGGTGACCTTCCAAGGAAGACTATGGCAGTTGCAAAAAACTAAACATTCAATTCTTGAAATGATACTTGGCAAGGCTGACAGTGTGCAAAGACAAAAATATATCTGGATATGTATTGTTGAAAAGAATCTTAGATTTGTAGAAAAGGTTCTTAGACTTGGAAAGGGCTCCAGGACCCCACAGAAAACTAGGGTAAGGCTGTCTTCCTCCAGAGATCAAATTCTGATGATATCCACATTACAGGCATTAAAAGAAATGGTAAAAGATGGCTTCAAATAATTTCAATGGTTGAAATGAGGACTCCTGCTCTTTCCAAGTATAGTAATATCTAACACTTCTTTTGCACTTCGTGGCTACAAAAGTTGCCAAGGGAGATTTTTACAGTGCCATTATATCATGCTGTCTGCTTTGCAAAGAACTGGAATCATCAGACTGATTCATCTCATGCCAGTTGCTGATGTTATAATCCCACAGAAAATGACTAAAATTTAACACATTTTTACACAAAGATTTACCACTGAGCAACACTCATCATCTCTTAAGTGCATATTTTTTAGTCCTTTACAGAAAACAGTCCTCAGCATCACACAATTAAAGGCCAGGAAGAGCGTATTCTTCACAATGTCCAAGTTTGTGAGATTTTGGCTAGAAGAGAAGAAGAAAGCATTGCACTAAGAGAGAAAATGAGGTGTAGCATTTTCATTTTATCACATGTTAAATAAAAGAGGCTGTTTCCATTGGAAACTGTGACAAATGTTAACCTGAATTTCCTGTGTTACTTTTAAGTTGCTTGGAATTGGCTTTATATACACACATATTTGAGGTGTAGACTATATTAGGCACAAATTATGAATTAGATCCAAATAGTGAAGCTTGGGCATCTTTTTATATAACCAAATCACTATGAGATAGAAGATCTGAAACGCAAATCCTCTTTTTTTCAACTTTGATCTTTCATCAACCAAAGTACTACAAAATAAGGACAATGAAACTAAAACCACTTTCCTCTCAATGGAATTGGAAAACTAGAAAGACGAGAGAGAGGTAGGACAGAGCTGTTTACAAGTGCGTAGACGCATTGTAATTTAGACTCAACTTCCCTTTCCAAATATATTTTCCATCTGCTTTTGCACATATGCTCTCTTTTGACCAGGCTGGTCTATCCATGGCCCTTAGTATTCCTTTCTTACCCTTGCCTGTACTATCTTAACTACTCTTATCTATTTATTTCATTCTTCACTACCCAATATGAGACAAATATTTGACAACCCCAATTTGGAGTGAACACTTTTTTCCTTTGAAACTTGATAAACAGACACTCTTGCCTCACTTTGGGTAAGTTACTTGACTGTATTCTATAGAAAAGGAGGTACTAGTACCAGCTTTTTGGGATTGCTGTAATAATTAAATGAGATCATTCAAGGAAATGCACCTACTATAGTAACAGGAAGATAGCAGCTGCTCAATACATGCTAGAGAACTTAGTTCTTATATTTATAATCACTTTTTGATGACCTCAGTGAATATACCCAGGCACTGACATATAACATATAAACAGAAGCTATTTTTTTCTATATTTTTTTCTCATATCTTTTTTCACACAGATCCTAGAAAATATCTATAAATTGGGAAATACAATAATCTTATCTTACTTTTATACTTTAAAATTTCAGACATCAGGTTTCTCATGGTATCAGTTTTCTGGGGTCCATTTGTCCTTCAGAGGCACTGATGATTCAATTATCTATTATCATTGCCAAGTGCAACCGGCACAACTACCTCAGACCTATAGCTTAGCCTCTGAGCCAGGTAGGTCCACTTTATGTATTCCCAATACATCACCAGTGCATCTTGAAAGTTCATGTTTACTCTGACAGATTTCTTTCCCCGGCCACATGTCCTTGTCACTCTTGACATCAGTAGTTGAAAGTGCTAAATTCCCTAACTCCAAGACAATCTGCAGTTTCAGGAGGTTCCAATACCTTGTAGTATATTTATGAAAGAAGGTGCCCTTATAATTAAAGTGTCCCCACAATTAAACCTACAGGAATCATTCACTCAAGCCTCAAGTCTCTTTTCATCTCTAAATAATTACAAAGGCCTTATAACTTTAACTGGTCCCAAATGTCAAAATATTTACTTCTCATTTTCTACACATCATTTTCCTCAGAAAAAAATTACCACATTGCTATGTACTATCTAATCACTTAATAATTGGATTAATATACAGCAGAACAAGTGTGGACAAGGAGGAATAAGAGAAGTTTTATATGAAGAGCATTAAAATTGATGTGCAAGAGAAGGAGGGAAGAATTTTAGAGGAATGTCTTTGGGTCTGGGAGATGTGATGGAATCTTGTGATCTGGTGGAGGACTGGCTGGAGAAAAGAACAGAAATAGTTTATTTATAGAAGGAGGCAGAAAGGTGGAGCATGGGGGAAAGATGAGGATAGGTGGTTAGAGCTTGTGGAGGACCAAACAACCCTTGCATGTATTGTTGGTAGCATATATTAACTATAAAACAGCCAAATAGCTGTGCATGGACAGACTGGTTTACATCAGCTGGCGCCCTATCTAATTGATGTCTGCAGCTGCTGTGGTCAAAGCCATCTCGTCCTACAACTAAAGGCGATGTTAATGACACTTCACCAGGGCCCTTCAGGTGATCTTATCTTGTTGACCTTGCCCTGAAGATGCTCTCGCCCTCTTTCAGAAAGTGCACTTTTCCCATCAGCCCACCTTAAACCCTGCTTGTATAGTGGTGTTGGTTTTGCCCACAGTTTTTAATAAAAACACCTTATATTTCTCATTTCTTGGTATAAACTTCAAAGAATATCCACAGTCAGCTTGATAATTATTAAATAACTCAAGTTTATATAGCTCACATAACCCTTTTTTACATCTGGAAATATAAAAGGCAGTTAATACATACTATGTTGATTATGGAATATAATTTAAATTGCCAACTCCACTTACAAATAAAGGCTAACTCAGCCTGTTCCTTCATAGAAATGAATTTGAATCAAGTTTATATTTTCAAATAATGAGAGATCAACAATTAAATTTAGGATGAATTTAGCTTGATGTAATGAAGAGTATGTAATTTCAAGTTAAGACAG
Source organism: Molossus molossus (assembly GCF_014108415.1). Taxonomy (NCBI): domain Eukaryota; kingdom Metazoa; phylum Chordata; class Mammalia; order Chiroptera; family Molossidae; genus Molossus; species Molossus molossus. Next base: position 55,167,523 of record NW_023425346.1, read on the forward strand.
CCTGAATTTGAAGTTTAATGCCATCATTCAATAATTCACATGATTCATCCCCAGGTGTACCTTGTACATAAAACAGCAATGATACCAAGCTCATAGGGTTAATATAAAAGTCAAGTGAAGTAACATCCATTTATGAGGGTACTTGACATGATCGAACTCACAGTCCTGACCAACCCCTCCAAGAGACTTCTCTATTGGAATATCATATGGTTGAGTCTACTTTGTCAGCAAATTTTCTATATACCCAGCTGAAAATTTAAATGATTTCTAAGAAAAAGTTGCAAAATTATTATGTTAAGATATTTTCACTTTTGACAATGGAAAATCTCATTTGTTCCAAGCCTAACTTACAACTGTTCACTCCATACTTTAGGATCTGACAAAAGAGGTAAAACATTTCCGGTTCATTTGGTCCATAACTCTGTGTGTCCCTTACATGGGCAGAGGCTTTCGAGTAACTGTATGATATTGTCTCAAAGCTGTTGGGCTCCTATTCCCTAAGCCCCGAGGGATCCTGGGCTCTGCTTCTTATCAGAAGAATCTCTCAAAGGTGAGTATCCTGTCAACCAAGAACCATGAAGATGAGGCAGCTTGCTGAGCAGAAGTGGACTGGCTAAAATTCCATGTGCATCACTTGGAAATCACCTATGACAGAGTCTGGCAGACATAAAACATAATAGTATTGCCTTCTAAAATTTAGTCTTTAAAATATGATTAAATCATTAGAGTACAGACCAACAATAAATACTGCATGATGCTTATGACACAATTCCTATTTCATCAAGTTTAATGGAGAATTTCCAAGCAAAAAAAGAGCCTTTAGCAACTGAATCAGAAGTCCATTGTGTTGTCTTACAATTTTCCTAACTAAAAGTAAAATAAAGTTCTTATGTTTCTCTAAAGTCTGAATCAATGCCTTTTAATTGGCCATTATAAAATATATATTAATTGTACATAATTGTGCGTACTCTTTATTCATATCAAAATTTAACCCTCCCAACATCAATGTGTTACAGGAGTTGCAGGAGGAAACACCAGACTGGCTATTCTAATTCTATGGATGAGGAATACGTACTCTTAAACCTTCCTCTAGGTGGACAACAATTACCAAGAGAAATATTTTGATGTAAGAGCAGCAGGAATGGGAGAAACATCTGTAACAAAAATAAACTAATTAAAAAATTTTTTTAAAGAGGAGCAGAAATGGAAAGAAGATGAGTAGAAGCTCACATGGTAAAAATAAAAGGAAATAAGACGAGCCTACAAATTATTATAATACAAGGCAGAACATGGTATATCACATGGAGGCTTGAGATCATATCCAACACAGGTAACAGGACAGCTTCTTAGAAGAGATGAGATTTGAGGTAAGTCTTAAAGCATAAACCTAAGATGCTTCATATTTCAACACAAATGCAGTGGTATAGAAACAGGTCTTGACTCTCTATTTGAACATATGTTAAGTATACAACATGGGGTTCATGGCATACTAGGGATTTATGGATTAAAGATATGATTTAGCCATGTTCACTGAACTTTGTACAGGCCTTAAATCATTAGAAAGGAAGCATAAATATCACTCGTGGCATCCATGTCTTTAGAAATGATAACAGAAGGAGACCAGATTTGGGGCCATGAGCATACAATGCAATATACACATGATGTATTATAGAAGTGTACACTTGAAACTTATATAATCTTACTAACCAATGTCAGCCAGATAAATTTAATAATAAAAAAAAAAGAAATGATAACAATAGGAGTTTTCTTGCAAAACAGTTTTCTCTGCATGCTTGTTTATCTTAATAAGCCCTCTGACAGACAAATGCCCTGTCAACCTTGTTTCTCTTTGTTTGACAACTGTTAATTAGGCACAAGTATTGTTAATATGACGGGGAAAGTTCTCAAATAGCTGGATTCTGCCTGTTCTGCATGCGCGTGCAAGGCACGCAGCTGTTTCACTTTTTAAATTCCAAGTCTAATACAGGCCTCAAAAAAAACAGAAAGGAAAACTGGATGGTTGGGTGTTTCTTCAAATAAAAGTCCAGAGCTCAAAGGCAAAATACTTGAAGACAATGTACAATAAGGGCTTTTTTTTTCAAATCATATAAAAGCTGTTTTATGAAATTAAGCTGGAAATATTATAAGTGGGAAATGACCACAGAATAAATAGGAACCTTTTAGAAAGGGAGCAAACATGTGTTATTTATTTTCCTAGTAAACAGTAGTGGCAGATTCAATCAGCAAGAAACATTGGATAGTTATGACCATTTTAATCATGTAAAAAATTCATAACTTATGTTTATGGTGCATTAAACAGTGTCTTCGGGTTATATTAAGGAACGTGAATAAGTCCTATTTACCCATCGAGCGGAGATAAGAAGGGCCGGTTCTCCTGCGTGGACGGCAATGCGAAGGGACACAGAACATTTCAGCATCTCTGCTGCTACCTCTTTTTACTCTTTGAAGACATATGGAAATAGTTACACCCAATTGCATAAAAAATATTTAAAACTATAAAACAGTTCCAAAGCATGTACTGTGCCATGTTTCATGGGGAGAGAGACTGCCTTTAGTTCCGTTTTGAAAGGCCTAAAAAGTGCAAAGCAATCGTGCCTTAAGTATTTATATCTACTTAGATTCTCTAATGTTTAAAGTCATGTTGAAAAATGTTAATTTTAGATGTTAATTATAGAGCTGGAATAAAACATTGGTTATAAAATAGCTAGCTGAGGTAAAATCCCTCCATAATGATCAGGTTTTTGGTACTCCCTGTTATTTAAAATACTACCAAAGAAATTCATTACAGGAAAGACACTAGCATGTGGCATATCTCTTCACTTGGGATTTGTATGAATGATACAACTAACTAAACACAGGGAAAACAAATATTTATCTGGTATCACCACTATTCTTTAACATATGACATGTATGAGTCTTAAGATTAAAGATAACATCCTCACAAAAGTAAAGATACCAAGTGTTTCTTAAAAGATGCAGCCTCAGGTTTACTCAGCTCTCAGTTTTATCTCATTTTTGCCTTGAAAAATACTAATAGGTTTTTTGAGGTAGGGATGTAAAATGTTTTGAATGTTAAGAACTATAAAGATTTGGTAAAATATGAAAGGACTCTTTTTATAAGTAAATATTTTCTCTAATCATGAACCAGTTTACACCAGGAAGTCAATATACAGAATTAGATTTTCTTTGGATATAAAGTCAAAAGATCAGTCTCACAAATGTACACTCACCATATTATCATTAGAATAATATGTGCAGAAGAGACTGACCCAAGTATATTGAGGAGCTTGTGTAAAACCGTTGTTGATGTTCTTCTGTCTCTATCCACTAGCTCTTTTTTATTTTATTTTTTTTAATTTTGTTTCTTTATTGATTTTTAGAGAGAGAGGAAGGGAGAGGGAGAGAGAGATAGAAACATCGATGAGAGAGGACATCTATTGGCCGCCTCCTGCATGCCCCCCTACTGGGGATTGGGCCCACAACCTGGGCATGTGCCCTGACCGGGAATCAAACCAGTGACCGTTTGGTGCTTGGGCCGACACTCAACCACTGAGCCACACCAGCCGGGTCCACTAGTTCTTTATTTGTTAATGTTTGTTTCTCTTTCAGTTCTTTTCCTTTCTTTTACCCCAAGTTACCCACATCCCATCATGCACTTCTCAGATGTCAATAATATTTGCTTTTGTACAGACTTTTAACCTACTTTTTCCCCTATTGACAATAGAACTGATCTGCATCCCAAGCCATCAGAAACCTTTCGCCCATTTTCCAATGTAATAGCTGATTGCCTCATGGGTAAATTTATTTTAAGAAAATCACAAGTGAGAAAGGTTTAATGTGGCAGCTTTACATAAATATATTTTTTAATTTTGTAAGCACTTACATCTCAATGCCTACTCTGAACGTCTCTGGTCACTTTACCTGCATGAAGCCCACCTTGCTGCTAACAGTGCAGAGGATGCCATCCATTACAAGATGCACTTTTATTTTAGAAACCACTAAGGAAAAAAATGTTGCTATTTAAACCATGACGTGATGTCTTAATGATAGTCCTATGCAACATATGAATTGATAACATCAGCTCCTCATTGCTTTCAAATCGTTTCATCTATTCCAAAGAATTTGGCAATCTATCCTACCTTCAGTCACAGCATTTGGAGTGTGAGAATAATCTCTTTGCAACTATTTCAGGAACACAACATAACACATCTTCATCTACTGGAGCACATTTTCCTTTTTGGGGGTCCATAAAATCCTTGGTTCTTAATTTGAAAGAAAATATGAAATTCTAATCATATCTATAATAATGTTTCATTGATATCAAAGTATTTTCCACCCAGCAAATGAAGAGCTAGAGTGTCATTTACATCCATGTGAGAGAGAGAGAGAGTGAGTGTGTGTGTGTATGTGCATGAGGTTTTTGGCTTTTTTTTTTTTAACCATTGAAAGCTGAGATTGCAGGACAAACGACTAGCCAAAATCTAAGAAAAGACAGGTGCCTGCTGAAAGCAATAAGACATAACAATGGCTTACCTAGAGCAGATGTAACTGACCAGTCAAAAGAATCCAACCAGGTTGGTTGGAAAACTGGTGGATGCCAAGTGTCCTCTGGAAGAGTGTGAAATCCCTGGGAGATAAGAACATTGAGAGATTCCACAGATTTTCCATTTCCATACTCTTTTGGAAAAATAATAAAACAAGTAAAGATTGTAGAAGGATCTATATTCTAGTGGCCATAAATACAACAAACCTGGACTTTATCTCTTAAAAATCAACAAGACCAACATTTTATGAACAACAAGATGTAATAATTTTATTTTTTTTAAAAAGGTTTAAAAATGTTTTTCTCTCTGAAGCTCCTGTGTCTGTTTTTGTTTGTGTTCTCACTTCCATAGTTTTTACTTGTCTTCCCACTACACCATAGGTACTATATGGACATACGCTTTTATCTCTTAGCCCTCAGCATCCATGAAGCTATCTGGCACAAGGTAGGTCCTCTGGAAACATTACAAAGACATATTCTATTCTTTGTCTTGATATAAAGCAGTGGAGTTTTATTCAAAATGTTATCACTTGTTTCTTACCACTTAAAACTACTAATGCAATAAGGAATCACTAGTCCATAGTTATGACAAGAGAGCAGTTGTTTATTTTGAGTACTATGCAACAATAGACTTAGAAGTAATGAATTTTCAGGGTATGCAGTTCCTTAGAGATCATCTAGTTCAACCAAACCCTCATTTACTGATAAGCTGAATTTCAGGAAGTCTCCATGACTTGCCAATCATTACATAATTTGAATTCAGGTATACAATTCCCTGTAACCCAGGAATGGTATTGTTTAATTGTTGCACTAGAATCAGCCAGAAAAGAAACATAGCTTTTTTAAATCTCTTTTTTGAAGTCCTATGCTGCATCTTGAAACTTGCTACGTAGTAGTGATTTGGAATCACTCTATTTTAGCTTCACCTATTATATGATGATAGCTGATATTATTAACTGCTTATTATGTGTTAAAACTGTTCTAAGGACATCACATTTATCTCCTCAAATAATTTAATAACCATAAACCATTGGTAAATATTCCAACTTTACAAATAAGAAAAAAGAAGCATAGAAAGATTGATTTGACCAAGGTCACACAGCTATTAAAGTGTTGGAATCGAAATTCTAGCCCACATAATTTACCTTCAGAGCCTATGTTTTACTAAGATCATATACTGAATCTGAAAACATCTAATTTTTCAGACATTTTTATTCCTTGTGAAAAAAAATTACTTATAATTTCAAGTTCAATTATTTGTATATCTCCTTTCTACTTGAAATTACTGAAAAGTTTAAAATCTAAATTCATTAGGTATTCACAAATGAATAATAGACTTCACATAATCTTATAGAAAACCAGCCACTATACCAATTGCCATGATACTATGTAGCATACCACCCCAAAAGTTAGTTGCTTAAAACAACAACCATTAATTATTTCTCAGAAAGCTATGGCTCTGCTGAGCATTTTTGCTGATCAGCAGTGAGTTCAGCGGATGTAGGCTCCTTTCGCTCATGTGTCTCTTCAGTTGGTGGATAGACTGGGATTAGCTGGTCCAGGGTGCCCTCAGCTAGGACAACTCTGACCTTTTCTATTCTCCCCTATCCCTCCAGCCGGCTAGGCTGTGTGTATGCTCCTGTAGTGGCAAGAGTCCATTTGAATACATGGAAATACTTTTAAAGCCTCCTCTTATATCAAGTTTTCTCTATCATTGGCCAAAGAAAGTTATGTGGTCAGGAGTAAGATCACTGTGGGAGAGTGATGTCAAACTGAGTGATTATAGAGAGAGATAAAATACTGGAGCCATAAATTCAATCAATCTACCATTTCTGGTTTTTCCTGAGCTCCATCCTCGACTCTATTGCAACAAATCCTCTACTTTGGTAACATTCAAGAAGTGTATATCTCAAGCATTCATCTTTTTCCCTTGAGGAATCTTGTAACTAAAGTGGTATATCCTTAAGGGAATTATCAAATGTCGCCTCAGTAATGAAGATAAATGCCTTATGAGGCTTGCTGTACTACATAACCATTTACAATTTCTTCTGCATATAGTAATATTTAACTCAGCCTTATTTTATGATAAGTAAATGAGCTAAGATAGATGAAAGGCAATGTCTGCAAATATTAATGTTAATTTGAATCATTGTGAATTTACACCTTCTGTAGAACAGTCTGCACATGGTGAGTTCATTTGGTTGGTGAATGGAGCTAATACAGATAGAATCATGTATTTCCTTCTATTTTTTCTGTCCCATGGTGAGAGATATGGGCCCTCATTTAGACCACTCATTATATTAATTACTAGGAAGAGTAGACAAACAAGTCTCAATTTGTAGATTAGTGGATTATTTTAATTATGCAGGAAACAGTCCGTGAGCACTTGTTCTGTCATTAGTTCTGGGCATACATAGAGTCTTGGTCCTGTCCAATTCCCCCGTCAAGGGAGAGAAGGGGGTGGATGGTGGATATGACCGAGACCTTCCGTGGTCAGGGAGGAGATGTTAGATCAGTGGGTTCAAGCGGGGTCTTACACAGCAACGTTCTGGACAGAGCTAGTTGAGAGTCCAAGCAGTTGCCAGGATTAAGTCAGAGTCAAGAGGCTTTGTTTAATACCACCCTCTGGTTTATTGGCTGACCCATTAAAAGGTACAAAATGAAGTCAGACAGAACTTTCTTCAGGAAGTTCCCAGGACAGAGACCCCTATAAATGTTGAAGTCCTAGAGCAATGATCTGAGCAAAGTGCTCCGAGAACACTGAGGATATGGGAGAAAAAGAAAATATAAGAGAATAATCAGTTCATTCCAAATGATGGGGCCTAAGGGCCTGTGTACGCAGAAGGACATAGGGCACCGAACTGTCACTAGGAATTTAAACCTGGGGAAACTTATTACCCACTGTCTTCAAAAGTAAGAATAAGAAAGTAAGAAATACCTGTTAAAGACAACAAAAAAGAGTGTCAATAATAGAAAGGGTCTTAAAGTTTTAGGAAGATGACCTATTCACTTGAGAGGATTAACGGGAGAAAAAATAATTCTTAGAATAAATGGTTTTGAAATACAGAAATAGGAAGATATTCTAGAAGTCTAGATAAAAAGAGAAATTTAGCAACAGAGGAAATCTGCTGACTCTGTTTTGAGCCCAGTTAAGTCTCATAATTGGATGAGTCATTGCCCCCATAAGACAGTCCATGACGTGGACCCAAGGACACAGGTAGTGCTTTGTCGCTATCCCGGATATTTACACACAGCATGGGTGAACAGCACTGGGACATCTGAAGTGACACGCTAGGAGCAAATCAGTCCTTCCGCACTTATCTAACACTAAGAAATGTCAAATCTGGAAGGGAAAGTGCACTTTGAAAAAAATAAGCTAAAAACCACATTAAATCTTAGCATTAAGTCCTTTGGTCAAGTTATAATTTTTGAAATAGGGACTCATTATGAAAATGCTGACATAATTTTAACCATAAAAATGCTGATTATTCACAGTAACATACTATTATCTACTTTTATAACTATATTTGGAATTTTCAAATAATATTGAGATTGGTTATATACTTCATCAAAAGTGACACATATGCATTCTGTTAGTGAATTTTATGTGACACTGGATCATGGTAACAGCTATTAGAACAAGCTAAATATAAGTCCGCTTATCAGAGGAAAAGAAGTCCAGAGATTAGAAATACCTTAAAATCTTACCTTTTGGGATTAGAAAACACAAGCATGACAACTGGAAAAATATCCAAGACCAAAGGAGAACGTGAATTTTCACTTTAAATAGCTTGAATTATATTACAATATATAATTTTCCTAGATATTTTGAAACATAAATTTTGATTTACAGCATTAATTACGCTGCATTTGTGTTTTGGGCTAATTGCATAACTACTTTGTATTTTTAAAAAAACTATTTTTAATACACTATACATTTTAACTTCCCATTTATTTTCTACATTTTGCGTGTTGCCCTTTGGATCAAATGCACTTTTCATACCAGAAATTTTGTTCTACTTTGAGCTATAGCTTCTTTTTTACACATAATCAGATATGTTCACAAAGAATAAGTATGAGATTTAAACGAGTCAAAGGCTTGAAATTTTTGGTGACTTTTCATTCTCAACTGCAAGCCTTGTTCATACCCTGTGTTCTCAATCATAAACACGCCACTCTGAACCTTGGGGAATGTTCTTCCCTTTCTGGCATGACTCTGGACTTTGGGAAATGACATCTTCACCCTTCCTGAGCCTTGACATTTTCTGTACCTTCTGCACCAGACTGTGTTACAGGGAAGTTTGGGAGATGGCGCAACCCCATGCGAAGAGCTGTACCACATGTGCACACTCCAGCTTGGATGCAGAGAATCTGGTGTCCTGTTGCTTCCCTGGACCTCACCTGGGCAGGTAGAAACAAGACTCCCCTGATCACACGTTCAGTTTATACTCTGGCTCAGAGTGCCTAGGCTTGTGAGACTAAAGTCAAGGATTACCTCATCTTCTCTCTCCACATGCTGAGGCAATGAAGACAAAAAGTCCTGCTGACAAGGATTAGGGAGGAGAAAGAAATACCAAGAACAAAAACATATCAGCTAGTACTGCAAATATATCTTCCAGGGGTCATGAATATTCAGATTATGAATAAAAGACTATGGTTACCATTCTTTATAGAATCACAATGCTTGCTCTGAGGGAACACTTCCTCTGTTAATATTCATTCAAATCTTGCTTCAGAACTCTGGGCCCCAATATTCTTGATTCTATTATTGAACCTGTGCCAAAATACATTTACAAACCTACCACGAAGAAGCAGGGTCTCACCGAAGGGCAACGTCCCTCCTGGTATCAGCTGGTGGGGAGAACACTCTCTCTCAGGTCAGAGGACAAGCCTCAGAGATAGAGCTTGAAGCCTAAGGGCAAGATGGGATCTAGAGTGAGTGTGGTTCTCTGGTGGCTTCATTCCTCCTCCTATCTGCTGTGAGGGCCAGGTAGCTATGAAAGGATAAGAAAACTATATTTAGTAAATAAGACCATTTACACCCCTGTACACTGTTCATATGTACTTTTGGTATCTTTAAACATGTAGTGAAACCATCTAGTAGTCATGAGGTGTCTCAGGGAAGGGATTTTGACTCTGCTTGGACTATAACCTCCTTAGAAAGAGCAGCACACCACTGAGGCCAGTATAGAGGTAACTCTGGACAAGAAACCCAACGAACTCGGAAGGTTCGAACCTGCCCTTCTCTCCACTGGAGATTCTCCCTTCAAAAGCACATCTAAGAGCAGTTGTTCTAAAGCCGGGCCTCCTTTTTCTAAATGTAATCACTTATCCTGTACCCCCCCCCAAATCCTGTAACCTTTCCAGGGTGACCTGCCTCGTACCCCCGCTGAGGACACATCAGTTTATCACTACCACCCAAGACGACTTGTTAAATCTCCCTTCTGTAATTGGCACCCTTTTTCATATCCAAATATAAAATTATATTTTAACATGTAATGTGCCTTTTAAATACCACAAGCACTATTCCCTCTCCCACTCACTGATTGAAAGTCTCTGCGATAGGGATTCTGGGTTTTACCTTATTAAGGGTGATTTTAATACTTAGCAGGTCTGCTGTATGTCAGAAATTGGGGACATAAAGTTAAACAAAATGTGGTTCTTACATTCAAAGAGCTCAGAGTCTAGTGGTGGAGACAGAGATGTAAACAAGTCATTAGAACACAATTCCCTGATAGAAGCTACGGGAGGACCGAGGAGCAAGTAACTCTGACTAAGGACCTGGGCAGGATACCTCAAGAGAGGACGTGTAAACTGTGTATGTGTTTTTAATTTAGTTATTTTCTGAGTATAAAAGCTTTAGCAGAAAATGCAGAGGAAAAATGCCACCCAGAAATATCCATGGAAATAGTTGTGTTTTTGTACATTATCTACTTTTGAAAAAGAAATTTGACATATGTATATTATATTTTGTTTTTCTCTCTTAAGACTCTATTTTACAAAAATTTCATGTTATTAAATATCCTACAGGATGATTGACAAGTAGCAGCTTTCTGTAATAACAATACGCATATATAGAGAGAGCACTTACCCTGGGCCTGGTAATTTTCTAAGTACTGTACATACACTAAGCAATTTATTTCTAAAACAATAAAACAAAACAGAACACTGTGATAAAAATTATTAATTAATCCTTATTTTAATACTCATTTTACAGATGAATAAAATAAAGCACACAACAATAGTGTAACTTGACCAAAGCCAGTAAGTTAATTGCCAGTAATAATAATTACTAATACCTAGTACGAAGTAAAGGCAGAACTTAACCCAGGAGTCTGCTTCCAAAGACTATTGTTTTTACTATTAAACATTGTTCCTTTAGCCTACTTTAAACACACACACACACACACACACACACACACACAACACTTTCAAAGCCTGTCTCTGATGTGTTGTTGTGTCTGGCACTCTCTTACACTGAAAAGAACATAAAAATATCAAAAGCCCCTCAGATGTTCACATGATGTGTCCTAGCAATTGCTACATCATGGACTTTACAAAAAAACACTATTACAAATGCAGTATTATTTTAATGAGAAGGCTCATTGTTGCATTAATTCATTTGCATGTTTTGATTATTAATGGTGATATACAAAATGAAAATAGAATAAAAAATAATTACCCTTTGTCCAGAGTACGCACACTGCATACACTACCAGGCCCCTAGTCACTTAGAGCCCTCTGAATGATCAGACTGACTCTCGTGGTATCGCTGTGTTTGTGTTCAAGTCACCCTCATTTTGCTTCATATGTCCCCAAAGCTCAAGAGCAGTAATGCTAGACATGTGTACATGCCAAAAAGAAGCTGTGAAGTGCTTCCATTAAGTGAAAATTCTCAACCTAATTAGGAAAGAAAAACCATTGTATGCTGAGGTTGCTAAGATCTATGGTGAGAACAAATCACCTCTCCATGAAATTGTGAAGAAGGAAAAAGAAATTTGCATGAGCTCTGCTGTGATACCTCAAACTTCAAAAGTTACAGCCACAGAGCATAGTGAGTGCTCAGTTAAAATGGAAAGGGCATTACATTTGTAGGTGTAAATTTTTTAACATTACATTTTTGAAAGATCACATTCATATAACTTTCATTATAGCATATTGTTACAATTGTTCTATTTTATTATTAGTCATTTTTGTTACTACCTTACTGTGCCAACTTTATCATAGGTATGTGTGTGTAGGAAAAAGCATGGTTTATGTAGGGTTTGATGCTACTCATGGTTTCAGGAATCCACTGAGGGTCTTGGCACATAAACCCTCCGATTTAAGGGGGAACTACGGAACCATATGAACACTAATCAAAAGAGGGTTGGTGTGTCTAACTTAATCAGAAAAATATATTTCTGAGTAAAGAATATTATCAGGGTCCAGCTGGTGTGGCTCAGTGGTTGAGCATCGACCCATGCACCAAGAGGGTACCAGTTCGATTCCTGGTCAGGGCACATGCCCAGGTTATAGGCCAGATCCCCAGTGGGAGGTATGCAGGAGGCAGCCAATTGATGTTCTCTCTCGTCAACGTTTCTATACCTCTCCTCTCCCTTCTCTCTCTCTAAAATCAATAAAGAAAAAAAGTAATACATATAAAAAGGAATATAATCAGGAATAAAGAAGGTCATTTCATAGTAGAAATAACAATTCCAAACATTTATGCACCTACTATCAGATTTCCAAAATATCTGAAGCAAAACCTAACAGAAATGAAAACAGTATAAGTAAACAAAGCTACAATTATAGTCATAGATTTTAATTCCCCTTTCTCAATAATTGAAAGAACAGGTAGATAGAAAATCATTATTTAGGTGTGGAAGCTGAAAACAACACAATTACCAATTGACCTAAATTGACTTAGAACACTTCACCTAATAGCAGCAGAATACACTTCTCAAGTGCAGTTTAACACTTATCAAAGTAGAGCACATTACGAGCATTAAAAAAAACACCCCAATAAATTTAAATCATTTAAATGATACACAGTATGTTCTCTTACCATAATAAAATTAAATTTAAAAAATCAGTAACAGAAATATATCTAAAAAATCCTCAACTATTTGGAAACTAAACACACATTTGACCCATAGGTCAAAGAAAAAAATAAAAGATAAAAGTTATAAAGTATTTTAAATGAACGAAAATGAAAACACAATATATCAAAATTGATGGGAAGCAATAAAAGCAGTACTTAGAAAGAAATGTGAGCATCAAACATACACCTATCTGCCTGGGGCAAGCTGGAGGCCTTTTTACATTTTTTTACATTTTTAACAGCCAGATTTTTGTTGTTATTTGTTCGATTCAAGCTGGTAGTGCTTTTGCTAGTACATCTCTCTTAAAACATTTGTGGGTTTTTTATGTATTTGATTCTGGTCAAGTCCATGTACCAAAACCCACACTCACAATTCTTTTTAAGTCACACTTTCTATTTATGGGTACTTGGACTGGATCAAACATTTGTGAGATCATGCCCTTGAGCATTCTAGTGCCCTTTTGCCTTATGAGAGATCTACTAGTATTCACCCTCGTCCTTCTGAATATCTTAATAATGGGTGTTTCAGTCACACCCTTGTTTTGGACATGTCTTACTGACCATGTCTGAGAGCACACCAGATTTCGTTTTTAACCTGAGATTGTGTTATAACACCCAACTGTTATAACTGGTTTGGGAAGAAACAGTTTTATATCTTAAACTTGTAACTCCTGGGTTTTTTACATTTCCTCTAAATTCAGCCAGTTCATACTTTCAACATTCCCTCCTAAATATCCTCATGCAACTCTGCAGGTTCATTTGAAACATTGTCTTCATATCACAGGTGAAAGCTTTATCAAATTTTTCACCACTACAAAACATGGATTGCTATTTTTCCTATCCTATAGAAAAGCTTCTCTATCACCAGACCAAAAGCCTCACCTCCTGGTGTCAGTTTCTGTATTAGCCACCTTTTTCTGCATGTGGAAGATACCATTCAATTTAGTGACATTTAGGACTTATTTCTTGACCATGCATCTGCAGGTGGCTGGGCAACTCTGCTTCAAGAAACCAAATTTTGGTTGGGTTGGATGGCTCTGCCCCACATGTCTCATGCTGGCATCTAGACTGGAGAGACAATGTGTACCCAGGGAGTAGTATTCTCTTAGTTGTATCAGATGTAAAAGAAAGCAAGTCAACTGCAAAAGCATAGTTCAAGCCTCTACTTATATCCATAACATGCCAGTGGCCAAAGCAAGTCACATCACAAAGTTTGAATTCAAGGGATGAGGAAGTATATATCACCTACAGGAAACCCAGACCAAAGTGATGACATTATCACAGTGGAGTGAAGATTTTGGACCAATAATTCAATCAGTTGCAAGGCAAAAGGGGGAAGGGGAGTATAAGGAAGAGGAATAGAGAGAGGCTGGTTGGAGGGAGAAAGTGAAGATAGAAGAAGGGGAGGGAAAGAAGGAGAATGAAGGGAACAGAAGCAGAAAGACCCAGCTTTGCAGGCTGATAGGTAAACAGGCTTTTCAATTGAGGCCTCTGCTTTTTGCCAGCTCTTTCTCTTGTCCCCCATTATATCATTTGTCCCTGATCCTGGAGACTTTTGGGTTCTGGTGAGCATCTAAGGCCTCTTTTCTCTGCTAAAAATCCTCTTTTACATGTTCTGCTTTGCTTTTTGCTTACACTGTTTGATATATCAAGAGGTTTCCAAAGGCTTTTCTTATTGCACAATGTGTATTGTAAGCATATTCACTGTGGGTCTCTTCTTTCTCTGCACTATTCAACCAGGAAAGATTAGGAGCCAGTGAACTTGAAGGGACTCTTCTAAGAGGACCAGAACTGAAGGAGGCAAAGCATATTCCTGGAGGGTATATAAGGCCAGAGCACGAAGCACTTTGGAAAATATATCAAAGATTTCAGATTTTACTCTGTATGTAGGCAAGACCATTGAAAAAATTAAAGAGTGAATTAATAGGATCATATTTGTATTTTAGAAAAATAGTCCTGAAGGTTCCCAATTAAAAATCACAGCCTAAAACCAGACATTTATCTTAGTTCTTTCTCAAATCTCTACCACACGGAATAAAACTGCTGTAATCTTAGAAGATCAAAACGAACGAGAAAGGCAGTGACAGTAGATGGCATGGGCTCCGTTATGGGAGATGGAAAGAAGTTCGACAAGTGGCTGCCGACTTAGCAACTCCAAGCGATTGAAGTGTCAGAAGGAGAAGAAGCCAGTGAGGGGGAAATGGACCTGAACATGACAACCTGGAAAGGGCAGAAAGGAGAATAACCAAGTACCTGGAAATAGCAGGCTGCAAACAAAAACAGGAGACTTTGGTGCAACTTGGAAAAAGTAGAACTTCGACCTCAGATCCCAGTCACCACCCCATTCAGCCGGGACAAACGCCCTCGTGTGTCAGGCAGAAGTGAGAGGGTTGAAAAGGGGAAGTAGCTACTGTCTTGGAGACCCCAGGCAAGCAGACCGTGGCAGTGACGTGACATATGAAAATGAGTGGGATTAAATAAAAATCTATTTTGTAAACAATGGCTTATATCTTCTAAGCATCAATTTAAAGGATTAGAGAATTCAAGACTGTTTAGACAACATAGAAACTAAAAACAAAAAAGATGTAGTCAGTCTCAAATTTGGCAGCAGTCAAGTCAGATGACAACCTAAGACTGTTCTTGGCATGCGACAGAGAGCCATTTGCACCTTAAAACTAAGAAAAGAAAAATTTTTTTAAAAACTTCTTTGGGGAACATTTTAACCTTAAGAAATTTCTAATATGGTAGGTCACTGTGACTCCTGGGTTGCAAATAAAATTTTTTTTAATTAACTTATTCTTCTTACAGATGTTTCTCCACAAAAAAATTTTGAACAAGAATTTTTGGAATTATATTACATAATGCAGATGACCGCCCATTCTCCATATGATTTTAAAAACGTCATGGCCAGAGGTTCTTTAAATAATCTTGAACTTGACAGTTTTAAATCAAGATATCAAGCCTTGATAGGCCCTAAATCATCTAAACATGCAGAAATATATACATAAAATACCACCATGTTTGAATAGATCAATGACCTCTGTTGTGAAAAAAAAAAAGGACAGAAAATGTCCAGTCTGGTCGTTTAAACAGTTTTATAATAACATTATCAAGACTATGACCTCTTAAATCATGATATTAACCTAAAACATAATAGAGAAAGCCTGTATAATACAGAATGAAGCTTTTGAGTTTTGCAGCCTTCAGTTACGAATGAAGCGTGCTAAGGCCTCATCATTGTGTACAGACATCAGTGCACCAGGATGTGCATACATTCCTAGACACTCTCTCCCTGGCCCTCCGGTCTGATCCCAAGGATCATTCTCTTAACATGCCACATACTTTCCCATGTTCATGCCTCTTCTAAGAATTCCCTCCTCTTTTCTTTTTACCTTCTCTACCTGGCCAATCCCTACTCATTCTTAAATCGCTGCCTTTCCTGGCCCTCTTCAGTCAGAGTTAGTAGCTTCTTCCTTTGTGCACTAAAACACTTTATATAGTACTCATGTGCGGCACTTACCACATTGTATTATAATTGCCTGTTGATATACATGTCTCCTCACTACAATGAACTCAAAGACAATGTTGCATTCAGCTTTACAGCCCCAGAGTCCAAAAGACTTTCTGGAACGCAGCAGGTACTCGGTGTCAGATAAGAGGAGTTCAATTATTCCATGATTACTCTCATCATTCTCTCCACGCGTTTTTCACTCAAAACTATGACTTTTTTTTTCATTTCATGGCTATCAATAAAAGTAGCTCATGACTATTTAATTATGAAGCTTTTCTTTGTTGTTTACTTTTTTTAACTTGTGGCACGTCATTCGCTTAATGAGGATCACTAGGTCAGAGCAGTCAACAGAGCTCTCGAATCAGAAGCTCGATGTGCTAGAGAGGAATCTTAAGAAAGCAAGCTTAGGTCTATATGTAAAATTGTTCAATGATTCAGTGTCACTACATCTGTTTGTTCATTAATGATGGTTTCTAAAGAGTTTTGAGACTCTAAAATAGAAGGTACCACATAATTATAGAGTATTATTATATAAGCATGTATAATTAGAGGTTACAGTTATCCAAAGAAAATGTATGGACTCTCTTTTGAGTGTGTGTGTGTGTGTGTGTGTGTGTATATATATATATATATATATATATATATATATATTGCCATATTCAGTAAAAATCTTTTCTTTAGATATGTATATATACACATATATATGTATCGGTGTCAGATAAGAGGAGTTCAATTATTCCATGATTACTCTCATCATTCTCTCCACTCTTTTTTCACTCATAACTATGATTTTTTTTCATTTCATGGCTATCAATAAAAGTAGCTCATGACTATTTAAGTATGGAGCTTTTCTTCAAATATACACATATTTAAAGAAAAGATTTTTACTGAATATGGCATAATATAGTAGAGAGAAAAAAGCAAGAAAAAATATTCCACTTGTTTTGAGGTAAATTTGTTACAGATTTCATTTAGGAACTACTGTATTCTACGAACTGTGCTAGGTATTGGAGGCTGAGTAGTCAGCAAGAGAGATGAGGTTGTCTGACCTCATGGTACCTACAGTCTAGTGGGGGATATGCAAATGAGATACATAAATGAAAAAACAAAACTAAATAAGTATAAATTATCATAATTCCCAGAAAGGGAACAACAACCAGGATGATGTGTTAAAGATTAACAAGGGTAGATTTGTGTTACACAGTGTAGTCAGGGAAGAATTTTCTGAGGAATTGACCTTTAAACCAAGACCTGAACAATAAAGGGTCAGTTTCAAGGGGTCAAGAGTCAGTTCTTAAAAGGCAGGAAAAGGTTGGGCAGTCTAGATATAAGAATAAGGATATACACAATCTCTAAGATGAGAAAGAACTTGGCATGTTTAAGGAATTTAAAATTAAAAAAGTCAAAGTTAGTAAAATATAGTGATCGAGGAGAACAGCAGACTGAGATGAAACTCTATGAAGGCAGAGTCAGATCATGCAGGGTCTTCATGGCCATAAGGATTCTGGATTTTATTGTGTAGGAGTAAGAAAATTTTTAAATGTTTGGAACAGTAAAGCCACATAATTTTATTGGCATTTTTAAAAGATCACTCTGACAGAGATGTGCAAAATAAAATTGAAGCAGCAAGAGGAAAAGTGGTTATTTTTGTTGTCCAGGTGTTCCAATGGGAGGTGATCATGTTTGGACAGGTAGTGAGAGATGTAGACAGAAGCAGATGGATTCAAGAATAGGGTTTGAAAGTAAAATCGACATGGCTTGTTGATAGGTGAGAGGCAGAAGTGAGGAAAAGCACGATTCCCTCATCTCAAAGGAGGAAGACTGGAGGATGGACATGTCAGAGAAGGTGACCATGCTAAGATAAAGGGTTCATTTTGAAGTGCATGTAATTTGAGATGTCTGTGAAGTATCTGAGTAGATGTGGGAAAGATGTGAGCCTGAAGTTAAAGAGAATCTAGGCTAGAGATAAACACTTAGGACATGCAGGCCTTTGGATGGTACTTAAAGTCATGAAAGGAATGAACTTCCCAAGCAGATGTAGAGAGAAGACAGCAAACCCAGGGGAGCTCCAGCATGTGCTAGTCAGCTGGCAGAGGGAACTGAAAAGAAAGAGCCGGGGAAATATGAGAAAGACCAATAGATTGTAATGTCAGTAAAATCAAGAATGGTGGATGTTTTTGCAGAGGGAGAGCAGTCAACCCTACTGAACGCTTCTAAAAGATTAAGTCGGATGAAGATAGAATATTAACTATTTTTTGATAGATTTGCCAACACAAAACTTACTATGACCTTGACAAGATCAGTTTTCATTTGAGTGGTGGAGGCAAAAGCCATATTCAATTGAAGAAAAAGTAATGGGGAAGCGTGAGGGAGGTAGCTGAGTTTATCTATGTTCCAGAAATTAGGGAGTAGCTACATGGAGGGTAAGGGGTGCTTGCAGAAAGAGAAGTTCTACAGCACATTTGAATACGAGTAGGAACGACTCACAGAGAGGGTAAATGGTTGATGTGGGAGAGGGAAATGGGAATAATTGAAGGAGAATATTTGAAAAGGTGAGAGGAGATATGTTCTATAGGACAAGTAGAACAACTTACCTTTGTTAGGTAGATGGACATCTCTACCATTCTATCAGAGAAAAAGAAGAGAAAATCAATGTAAACGTAAGTAAATGTAGGTCATTTAGGGGGCATTTAGGGCATTTAGGGATGATGGGACATTCCAATAAGATGGCTTGAGATACCTCTTAAGAGGAGTGGGGCTAGGTAGATATTTGAATGTCGGAAGGTAGGGGTATGGAAAGTTTAAGGAAAGAAAAAAGATATAAGAGTCACCACAGGGTATGGCAAAGAGACCAGGGCTGGGGAATATGTTAAATGTCTATTTGATGTTTGTGATCATGAATTAGAGTAAAAATTTGTTCCAATTGCATGATTTTCCCCTCATTATTCTGTTGCTCAGATTTAGACACAGAGAAAACAAATGAGGGGTTTAGACCGGCCTGGAGATTTTCCAGATGAGTATAGTAAGGAAGGAGATGGACAAGGGATTGAGGACATGATCAGAGAGTGATCAATATACTGAGCTTTACAAAAAGAGAAGTGGGGTCCAGCCGGTGTGTCTCAGTGGCTGAACATCGACCCATGCACCAAGAAGTCGCCAGGTCAATTTCTGGTCAGGACACATGCCCAGGTTGTGGGCCAAATCCCCACTGGGGGGCATGCAGAAGGTGGCCAATCAATGTTCTCTCTCATCGATGTTTCTATCTCTCTCTCCCTCTCCCTACCTTTCCATCTAAAATCAGTAAAGGGAAAAAAAAATAAGAGAGAAGTGGGTCTAATGATCAGAGTTAAAGTGATGGGGATAATGCACTGGAAGTCTCAAAAAGGACAAAGAGCCCTGGCCGGTTTGGCTCCGTGGTTAGAGCGTTGGCCTGTGGTCCAGAGAGACCCGGGTTCGGTTCCCACTAGGGGCACATACCTCAGTTGCAGTTTTTCCCCAGCCCTGGTTGGGTTGTGCGGGTGGCAGCCACTTAATGTGTCCCTTTTACATCGATGTTTCTCTCTCTCTCTCTCTCTTCCTCTCTCTCCCTCCCACTCTATCTGAACAAAAAATGGAAGAATGTCCTCGGGTGAGGATTAAAAAAAAAAAGGACAAAAAATTGTTACAAAATAAGTTGATGAGCAAATGAGGAAAGGGAAAGCAATTTAAATTACATTAAAATGTTTAAAACCAATATTAGAAAGTGCTGCAGATTTTATGATGAAATCTATGGTACAAGAACAGGAATAACTCCCGAGGCAGAAAAGTCGTAGGAGATAAGGCTGCCAAAAGAACCCAGCCTCCAGCAACCGACCTCCGCTTTACCAAGAAGCCATGAAGAAGCGACGCTGACTTGTCATAATTACTCCATGAATGTTTAAATAGCCTAATAAGAAAGACAAATGTTGGAATATGACATGAAACTTCAGTAAAGAAGAGAAAATGTCAAGAAAGGTGGTAGATTTGTGAGAAGAGATGGTGGGGATGTGGTATCTCACGAGGACATGAAGTTCTGAGTAGCAGTGGGTTGTACAGAAGTGAGATGAATTAAGTGAATAAAGGCCACCAAGAGAAGAAGACACCTACTTCACCCCGTGACCCTGAGGACACGCTTGAGAGGAGCCGCAGAGACAGTGGTTCTCTTAGGTGACATCCGGTCATCAGCGAAGGCAAGGAGAAGGAGTTCTCTTCAAAGTAAAAGTTGAGGAACATGGGTGGTCAACGGTCAGTAGACAGACTGGTGGCGTTGGGGGTGGGGGGTGGGTGAGGTCAGAGTGAGGATGGACACCGCCGTGTCAGGCTGAGACCTGGAGTGGTGACTGAGATCAGGAGGGAATGGAGGCGAGGGGAAATCTCTCTTCGGCTTTCCTTGATTCTGTTTCTTTGACAAGAACAAAGAGAAATTCTAGGACATGCTTGATCATATGTCAGTTGCCAGAACAGCCGCTGCTTTTGGCCGCTGGCAGAAGAGAGGCGTTGAGGAGCAGCAGCACGGAATGTATGGGAAAGCAGATTTCCATTTAACTCAGAGTTGTTAAAGAGTAGGAGTATGGCTGCAGTATATAATGTGTATCTGGATCTCGCTGCTGGTGGCTGTGCTTCTCAGAGGCTCAGGATAATAGTCACCGGTGGACTTGGTAACACTTTCACACTAAAAGCACCATAGTGACTGTCCACTAAGGAAGAGTCCTAGTGGATGACCTGTGTCTCTAAAACAGCCCCATTTCCAGGATCTAGTGATGGAGAAGAAGGAAGAAGACCTCAGGATTTGTCAACCCGATCTCATCTGGTGAAATTTTCAATGGGAATATGTGTCTCTTTCATTTGTCATGCACAGTTTATTTCCCAGCCAGGCCCCAGCATTAGATAGAAACTATGGCACTTGTACAGGCCCAGCCAGGACAACCCTCCCCTATGTCACGTTTGTCCCTAATCCCCAAGGAGCCAGAGGGAGCCAGAAGGATCCAACACCATGGCAGTGAGAAGCTGTTCATGATAGATGCTTGAGAAGAGAAAAGAGGACTCCAATAAACAAAAAAGAATGTGAGTTTTTAAGAACTACTTTAAAAGGAATATATACACACTTCTATACACTTGTTTCTTTCCATGAAAAAATAAAATAAAATGTGTCATTACTGCCCTGACATTAAGATCTCTCTCCTCTCCCTCTTTCCCTTTCCCTTCTCCTCATCCTCTCTCTCCCTCCCTCGTCTTCCCACCCTCCTCTCTGTCTTTTCCTCTACCACCATTCTTGGTTTACAGCTAAAATGTCAGAATCGCATAATTAAAACATAACATAACATATAATATTAAATAAAACCCAACAGCACTGGTGTGAGGAATTCAGGGCAGGGCTTTGTTATGCCACAGACAGGGACAAATATTCAGCCTCATTAAAAGATTCCTTTGATATTTCCTGGGGCCCACAGCAGAAGAAGCTGCCTCTGGGGTTAGGGCAAGTCAGGGTAAATCTGAGCAAGAGAGAGGGATGACTAAATCCTCTGTGTGGCTTTCCTGATCTATGGCACAGCCAGGGGAAGCCGTCACAGCAGGGATGCTGATGCCGGTGCCTGTCCCGGGGTGTGATTCCGCTGTCTCAGAGCCTGGTGTGCAGTCCCGAAGACGCTGTATTCTCTGTTCTCGGAAGCAGCCACTGCTGCGGACTCCACCTACGGCAGCAGCTGCTCTGGCCCAGCCTCTCTTGACTCAAGAGGCAGTTTCTCAGAACAGAGCACATGGAAGGAAGTGAATGTGAGGGAGTGATCTATGTAATTATTTATCCATTTGAATAGGTTTATTCATTTTTTCTTACATTCCCTGGCTGTGGGTTCTGTCGAGTCTGCAGCCCACTAATGGCAGGTGGTTCACCCTTTCCATAAGGCGGCAGTGATAAGTCACTCACCATGGAACAGCAAGGCAGCGTGGGTCAGGCCGTCGATGGGAGGACAGAAGCAAACCCAGCAACAGAAAATGCAAAGAAAACCAATGTGGGCAGGGTGGGGTGATGGGAGGAGAGGTGGGGGGAAATGAAATCAAAACAACTGAGATGAAGACTGGTCTCCAAACTTCTCCACAAGCACAGAGGTCCTGAGGAGGCTGAATGGGTTTCCAGCTGCAGGCTTTGCATGTTGGATTTGATTGTCATCCCGGTGGCCTGGCAGCCTGGGGCTGTGCTCAGCCTGCTTCTGGGCTGGAGACAGGCCTAGATGACAGGGTTGCTTAAATGGAACCATGGAAGAGTGATTACATGGTTCAAGTCCTCCAATTTATTTCATTATTACTGTTGAAGAATAAATATAGAAGGAGAAAAAAGCCACTGCCGACTTTGAAAAGAAAGTCTAGAAACTTCTCTGTGGTATGCTTAGTCTCCCGCATTTACGCCAGTTTTAAGTGCAATTACACATCTGTAAATCTGGTATAAAAAAATGGAGGTAATGCTGAGATAAGATTTTTTAAGTTAGTCTTCCTCAAACTAAATTATTTTGCTGCCAACTTCTTCTATTTCAGTCTTTCCATTAAAACGTCCAACCATTTGAATTCATATTTATACTTTAAAGATTAGTGTTTCCCTCAACCTTAATAAATTATACATTTTCATTAATGGATCTTGATTTTGATCTTTTTAAAGGGAATGGCCAAAACACAATGCTCTGTGATGTCTTTCTGACCATGACAGTCATCTTCACAACTGGCACCAAAACTGTGACTAAGTAAATCAAGCAGTCGCCTGTGTTTATTCGTAAAGGTGGTTCTAATCAAATCGGCCATGCTGAAATCCATTTCAGTAACAGGCAGCAGCTATGGTCCGGCGAGCATTTTGCAGGCACATATACATTGAAGCTGAGGATGCCTCATTTTCTTCATTGTCATTCATTCATTACATTAACCGATGGCCTACTGTGTGCCAGCACCCTGGTAGATGCAGGTTTACCGTGGTGACAAAGACCAGGCAGTAGTACAAGCCTCCCTTGGGGGCTGACAGTCTGGAGGTGGACTGAGAGGGGCTCTGCAGTGCAGAGTGGCGGAGGCCTGGTGGCTGCTGCGGACACCCCCGGGGCTTTGCGAAGACACAGGCAGGACTCCTGACCTGGGCTGGGGCTCAGAAAAACCTTGGGGAGGAAATAACCTCGCAGCTGACACTGGAAGAGAACAGGATTTAACCAGGTAAAGGTGGGCATCGTGGGAGGTGGGAGAGGGGCTGTACTAGCCAGAGGGACCCCCACTTGCAAAGCAGAGAAAAGAGAAGCACCATTGCTTAGGGCGAGCACGGGAGCGCGTGGTGATGGGAACGTGTTGGGGGAAGTCAGAGGAAGTAAGGGGAAGCCAGTGGTCACAAAGAGCTGGGCAAGCCTACTGAATTGTCACTTGATCCCGACAGCAATCATCCTCCAAAGTCTTTCTTTATTATTACCTTCTAATTAAAATGTTTCATGATAAAATCTTTAACTAGATCAAAGTTCTAGAATTTACAAGTTTATATATCTTTTTGAAGAAAAATAATTTTATGTACCCATTCATCTCTATTTTGTCAAAGCTTATGATGTTTATGGTTATTTGTGGCAATTATCTGTAGGATACATTCAATTATTAGGCAAGTGAATAAAACTTGAGTTTACAAGTTCATTTCTAAAATTTTAGCTACTATGGATTTATTTTATGAATCATTTCCCTAGCACCACTCTCTCACTCTCGACGTGCAAATTACAAAATGTTTGGCATCAGATTTTAATAAAAATCTAAAATATTTATAACAGTTACTAATGATTAATGAAAATTTCTTCTGAAACCTCTATGTTAATTATTCACATTATCCTCAATTTTTCTAATCTGAACCAGAATCTTTTCTACTTCCCTTTTATATAAAAACTGATTAATTTCAAAGATTAAATATATGATGAAAATAATAAATTCAGGATGGCTGTTTTTCTCTATTGCCACCTGTTAAATATTGACGGCTGTATGAATTGAAAATCTTAAGAAAAATGTGTACTTAAGAACACTTTGGGAAATAAATCTATCAAGACATCATTTATATTTGAGTTAGAATTACAAAATTGGAACTATTGTAAAATTAAAATTTCACAAGAACATAATCTACATTACTTACAGCCTAATGCCAAGAAAACAACTATACTATTTACAATTCCATATGGAATCAGATGAAAAAGCTAGCTAAGGAAGCAACTTAGTAATCAGTATTAACAACACCATGTTAGGAAGTAATGCATAGTGCTGACATAGAATCATTTTTTATTTTAAGCAAAAAAAAGTAGGGGCATGGTCAGTTTCTATATGCCATATGACTAATTCTTGCCTATTTAGTACTACTTTTCAAAACCAACTTTATAGTACAGCATAGAAGGCAAGTAAGTATATTGGCAAGTAGGATATTTTGATGGTTCAAAAATGTGACTTCTGACAATGAGCACTTCACTAGAACTCAAGTACCTTGAGAGCTGTTAATAGCAATACTTAAAAAGTACCTCTTGCCCTGGCCGGTTTGGCTCAGCGGTTAGAGCGTCAGCCTGCGGTCCTGAGAGACCCGGGTTCGGTTCCCGCTAAGGGCGCGTACCTCGGCTGCAGTTTGTCCCCGGCCCTGGTCGGTTGTGCGGGTGGCAGCCACTCGATGTGTCCCTTTCACGTCGATGTTTCTCTCTCTCTCTCTCTCTCTCTCTGTTCCTCTCTCTCCCTCCCACTCTACCTGAACAAAAAATGGAAAAATGTCCTCGGGTGAGGATTAAAAAAAAAAAAAGTACCTCTTTTACTTCTCTAAATTAGCTTGGCTTATTTCATAATTTTATAATTTCTTACTCTTAGAAAAAAATTATGGGGAAAATAATAACGAACATAGTTACTTCTTATGTTACCTTGTTTAATCATGTACAAATTCCCAGCCAGCCAGCCAGTGATGCAGCAACACCCTTTCCATGGATAAGATGACTTGTCACGGGCACAAGGCAGGAAAAGAACTCAAACTGAGGTCCATTCTCCACTGCAGGGAGCATCCATTCTCACACGATACTATTTCTTAAGTTAAAAAATTAATCAATTACATCTTATTTTGAGTCCTTTTTCTATAGTCAGAAGGAACAATCGTGGGGTAATAACATCCTCACACAGCTTTTTTAATCTGCCAAGAAATTTAAACATTCCTCAAAGGAGCAATTATGTATATAATGTGTTTCTATGTTTCGAAAAAGATTAATACACAAAACATGTTAAATATTTCTTTTACTAGTGAGGGTTAGATTTGGGTACGTTCACAAAAATTCTCATCTGAGTGAAGTTCACACTAGATAGACGTTTCTCTCTTATCTAAGAAAGTCGGGAAATCAGCAGCCTAGGACTGGTGAGGCAGTTCCATCAGAGAGCCAGACACCTATACTTCTGCCTCATTATTCTAGTGTATGGATTATATGGTCAAGATCATCTCATGGTCCAAGATGACTGCTGAAGCCCCAGCCATGACATCAGTGTTACAGGCCAGAATAACACAGAAAGACAGAAGGGCCAAAGACTGAACGCTCTCAGCTGAGAGAGTTCCCTTTAATCAGCCTTCCCGGAAGACTCACTACTTTCACTTACATCTTATTAGTCAGAGCCTTGTCTCATAGACACACCTAAAGGCAGGTGAATAGGAAATAGACTTTTTATTTCAAATGGCCATGTGTCCAGCTAAAAATCAGGGTCTGCTGCTAAGAAAAAAAAAATGGATATATGGCACACACATATCCAAGTCTCTACTATAGCTTTTATGTGCAAAGACATTATAATGAAAATTAACACACACGGAATGTTAAAAGAGATTTAATGAAGAAATTAAGCATTTTTTATCTATAGGATTAGTTCTACAGTTATGCTGGCTTTCAAGATCCCTAAGATCTTGATATTTTATAACTGTACCTATACTACAGGTTCCATAAACCTTCAGCTCCCTTGACACCAACATCTCCTCAAGAAAATGTGTGGACCCCACTCCTTGCACTGACTTGGCAGTGATCACGACTTTTCATTGTGTGTACCCATCGCCTAGCACAGGGCACACCAGCACCAGTCACACCTTGTCCATGACTGATTGCACCTACCTCACTCTCGGTGAGGTATTAGATGCAGGAAAAAGATACAAAGACAACTCACATTCTTTGCATCAAGGACCCAATAAATCTCAATTAGATTTAATTCTTCTAACAACTCTTTTTTAGGTACATCTTGGAGCACAGCATGGGGCTGAGTGCTTCAGACACCAGAGACAGAGAAACGCTGACCTGGCCTCTCAGGGAACTGTGAGGAAGAGGCAAGATGATGTGCGCAGACGTAAACGTAATTCTGGATGCAGAAAGAAGATAGTAAGGGACAATCCATAAAAAGTGCTCTAAAATCCGAGTCCAGTCAGCAAAATACACACACATGCACCAGGAAAGAGCTGTTCTAAATGGCTGAGTAAAAAAAAAAAGATGAAATTCAAGCTTATTTGATCTTGTCTTTGGATTAATAAGCCCATATAGGGAAGGTCTGAATAAGAAGAAGCAACCAAGTTAGCCTAAACTGTGTTATTAACTCAACCAGTGGGATGACTAATCTATCTCTAAATTGGATGGTTTTATAGGGACACATTTAGGTTATACTATGCCATACTAAAAACAGCTATTAAACTGATTAAGGCTAGACTCATTTTCAGGACCCACTGCAAACAATGTTTCGTGCGTGGCGTGCACATAGAGGGGGATCTGTGAAAGGTATCATCACGTGAGCACAGGTCAAAAGAAAGTTAGTTGAGCACCAAATGTGAACCTGCTATGGAATGCTGTGGGTTTTAAAGAAAACGCCATCCTAGGATTTTATAACTAACATAAGTAATGGCAGGTCAAGGAAAAATGGCCTCAGGATCTTTTGCTAATCTTGTCCTCCTTAATGTAGAATGTGCTCACATTTAAGGAGGTATGAAGGTTTAAGGCAATACTTTAAAAAGCCAAAAGAAAAAGAAAAAGAAAGACAAAACTTGTTAAAAGGTTTTAAGGCTAAGCTTTAAGAGATTAAACAAAAGGAAATTGACTAAAAAAATGAAACAGCTGAAGGAGAATATTTAACAACAAATTTTTAAATATGTTAAGACAAATTGAATGCTTAATCGTGAGTCATTCATAGGTAAGCGTAAGGCATGAATCCGTCCTGATCCACTGCCACGCACGCTGCAGCCTGGCTCCCAGCCTCACCTAGCAGAGGGGATGGATTGTTCGCTCACAGTTCCCTACCCTGTCCTCCTCTTGGCAGAGTCCAGTGGTTTTCTCAGTCCCCATGCTACGTGAATTTTCTTTGCTGCAGGTCGGTTCCCTACATATGTCCTCAGGAAAATGCACTGACCCACCCCTTACACGGACTCGAGTGTTTCTTCTCGATCGCCGTCATTTCCTCATTTATATCCCTTTGCCTATTTTAATAAAATTTTTGTTCCATCTTTTTCTTGTTGCTATAAATCTCATGTCCGGCTGCTTTTATCCTTTCCCTGGGTTTCAATGTTTACATCTCTGCTTTGACTTTTAAATCTGCATTTATAACCCCTCATCTTCTGAAGTCCCATCTGACTTTGCAATTCTCTACATAGCAACATCCATACCGTTTCAGATTCAATGTGTCAGAAACTGAATTCCTTTTCATGACTTCCCACCCTCCCATTCACCTGTGTTTCCCATATCAACCAACCCCATTCTTCCTATGACCATGCAAGAAACATCAGGAAGACGTTTCAACACTTTGAGGATCAAACACCCTATCAGCCTCCCTCTGCTGCAGCTCCCAAACCCAGCCCTGCTCACTGTCCAATTTGAACTTTTATTTTGATTTTTCATCTTCAGATTTTCATATGTCCAATCTACCCCTCGTACCCCCACCATGTGTATACCTCAAAATGTTTTGTCTGTTTATTTCCCAGCTAGTAAACCTTATCTCAGGCACCTATAAGTCTAAGCTTTTAATGTGAGGTTCCCAATGTCCTGGTCTTGAATTCCTACGATTTGCCATCTTCTCTCTGGCAAGCAAGCAGGACGTGAACTTCCACATGACCCTGATGTTTATCACTTTATCTACCTTCGCTCAAACCATCCTGTCAGCCTGAAATGCCATTTTCTCTTCTCTATCTCTTGAAATCACATTTAGAATAAAGCTTTTCATAAACAATTAAAGCTCGAAATGTTTTATGGCTCACTTTGCCAGGAAGGACAACTTTGGACAAAACTAACAATGAAATATCCAAAATAAAAAATCTAAACTAGGACAAACCTAACAAAAACATAGAGAGTCGATGTTTTAAATGTAGTAAGTCAATGGCAATAACAACAACAAAAAAATCATCACAAGTAGTTTTTAACGCATGAGTCTCAGCAGGGCCTTTGACATTGTGAGACAGGCAAGGCAGAACATTCAATTGTTCCAAGTGATTTTTCTGACACTCTATTAAAGTCCTATTCTAATGTTTGAGTATGTTACTATGAACTTGGAAAGCAATTAGAAAATTTAAGCAAAATAATTCCCTTTTCATTTGCCACCTTAACCTGATGTTCTCACAAGAAGATACATTGCAGGAAACATGACCCTTTTGTTTATTTGTGTGACTTATGCTGAGTGGCATTGCTATATGAGAAACAAAGCTCAACCGGTCTTCAGGTAAGATGGTATGGATAAAAGCGACTACATAGTAGAAGCTAGACTCTGATCAATGCCACAAAGTTTTACCATTTGACCCAACCCCACCCATTCCCCAGAGTCCCTGGGTCAGGAGATACAATGGACAAGACCTCATCTGCCAAGTGACCTGAATCACCCAAGACTTGGCTGTAGTTGAAAGAGAGACATTTTAAAATATGTATGAAAACCTCCAATTGTTTCTAATTATGTGACTTTCTTACTGATAAACTTGGATCAACAATTCTGCATTAGCAATACAATCTTGTTTCTTAAACTAGTTTTACAGTTCCGCTGAAAAATTGTTCTTATAATTAAATTTTGTCAATTAACTAATCCTGTGAAAAGACTGTCAATAAATTATTATTAATGGCATTAACATCGTACCATGAAGCAATGAAAATATTTAATTTTGGTATCATTTATTCTGCTTATATGTTTATTTTAAATCTTGATTCTTGAACACCAAGGAAATACTAAAATTCCTAGAGGTTTTTTTTTTTAATTTTTATTATTTTATTTATTTATTTATTTATTTATTTATTTATTTATTTATTTATTTATTTTTGTTACAGATGTTTCTCCTTTTCCCCCCATTGACACCCTCTTCCCCCTCCCTCCCCACCCTGTCCCCAGCTTTGTTGTCCATGTCCATTGGTCATGCACACATGCATATAAGTTCTGTGGTTTATCTCCACCCCCCGACCACCCCCTCTTCTGGAGATTGTCAGTCTGTACCCTACTTCCACGTCTCTGGGACTAACCTGTTCTTCAGACTGTTATGTTCATTATATTCCACAAATAAGTGAGATCATATGACAACTTGTCTTTCTCTGTTTGACTTGTTTTGCTTAGGATAATACTTTCCAGGTCCCTACATGTCATCTCAAAGGATAAGAGACCTTTCTTTCTTACAGCTGCATAGTACTTCATTGTGTATATGTACCACCGCTTTTTTATCCATTCGTCCACTGATGGATTTTTGGGCTGTTTCCAGATCTTAGCTATAGTAAATAGTGCTGCTACAAACATGGGGCTACATATATTCTTTCTGATTGGTGTTTCAGGCTTCTTAGGGTATATTCCTAGAAGAGGGATCACTGGGTCAAATGGAAGTTCAATTTTTAATTTTTTGAGGTAACACCATAGTGTTTTCCATAGTGGCTGCACCAGTCTGCATTCCCACCAGCAGTGTACTAGAGTCCCCTTTTCTCCACACCCTCGCCAACACTTATTGTTTTGATGATTTGTTGATGACGGCCATTCTGACAGGTGTGAGGTGATACCTCATTGTTGTTTTAATTTGCATCTCTATGATGATTAGTGATGTTGAGTATTTCTTCATATGTCTCTTAGCCATTTGTATGTCTTGTTTGGAGAGGTATCTATTTAGTTCCTCTGCCCATTTTTTAATTGGGTTCTTTGTCTTCCTTTCATGGACTGTATGAGCACTCTATACATTTTGAAAATCAATCCCTTATCTGATGTATCATTGGCAATTATGCTCTCCCATACAGTGGGTTTCCTTTCCATTTTGGTGGTTGTTTCTTTGGCTGTGCAAAAGCTTTTGAGTTTGATGTAGGACCTATTTGCAGAAAACTACAGGTCATTGAAAAAAGAAATAGAGGAAGATATAAAAAAAAAAAAAATGGAAGCACATACCTTGTTCATGGATTGAAAGAATTAACATTATTAAAATGTCCATACTACCCAAAGCAATCTATAGAATCAATGCAATCCTCATCAAAATACCAACGACGTACTTCACAGAACTAGAACAAATACTTGAAAAGTTCATATGGAACCAAAAAAGACCCCAAATAGCCACAGCAACCTTAAAAATGAAAGACAAATCAGGCGGAATCACAATACTAAATTTCAGGTTATACTACAAAGCTACTGTAATCAAAACAGCTTGGTACTGATCAATGGAATAGAACAGAGAACCCAGAAATGGACGCAAGACAATATGCTCAATTAATATTTGACAAAGGTGGCAAGAGCATACAGTGGAGTAAAGACAGTCTTTTTAATAAATGGTATTGGGAAAATTGGACAACTACATGCAAAAAAATGAAACTGGCCATCAACTTACACCATACATAACAATAAACTGAAAATGGATAAAAAACTTAAATGTAACTCATGAATCCATAAAACTCCTAGAAAAAAATGTAGGCAACAAAATTTCAGACATCATATGCAATTTTTACTGATACAACACTTTAAGGCAACAGAAACAAAGGAGAAAAATGAACACATGGGACTAGAGGTTTTGAATAAAACAACAATGAGTATAACCTCATACCTGCCAGAATGGCTGCCATCAGCAAATTATCAAACAACAAGTGCTGGTGAGGATGTGGAGAAAAGGGGATTCTAGTGCACTGCTGGTGGGAATGCAGACTGGTGCAGCCATTATGGAAAACACTATGGAGTTTCCTCAAAAAATTAAAAATGGAACTGCCAGTTGACCCAGTGATCCCTCTTCTAGGAATATACCCTAAGAAGCCTGAAACACCAATCAGGAAGAATATATGTACCTTATGTTCATAGCAGCATTATTTAAAATAGCTAAGATCTGGAAACAGCCCCAGTGTTCATCAGTAGGTAAGTGGATTAAAACCTAGGGTACATATATATGATGCAATACTATGAAGTTGTAAAAAAAGAAAAATCTCTTACCCTTTGAGACAGCATAGAAGGACCTGGAGAGTATTAAAACAAGTGAAATAAATTAGTCAGAGAAAGACAAGTATTGCATGATCTCACTTATATGAAGAATCTAATAAACAAAATAAAGTGATAAACAATATAGATTCAGATACAGGGAAGCATGGACAGACTGACGAATCTCAGAGGGAAAGGAGAAGGGGGAATAGATAGAGCTGAAGGAGAATAACCAAAGACCTTCGCATAACCCATGGACACAGACAATAGTGTGGTGAAGGCCAGGGGGTAGGGAGCACGGAGCAGGATGGAAGGGGGTCAATGGGGAGAAAAAGGAGGTCATCATAATACTTTCAACAATAAAGTAAATTTAAAAAAACAATTCATAACTAACATTAACACTTTATGCAAACCAATAAACAGAGTTTTGGAAATGATTCTAAAAACTTAATAAAATGGTAACATGGAAAGACACCAGCATATTATGTGATTATCAGGCCAAGCCTTTATCAGTCAATAACTTACAAGATTGATTCAAAGATTAACTCCTTCATAGGGAGAAACAGAATGATATACAAATTTCTGGACAAATGTTCCCTTTTAACTGGCCTTTTAATTAATTTATGTTTTGTATGGAGTAAAAAAAATAGCTGATGTACTAATATAAACAGCAAAACTTGGCACAAAATTAGGCTGAAATGATAAAGGTATCTTTAGCTCTGTTATCATTCACAATAGAAATAGTTTTTATTAATTAAGAACTCAGGTGCTGCTGTAAACAGAAAACCTAAGTTAAATATTTGGTGACATTTCATAACTCAACACTCCAAAATTGCCTGTTCTTTTTTTACTACATTCATTCATTCACTCACCAAATATTTGTTCAGCATCAATGTCAAAAAGCTCTAAGTGGGAAAGCAGAAGTAA
Source organism: Molossus molossus (assembly GCF_014108415.1). Taxonomy (NCBI): domain Eukaryota; kingdom Metazoa; phylum Chordata; class Mammalia; order Chiroptera; family Molossidae; genus Molossus; species Molossus molossus. The sequence goes on from NW_023425346.1 coordinate 55,199,995, forward strand.
AATAAAATTATTAGCCTGAAGGTACATATCATTTTATTTCTCAGTAGTCTGCAATACCAAATTATTACCCCAAGCAGAATAATTTTTTTAAATTTATTTTTATTGTTGACACTATTACAGATGTTCCCCATTCCACCTCTCTTCCTTTGATCACCTTCTCCCAACTCCTGCAACTTCCCTCTTCTGGTCTTCAGTATAATGATTTTTAAACTAAGACCAAAGAAACATTTGGGAAACTAAAGATAGGTTTTTTCCAAAATTAAAAAGAAAAATTCTTCATAAGGAATGGACATAAAAGCCTGAAATGTGATTAGAAAGATATTAAATATAAAACTCTCAAGAAGTGTTCTTGACGTTCAAGAAAGCAACAAAGAAGCAAGCTCAACTAATAAATAAATGCAAAGACAGGTAGATAGATAATATTCATATTGCGACTATAGAGTTTAAAAATGTTTTCATATGTATGATTTCTTATAATTTTATCTTTTTCAGGTATAGTACATGTGGCAGTATGTGTGTGTGTGTAAGAGAGAGAGAGAGAGAATGATGAGCTTTTTTTCCAAGCAAATGAACATTTCTTTTCCTATGGGATCTCCAAAGACACTGAAGATTCATCCATCTATGTCTAAGTTAAAATGACAAGGAGTGTTTTCTTTGATTTATTAGTAAACAACTAAATAGCAACATTAAGCTTTTAGTAAAAGATTAACAACATTGCACTATAGTACCTGTCATGTTAATTTAAGGAAAAGCTGTTAAAAATATTCATTCTTTGTAGTGGAGCATTCAATAGTCTTTGCCTAATGGATGGGGAGATGGTATGAAACACCTTTACAACTAGGGCAACAGAATCAAGTTGTAGCTAAAAACCTTAGTCTAAAACCAAGCTTGTCTTAAAACTGATTAAATACTGAATGTAGGATATTTATTTGTGTTTCCTTAATTTTACATAAATTTTTTTGTTCAAAAGTCTGACATCTATATTGTGTACGAAACTGAATTTATTTAGTAAAACTAAGAATTATTCACCTAATTTTGTAACTTTACTTGTTTTTTGTCTGAAGATAATTATATATATATGTAAACAGATGCTACTCCTAAGTATCAAAGTAATAGTCAGATGTGAGGATATAGGATTTATCTTTCTGTTGTAACTGTGAGAATTACCTTGAAAGTGGCAAAATAAATTATTGATGAATAAAATCATTTTTTCAATTACACAGGAAATAGTGGAGCTAATACGAATACTCTAAAACACTGTTTTTCACCAGAAGTCACAAGGCTTCATCCAGTGACTGACTAACTGTTCACTTCATTCATCCACATAGTCTTGGTGGTATGTTCAAGCAAATGAACTTCTTCGTTCTGGATATGAATTAATATCAAAGTTCATCTATCTCATAAATTAATTTCTAAAATCTTATTCAAAGACCAGGTTCATGTCCTTATGAAAACCTATGTCAATGTGATTATTACTATTCCAAATATTTTCCCCTCCTCTGATTACAAAGCTGAACAACATATAAAATTTGAATCTATAAATGTTTCTATCACAACTACCTGTGTTACATAAACATTGATGAATCAAAGATCACTGTACATATTTGGTTAATTTGTTTATTTTTATGAGGCTATCATCCAAGAGTCCCCATATTTTACCAAATTGAGTTTATTTTCATAGACACAAGCCAAAATTCATTCATTTGGGAAAAAATGAAAATATGTTAACTCATAACACATCAACACTAACCTATGCTAAAAATATATTTAAAATATGCATTGGCACAAGAAAATTATTATATGCACTTTTATTTATGTTTACTAGTTATATAAAATGAAAAAGCAATAAATTTTTATTTGTATTTAAATGCAGGTCAACACTAGCGCCCTCTCTATAGATGAGCGGCATGTACCCCACGGTATTCTCAAAATTCGGTTGGAACAACCGAAGTGGGTAACAGGAAGAAGCCACACCCATTTGTTAGTACTCAGCACATTCCATTGGACTACACTCTGTGTGTGCTCAAGAAAGTGGATTTACAGATTTTATTATAAAATTTTAACAAAACTCACAAGAAAAACAACAGCTTAAAAGATTATTGCAAAGAGACTGAACCAAAGGAGATACCACCAGAAACAGCAGGAGAATAACAGTGTTGCCCATGTCTCTGTTCCCTGTGACAGCTTGCCGGCCACAATTTTGGGGTAAAGGCAAAGATAACATCTGAGATGATATAGGTTCAATTTTTTGCAGTCTTCAAAAATGCCATTTGAAATATGGATTTATATCTACTATTGCTGATGATAAATCTCACTTAAAGGGTGTAGTTTGCCTTGACATGTTATCTAAGGTAAGTAGTACATAAAACTTATAATACAATAATACATATTGTATAACACATTATATAATATGAAAATATATAATTTCATTATTTTTTTACTTTAAATTTAATATTTTTGTTATATAATTATAATATTTATTAGGTATTATATATTATGTAATAGATATTATTATTTAAAGTAAGATAATAACATATATAATAAATAAAAACACACACATTTACTAAGTGCTCATGCTCTAAATATTTTTCCTGAAATAGGTCCACAATCAAAAAATGTTTGGAGTCTATTATAAGAGTAAAAAGACAGCTCCTGGCTTATCTATTGAAACACATACCAGAGCTCTCTATGAATCTATACTCTCAAGCAAAGCAAACCAAAAGAAACCGGCGAGAGGAACAATGGATATAGTTACTTTGGTTGCTGCTTCCTGAACTTCATTAAACTGACCGTTGTTCTATTTGGACCAGAGTATGTATTTTTATGTGTAAGATGATTATGCTCCAGTTGTGTACTAAAGAGAGGAGGGAGGGAGAGAGAGGGGAAAAGAGAGAGAGAGAGAATGGGAGCATAGGAAAGAAGAGAGGTGGAGGAAGAAAGGGAAGGAAGGAAGAAAGAAAAACAACACTATTAAAGACAAGATAGGGAAACAGACACAGAAAGACACACAGATGGGAAAAAGCGCAGCAAGAACTGCCCCTCCAAGAGAGAGAACTGTTTCTGCACCCCTGTCTCTCTATGAAACTCCAGAAATGCCTCCAGAGCATTGGGAGCCTGGCCACCCCATGCCCTCTGCCTCCTCCTCCCCTCCACCTGCCTGCTCACCTCTCACCATCCACAGGGAAATTTACATATATATTTATAAGAGCTTATTTCACTCAGGCCACAGGAATGAGCTAAAGGTCACAGTTTCCATTACAAAGAAGATAGAAAAAAGTACAAAACAATGAGTAATTTATAATTAGGGTTAATTAGGTCTTTAAGTGGTAGAAACCTTAAGGCATAATCTTTTTTCAAAACATGGAACGAACGTGTCGCACAAACTCCGCAAAGAAGGATTTATTTATGCACGAGATACTCTAAGGATAACCACCCTGGTGGAGAGTCGGGGTCAGCAGTGCAGCAGGTTGCAAACAGGTTCAATATGGGGTATAAACATTTTAGAACATTAATTTAATATAAACTGAGCAGTGATACTACACATCACATGGGTATCAAGCAGTAATTCAAAGAATTTTCAAGATCTCATGCTATTGAAACATTGTGTAGACTGTAGCTTTTTATCTTTATTTCTGTTCACTTTGACTCCCCAAGATCAGGCCTGATGATCACTCATCTCCAGTATTACAATAACCCCTTATGTGGTCACCCTGTCCTTGATTTCCTTGCCTCAACTCATCTTAAAAATTATTGCCATGATCACCTTCCTAAAATTTTTATTTTGAGACTCTAAAATTCTTCAATGTCTGCTCATTGCCTACTCAATTCTTCAGTCTAGAATTCAACAGCATGGTCCAAGCCTACTTTCTAGGACTATTGCACCTTATTCTCTCACCATTTTGACCACTACAGTCCCCCATTCCCTTGGTTTAACAGGCGATCTTGCCTTCACCACACAGTCCCTGTCCCTCCCAGCCAGGGCCGAGCTCTCTGCCCTTTGCCTCGTCCCAGCCCTTGGTCTTTAACAAGGTCCATGCTGATGGCTTCCTCAGTGTGAACTCCAACAAGGATTTGGTCTGGTTAAATCACTGAATTCCAGCCACTAGAATGCCACAAGGCACATCGCAGGGTGAATGAAATAGTGAAAGAAGGAAGGAAGGGAAGGAGGGAGGGAGGGTATGGCCCGTGTCACAGGTGACGTACCTTGTTTTCCTCCCTAATGTAAGTAGACTGGAGGCAAGGCTAGGGTCTTAACCTCCTCTGAGTCCCTGCAGATCCCACACAGTGCCTTATGCATGAAAACAAACTCTAGAGTCACATGTGAGTAAACTATGACAGCCTTTTAATGCTTTAGAAAATAAGAGAGAAAAGGAATTTGCTTCAAAGAGCAGATTCCATTTAACGGTTTATCCTTCCAAATGACGAGCACACAGCACCCTGTCTGCCAGGGTCTGCTGGGAAGCGGCTGCACAGTTACTGCGACACGGTGATTTCACCGAGTTCACAGAGCGTCTGCTGTGCCCGCAGGCAGCGGGACAGAGACCAGCAATCACCCTCTGCAGGACGTGCTCTCACTGAAGCGTCTCTCCGTGCACCCAGTCGTCCATCTCAGACTCCTTTACAACAGGACAATCTGCCTGTTACTCCTTTGTAAGGAAACCTCTCCCCTTTGCCAACACGATGTGTTTAACCACCAACAGTCTTGTTAAAGCCACTCAGTCTTTCTATTGTAATCGTACACCTGAAAAGGCTAAATAGCATATCACATTTTGTCATTTTAAATCCATTTTAAGTGGATTATTTAACCTTTGCAAAATGACTACTTAACCTTTATTTTAATACTTGGGAACACTAGTTAAAGGGGAAAATTACATTCTCAAACCTATTCACCTACTGTTATTCAAGGTATAATTACTGTTAATTAGGGATTAGCAACCAAGTAAATACATACCTTTTTATTAACAGAAGCAAAGTAAACTGAAATGGAAGAAATTAGTGTTTAGCAATAATAGAATAAATACCGTATTTCATTCAATTTGTCTTTGTTATTTAAATTTAATAATATTGTGCATTAGTTATATTTTATTACTCTTTCAGCATCATGCTTTAAAGTACAAACCCACAGGTAATTTGACCACAGGTGATATCAGCTACCACACCATTTGTTTATGGCTATATTATTACAGTAGAGGTTGTGTATCTATCACCATTACAGAAAGAAAAAAGTTTTTTCTTCAAAATTTGACCACCTCATTTGTGTGTATTCTTGTCCATTGAGCCTCACAAGGATCAATAAATCATAGTTCTTCAGCAAAACAGGCTGAGAGTGAGGCTTCTCCCTAAACAAACAATTCAGAGAATTTTAGCAAAAGCAGATATGGAGAGTTATGTAGCTGCAAAATAGCCCTTGAATTTTTTACTTTTGTGAGCAAAACATTGCCTATCTCTGGCTGAGCAAATAGGCAACAAGTTGCATGTCTACTTCCTAAAAACATTTTTACCTCTTTTGCAATTGGATACTCTTTTACATACATCATGATAAAAATAATTATGTTCACAAATTATTTTAAATTCTTATGTGTAAATGATCACAGTGTTAATATGTGAACTTTCTTCTAATTTGTGTTTTTAGCACATATTCTTTTTTGCAAGAAAGTTTCCTCCCCCCAAAAAATAGCCTTCTGTTGCCATTCCATGTTAATTTTATGGAACATAAACAGTATATTTCATGTGTCTCATGAGAGCTTCTAGGTAAACAATGAAAAGCAAAACAAAACCTTGGTAAAATCAGCAAATAAAACTTACAACTGCTTAAAAGTCACATACTTACTTTATGTGCATTTTTATTAGAATGTAATAAATAGCTTTTAATAGGTGAATTTTATGACAACTACCAACTAATTAATGCCTGGCCTTTGGGGGAAAATAGTATATATTACTTGAGCTCCTCAAATGCAGGGCTGTGAGTTTAAGATTACATAAGGACTCAGTAATTCCTGTACATGTACAAATCAAAATTGTCCAATACTAACAGTAATCTATCTTTGAGCCTGAAATGTAAAAGTATTAAAAAGCTCAAAGAGACTGAGTGGACATGAAGACCGAAAGGCCACATGGCGGAAAGGTCAGATTTTCTGAGTTGGAACACTTGGCTGTGCTACTTTTTTTTTTTTTTTACCAAACTGACTTCTCTGTGCCTCGGTTTTCTCACCTGAAAATGGGCACAGTCGTAGTATTCATTGCGCTATTATGTGGGTTAAATACATTGGCATTTGTAAAGCACTTAGAACAGTACCTAAGAATACTAGATAAACATTTATTAAAAAGTAACATGTGTACTGTACATTTCCAACTATGTGACATTCTAGGAAAAGCAAAACTCTGGAGACAATAACAAGGTCAGTGGTTGAAGGGGGTGGGAATAAGAAGGCAGAGCACAGAGGATTTTAAAGGCAGTGAAAATACTCTGTACGATATTTTAATGATGGATATATGTCATTATACATTTTTTCAAACCCACAAAATGTATAAAACCAAGAGTGAATCCTTCAGTAAACTACGGATTTGGGGTGATTATGATGTGTCAATGTAGGCTCATCCTTGGTAAAAATCTATATATACCATTTTGGTGAGTGACTTTGCTAAGGGGGGCGATTATGAAAGCTTGAGGCAGGGGGTACATGGGATACTGAGCCATTACTTCTGGTGTTCTCCAGTTTTCTCATGTCTTTCTAGATGGGTTTACAGCCCTCTGCCCTCACTCAAGATTAGGATTCAAGAAAGACGGACATTGAAGGCTTCATCCTTCCTTTCTGTTTTCCACCTTCCTCTAAGGAGGGGAGGGATAGAATTGTTTCCCTTTCCACGTGGCAAGACTCCCTTGTGTGATATCCTCAGGTCTAGCTACCTCTGCTTTATAATAACCCTGATGCTCAGACTGGCCAGGAGCAGTTCTGGTTATACAAACGGCAGAACACAACTAAACCCCAGAGCTGATCAGGTTCACAAAGACATGGGTTTACTATTCTGAAAGATAACATCCCTAAGAATTTATGTTTCTAAGAGGACAGGCAGAAAATGCCTGGAGAAGTTGACACAAACTTTTTATTTCTTCATCGTCATGCCTGGCATCTGCGTAGCATCTCACCGGTTTCCAGAGCACTGCATACACCGCCTCTCACGTGAACCTGATGGTGACCATGACAGGGGCCAAGGAGGAGGAATACTGCTATTTGTATGGAAGAAAAAACTGAAGCTCAGAGAAGTTCCTATCAAGGGGCAAATAAATGGGAGGTCAGTCCAACCTTAGACCTCTGGGCACAGTGCGTTCCCCTGCGCGTCCCCTGCTTCCCAGGGCCACATCCGAAAGGCCTCCCCGCTGCCTCTACCCCCATCTGCTGGGGCGCCAAACACCGCGTGGAGAGGAACATCTTAAATGATCTCTTTAACACTTTTTCATCAACAATCTAACAGTATTCTACTATCTATATATGTGTGTACTCTTTATTGATTTTAGAGGGAGAGAGAGTAACTTCGATGTGAGAGAGAAACATCGATCGGTTGCCTCCCACAGGCACCCCAACCAGAGACCAAACCCAAAACCTTGCCATGTGTCCTGACTGGGAATTGAACCAGCGACCTTTCGTGCATGGGTTGACGCTTGACCAGCTGAGCCACACTAGCCATTGCTAACAATATTCTACTTTCAACTGGTAAGTTTTCTAAAGAAAATAATCATTAAAGCAAATATTCATAACTAGTTGTTTATTTCCACCATGCTGTTTTTATATCATTTAAGTGAACATAATGAATAATTTCTAGTTATTCAAATCTACTTATTCTTAAAGTCATTATTTTGATGTTATGTCCCATATTATAACTTGTACCCTAAAACATGCCGCTAAAATCCTATTTGCTAAATAAAAAGAGAGAAAATATCCCCAACTCACTGTCAAATCTATGTTCAATACAGAGTCTTAAGACTGGCTCTTTTAGCCGTGGCTGGTGTGGCTCAGGTGGTTTAGAGTCATCTCATGCACCAAGAGATCACCAGCAGCCTGGGCACATGCCCGGGTCGTGGGCTCGATCTCCAGTAGTGGTGTGCAGGAGACAGCCCATCAGTGATGTTTCTCTCTCCCTTTCTGTCTAAAAATCAATAGAAACATCTTCTTTTTAAAATTGGCTTTTTAAATGATCAAACCCTCTGTACCCACGTCCTCTCCTCTCAGCCCTTATATTTATGCCCTTATTTCATCCTGCATACATTCAGTTGGGCTGTAAATCCCTTGGGGACAGGGCCAGGGTCTTATTCAGCTTTGCCATCTCCTCTCCCTCCCCCATCTATACCATGCTTCCTTGCACATTATTTCCCACAGAAGAGAGTTCATTGAATATATGATTTCAAAGACTCTATTCATGATATATCTGGGGAAAGTTTGTCAACACTGCTGCTAATTCCAGTTAAATATATCTTCTATTTTTATTACATTTACTGGTGTACCATTGCTTAATAGGATTATACAGGTTTCAAGAATACATTTTTATGATACATGATCTGTACTGTGTGTCCACCCCCGAAGTCAAATTATTTCCATCACCATATATTTGACCCCCTTTACCCTTTAGTCCCCGCTCACCCCCTTCCCTCTGATAACGACCATAGTGTTTTCTGTGTCTATGAGTTTCAGTTTTATGGCCCACCTATGAATGAAAACATATGGTCCTTAGCTTTTTCCGACTGACTGATTTTGCTTAGCATAATATTCTCAAGGTCCATACATATTCTCACAAATGGCCATTACCAACAAGTGTTAGAGAGGTTGTGGAGAAAAAGGAACCTGCATTCACTGCTGTTGACAAGCATATTTTCTCAAACACTGAACCTGCCATTCTCTATTGATAGTACTATTTTTAAAAGGTTGTATCCTTCAGTGAAAAGGAACATAAAACTTTTTTCACCTTTGTGAAGACTCTCATAAAAACTCAATTCATCCAAAATACATAAATAATTTTTAATTTTTTTCTTTATTAATTTATTTTTGTTACAGATGTTTCTTCTTTTTCCCCCATTGACACCCTCCTCCCCATCCCCCCCAACCCATCCCCAGCATTGTTGTCTATGCCCATTGGTTACGCATACATCCATATCAGTTCTGTGGTTTATCCCTTCCCTCCCCCACCTCCACTACCCCCACCCCCTCTTCTGAGGTTTGTCAGTCTGTACCCTATTTCTATGTCTCTGGGTCTGTTTTGTTCATCAGTTTGTTTGTTCATTATATTCCACAAATAAGTGCCACATAAATAGTTTTTAAAATACACTAATTTATTTAACATCTTTCCATATAGCCATCCATCCTCCTTTACAATAAAAATATATATTTTTAAATATATACATTCCAACCTTGTTACAAAAACAATTTAAAGCAGATATATTTTAAATGAAATATTTACTCCTTGGAATACAAACAGACAAACCTTGAAGAAAAGTACAAAGACCAAGTGCTCACAACACAGACAAGTGAACAAGAAAAGAGCATTCTTCAGACAGAATGAGGAGGAAGCTCTACCAATTGCATATCAGAACCATGTGTAAGAGGTGGCAGAGCCTCTCCACGATTGGTCGCGGAGGAAGGCTTTCATAATGCTCGTTGGTGCTGGTTCCCGGAGTTGGTAAAAGGCCAGCACCATGTGACTGAAGCCTGGTTTAAAGAAACAGAAGACCGTCCAGTGTAGAACCAAGCGAGACCTCAGAGGTTTACAAGCCTGAGCCCTTATTTGAAGTACAACAAAACAAACACACAAGCTTTGCATGTCAGCACAGTGCTTCCCACGCAGAGGCCTCCGTAGCAGCTAGGAAGGAAAAGTAGTTGTTTTCCATCAAATTCATGCTCATCCGCAAATGGGAGGCATTCTGACTCCTGTCCTGACCGGTCTGGGGACACCACCTGTGACCATTTAGAGCAACAGCAGAACCTGCAGTGCTCTGGGTGTTTCTCCAAGGTCACATCCGAGCATTTGGCAGAGCAGGGGAAGACTGATTTTATGTTCACAAAGTGGCTCTTTTCATGTCTAGCGTTTTACTATCATTTGAGGAAATGAAAAGATCTTTACAATTATTTGTAAAGAAAAAAATAGCCACCGTTCACCTCTGCCTTCTATGAGACAGGCACTTACCTTTCCCCCGAGAATTCTATCATCGGTGTGCAGTAGTTGGAGTGTCTGTTAGACCCCACGTTTACGTGTGTCAGAATCAGAATGGATTTACTGCCAGTGGGCATAACCTCTCTGTGAGCTATAAATAGCCCAGTACTTTCCTACTGCTCAGTAATGAGAAATGGTTATCTGAATGTCATTGAGGATCTTAGATCAAGGGAAGCAGTTAATAAAAACTATTATGAAAAAGTTTACTCCTGTGATATAACTGTAAATGTTAAATAATAGTATTCATTGACTGTTTCCATTTTGGTGATGTTGATTTCAAACTAGTCTCTGATGTGTTTAATTTGCATATATTAAATATTTAATACTAATTGATAGTTTAGTCTGACTTGTTTAAGGGGTCTCTATTGAAACCCTTCTATTAAATGTAATGTTATTTTCATGCCCTGAGAGATTACATTTTTGTAGTTTGCTACTTTTTGCTCAGTATCACTGTTTTGCTCTGAAAATCTGAGTACAAGCCTTTGAGATTTTCACATCTGAAAAAAATCACAGTGGTAGTTGCCTTATATATTCTATTTAACAAGAGCTATTTATTTTGACCTTAGTTTTTCCATTTCAGCTGTAAACAACGCTATTGTTTTTTAAGTAAATAATATATTGCAGATGCATAAAGTAAATTACACAATTTAGTAACTTCTATAAAAGTAGAATGGGGCATTCATGATCACGAGAATCTATCCTGGTATCAAACACGCTGTCCCGTCAGCAGAGACTAACGAGTCCCCAGAGTTGAGCAGAGCCACCACGAATGGGCTCTGTGGGCAAAGACACAGTTGTGCAGAGCAGCTGGTTGAGCACCAGTGTAGCGATCGGAAAATCTGGAATCTGTCTGCTCCAAGATGTAGCTCTTTCTTTCCACAAATGAAACTGCATTCTCCCCCTGTTGATTACTATATTTTTGGTAGTATATTTTATTGTATACATTTCACTTTTTCAAGGCAACTTTGCACTGTTTGGTATATATGGTTCTCATAGACAAGTAATAGCTTTGAAAAATAGCTAGTAATAGCTTTGAAAAAATGACACAATTTTGTGTGAATTACAAAAAACACACAAACAAACAAAACGAGATTGAAAGCACATCCATGCGAAGTTCAGTATTAGGAGGTGACTCGGACTTGTCTGATGAGGGCCCACTTCCCGGTACATTAGCCTCACCTTTCCCCTGGGTCTTCACATGGTGGACAGGATGGGCTAGCTCTCTGGGTCTTTTTTATTAAGGGCAATGATCCCAAATGTGAGGGCTCTGGCTTCATGACCTAATCACCTCCCTAAGGCCCCACTTCCTAATACTATCACCTTTAGGCGTAGGATAGCAATAGGGTATTTCAATTATTCAGGTAGCACAGATCAGGGGAAACTATCTAAGGGAGTAGAATTTGCAAAAATGTCACTCAAGGTTTAGGAAAGCTAACCAGTATACTGATCTTGAATAAGTCATTTAGGTGAAAGTATATGAGTTCCTTTAAGAAGTGAATAATATCCCATAAGTATATATAAAATTATTAGAAGGAAAAGAAAAATAAGCAAAAAATTCATACTACCAATGTTATCCTATTAAACCTCACTTGTATACAATCAGTACATAAATTGGTTGCAATACAGAGAAAATGGCAGTACAATAAGTCAATATTTTATTTTAATATAAAAGTATACCTGTAGTATTATGGCAGACATTTGATTGACATCAAGATACAATTTCTTTTCAATAAAAGGCATTTCCAGTTTAGCTTTATGGTCATTGATTTTTATCATATTAGGTAGAGATTCCAATGCAGAGTTATTTGCATAATTTTAATGTGGTCACATATTCTACTTGCTTAGAAAGCCTTTAGAGTATGACTGCATGAATTTTTGTTGCAAGAGAAATTTTTGTTTTGTGAAGTACTATATTTCTTCCTTCTTATGAGATCTCTGGAAATGTAACAAATAAAATACTTTCTAAACTTTATTTGATTAAAAAACTTCCATTCTAGAGATGCCTTGAAATGTAAATGATTTAAGTTTCATATTTTAATGCCAAAATAATTATATTACTCCAACAAAAACACTGGTATTTTAATGCATAAAAATATATACTGGAATATCAAAACCCAGAATTATTAACTCTGATGTTAAAAATCTAAGAAAGATTTAGACAAATTCTCCCCTTTTATGAACATAAAAACCATCTCTGTGTGTTTCTAAGCACAAGGTTGCTTTGGTGAGCATGCCTGTGCATTTCCATTTCTCCCTCTGGGCAGGGCACACAGGCTTGTCGGGAAGATAGTGTGGGTTACACCATGTCAGCATCACCGACAGCCAGGCTGTACCTCGACCAGGGGTGTAAACTCACTGCTTCGATCTTTTTCTTTTCTAAGTTTCCTTCACTTGCCAACATTTAAAAATTGTTATATTTCATATTAAAATTTTATCTTTTCCATGAAAATCCAAACTTGTGATTTCTCTTGAAAAATGCATTCCTATTTAACAAAAGACAAAAACAAAACAACGAAAACCTGTCACCAGGATCAAGTTGAGAAAGGATTGTGTTTCCCGGTGCCCACAGCTTGCACTTCACTCCTTTAGATGAACTACCTGGGCCCATGGGGGTACTAGAGTTTGCTAACTCCAAACTATAGGTGCACTGGGCGCCTGGATGCTGGGAGCATGGGGGATGCGGTCTAAGTGAGCAGACTACTGCACAGCTATTAGTCTGAGTGGCCCTGTTTGCAGAGTACTGGGCACAGGTCTAGGAACATTCATTGTAGATAGTAGGTGTTAGGATCTGTTTATATTACAACCCTGTTATTTTCTAGCCTTCTCTTCTTCCCCATGATTAACGTAGTGGAAGAAATTAAGTCTCTCTTTCCTGTTTGGGAACAACAAAAACAGGCATCTAGCAGCCCACCTGTCATTCCGAGCAGGAAAGAATTTTGCTTTTAAGCATTACTTTTGTAAGGTCATATTCCTATTCCATTCTTCTTTCCAGAAAATAATTTCCACACAGGTTGTTCTCAAAGGTTTCAAAAACAGCAGTATTTGCAAAATAAAAAGTGCACAGGAAAGAGAATTGGAGCCCAAATAGTTCACCATATAAATGACCATATGTATTAGTCCATTCAGACTACTGTAGCAAAAATATCACACACTGGAGCTTGTTAACAACAGTATTTCTTACAGTTCTAGGGACTGGAAAGTTTACAATTATGGCACAGATGTCTGGTGAGGGCCCACTTCCTGGTGTACCATCCCCAGAATTCAGGAAACTGATCCATGGGGCAAGGGAGAGATTCATTATGAGAATGAGTCAAAAATAATCCCTCAGCCTGGCCAGTGTGGTTTCGTGGTTGAGCATCAACCTGTGCACCAAGAGGTTTCCGGTTCGATTCCCAGTCAGGGCACATGGCCAAGTTGTGTGCCCAATCCCCTGGGCTGGGGGGGGGGGGGGGGGGGACTTGCACGAGGTGACCAATCTATGTTCTCTCTCATCTGTGTTTCTATCTCTCTCCTTCTCCCTTCCTTTCTCTCTAACATCAATAAAGATAAAAAAATAAAAATTAAAAATAAAAACAATTTTTAAATAACTAAAAAATAATAATCCCTCAGGGACCCCAAGTGCACAGATAGGGAAGTACAGGCAGTGTGAGAGTTGATCAGGGAATACAATGAAAACAAAGGCCTGCTTCTACAAGGTCCTCTCCCTAGGACCCAAAACAACTATTTAGTATCCCTGGCTATTGATTCTAAAGACCATGTGAGGTACAAACAGACTGAGGTACTGAAATCCAAGACTGAAGCTGGTATTTTATCACCAAGGTTGAAAAGCAGAACCATTAGTGGTGAATAACAGTGTTTTCTGCTCCCTTAGATTCTAATGTGACTGGCTATCTGCTCAATAGCAAGTCTGCCGCACTTTCAGTATCACATCACATTCCATATTTTGATGTTTAGATACTTTCCTAACTGATAAAATATAGCCAGCGATGAGAAAAATATAGCTATTTAGGTAATATTTAAAGGCAATAGATTTAAGGAATAGTTCACTGAGAGAATGAATCAAAAATACAGCAATTATATTACCCCAACTAAAGCGTAAATGTAAAGTACAAATCAGGAAAATAGTGTCTAAATTTTACTGAAGACAAATGTTTTAGAAATGTGATACATCAGATTTAATCCTCTCAGTATTGTATAAAGAGACTATTTGGAGTAATGCTTTATTCTAGTTTAAAATAAGTGAATTGAGTTTCTTCTTCAATGTGATCGACCCCAAAGCTTTTAAATACAATTGGTCAATAATGTCCTTTATGACTTACACCTGCTTCCTATGTTCTATCAAAAAGATGATGATCAATTAAAATTAAAACACAATCACATATAAAAAGTCCCATTTTGTTTGGCTGGAGTCCATGATCCAAGCAGCAACTAATGGCAGTAATGATGTCTCATTTTATATGAGATTCACCAAGAAATAAAAGAATCATATAGGCTTAATGGTATATTCTATATTCTGCATTTTATTACTTTATTTTAAAAGATAATGTCTTAAAATTAAGAAATGGAAATTTTTTTAAATACCAAACAGATACTTTTTGAAAGTTTATAAATGTTAAAGTTTTATTTATCTTAAACAAGACACAATTTTTATATCCCTAAAAAAGTCTGCTCATTTTGCTTTTCTCAAAGAAAGCAAACAATACAAACTCCAAACTTAAATTTCTTTTAAAGGTTTACACTAAAACCAGAAATAACATGAAAGCAAAGAGAAACTCAAATAAAAGCATTCTAATATAAGAAAACCATAGTGAATTTATAGAATTTGTTTTATTTTTAACCAAATTCACAGCTAAACACATGCACAGGTAATTTTCTAATTCAATTATTTATTTATTTTTTTTTGCAGGTGTGATTGCATGTCTGCAATTTCTTGGTTTTAGAAAACTCTATGTTTAAAATGAGCTATTCTTTTAGTCAGCAAATTATATTCAGGACAGGTGCATCTCATTCTATGGATTGAACAACACATCCTTCCATTGAAACGCTAAAAAAAAATGTCTCCTGAGTAATTCTAGGTGTAGAGTGCAAAGCAAAGATCATTCATCCATCAACAGGAATCTACGCTTCTAAGAATCATGAAGTTTTATTGCTACAGATGAGGAGGCTGAAGCTCAGTCTTGTCCAAAAGGGCCACCAATATGACTCAGAAACACACAAACCACATCATCCTGACTAAAGAGTGAGTGGAAATACAAGTCGGTGGGATGGCAGAGCAAGAATTCAAGTGTCCTGACTTCAAGTCAATGATTTTTTCTAAACCATTTCTCTTATAATTCTTTCTCAAGAAAAGAATATTGGGGTGGATTGAAGGGCACAGAGAGGCAACAGAACTAATTGGTATTTTACATGACCTCATTTAATGTGAGCTCCTGCCTGATTTAAATCCCAGATTAACTTTTCTATATATTGATGTTACTATGCCAAAGTTTTTTGATCCAAGGACAATATTAAAAAGTTATACTGTAAAGGGAAAAAAGACAAGTTATTATAAACAAAAATGCAGTAATAACCTCTACCATGAAAATTTTAGTCTTATGAACTATGATCATGTGTATAACTAATGTGCCTTTTCCAAGTAATTGCTTGCACATGTAAGCGTGCACATCTCAATCCAAAAACCTGAGCAGCTGCAAAATAAAACTGGGTTTGCTTGCTCTTGGTGTCTCTTTGCTTGTTTTGCAGCTTCCTTGCTTTGTACAAGCCACCCCATGGACACAGCACAGTTGTAGGCGGGATCAGATCAACGGCCAGGTAAGTCACTGTTCCGCATGTAAAGGAAGGAAGGATGCCATTCTAGGTGGAGTTGGGGGAAACCACTGCAGTTATTCTCCAGGTAGCTCACTGTTTAAAGATGCACCCTGGCCCTAGCCGGTTTGGCTCAGTGGTTAGAGCCTTGACCTGTGGTCCAGAGAGACCTGGGTTCAGTTCCCGCTAAGGGCATGTACCTCAGTTGCAGTTTGTCCCCGGCCCTGGTTGGGTTGTGCAGGTGGCAGCCACTCGATGTGTCCCTTTCACGTCTATGTTTTTCTCTCTCTCTTCCTTTCTCTCCCTCCTTCTCTATCTGAACCAAAAATGGAAAAATGTCTTCGGGTGAGGATGAAAAAAAAAGATGCACCCAGAATTAGTGCATTTCTACTTGGAGCAGCTTTTAAAATTTTTTTTTTTAATCCTCACCCGAAGACATCTTTCAATCTTTTGTTCAGATAGAGTGAGGAGGGAAAGAGAGAGAGAAACATCGATGTGAAAGGGACACATCGAGTGGCTGCCACCCGCACGACCCAACCAGAGCCAGTGACAAACTGCAACCGAGGCACATGCCCCCAGCGGGAACCGAACCCGGGCTTCCCTGGACCGCAGGCCGACGCTCCACCACTGAGCCAAACTGGCCAGGGCAGCTTTTAAAGTTTTGATATCTCTCTTCCCCCTTTAAAATATTTTCAAAGATTAGGGGCACATAATTTCTGTGCTGTAGACAGAAACACCTGGAGTTAGTACAGCCGCTTGTAGCTCTAGTAGGACTTCAACAATTATTGACAGAAGAAGACAATTTTGTTAAGCTATCATTTCAAGACCCTAGGGTATGGCAGCAATAACCCTTTCCAATAGGTCACGGCCATTATAGATAAGGTGAGCCCATGTACTAAGAAAAAATACATTTTTTAAAAATATTTTTTCTTTATTGATTTTAGAGAGAGAGGGAAGGAGAAGGAGAGAGAGATAGAAACATCGATGAGAGAGAACATCGATTGGCCACCTTCTGCATGCTCCCCTCTGGGGATTGGGCCTAAAACCTGCCCTGACCAGGAATCGAACCAGCGACCTCTTGGTGTATGGGTCGACGCTCAACAACTGATCCGCACTAACTGGGCAGAAAATGCATTTTTAAGGCTATCAGGTATATTGAATTCAAGTTATATATTAGAGTCTAGCTTTAGCAAATGAAAGAATATGATTTAAATCAAATTGTTACAAGCAAGAACAAAAATATCTACCACTCAATACAGTAAGATAAGGGAATGTGAATGAATGACTCTCTGTGCCCAGTAATTAGTTCCTCGGTTTACCTTTGCACACTCTTTCCTCCCCGCTCCCTCCTCTTCCTCTCTTGTCTTTCTCTCATTTCCCCCACACCAAGCCAGCATTACCCCTGACAAGTAAATGATTAGGTAGGAGAAAAATTCAGAGTGCTTCTCTGAAACATGAAAAAAACCCATTGACTGGTTGTATTCAGTAAATAATTTGTCAGTTCGGGGTTACATAAGCCAAAATTGAGAGAAGCACAGTCCATTCAACCAGAACAATCTAAATGCTTCTGCCTATCACATCGCCCTCCTGGAATTTTACTTTATTGTAAATATATTATGCTACAAAGATTTTTATTTACATTATATAAAACGTTTCATGGAAAAATACTAAAAGAGTTATTCCCAGATGCATGTGGGTAATAAAGTAATATTGTATAGATTTTCCTTTTATGCCTACAATCTATTGTTCAGGTGTTACCAATAAATTAATTCTGGGTTTTGCTTTTTTTTCCTTACCTTTGGCAGACACTGCTGGTTGCATACTTCCTGGCAATTTCCCCTTCTTTCTTGTTAAATGTACCTGGATTTTGTTTCGGTATTGGACCGCTAAGTCCTTCATGAAAGGGGGTAGAATGGGGAATAGTTTAAGGTCATCAGAGTGATTGTTAACATGGGCATGACTTCATGACCCCACCGCTGACCAATGAGTCAAAGGAAATGTCTGATTTAAGATTCTGGGGAAAGATGCATTCTTCCTTACAAAGGGACACATGACGGTAACTCACCCCATCATGTGTTCGGACAACATGGAGTGAGACACAGGAGCAAACCATTGATGTACAGTCGTGGGAGCACCCCAACTTCCTTCTTATTAGTGAGATAATAGCATGCCCTTTCTGTGTTTGCCACATTTTAAGATGTTTGATATTTGCCTCCAAAATCATCCTAGGTAATATGCTGCCCCTGAGAACAAGCAAAATATAAGCATTTTTAAATTCTTTCTTGCCTTATATAGGAGTTGACAGCATATAAATAATTTAATAAGGAGAATATGTTAATGCTCCCACAAACAAAGAGTACAACCCCTTAAAAAAACTATCCACGTATTAATTGAAACATACCTTCATACGTCCTAAAATAAAGCTATATGTAGTCCAGAATCTTTTTCAAATAGCGAGGCTATATTAATATGTAATTTCTGGATCCCTGTTTCCGCAAACATTATCTGCAAAATAAGACAACAGGGTGACCGGAATCTTCATATTTTTCTAATCAAACCGTTGGTTTTGTAGTGAGAAGGGTTTCATCAATTTGAACTCAATTACATCTCACGCTGAAAAGGCATGAAAGATTGAACCTCTTTACGTAGGCTCACTGTTTTCTCATCCAGTTGTAATATAACGCACAGGTGTGCTTTGAAGTTTATAAACCGTGCCTCAGTACTTTTAAAATAACTTCTGGAAAAAAATTTTTTTTAAAAAGAGAGTGTGAAGCAACCCAAGCACAGGAAGGCAGGCCATGTTCATCATATTTACTATTATGACATATTAGATTATTTTCTTTCAGTGATCGAACGGTACCCGCTTTCCAAAAGGGAAATACAGTTCTTGAAATTTGGTTCACATAATCCAGACCTGCAGTGTCAGTGCCTGAAACAAATTACTGTTTATATTAGAAACTTAGTTTAATAAATTAGGTCTGGTCTATGAACTGTCAAAGTCCTTATAGTCTGCAATTCATATATAACAGATGCCTTTGCCATGACTCTTAACTAGAAGTGGCCAGCGTGATTGCTTCCTCCTTGCCATTACTACATGCTGTAGGTTTAGTTATCTACTGCCCACAGAGAATTAAAAACAATTTGAAAGGGCATCTGGAATAAAGCACTCCAAGGGAAAAAAAAATCTTTCCATATACAATAACTTTCTGTTTAGGTCAGAGAATTATTCAATAATTGGCACTTGTTTAAATAGACCATTCAAGATCAGTTTGGTTTTCCAATCTCAGATTGAGTTACAGGACTCATTTTTTTCCAAATTCACTTCTGCAAGTCCTAATTTCCAGCATATTTGTGGCACCACTGTGATTAACAGACTAGCTAATTTTTGTATCAGATACAAACATTTTTCATAAGTGTTGTAAATAATTCACCAATTTTTCCACAGATTATTTATAAATTATGGATTTTAGCCTCCTTGCCCTAGTTTAGAAAATATACCAGTAAAACAGGGGAGCTAAAAGCAGTAATTTTAGTTTATAAATTTATACAATTTAAATTTTATGAGAAACCTGGGTTCTTTCATCTTTTATGCTACTTTTCACACAAGCACTCCTTTAAGAGTTGAATCAAGAAATGTGCCTGCCCCCCGCGCCGCGTCGTCACCCCTGCACTGTTTGCATGCAATACAGAAACAGTTGTCGCATGAAAAGTTAATAGAATTCTCTTCTACAAAGATTAAATAATAAGGCCACAGAAGCTTACATCAACTCATATCAACACTTACAAATTCAGACCTTTGGACACTTTGAATGCCAGTTGTTGTTATTTTTTAACTCCACTTTGAAATATTATAATTGTTTCCTTTGAATTGTGGGTCAGCAAACTCTCAGTTCTAGAATTTCTATGCAAAGGATTAGTCAAGAATATTGTATTTACTCAGATCTTGAGAACTAGACAGAAAGGGTCGCATGGTGATACCTTAATATTTACATCCAGTAATACATTGACATTTCAGTAAAGGAAAAGTTATGCCAGGCCAATGTGGCTCAGTGGTTGAGCATCGACCCATGCACCCAGAGGTTGCCAGTTTGATTTCAGGTCAGGGCACATGCCCAGGTTATTGGCCCGATCCCCAGTGTGGGGCATGCAGGAGGCGGCCAATCGATATTTTCTCTCATCGATGTTTCTATCTCTCTCTCCTTCTCCCTCTCCCTTCCTCTCTCTCTAAAATCAATAAAGAAAAAAAATTAATAAAAAAAAAGAAAGAAAAGGTATGCTTGGTCTGAAATTAGATGATTTCCTTACACCATCACCAACAATGCCTGTCAAGCAAAAAAAATTAAATCTTATGGGTTGAAAACATTCTGAGTAACTACTTCCAATTGTTTTTTATATAAAGTCATTAGCCTGTTAGTATGATGAAATGCAGGTAAACAATTCTCAATAGCTTCTTTACCAGCAACACAGTGATTTGTGAATATGTGAACGTATTTTAAATTTCACTCTCGTTCTTCGATCTTTTAAATGATTATAGTTTTCCTGGAGTGAAAATAACTTAAACTTACTAGACTTTTTAATATCTTTACAGCCAAACTGCTACAATTCTCACTTTGCTAATCTGTAATTCTCACAGAAGAACTGGCAGCGTTACCCGGCCTTTAGCAAGGACCCTGAAGTGAAATCACTTCAAACTTCCTCTATTTTAATTTCAAATGATATACTCTGTGTATAAACCACACAGATATGCTCTATCAAATACGTCGACATGTACCTGCGCCGTTAACATTTCCTCCTGAACCCATCAGGTTGTGGTCGGTCATGGACACCGGAAGCCTCGGCTTATTATGGAACAGGTAGAGGCCTTAGGTTGCAGAGGGATTTTTCCCTCATCCGAGCTCTCTGAAGGCCCAGGTGTATTTAGGTGATGTGACTAAGATACCACAGCTGAGTGGGGGCGGAGTTTCGATTTGTGACCTGTGTCCATTACCATGAGTGATTTCAATCCTGCCTACCCATTAGATCCCCTGGGAAGCTTTGGGAAACTAAGGTCTCAGCCCTCCTCTGAGCTCCTGGGGCAGGGCTGAGGCTTCGGGAAGTTTTTCACTTCTTGGTGATTCTGATGGGGTCCAGGTTTGGAAACACTGGACCACTGGTCTTTGTATCACAGTTTTTTTATTTCACAAGATCAGAATTATATTTTCAGATTTATCATCATCCTTTCACAGTCTCTCCTCTAAAAGCAGTTGACACATGTATGTGAATATTCAGGGAAGGAAGCTGAAATTTAATAAGTAAAAACATCTTAAGGCCCAACCATACAGGACCCTTGAGGAACTAGATTATGGCTATGCACTTCAGTTTGAATAGACATGAACTAATCATACAAAAATTAACATTTGTTTTTAAAAAGTAAAACCAGTGAAGAAAAAAACACGTCTAAATCGAGGATAAACAAATATTTAGTAAAACTCAACATCTATTTTCTCCAGAAAAAATCTAGGGATATATTATAATTTAATATATCTGAATATAACAACAAAACGAAACATATTTTCCAAACTCATAGTGAATTCACAAAATAGATATATAGTAATAGCCATAGTAACAATATTCCACTTTTTCTGCTGGAAAATATTGCACCTCCCCCCACTGTCACCACCACAGTTTTTTAAATTAAAAATATCCTGTGTCAGTGAACATTTAGGAAACCAGATACTCGCCTACTCTGCTGATGATAATATAAGTTGTTACAACCTTTGCCCTTTGGAGGCTGTAATGGTTAATTTTATGTGTCAACCTAACTATGACATGGAATACCAAGATAACCGATTAAACATCGGTTCTCGGTGTGTCTGCCAGGGTGTTTCCAGAAGAGAACACATTTGAATTGGAGAACTAAGCAAAGCAGGTGGTCCTCCCCAATGTGGGTGAATCAAGTTTGAATTTCTCTCTCTCCCTCTCCCTCCCCCCCCCACCCTGACTCTTTGAGTTGGAACATCAATCATCTCCTACCCTACCCCTGGAGCTCCTGGTTCTGAGGCCTTGAGACTGACTGGAAGCCGTGCCGCAGGTTCTCTGGGGCTCAGGCCTTCGAGCTACACCACCAGTTTCAAGTGCTCACCTACCAGCCTCCAGGTGGGAGGACGCAGCCCCTGGCTCCTCAGCCCCTGGCTCCTCAGCCCTGGCGGGACGAGTCTTACATGAGTGCCCGTCACTCTGCTCTAATCATTTGATCTATATCTGATACTTGAAATAGCTGATACATGAAATTTCACAAACCCAAAGAACATTGAAGGAAAATGTGCCCTTTCCACAACATTAACTGAAACAAAAGCTCAGAAAAAACTGATGTTTTTACGTCATGTTGGTTCGAGATTTTAACCAAAGCCCAGTATAAGCAAAGAAAAATACCAGTGCTTAGAATTTAATGTCAGCTGGCAGGAAAGACCCTATTAATTAGGCTGTAAATAGCAACTCATGATATCTTTTGCTTCTTAACATTTTTAGTATAGGCCTGGGAACATGAGTAAAAATTTCTCTTAAAAAAATAGGACCATTTCTGATCATGCGTACAATTCAAATATTGGTTCATTGTATTCAAAAATTAAATTCAAGCTAAAAGCAATAGAGAATGAAGCAAATTAACGGTCCATATTATATTTCTAAACACAATTTTGATGATATCTAATGTATTATTCCACTTAGAATAATCCAATAAATAACACTGGAGTATCTAATAATGATTCTAAATTTATATAGAGAGTCAATGGCTACTAATAAAAAGGAAGAATGATTTATTCATTTGTCTAACATTCTATTTCACTAAAACAATAGAAACCTCCTTAGAATTATCTTTTATGAATGCAAAAAAAGTTCATTTATCTAACACCCAATACATCGTTGTTGCTATGGGACGGGTAAGCCTTTGGGAGCTCAGGCTCAATGGCCAGAAAGGTGAGGAAAAGCTTCTTCAATCCTAATTGTCACAGGGTTAGATTTTTCCAGCATCATCTGCTGGTTCTTCATTTAAATACATTTCTCCTTTTCTGTCTCTCAACTTTCTAGATTGACAATTACTTTGTTATAAGTTGTATTTAACTTTAATCTCCTACACCCATGTTTCTCTGTAAGGCTTTCAGCATCCTTCTTCTGTCGGCTTCTTTGGAAGTCAAAGTCATGTCAGTAGACTTATCCGAACACTCTTACCTGACCCTGGTCTGCAGCAGTCTGGGAATGGACGTGGCGGGGAACTTCAGAGCACTCTTCCGGACCTTGGACCAGTGCAGGCTGTGGTTTTCCTACTGCTGAGCAGTGGGCATCGCTGCACCATTATTTTCCACCATCACGTATCACCATCTTTCTTCAAAATTGTAAGTCTGCACATGTTCACAAAGACAAAGAGTAAAACGTATTTCTAACACAACCTCGTGAAAGTCTATAATCTTAGAAATGACTTATAGAAAGTGAATTGTGCTACTTTGTTCATTTTTAGCTTCCTTTATTCTATAATCATAACTACTAAAAAGACAGACAGTAGAAACCAACCAAATAAGAAATTTACTTTCTATTTTAGTAAAATACGTTATTTTAAAATGTGCTGTCATGTTTTCTTAAACACCTAGTTGCATCTCTTGTCTGAATTTTCATTGGAAACTTCTGAAACAATACTAACCAAACCATGAAATATTTTAATATGACCTCTGAACCGGTTCTTCATGCAGCATCTAACCAGGTCCTTTAGCTTCCATACTTATCATAAAATGAATAACTTAGTTATCATCTAGCTGCCATTGTCTCTTTTCACTTTAAACATTAAAAATAATTAGATAGTTGTTTTTCTCTTGGTTAAATCTTTGAATTTCCTAAATTTGTGTCTTATTATATGCAAAATCAAGCTTAACATCATGTACCAGCCCCCCTAGGCTCTCATTCTTCAAGTGTGGGTTTGGCATAATTTTTGCATGAAAAAAAAAAAAATAGATTCAGAGAAATCTGTTGCAGAAAATAGAAATATACTATACATTCTCACCCTTGTTTGTATCTTTTTGGAGCAACATTTCCATAGTTTATAACCATGCTCACCGATATTCAACCACTATCATCTATCCTAAAGAAAGAACTATAATTATGTATTTTTGGTTAATAAAATAAGTTTAAAAATAATCATAATGATGTGTCCCAGAGATTACAGAGAAATAGGCAATGTCCCAAGGCAAATAAGGAATTAAAACCAAAGATACACATGATGAGTCAGTTTCATTTATTTAGGATGCCCCTCCTTGGTCTAAAAAGTATTATGTGGCAGGAGGTCTGGATTCACTCTGCTAAACCATTTTCACTACAAGGGGTAAGAAAGTTAGGGTTAGGCAGGAGGCAAGGGACAGAGCACCTACTCAATTCACATTGATTCAAAAACAATTTGAGCATCTTCATGAAAGGCACAGTAACACTAGAGTCTTAAGGATTTACACACACACACAAAAATGAGAGGGGGGGGAGAGGGCGAGGGAGAGGGAGAGGGAGGGGGGAGGGGGAGGGGGAGGGAGAGGGAGAGGGAGAGGGAGAAGTGACCATTCCTGCTCATACTTAGTCTGAAGTCCAACAAATACATGTTGAAAAAAACTGCATACCAGTCCTATCCTGGAAATACACAGACAAATCAGACAAGAATTCAGTGTTGAGGAATTCACAGTGTAGGGAAAGGAGATGGATGAGTGATCTCATTCTAGTTGTTCTAACATATTCTATTTGCTGAGATAAAAAAAATAAGTGTGTAAACAACAATGATGCAAGGCTTCCCGTGAGAAGTACAATGAGAATAATTAAGTAATGAGAAATACTTGAATAATGACAAACACTTGAGTAAAGAATGTATCAGCTATGTGAACATACCCTTCTAAGCTTCACATAAATCATCTCAGTTTTACTCTCAGAGCAACAGTACCACCATTTACAGCTAAAGAATCCGAGGCAGAAAGTGTCAGCAGCGTCCCGCAGGACAGTAAGGGGTCGGTTTAGGGTATGAATGGAGGAACTCCGTCTCCAGAGACTGTGTTTAACCATCTCCTCTGAAAATGCAGCGAGAGTGAAGGGCAGCAGAGCTCACGAAGGAAGAATCACTGGTAAGAGCTCTAAAGGTGTTGGCATAGTCCATTTATTCTGCAAATGTCTTTTATCAGTTGGGTGCAAGACACTATCTTAGACACCAGGGATACACTGGCAAATACATAACAGAAATACATTAGACAGCCAACTTGATAGATAGCTAGTGTTTCAATAAAAAGAGATGAAGCAGCGTAGAGATTAGGAAGAAAGAGACACTCCCCTGTGAAGATCATTATATTTTCAGTGCACCAAAATGGGAACAAGTGGGTGCTTCTGCATTTAACTGCCGAAAATATATTAATTAAATTTAAATTCCATTATAAGTGAAAGGAGGAGGGGGCAGGCAAAAGGAATCTCTGGACCTTGTGGTTGGCAGCCTCTAGCATGGCCCTAAATAACCCCCGGCTCCTGATATTCAAGCCCTTGTGCAACCCGGTCCTTGAGTGTGGTCAGGCCTGAATGACTCACTTTTAATGAACAGAATATGGCAAAAATGAAAGGGTGTCACCTCTGATACTAGGTTATAAAAAGACTGTGGCTTCCATTTTGTGTTCTGGCTCCCATTCTGTCCTGGAGCGCTCAGAGTGGGGACGACCAGCTACCACAACACGAGGCAGCCGGGGAGGCCAGTGTGGTGAAGAACTGAAGCCGGCCAGCAGCCAGGTGGGGAAACCTGAAGTGCATTCTGTCCCCGCCCTGGCTGGCCAGCCCCAGATGGGACCCCAGCCCCTGCTCACAGTCTGACTAACCTCCTGGGACAACTGAGTAAAGCTCTCAGCTCAACCACACCCAGATTCCTGAGTCACAGAAACGGTGAGGTAATAAGCATTCCTGTTCGAAGCCACTGTTCGGAGCAGTCTGCTACTTCTCCATCAATAACAAACAAAACTTCTCTCCGCAGCACTTCAGCCTCTATTTCATTCGGAAACACCCATCCACAGATGTTGGTCATAGAATCCTGTTTCATAAACAACCCTTACCACAGTGAAAGGAAGACTGCAAGGAAGGAAGGAAAGAAGGAGAAGAGGGAAGTGGGGAAGAAGGGAGGGAGGGAAGGAGGAACAAAAGGTATGGCATGGGCGTCTTTGAACATATCCTCAGACCCAGAGAGACTGAACTTACGCCTATGAGGCTGTGCGTGCAGAGTCCGCCTGGAGGTGAGCCGTACACACTCTGTGGGTACGCGTAGTGTTCCTGATGTTTTCATAGCTGCTACTCATTGTTTTCTGTTTTGCCATGCTTGCACTTTGAATTGGGTGACGATGTTGGCTGACTCCATTTGGAAGTGTGGCTGTTGCCTTAGCTGACATTTATGCATTTAAATTTGCTGCTTCTTAATTAATCATCTGATTAATATTATCTGTGGCCCAGAACTTCAATTAGAGCTACACCTTTTTTATAGACAATAAACCCCATGTAACAACTGATGTAACCCAGCATGTAGGGGTAGTTTAAGTGGGCATTATTTTTTATTTGCTTTCAAACTGCAGAGTAGGCTGAACAATAGATAATAAACAAGTCGTTTTGTATGGCTTTTGTGGGACTTGAAAGGAATTTGGACTTAATGGAAACTGATGCTTTGTTGGAAGCCCTGCCAGAGAAGCAATAGAAGACACACATGGCGAGTGCCCCAAACATACCTGCACAAATGATAGAGTCACATCTAACTCGAAAATTAGATGGTAAAGGTCAGCGTGTAGTGTAGAATTAATAGGTGGTATCTCACTAAGACTCTTCACCTCCTGCCTTGAGAAAACTTTCAAGGTTTCTACAGATAAAGAAAAGGACTCAAGGACCGGAGACACCTCAAATATGTAGATGACACTGTCATCTTTTGCTTAAGCTAAAGACCTTGAAGCAATGGTGAAAGAATATAACAGAAGAGCAGAGAATCTGGATCATTATATAAAAGAAGAATATGCAAAATCACATTGAGTACATACATTCGAGAGGAAAAGCTGGCTGCAAAAATTAGGCATTGCAGAGAAGTGTTTGTTGAGGCCATATGGCGTACATTGTTACAACCCGAAAGGTTCGAGAAACAGAATAGACCCTTGTTGGAGTCTCTGATAAGCTGAAAATGAATAGTTTTTTATTTTTAAAGAATTAACGGCTAGAAAGAAAGATATGATACTAGCACACTCCTGGTTTTGGCAATTATAGCAAAAGCACACATATTTAACACAGAGAGGATAAAATTTGAGTAATAAAATAGGAAACACTTTTCTGTACAGAGTGAATAGACAGGGGGGGAAAAACTGGTAGTAGCCGAACAAGATAGACAAATACTGGAAAGAAAACATCTGGCTTCCCTTGGAGAGGTAACAGAGGTCCAGGACGGGCCTGGTTACACACCAAGATAAATAGCCCTTCCCAGTAGGTTCCAAGAGACCAGTTAGGTCCCTTCATACACTGAGACCTAAGTCTTTATACGTGTAGGTGGATGAGAGTCATCAAAGCCCATGGAACAAAGATGCAAATTCTATGATTCTCTTATATTCTAGAATAAGATTTCCTTAAAGTACCCCTGCTCTAGACTTGTACCATGACTGCTTGTCCTTGGAGTCAGAGGTATTATGAGAAAAGTAATCTCAGAGTATCAGGTCCTTATTAATACACAGGGGAAGGTTTCCCAGTTTCTTAAGAGACACAGGATTTTTTGGTATCTTTAAAAACTGTATAACTTCCCTTTAAGTCAGGTGAGTAAGCAGATATTGAGATGACTATCACCAAAATAAGGGTCCTCGTTATGCTACATCACCCAGTAAATACTGAGTAAATTATTTTGTATGTTATACATTGTGTTAAGGTTCATAGTGATTTAAACAGACAAGTTTCCTATATAAGTATTCAGCCCAGTGGGGAAGTGAAGGAAGATGGGTAAATAAGTGATGACAAATTAAATAATCGCAATTGTGCAAAGAGATGTTAAGGAGGTATATAAGTTGCAATGACAGTGTATAACAAGTGCACCAAATTATTGCAGGGTCAGGAAAGGTTTGCATGACTGAGCACCTTCTAAGTGAGACCTTGTGATTGAAAAAGAAATATTCAGGTGGTAGGAGTGTGTGTGTGTG
The DNA here is from genome assembly GCF_014108415.1 of Molossus molossus. NCBI lineage: Eukaryota > Metazoa > Chordata > Mammalia > Chiroptera > Molossidae > Molossus > Molossus molossus. The sequence goes on from NW_023425346.1 coordinate 55,228,182, forward strand.
TGTGTGTTTTCACATATGTGCTTATACATGTAAGTCTACAGAGGGGAGCAGGGGACATAAGGAAAAAACAGATAAGATTTTTTAAAAGATCTAGAAACCATCTGAGGAGATGAAAGAAGTCCAGTGTTGGATATAAAAGTGAGGGAGTGAGAGTGTGTGAGGTCAGCTCATGCAGAATCTTGTAGATCAATATGAAGACTTTGGACTTCATTCTGAGGGCAATGGGAAGCCATCAAAGATGGCCGCTAAAAATGAGCTTCTCTTTACCTAAGACACATTAAGGGAAATAAGTATTTGGTAACCCTCTAGGATGGGATCCATGTCAAGGCAAGTGACAGCAGACACAGGAAAGGAAAGACCATAGGAAGCTGTGCCGTGAGCTAAGAAATGTGAGCAGTATCTGGATAAAAAAATCTAGGAAACAGGTTGCCTCCAGGAGGAGCCAGCCTTCTGACACCTTGATTTTAGCCCTGTAAGACTCATTTCAGATTTCTGACTTCCTGCGCTGTAAGAGAACAACTTTTGGTTGTTTTAAGCCACACAATTCGTGGAAATGTGTTATAGCAGCAATAAGAAACTACAATAGGTATGACTTCTGTAGAACATATAGAAAAGGTAAAATATTATCAGGCTGACTGTGTGTCCCAGGTTTCCCTGGACAGTCCTGATTTACAGCTATTATCCCAGCTTATCTATTAACAGTGTTCCTTTTCTCTATCAAAAGTGCCTGGTTTGGATTATAAGTCTGTAAAAACAAAGATACTGAGTCAGGTGTTGGGAATAGTGAGCAGAAGTCTGAGGAGCAAAGGGACACGTCCATGGAGGCAGCCTCAGACTTCCAGTCTCGGTCACATAAAACCCATCTCATGAGTCACACAGCACTACCTATAGAAACCTCAAAATTACACATTGATATATTGCTTGACAAACTGTTCTTAAATAAGAAGAGGCAAGGAAGAAGAGACTCCTAGATAAAGGTGAGGCTAAAAGTACTCAGACTCCCAGTCAGGACAGTGCACTGAGAGCTGATCCCTGGAGTCCATGAGATGGTGAAGGATGATCATGATGTTCACAGCCTGAAAATGTAGTGCCAGTCAGAGAATCTGTTAACACAGATAACCTATCCAGGGATTTAAGATGACTTAAGAGTGAAGACATCATGTTATTTGGAATTCTAAGAGGTTTATTGAGATAGCTGAAGGGGAAAAAAAAATTCTGGATTTAATTTATGTTCCACAGAACCACAGCATAGCCTACCTAGTCTTGTCCCTTCTTGGTCACCCATGTACAAGAACTGTTATATCACAGGTAGGCTGTTTGACCTGCCCTCTTGAGTCATTCCACTTCCTCCTGTGAGTCATGCTACTTTCATCTCTTAAGAACCAACAACTGTACCCAAGATTCTTTCATTCAAGATCCCAACTCTTTCTTTACTTGGTTGCCCACCTGGTCAGTCTTGTTGCCAACTACTTAGTCAAAACCTCAAAGTCTGATGAGTCGAGTCTCCTTGTGCCCTATGCACCACATGTCTATTCTCCCTCGTATCTGTCACCCCATACTCCCCTCTACTGAAGCCAAGTACAGGGGAAGGTGCAGCACTTAGCTGGATCCAGGGCTCACTGAATAAGCATACAGCTTTATTAGTAAGGAAGAGGGAAGAGAATGGGCATTGGGTAGACGAACTGGCCTTTAGAATAATATTCTTCACTCGTTTTTTGATTGAGTTGTTTTCTTATTTGTAAGAATTCTTTCTCTATGTAGATATTAATCCTTTACTTGCCATCTGCTTTGCATATATTTTCCCTATATTTCTTTTGTCTACTGACTCTCAGATACTCATTCAAGAATTATTTAGTCAGTCCCTTCTGTATGCCAGGACTGCTCTATTCTAAGCACTGGAGATGTAGTGGGAAACAAACCCAACAAAAGTCCCTGGTGCTTATATTCCAGTGGGGGGATACAGACCAAAACAAAGCAAATGTATGATATGGTAAGTGGTAATAACTCTGATAAAGAAAAATAAAGCAAGAAAGGAGGATGGGAATCTCAGAGATGCAATTTTAAGTAGTGTGGTAGAAGTCAGCCACTGAGAGGGGGGCATTTGTGAAAAGACCTAAAGGAGATGAGAGAATATGCGAGTCATCAAACTTTTTACAGGAAAGATTTCCAGGAAGGGGGTGTTGGAGAGCAAAAAAACAGCAATAAGTGATACATTCCAACAGGTTAAAAAGAACCTAGTGTGTAGGGTTGTATAGGCTCTGTTAATATTTTGACTTAAATTTTAAAAAGATTTCTCTACTGTGTTGAGAATAGACTATGGGAGGGATAAGGGCACAATTGGGTGGCCAAGCAGGCTAGCGAAGTCCGGAAAAGAGTGTGTGTGCACGTATGAGAGTGGTTGGATTTTGTACATATTTTGAAGATAGATCATCCAGATTAACTGCTAGGTTGGAGGTGGGCTGCGTAGAAGGCAGTTCTGGATGACTGCAAGACATTTGGCCTGAGCAACCAGAATGAGGGAGTTCCCAGTAGTAACTGAGTTGAGGAAGTCTGTGGCAGAGCAGATTGGTGGGGAGTGGGAGCCGAGGAACTGGAGCTCCAGGCAGTGGTCAGAGTTGGATAAAGAAATTCCAGAGATTTCAGTGTATACATGTGATAAGATTAGGTAAAATCAAGAAGACCATGAATGCAGTCAGAGAACAAAAAAGACTCAAAGAACTGCTAGTAAAGTAGAAGGAAAAATAGGGAGAATAAAGGCTCATATATTGCCTTAATTACTATTCATCTGCTAATGACAGCTAACTTTATATCTTCAGCAAGGATGTCTTTCTCACAACGATCAAGATGCTTCCCCGTATCTCCAACTTGACATGATAAGACTTTTACAGTACTTTTACTTACCCCTCTCCTCCTATGTTATTCTAATGTTGTTTAGTGCTGATGATTCCAGACTATTAATAAGCTTCTTCTTGTAGTACTATCACATTTATTATAAGAAATTTTATCTGTTCTTTAAGGTATACACTCTTCGGCACACTAAATTAACGTGTACATTCTGCAAAATTTAATCCTTTCCTCTTATCTTCATCTTACCTTAGCTCAGGGGCTCTGTTTTTACTTAAATGTTGTCTGACAAGAGTGCTTCTCAACTACTTTTCTGAAATAAGGGCTTGTGTAATCTTTTATCTGAGTAATTTGTATCTGCACATATCTACATTTGACTCTGATGAATCAACGTTATTCTTAATTTCAGACTTTAGGGTTGAAGTACTGATGTCCTCTGTATTATTATATGCACAGATTATAGAAGGAGCAAGAATAGACATTTTATTCAATAAATCTACCATTGTTTATCCAAAGGATATAAACAGGGGTCAGTACAGTGGGAATCCCAGCAGAGAGAAAAATTCTCTACAATTGAAGGAAGTGTGAGCTTTGACATACTAAGGCCTCATTACCAGTAGGTGCAAAGTATGGACAACTGTTATTTGTTCTCACATATACACATGCAAACACCAATGTCTGGAACAACACTGACCATGGCCTTGGTTTCACTAATGGATAGATTGGTATCCCCTTCTCAGGGCTTGAGTTGGCAAACCGATTGATTGTGTATTTTATGATCTACCTATTACCCATATGGCATTCTTATAGTGTAGTAGTCTCCAGACTGTTATGAGTATGATCCTGTATACACACACACACATACACACACACACATGTACATTAGTATGGCTGAGAAAAATGTTTTGCAAATAATACTTTTCTGATAGAAATTTTTTGTGTATACTCTATTCTATTTCTTTAAATTGCTGGTTACTCTTGACCAAATTTATTATATTACACCCTCATGATTGCAACCTACAGTTTGAAAATCACCAATTTTGATGCCTTTCAGTATGCTAAAGCAGAATAAAATAATAATAGGTAATATTTTTCAGAACATCTGATGCACAAGGAACTATGCTAAGCACTTTACATGGATTATCTCATCTACTCTTAAAATAACCATAAATTAATTGTTATTATTTCCTCCATGGTATAAAGGAGAACATGAGTATTGGAATGGTCAGTTTGCCAAAGATCACACAACATAGCCATATCATTCTAGATGCAGTGCTGACCACTGTTACACTCTTTATCTCGTCCCTCATCCTCTGAAACATGGGATCAATATGCTTCGACCTGTTTCAATTCCAAGCTGCATGACTGTCTTCTTTCCATGCCCACCTTTCTCACAGCCCTTCCAGCAACTGCTCCTCTTCCGAGGAGCTGCATGGTCTCTTGTGCTCCGATTCACGTGCTAATTTTCTTGTATATTACCTGCAGTCCTTTGTTTTCTTATATTCTGGGCTAACTTGTGGGACTTTGAATTCTTATATTTCTTCATAAACGTTCTGATTAAGTGCCTACTGCTAATCGTCTAATCAGTATTCCTGGTTCAAATTCCTGAGGGAACGAATCGGAGTGACTCAGTTTATTCTCTCCCACCCAGCAATGACATCAGTTTGTGCTTATTCGTGCAGCCATACATACATGTTCCTACCCTGGATGTACCCCTGGGGCACTTACCACATATACAATTCCCTATCTACCTTTCTCTCTCCTCTATAATATTATAAACTCCTTGAAAGCAACAGGTGTGTCTTGCTCACCCTTGTACCATCTAATCTTGATGTATAGGGAGATATATAACAATAAATAAGTCAAAAGGAGTGAACTTCCAAGCAAGTAGAGGTTTGGCCGAAGCAATAGTATTTGCCCCAAGCTCAAACTGCTGCAGCCTGTTCAACATGTTAAAAACGTTCCGGAAAAAACAGTATTGGTCAATGTGACCCGCACTTTTGTGTACATTAAGCAATTTTCTAAGTCAAACGTTCATACCCAAGTTGGCTGGTTTGAATCACAAAAGTCTAGGAAGCCACGGCATGTTAGACTCTATGGGAGACAAAGGGTCAAAAGGTAAATCATGTCCCAGACTGTTAACAAGCCAGAATTGTCTCCCATAAACCAACTTCAGGTCTTAACTCAGCCAACAAATTCTAAAGCACAAGGAAACTTGAGGGGACAAAACAAGGCTCTGGCTGCTATGCACCTCGTTTGTGCACCTTTCAAAACCAAGGAGACGTGAGCCTGATACGCAAAACATTCACAAGAGTCAAAGGAAACACACATTGCTTTGGCTATGTGTTCTGACCAGCGTAAAAAAAAAAAAATCAAATTAATTTTATGAAACTGAGTTTCGATGATACTGAATGTAGCCTAATGTAATTCATTATATATGTTTTTTAAATGACATTGCCAGATAATATAATGTTCCATTGCAATAATATTAGATTAAATCTGTTTTTCCTTAGATGAATCACCTAGATAGGAATAAAGTAAATATGAAGGTGGAAATTTAGGAAACATTTTAACTACTCTTTTATTGCTAAAAATAAACATCCATTTCCCCCTTCCTACCTCCTAATTTTTTTTTGCCTCCAAATTTCTCATGGGTTTGCTTAGAGAATAATTCAGGTATGTGAACATTTCAAAAAGCTTTATCCAACAGGTTTCTTAATCAGCTGTCAGGTCCTTGCTTGTTTTGCCAGTTGTCACATTTGCTTAAAAGGCAAATTCTGCCTTTCGGTGCCTGTTTGTGATTCCAAGGACAGACTGACCTTGTGTTTGCTTCATGACTCTATTCAGAACAACTCTGACTGCTTCTGTTGACCAACTCCATGGAGTACATAAACTTCTCTTGTTTTTTCTCCCTCATCTTTCATTTTATGGGCCTCTAAGTATTAGAAAACCCACATTTCTCCTGTTGAAGCCAATAAAATTTTTAGCAGTTTTCATTATATCACATGTTTAAAACACAGAAAACTTTTGGTGCCTATGGTTGATTCCCCTTTAATTCCTTTGGAGATCATATTGGAAATAATGACTTATAAATAGGTTCTTTAGATGGTTAATTAATATAACAGTATTGTTTATATGAAGACTTTTTTTTTTTTCTTATTTAATAAACTATCTTGCCCGGATGGTGTGGCTCAGTGGTTGAGTGCCAACCCATGCACCAAAACATTGCCAGTTCAGTTCCCAGTCAGGGCACATGCCCAGATTGTGGGCCAAATCCCCAATAGGGGACATGTAGGAGGCGGCCAATCCATCTCTCTCTCATCAATGTTTCTCCCTCTCTCTCTCCCTCTTCCTTCCTCTCACTCTAAAATCAGTAAAGAAAAAAAAATTGTTTTAAATAAACTATCTTGACAAGATACTTTAATATTGATAATGAAAAGGCATGTTTACTACTTTTAAGTAATGCCTAAAATGTTAGAATACATAGCTCTTATTTTCTTATTTATGACTTTTCTTCTAAACCTTTTGGTTAGCTACCAACAAGATGTATCTCATGTTACATACATTTGGCATGTGAGGCTAGAGTCTTGAGAGACCAACATTTTCTTGACAAATAGACTATTTTATGCCATCATTTTGAATTAAAAATTTTCATTAAACATTTCAGATGAAAAAATTAATTTCTGATATCGGTCCATTTGTTGTACCACAACCATCAACAGGATGAAGGGTTGCTGAGGAATCTCTGCTAGAAGCTAAATTTGAACCATGAGCAACACTGTGGATGGCACTGAGGCACACAACTGTGTACAAAGTTCTAGAACGTTGTCAAAATGACCACAGTGACTGAGATGGAATTTGTCTAAAAAAGACTCCCATAGAATCAGGGAGCATAGGAAAGACTTTTTTCAATAATAAGTTAGAAGAAGTCAAAGAGGAGAGTGAGGAGAACCTTGGAAATTAATCAGTTGTCATATGCAAAGATTTAGGAGGCAGGAGTTTGTGATCATGTTTGGGGTGCTGCATACATTTCTGTGCCTGAAACATGCTCCACAACAATAAGAATCAGGAGATTTGAGTGGAAACTATATTTCCATAGAATTATGTGGTTTAGAATCTCACGGCCAAGAACAAGAGCTGCCATGAATGGTCCCACAATAAATACATGCTGTATGGGAAGGTGCGGGAACGGATGGAGGCCAGAAAGCTAACACTGGTGGATATACCAGCTGCTGTGCAAGGTACTTTCCCTTACATGATCTGGCTTTGTCTCTCAACTCTAAAATTAAGATATGATCTCATTTTTTCAGATGCAGAAATTGAGGTACAGTAAAGAAAGGATAGTCCCAACGCCAAAGAGAATTTGGGAAATGGGAAAAACTAGGATTTAAGTGTTGTTATCTAATTAATTTCTTGTTCTTGTTTACATTGTGACTTTTAACATATCTTTAAATCTTAAATAATGGCAATGGTTTCTGGTGGTAAATAAGGCAGGCTCAGTAAATGGACCACCCTCTTCCTTTGGAAGTATTTATTCTAGAGCTGAGTGGGCCTCCCTACTCACTGGTCCTGTGTACTTGCGCTCATCTGTAGATTGACTTGCCTGTTCTCTACTGACTGTGACCACCACTGGTATTTGCTTTGGAGTGGCCATTGTCTTGTGGTCACTGACCCAACTCCTATGAAAATATTGCAGTGAATCTTTTAGGCATCTTCTTTGGAGGTGGTCAGCAAGCAAGGCCAACTCTATCATGTGTTATTTATCAAAGCTAAATTACATGGCTAGCAAAAAACAGCACACAAATTATACAGGGATGCTCTTATCTTTAGGTCAATACCCACAGTGCAGTGTTTTCCTTCTGAAAAGCAGGTATTATTCACATCATATTATGTTGTGAAATAAAAAAGAATCTGGACTTTATAAGATAATTGACTGGAAATAATTATAGCCACTGAAGCAATGAAGTCTACTTGTTTATGCTTTTCCATATGTAACTTGACCTACATGTTTAAAAATGTATACTTATTTTAGCATTTATTTGGGATTATGGCATTGTTTATGTTTCTGTCAACTGATTTTTAGTGTATTGTACTTTCATTTTAGTTAAGATTATTGACGAACCAAAAGGCACAGAGTACATATATATTAAGTTTTTGGTTTGTTCAACTCTGACATTAACATAATACTTTTTAAAAGTATCATTACTTCATATTTACTGCCATAACACATTACTCTCTCATGATCCAATATACATCAAACATAGGTTTGTCAGCTGACACGGATTTGGTAAACCCAATCATGCCCATTTTCTTATCATTATATGGGCAAAAGCAATAAAGACTTATAGAAGATAAGCAAACATTGTTTCCAAGAATGTTGACGTTTATTGCCACTAAAGCGATCCAGTACAAAGAGTGGGAACAAAACTGCTAAACTTCTATGCACTCTGAAATTATTTCAAAAATGAACTAGTGAAAGATGTCTTGAAGAATCATTTCCAGGGACACAAAGAACTCTCTCTCCACCTGGAATCATCCCCTTTGACCTTGAACATGTTGCTTCAGCTCAATGCCCCAGTGTCTATTACCCTCCAAACACAGTAAGAGTTACATCATGGACTCTGCTAAACACCGGGAATACAAAAATGAATCTGTGAAAATTACTGTCCTCAAAGAGTTTATATGTTGGTGGAGGAGAACAACAATAGACAACTTTTTTTATTTTTTACTTTTTATTTAACTGTGGTAAGAACACAATTTGGGACCTACCTTCTTAACAAAATTGTAAGTGTACAATATTGTTAACTATCGGTACAATGTTGACAGCAGATCTCTAGAGCTTATTCATTTTGCATAAATAAAACAGTGTACCCTTTCATTAATATATCCTCATTTTCCCCTCCACCAGGCCCTAGCTGTCACCATCCTACTCTCTGCTTCTATGATTTTGACTGTTTTGGAGATCTCATACAAGTGGAATCATGCAGTATTTGTCTTTCTGTGACTGGCTTATTTGATTCAGCGTAATGTCTTCAAGGTTCATACGTGTTGCCACTTTTTGAATAATTTCCTTCTTTTTTTAAGGCTGAATGGCATTCCATTGTTAGTTTTAGTGGAGTTTTAGGTGTTTCCACATCGTGGCTATTGCATATAGTGTTATAATGAACATGGAAGTATTAGTATCACTTTGAGATCCTGATTTCAGTTCTTTTGAATAAATACCAAGAAGTGGGATTATTAGATCACATGGCAGTTCTATTTTTTAACTTTTTGAGAAAACTTCCTACTGTTTCCACATGGGCTACACCATTTTGCATTTCTATCAACAGCGTACAAAGTTTCCAATTTGTCCACATCCTCACTAACACTTACTTTTTTAATAGTCGCTGTCCTAACAGGTGTGAAGTAATATCTCATCATATTTTTCATTTGCAAGTCTCTGATAATTAATGAGATTGAGTATCTTTTCGTATACCTGTTGATCATTTGTATGTCTTCCTTGCAGAACTGTCTATTCAATCCCATTTTGTCATGAAATTTTTACTATTAAGTTGTAGGAGTTCCTTATATATTTTGGAAATTAACCCCTTATCAGATGTATGATTTACAAATATTTCCACCCATTCCGTAGGTTGCCTTTTTTTCTCTATTGATTGTTTCCTTTGCTGTACAGAGGCTTTGTAGATTTATGTAGTTCCACTTATCCATTTTTGCTATAGTTGCCTGTGCTTTTGATGTAGCCAAATAAATCACACTTCCTGGTTTTAAAACATATTACAAAGTTACAGTAATTAAAATAGTACAGTACTAGCATAAAGACAAACATATAAACTAATAGGACAGAATAGACAACCCAGAAATAAATTCGCACACATTCAGTCACCTGATCTTCAACAAAGATGCCAAGAACGTACAATGAGGAAAGGATAGTCTTTATAACAAAAGGGGTTGAGGAAAGTGGACATCCATATGCAAAATAATGAAATCGGATCCTTATCTGCTAACACATACAAAAAAAAATCAACTCAAATTGATTAGATTTAAATGTAAAACTTGAAACTTTAAAATTCCTAGAAGAAAACATAGGAGAAAGCTTTATGACGTTGATCTTGGCAATGATTTGATGGACAACAGGTGATTTTCATGTAATGCGTTGTGTGCTCGAAGGGAGTTATTCAGAGGCTCGTGGTGCCAGGTGCACCCCTTCCTCCAAGGTGCTTCATCTGCATCCATTAATTTACCTGGTGGCTGAAGAGCTTTTGAGTATGTAAAGCAACTTGAATCACATTTATAGTCAGGGGTTTATACTTATCAACCTGCCTAAGAGGAAGCCAAAGTCCTGGGCAGGGCTAATAATGTCCTTGAGAGAGAATGTATCAGGTGGACAAGTGTTTAGAAGGGTAACCAGATCTCACAAGCAAATGTGAGTGTCAGAAGGGTGGGCTGCAAGTCAACTATGGCCGGTGCTAGCACCCATTCATGACTCAGGAAAATTTGACAGCATGTGTGCTTTGGGGAAGGGGAGAATCCTGTCATCCAATGAAGGAACTCCATAAATTCAGTAGCATGTCAGGACCTAATCAAACCTCTTATGAGCACCTCTCTCTAAGAGTAACCCCAGAAGGAGAAGAGTTCCCTCTTCTCCAGGGACAGATTACTAAATGAGCCCAGTGGCCAGTGGCACAAGGAAAGTAGCTTTGGTAAGCAGTGGAATCTCAGCATGGTCCGATCACTAGAGATAAACCTAGACCAATAAGCCAAATCCTAAAGTTTTCATACCCTGTCAGAAGGATATCCCAAAATCTTTTGAAGAATTTTGATAAGGGCAGTAGGTTAATCACATTTATGTTTTAAGACAATGACTCTGGTGGTTTTGGAAATAGGCTGGAGTGAATTAAGGCATGAACAACCTGGTCTGGCCTGAACCAGTTGGGTAGCACAACACTGACCTTTGCTGCCTTGACCACAGATAAGGTGACGTAAGTAGATATCAGCAGGGAGGAGATGTTTTCCATTCATCTGGGGTGACCCAGCCAAGACATGCATGAAACAGTTAGGGATCACAATGAGTAATGAAACCATCACAAATAAAAATATTAAATATTGTGTCTGTGATTAGGATTGAGGAAAACAACATAATGATTCAGAAATTGTGTTACAAATGAGATAGATATTTCAATAGCCATACATGGTTGGAAATTCTTTTGAAAGAAAAATTTCAACCTTCAAGTTCTCCCCTGGAAGACCACTATTACAGTAAATGGACTGTCCAAGGTAAGTTAAACACTTACGCAATAGCTTCTCAAGAAACAGCCAGGTCAGTAACTCATTGTTTGGACCATAAGATACACAAGTGTTACCCCAAAACTCCATAAGAGACCTTCTGGTGACTCAAAGCCTTCTTCACCTTGGGAAAAGCTTTATGTATTTAAGTTCCATAAAGTTTCAATTCTTTCAAATATATACTATGACTTGAAAATTAAAGAAATAAGCTTTTTGAAATAATTTTTGTGACATCTCTTTCCACAGGCTACAACTATTTTGCCTAAGTGGTTATGATAATGCAATGCACATATATTACCAAATATTCAGCAGGCCTTACCCAGAAATAGTTTAAATGAGTTAAGAAGCTACTTCTATAAAGTCAATACGCCATCCACAAATTCTGCCAGAGTAGCCCTGAGGGAGGGAAAAAGGAGATTTATAGATTTTAACATTATTCCAATTTCATTGAAATAAACAACCTTCATTTACATCTAGGAAAAAAAGTTATTCAGTTTTCAATTACCTTTCGGGTCAAACATTCCAATAGTCTGATATTTCTCTATAACATATATATCAAGGGAGGCATTCACAATATTAATTCCAGGAATATCCAAATAAAAATCATACCCTCGATCTTTCATAGCGTCTGGTTCCATTTCCCTGTCCAACGGTCACAGAAACATTCCATGACCTGCTTTGCATCTGTTGTTTCAAAATAACTTCACAATAATGCATGATTTCTATTCTTATTTTTTGAAACCACTGGCATTTACCCAACCCGTAAACAAAAACAGCATTCTAGAAACCGCCAGACATCAAGTATGCAATTTTCTTCCCTAATACTCGGTCTACAAGAAAGCCTACATTTGCACATTCTATAACCATTGAGCATGCATTCATATTCGCCACCATCTAGTTAAATTCATTTTTAATGAGTCACATCATGAAGTACTATATATTTTTGTTGCTAAATTTATTAACATATACTTATGGGTATATAGTTATACAGTTTTTCTTGTGGTGTTTGTGTTTGGACTAATTTTTGCTAATTTTCTTTTGTTTTTCCAAGGAATATTTTTGTCTTTCTAAACCTCAAGAATTACCTTTGATGTGGTTATCAAAAAGGAATTCAGACGTTTTGCTATTCGTGGGCATGTATTCCTAATATGTATTATCTATACACATTGAAAATTTCTTTGGAAGATAAACCCGGTATGCAAATTTTTTCCTCAGAATTTCTCCCACTGGATTCAGTCCCAGATATTGGAAATGGAGGGCAACAATTATAATAAAAGTATTATGGCAATAAATTTCACACTTACATTTAAGATCTATGGGTTATATTAGCAAAACAAACTGGTCTGAGCTGTCAGTGCGAATTAGAAGCAGCAAGGAAAACAGCAGCGTGAGACACAGGGACATGAGCATAGGCTTCGGAGTGGAAGAACGTCATTTGAATCGAAGTTTTGCAGAAAGTGTTTCAACCTCTCAGAATCTGTTTCTTCTGCTGGAGTTTGGGGAAAATATTATTTACCTCAAAGAGCTGTTAAAGGGCTTAGATAAAGTATGCTTGAAACTTCTCTTGGAAGCATAGAGTCAATTAATAATAAATAAAACAGCAAGTTAGTAATTTTATGTCATTTTATTCTTCCTAGCTATGGGTATTTTCTATGTAAATCTATATGTGTTCATATCATATTATACATATGTATATACAGGATAGGGCAAAAGTAGGATTACAGTTGTTCATATGGAAAATAATACAATAATTAATAAATAATAATATAAGAATAAACTTTATGTTTTGCATACTCACAACTGTAAAGCTACTTTTATCCTACCTTGTACATATGAAGCCAGCTACACTAACATACACAAAAGTCCACAATGAAGCAGAATTATGTGACGACTTGAGTTAGATAAAGTGTAGAAAGACCTTATTTTCCTATTAAGGTCAGTTATATGCATGCATCATTGCTAAGCAGGAAGTTGGAAATGTATTCTATGTCAGAAAAGCTATTTAGCCACTGATGATTCACATTTTGCCTTGAGTAGTCTGGCAGGAAACTGGCATATCACTTGTTGGCAAATTTGAATGGTATTACATTGAACAGGTAAAAAAAATAGACTCGTGAATTAACCAAATTAAATTTACAATACTTGTTTCCAAAGGGCATGGACCGAGGAATGCTGATGTAATTTACAGAAAGTGCAAGGCATCCTGTCCAAAATCAAACCTCTAGGGCATTCCAGAACCCACCACTCCCAGCCCTGAGATAGCAGAGTGCGTAGCAGTCAGATGCTTGGCCTTGATCCCTCGGTCTCCTCGCTCCACAGCCAGAAGTCATTGGTCCTTACTAGTTCAGACAGGTGATAAGGTGAGAAAAAATTCCATGGTCACCTCTCTGGTTAACAATAAATATGTACGTTCTTTTGCTTTTGTAAACACCCCATCTGCACTTCTAGTTCATGTGCAATACCATTTCGCTCCTGACTCACGTCCCTACTTTGAGTTCCAGTTTCTAATGATTTCCTGGATCCAGGCATCATCTTGACTCTCTGGTTCACTATATTCGGCCATTACTGATTTGGGTGGTAGCTCGAATCTCCAATTCTGTTCAACCATCTCCCACCTCCACTCCCTTTCATCCTATTGGTGATGGAAGGCTCTCTATAGCGTATCCATTCCAGGTATGCACGCTTCAGGCAGACCATGGAGGCAAGGGTTTATCCCAACACTATCATACTGAATAGGAGCAGGGAATCCCGTCATGCTTCTAGGAATGACACTATGCCATTCATCCCAGGGAGTACGCGTTCTCAAGGGGAGCTACTCATGCTGCGGGAACATTTTCAGAGACATATTTTTTACTTTTTGTGTTCAACATAACAACCGAAATACAATTTCATAGGAGGTAGGAAGAACCTGGAATTGCCTCTCTTAGATGTTAACTTTTTTAGTTTTTCCACAAATCCAAGTAAAATCAAAATATAGCTAATTTAGAATACTAAAGTAACTCCAAAAGCTTGACTGGATCTTTCAGCAAAATTAGACCTCCTGGGCACAGTCCCAAGAGACAAGATGATGTCCTGATGTTTCAAAAACAGTAACAAAGAAAAATGAGGTTTCCAACCACCAGTCTTTTTTCCATTTTAAACACATAAGTCTTGGAATACTGATTTTAACCATGGCAAACCCATCCTTAGCCCACAGTCTGCGTATCACTGGAGATGCAGGCTCTGTCGGACTAGCACCTCTTCATGTCTGTGATGAATGATGATTTTACTTCCAGGGCATTTCTGTGTTGCCCCCCAAAATGTTCAGAGCTCTGAGCCTTTGAACCCCATTCACTGCATTGTTCCTATGTGAAGATCAGGTGAATCTCCCTTTTCAAACTTGCCCACCTGATAACCATTGCTATTCCACCTTCTGCTTCCCGTCAGAAACACGCCGAAAGTCCAGGTTGGACCCGTGTCATATATGGTAGGCATTTAATTGTCTCCTATTGAGGACTGTTTTTTTCCTCTGTCTTTTCTGACTCATGTCACTCTAGGTTCGCTTTTTTATCTGCCTTCTTCTCCCATGTAAATCCCAATGTTATGATCACATTAGATACAGCTGTCTATTTCATGAGCTTTTCTTCCCATTCCTCATGGGCCTTCCATTCAACCAAACCAAAACCAAATTAGTTCCATATTAAAGTCACTGTTCTTTCACACAATGAGCTTCAGAAGGAAAAAAGAAAAGAAAAACCAGCAGAAAGGAATTGACAGTTTTCTTACAAGGCCAAAAACACAAACTATCATATTGGAGTCAAAACATATACCATTCATCATATATGGCATGCCTCTATAATTGTTCTCTAATACCAAGAAAACCAAAAGCAGTCTGCAGTCCTAAGTGGCTAAGGGAAGAAAAAATACTTCCCCTGCACCAAAATATTAGTGAGAAGGCGTGAAGATCAACAACACAGAGCCCTGAGCTCTAGAGGTGCCCCTTCAAACTGGGTGTTTGCTGCGGTGCGGGAAGCCACAAAGTTTGTGGACATTCCCGTATCTGCTAAGTCACGCGTTCTCCTGGAAACACTGCCGTCAGGGCAAAAAGAAACCACTCTCTAAGGATAAACTCAAGTTCAACCTAAGATGTGTGGCAAAATTCTACGGTATCGTGAAGAAGAGGAGCCAAGAAACATGTCTGTCCTGTTGCAGGCAAAGAATGCTCTACATGAGCAAAAGGAGGTGGTACAGTAAGACAGAGCCACGGAGCTGAGAACAGCAACATAAAAGCTTCCGGATATTTTCCTGAATGAATCTGCAAGGCACAGAATGCATGAATGCTTGTTCTTACAAGGGAACGATCTCTTCATTTCCTTAACCACACTTTAAACAAACACTCGCTTAATACCACATGCTGGGCCTGTATACAATGCGCTGTTGATAATAGTTGCTCTTAGCGCCAAGCAGAGGTAACTTTGATTTTAGCATCACTGTTGCATGCCTTTCACAGTGTGTTAATTTCACAGCTGTCTTTACATGTTCCTAAATGATTCTGCACAACTAGGGAGGTCTCATAGAGAGAAAAATCTACCTGTTTATGGACACATTTCCAACATAATTTATAATATATATAAACTTATCAATGCAGGGAGCAGAGATTGTATTATCATCAGTCACAAGTATATATCTATAATGGTTGGTCATCATTCCCCACCTAAAAATGACATATCTGTGCATGTCAGTTTCCAGAGTCAGGGCATGCTCTTGATACTGAACATGAGAAATAGAACGGGCCACTTGTTTGATATTAGACTAGGCAAAGAAATTGTATTTGAGATAGTTATAACAATACTGACATTTTTGTTTCCAATAAAAGTTGTTGTTTTTATTTTGTTAAAGTAAATGATTCACAGGATGAATGCAATGCCATTCCTGATCAATTTATTGTTTTCATTCCCATCACCATTTAGTTCCCAAATGTGATTGGAAGGACAGATGATGGATGGATGGATGGATGGATGGATGGATGGATGGATGACTATATTTGCCCTTAATTGTTATTCTTCTAAAATACCAAACTATTCACTGTTTTCTGAACTATATTCTTTGATACCTTTTAAGAACTTTGATTCATTAATTACTTTCTTCTCTTTCATTGATTTGCAACAACTACATTTCTTCCACTCCTCCCCAGAGTATCCAGTTCCTTCAGGACTCTTCAGCTCAAGGACGGCACGTGGAGCCCGTGGCTCCTCCCTTTTACGGAGCACCTGGATCCTGACACTCGCTGTTACACACATCTCCTTTCTATCAGCTCCTCTTAACTCATTAATGAGAGTTAAAACACCTCTTCCTCCAGAAACTGCTCCTGCCAAGACGTTTAATTGATTTTCCACTGTCAAATGATCAAGCAATAATGAAACTTAATCATTCAAACAATTCTTTTTTTTTTTTTAATATGAAATGGAATTTATTCTGAATGTTTGATCACATGCATTTGGGAAAGCTAATACCAAAATAGATTGAAGTAACCAGTGAACTTTGTTTTTTGTTGTGTTTTGTTTTAATTTAATTTAATTTAATTTTTCCCATCACCACTTATCCCCTCTATGCCCTCTTCCACCTCCAGCCACCAGCCTCCTCCCTCCCTCACCCCTGCATCACCCCCCTGCTGTCCCTGTCCATGTTCCCTCTCCCCACGCCCAGAGCCGCCGCCCGCCCTGGAGAGCCCAGGCCGATCCTTCCCGCTGTACGTCACCCAGCTGCTGCACCGTAGCTGAGCCATGTCACTGGCAGGCCACAGCAAGGGAAGAAAATAGAAAATTGGTGCGTGTAACAGGACTATTAAAAAGTTAAAAGCTCAAGGACAATAGAATGCCATCCTAAAAACCCAGGTAGCCCAGTGGTTGACAATGTGGGCCCTGCCAGGGTTTCCCATCCTGGTTCTGCACTCACACGCCATGTGGCTTGAAGCAAGTTACCTACTGTCTCTGCGCTGCTTTCCTCTGAGTCTTTCCCCCCATTTTTTCTTCGGAAAATGAAATATTACAGATATCTTCAACTTTTCAGTAGCTTACTTATATCAGATGAACTCTTCAACCAAAAATGTCTTCCTGTAAGTATCCCCAAAATAGTATTTGCAGTCCAGATTAGAAATTTAATCTCAGGTTCTAAGTACCACTTTACTTTGAAACCTTACTTTTTTAAACAACAGATGCTGAGAATTTTAATAGCCTTCTCTGGCACAAAATATCCATTATCTTCTTCTCATCGCCTATGGAAACGGACAGTCTTCCTTTCTATGTTCACAGGCCTGTTTTCAGAAGAAGCGAAGCCTCTCATTCCTTCGTGCTTCTCGGACTGCCCATCCTGCCTAGGCCTCGCCCACCCTCCTGCATCTCCTTCATCCA
This sequence comes from Molossus molossus, assembly GCF_014108415.1. Taxonomy (NCBI): domain Eukaryota; kingdom Metazoa; phylum Chordata; class Mammalia; order Chiroptera; family Molossidae; genus Molossus; species Molossus molossus. Next base: position 55,245,698 of record NW_023425346.1, read on the forward strand.
GGTCCCCAGATTACCCCAATCTCACCTGCGCTATCGGCGCTGCACTTCTCTCGCTGATTGACACTTATTGTGTATATCCTATGTTGCAGTTTTAAGTTCGGTCGATGCAGCCAAGAACAAACGTGTCTAAACTCATACAGTGTATAGTTTAGCTGAGAAAGGCAGACAACAAATAATGTGTAGGTGGTAAGAAATTTTAAAAGAAAATTAAGCAGACGGAGAGGCGAGGGAATAAGAGATGTAAAAATCTGGTTTATTGTCCTGGCTGGTTTGGCTCAGCAGTTGGAGCATCGGCCTGCAGACCAGAGAGTCCTGGGTTTGGTTCCCACTAAGGACACATACCAAAAAAAAAAAAAAATCTGATTTATTGTTCTAGGTAGCAGCGCAGGCATCAGCGTCTTTAACACCAGTAGCTTACTTCTTTGAGCTTCCATTTTCTTCTCTGTAAAATAATGATGATAATGATGATGATGATATTGTCTTCTAGGGTTGCTGTAAAGATGAGAGAGAATCTCTACCAAAGACTAGAAAAGGACTCGCTGTAATAAATGACCAGTTATTATTACCTCACATAGCTGTGTAATCTTGTAGACTGTCAAATTTTAGTATACTCATGTTACTTTCTGAAAACTGCCCAAGAAGTATTTCAGAGTTTTCAGCTAATTACGTCAAACTTACAACACAGAAGGCAGCATAATGCATTGAAAGGAATACAAGTTTGAGAAACAGACAGATCTCTGAATCCAAGCACCCTAAATTTTAGATCTTGTGAAAGTTATACAATCTCCCTACATTTCAGTTACTTTGTCTGCATAATGGGTTATGTTAAGGATTAAATAAACTGATATATGAAAAAGGTCTAGCACAGCTTCTTCTACACTTACTTCACTAAAGTAGCACCATGTAATCATATAGTTGGATGCACAGAATTAAACATGTCACCTCTTGCAGATGAAATATTTAAAATATGATCCCATGCGGTCACAATCACCCTGAGGTCTTCGAGGTGTGGGTAGAAGGCTGGGAGAAATAGGAAAAGTAAAAGCCTGTCACTAATTTTTTTGTTCCAAAAATTTTGTAGAAGGAGGAGATGTTTACAGAATATTTCTGGTCAAGAAAGTTTGTTCAAGTCAGGAGTGCTTAGTCACTTTATCATTTTACCAAAAGTAGGTGAGTCCTTCCCCATGGAATTTGACTTTCCTAAAACCTACTAATTCCAAGCCTCCACCCCCAACCCCACAAAATGCTCCCTCCAATGATAAACAAAGTTCTGAAGTCTCTAACAAATTATTGCATCACATTTATTAAAGGTAATAATACAAAAGTATTCAATCAGTTAGAGAGAATAACCCAAGATACCAACACAAGTGTAAGTGGCATCACTTTCAGGAATTCATTTAGTCAGAAAGCAAGTGTTAAAATAGACAAGATGGACTAGAGTTCAAATCCTGGTTAGTCACAGATTTGGACAGAGTGATATACTAAAATGATTCATTCATTCAGCAAATATTTCTACGGACATACCACATGTCAGATATATCTCTAGGCAGTGGGATGGCCACGGCACACATACTGATGGGGAGCAGTGACTGATAAGTGAAATATCTAGTGGTCACATGGTGGCAAGTGCTATGGACAAGAATAATTAAAGCAGAACGTAGGGACATGAAATGCAAGGTCCAGTAGGAGAGGGTTCTGTTTAAATAGGGTGGCCAGAGAAGTCCTTCCCACTGTGAAAATGACTTTGGAGAAAGAGTCTGGAAGGGCTGGTCCCAGACAGGAGTAAGGAGGGTGCTGTCCCAGAGAGCTGCACGCCTCAGCAGCAACACGGGTGACTGGGGAAAGAAAGTAAGCCCCCAACATGGCAGACCAGCTAATGCTACCAGTTTCTCTGAGAGGTAAGTATTAAAATCTATAAAAAGCCCAAAGCAGCTGCACCAGCAGCTGATGTGAACCTAGAAGGTGCAGACGTGCGAGAGGCCCCTGTCATTATGTATGGAAAGGGTTCTTAGAATTGCCACACAAGTAGAGCCTGTTTGGGATGGGCGAGTGCAGGGAAGAGAAAGTGGAGGGAAGGGAGTGGAGAAAAGGCCACACACAATCTTAAATTCAATATTTCACTCCCATTAAAGATAAGCTGTTTATAAGCTTCAGTATAATTCTATGTAAAAACTCTGTGGTTCCTCTTCCCAAACATAAATCATGATCATTCTACACTCTGCTCTCTGGGAGTCCTCAAGGCAGAGAGACAAGACTTGGGGTATAATAATAAAAGTCTGGGTATTATAGAATCCGCCCTGAGCTCCAAGAAGAAAAGAATAACAAGAACAGTGCTCTGAAAAGTACATACTTGCCCAGGCACAATTCAGTGTTACACATTTTTATTAACATCCTCAGGAATTCATATGCCCACCTGGATACCTATGTGAGATTATTGTTTACCCAATTATGGCTATATGTGTTTTAAAGATGAACTATGAAGTCTTTTTAGACTAAATGTCTTGATAAAATAATGAATATTAAATCCAAATCCGAGTCACAAAAAGAACAGACACAGGATTGTCTTTGTAGTAGCTGAGGAGTGCCCCCTACAGTCTGCCGTGCACAATGCAAGCAGATGACAAGGAAAAAACAGAACTGCAGTCTGAGGAGTCCCAAAAAGGCGGCGTGAGAGGTAAGAAACCTCAGCTGAGAAAATGTGACTTTAAAGCCTGAGAAATATGTGGACACTATAAATTCCTATTTTTACATATTTGTCAACAGCAAAAAATTAAAAACTTTTGCGTGGATTTTTCTTCTATTTGACTATTATCATTATTACACACAGTAATGAAAATATAACATTAGTAAAGTCTGATTCTGTTTTTTTGTTATTTTATTTTAATATTTGAATTACTACATAAAAACATTAGGAAAAATAACTGCATCATATTCTGCTATGCAAAATAAAATTAGGACCAGATATAATTTGGATCTGATCTTAATAACAGGAAAAAATGCAACATACTTATTAAAATGAAGTTCTAGTTAAAGACTTTATCCCTTTTTGTAACAACTACACAGAATATATTCACTTCTATGAACATTATCTCTTAAACTGTTAATGATTTCCAACATAAAAATCACAAGACATGGTTATCAATATATTTTAAAATACTATATAAGTGTATACATAAATATGGGATCATGTTATACTAGTATTCAATATTACACACTGTATAAAATATATTACAATATTTGAGAGGCATAAAGTTTTATGATATATCAGCACATCAAAGTTCATAAATGCCACATATAATAATATAATCCAGTTTAATATTCCATTTGTAAGGAAAAGGAGAGGCAAAATATATACCAAAAACCTTTGAAATTTTTACTGGAAATATTTTTAAATCTGTGCAATTTAAATGCTCCATTGTATTTGGTGTTTGTAACTATTAAATTAAAACCAAGAATTATATAAATGTTTAGCAATGGACATAGCAGTAGTTACAAAGTTAACAGCCTTTTACATGATCTTTGAATAAGTGCAGATCTGGAAAACCGCATTTATCATAAAATGTTCATTTAGACTCAATTTCACATGAATGTACGTAATTAAATTGATAAATTATACTTTAAGCATTTTCATAATGTTTTCCACACTCAGAAAGACAATTAGGATTACATGATCTTAATACTTGTTTTTCATAAAATTTAATAAAGTATAATTTACTGTTTATATAGCATTGCTTCCTCTAAAATTATTAATAAAATCATATAATGATGAAATCATAAAATATATGATTTGTTTTAAATAATAGAAGCTGGAATCCTTAAGAAAAACTACTTAATATGTTAATCTTCCTAAGGATTCTGGTTATTGACCTAATAATCACAATTTTCATTTCTTTCCACCTTCCAATAATGTATATGTATGTGATGTCTCCAGATGTTAAAACACAGCCCTCATGCAAATGCTGCTAAAAAGTATTAGTGTTTAGATCCCACAAATGGACATTCGAATTAATAAGTCTGGCTGTTTTCATATTTAATTAACCTTTTGAATTCATACACCCACATTATAGAATTCTTGCCAAAATGCAGTTTAAATTAAAGTTATGTTTTTAGTAATAAGACATTATTAAAGTATTTCAACACTGCAATGATTCTTTATTTTTTAATTTTAAAAAATGGAAGCAAAAGAAGAACAAAAGAAAGAAGGAAGGAAGGAATCCCACTGATTGATTAGATGAATTAACATTTGTAAAATTAATAATTTCCATAACAAAGCAATTAACAATTTCCCAAAACAGCATTGGTCCAGAAAGAAATTTTAATAACCACGGACAACAATTATAACAAAAAGCTAAAACGCACCAAAGCTTTAAATACTATATGATGTTAATTACACAGACTTGACTTGTGAAAATGTACCAAAGAGAAACTGAGACAATTTTAAATAAACTTTTATTCAAATTGAAAACACAACCATAAGTTGCACATACTCCTTTGTTGTTTGGAAGATATTATAACTTCAGTCATATCCTCATGCCCCAGAAAACTCGGACATTCTTTAGAAAAGCGATTGCTTTTCATACTATTCTACCATGAAAAATGCTACCTTTTTTGGCTAATACAAAGAAACCACAATTAACAGTGAAACCATAAATACTTTCTGTGTTAACCACAAATGGCCTTTCCCATAGAGAAATGGCTTACATGTGTTCTAAATGTGTTTGGTTTCGTTTTGTATGGAAGGAGCCGAGGGTATGTTTTTATCTAAGAAAAGAACATGGCACGCACGTGCACCGCTTTCTAAAATGAGAAACACTCACTGAATTTAATCGGAGTTTTGTCTAGGCCGGAAATTCAGAATTAAGCTCCATGGGTGATGAATTTGGATTCTCTGGACAGAACTTCAGGGTCTACTTGCCAAAAACTTTCTTAGGCTCTCGGTGCAGCACTAGGCAGGGGAGACCTTTGCCTGTGTCGTGTTACCGCGTGGTGTGGAACGAGGGCCCATCTGCAGAGCCCGGGCTTCGCACATCCGTGGGGCTCAGGTGGGTCGGTCCCCTACCCACTGCCCACCGCTCTGGTTCAGTCCTCTGTGTGTGCCTGTCTGTGCGCAGTTGTACCTAATTTCTTGAATATTTACTCACTACGTGAACATCAGAGAGTCTGTGGAAACTACATTTGTTGGTATTAAAAATCATTTCTGTATTTGAACATCACATGTGCTGGGTCACTTTTAAAATGTCTACACTCTGAGAATACATGGGAAAGAGGAAGGCTCTCTCAAAATGTGACCTTTTGCTCATTTCCATAATGGAGTCTCCTTGGAAAGGGTCTAAATGGAAATTAAATCCAATTTTGTTTTGTAGATTTTTAATAGTCAAATGTAAAATAAAATAAGAAAATCTAACTGAAAATCAAGAATTGTTCAGAATACTCTGCATACAATTGAATTTATAGCTACAAAATAATCCATCTGAATAAAAGATCTTCCCCATACAAATTATCTTTGAATAATTTGTAAAAATTATTTGTAAAAATGTGTCCCAATAAAGATACATCTAGTCCTCTGTTTTAAGTTTATCATAATAACTTAGATTTATTCCAAAGAATAAAAAGGTAAACTTCTTATCATTTACCAGCTTAAAACAAAAAAATTAAACATTTGTTTTTTCAGTCATTCTGTTTTCTTTAAATGTGCTAAGAGAATTACTAATTTTAAAAGAAAGAAAACTATAATCTTCAGTGCCCTATCAATTCTCTTATTTTTAAAAATCTGTGTATTCATAGTACTAAAGCAAGTTTTTAAAAAATAAGTTCAGAAAATTAATAAAACCAATTGTTTAGTATCCTGCAGACAAAGCTATTGACTGAGCTATCAATTGATTGCTTTTTATCATTTGTGAAGTTGTGATTAATTAGAATATGGTTACTAACAAGGCAGATGATTTGTGATTCAAAATCAGAGTTTCTTTGGTTAGTTGATTTTCAGGAGGATGAGGTTTGGAGAGGGCAGGGCAGTGAGCAGTTGATGGGGCGGGGGCCACCCTGAGCCTGAGGAAAGAGGTAATGAAAGTATTTACAACTTAGGTCTTTATGTACCAGAATAACTGTCTCCCCTTTATTTTGAGCTATAGTAAAACTTGGGAAGTCTTTTATTCTGCTTCCACCCAATTGTCTTTTTCAAAACTGGATTCAAATATATAAAGTCAAAAACTCTGCATTGGTCTTGATATATTGAGAACTAAGCTGACCTGTTTATACCCAGGGCAGCTACTCTATATTGAAAATTGTGTCAGATGTATGCTATTAAAAGGGCATGTGGCACAAAAGATGGTATGATTTTAATTACAGTTCAAAACTTAGACAAAAGCACATGAAAATAAAATATTAACCTAATGAGAAAAACTGTAAATACTTTAATTAATCCAAAAGTCTTTCTTTTAAAAAATAAGGCAATTAAAAATGTTCTAGAAATAATTTTAGTATAAGATGGTGCCAATAAGACAATATTTTAAATTCCTAATAAGAGATATTGCTAATTTGTTTTGTTATATTATAGCTAACATCATCATTTATGTCAAAATAACTTTCATAAATATATGATCACAGAGCAGGAAACAAAACAAACAAGACAAAACTTGATTTTAAATATTTAAACATCTCTTCCCTCAAAAAATCATTACCTGCAAAACAAAACAATTTTTTTTCCTCAATATCTTTCCATCCTCAATACATTTTCATTTACTAGATTAGCAAAAGAAAGTAAACAAATACATTTGTACCCCTATAATCGAGACTATTTTTACTGTCATAAGAATGTTAAAACAATACAGACAGCATCCGTCTTAGAAATGATGTCTGAAAATACCCTCTCATATTTTGCATTCACCTTATTCATGAAATGACTAAACAACTAAACTGCCATTAAAACCGGATGGTAGCCCTGGCCGGTTTGGCTCAGCAGTTAGAGCGTCCACCTGTGGTCCGGAGAGACCCCGGTTCGGTTCCCGCTAAGGGCATGTGCCTCGGTTGCAGTTTGTCCCCGGCCCTGGTTGGTCCTGCGGGTGGCAGCCACTCGATGTGTCTCTTTCACATCGATGTTTCTTTCCCTCTCTCTCTCTTCCTCTCTCTCCCTCCCACTCTGTCTGTACAAAAAATGGAAAAATGTCCTCGGGTGAGGATAAAAATAAATAAATAAATAAATAAATAAATAAATAAATAAAACCGGATGGTAGCCCTGGCCGGTTGGGCTCTGCAGGTGAAGCGCAGGCCTGCAGACTGAATGGCTATGGGTTCGGGTTCTATCCTGGTCAGGAGCAGTAAGTGGGTTGCAGCGTAGGGGCCCTGCAATATCACACATCGATGTTTTCTCTCCCTCCCTCTCTTCCACTCTTTCTAGAAATCAATGAGAAAAATATCCTCAAGTGAGGATTAATAAATTAAAAAAATTTACACTAGATAGGAAATAACTGAAGGAGAAGGTTTGGATTGAGGAGTTTTTTTCTTTTGCCCATTCAGCATTTATTGTATATGAATTCAGCACTTAGTCCATGCCAAACACCGTGGCTAGAACTGGACAGAGAGCAAAGAATGGACAAGTAATGTTCCCAGACCTCTGGGAACCCTGTGACTCCTTCAGAGGTTCTCACCAGGGATGACCCACTACTTAGGGGGGACACTTGGATGGGTGTTTTGTCTACTAGCATAGTGGTGTCAGAGCACTTACAGATTACATATATATTTTATTATACATTTTCCTTTTATATTTCCTATGTATTATAACATTACACTTTTTTTAAATGATGTGCACAGTAGGTAGGTATTATCTATGAATTTCATTTGATTTGTAACTTAAGCACCATAAAATATGTATTATCAAAAGGGGGCATTCGGTCTAATGGTTAAAAGCCATTCATCTGGTGAGTTTTTTTTTAATGTTTTTTATCCTTATGCAAGGACATTTTTCCATTTTTTTGTTCAGATAGAGTGGGAGGGAGAGAGAGTAAGAGAGAGAGGGAGAGAGAGAGAAACATCTATATGAAAGGGACACATTGAGTGGTTGCTACCCACACGACCCAATCAGGGCCAGGGACAAACCACAACCGAGATACGTGTCCTTAGCGGGAACCGAACCCAGACTCTCTGGACCGCAGGCCGACACTCTAACCGCTGAGCCAAACCGGCCAGGGCTCATCTGGTGAATATTTTAACATCAACTTGTAGATTTCCTTAGCATAAACAGAGTGATATTTACAAAGCATTTTCTTAATAAAAAACATATAACTTAATGGAATAAGTAGTATAATTTTACCAACAACCTCCTGATTCTATTGTAAACTTCCCTTTAGTCGATAAATACTAGTGGTCTGTATCTAAATAGTATGTCTCCATGGCATTAGGTGACCAAGAGATTTAAAGGTACATCACTTATACTAAGTTGGCTATGGTTAGCACCTACTCTATCATTCTGAGGACATTATGACCAACCAGTTGATGATCATTTTCTAAACGACTTATTTAAAAACACTTTCCATATTATGTAGCTAAATTTTCTAGACTCAGTCCCATTGAAAAGGAAGCAACAAATTAAAAAATAATAATAATAGCCCTGGCCAGTTTGGCTCAGTGCTTAGAGCGTCAGCCTGCGGTCCGCAGAGACCCATGTTCGGTTCCCGCTAAGGGCATGTACCTTGGCTGCAGTTTGTCCCCGGCCCTGGTCGGTTCGTGTGGGTGGCGGCCACTCGATGTGTCCCTTTCACGTCAATGTTTCTCTCTCTTCCTCTCTCTCCTTCCCGCTCTATCTGAGTAAAAAATGGAAAAATGTCCTCGGGTGAGGATAAAAAAAAATAATAATAATAATAGATGAGATTTATCCTACAAGTAGGCACATTCTTGATCTTTTCTTATACTTTTTTTCTTCTTATATCTGAAGAAAAAAGTGAAGAAATGAAAATCACTCATATGCTATTAAAAAGCAACAATTCTAGATATTAGGGATGATGATAACCAAGTTCTAGAATCTTTATGTGAATCATCATCATTGTGTAAAATCTTCAGACATTCATCCTTCCCTGACTTACATTGGTAATAAAATGTGCCGATAGAGTTCTTGTGTTTGCAAATTCGGGACAGCAGGAGAAATCAGTCTTTAACATCAGGAGATACTCTTTCAGCAAACAAGGAGGCAAAACTCACAGCTGATGATAATGAAGTGATGACCCAAGGTAGTTTCAACAAGCTTCTTATCGCCAGGCAGGGTGAAGACCGCATAAGGCAGTGGTTTTCAACCTGTGGGTCGCGCCCCCTTTTGGGGTCGAATGGCCCTTTCACAGGGGTCGCCTAAGGCATAACAGTAGCAAAATTACAGTTATGAAGTAGCAACGAAAATAATTTTATGGTTGGGGGTTAATATGAGGAACTGTATTAAAGGGTGGCAGCATTAGGAAGGTGGAGGACCACCGGAGGAATGGTCCTCACCCAGCCATGCTCCTCAAATCACACCTGCCTCTCCCTTCTAATGAGCAGTAACCACCAGAACGCCTGTACTTTCCCAGGATAACTACAGGTGTATAAGAAAGAGGTTAACAAAATACAAATAATGTAAAATGTATTAAGTAAGAAATGCCTCCTTAGCCTAAACTATGTTGTAAATTTTACCAAAAAGAAATTAGAAAATATTCAGGTATCTTACTTCTTCATTTTCTGCGAGAAAAGTGATATCCACATTGCTTACCTCAGCAGTGGGAACAGTTGCACAGAACTGAAAACGTTTAAAAAATAGTCAACAGACTAAACTAAGAAGTCTTGAATATAAAAGACATTGTATAAAATGTGGTCTTTTTCTTAAAACTATTATTTTAAGAGTTTTGATTTCCTGGACCACAACTAATTTAATATAAGCATTCCTTTCTATGTAACCAGTAAAAAGCTGAAACAGTGGATGTAACAGTAAAACACAGGCCTAGAACAGTGTGACATTTTCAGCCATAAACATGTCTATGTGTGAAATACGGAATTCGTCCCTTTGAGAGAATGACGTGGAACACAAGACGAACACCTGCCTTGTTTACCGCAGTGTCTATGACGCCATGCACATGTGCAGTGCTCAGGACTCTGCAGTATTGGGCTGATTTTCAATTATTCCAGGACTACCTCCTATGGCTTTTGTTTTGGTCTGAGCCCCTACGTAAAACAGAACTTCACACAAGGAGGGACAAACACTGTGGAACATCAGACCAATTTAATCCTTGCCGGTATGGTGCAGAGAACTAGGAAATGTGGGCACTCTATCAGCCACCATGAGCTCAGTCCACCATTCTGTCTGCCTCAGCCCAGGATTTCCAATTCCTTTTCTTCTTTTCTTCCTTGGGAGAAAAATGGGAGAAAGAGAGTTTATGTATCTTCATGAGTCTCCCCAAAAAGAGAAAACATAACAAAGGAGAGAATGAGAGGTTGTGGTCATCATCAGCCCCAATTCTTTCCCAGGAGCCCCAATTCTGACCCCAGGAGCAGGATCACACTGCTTTAACTGGGACCCAAAGACAAAAGATGACCCGTCAAGAAAGAGCCTGGTCACAAGTCTTAGTATCTACACCTACCACAGGGCCCTCGTGAAGGGCAAGAGGGGCCTTTTAACAGCAGTAGGCAGGGGGGCTCTGACAGAAGATAAACTGTGTGTTTAGGATGCGCTACTTCACAAAAGTCTTTATACCTCAAAATACGGTTTTCCTGTAGGAGGCAGGGGTGGGGAACGTCCAGCCCACAGGCCACATAAAGCCCTCAAAATCAATACCAGCTAACATCACATGCCTCACCAAATTAACCTGACCAAGTATAGTGGCTAATTTTTTTTTCTTTTTTTATTAATTCTTTTTCATGTTTCTCTTTTTTCCCCCATTGATACCCTCCTTCTGATCCCACCACCCCCCATCCCAGCATTGTTGACTATATCCGTTGGTAGCAGGCTAAACTTTTTTTTAATGTTTTATTTCTTTATTGGTTTTTAGAGAGACAGGAAGGGAGAGGGGGAGGGAGAGAGAGAGAGATAGAAACATCGATGAGAGAGAATATCCATTGGCCGCCTCCTGCATGCCCCCCACTGGGGATTGGGCCCACAACCTGGGCATATGCCCTGACCCAGAATCCAACCAGCAACCTCTTGGTACATGGGTCCTTGCTCAACCACTGAGCCACACCAGCTGGGAGGTAGCGGGCTAATTTTTAAGTTGACAATTTTGTGTGGCTCAAGAATGATGTCATAAATATCCAAATGGCCCTTGCCAAAGAAAAGGTTCCCTACCTCTGCATGGAAATGCTAGGGTCGAGCACAGATAGAGTTTTCACTGTCACCAGAAATAGTCACTGAGCTTTAAGCCCTGCAGTCTCTTTGTCTTTAACTTCACACTCTGCCACTTTCTTCCGCAGTGTCCATAGTGGACATCTTACGGTTCTGAAGTCTGGTTTTCCCATACATGTCAGCTTAAATCACTTCCTCGGGGAAGCATCCCCAACTCACCCCACTTACGTGGCTCCCATCATGAACCCTGTACATCCTCTTTTATAACGGTAGGTACACCTGTATTTATTCAAAGTGTATCTTTTCTGATAGACTACACGTTTCTTGACAGCAGGGACCATGTCCATGTGGATCACCTCTATATTGCCAATGCTTATTGCTTGCATACAATAAGTGTTCAATAAAATATCAATCGAAGGAGTGAATAATATTTTAGTATCAGCTGATGACAAATATGTTTGCCTTGGAATTCTGAAATAAACTGTCCAAACAATGAGCAATAGGGCCATGGATGACACGAGTTAACTATAACATGTTCCAAAGACCCAAGTTCTTAACATCAAACACTACCAGCTTCTCCAGGTTCACCTCTCACCAGATTTCTCTTGCTATCTACTATCTAACTACTCTATTCTTTCGGCTCTTTGTATGCACCAAGGATTTCTTCACCATTGTAGGTGTTTTAAGGAGCTATTTTGTTTGATTGAAGTGTTTTCCCCACGCCCATCTTGTGTCCGTCCTTCATCGCTGAATTTTGCATTTATTTCTATAACCTTTCATTCTCCACCAGATGGTGCACTCTGTGGAACCGGGACAATATTTTCTTGTGTTCATTGTATCCCAATACCTAGCACAACACAGGCACCTGATAAAAAACTGCTGCATGATTGAATGAATAAACCTTTTACTGTGGCTAAAATCATCCAACGCAAACTGCATCTCCTTATTGGGATGTATTGCAATATTGTATTTGAAACTTTAAATTCTTCCATTCCTTGTAAAGAAGAAAGAAAGCCAAAAAATGTGCTACCAATTTCATAATCGTACTCCTTTATCAGGAATGTTCCATAGATATACATCAGATTTACCAATTTTTGGATTTTGCCAAGAATATGCCCAGCCTGTGGGAAAGGTTTGTCTTTGCATCCATGCCTTAAGCATTATAACCTTGAATTGTGGTCTGTCACGCTCAGTGGTCCCTGCTATAGGTTCTTAGCTAAATGACTACTCCTTTAAAAATGGGTGCTGAGGCCCTGGCTGGTTTGGCTCAGCAGTTAGAGTGCCAGCCTGCAGTCCAGAGACACCTGGGTTCGGTTCCCGCTGAGGGTGGGTGCCTCGGTTGCAGTTTGTCCCCGGCCCTGGTTGGTCGTGTGGGTGGCAGCCACTTGATGTGTCCCTTTCACGTCAATGTTTGACGTCGATGTTTCTCTCTGTCTCTCTTCCTCTCTCTTCCTCCCACTCTATCTGAACAGAAAATAGAAAAGTATCCTCAGGTGAGGATGAAAAAAAAATGAGGATTAAAAAAAAAAATAGGTGCTAAGGACTAGATCAAGGGGGATTTTTAAAGAACTATGTCGGGCCAATGCATTCAGAAGCATTCAAGTGACTCATTTTCTGAGAGGCCCACGCTCCCTCTCTGCCATGCACAGCCTCTCTGTGACCCTTTGCAACACAGATGATTAGAATTGGTATTTTGATTTCTTGCCTCAAAATGTTAAGGCCTGACATCACCTCTCATCAGAAGTATCTAAAATCGATTTCTTAAAATGGAATGAAAGTGACTTTATGGATTGCACAATGGGAGGCTAGACACTGAAGTAGACTCAGAACAAATAGATACAAATTTACTTTGCATAGTCTCAGGAGCCCTCTAGGTGTGAGCCACCTGACCGTGGGGGGCGTGTTTGCTAGCACTCTGCCATTTTTCCTATTTTAAACCACAGGTCATCGTAACGTAAATGCCATCAGTTAGTCAATCCAACAGCCTTTTTGCTGATCTGGGACCAGTTGTGACAAAAATGTGGGAAGTTCACTTTGGTCACCAAACCCAAACTATTCAAAAGTGCTGACGTGCCAGACGCAGGTGTACTTGTGGACGTATGTCAGAGGCACACTGCGTGTCCGGCTCCCAGAGAAAGGGTTCAGGGCTGCTGGCCCCTGGCTTGCAGTTTAAACCCTGGAACAAAAGTGTTCTTCTGGGTAGTGGGGGTGCAGTGTTTGCAAGCTTTCAGTTGTTTAAGCTGAGTTACCCCACAAGGCAATTACTGGCACCGTTTCAAGATCTTTCTGCGCTTTTGATGTGGTACTCATTTTGTTTGAGGCATTTGCTTAAGTTGGGAGGTACAGGGATTCTGTTAGGAACCCTAGGTCTGGGGAATGGGTAGTCTCTGTGCAAACCACAGAGCCCACCACATAAATTGAAACACTAAAAAAAATACATAAGTAAAAATTGCACGTCTCGAATCAAGGAACCAGCATCTAGGGAAAAAAGGTGATGTCTGCAGATTATGGACGCTTACTCCTTGAGTTATCACGCTTTGCCCCCCCCCCCCCTTCCCTGGTGAGTCTTATGAATAAATGTTTTGAACAACAGCAAAACTAAACAAAACCCTGCTTTTAGATTGACATTGGAAAGGTACATCGGCAGCTTTGTGCCTTCATTGTTCACACTTTACAAATAGCTTGTGGCCCTGGGAAAAAGTCTTCAAAATGTGAACACATAAGTCTTCACCGGGATTAGAATAAGCCTGGTGAGTCTCCAAGCATCCTCACTTCCAAATCTGAAGTCCTGTGGGCACAGAGACTAGGGTAGCTTTTGAGCTGCATGACAAGGACACTTCAAGGGGGAAGTGGAGAATATTGACACTCAAAAGTAGAGTTGCATTCAAAGATTGATGAGGGCCATTCCTTAGACATGAATAAAAACAATGTTGTTTTGGATTGTCCTTTTCCTCTTTTCAATGAACCTTTATATTTGGAAAGCAAAGTGTGGACAGATAGACTTTTAAAACAAGTTATAAGAAATGAACCCATTTTCTTGATCTATTTCAAAACAATCCACCTTACTTCATTGGATTTGTACCAAAAATTCAAGTAATTAATCTAAAGTTTTTACACTATCCTAGTGATGAGAGTCAGTATGAATGTGTCTATCAATGGTGCACCTTTAAATTGGGGGCGTGCATATTATTCTTAATATACAATATTAATAATAAAGGTCCAAATAAAGCTTAAACATGACTTTTCTTTGCAAAATGAATTAATCATTCTCACATTAGTATTAATGATATCACTCAGAATAATCTGTTTTTTCATTTGTCAAACAAATTTTTTAGGAAATATGTGACTTTAAAAAAAACACAAAACCTTTGCCTCAAAAGATCTAGTTGCTACTAATATGAATTCAGGAAGCATGGAGTTAAAGAAGTTGGTGCTTTTTTTCCTTATCTGAACAATTGGAATCAGCAGTTTGCATTATTTTAAAAATGAATGCTTAGAATCAGCAATTTTCTTGGGTTTTTTTTTTTTTTTTTTTAAGATCTTGAGGGTTTTTTTTTATTTAAAGTGGAAAACTACATTAAGTGCAAAGCAGTCAACAAAGAAGCAGCCATAAAGCCTAAGTATTCCTAGAGTTATAAAATATGTCCATTGTGCCAATTCCACTGCCAACAATGAAGTTTTAAGCATTAATATGCCTTCATTGCAGTTTTAATGCCTTAATATTGACTCTATAGCTCTTTTGGGTAATTTTGCTTTCTCTGGTACTTGAAAGGTGATGATGTCAGCGTTCTTCGCACTGATTCATATGCAGGTTGATGAAGCTGAGTTATTTATTGAGTTCCATTATATTTTCTATAAACATTAGTTCTCAATAAACAGAGACATTTAGCCGAGGGTTTATTTATTAAATAGGTACTGTACAGATGGTTTTGCCACACATGATGTGCTGCAGAGGATATTACTCAGGAATAATCAGCTGTGTTATAGCTTGGCTAAATTAATAAGATGATAATGATGAAATTGATGCTTTTGAGCTAGGCTTGGTAAATGGTTTTTGCATAAACAAACTGATAAATTTGAGAAGCAATTACTTGCTTGTCAAAGATAAAAACACAACAGGGCCCATTTATAGTTAGGTCCTATTTATTTTTAAAGATTGTACCAGATTTTATGTTTAATACACTGCAATTAAAAAATAATACTTAAATGAAGAAGAATATAAAAACTAACTTTCTGAGTTCTTCAAATCTGAAGAAGCAGCATTGCTTGATTAGACATCAAGCAAACTTTTTTTTTTTTTGCTACATCTGAAGGGAAAATGTATTTGACAAACAACAGGGTAACATACTACATAAATTTTGTAATCATATAGGCATGTTGCAAAAACAGTTGATTGACAGCTCTCTCTACTCCATTTCACCCCCTTCCCCAGGCACACAAACACAGATGAAGGGAAACACTTAATAAGGGGCCATACAAAAACTTTTTATCTGGTTCTCAAATAGCAGAGGATATTTAACCTAGCTTAAGTATTCTATGAAAGGTAGAGAATGTATCCATTCTCTTCAATCAAAGGTTGTTCCATTTTACTTGAAGCCTGAACATGAAAAATATATGCCTATTGAGAAAATTTACTGATACAATTTCATTACACAATATTGGCTTTTGCACTGGAAAAGTCAGAACTAACTTCCAAGGTCAGGGAAATATTAGCTTCCCTCCTCAGCTTTAGCAGATTTTAGAATTCTGATTAAATCACACCCTGAGGGGCTACCTTTAAGATCTGAACATGACCCTGTATGTTTCATTAGTATCAATGAGAGCTACACATCCACTATATTGTTTGCATCTGTTTGTGTGTGTGTGTGTTTAACTATACAAGAAGAACGGTAATCTACAGACAATCTCTGTATATCCTGCAGTAGCTTATCAAAAGCTGTTTCATACTAAATGACACTTTTCATGTTTCTTCTCCTTAAAGAGCTTATGATTACCAAAGATACGCTGTAGGACAATTTTACCACTTGAATATAGTTAATGGGGTCTACAATGAACTATCTGCCATACAGAAAGAGAATCACATGCAAAAAAATAAATATCTTAATTCTAAATGTTGGGATCCTAAACTTTTGTAATGATAATACATGTATTTTTCTTAAATGTTAAAAAACGGGCAGAGATCACCACTATTCAAAAGTATAGCATGAAGTCATCAACTGCGAGCTGAAATTAGATACCTGTTTCATTAAAATATCATCTTCTTTCTCTTTTTAAAAGAGGGCTTTGAGGGCCTTCATTTAAAAATATGTTATTTTAAAATAAATTAATGTTGTGACTATTAAATGCAAGCTACAATATTAAAATGGGTATTTTGCATTTTATTGTTTGTGTGAAATAAACGAGTTACAGCAAAATGCTGTATATGTGCAGTATAGAAATTCTATCCCTCTGGGCAGCTCAGAAAACAAGATATTTGTCCTCTCAATAATTGCCAATAAGAACAAAAATGTAGTGATCACAAATAAATAAGAACAGGCAAAATTTGTATCACAGAAATTCATAATACATGGTCTGATATCAGAATGCCTAATGATTTGTTATAAAACTTCAGTTGTGATTTTCTCCTCCTGGCTAATTGGAAACAACTGCTCCCCAGGACTAATTACAACTCCATCAAAAAGAAAGGCAAGCATAAATATGTCTTAAGGGAACTGAAAACTTTAAGGTGAGGCCCCATAAACTGAATTAAGAGATGAAATTTGAAACCATTCTATGAGCTTTGCTTTCTAGAGACTGTTGCAATGAGCATCAAGGAAACAAATCCAATGAGTTTTTTAGTGATGATATCAAGAGGCATGAAAGCATAACATATTGAGATGCCTGAGATAATGAATCCCACATCGATCAGCTTACAAATTGATTATTGTTAATAGAAATTCTATGTTGGGTCTGCAATATCATATGCTTTACTGAAAATAATTTTTGGTAAGTGCTTAGCTGAAACTTCTGCTGCTTGAAACCAATCTGGTTGATCTAACAGCAGTAATATGCACGTGAACTCTGCACTGAGGTATAATTTTGAGAGGAATCTTGCTTTACAAGTACCATTTAGCTCATAATTCAAGATACTTTAAATTACCTATAAAATTACAGAATGAATGAAGGCGATGGTGCATCTGTGTTTGTTGTTCTGCTATTAAAGATTGCAATATCAGGATTGATGTGCTTAGTTTTGAATATATGAGGTCTACTGTCACAAACCTGGACATCTGAATGTCCCCTTGCCTTAGACAAATACTCTGTGGTGGAGATTCCTAATAATACAGAGAACACTCCCGACAACTCATGCAAGAGTTATTTGGTCCTAACGCGAAAAGGATTTGTAAAGACTTGCTATTTATTTACTTGACAGTCTAATGTTGGTAGATAGTCTAAAGACAAACATGTATAATGTTGAACTAAGGAAATATATCTCTGCCAATTACAACATGAAAATTGTCATATTTGTGAAGTCGTTTGTAATCAATACTCAGATGACACTGACCTTTGTTCCTATAAAAATGTCTAGGGAAGTATGCTAGTCAAAATTAATATACAGAGAAAGAGAACATTCATTCTACTAATTAAAAACCTTAACAAACAATTTTAGAATTTTAAAATTTTATTCAGTCTATGTACTTTATCACATATTTTTGTCAACATACACTAAATTGTATTCACTATTTGCTACATTTAATAGTCCTATTTTAAACATTAGTAATTTATTCAAATAAGTAATCAAAATAAGAATCAAATTAAGCTCTCTTTTAGACATATTTTGACAGCTATTTTTAGGTTTATAATTTTAAAATGGTACTTTTTTTATTTTTCTGATAAATTATATTTTGGAAAAAAGCAAAACACTTGGGAACATTTACTCTGTTCTAATGTATATGAATAAAACAGTTCTAATTTATTTTCAGTACAAAAATATAGTCACAGTTTTTCATATTTCTTAAATTCTCCCTTTTATCTTAAATAATTTAATTGATTCAAATAATCAAAGCCATATTCATTAAGTTATCAATTTACATAAATCGCAGGACACTAAATTTAGCAGTGGTGAAACTGAATTCTAATGGAAAACACAGAAATTCCCCTTACAAACATATATTGGAGAAGGCTCATCGGTTAGAAAGCTAAATTATACCGATTACAAAGCAATCGTGTAAAATGGCTTGCATGGATTGGAACACTAAGCAACCATTCAAAAAATGAGTGGGAGAATTTCAACGGCACCAACAAAAATAGAATTACAAATTCCTGCCACTTTTTCTCTTAAATATCTTTCATATTTACTTCTCACTTCATTCTTCTCAATATATATCTCCAACAGGCTGAGAATGCATTCATTCATTCATTTATTATTTCTTTTCTTTTTTTTTATTTACTTAGGGAGTACCTAATATGTGCCCTGCTGGGCACCAATGCTGGGAATGCTAAAATGAATCCAGCAAGGGTCCCATCCTCAAGGAGCTCAGAACAGTGAGGAAGGTGGACAGTGTAGCATAAGAGACATGTATCCCAGTACAATCTAGTAAAATATGCCATGGGAGAAAAAATCCATGAATGGGTAGCCAGTGAGCCAATCTGCTCAGCTCTTCTTTGTACATGCAAACCGAGGTATCATAAATACAGAGAGAAAACCAGGAGCACAAAGATGCCTGGTAAAGAAGATGGTGGATACCCAGGCAGATGTTCTTTCATCTCAGAACATTTTCCTGGGATAAGGAAGGAGCGAGTGGGAACAAGTTCCAGTTCTGAGACACACAGGCACATGGCAGTGGAAAGGGGAATAAGAGACTAACAGTGTTCAAATCACTCAAATTCACTGTAATATTGGAAATGCTTAGCTCTTCTGAGTATGTTTTTCTTCTAGAAGTGGGTAAATGTTCTGCTTATATCCTCCAAAGACTTCTTTATCTTAGACAGAGGAATTTTCCATCATCTGTTGTTGGAAAGGAAACTCTTGAAGGGTGGGACAATAATGATTTCTCCCCTCCCTTTTTCCTCACCTTCTCTGCTGAGACTCCCAACAAATGTGCCAATTAGTGACAATTGTCAGGATGTTCTGAGATGTAGACACCTGTGTTCTAATAACTAGACTGAGACCACCAACTCATTTCACACAGACAATCAAACAGACATCAACTAGTAACGGCCTATGTTTACTCGCAGCCTGGGCTCAAGCCAAGGCCTTCTCCCATGGGGCTGCTTTCGCATTCTTGATGACAAAGAGCAGGTTCAACGCATGTTCACTACCCTCCAATAAATGGACCAATGGCTGTGGTAGCAAGTGTCGCTAAATAATCATGATTTTCTCTTCATTATGTTACCTTTGTGGGGAAGGAAGAAACTTTCCTCTGCCCCTTTGGGTTCTTTTAGCTGGTCTAATAATCAAACTGAAATGAAACAGATTAACAAGAGAAAATAACAAATTTGATTATACATGTATGTATGGGAACTCCATATACATAAGAAAATCAGAGACCTCACATACACGAGAAGTTCAGAGACAGAAAGGGAAAATGAGGTATCTACAACATTCTGAGCTAAAGATGAGGTAAGGTGTCTTGGGGTTTCAGAAGGTAAGAAAGTCATTCAGAGGATGATAAGAAGAGCAGATGTTCAGTAATTGGAAGTTTTCCCTGACTTAAAGATAGGTCATAAAAAGTTATTTCTGGTGATAACTCTTGTTATGGGAAAGGCCCCTAATTTAAATTCTTTGAGGGAGAAGAAAATGTTTCTCATGAACCTGCAGGATCTCAATTGCCTTCAGCTCCAAATAATTCACACACTAAAGTGCCACATCTTGGGAGGCCTGTTCTGAACCCCTTTACCTCCATATTAGAACTTTGTAGAGTCAAACTGCCCTAAGCAGGTATTTTTTTAATACCCATTGAAGTAGAATGTGAATTAAGATTCATATACAACTTTTTAAAAATATGGAAACTAAATTTACATATTCATGCCCCTCCATAAGATGAGGTGGTAAAGAAGGCCTGCTGTATGTTAAATTGCAAGGAGCAAAATAAACAGTATCAACATCAGGGATGCAGGAATTTCATGTAGAGTATCTTATAACCATCTGCATATTGTAGTTCTCTAAAATAATCTTAAAATAACTTTAGAGTACTTAAGTAGAAGTAGAATCTCCAATTCCCATTTGCATTCAGACTTTAAAGAGGGGTTGTGTTTCTTTCTTGTATGTTAATCAAAATTATCAGACACAAAACAAAAAGTGGTTTAGAGCAAATGACAATATTCAGAGAAAATAAGAGTTAAAGGCCTAAAGAAGTATAGGTTATGAAGAAATTGTTTTAATTTTATTTTTTAATTACAGTTGACAATATTAATTTATATTAGTTTTAGGTATACAGCCTGTGGTTAGATAATCATATAATTTACAAAATAATCCTCCCAATATTTCATGTGCCCACCTGGCACCATACATAGTTAATATAATATTATTGACAATATTCCCTATGCTGTACTTTACATCCTCAGAACTATTTGTGACTACCAATTAGGACTTCTTAATCCCGTCACCTTTTTCACCCAGTCTCCCAAGCCTCTTCCCCTCTGGCAACCATCAGTTTGTTTTCTACATCTATAAGTCTGTTTCTATTTCATTTGTTTATGTTGTTCTTTAGATTCCACATATAAGTGAAATCATATGGTATTTATCTTTCTCTGTCTGACTTATTTCACTGATAGCATAACACCCTCTAGATCCATCCATGCTTTCACAAGACAGAGAAGTAACCCAAGTGCCCATCATTAGATGAGTGGATTTAAAAAGTGGTGGTACGTGTATACAATGGAATATTACTCAGCTATAAAAAAGAATTAATTATTTTTAGCTCTAGTGATAAGAATAGGGTTAAAGAAGCAAATGAGTGTTCGTCCTTAGAGGGCTAAAGAATCTGGCATATAAAATATATGTGATGGAGAAAGGCTGGAGGCAGGAAGGGCAATTAGAAGATAATGACAGTTGTCCATGCTATGGGGTGTCTCAAAGAGTTTATTGGTTGAAAATGAGATTTAGGAGAGTGATTTCTGATTTAGAAATAATAGGACTTGTTAATTGATTGGTAAAGGAGGCAAAGAGGGAAAGAAGATTAAGTTGAAACTGTGATGTGCCTGGATGCCTGAAAAATGACACCATAGTAAGACAAAAATATTGTTTAAAGACACAGGAGGTGCAGATGCAAGAGAAAGATGAGCTGAATGAGAATAATAGTCATTGCAAGCACTGGAGGGACAGGCAGGCACAACTATATTTGTCTCTACTTTGAGTATCTTCTTAAAAGATACAATAATAAAAAACAGGAGATAGATGAAAATGTGAGAGGCTTCCCAGTGGGTGTGACTCAGTTGGTTGAGCATCATCCCATGCACCAAGAGGTCATTGGTTTGATTCCTGGTCAGGGCATATGCCCAGGTTTCCAGGCTCAATCCCAGTAGGGGGCATGCAGAAGGCAGCCAATTGACATTTCTATCGCTCTCTCCCACTCTCTTCCTCTCTCTCTAAAATCAATCAAAACATATTTTTTTAAAAAATTAGAAAATATGAGAGGCTGAGGAGCTAGAAGAGAAAAAGACAGAGATCCTTAAAAATACAACCCAGCCCCTGCCCTCAGGAATACATTGTCTAAAAGTGGTAAAAGTAGACATCCTTGTCTTGTTCTCAATCTTAAGGCAAACATTTGTAGTTTTGCCTATTGAGTATGATGTTGGCTGTGGGGTTGTCATATATGGTCTTTCTTATACTGAGGTATGTTCCCTTTATTCTCACTTTGCTGAGAGTTTTTATCATAAACGGGTGCTGGAATGTATCAAATGCTTTTTCAGCATGAATTGATGCAATTATGTGGTCCTTATCCTTTATTTTGTTTATGTAGTATATCATGTTTACTGATTTTCAGATATTGTACCAACCTTGCATCCCCAGAAGAAAAAAAATCCCACTTGATCATGGAGTATGATCTTTTTAACATATTGCTGCATCTGGTGGGAATGTAGATTGCTGAAGCTACTGTGGAAAGCAGTATGGAGTTATCTCAAAAAATTAAAAATTAAACTGCCTTATGACCCAGTGATTCCACTTCTGGGAATTTATCCAGAGAAACCCAGAACACTAACTAGAAAGAATATATGTACCCCCACGTGCACTGCAGTGTTGTTTAAAACAGCCAGGATTTGGAAGCAGCCAAAATGTCCATCATTAGATAAGTGAATAATAAAGCTGTGGTCCATTTACACAATGAATACTACTCAGCTGTAAAAAAGGAGGAGAATCTTACCCTTTGTGACAGTATGGATGGACCTGGAGAGTATGATGCTACGTGAAATGAGCCATTCAGAGAAAGACAAGTATCACATGACTTCACTCATATATGGAATCTAATGAATAAAATGAACTAATAAGCAAAATAGAGACACTCATAGATAGAGAGCAGGCTGACAGCTGTCAAGGGGGTGGGGGAAGGGATTGAGCAAAAAAATGGGATAAAGAATTCATGGATATTTCTGGGAGAAGGGGGTGTGGGGAGGTGGAGGAGGGTATAGGGATGATAAATGGTGATGGATGGAGACTTGACTTGGGGTGGTGAACCAAAATACAGTGTACAGATGATGTGTTGTACAATTGTATACTTAAAACCTGTATAATTTTATTAACAATGTCACCCCAATAAATTCAGTAAAAAGGAAAAAAATGAAAATGTAAAAAGAAGTACATTGTCTTAACATAAACAGATGTATGCACCTTCCTAAGAAAACAAAGAAAGTCAAAGTTAACATGAGTGATATATTAATAATGCAACACATTTAAATATATACACATTAATTCTCCACAATATAAGATCTCTAACTAATTTTACTAACCCAGACTTTTTTGGAATTTTAAGTCATGAAAGCAAAAATTCTTAGGTATCACTATACAGCTTTGCTATCAAATAGGGATCATTTTTTGTCTTGCATTGTTTGTTTTTTTTCCCCCTAGGGAACATTTGACAATTATCTAGGGATATCACATGGAGGGGGTCTCGACTAATATTTGATCACTTCTCATTATGTCTCAGAGCTATGAGTTGACTCTACCACCTAGCAGTTTGCAAATATGTCAAGAGGGGTTTGATGATGGTACAGAGGGCAAGGGACTGGAAGCAGATGACCAAGGGAGGCCCTTCTTAGTGGAGGAAACAAATATGGACATATTACTGGCAGAATTCTCTCTCACACACAAAGTCTTTTGTGATCATCCAACAAAGAAATCTATGGAATGGAATCGGGTCACATTTAAAATTTTAGGCCACCAATTTTCTGCAGATGACCTTATATTCCAAAGCACCATTTTCTCTGTTTGTGTCTGTTGCTGTCTCTTCTTTCTCAGTGCTCCAGACTTCTTGTGACCCATCACTGAAATAATTTTTTGTGTTTAACTTTCAGTCTGCAACTTTCCTCCGAGTGTTAAATCTGTGGGCTCTGGAACTGCCTGGACTGGACCCCCACTGCTATCACTTAACGCGAGAAAGAGGCGGAACGGGAGATTTAAGCTCCCTGGCCTCCACTTCCTCACCTTCAACATGGTGATAAGAGTTATACATAATGTATAGATGTTTGGAGAGAATGCGTGTGTGCGCATGCCAACACAGCACAGTCATCCAGGAATATGTGCTTAGCACCATGCCAGGCACATACTAAATGCTCAATAAATGCCAGTTATATTTCCATGAATAGTGTATATAAGTATCAAAATCCTGGCTATTTAATACAGTCAATAAAAATATATGTCACAAGTCAGTCCACTGAGTGGGTCACTGTGTCTTTTCTGGGAGCGGGAGCCACACAAACATGACATGTGAACTGGTCACCGTCCACTGCCCAGCAGCGCAGGCCACGCACTGCAGCAAAAACGTTTGCGGCTTCATCCTGTTTGCACTTCAAAGCAACACCACCCTGTTTTCCTGTTCAGATGAGAAAACTTAACCAGGTGTGCAAGAGGCCAAGTGACTCGCCAAGATCACTCGGAGACAAGACGAGAGGTGCTGACCGTACCGCACTGTGTGTCTAAACCACCGTGTTCTCTTCCTGCCCTAGAGCGCGCCGAGCCCTGGAGTGTGAGCACCAGCCCCCGCACACAGAGGACAGTGATGCACCACAGCAGAAGGTGAAGGTCACACCCCTCCGACCCTTCTGCTTCTCCCAAGTGCCTGAGAATCGGGCCTTTGCATATGCCATTTATTTGTGGTAGCATGTGCATTCCACAAAGTTTGGATTCCAATTTCAAGCTTTCCTTACATGTCCTCTTGCCTTTATATATCTTAATGTCTATGCATATTACTAAATAGGATTCAAAACAAAAGCAGTTAAAATCATTACAAGAAACTAAAAAAATTTTAAGTTCACCAACTTTATGCTATCCACAGGAGAGAATTAAGGCGTTTTCTTGGTGGCTTACTGCTTCCCATAGACTGCTTTTGAGAACCTACAACGGCACAGTCACACATTCTAGTCCATGGGAAGTGTCAGTTCAAAGGAACGAGGCTTTCTTCACAGCATGGGAAGCTTAGTAGATGCTGAATAATAATATTGATAGAAATAACAATGCTCTAATAAATAATTTTTATTACTTTTCTTCTGGTTAATAATGTGTGCATATGTATAGTGTGTGGTTTGTGGTGTGTGTGTGTGTGTGTGTGTTGTTGTGTGTTACAGCATGTACTGCTTTTGATACAGCCTCTAAAATTGGCAAGTATCCAATCCAGGAAGCTCTAATGTCAATCTTTATTTTGCAAGCACCAAAGTGTATATCACAAGATATTGTCATTCATCATGACACTTCACATGTACTGCATTATTTTAATAGAAAAATCTAAAGTTTCATTATGTTAATGTTGAGCAATGAAAATAAAACATCATAAAAAAATAAGCACTTTTTGGTGATTGGCTATAGCAATTTTCTGTCAGCTTCAAGCACAATAAAAGCGCACTGAATGGAAATAGAACAAATGCTAGGAATCCAACAGCACCCAAATGTTTTACTGGATCCCTGGAAATCTAGTGTTCATAAGTGTCAGCCACATAAAATACAACTGACATAAGCTATGTAATAACTTAATTGTTCCAGAGAAGAATTTATAGAGTCTTCCTATACACCAATGCTGAAAGCAGTCTATCCAAACAACCCTTCTCATTTGAAGTGATAGAGTGACTTGTTTAAAATGTAATAACTGATGAAATTCAAAATAGGTCAAATTCAAAATAGAGTATTACAGATCAAATGCAATACAGAGGCTCATCAATAATTGTGTTAATCTTTTTCTTTTTTAGGCCACACAAATATAGAATTGATATACTAACTAGAGAGCCATCTAGCACATGGTAATTATGCAGACAAAGGGGGAAAAAATAGCCATAGATACAATACTATTATAAATAAGCTTCAGTATTTTCTGTATCCAGACACATTTATTGGACATCTAACTAAAAATGTAGATTGGTATGAGGGGGAAGTATCGATTTAGCTTAATATAAAATATCTTAATCTTAGGAAGTAAACTATTTTTCCTTAGGGATCAAAACTTCCACATTTAAAAGACTTTATTCATGTTTTTGTCTCTACTTTTTGCTTAAAACTCCTTTATTACAGCAATTCCATTTAGAATGAAACAAATATTTGTCATGTGGTGTGCTAACCAATGTAAAATATTTATCATATGATAAACATGTAGTAAGCAATCAATAAATATTAGTTGAGGTGAGTTGCATTTAATACTTTTATACAGAAATTCCCCAGGGTAGACACTATTTGAAGGTGGATAAACACTATCTCCTATAATGTGTTAAATTCAAAATATCCATCCATTAATTTTAAAAATACTCTAAAGGAAATCAAGCATATGCAGTCTAGGTATCGAGTCAACAATGCTTCTGCATTTTTTTTTTGACAGATTATTCAGGTAATAAAATGTATAGAACATTTTCTAGGAGATGATTAGTGTTTTAATCTGCCTTTTCTCAATCAAGTGGGTATATACTGTTCTTGAATACATCCCATCCTTAAATAAAAAATATCTTGAAATATGGGTCAATTTTACTAAATTATGCCTTTGTGTCAAAGAGTTTAGAAACAACTTTGTAGAGCTGATTGCCCTCCAATATTCCAATGTCCTTACATTCCAGCACAGTAACTGTCCAAAAAATAGCTAAATCTGAAATGATTGCTCAAAGTGGCTTTCTTTACACCTCTTGTCACATATCTGGTTTTTGTTTTGTTTGGCTTTTGGTTGGCACCTGGTGAGCATCTCGCTGAAGACCTGAATGAATAAACCTCCGCTTCCAGTTAGGGTTTGTAGGCAGTAGGGTTCCGTACTATGCCTGTATGTTTTACAATACACTGGATCGCAAGATATATGAATTTTCCCGGTCTTCTCTATGTTGTTACAACTTCAGTGCTTGAGTATCCCTCACTGCTTCCCTTACATTCATTTCACAGAAATGGGTACTTTCTACTCTCCAAGAGGGCAAGCATTAGCTAAAATATGTCATGTGACCTCTTTTTAAGAGACCATGTGAGCTGCAGGAAAAAATAAATGTCCATCAACTCTGCAAGAGTGGCAGAATTTCTTTGGGTTTTTGAGACTCCTGGATCATTTTAGTCCCAGTGGCCCTGCCTGTCTGCCGGCAGAAGCAGTTTTGTGCCCACTGCCCTGGCATTGCCCACGTCCTAGGCCACACACCCTGCTCGGGATCACGCAGGTCTCTTTGTTCTGTGGTCTGTGCAGACAGCAGAAAAAGTGCTAGACAGGAGCTGTGTGCACACAAGTAAAATATTGTTAAATAGTGCCTAAGGAAATAGGAGAACATTATTTTAAATTATCTCGATCATAAAATCCAAGTGAAGATTTGGCAATATAGCAGGGGAAAAAAATCTCAAAACCAGTTATTCCTTTTAAATAAAAACAAAAATGAGAAACAGTAACTATTAGAAATCCCACCTGGTGCTTTTCCTGTGTTAATGATGCTTCTTAAATTGCATGTGGGTAAATGGTAATTCTGTCTCACACCATTAAAAACTAATGGAACCCTTGATGATAAGAAACGCCATAGCTAGCTTGTTGGAAAACGTTTAATTAATAAAGTAATAAAATTATTGTAAACTAGTGCAGTTTCAGGGAGAATTCAATGGGATATAAAACAGACAAAATATCCTGGAGAGTTTGTATAGAAAATAAACATTACTATATAAAATATCATATAAAGTTAAAGGGGTTTGTATCACAGCAAGTTAAAATGAGCTATTATACTAATAAAAAGAGATTATTCTTTCAGGGAAAAAATGCTAGAGAATACAATATATTAAAAGCTGTTTTTAACCATTTAAGAAGTATCTAAATTATAAAAGGAAAGGTTATTGTTTTTTCATAAGTTAGAACTCAGAATTTAGGCATAATTATATGTATAACAACTTAAAATGATCAAGCAATTGATTAAAATATTTTTCTGCTTTATTTTTTTTTTTTTATGGCAGTTAATTCTTTGATTGTCCTCTACAATTTTTCCAGTACATTTTACATTTTTGTCGCCCTTGGGACTTGCTCAGGAATCCCGGATGAGGAAGATTCCCAAACGTATTGTGTCATTCATTTGCAGGTAAATCACGAAATAACGAATATTCTAATGGTCAGTACAGTTTTTCCTTGACTCTGCAGGATAGTGTTGCTTCATTTTTAATTCTCTCATTACCTTAGCCAAGGTTACGTTTTTCTAAACGAACTCTACAGTTTATAAGGGACACAAGTCTAATATCCTCACAATTTGGGATCTTCAGTTAAGAAGAAACTCTCAGTAATCACGAGGATTTTGAAGCGTACACGACCCGTTTCACAGTGACCATGGAGGTTGACGGTGCAGTGGTGGTGCACTCTGTCTCTGCTGTACTTGGAGAAAGAATTCTGACTTGCAGATCTTCCCTAATTCAAGTTTCATGTATTAAATCTTGCAAGCTTGGGTGCATGTGTTCTTTCTGTCACTAATACCAAAGACATTAGTGAGGAATTTCTGTGTTTTAAGCGCTGCTGTGGGTGGGGGGGACACAGCAATGTGAAAGACAGAAGTCACTACCCTTGTGCAATTTATACTCGATGTATACTCGTATTTCCATTTTATTGTAAAATTAAACAAGTTTCTCCTTGTATAGATCACGCCACAATCTTTTCCAGTTGTCTACATTGTTGTTGTTTTAGGTTACTAAACTATTTTTTTAATTTTCACTTGACTTTTATCCTTAGTTTTTTAAAATTAAAACTTATTCAATTTATAATCTTGAAGAAGAGGTGGACTCTCTTAGCAAATCTCCAAATCATAAATTGTAAGAATAGGTTTGACTTTAATATATGAAGAGTTTTCATATTAGAAACATATTAGTTACATTAGCAAAGAATTTTCACAAGTACATTAGCAAAGAATTTTCACAAGTAGATGTGTAAAAGTACATTAAATAAGATACACAGCAAATTAAAAATAAAATATATCCAAGTTAAAGTAGTGACAAGATTCTCTTCCCTACACATAGAGAAAGAAAAATCCAGACTTGAAAATACCAAGGTGGTAACAGCATGTGGAGAGAAGCACGCTCATATTTAGCTGGCAGTACAACTTGAGGTGTTAATTTGACAATACTTATTAAATTTAAATTATATGTAACCTTTGACTCAATAATGCTACTTTGGGAATTTATCAAAATGAAAGAATGTAAAAATACATAAAGATATATGTACCGGTACACTCACAGCAAATTTAAGGGAAATAAAAACATTAATAAGGGACTAGGTGAATAAATTATACATATATGAAAGAAAAACACAATTAAAGAAGAGCTCTCTTGCCCTGGCCGGTTTGGCTCAGCGGTTAGAGCGTTGGCCTGTGGTCCAGAGAGACCTGGGTTCAGTTCCTGCTAAGGGCACGTACCTCTGTTGCAGTTAGTTTCAGGCCCTGGTTGGTCATGCGGGAGGCAGCCACCCCATGTGTCCCTTTCATGTCGATGTTTCTCTCTCTCTCTTCCTTTCTCTCCCTCCCACTCTATCTGAACAAAAAAAGGCCTCAGGTGAGGATTGAAAAAAATAGCTCTCTTTATATTTGCATGCAAAGTTATCCATGACATCGATAATTGAGAAAGGCAGATTATAGAAAATCATGTATAACGTGTTAACATTAAAAATGTATATGTGTGTATATCTATACTTCCTAAACTTTAACCATTGTTTCATTCAAGTGATGGAATCGTAGTAGATCACAGGGCACTTAGACTTTCTATTTTACACATTTCTCTCTGTTTCTGTATTATTTACAATGAGCATTTATCAAGTTTATAAGAAAAAATAAATAAATTAGTATTTTTCCATTAAATTTTTTTTTTAATCCTCACCCAAGGACATTTTTCCATTTTTTGTTCAGATAGAGTGGGAAGGAGAAAGAGGAAGAGAGAAAGAGAGAAACATCGACATGAGAGAGACACATCGAGTGGTTGCCACCCGCACGACCAACCAGGGCCGGGGACAAACTGCAACCGAGGTACATGCCCTTATCGGGAACCGAACCCGGGTCTCTCTGTACCGCAGGCCGACGCTCCAACCGCTGAGCCAAACCGGTCAGAGCTTTGCTTTAAATTTTTAAAAATCATTCTAATTGCCTGGTTCACTTTTCAGGATGTCAGGTCAATTGGCCAGAGTCCAAAAGTGAGGTCCTCTGACTTTTCTGGTAAGTTTGAAGTGTTCATTGTCATAACTATAAAAACTTCCAAATTCCTAGGATCAAATATCATACCTGGAAAAAGAAAGGCAATGCCTCACATTTATATCAACATATCTTCACACAGTTTTCTGTACCATGGGGAGCAGTGTCCTTGAGAATTCAAAACGTCATTTCTTCTGAGAGAACAGTTCCATTTAGAATAGCACTAGTATTTGCATATGGTTGGTCATCAGTCATAGGAGTAGCTAGAAGAGTAGGATGTTTTCTATCTAGGTACGCAGTGTGCTGAAGATGTCATTGAATAGTATTTGTAGTCATGCGGGAATTTAGTACGTGTTGTATATAAGAAACTTCAGGCCCTGGCCGGTTTGGCTCAGCGGTTAGAGCGTCGGCCTGCGGTCCGGAGAGATCCGGGTTCGGTTCCCGCTAAGGGCACGTACTTCGGTTGCAGTTTGTCCCCGGCCCTGGTTGGTCGTGCGGGTGGCAGCCGCTCGATGTGTCCCTCTCACGTCGATGTTTCTCTCTCTCTCTCTCTCTTCCTCTCTCTCCCTCCCACTCTATCTGTACAGAAAATGAAAAAATGTCCTCAGGTGAGGATAAAAAAAAAAAAAAAAAGAAACTTCAGCTACCTGGACACTGTCATTCAGAAATCCTTGAATGTTTCCAGGTGTATTAACCAGCAGATCAGATTACCAGAGAGCACGTCCTACCACCATTAGTTCTAGAAATCTCAGTAGGAATTAATGAGAAGTCAGTGTGACCATTCACAAGGGCCCTCTCTCCTTCAGGTTACACTAAATCAGGTGATTCTATTTTCTTAATGTCCCTCTCCACTTCCCTCCCATTCATCCATCCACACCTATAATCTTAACTCAGGCCAGAATTTCTCACCTTCTAATCCAGTCTCCTGACAGGAATTTCTAAAAGGCTGATTAGATTATGCGATTCTTGCTCAAAACTCTCCTGTGAATTTGCAAAGACCTTGCAAAATACAACTTTCATAAAAGTGAGGCCTTATTAACAGTCACAAAATAGTCACAGGGATGTAAAGTACAGCATAGGGAATATAGTCAATAATATTGTAATAATTCTGTAGGGTGCCAGGTGGGCACTTGAAACATCAGGAGGACCACTTTATAAAGTATACGATTGTCACCCTGGGCGGTTCAACTCAGCGGTTAGAGCATCAGCCTGCGGGCCAGAGAGCCCCAGTTCGGTTCCCGCTAAGGGCACGTACCTCAATTGCAGTTTGTCCCCGGCCCTGGTTGGGTTGTGCAGGTGGCAGCCACTCTATGTGTCCCTTTCACGTCAATGATTCTCTCTCTCTCTCTCTCTTCCTCTTTCTCCCTCCAACTCTATCTGAACAAAAAATGAAAAAATGTCCTGAGGTGAGGATAAAATTAATAAATAAATAAAGTATACGATTGTCTAACTACTATGCATACACAACAATATTGAATGTAAATTGTAATTGACAAAATATGTAAAGTGAAGAAAAAGCAAGGCCTTCAAGGATCTGCACCCTGTTCACCTCCACAGCATTATCACCTGGAACTTTCCCACCTGCGCCCTTAACATCAGACATACGACCTGCTGCTTTTCCCATAATGCACCAGGCTTTCTCTTACTTGCTTATGCCTCCACACCTTTGCCCATACTGTTTCTTCTGCCTGGCAGCCTTCCCTTCCTTCTCTGCCAGTTTTGCTCGTCTTACTCATTCTCCAAGTGCAGGTGTCACTTTATCCAGGAAGCATTCTTTGAACTGCTTCTCCACCAAGATGGAATTCTACAGCCCATTATTCAGGATGAAGGTATCCTGCCCTTATTATACAACATTCTAATACTATGTTGACTCATCTGTTTATCTTACAAGATTGAGATCCCCTTGGAGGCAAGAATATGTCTGGCATATTTCCGGAAACATAGCAGACCCTCAAGAAATTTTTGTGCACTGACTGAATGAGTGAATGATTGAGGGATGTATTATTCTGCACCCAGAAAACTTACAGAGAGCCAAATATTGTTATTGATCATGCAGAACTGAAAACCATCACTGAATTTTGCTACCTATTTAATATAGCAACTTTTAGAGTTCTGGTGGACCAAAGTCATAAAAAAAAAAAAAAGCAAAACAAGAAGCTCATGTACTAGTGAGATATACAGATATAGCTTAGCACCAAAACACCATCAATATCCAGGTTAAACTCCAATTACCTAAAATGGTTTTATTATCTATCCTGATGTATGGCTGTAAATTCACATGTTCTTTAAGATAATAGTGAACCTATGTCCTCAAAATAGGTTTCTAGACTGGAAGGAATCTCTTCCATTGCAAAACGGCTGGATCTGTGTGTGACTTGAACAGTAACAGCAGCTTGTGTGATGAAGTTAGTCAACACATGATAGAGCTGTGGATTTGAAGGAAATGACAGTGTTGGGCAGATGGACAGATAAGCCTGGCCAGGAAAGGGAAGACTAGAGATGATTCTTAACAGCGAAGATCAACCAAGGAGCAGAGGCAAATTCAAAGGACAGGTGCAGGACAGTAGTGAGGGCTCTGGACTGGGAGGAGGGGGTGTGTTTGAGTCTTGGCTCCCATCTGTAAAGTGGGCATTTCCTCCTTTAAACTCCAGTGTACAAAGTGTGTATGTGTGTGTGTGTGTGTGTGTGTGTGTAGAGATAACTCTTTTAACCGCCATTTAAACATTGTAAGATATAAATGCAGGAAAATATTATCATTAAACTATAATATGATTGTCAAATAAATGTGATTGGAAAAGATTACTGATTTTTCAATTTACTACTTCATGTAGAAACATGATAAAGTCTTTTCCTTCCCCAACATATATGTATGTGTGTGCTATTTTTTTGTTTGTTTGGTACGTACCCCTAGCAGGAACTGAACCCAGGACTCTCTGGTCCTCAGGTCAATGCTCCAACCGCTGAGCCAAACCGGCCAGGACCAAAAAATATTTTTGAACTTAATTTTTCATCCACATCGAGCTATTTTTTAACTGCCTTCTCTCTCCTTTACTTCAGAGCCATGCTCCACACATGAACGTCAAGCTGCGCGTCGTTTCCACTGCACTGAGGCCTTGGACTCCAGGACTCTGGCAGCCACGACTGGATGCCTTTCCGTCGCCTCTGACTTTATTCCTCGGTGGGTTTTCACTTTTGTTTACCATGTCTTTCTTCTCGACACTCTCTCCTTAGACTTCCATTTTCTCCCGGGTTCCCTCCTACTGCTTCGACCATTTCTTCTCCGTCTCCTAAACTAGCTCTTTCCCTCTGTCTGTCCCTTAAGATTAGTCCCTACCCCAACCACACGCACACACACACACACGCACACACACACACACACACTGCCTCCTGTGGAAAGAACTTCTTGTCTCACTTTCCCTACTCGTCCTGGGCAGATTATGAGGTGTTTGAACATACTAAGAAGAGATTTATACTTCTTTTTAAATTTTTTTTTTTTTTTTATCCTCACCCGAGGACATTTTTCCATTTTTTGTACAGATAGAGTGGGAGGGAGAGAAAGGAAGAGAGAGAGAGAGAGAGAGAGACAAACATCGACGTGAAAGGGACACATCGAGTGGCTGCCACCCGCACGACCAACCAGGGTCAGGGACAAACTGCAACCGAGGTACGTGCCCTTAGCGGGAACTGAACCCGGGTCTCTCTGGACCGCAGGCCAATGCTCTAACCGCTGAGCCAAACCGGCCAGGGCTTATACTTCTTTTTAAAACTTAGGTGTGGATTAATAAGGAGACAAGTGAAAACATTCTAAACATTCAGCAAGGGAATTTGGGGGCAGGGGAAGGTATAAAGGTGCTAAATCCCTATCTCCTCACCAAAGAAATCAGTAGACAATATTATTTGAAAGTAAGATCTGAGAGGTCTGTAGTGTAAGTTGTTTTAAATATGCAGGTGAATGCTGGGGGGAAGTCAGCTGGGAGAGTTGAAGTGTTCCTCTGACGAGTGAGAATTGCAGTCGGACGTGCATTGGGCAGAGGACTGCTGTGTTACACAATGCTCCTTATAATACCATGTGGCTCTTCAAACTTCATGCACATTCATATAAAGGGTGACAGGATAACATTCCATAGCCGCCAGTTTCCTCATATATAAAATCAGTAATTTGATGTAAATTTCTCTAAATGAAAAAAAGATAACTGGCACCAATCCAAACCAGACCTCCAAGAGTAGAGCAATAAAACAGGGAAAAAAAATGTTCGTATGGCAGTTGAGGGAGCAGACGAAGCGATAACTGCCGTCTGCAATGATAAAGAATTAACCGCACACCCCTTTTCTATTAAGCACAAAACTGTGTTACAATCACCAACTCCTGGTCTTCATAATGTCTCTGTTATAACCGCTCTGGCGCTTGCCAATAGGAGTCTCCTAGGTAAAATTCCTTCTGCCCTTTCTGTTTCCCACGTTAACTCTGTTCTCGGCCTCCTTGATTCTTCATTTAGATTTTAAGACAAATACGTACACCTTTATCTTTTTAGGTCACTTATTCTGGCAAACAGATCCACACTTCACTTGACACACTTTAGTATGAAAATATCCAAATAAAATTCTTGATAATATATGAAGTGTTTTATATAAAGCATATCTTTGACCAAATTAAAATATTACAGAAGTAAACACGGAACTTTCCACAGAGTCATATATATTCCATGTTGTCACATCCTGTAGAAGCCTTTGGGACTTTATAAGTGTTACTGGATTTTAGTCCCAATAATTGGTCTAATGTATCTTGTTTACAGGCATTCCTGATTAAAAAACACAGAAGAACAAGGCAGGTGGGGAGGAGGGGACAAGGAAGGAGCATTCATTAGCAATCTCAAACTAAAAGGTAGTCATAATCCATAAACTATTGACCCAATAGACAGAAATTTCTCTTTGTTTTAAATCAATTAACATTTATACAGCAGCCATTAAAAAGCCATCATGCTTATAAGCCATTACAGTGTATACCTATTGTATTGATTAGTGGGCAGTCAGTTATTAATTAATGACATCATCACTCTCAAACCTTGTCAAGGCTTTTGTGCCTTAAAGAAACACACCATCCACCAAAGCCAAGTACTATATACCTGACACTTTATAGCCTGGAGCAGAACAGTGCATTTTCACAGATCCTCCACCCTGCACAGTATGTCCTCCAAAATATCCCAATGCATTTGATAAGTAAACCATATAAATCTCCAATGACACAATAGTTTTAACATTGCTTTTATGAGTGACAGTAGCATATTAACTTCTCAATGCATACGCAAGATGAAAAGTACAGTAATTTGCGATGTATGTACAATAACTGCTATCTAAAGTTAAATGCCTCTTTCATCCCGAAAACACCCTTACTCTATTACTAAAGCACCTAACAAAGCAGGGCCTAAACTTGTATAAAAACATAAACTCTATATTAGTAAATATGCTTCCTTTAATGCAATACAAACCAAAAAAAGTTTTTTTAAAACATCTTATCTTCTCTTTATCATTTATAAAAAGGTTGTCTCTGTAGGAAACAAAGATGCCTTTAAAACTTTGAGAGTAAAATGTTTAGTTCAAGTTTCTGCAGATTCAAGAGAACTAGACTAAGACTCTAAATCCTACTTTAAAACAGAATCACTGCGGTTACTTTAATATTGCAGGCTGTTGGGGGGGTAACACACTACCACAATGAGAGAAGTCATATTAAGTGCACAATAGGGTTATAAAGTGAAAGCTACCCCAGGGAATCTGAACTCTATTAAAGAATGTTAACATCATCTTTCTATCTAAATTAAATTAACCTTGGAAGAAGGCAGATATACCACAAAATAACTAATTATTATTCACCCCATCCTCCATGATGCCTAATCATGGATAATCTAGTTATTGGGTGTTCTCCATAAAACTGTTTAAATAATACAAAATTTAATTAACATTTCTTTTTTTTTTTTTTTTTCAATTTATTTTGTGGTTGAAAAAGGCTTCCCAATAGAGTGTCATTAAATAAGCACAAGAATGAGAAAAACCTGAATTAAAATTCTTCATTTTTCCACTGTCTTCTCCTCAGGGGTCTTAACAAGTTATTCATTGTCCCCACTCAGTGTCATTGCAAAATAAGGTTGGACAAGTTTGTGTTAATTAAGCCTGTTGAGGATGAACTAATGCACGGACACGTGAAATGTGCAGTTATCTCCTTATCTGACATTGTTACACCCATCGCTTGGCCTGAAAGATGGAATAGAAAGCACCCTTGTAAAATGATGGTATGATTATTATTATTATTATTATTAGCCACAAAAAAGCTCTGTCTCATTAGGTTAGAGATCATCCTGAAATAATCACCGTGCCTGGAGAGGGCAGGGCAAGCAGTAGGTTAGGAGGCTCCAGAGTCTGGGGCTCACAATAGAAATCAGGTGTATCTGCTTTTCTGGGAGATTTTGGTTTGTGAAACAGTTTTTGGGTGAACTTTTTAAACCACAACCAAGATATGCTTATTTCTTCCATAAAGGAAGACATCACTTTTTTTAATAAAATTGGCAGTGAGGTTTTATGTGTAAGGCAAATTGTGCCTGAGCCAATAATCTGTCATTCTCACCATCCAGAATGTTCACATGAAGTTATAAACAGAAAAAGAAACCACTTCATATATATTAAAAAAAAAAAAAAAAAAAAAAAGGAAGAAGAAGAAGAAGGAACAGAAGATGATGCTTCCTCAAGATCTCAAAATCTCAGATTCACACTCGTCCCGGGGGGGCGGGGGGTGAGTAACAGAGCAGGTGAAGGGGCGGGGAGAGAGGGAACAGGAAACACGGGAACAAACCCTGCCAGATCTCACTGTAAAGTCGAAACCAGTGCCTTGGGTAGGTCTGATAACACTGCCTTCATTGTATTCATGACAGAACCCCCACAGACTAAGTGGTCCTGATGCAGGCACAAACAGGCTTTTCTTCAGAAAGAAGAGTGCAAACACTACCCTCAGGACCATGACATTATTAATGAACCAGAATAGGCTCCTGGCAAAGTCTCCCCTCTCCTGTCCCTTGAATTCCCTAGGTTTCAACGAGTGCCCCTCCATTCAAGGAGAAATCCAGGGCAGTTGAAAGAGACAGCAAGATGTACCCAAGTGCTTTAGGTACATCTCACTGTCTCAGATAATTAAGAAGTTGAATAATTTTCAAAGAATATATTTGTTGACCAGAAAAAAAAAAGGAAAACCACATATATGTGTATAGATTCACATGCACTAACTATTTGGAGCAGATCGTTTTACTGGCACATATCTTAGCTGTCACAGCCAGACAACCAGCTTCTTTGGTCCAGGAGCCTATCTACTTAAATCCTAGCTTACCTTTAAAAAAGTAAAGCTAGATTGGAGCTTACCTAGAAAGAATCATACAGGGCCTCTCATTATTCTGAGATCACAAGGGAAAGGGATCTCAAAGGAAAAATAATGTGTTAAGTATACATTGTGTATCAAGTGATATAGTTTTTATTTCCACATTGGTCTCCCCCATAGCACCCCTATTGTAGAGATGAGGATCCTGAGGTCCAGGCAAAACCACAGCTCATAAGTGCTAAATGCTAGATTTGAACCCACATCTTGCCCATGCTGAACCAACTTCCTCTTCACATCACCAGTCCTCCTTAATTGCATTTGGTTGGGGATATGCCTTTAACAGTTATTACAGGATTTCTTAGTACCATGTACCAACTGGACAGAGTAAAGCAAAGGCTCCCGTGTTCACTGTTGCTGTTACTGTTAATACTGCTTCAAAATACAGGTAAAATTTAGACAGGTTGTTCTGAATGTCAACCTGCTGCATATCATCCAGCATAGGACTTCCTGGCATATAGTAGATGTTTGCTATTTATCGACCTCTCTTGACAAATATAGAAAAC
This sequence comes from Molossus molossus, assembly GCF_014108415.1. Classification (NCBI taxonomy): domain Eukaryota; kingdom Metazoa; phylum Chordata; class Mammalia; order Chiroptera; family Molossidae; genus Molossus; species Molossus molossus. The sequence continues at coordinate 55,283,691 of NW_023425346.1, forward strand.
AACAACCCAGGACAAATGGGTCATCTGGACATCACAGTTTCTCTCAATGGTCAAGAACTTTACTTCACCATTAAGGCTTTGACAGAGTTTTTCTGTGTTTTTTTCTTTAAATTAGTCAAGATGAAATTAAAAGCAATTATTTATGCCTCTTCAAGAAGCTCAAACCTGAAATTTTTTTTTTAAATGGCAAAATTAAAATTGATAGCAGCATGAATTTTCATGTACACAAACACACCATATAGCCATGTGTGCTTTAAGAGAAATGCTCCCTGTCTTATGAAAGAGAAGCAACTTGTTATGATTTGTACACACTTTCATGAAATACCAAGGGGGGGAGAGCTGCCTGTCACTTGTCAGCTAGTTCAGTCGCTGCTGCTGTAGAGGTACCATAACATATGCACGTCCCCTTCTGAAAATGTCTCAAAAGGGGCTTTGATAAACTCCTGTACAAGCATATCATATGTGCTAACGCCAAAATGACTTAATTCCTATTCCATGATGGGTCTGCACATCAGATGCATAACCGATTAGTGACAACTGACACAGAAACAGAGAAATGTGCACTGTGAAGACGAACACACGACTCGTGTAGGCGCGCCATGGGCATGGCGTGCTGCGGTTTCTGTACTACCGAAAGTGTGTCCTTCCCCTGGGAGAGAGTTCTAGTCAAAGAACTTGGCCTCAAAGTACTGGGCCTTCACCCGGACTTGGAAATATTTCTCCAAGAATACTTCTCAATTGGATGTGTTTATCATTAAAAGCTTCAAAAGTATCAAAAACATTCCACTCTGAGTTAATTCATTCACAAATATGTCTTAAGTGCTTACTGTGCAGCGTGTGCTTCACTAAGGCACAAACGACAGAACAAAACATGCTGGGACATAAAGAAGTTCAATGTGAATTCATCCGATTATGTACATTATTCATATATTGAATGATTCTCGAAGATGTCAAAGGGCAGGAGCCGTCCTTCCAGGATGAGTAACTTAGACCAAGAAAGAATTCAAGCCTCAGTGAAGATGACACCCATCCTCTCCTTGAAAGACTCATCTAGAAAGCACTAGATTCTTCTAGTTGTAAAAAATCTTTTCATTCAGGAAACTTAACATGAGTATTTCACCACTATGTGGAAACCTATGTCACATCACTAATAATAAAGAAATTAAGCAAAGTATGAAACAGTCTTACAAGTAACTAGTTCCTTCTTTCAGAAAAAGTACAACTAGATTAGATGGGCGATTTCTGCAAATTCTCCCATGTTGCGCTTGGCCTGAAATTTTATTTGATTTTTAAAATTTTTCATTGTATTTATTTTTACTTTTTAGGAATTTTTCTCTCCCTGAATGTAGACATGGTCATTTTGTGATGGTCCTTCTTCTCATAACTCTCAACAGCATTTCGGTACCCAACGGGGAAAGTGGTGTCTAAGGTTTCTGGTAGTCAAGAAAAAGACAATCCTAGATCAGGATCACGCGGCTCCCTCCCCATATTCCTTCCTCTGAGTAGTTTGTTTAGTTCCTCTTTCCCTAAAAGCTTGCCTCTTGACAGCTCCCTGCCCAACCACCCCCCCAAAGTGTGCTGGTTTCAGGTTTGTTAGAAGGAAGACCTTCCTCTCCTATTATGTCCTCTGCTCCTTCACATCTCACTGAAAGAGGTCAACTAAAGAACATCTTAAATCAGTCCACCTAAATCAAGTGTCTTTGCCCCATTCAAGGTTCTGCGACAGCTGCCAGCCTCCGAGGGTCGTGAAATATCACGGGGGGGGGGGGGGGTGGGGGGGTGATGCCGGCCTTTCCTGGGCATCTTCCCAGAGCAGAGAGCGCGGCCGGAACATCTAGCTTCTGTTAACTACGGGTCGAGGTAGATGACCGTCCCTTCTTATTAACACATGTATTCGAAACACCCTGTTCCTTTTCCTGTTTTCCCCTCCGGCTTCAGCTAGCATTTGCACAGATCGTTGCAGCCAGTACCTCCGCCCTTGGAGAGCGAGCTCCGTGTCCCTGTCCCAGGCCCCCATGCCAAGACCGGATTCTGACTTCTGTGCGGAAGCCAGGCGCTCCAGAAGGCTCTGTGTTTCCAGTTTTCTCTCCCAGAAGAACTGCACAGCAGCTGAAGATGCATTTCATCAACCCCGAGAGAAACAAACACCAAAAGAAAACCCTGAAGGGAAGGGTTCACTTTCTCAAAGTGAGAACCCGAAAAGCCAAAATTCCTTCGGAGTCCGTCCCTTGGGCTCTCTTTTACAAGAAGTTTCTTTCACATTCTTCTTTTTACATTAGGGAAAATAAAATCGTGTAGATTTTATGCCTTTTTTTTTTTTTTAAAGGACAACACCTCTCTTAAGGCTACTTCTCATCGCTGCAGCCATTGGCACTAATGTCCTTGGTATGTTTTCCTGGCTCTCTCGCCTGATGTGTTTTTAGCATGTTTTCGTACCCTCTTCTCAGTACTGTAACACATAATGAAGGTTTCCAATCTCTGCCTACAGTATTGGCCAGGGATGGTTTACAGAAAACATAGCCAACCTATGTGGAGGAGAACATCTGAGGAATATTTTTGAACTTATGAGACAGAAGCTCACAGGAGAGATTATTCCTTTTTTTTTTTCCCCTCCAACTAAATTGGCCCCCAGGCCAGTTAACGGTTTACCAGAATGTTACCTTTCTACGCGTGTTGGCTGCCTTTTGCACCAGCCTGATGTTAGTGGGGTGATGGAGAAACTGTAAAATATAAAGGAACAATATTACAAACCAACCTGTTGATATTTTGAATGAGAGAGCTTCTTAGACTGCACTAAATTGAACACTAACTATAATATGATGTTTGGGACAATATTCTAATGCACTAAGAAAGGCCCTTAAAGCTTAAATTCTGATCCATTCACTTCTGATAATTTTGATGATCCGAAGTAGTCCTCTCTCTAATATAACACGTATCTCCCACCACTAGTTATGAAAGCCATTAAATTCTTGCAGATTGAAGGTGGGAAAATAAATTGTGTGTATTTTAGACCCTGAATGATCTTCCTATAGCAATTTTAGAACAAACTATGAAGAATTCTGCAATTTTAATCTCCTCAGTAGCTTCCCATTACTAAACAAGCACAGCACCACGGTACAAATGCAGACGGTACATGTCATCTTGATCTGCTGGTTTTTTCTTTCATTAAAGCTTTAATGCAGCAATTATGGCTACGTTGCCCTATAAAAAAAGGAAGAGGCAGTTTACTTTAAAAAGTGAAATTGCATAGCCTACTATTTAATTATACACAAATGTAAATGGCCTATTTTTCCATAACTGGTTATTACAGCACTGTTTTACTTTCTGAGTTTTCACAATCTCTAAAACCTACAAAGCTTCCTGCTATATAATTGTTTTGTTACATTATTCTTTTCATCTTATTTTTTCTTTTAATGTGAGTGCAGCGGGATAAATCTTGGTTTTAAGCCAGCCACTACTTCATCTACTTAAGCTTTTATAGATGAAGATTGCTGTAATTATCAGAATACCCGCTTATTTCTGAAGTATTATCCTAGCAACCTGCTGGCACTCACAACCAATTAACAAGCTTCGCCATTAGTTGCATAAGGGGTATCGCAGAGTAAACCCATTGTGTGCTAATTTTCTATTTTAGATAATCAATTTGGCCATCCAGAATGGAAAGAAGAAGAAAAGAAAAGGTTTGACACCCAGTGGTAGACAAGTAAAAATTACTGCGTTCCCCCTAGAGACAAAGGTATCCTGCAAGTCAATGATTGCTTCGTTGCCGTCACTATTGGTTCTTAAGTATTTCCCTTTGTCTCTTTTGGAAGAAAAAAAAAGTGGGGATTCAGCAAAGTAATCATGTCCTGTCTCACATGCTCTCTGTCTTTTAAAGCTGACTGGCTTCTCTTACTGTCCTGCCCATAATTTGACCAAATTATACAAGTGTTAAACACCTAAAAAAAAGATAGAAAGAAATTGAGCACGAGTTCTTTCGGGGGTTTTTGTTACTTTTTTTTTTTTAACAATGTCTTTCAACCTCTTTTCCCCTCCCCTGCGTCTCCCCACCCCCGCCCTTGCTATTAGAGTAAATTAATGCATGGGCTGCCTCCCACTGGGCTGCCTTAAAATCAGCCAGCAAGCTGAGTTTAGTTAAAGTAGCGAGATGTTGTTTTACTGCTCTGTTTAAACAGTCTCTGATATTAATATGTCCTGAAATTTGGTCTAAAGCAAGATAAGAAGTTACATTTTGATCTTAAGGCTCAGGCTTCACCCCAAGAGAGTAAATGGCATTTAGCCTGACAACATCAGCCTGGGTCCACAGAGGAGACCTCTGGGCTAGGGTTCAAAAATAATCTGTCCCCTTGAGTCTTAAGCAATACTAACAGTTATTTCATCCCAATTCTCTCTGCTTCTATCTGAAAAGTCTTCCTGGTCCAGAAGGTACCCCCACACACACTGCTCCCCTCCCTCTACCCTCCCCACCCCCACTGGTTCCTAATCAAGGTGACTGTTCTCTATGAGGGAAGTACAGATGGTTATTTTTAAAGTAACAGTAATGACCAGCACTCTTATTTAGTATTTGTAAAGTTCTCTGGCCACAGAGTTTCTTAAATTCCCATACTAAGCTGTACTTTAGGATCAGTCTTTGGCACTTCCAACATGAGTTAGTAGGTTATCTCTATGTGGAGCCAAACTAGTCTTTAGATCAGATCAGTATTCTCATTCTCAAGGGACCGGTCTAGGACAGAGGAGTTATGAAGTACCCATCTCTAAGAACCTGAAGCTGCTTTACCCTGGATTAATAAACCACCTTAAACACAGACCCACATATATACACACACACGAGGAGATACCTACTGTCCCACACATCAAGTTAAAACCTGTAAGAATTTCTTTTTGTCCAGTAGTTGTTTGGTCACAGATGCAAGTAACGAACGTGTCCAGAGGCAAAGCCATGTTATCCAGGCATGACACCACAATAACAGGCTTACCTATCTTCATAGCCCAATTCAGATCTCACGATGGCATTATATCTGAACATATCTTTCTAGCACATGAAGACACTAGTATGCCTTTCACAAATTCGGCTTATTAAAATCAGGAGGAGACACTGTTTCTAAAATGTGTTATATTCTCATACTATTATAAAGTTCTCATGAAGAAAATCCTACTTAACTTCCCACTTTTGCAGCACAAGAACCCACATGCTTTTGTTTTGCACACAACACGACTGAAAACTAGTCAGCGGAAAGCTGGGAGCGGGACACAGGAGTCAGAAAAACTTATGGAAGCTCATTGGTTGTTGCTCCTATCTCGTAACTTTTCAAGGTAGCTATGTTGTTTAGCCCAATAATAATGTATATTGTTATACCTGTAATCCTGGTAATAGACTTTTAATAGTTATTAAACAGCTATTATTACTCAGTTTGTTTTCTATTAAATAAATTCCTGATTTCAAAGTTCAGTGAGTCGAACTTGAACACGGCTGAATTTGTTGGAGCTGTAGTGAAGGAAGAGAGGAAGAACACAATCCTACACTGCCTTTTTGGAGAATGCTGCAGTAAGTTCAACAGGTGAGTAAGAGGAGCCTTCCCGAAGTCTTCTTCCCTCCACAAGAATGAGGGTCATGGTGAGGGGCTGGTGTGGCTCAGTGGTTGAGCATTGACCCATGCATCAAGAGGTCGCTGGTTTGATTCCCAGTCAGGGCACATGCCCAGGTTGTGGGCCAAATCCCCAGTGGGGCGGCCAATTGATGTTCTTTTTCATCGATGTTTCTATCTCTCTCTCCCTCTCTCTCTCAAATTAATAAAGAAGGAAAAAGAAAAAAGAATGAGGGTCATGGCTATACCATTTGTGCAGCTGTCAGACATTTATTTATTCTTCGTTTATATGCCCTATCTGCATTCCTGCATCCCACAACTTCTAGACTTGTAAAAATGGGGTTTTCCTCCTCAAATATCTAACCTCAGCAACAGAGAGCATCCTCTCTGAAATGTAAGTCTTTCTCTACCTTTTTTAGCTTTGTGATCTCGGTTTTATTTCTCTGTGATCAGTTTACTCATCTGTAAAATGTGGCAGTACCTCAAGTTGTTGTAAGAATTAAATGTAATAAGGCATGTAAAATGCTTAGCACAATGCAAAGCACATCAGAAATACAAATGTGATTTATTGTGAGGTAATTGTATCTGTGTACAGTGACTACGCTAACCAATATGGGTCTACCAAGACTAACCAGGGCAAGGAGTCTTTCCCACATAGAGTTTATACAACCAAGTAAAAGACACTAGGAGAAGCCAAAAAGGAAGAATTTACCATTTCCTCCTAAGGACAAGACCTATGGCTTTGATTTTGTTTATTTACAGGTAAGCCTTAGACTGCAGCGAAGGAGAGCTAATTTCAGATACAATATACCATTAAGCACATGCATAATGTTTTATGACCATCTGTTAATTTTCATTAAAAACTCCACTAAATCAAATGAAATAAATAGCAGTATGTGGCTATTACCTCTGAGTATTTGGCATTTTAAAAATATTTCAGAGCTTGATATCAGCCAAAAGAGTTTATCTTATAACTGGAGTTTTTATTTTCAAAATTAGCACCATTAGACCCAATGGAAAGTGCTTTCCACTAAGAGAGAAACTTTCATTTCTTTCCCTATAAACTCACGACAGCAAAGACTGCTTTGCTCATTTCTGCATCTCAGGGACTCAGCTAGTGAATGAATGATTTCATTTTCTGTTGATGGTATTTCTATCAATCATTGGCCTTTAATGAATTATTAACTCCATGAATGTTAAGCATCTGGTGCTATATTAAACTATGGAGCTAAAAATACAAAGAAATTGAGATAAAAGGATTTTCCCAAAATAGTTTAATAAATAGTTTTAGGATCTTTTTAAAGCCTCTGTGGTCAGCTTGGCTAAGTTCAAACACAATATTAAGCTTTCCTGAACACTGCAACAGCATTCTCAGGCTGCAATTGTTTTATTAACAGAAAAGTGAAACTCTCTATTTCATGAAGAATGCAGCAAGATTGAACAAAAGCTCATCAACACCTGAAAGCCTATTAATTATTCCAATTTTGCTTTTTTCAAGGAACGCTTTAAGGTTCTGTGTAATTATTAGGCCAGCCACTGTAGATCTAAATATCCATCATAAAAGTTAAAAAAGAAAAAGTAGCATATGCATCCCAGTTTAAAATTATTAGACAAAGGAGAATTTAAAATTGGATATGAGTCAGTTTCTAAAATCAGTTGCTTCTTCGAGAAGGGAACCAGAACTCACCTGACAACTTGATAACCTCCGATCACATTTCTACTGCTGTCAAAAGGGGAAACTGACTTCATCCCTTACAGACTCATCAAAGTTTTCCGAACAGCAGCCTTCAACTGTTGAGTGTTATTTCCGATGACTTTTCTAGTGTTTTTGAATTGGCAGGAGCTCAAGAAACACTTTTATATCACAAAGAGTTTCCCTTTACATTACTGAAAATGAACAAAACCTTGCGGATCACCTTCTATCAATTTGAAGTTCATAGTTTTCTGCATGATGTTAAATGAAATATCAGATCTAACCATGAGAAACTTTCAGAATAAAAGGACTGCAGTTCAGATTAAAGGCTGTAAAATCAAGTCCTACATAATGTGTCTTGCAGATATCTGTAGCTCTTAAAGAAAAGCAAGTAAAGACAATTATAGCCCTGGCCTGTGTGGCTCAGTTTGTTGGAGTGTCATCCGGTACACCAAAAAGCAGCAGGTTCAACTTCCGGTCAGGGCACAGGCCCAGGTTTCAGGTTCAATCCCTGGTCAGGACACATATGGGAGGCAACCAATCAATGTTTCTCTTTCACATTGATGTTTCTCTCTCTCTCTTCCTCTCTCTAAAAAAATCAATAAAAGACTTTAAAAAGAAAAGACAATTATAACATATTTGTTTCTAACTCATTAATTCAGAATACATTTTGTCACTATTTTTCAATATCAAATTAAAACATCTTTTCAAGATAATGTTAGTCCACATAAAGATGTAAAGTCATCGCATTTCTTCTAAGCTCTTCATCTATTACCATCCAAAATCACAAGAAATTCTCAATTCAGCTCACATATCAACATTACAGATTTCATCTATGGTACAATATAATTCCAGTCTGTCTGTCATTATAACCAAATTTGTCATTGTCTTCATCACTTATACCCTTCCAAATTGTGGAATGTCATCGACAAAATTTGAAAAAAAAGGTATAGAAGATATGTAGGTCTTTATTAAATAGCTACACATCCTTTTTCTGTAGAGTATAATAATTTCAAAGGCATTTAATTTCCTTTTTTTCTTTTAATTTATGGCTGAGAGCTTTTCGAATTGCAACCACACGCACACACACACACCACAAACACACACACACACCCCTGTCTCTTTATCACTTTTCAACAACTTTCCTCAAAAGCATTTTAAGACAGTCACATATGTAAGATTATGATTTCAAGATATTTGTGAAAGCATCCTGAATCAGAATAAAAATAAATAAATAAGAGCATATATAGACTCGGGAGTCTGCGAACCCTGCCACTCCTGTGGAGGGGAAGGGAAGAAAGGTCAGGAGAAGCAGCTGCTCAGCGCATCGATCTGGAGAGGAAGGAAGTGTTGTTTATGACAGGAAACCATCCGCACAGACAAGTGCTCTGGTTTGGAGAGGGAAAGCCATCTGAGATGACTGTGAATAGGGTGCCGGAGTCCTAGGAGGCAAGGGCCTCCGTTCTCTATCCTATGATGTGTTAAGAGCAGCCCAAGCTGACCCATGCAGGGGCCCACTCACTCCCATGCTGGGGAGAGGAGCTGGCAGGGTGGATGCCATATTCTAATCCAAAGGCAAGACCATCACATCCACTTTGGTTTGTCACTTTACTGACCCCAGCCAACAGCCCCAGGCCCAGTCCTCACTACAGACCCTTGTTACCAACTTTACTGGAGGACAGAGAGGAGAAGGAACGACAAACAGCTCTAGCACAATCCAAAGCACAAGAATACGAGACTACTCCTGTTTCTTGGGCAGTATTAAAGTATAAGGGTGTTCTAAGGCTTGAGTTCAAATCCAGCTCAGCCACTTTCTAGCTGTATGACGTTAAGTAAGTTAACTCCATTTCATGCTCTGTAAAATGGAGATAATACTAGCACCTAACTCATAAACTTGCTTTGAGAATTAAATGAGGGCTGACGCTTCATGTGAAGCGCTTGGCTACTGTACAGTCTATCATTGGTTCTCTATCCATGTCAGCTGCTTTCATCATCATTGTAATATAAACAATATCTATCCTCTGTCCATGAGCACCATCCCACCTCTCCTCCTGATGTTGACCCAAAGCACCAGAGACCACCAAAATAAGTCTGTGACTCTGGACCCATGAGAATGTTTAGACAGCTCTTGAGAGTAGCTTTGATTTTAATTATTGAATCACTGCCAGTTTGGGAACCCATCAACTCTTGCCAAATGGGCAAAGCAGGGATATTGGGCTATTGACAGGATCCCCATTGGCCACTGTAGATATGTGTGGGACAGTAGAGGCTTTAAGGAAGGCAATCAGGTCTGGTTTGAAATTCCTTCTCTACCACTTATTAGCTATGCGAATCTTTAATTTGGCAAGTTCAGATAGATGACAGATAGAGGATAGATAGATAGATAGATAGATAGATAGATAGATAGATAGATAGATAGATTGTAGATAGATAGATTGTAGATAGATGGTTTATTACCTAGTACACAGAAAACACTCAATATGTAGCAATACAATTATTAGGATCAGGAAAAAGGTAGATTGTAGATGCAGGGGAATTTTGATAGGTCCCAAATAATAGTCCCCCAAAGATGATGAAGCATTAATCCCTTACAGTACACAGCAAAGTGGACACTAAAGCTGTCAAACACCTTAAAATAGGGACATTATTCAGAATTTTGTGAGTACATCCAATCTAACCACATGAGCGCTTGAAGGCAGAATGCTCTCCCCAGCTGGGGCAGGAGCGCTGAGGGGGAAGGGGAAGTCAGAGTCCAAGCACGAGAAAGATTTGACTCACTGTTGCTGGTTCTGGAAAGTAGGAGTCCACTTACAAGGGTCAGAATCAGGCCTCCAGAAGCTAAGGGCAGTCCCCATTTGAGAGCCAGCAAGGAAACAAGAACCTGAATCTCAAAGCTGCAAGGAACCGGATTCAGCCAACACCTGAGTGAGCTCAGAAGCAGGTTCTTCCCAGAGCCTCTGAGAGGAGTCAGCTGTCAGCATCCTGATCGCAGCCTTGTTGTGCAACTTGGGAGCAGAGAAACCGGCCCCGTAGAACTGTGGGATGGTAACTTTGTGTTGTTTTAAGTAATTTGTGATGACAGTAATAAAGATAGAGAAATTATTACTATAAATGGTATTAACATAAATAGTATAAAATACTATTAGGTTATAACAGTCTCCGTTGGAATAAGAGCTGCTGGAAAACTGGGATGTTACCAAATAATTATAGTTGATGTTTTTGGTCATTTACTTGGTAGGGCACAGTGACAAGTGCTTTACATACATTTATCTTCACAATCTCATTAGGTAGGTACTGTTATAATTGCAATTTTACAAGTGAAGAGATAAAGAAACAAAAGCACAAGAAGGTGAAAGACTTGACATAATCACTCAGCTCATACATGGCAGAACCAGGATTCAAACTCAGGCAGCGAGCCCAGGGCGCATGCCGCTAACCATGATACTGAGCTTCCTGCGGCGGAGCGTGGAGCATTGACATGCCATCTCAACTAGATATTTTGCTGAGTAATTGAACAAATTAATGAATGGACACAAAGAAATAGTTTATCTCTTCTAACTTAACCAAATTTTGCCTGATCTGAATTATTCCTAAGAACCTAAACATTGAGCTCTCAAAGGCAGTATTATTAAGTCATTTTCCCAGTCAGTTGAGCTAGGCTATGCTTGGTAACAATCTCAGTGGCTCAGCACTACCAAGGTTTATTGCTCATTTATGCAAAGTCTGTTCTGAGTGTGGGCAGCATTCCAGGCCAACCGTCTTCCATGCAGCAACTTGGAGAATCTCGGCTACTTTGATATGTTGGCTCTGACTTCTCAGTAGGAAGTCCTGTAAGTTACTGAGGCAGTAGAGCATCTGGAGACCATACCCGCTCTTCCAGGTTTCAGCCTGAAGGTGGCATCACTTACACTCACTGCTCCTTGTCCAGAACTAGTCACATGTCACCCTCAAATGCAAGGAGCTTAGACTTGAAGACTTTGTCTTCCACATGCCAGGGGGCAGAAAATAATCAGATAAGGAAGAGTGCTGGTAATAGCAGTCAAATTCATTAAATCCCACACTCATGGAAGAAATAGGTTTAGTCATTAAAAAATAATGAAAGCTCAACTTCCTATATTAATCATCTCAAGAAACTTTGTTGTAGTCCCATCTATTTGACATACCGACTTGCAATCTGAACTTAAATCCTTCATGACAAGAGACAGCTTGCCTGTTTTCATGTTGAAAAATCTTTACCTCCTTTCTTAGACTGCACGTGGCCAAATGGGATTCAATTTAGATAACCCACATGCTTTATGAAGCTCAGAGGAGCCTTCCATGGAACTCTCAGGTTACAGACATTGATTTCACCCCATCCCCAAGCTGAAGGGACTTCAAGTTCATTTCAACCAATATTAATCAAATATTTATCCATCTTCAGGATCCCAGACACGTTCAACTATCAGAGAAGACAAGTTGGTTTTGGTTTTAATTTTATTTTCTATTCAAGACCTACCCCTAGTTATTATCTCAAAGTTATAGAAAGTTTCTCATCCTGCCTAAATACAGCTTTTATAAAAGTCTCCTTTAGACTGTTATACTTCTTTCCTTGGGCTAATTGGTGAGTGAGGGCCTTGCTTTGAATTAATGAAGGTGTTTGCGAAAGCAAGAAACTTTTTCTAAAATGTAGGAAGCTCTCTAAATGAATGCACATAGTCTTGCTATCATCATACAGTGTGTGCATTGTCAAATCTGAAAAATGCAACTTAAACCATAGAGGTATAGCGTTCACTTTGGAGAGATTGACCACATCGAATGCTTGTCTCAGCAGGTGTCCTATGTGGTGCTAGAACCACATTTTAACAAGCAACTTCGGTGAAACTGCATGGACCAGTGCTGCTCAAAGTGGAGAGGCTATAAAGTGTTCATTTTCAGTCTACAATGAAATAAGGAACTCATGTCAGATTATAAATCAATGCATATCTTCCTTCATCAATAAAGTCTTGCTACAAAAAAAAACATCAGTTGAACTTTAGAGTGTATTTGGCAAAGATGATTTGCACTCTGGAGCAAGCTTCTTGTCTTGGGTAGACAACAGTAGATCGACCAGAACATTCATTCACATCCTACATTTTGAAGAGTGATACTTGGAAAACTAAGATCAAAAAATATTAAGATGTGTGTTATCAGTTCCTATAAAATAAAGTTATCTTTCTCTTCACTATAAAGTCAGACCCTTGAAAATAGAACCCCACCCGACCCCCAGGATGGTCCACCCTTGTCCTAATTGCTGCTTCCTATATATTACAATGTAGAAATATTGCTACAATTGTTTCTGGTGTCCTGTTAAGGGCTATGTATGTGTAGGCCTAAATAAGTTTACCAGGCACTCAGTCCAATTGCCAGGTTCATTCAATTTTATCAATATTTTATGAATGACCATACGGGACTTTGGTCATTTATAGGAAAAAAAAAAAAAAAAAAAAGCTTCTAGTATAAAACACAAAATACTGCCCTGGCCAGTTTGGCTCAGCGGTTGGAGCGTCAGCCTGCAGTCCGGAGAGACTCGGGTTCGGTTCCCGCTAAGGGCATGTACCTCAGTTGCAGTTTGTCCCCGGCACTGGTTGGTCGTGCGGGTGGCAGCCACTCGATGTGTCCCTTCACGTCGATGTTTCTCTCACTCTCTCGCTCTTCCTCTCTCTCCCTCCCACTCTATCTGTACAAAAAATGGAAAAATGTCCTCGGGTGAGGATAAAAAATAAAAAAATAAAACACAAAATACTGTTTCTACTTTCAATGGAATCAATTAAAATCAGAAAGTCAGTTAAATATTATGTAATCTCAGTTATCCCTGTTTATGGAAGTAATAGGTCAACTCTAAATCCAAGCCACCAGATAACATTACAGAATATATATATTTTTTGACATTGTAGTCAACGTTAATATATTTAACATTAAATTACATCCATGGTTGAAAGAAGCCAGTCTTAAAGGCAGGGTTCAAATTTATTGTGCAGTACTATAGTATCAAAGCCATGGGGGGTGGGGCTTATAGAGAAATGAATTTAAATATTAGTCTCTTATTTCCTTCTTTCTTCACTATAAAATTACACACTTATTAAAGGTAAAAGGCAAAGGGCATGGCTTATTCATCTTTATATTTTTCATAGTAACTTGGACATAGTAGGGCTCAATAAATCAAGTAAACTTAGCAGTGAATGTGATCAAAGGCAATACTTGATTGCCTATTATGTGCTTAACAATGTCAAATTTTACTTATTACTCATTTTTTTAGTCCAACCTACAAGCAGTTATTGAATACCAGCTATATCCCAAGTACTGAGCTAGAGGCAAATTTAAATAGGACAAAGTTCTTACAAAGTGTTTGTGTTCTAGTCTGTGAGACTGACAAACTAAACAAGTAATTATAATGTCATATGATAGTACTAAAAGAAGAGCAATAACAATAATGGGCAATGTTCAATAGTTACGTAGAGTCAAGTAGTGTTCAGTACTTTCCTGTATTGACTTGCTGCTCCTCAGAAGCACAGGTATACTGTGTCAGTCTGGATTCTTGGACAGAAGCAACAGAAACCATCCCCAACTTAGAGAAGAAAGTATCTATTGGAAGAATTTGTAGAGCTCACGAAATGAACAGGAAACTAGAAGGCTGACTTTAGGAATGGACAGGATCCAAGGACTCTCCCAAGGACCAAGAACAAGGAAGCAGAAGCACAGCCTCAGCTATGGTTGGAACTGCTGGTCAGGATGCCCACTGTCCTTACAGCCACCGTGCCTGCCTCCAAAAGCCTCTAACCAGGCCTCCGCCTTCTCATTTCCTCAATTCTTGATGTTCCCAAATAGCATGTCTAATTGGCCAAACCTGACAATGGGCAATGACCCCCTGGCAGAACTAGAGAAGAGAAAAGGCAGAATAGAAGGAATTTTTATTTCCTTGTATAAAAATTCAACATCATCCTAATACTACTTATAGCAGTGGAGATGCAATTTCCTAAAAGTAGGGGGAAAGTACTGTAAAAAATAGTAGAGATCTGGGCAGCCAAAAATTGACAAATTTAGAGTCAATGTAGACAAGGCCTAGATTTATTGTAAGGAAGCAATGAAAAAATAAAAATGTTTTGAAATATGTTGAAGTTAAATATTTTCCACACTTGAATTTCAATTTCTCTCCACATCCTGAACCACTCAAACTTTTAATAACTATCTACTGATCTAGAAAGAATAAAACCGGTTAAGAATCCTTTAAGGAAATTTATTCATTCATTTAGTGAAAAGTTATCCAAAGTCACTTTTTGAGGTCGACAGCTATCATGTACAAAATGATGTATAAGTATAGACTTCTTGAACTTTTCAGGTTCAAGAGTTTAAAAGCAAATGTAATCATAACATAAGTTATGTCCTCTATTCCCTCGTTGTAATGATGCCTTGTATTTAAATAACATATTTTAACAAGAATGTTTCACTGTCCCTAATCCTCACAATATACCTCTATGCCCTAAACCAAAAGTATTATTCTTTTCACTTTAGAAAATTAAGTCACTTCTCTAAAGTCACACTAGACATTTAGAGTGGAATTTACCAGATCATTTCTGCTTATCTTTAAAAGTTACATTATTTTTCAGAGTATAACTGTTTTCCCAACACTCCTACTGCTTTAATAGAGAGTTTTAGATGAGAATAATGGATGACCTATGTTCCAGGATTTCCGCGTTCAAATTTTATAGTATCTGAAAATATTGGATGACAAAGTGCAAAGTGACAGTGAGTCAAGACTTGAAGTGTTTATAGAACTAATTTTTTCAGTGGTAATAGCAAAGCCTGGGCGGAAGGAAAGACTAAACCACACCTATAAATGGCAGATGAATCAGGCTGTGGCTTCAGTCTTTCTTCTTTGCTGTCTTCACGCAGGATATAGACACCACAACAAAAGCAATTAGTGGCAATCAACACCCAGCACTTATATAGCTGATGAGAAAAAAAAGGTTACGTTGTCATTTATTTCACACAGAAAAGCCTGCCTGGAGTGGGGAGGAAACGCTGTGTGAGTCAAAGGTCATCTGGCACAATGAAGGACTACTAGATCATTGTAAAGATTAAATGAGATAATGTATACCAAAATGCTTTGCGCATTCTAAGAGAATATTCAGATGTGCAGCAGACCAGGGATAAGTGTGATAAAATATCTGAAGGACGAGTTCACAAATTTTTTTTCTAAGTAACTGAGAAATCCAAGGTTAAAAAAAGATTCAAAATAGGCACTCTTATGAAAAACTTTTGGTTTGGCGAACATTTTTTCATGGTTAAAGGAATGTTCTCCACTTTTGTAGTGCTGACTAGAATAGTTTTGCAATATGTATATATACATATACATATACATATACATATACATATACATATACATATACAACATCAGCAAGAATGTTAGTCCATGAACTTCTGAAGCCCCTGAGCTCTCCTATGTTGTACTGTGTTCCTGACTTTGCTTCACTCTGACCTGTCCCATGTTTGGTGCTCATTGTCTTACACTCTCATTTCCCCATCAAAATCTCAATAGGATAGCAAATCACAACCTGGTCACTAATTTTTCTTCCCAGTGAAATGTGGAACACTGAAAACACGAAGAACTACCTCTCCCAAGAGAATGTGTACACACATCAGTGGGATCACGGCAACTGATGAGTCCAAAAGATGAAGTAACTGTGGTGGGATTTCAGGCGTCAGAGCTGTGAAGAAGAAAAAGATTGTATGGTTATGAGAGCCCTCTTGAGAAGCCTGACTCCACACACCCCAGGTCATCACTTAGTTTAAATAAATTGAGGTTGAACAAAAATAAATTCTAGAGACAATCTAATATGGTCAAACTTTAAGTAGTGACAAGCTTTTAATTTGCAATCATCAGAAACCAGCATGGTACGCTCAGGTCCTCCAGAAGGTGAGACCTCTTTTCCCTCTGAGGTCTCTCACCTTGGTTTGATGTTGATTTCATCCCCCAGAGTCCATGGCCCTGCTGTGGGGCACTGGGAATACAGTGGCAGCTGACTCATGGTTTCCTTTTGCTTATTTCATGTTCTGTGACAACAGACATCGAGTGCAAAAAGATCAAAGGCAAAAGAAAGGTATGGACTAAAGCCTTGAAGGCTACCCTTATTTCTTCCAGAATTTCTGACATTCTTGAGATTTGAGAATAAATGAACATATAATTTGCACTAATAGGTTATTGTTTTTCAATGTTCAGTAGAAGACACAAGAAAAATTCTGTCCATTCAACAAATATGAGTGAACCACCTACTGTGTGTCAGATGCTGTCCTGGGTAGGCATTTGATATCAAATGGTAAATGTAAAGTGGGAAATAAAATTAATTTGAGTGGAAAATGTTGAAAGTACTTTGTAATTGGATCTGTAGATTAAATTTGGGAAAGTCTTTGAAATAAACCAAGATCATCACATGTCCAGTATAGCATACCCTTCCAGGTTATCTCTGCCTTTCATTGTCTTTGAGCTACTTCAAATCACTGTGACTTGTAGAAATTTAATAATAATGCAAATTATTCTACTCCCCAGAAATATAAATGTTATGACCTATAGAATGCAATTGATTACCCCCCTGTAAATATCGACCAGTTTTGCATCTATTTGCCAATTCATTTCAGCTTTCTCTGTCTACCTATATGTGTGTGAATGCAAATTTGAATTCTCCTTTGAGCAGGTTATAGCATCTTACTGCTGCTCTCATTAATTAATGAATAAATAAAAGCTTTAAACTCATGTTCATTTTGTGTTTATATGAGAATTATAGTTACATATTTTAAAAATATAAACAGTCTTAAATAATTATGGGAACACCTACCTCAAAAGAATATGTTTAGAAAGAAATAGTAAATTACTTCTCAAGCTCTTCAAAGACAAAGCTCTAAATGCAGGCAAGTGCTATGTTCCTAATAGAATTGTGATGTTTTAAGGCACACTTGATAAGGCCTCCAAGTACGCCCGCATTACGGATCCCGGGTAAAAGAATAGAGCTGAGCTGTGGGGAGAAACTGAAAAAGAATATAAGATCCCTTCCTAGTTTTTGCTTTAAAGAAATGATAAACTGCATTGTTGTAACTCAGTGTAAGTAGATTCTAGTAAGGCAATAGAGATGGATGCCAGAAGCTACTCATATCGTTCTTTAAAATGGAAATTTACCGTCTGCTGCATCACATGGACAAAATACAGAACTATTTTTCACAGCTTGTTCACTGAACAGATTATTGTAGAAAAAAAAAAACTTTTACATTTTCTGCAGATTCCCAAATCTCAGTCAAAAAACTCTTGGCAATTTTTAGCAGTGAAACAGATTTCACTTTCAGATTGAGATACTCCATTTAGCAGTAGTCAGATGATCTTCCAAATAAATATAGATTCGTTTCACTCTTGATTTTATTTAAAAAAAAAAAAATGTTTTCATGAGGTATCTTGGAGGAAACTTGCACTTATTTGGTTTTCCCAAGCTAAAGCAAAGAAAAACTCAAAGGTCTAAAAATCAGAGTTAAATTAAAAAAGGAATGTTAAACTGAAAATGTTATTACAAATGATGCATGTTCATCACAGTACCAATAAATAAATAACCCTATAAAATTTTAGATTTAGTTGCTAAGATGCTCCAGTCTTTTCTGCCCTAAATCTCGACTCCCCAAAATATTACTAAACAGAATGCATGTGTTCGGTACAATATAACAGACAGCAATATGTTAAGATACTTTTCACAAAGAGTTCTCTGGGCCACTTTTCTCTCTCGAGACTAGCTTTATCACTTAGGTATAAAGCAAATGCACTTAGGAGTCTATTTCCAAAACCCTGTTTTCCTTACTTACCAGTGTTTAATGACACAGAAAATAATAGAATCTGTCATATTTAATAAAAAGTTAAACCCATGAGGAAATACTTAAATGGAAATAGAAATATTCATAGAATCCTGTATCCAAGAACTCAGCTCTATAGATTCTATGCCTCCTCCCCAAATTCCTATACTAAATTTTTCCCGTGCTCTTTATATCCATGAAAGGAAGTTATATAAAGTAAATCATGAATAAAAGCCAGAAATACTAAGTATGTCTTACTTTTATACTTATTGAAACACATATTCTATATATGAATACCACAGAGTACCCACTATATTTTACACATTTTGTTGCTATTTTTAATATTTTTATAGATCTGTTACAAGTTCATCTTGGTGACATTAAAGATGAGCTCAGCCATAGCAAAGAAACCTGGATTTACAGCAGAAGCTATACCGAAGAGAGAAACCCAGAAATAGCTTATGCTATTAAAACCATTTTCTTATTATTCTAATGATCAATTTTATCATCTGGGAAGGTTTCACTGTGTCCAATCCCAAAAGCCACATTTTGATGGTTAATTTGACATATGGGAATAGTTTCTTTTTTAATCCACTATGAATCATTACGAAGCTTTAAAGAAAAAAGCTATTTTTTCACATCCTAAGTATGATTCTACAAATATTTGGATAATGTAAAAAGACAAAATTGTTCTTTTCATAAGGATATCTTAATTTTTTTTTAAAAAAAAACATATAAAATGTGTGAACATCTGAAAAAGTTACAATGTCATGATAAAATTAAAAATGTCAAATGATAAAAACTAGATTGTTTGGTTCCCAGGGACAACTGCATGAGACAAAGTTGCTGTGTTTTGGATTTAAGTGTTGGTTTAGTTTATTGGTCAATAATTGAGAAACGGGGATGGTAGAACAGAAAGAAATATGTAAAACTTCACGCTCAGAATTTTTTCAAGCTGAAACAAAGTATTTGAAATGAATCTAAATTTTTTATTGCAATTCATACTAGTTGGAAAATGAGACCTCATTTACAAAAATTTTATCACCACCAAATAATATCCTTTCCTTTCATAAAGTAAATCAGATTGTTTTACCTGCTTTTAAACGACTTAATAGAATAAAGTATATTCTGAACCTCCCACTAATGAAAGTTTAGACAACTAAGAAAAGTAACTTGGAAAAGTGAGGAAAGTGAAACACGGATATCCCCAGCTCTACAGCCAATCAGCAGCTCCATCACATGTGGCCGGTAATGAGCAAGTGACCTTGGGACTGAGAAAGGACGAGAGCCACTGCAGAGACGAGCGAGGAAGCAAAGGCACTGCTCCTAATTATTCTAAGCATGATGAAGTTTAACATAAAAATGATCATAATTATACATTGAAATGTCCAAAATTTAACCCCAAATTCTGATTTTTTCTGATGTCAAAGGTAAGGCCCAAAATGGAGTCACTTGTGCTAAGGCCCACACCACCAAAATGAGACTAAACTAGAGTTTCCACACTCCCAGAAATGGAATCTTAAACCAGTCACTCAGGAACTGTCTAATAGCATTAGTTAGGTTATCTGCTTGATAAACCTCTGCCATTCTCTGTAAGGAAAGTAACCTTGCAACAACCAATTCGAGTTTTGCCTGGTACATCTTCCTTGTTCCTGCTCCCTTCTGTCAACAATATCTCTTACATTGTACAGCTCTTCACAGGTTCTTTCTGTGTGCTGAATTGGATACTGCCCAATTCATGAACTGTCAAATAAAGCCACTAAGATCTTTAAATTTACTCGGTTGAATTTTGCTTTCTAACACGTATAAGAACTGTGAGTCCAAAATTCAAGCGAAATACTAACCTAAATAATAATAATACTAATAACAATAACTTTTTCTAAAAATAAAAAATTTTTCCTAGGTCTTCTATTTAATTTTTGAGGTAGCATTCTGTGGGAATATATTTTGATGCTGGCTACTAGCTCATACTGCAGAAGCCTACTTCACAGTCTTGAGAACCCAGACCTGTGCATGGGTCAAGGCCACCTTTCTTATTCATCAGGTCCCCTACCTTCCTACCTGTTCACTTTTTTAGGTATCACCTCTCCATGGTCTCTTTACAAGACAACTGAATCAAGCCCATTATTAGAGGATTTTCATTGGAGAACCAGTGAAATCTAAAAATTTTAGTCCAGAAAAAGATAATAATGAAGACAATAATGAGGTACGAATCTACTGGTGGACAGCTGCCCACCAGACACAAATAGCCAATGATGTAACACCCCAAGTGTTAAGAGTTTAAACTAGCGGGTACAGAAGTCAACTGGATTTTTGTAAAATAACTAGTGCCTTCACAGCAGAGCACAACTGTGAGATTTAAAAAAAGGTGTTTTGGTGTTTTCTTGTTTGTTTTTGTTGCTGTGGCTGATTTTTTTTTTTTTTTTTTTAAGGACTAAAAGCAAAGAGTGTTAAGGTTACTACTAATTAGGGTTAAGATGGTGAATTAATCAAATAATTTCTATTACATGGTCCTTTCCCTGCTGACCTTTTTCTTTCCTCACCACTCAGCTCTGCCTTAATTCTCACTCGGCCACTTTGTCTCTCTGGCATCCGCCTGACCCACCGACTTGTGTGCTCACTTTCTCAAAATCATTTTGAGCCATTTTAATGTTTATTAATTAAAAGACATTTCACTCATTTTCTTGACATTCTAATAATATACATACTGATTTTTAGTTAATACAGAATCTAGCGTTCAAGAGATCGAAATCCCTTTGACCCCCTTGGACACCTGTGGTAATCTCCCAGGTAAAGATGGTCCACATTTCTCCCTCCCCCACACTCTCTCTCTCTCCTCTTTGAGCCTCTTTTTGCCCTATTTGGTACTAAGAAGAAAAAAAATATTTCACTCACTTTGGTATCAACATTGTTCATTGAATGATAGCTTCTCAGCATTTAGGTTTTTTGTGGTAATACCTATAAATTTTATTCCAGCAGTTGTCTTACCCTCAACAGTCCTGTTAGTCTTTGTTCTTTATATGACCTTTAATTCATTCCTGGCAAAATGCATTTTGTAACTCACTTTACAAAGTCTCTTCACCTCTTCACATAAAAAGAAAAATCAAATGGCATCTTCTTTATAATTTCAAAAGTCATAGAATTATAGACCTTATCAGGACCCAAGAGATCATCTAACCCCTAATCCTCATTTTACATGTAAGGAAATTAAGACACAGAGAACTCAGTCAGACCTAGAATTAGACCCTGGAACTCGTAAAACATGTTCCAATATTCTGTCTCGTAGACCTATGGCTTATTTTCACCTGAAACTTTCATTTTACCATAATCTCAATAAATTAATAAGTAAACATTATCACCTTGAATCTATACTTTGCTTTGTGAGGACTTCCTTATGAAATTCCTGACACCATAAAACAAAAAAAAAACGCTTCCAAAATTATTATGCATTTGTTTTATGGCCCAACTGTTCATGAGGACAATACAATATATTGTCATCCGCTGGTAAGAATATTTATAGTCACTGACTATGACCCATAGATCAGCCTCTTACGGGTTGATAATTTACAAGAATTTGGGTGTAAATGTGTATTTATTTACATTTCCATGGCCTCATCTACTGCAAAGAATTTTTTGCATGAGTTTTCAGCCCATGGATCAGTTACGACCATTCAAAGGCAGACTCCCACTGACCCATCGGCTGACCCTCAGAGCTTTCCCGATGGTAAGCAGCTCCTTTCTCTGAGCCATATTTTTTGTTTGGAATCCACAGCCTCTGAGCTAGCTGTGCAGCAGAGAGACACCCTTTCTGCACACTGCTCACAAGCAATGGGAGATAGTAAAATATTTTAGTAAGCAAATAAATAACACATTCATGTGAAACTGTAGGGGGAAACAATTAAGCTAAAATCGCCATATAAAGTTTCCAGTGAGGTGACCCTCTAGCTTTCCAAGCAACGTGGATTTTTGTCAGATAGGCTTTGGGAAGGGAGACAGGGATCATTCTATCAACATCCTCAGAGATCAAAGCACCGAATGTCTTGATCTCCCTGATTCTTATTAAAAGTTTTCCTTGATTCCCTGGCTGGGTGTCCTGTTCTCAACAGACCGAGGTAGTATCAGTGGTTCTGATGCTGTTACCTGGCCCTTTTAATTAACCTGGGGACTGAAGCCATGTTCTGTCTGTGAAGAGAGACACCATTTATGTTGGCACCACAAAGAATAAAAAGAAAATTGTTAGTAACTAAGCTTTAGAAAAAGTATTCTTTTACCCGATTTAACTCATTTGCATGCAATTTACTCTTAATTCCATTTACAGAGTCAGAGGAAATCTCAATACGTACAGACAAAAAAAAAAAAAAGTTTATGAACATAATAAAAGTAAGAAAATTGAACAGTGAATAATTTTATGCATTGATTATTAAGTTCTTCTTTCTGTAATTGATCAAGGACTCAGCCCCTGCCACGGAGTACTCACTGACCACAAAGGGAGGTTAGATAGTGTGATACAAAACACATTATATAAATCTCTGCATTACATAAACAGAACTAAAATCGTATCCCCTCTTTCTGTGGTAGAGAAATCTAACTTAGTAAATCAGGAAGATTATTTAGTTTCTCATTCAGAGAAAACCTGCAATGTTTCCACTGTGTACTATGCTTTAATAATTTAGGTCCAAAAATATGTTTTCCTCCTGTATTTGTCACTAAAGTCTGAGCTTCAATCTTATTACCTTTTTAAAGGCCAATGCTCTGCTCTTTATCCATCTTGCTATTCTATTCCATAACTACTATTAAGCTCAACTTTCCTCTTTTAAAATGCCTTCTTCTGTTCATCTACCACCCAGGCTGCAGATGAAATCTCCATGAATTTACAATTGTAAAGAATTCCATTTACCAAAGAGCAAGAAACAAGTCATCTTTAATGCATTGGGCTTTTTGTAATTATACAACACATTATTTTACTTTTAGAGAAAAAGGAAATAATATCTTAACGTTCACGTTATGCCATGCAATAAAAGTAACTCATAACTTTTCTTCATATTCAACCAAGTTTTCTACGAGAACTTCTTCCTGGCTATTTAAATATGTTTAAACTAATGGTTTTCTGTAATTTGTCTTTTTTTCTTTGGAAACATACCGTGCCATTGTCAGTTTTTAAAGAGAAGCAATTTTCTGACTTTTGAGATTGAGAAGGTCAAGGAAAAATTACTGCTGTTGAAAACCCATAATTAAATAGAAAATGCAGCTGCACTTATGAGAAACTAAAATTAAGTTTATTCTATTAATACTAGACTCTGAAATGCTATTTGAATT
Source organism: Molossus molossus (assembly GCF_014108415.1). Classification (NCBI taxonomy): domain Eukaryota; kingdom Metazoa; phylum Chordata; class Mammalia; order Chiroptera; family Molossidae; genus Molossus; species Molossus molossus. The sequence goes on from NW_023425346.1 coordinate 55,307,127, forward strand.
TTTGGTTAAGGTTCATTTAGAGCTATGCCTTATCTGTACTCTATATTTGCTGATTATTTTTAATAAGTAACATGTAGGAATACAATAGTTGTATTCTTATGGACAGACATTTCTGATCACGTTTCTCCTTAAAATATAATTATCAGAAGTATTTTTTTAATGAACTAGTGAAATATTTTTGTCAATTTGCATTTATTTTATTGTGATTATTTTGAATAAATATATGTTCTCCTAAATGTTAAAACTGTATGTTCAAGAAATATATTTTAAGCACTAAACTTTATGATCACTCTACATAAAGGCTGGCATTTTAGAAAATAAAATAATAAAACTTTTTTATTCATTTTTATTAATTTTTTTAAATGGAGTATATACTTTATTTCATTAAATAATATTCATAAAGGAGAGTTTACTAACAATATAAGATGACTGTGAATTTATAAGACCACCAGATCTATTTTCTGATTACAGCTCCTGTATGAGCAAGTCATCAAATTAGGTTACATTTAAAGAGTTAAGATATTTTGTATAAACACAAGCCTAATAAATAAATACAACCATTTAGAACAATTTAAAAAGTCATAATATTTGTCACTGCTTAATTTTAATGGTACATTTTTAACAAATCAAGATAAACACCCTTTAACCTCCCTTACAAAACTCTTGGATTAAAATCTGAATAACATTTACATAAAATTAGGTATAATGTGAAAGCCTTATTAAAGCAACTGTACATGTACTATAAAATTATTTATGTGTGCAAATAGTTGTGCTCTCCATTTAAAAGCTGAAGCTGGATGTCAGAATATACTTAAATGTTTGCTATCTCCTTATTCATAAAGCTTATGTTTTACGTAAGTATATTGTAAGTAGCACACTAATGTAAAAAATAATAATTGACTGCAAATATATCTGAAAACTTAAGCTTTGAATCTTACTTCTGTGTTGGGAAAAAAACCTTTTTCCTGAAAAAGAATGTTCTGGTTTGGGTTTTGCTTTTGTTTAGAATTGTTTTAAACACATCTTCAGCCAATGTGTGGATTTCTGTGGGGCTACAGACCTACGATACTCCAAAACGACAGTGCAGCGGCCGGGGGAGGGATAGGTAGAAAAATATACTTTTCAGCTACTACAGATTTCTGGAAAGAAAAGTACTCCGAAGTGCTAAAAGTACATGGTCTGAGGGGGGAAATTACAGTAGAACGGGGCCCTGAACGAACCTATTCTTCTTTGACATTTCAGTTCAGGCCTGTTACCTGTTTTGTTTGGTCATTTCTGCTCATTTGTGAATGTGCTAAGGCTCTTGGAATTCTATTTTCCAGATGCTGATATTCCACAGAGAGAAGGAAAACTGATCCATGAAGCTGCTATTTGCATAAAATGCAGAAGCATCTGTCACAGGCTCCTTCCTGGTTGAGTTTGGCATCTCGGGACTGTGAAACTGGTCGGCCTGAGCATTAGGTCCCATGAGGGCAAAGACAGTCCCCAGTGGGGCTGGCATCAAGGGGCAGGGTGAGAACTCACTCAGTTCACAATCAGCATATGGACAATTATAGTTTTGATAGGATGATGACACAACAGGCCCTCTCTCTCTCTCTCCCCCTCCCTCTCTCTCTCTCTCTCTCTCACACACACACACACACACACACACACACAATACACATAGCACAGGTTTAGCCCCAGAACCACTGTAATAGACATTTCTCTGTGTGTTGTATCAAGGTCATGATGAATTAATCATCATCATGTATATTGTTGCGTTGCACAGAGGGTGGAAATTTTAAGGAAAGGTTGGGATTTTCCATAGGCTTTTATTTTAGTGGGGATTTTTGCTTTCTTTGGTTTGGTTTTATCTTGTCCTCTCCTGTGTCTAATTAAAATCCTGTGATTATGGGTATCTTTGTGCCCACTTCACACACACACACACACACACACACACACACACAAAGAAAATTGCTTCTAGTGCTAAAGTAAACTGTAAAATCACGATGGATCAAATAAACTTTAAAGGGGTACATTTTGGTTTCATTCTTCTTCCACACTTATTTGCACCTGACATGCACACCAACAATTGTAAGTGTCAAGGTCTGTGACCGGGGATGTCTGTCAACTGTCTGTAAAAGTCCATTGCCACATTATTGCAGAACGCTAGGCACAATTCTCCACAAGAACGAATATAAACCAACGCAGCACCACCATTATTTGCAATATTTTCTGAGTATATTTTAAATATCTCTCAAAGTGTCTGCTGTAATAATGCTGTTTATGGAACACGTTTTGGTCTAGTCTAACCTTCGCTTTTCCATGCCAACAGTCACCGGCCCTTGCTTCCTGTGGAGAGAGTCAGCACAGCCTCTCAGACAGGACGTCGTGAGTAAATGGCACCGAGAAGCAGGCGCAGTCACCAGCTCACAAATTCAGACTTTGGAGTAATGACAGTTCTTGACGACAAACGGGGATCATTGGACTGAAAGTTTCTCTGATGCAAGTTCATCAGTCAGCAGTAATCAGATAGGAGGCTGCTTTGAAACTTTTCTGATTCATAAATAATATAGTAGTTTACAAAGAGGAAGTTTGTGGGAAGCAGCAGTAAACAGTCTCGCAATCCATCTGTTATTATGGAATCCAGAAGAGCTGAATCAGGATCCACGTTGTTTATGATAAAAAAAGATGCTTGGGAAATGTTGCTGAAATAATTATTAACCAAAAATGTCATGTTTTCACTTTTTAGAAGTCTGAGTCGTATGGGATGCCATGAAATGCACCCACCTGTGTGGATAAACGCAGGAAATTCACCTGGATTAATTATTTAATAGAATACCAAATGCACTTTTTAAAAAAGTTATCACATGGCAGAATGTATCCTTGTTCTTTCTTTATTGATTAATTTTCAAAGTTCTTTTCAAAGACTTTCTTAAGCATTGTGTGATTTTTAAGGATGTAGCTTTAGCGTCTCATATAGAATGTGATTAAATTCAGTATTTAGTACATGGAATTAAAGTAACAAAAGCCAAAATGTTCTACATTTCCATTTTCTGACCTGAACCTCACCCTGCTTTTACGTCGCCACACACACACACACACACACACACACACACACACACACAGTTACAAGGAAGCTTTTATGTGAGAGTTTCACTCTTTTAGCCCCTTTAGGTCCAGCAATGATTCCCCAAGTCTAACTTGTTTGATACTCATTTAATATTTTACAAGTTTGGAAAGAAAATACCAAGAAATATATTAATGCAAAGGCATTTCAACAGTGAGGCACGTTTTATTTCAGACTTACTCTAAATGAGAGCAAAATGTTTTTTTCTCTTATAGCTTTTTGTCCGAACCGTGATGATGATAATTCTGCCACAGCAAAGTAAGCGCCGCAGCTGCATAACGTGCTGATTCCCGCCGAACCAGAGGTGTGTGACATCCTGAGACAATTAGCAACACAAACGTGTCTCTAGATTTTCAGTACTACTAACTTAGAGATGCAATACAATTGTCTGCCACATATCTTTAATCAGCTAGAAACAGATTTTGCTATTATAGGGAAAATGAACTAAAAACCCCAACCAAAGCCAAACGCCGCTGTGGATGTAACTGCACCGGTCGTGAGGTACATCGCAGCCTGTGGGTTTAGACCACCTGTCCTGTACCACCTTCCTCGAGTTTCAAATTGCTTTGGAATATATTGTTGTACTTCACAAAAACCCAGATAACAAACTTACACATAATCCTCCTTCGGGTACATTCTGCTGGGCGGCACCATACGGAAACCAGCCAGACGATTTTGTTCCTCGCCCTCCAGACCTAGAGGGATAGCTTCCTGGCAAACGTTGACAATAGTGCCATCTTCTGGCTCTGTGAATAAAGCGAGTCCTACATCCCGCTATTGTCAAACTGCTGGGAGTTTGTTATTTGGAAAATAATCATCTTCAGCCAGGTTTTCAAACACAGTGCTTGCGATTGGGAAGTGTGACGCTGTGCCCTTGTAACTAACACTGGACAGTTTCCTTTGGCATACACAGCTTTGTAGATAGAACACGCCTTGTCCCTCGCTGCTGAAGTACATGAATGCGTTTCCACTCTCGTTTTTAAATGTCTGGTAGTTTACTTCACACTTAGCCTGTGTCCACCTATTCATCCCACCCTAAGAATTGTTTCTCTGTACACGGTGCTACGTGTGGGTCTCTGCCACTTCGGCTGTGGGGTCACACCAGCTGCATAGGCGACATGTATTTGGAGCTAATTTTATCCTTCAATTTTTACTCTCCTTTTCTCGCATTTCTTTTTCCCTACATTCTCATGGCTCCTCATTGAAACCACCGTTACATTATTCTGCTGTCACCCAAATTAGTAAAATTGAACAATCAGTAACATGTACATGAATCACTAGAATTGCTTTAAAAATCTTTATTGCCATAAAATGCTAGCTGTTGTTGATGAACGTTGAAGAAAAGCTACATCTTTTCATGTACATTCGGCAACATATAAATAACCAAAATAGTAATGTCTCTTTCAACCTTTCAATATGTTCAGCAGAGTTAAACACCAAATGGAGTAATTGGTAACATGCGAGGAAAATTCTGCGTCTTCATAATGATTTAAAGTCTACCGTGGAAAGAGGGAGAGCAGTGCTTTGGACAAGGTGATCAACAGACACTGCTTGAAAGCTGATTTGGTGACCAGGAGGAACAGGGCACAGGAAACGCAGTGAATGAAATACAATGTTACAGAAAGGAGGGCAGAGCCTGTGTAAATGTTCTAACCAAATGAGCGCACAAAGGACACTTGTGCTTTTGTTCTTCTTTTAAAGGAAAAGTTGTGTTTTTAAATACTGAGCTTGTCAAATTTTAATCAGGGAGATAGATGAGTGACAGGAGGAGCAGTAAATGTTGAGAAAATGTAAGCAGGCCAAAAAGAAACAAGTGAAAATGAGGAACAAAAGCGTGCACATGGAGGTGAGGGGTGTCTGGAGGAAATGCAGGGAGAGGAGGTGAGGGCGGGGCCCCAGGAACTAGACTAGAGACGCTATTTAACCTCCTGCTGGAAAAAAAAGAAAAAGGAACCATCATCAGCACACCAACTGTTCCTGAGGCTTTTATGATTCAAAGGAATGTTCTATCCAGACCAAAAATGAGGGACACACACAAGGCAGGTTTGAGGGTCCACTGACCAGACTCCAAGGGCAAAGGAATGCAGAAGGCTCCTGTGGAGAGTGTGACTCCGCCACACCGTGGGACCCCGTGCTTACCTACTTACCTCTGCTTCACAACCTGGGAGTCGCAGCCTCCCTCCTCAGCTGGGCCAGCAGTTCCCACAGTTTGCACCTTCGATTCACTTGGGGAGCTTTTATACACCCTGATGCCAAGGTAGCACCCACACTGACCACTTTATAAGACTCCCTGGAGTGCGGCAGGCATTCTACATTACAGATCCCCAGATCCTTGCAATGTGCACTCAAATTTAGAAACCACTAAACCAGATTAAAAATCTCCCCAAGGACAGATTTAGTGTCTTTTGTTAACCTTAGGGTATTAAGTAGGTCCTAACACACCTTTCTTAAGTGGAGGTAACAAAAATTAACTTGTTAACTTTCTACTTTTGTGTGTGTTTCGGGGTCATGGGTTTTCATTCCAAACCCATTCTTCTTCTCCTGGACTGCAGAGCCCAACATTTCAGCTTCCTGCTCCTACAACCTGGTACAAGCTACTCGGAGCCCCTCCGCTTTGTCTCCCAGTCTGTGAAGTGGGCTTGATCATAAAGCTGTTGAAAGGATTAAGTGAGATAATGCGAGCAAATCCCCCAGCTTAGAGCCTGCCAAATACCGTGCTCCCAAAATGTCAGCCTTATTATTATCCACTTGTTCACTAGTTAATTCCCTGCTGGCACAAAGGGTTTTCTGAAAGTCTTTTGTGAAAGAGTCAGGAACTTGATCATAGTAGCCTGCAAAGGGTTAAGTCCAAGAGACAGGGTGAGGAGCTTCTTTCAAATCCGAAGGCAACTGCACACCTTATCCTTTACCAGATTAAAGAATTTGAGATTTGGAACTTGACCAGTGACAATCCATCAGGTGTTTGGAGAAACGGGAACAGGCTCCGAGGGAGGGAATGTTAGAGGCGTGTATAGAGAGCAGTGCAGACCCTTGGGACACCTCTGACATCCCAATAGGGAGTCGCTATCAGCCATGACAGTTATGTCAAGTGCTTATCAGGTCTGAGGCAGTGGGTGTAACAGGATTGCCCTTAGGAAGTGCCCAGAACGCCCCAGACCACAAGTCTGGACACTCAGATAAGGACTCCATCTGGACAGGGTTATGAGCCGGACCGCTGCCTGTCGTGGGCTATAAGAACTCAGAGCCCCAACCACCCACGCTGGAGCGTGGTCATGCTCTGAGCGCTGGGGGACTTCCACTCCACCAGACACCTGCCACCAAGACGGCTGCGTGGCTGGAGACCCCCGCCTCTCCACCCGCAGACACCCCAGCCGGGGCTGCTCCGCTCACGTCCATCACACAAACCCCTGCCCTCTGCGTGCATCCTGCCTGTGACTGTCGGCTTATTGGGGGGGCGTCCCCTAAGAAACCTGGTATTGTGGAAAGAAACAAACGCGTGCGACTCCTTTCGGGGATGCTCCCCTGCTCACTAAAGGCAACAACCAAGCCGAGGGCCTCACTCATTCCTGTTCCGCAGCCAAGCCCCGTGAGCCTGGGCAAGCCCAGCCAGACGCCTGCTGTCCACCGGCCCCAGCAAAGGCAGCTCCGGGAAAGCAGTGCGGATGGGAGCTGCTCCAGGAGGCCGCCTTCGGACGCACTCAGGGCGGCCCGCGCGGAGGCCTCGCCCTGTGTCCGGGTGGCCAGAACTCTTTTTGAAATAACAGCACCCCCTGGAAACAGGAGTCCCTGGGGCCGGGCCCTGCCGGCCTCGGGGCTCCAGTCTCGCGATCCCGTGCCAGTGGTGCTCCCTCCGGCAAAGGACTGAGTTACTGCATCTAACCGAGGGGCGGGCACGGAGCAGGAGTGTTGGGACAGGGCTGCGGGGCAGCGGGAACCACACTGTGAGCAAGACGAATGCTCATAATTGAGTTAAATGTATTATCTTTAAGCATTGAAGTCTGAAAGGCAAATTAACCTAGGCCGCCCTGGAAAACCATTACGGCAGGGTAAAAAGCAGTTCGCTCTGGGTAGGAAGGGTTTCATCAAAGGCCAGGAAAGCTAGATGATTGGCCATTATGTGTAAATTGGAATCTGTTTTCACAATAATCAACTTGTTAATTTTCAATGAAATTATTTCAAAGATATTTTAGCATTTCCTGAACTCTCCTTATTTGCCTCTATGCTTTTCTCTCACCAGATGGACATAATGTCAATGTTTAAAAGGAAGTATTTATGCCTTTCTTTCAGCAGCTAATTACTACCTGTCAGGCAGTCGAAGATCGCGGGCCAGCCGGAGCGAGTACAATGTGTCGCCTTTCAAGGCAGAAATTCACTTATTCAACAAACGTACATTGAGCATGTGTGGTGTGTTCAGTGGTGGGTTCACTCGAAGCCAGTCAATAAACACACCCAGACAGAAGGCAGACCCCTGTTCTGTATTAAATTTACACAAATAAAGAGCGAAGTTGTTATGAGCTGAACTGTGTCTCCCAAATGCATCTGTAAAAGCCCTGACCTCGGCACCCGGAGTGGGACTGTGTTCACGGGGAGGTCTCTAAAGAGGTAGTGAAGTTCAAACAGGCCTTAAGGATGGGCTCTGACCCAGTCTGACCGATGTCCTCCTAAGAAGAAAGTCTGGGCACACAAAGGGACACCAGGGCTGCGTGCACACAGAGGAATGGCTGAGTGAGGACGCTGAGGGGGCCACCCGCCAGCCGAGGAGAGAGGCCTCAGGACAAACCAGCACCTTGACCTGGGACTTCCAGCCTCCAGAACTGTAAGAAAATACATTTCTGTTGTTTAAGCTGCCAGTCAGTGGCAGCCCTCGCAAACTAATACACAAGCCAAGTGGTTACCGACAAAATGCCTGGGTCTTCCTCCTCATCTACTGCAAACTCCAGTTCCTTCAGATACCATTTTGTGTCCTCTTCTTTCCAGAATTCTCAGCCCTAAATTAGCCCCTTGAACCCTCTGGACAAAGATTCACTAGGCTTTGCTTCTAACAAAGAAGTTTGCGCGTGGGGGTATGCCCATGACCAATAACTGTTTCTTAGCGAGTTACAAAGAAATGCTTTAAAAAGTATGTGACAACTTGTTACATTCTCTCAATTCCCTTTAGAGTGAGGACAATAAAGTAAAACTTCATTATATCATGGAATATAATTGGCACAAAAGACTACTACATGTATGTTGAAAGATTCATTCTGCCTGGATCCAGTACACTGTCATATTTCTGGAAAGTCGTTTGACACGAATCAGTCTAAAACGTAAAACAAGCAGGTGCATAATATATTGCCCAGAATAAAATAAACATGGCTTCACTTTTAAGTGCCAGAGTTTATTTCGTCCTTTAAATCTCCTTTTGCTGCTGCACATTTGACATGGAGGCCTGGCGCCCTCTTGTGTTCACATTGGGACAGGTTTGGTGGTGGAATTTTTTAGCAATTCACCCCACAGCAGTTATCATTCATTCAATCCCTCAAAATCGCAAGAGAACACTCAATAAAAATCAAATTCTCCTCCTCTGTGTGAATTATACCAGTTATAAAAATATTACATGGTTAAAATATATATTGTTATATAATTTCAAATAAACATTTCTCTACCCATTAGAATCTCTGGGGATTTGCGCTCTCTGTAGATGACTATAAACAAAAACTATTTCTTTTGCTTTTATAGATAACAGGTACTCATATGGATTTATTGAGTCTTCAAAATTTTAGTTTTAAAATGTCTCTTTTCCAAGTAATTATTTTAATTTATGATTTTTTACTCAGACTTTCACTGAAAATATCACACAAAATACTTTTACAAATTAATTTATAAAGTATGCTAGCTGAAGTGACTATATAAGTACGATTTTGCTAGAGATACCAACTGTTAATGCCACTATTGCTATTTCGTTAAAAAATGAATAAATATAAGGAAATTGCCAAAACATGACCTCATGCAGACTAGTTTAAAAAATTGACAGTGACTGTACAAAAGGTGACCTTGCACATTAAAGTTAAGTTCCCCAATTCAGAGCTAAAAGGCATTCACCTTGGTTATTTCCTTGTTTGGTGTATTTATACAATGTGAATTGGCATCTATATCACAAACTGTCTGAGCCTAACCCTATTCCTCATTGCTAAAATTTAGTTCAGGTGGCATACATCAAAATCTAACCACCCGATTTATATTTACATCGAAATCTAACCACTTGATTTATATTTACTCTGAGCTCAGATATATAACCGTGCGTGTCTGGAGCCTGGGCTCTATTTTCCTAAGGCCATCATTAAACTCCCTAAGTAAATTCACTAAACTCAACCCCAAGGGCGAGAAGACTGGCAAACTGACAAATAAAAGCTATTTAAGAAGCTTCCAGGAGATGCAAAGGCAAAGTAATACCATATAAGTCACAGGAGAGACTGACAACCACGAAGAGCAAAGAGAAGCCATTAGGAGCTGATATCAGCAGAGGCTGATATGAAGCTTAATACGAACAACTGACATAAAAGTAGAGAGCGAGGTTTTCTATCACAACTCTGCCAAGTACCAGTAGGGACTTTGGTCAGACCTGGTTGTTCCCAGACTCTCAGTATCACCACCAGTAAAATGGGGATAATTCTTACTTTATCAATTATTCATGAGCTGGTACATAATAAATACTCAGGGAAAAGGGGACAAGCAAAGAGCTACAGTGATTCATCAATGCAGTTCAGATAGTTAAAGCAGACCTAGAAGGAATTACACTAATAATTCCTTCATTCTTGGGACTGTCTTTATGTTTCAGACCCTGAGAGTTAGTCTGAAATCAGAGGTAAGTTCAAAATTATCAAGACAGACCTAGAAAGTTGCGGTTTGCATTTTGGAGGACAAGCCACCAGGACAACAGTCCTAGGTCATTTCTTCATCCCCCGAGACACACACACACACACTGCTTTCTGCACTTTGTAAGTCAGATATTGTAATACAGATATCATCCTCACAGGATGCCAACCTCACCATTTTTTAAAATCATCTTTTCTGATTAAAACAAACAGGAACATGTGAGGATCTTATTTAATAACTATTTCCCTTCCCTTCCTTCCCTGTTCTCCCCCCACCCCACTCCTTTGCTCCCAGACAGGAGTTCTGGCCAACTATTTTAATCATTCAATTTTTCACCATCTGGATAAACAATTACTAATGCAAATGACAGGTACCCAAAAGTAGAGGGCATTCCAGTGGGCCTAAATTAAAAGAGGGTTGTTGAATCCCCAACTCTGTGTTGGCAACTCTAAAAACCATGCTCATTCCAGGCTAGAATGGATTCCTCCTCCTCAGAGTGTCATAAAGCTTTACTCCTGGCTTTATTAACATTAAAGTTGGATAGTATTTGTAAAGTTCTAGCTGAGTATCACCAAGAGCCCCTTGAGGGTAGGAACCATGTCCTTTCATCTCATTTGCATTTGCAAGGGCACAGAGAAATGCCATAGAAAGCCTGCGAGGTTTGGGGAAAAGGCCTGGGCAGCAAACCCCACATCCTGGCTAAGGCAGCTGGGTGGGCCTGTACCCCTGGAGCAAGTCGGTACACTGCTCTGAGTTTTGATTTCCTCCCTTGTACAGTAGGTTAACAGAATCCTTGTATCTCTCAAGATAGATGAGATCAAATAAAACAATGTGATATACATGAAATCTAATCTTAAACCACACAGCAACAAAAAAGCACCCTAGTTTGCCAGTACATAATAGGAGCCCAACACAAATATATAAGCTCGTCAAATGATATGACACACCAGAATTCCCACTTCTGTGGGGAAACACAGAAAGAAAGGTGTTGATGGTAAATTTTATATGTCAGTTTGGTGAGGCTCTGGTGCTCAGGTGTTTGGTCAAACACCAGGCTGCATGTTGCTGTGAAGGTATTTCTAAGATGTGATTCACATTAAATCCGTAAACTTTGAGTAAAGCACATTACCCTCCGTAATGTGGGTGAGCCTCGTCCAATCAGTTGAAGGCTTAAGAGCACAGACCCAGTGTCTCAAAGAAACAATGCTCAAGACTGAAACACAGAACCCTGCTTGCTGCCCTGCAGAATCCAGACTCGAGATTCAACATCAACCTCTGCCTGATTTTCTAGCCTGCCGACTGCCCTATAGATTTTTAACTTGCCATCCCACAATCCCATAAGCCAATTCCTTAAAATAAATCACTTTTTCTCATCTATATCCCTGACTAATACTTTTTTCGTGAGGAAGAACAAAGTTGGGGGAATTTAGCCTATAGGTTGATTTTTTAATGGGTGCAGGTAGTGGGAGACAGATTTGGGTTTAGCATCTATTGATTCACTTGATGAGTGTATATTAAATACCACATACTGAGCTAACATTTATGAACACTTTCTGTATTCCGGGCACTCTTATGAGGGCTTTCCAAACATCGATTCATGGGAGCCTCAAAGCAGGTAAGAGCTAATAGAATCCCTATTTTGTGCAAGAGAAAACTAAATCACAGGGACAACCTACTCAAGGAAACACAAAATAGAGATGAGACTAGGCACTTAGTTACAGAGACATCAGTGTGACCACCACCCCTGGGCACTGGAGTTCGTGGTGGCTCAGGCCTTCGGGGGAGAGGGGGGCAAGCAGACTCGATGTGCCCTGTGACCCATCCGGACAAGATGGAGCATCGATGCAGGGACCACAGATGCAAGGTGCCTAATGGAAACAAGAAGAAACATCCGATGTCTCCTGACCTATCCCAGCAGGAGGGGAATCATGACTTTTGACAAGTAAGATAGTTAGGGAAAAGACGAAAAAAGAAGCATTTATGAGACGTGGAAGAAAATGGATGTGGGAGATACACTCAGATATGGTGGAAACAATACACACCTATTGTGATGGTTAATTTTATGTGTCCACTTGGCTGGGAAACAGTGCCCAGATATGTGGTCAGACGTTATTCTGAATGTTCCTGTGAGGCTGTCTTTGGATGAGATTAATATTTAAATCAGAGGATTTTGAATAAAGCAGACTGCCCTTTGTAGCATGGGTGGGCCTCATCCCAGCAGCCGAAGGCCTGCATAGAACACAAAGACTGGCCTCCTGCAGCAATGAATTCCATGAATTCTGCAATAAAGAGCTTTTGGGTTTGATTTGTAACACTGGCTCCTCTGGGTCTCTAGCTTGCTGACCCACCCTGCAAATTTTGGACTTGCCAGGTTGCATAATTGCATGAGCCAATTTACTAAAATTAATCTTTTTACACACACACACACACGCGCACACACACACGCACACGTTCTCCCCTGGAGAACCCTAACTAATATACACACACATTCTATGTATTTTACATATATGTGTTTACATATATAATGTTATATATATTTTAGATGATAGATAATATTTCTATGTACTATGTATTTCTGAGAGAGTCAGGCACACAGTACCCTTAAGAAAGAGGTAGGACCTACTGTTCCAGAAAGGCAGGTGTTAAAGAGGACCGAGGAGTAACGCCATCCCCAGGCCTGGATAAGACTGTGGCCTGGGACCACCCACCTTGACGGAACGTGCGCTCCCACAGCTCACTGTCAGTCAGTTTCCCCGGCTCCTCCGGCTCATCACGACACTGAAACCTGCCCTCCTCCCTGCCCTCACTGTCACTCCTCAGTCTTTATCCCCCTTGCTTGGCAGTTGCCTCCCTGGTGGCCTGAATCCAGCCCCCGTCTCGGCATCCTTCCCAGCAGTCCAACCACCACCCTTCTCCGGAGGAACTGCATCACCTCATCCTCTGCTTCGATCCTTTGGGTGGTTGCCTTGGTGCCCCCTCTTTGCCACTGGCATTCTTTCAACACATAACCACTTCCATTTCCTTAGCCACATCCTGTTGTTTCCCACTCCACACCTTTGCATAAGTGGCTGCTTCCTCTGGCATGGGCTCCCCTTGTCCGCTCAGCATCTCTTGTCCATCCGGCATGAACATTGCCTCCGCTGGGAAGCCTTCCCTCCCACGGCTGCAGTGACACTCATCACTGCCCCCGCTGGGACTTCTTCACATCGCGCCCTATTACAAAGGTCAGTCCCTTCCTGTTCATCTTTGCCTACAGAGCATGTGGTTCCAACGCCTGGCACACAGTTGGCCTCCCTTAGAGATCACCGATCCAAGTGGGTTTAATGCCCTGGGTGCCAAGTGCAAGCTGCTGTCCTGACTACCGACCAGGGGCAGGGCTGCAGGGCATAGGGAGGGTCTGGGCATATCCCCGGCTGGAGCCCAAGGAAAGATACCACATTTCTCTTTGAGGAGTGGTCAGGACACCTATCTAGTGATCTGGTGACTCTGCCTAGGACATGATCTCTGAGGGCTGTAAAGAGATGGGGAATAGGGGTTGTGGAAGAGGACAGAGTGAAAGAGGGTAAGATGGTATGAACTCATGGAGGGGGCGATGAGGAAGAAGAGTGTGAGGATGAGAACGAGAATAATGATGATGACAGCGCAGCCTGGGGTCTGGCTGGTAGGACAGTGCAGTGGCCATACAAGCTAGGAAGATGCCCAAGGTCATGATGGCAGAAAGTTCTTTATTTTCCAAAAGTTTCTGGATCAGTGTGAGAACCAGGAACTCAAAGCTCCTGGAATAATCGCTACATCCTCAGTATATGGTCAGCTTCCAGCTTTATAACTGCTCCATGATGGCATGAATAATGCAAGACATCTTTGGAAAAGAATACCACCTGCTGTAAAATGTGCAAACTCTGAACTTGGGACAATTTGGTCAGTAGGTCAGAGAATCTGGCAGAGAGTTTTCCCTGGAAACGATGTGACCGCCGATGCTCACCGGTGGTCTGAGACGGCCCAGCCCATCACGGGAGCACTTAGAGAGGCGAGGAGGGGCCTTCGCGCTGGTCTCTGGAGCAGCACCTCGATAAGATAACCGGCAAGGCCTGCGCAGCCTCTGTCGGGCTCCCTGGGGAAGGGGCTGTGAAGGGTGTATTAGAAACAGGATGGCAAGCCAGCTCCCCCACAAGAGTGGTTGAACCCAAAAGGCCAGCTGCAGGGCCCTGGATGTTTCCTTTGGAGGGTTGTTCCCCTGTCAGATCCTGCCCCAGGGGCACCCCCCAGTGACCGGCAGCTAGCCAGGCGACCTTCCAAACTGACTTCTCGCCCCACTTCAACATCCACCTTCAGAGTCCTGCATCCCCACCGAAACAGAAATCTAACGGTTTCATTTTCAACGTATTGGATGGATGGAGCACCGCAACATTCCTTACTTATAAGTATGTGATAAAATGCGTATGTAATATGAAGCATATCTTATATTGTCCTTACACATCATGCCGAGTAGTTGTGGAGACAGTTCTCATTTGGTAATAGCTGTCAGCATCACGCAGTCAGTGTGCATGTTCTGGGGAGTCCCCCGCCCTGCACAGTGCTGGTGGCCATGTGTCCCTCCCCCGCCTGGCTGGCTCCCGTCTCTGCCATTGGCGCACAGCTGCAGGGACTGCTCTGGGTTTGAGGAGGCTGTCCCCAGGGGCGGTGTCTGAATTGGGGGTGATTCTAATCCACCCTCTTTGGGGAATATGCTCTTTTCTCCTCACTTCCTGAGAGTCACTGGTGCAGGAGGTGAGACATAGCTGAGGAACACAAGACACTCTCCTCGGGAACCAGTTAGTGAACTTGAGATTCGTTTCTGATCGTGTGAGGACCTCCTTCGCTGGCATTGGAGGGCTCACCGTGAAAATGGGCATATTGAAGACGTTCGTGAGAAGTATGAAGGTGCAATATTTCCTTTCAGAAGAGGGGAAAGGTACAGGCGGAGTGCATTACATCAGGCAAGAAGCGAGCAAGAGACGTGATACACTTGGCACAACCATCCTGCAGCCTGTTGGCTGCTATGTGTGTCCTTTGGTTCAAGTTCTGCCTTTTGGAAAAATACCAAACCAGCCTTGCATTTTCTGTGTGACAGCCTTCTGAATATTTGACGTTGTTTATTGTATCTTCAGGGTAAAACACCCCCTAGTTCATTTATTCTGCCTTTGTTCAATAAATATTTAATTGAATTCTTAAAAAAATAATGGTGACAGCAACAATAACAATAATAAGTGGAACTGAAATAGAATGAATGCTGGCTGCTCAGGAAAGTGGGAAGAGACAGGGGATAAGTGAACCCAACTGGAGACACTTGTATTGATGGGAAATCAAGTAC
Source organism: Molossus molossus (assembly GCF_014108415.1). NCBI lineage: Eukaryota > Metazoa > Chordata > Mammalia > Chiroptera > Molossidae > Molossus > Molossus molossus. The sequence goes on from NW_023425346.1 coordinate 55,322,441, forward strand.
CAACAAGTGGAGAAAAGAAGAAACTGGTGAAATGCTTTTTTTCCTAATCAACAGCATGTCTTCAAATTGAAAAAAAAAAAAATTGCTATTGATTTTATTTTATACCCATAGAAAAATTTCTTTGAAGATTCCTTCTAATGGAATCTTGAATGGTTTTTCATGGCTGCCAACATTAGTTATGTTGTTTACCATAATTTTCCTTTTAGGAAACACTCCTAGAAAATTCTTCAGAATCTGGTCATGAAAACAAAGCCTTAAATTATTTAAAATTAATATGAAAGTAGAAAGTAAGAACATTAAAGAAAACACCAAAGAGGAAATTAAATTCAATATTTCTTCACGTAACTATAACAAACCTTAATAAAAGGATGACTTACAAAATCAATAATCTGTCTCTTCCTTGCCTGTAGAACCAAATTGGATAAAAACTGAAGCCAAACTTTTTACATTAAGCACAACTGGCATACTAAAATAATTATTTATAAGTACTAACATGTTCATCTTAAACTTCAGATACCAGCATGACTCTCAGACCCGAAAAATGCGCTTGGCCAAGCAAGGAAGCCACTGAAACATGTGGGTTTGGCATCTCGAGTCGAGACCAATCCCTTTGCTATTTGAATTCATTTATTCTTGGCAAAATGGAACTTCCTGTCCCTAAGAAGAAAGATTTTTAAAGTCTAATAAAAATTATTCCAACATTTTCCTGGACTTCAAAAGGCTCTTATGAAACAGCATTTTTAGTTGTTAAATTTATAGAATATGGTGCATAAGGATTACATTTTTTTTATACCTTAAATAAGAAGCAGTTAGGGTGAAGCCAATGGGATGCAGAGTTTGGAGACACTTGGCAAAGAAGAAACCCACGAGGGACCACTGGCCACGGCTGCAGGAAGAGACACCTGGGAGGCGCAGCCCTTTTTCTCACCCGCAAACCCTCCAGCCTACTGCCCAGGGCACCCACCCGAGCGCTCCAAGAAGAAGGCAGGAATGCCGTCCGCTGCCTTTCTGTTACTTGGTTGGCTGTGTCCACCTCGTCCTCTCTTGAAAACCAGCCTCCCAGTTCCCCTTCCGAGAGGCACAGGCTCAGATTCTGTGTAATGACTGTCATTAAGCCTGTTCCAATGATCAAGGGGCAAAAAGGGCCCGGTGGCATCTTCCTCGGCGGGTCACGTCCCCGGGAGAGGAGAGGTCGAGCTTCCTCCCGGTACAGGGTGCGCACGAGCAGGAAGGGCCGGGGCTGAACAGAGAAGCCCGGGAGGTGTGTGAAGCCTCCATGCTCCCCGCGAAGACCAGGCCCAGCCCTTCGGGACGGCCAATCGTGCTGATTATTAATTTTATATTCTGAACGGTGGGTTAGACGAGGCATCTTGGAATTAAGTCCACCCTCTCTCTGCAATATAACAGATCTTTGTTACCCAAGCATTCATTTTTCTGAAGTTGCCACATTGCTTCGGAAAGCAAAAGTCATCATCATCTTAAGTATTTACGAATAAACCTGACCACTGTTAAAATTGCATCCCCGGCTCTAGCAGCCCTTCCGGCTGGGTCCTTCCAACGCTGAAAGTCGAATCTTTGCTCCTCAGTGTTCCCGGAGTCTGCTGTTACTCACACACCAAACCACGTGCTGCCCAGGGACCCACAACAGCTGCGCCAACCGCGGGGAAGGGCTGCACCTGCTGCCTTGGAAGGGGCTGGACGGCGGGGACCAAACGGCCTGTGGCCGCGGGTTATCAGGGAGCACATCGGGCGGCTGAGAAAGACCGAGGAGGGAGACAGAGTGGAGGGGCTACCCAAAGCACTCAGGATGGCCCAGGTATCAGAAACCAAGGCTGATGCCATGAATAACGGGGACAATGACAAAAGATCAAAGGATCTCATTTAAGAGGTTCTCACTGAAAAGTTTAAATAATTCAAATATCAAATAATAAAAATGGCTTTTGGTATTATGGTTAATTATAATAACTTGATTTATAAATGGCATGAGTTCAAAGTCAGAGTTAAAAGGGAAGTTAAAAAGGAAGTTGCAATACAACAAAAGGATAAAGGCAGGATTGATGTTTGCCATTTCACCGAGGAAGGGACATGTATGTGTCTGTGTTTCCATATGTGTATCGGTGTATATATGTGTATGCATATGTATATAAACACACATGTGTTTGGCTGCTGTATTAGCTTAAAAACATATGTGGTGTGTGTGTGTGTGTGTGTGTGTGTGTGTGTGTGTGTGTGTGTTCTGGACAAATAGAAGAGTCCAAAAAATAATTGGTAGTGTACTGAAATAGAAGGAACTGTACCCAGAACAGAAAGCACAATCAGCATCCTGGGGACCTGGGGACCCACTTTTAACCACCTCTGACGGTCCCACAAAATAACCAAATAGAAGGAAGTTTCAACAGTGTGCTGAAAAATAATAAAACAGAAAGGTGGTCTGAAAGGAGGGCTCATGACGCAGAATGACTTTCTTGTCTCCTAGGACTGAGACCTTCAGATAACCCACATTTTACTGTCAAGTACGAGCGAAGACCACGTTTCTCACGGTGCTAACAGACGAGGTCAATGACTCACAGAAGGCAGTGGTCAGTGCTCACCTTGTTTGTATTTGGTCAGTTTTCAGTCTTCTTAGGGTAATCTGCTCTGTTAAACTGGTGGTTTTAATTGTTTAAAGTATTTGATTAAGTGTACATGTATTATTTATTTTTGAAATAAATGGTGTGAGTAGTATGTGAACAGTTAGGACAGTTGTTTACTTCTTAGGATAGTTAAGATTAATAAGTGAAGTGCTGCTCCGCACGGGGATTTGCTGTTCCCTCCCACACTCCAAAGCCCTCTGACGAAGAAACCTATCTGTTGTTTTTTCACCCTAAAACGAACATGGAGGTGCCATCTTTACTTGCATTCCATTAACTATCACTTATTTTGATAAACTGAAGTCTGTTCTTCAAGATAAAGTCTTATGGAAATGGGCTTGAACCTCTTGTTCATTAGAGTTTATGAACAAATTAACCTGGGATTGATCTTCCCACTTATTCTATTTTCAATACTTTCCAGATCGATACCTTTTAAAACAATAAACAGAGAAGAACATAGCAAAATCCTCATTTTGTTTGGTTTGGTTTGGTTTTTGAGGAGGTGGTATAGGTGGCCAAACCTGTGAAACCGTCCCATGACCTAGATGTTGCTGGAGGCAGGGGCCCTGGGGCCTCGGCAGGGCTGGGAGGGGCGCTGTGGTCTGTGATGACGTGCAGCACAAGGCAGCCCTCGGCCCAGGCTCCTCTCTGTAGACCAGTGTCAGGAGAACTGGCTCCTGCTCAGCAGTTTGCAGTGAGTACTTGACTTGCTCTTGACTCGGTGTACAGAAAATAAACTGACAACAATATCTCCTTGTTGTGAGGATGAAGAGAGTCTGGACTTCCTCTTTTCAAAGGATAAGATGCTGTCAAGTTTAAGGTGGTCAGAAGCTGCAGCGGCGGAGGAGAGGTGATGGGGGTGATAACAAAATAAGCATGTGGAAGGCCATGCAGTTGACATTGGTTGGTTAAAAATCCTACACAGTGGCTTAAAACAACATCAGCAACAACAAGGAAGCTTTGTTGAAAGGAAGAATACTGGAGAGACGTTTCTTTCATAAAAGCAGGGGCCCAGCCGGTGTGGCTCAGTGGTTGAGCGACGACCCATGCACCAAGAGGTCACTGGTTCGATTCTGGGTCAGGGGCACATGCCCAGGATGTGGGCCTGATGCCCAGTGGGGGTGCATGCAGGAGGTGGCCGATCGATGTTCTCTCTCATCGATGTTTGTCTCTCTCTCTCTTTCCCTTTCTCTCTCTCTAAAATAAATAAAGAAAAAATATTTTTTAACAAATGGTAGGGACTCCCACTGACCAGACCAGGTGGGCTCACACTGTTTGTGCCCCTCAGCCACCTCAAAGGCACAACATCGGTCTCCATCACCCTGCCCTGAGCAATTGAGACAGAGCGAGGAGCTGGCTCCCGGCCTGTCCTTTGGCCACGGGATGTGCCTGCCCGCCAGGCTGCATGCAGGAGGTGACAGATGGAGCCCACACCATGCATGCTAATGCACTCATTTGCAAACAAGATGTCACCATGCAGAAGTAAGACAGTCTTTGCTCCAGGAATGGTCCCAGAGCCCCTTAAGCTAAAATGAGAGCTGCATGTACCATCTCAGCCTCCCGCTAAGCCACAGTCATCGCGTGCCCCTCTCCTCAGAGGCCCTGGCTCCCTGGGCTTCGGAGAGAGTCGGGCCAGCAAACGAGGAGTGTCCCTAATTTCTGCCTGACCCGGGTTACTGGGAACCTCGGCCAGCCAGGACAGCCCTGTGCCCACCCTCGCCTGGCCCTCGCCTGTCACTCCGTCAGACCCACACACAGCTGTGACCTTTACGTTCTCATCTTGAGCCCAACTCTGGGAAATTCTTGACATTAAAGGAAGTCTTTTTCATCTTCTCAATTATCCCAAGCAATTTCAGTACCTTGTCGAGATTTAAAAATCAGTATGACTCCATTGGTAACATGCTGTTGGGAGCAGAACACAGAGGATCACCGCAGAGTCCCTGGTCATCCGGCAGAGCCAAGCACCTGGGCGAGCCGCTGCCCGGGCGACACCACTGCCATGCGCGTCTCACGTGCCAGCGTGACTGAGCTCAGGGTGCCCCGAGACCGGCCAAACATGTTTCTGAGTGTGTCTGCGATTTTGGATGAGGTAGACTGGGTGGCGCAGTCTGTCCTCCTAACAAGGGTGCTGGCCCTGATCCCGCCAAGGCCGGATTAGAACAAAAACGCCGACCCTCCCTCAGCAGGGGAGACTCCACCCCCGGGACGGCTGAGTTAGGACCCCCGTCTTTTCGGGCCTCGAGACTCACACTGAAAAATTGGTTCACCTTGGGCCTCAAGCTGGCTGGCCTTCCGATGGGAACTTAAGGTCATCAGCTCTCAGGCCTTCGGATAAGAACTGTGAGGAGTCTCCGGCGAGCAGCGGGAGGGTGCAACATCACCCGTGCACTTCATCCTGCCCCAAATGCCTACCCTGAACCCAGCCAAAGGGATTCGAGAGGCGGTAGGGGGGCTCTTCCCAGATGGCGCCGCTGTGAAGACAGAGGCGGCGGACTGTCCAGAGCGCACCGCCCTGGACTGGACGCCGAGTCCAAAATCAAGCCAAGGTACAGAAGATTTTATTGAGACAATTAGATAAATTTTTTAACTACACCGTATATAGGAAAATATTGCTGTATCACTGTTAACTTTATTGGAGACTGTGATAATATGACAATACCTTAAGGGAATTTTCATAGAAATTGAATACATTATATATGAAATATGTATGCAACTTAATCCTTAATCGGCCTTTTTCACTTTATCAGAATTTATTCTTGTCTCCTGAGCAAGCAGCATCCACGTGGGAGTTGTTGATGAACATTAAGTACCCTACATTAGAAAAACGAAGTTACTTTCAAGAGATTGGTAGCCGGAGGGGTGCGTGGTGACCCCCTGGAGCCAGGGCCTTTCTGACCCTTGAAGCGGGAGCAGCTTAGTTGCAAAAGAAGAGAAGGAGATAGTTGTTGGCACGAGGACGAGGGGTAAGTGATCTCTTTGCTTTTTCTAGAGTTGGCAAAATAAATTGCCTTTAACAAACATGACTCTAGTAAATTTTGTATTATTTTGACTCTGGGGTACTCACAGAGCATAATTCTTAGCAGAAATGTTGACTTAAGTTGGGCCGGAGTTACTATTGGCAGAAATGCAGCTGACTTCCTTCCCCAGTTCATTTCCAAAATATGTTCCACTTACTCCTCCCACGAAGAATGTAAGAGCTTCAAGATGATTGTCTCAGAATCTTAAGGACACGTTTCCCCTACGGTGGGAAGGGGGCCAGCATCCAATGGACCGAGTGCCCAACTGAATTCTAAGTCTGACACGCGAACCAGTTTGTGAATTTAGACAAACCACTCATTTTCTACAACTCTCTCCAGGCTTCCTTTCTGTTTTGTTTGTTTGTTTTTAACAAAATGGGCTGGATGCTGAATTGTGCCATCTCTTCCTACTTAGTCTCTCCAACAGAGCTGTCCTGGGACAGATACCCTGCCATGCTTAGTCACTATTCCACACCCAGCATCCGGCACACTTCTTGAACAGAGAAGGAGTTCAACTTGTAATTAAATGGAAAAAGAGATAAAAACAAAAAACAAAAAAAAGATTTAACTTGACACAATACCAAAAACTTGCCTATCCTGAGATTTTCAGATATTTGTCCATCTTTTTGCCCTTGATCTTTTCAGGTTTAATCACGTTTCCTCCAAAAGACTCCAAAAGTGAGGGGGTTTAAGATCACACCTGGCCACTAGATGGCAGCACAAACCCATCACAGAATCGTCCCTAACCCACCCGCGAGCTGGGAGCAGCGCCCCGTGGAGCCCGCACAATGGAGGACGTGAGGAAGGATCCCCGGCCTTGGCGGTGCCTCTACCACAAACCTGCCCTTTGTCCTTGATTCTAAGAGACCCATGAGAGTTTCCTTGTGGATGGGAACATAAATGTTCTGTGGTTTCAGCTCTAGGATATTGATTGTGCCTTTATTTACATTTTTTATATTTTGTTCATTATGGATATTTTGCATTAATTTTGATTTTTTTTAACTGCTACATTAAAACATTATTTGTCTTGTTTACTGAGTTTTTTGCCACCCAAGGCAACTGCCTTACTCTCCTCACCTTAGTGCTGGAAAAAATAAGATTGCTTCTAGTGGCCCACAAAGTAACTGTAGACACCAGGAGTAAGCAGCTGGGGGACACTGCAGTGCGAGACCTCGGCCCTGGCAGGGGGTGCTGAGCGGGCTTTGCATCCAGGAGAAGTGCTCAGTGTCTGGGTGCTCAAACCATGAATGCAGGAGGGAAAGATAAGCTATTCCTTTGTTTACCCTCTACCCATTTTGTGTTCAGTGCGCCATGGTCTTTTTGTAGTTCTTTTTCTATTGAATTTATTGGGGTGACGTTGGTTAATAAAATGGCATAGGTTTCAGGTGTACAGTTCCATAGCACACTGTCTGTACATGCACTGTGTTTACCACACCAAATCAGGTCTCCTCTGTCACTGCCTATGTCCTTCGGTCTCTTCTACACCCCACCCCCTTTCCCTCTGGTAATCACCACACTGCTGTCTGCGTCTATGAGGCTTGTTGTTTGGGGTTTTTGTTTAATCCCTTCAGATGTTTCACCCAGCCCCCCAAGTCCCCTCCCCTCTGACAGCTGTTAGTCTGTTCTCTGTATCTATGATTATGTTTCTATTTTGTTTATTTGTTTTGTTCATTAGAGTCGACATATATGGTATTTGTCTTTCTCTGACTGGATTATTTCACTTAGCATAATACTCTCCAGGTCCATCCATGCTGTCGCAAAAGATAAGATTTCCTTCTTTTTTATGGCCAAGTAATGTTTCAGTGTGTAATGTACCGCTGCTTTTTTAATCCACTCATCTACTGACGGGAACTTAGGCTGCTTCCAAATCTTGGCTGTTGTAAATAGAGCTGCAATGAATAAAGGGGTGCATATATTCTTTTGAATAAGTGTTTTGGGTTTCTTAGAAAAAATTCCCAGAATTGGAATAGCTGGGTCCTAAGGCAGTTCCACTGAGCATCCTCCATACTGTCCTTCACAGTGGCTGCACCAATCCGCACCCCCATCTACAGTGCAAGAGGGTTCCCTTCTCTCCACAGCCTCTACGTTTGTTCTTTGCTGTTTATTGATGATAGCCATTCTGACAGGTGTGAGGTGATATCTCACTGTGGTTTTAATTTGCATTTCTCTGATGATTAGTGACACTGAGTATCTTTTCATGTCTGTTGGCCATCTGTGCATCTTCTTTGGAGAAATGTCTACTCAGATCCTTTGCCCATTTTTAATTGGATTGTTTGTTTTTTGTGTGTGTTGAGTTGTATACGTTCTTTATAAATTTTAGATATTAACTCCTTATCAGATGTATCATTGGTGAATATGTTCTCCCATTCCGTAGGTTTTCTTTTCATTTTGTGATGGTTTCACTGCCTTTCCCTTCCCCCTCCTGTTCCCCCTCCCCTCCCACTCCTCCTTCCCAGCTCCATCTGCATCACTGACACCGCACACCTCACGCTTTAACGCCCCTTCCCTTCTCTCCTTGTTGTTTGTCTCACACAGAGAAGTTTCTCTCCATTCTCTCTGACTTTTTCTTGGAGCCCAGAGGAAGCAAGAAGATGGGAGTGGGAAGGAATAGAAAAAGGGGAGCAATTCAGAGAACAGGAATGCAGAGCACTGTCTGGGGTTCAGGTCTCTCCCTTTAGACCGTGACTGCACTAGGCACAAATATCACAGTAAATATCAGTTGGTGTGGACGATTACTTGTGTTAATTAGCAGTGTGTTCTTACAAATAATGAAAAGTCATAAAATGAAGTAACTTTAAACAATGCCCTATGAATACCTGTTTTAAAGGCTTAACCAAGTAACAGCCTCCACTGACACTACAGCACACGTCCCAGTGCCTCTCTTCGCCTCCCAGGAGCTGCAGGTGCCCAGTTCTTGAAAAGCGTGAGGGTCCAAGGCTAAGCTCCCCTTGGGGCTTTCCCTCAGGCCCAGCCAACCTCATCCCCCCCCCCCCCATGGGCACTGCCCCTTCCTCTTCTCTGCTGTTGGTAAAGCATTAACTGTGGAGGAGGCTGGGCTCTGGGTCTACACGGTTCACTGGTGTCACCTGTGCGGGCTCCCTTTGCTCAGCCCCTCCAGATTCCCCCTGCTCCCTGCCCTGAGGGGCTGCATCACTGTGACTCCCCAGTCCTCTCCTTCTGGCTGGGGGTCGCTGGTAGGGAGCGGTCGCGTCAGCTGGAGGATGTGGCCCTTTGCTCCCTCTCTGTAAGGTCTTCTGTAGATGACCGAGTTTCTAGAAAGGTCACTTCGGCTCAAAGGCAGCCAATCTACAGACCTCCCTCTGACCCCCATGCCCAGAGTCAGGGCAGCTCAGCTGTACCAGCAGATCCAGGCACGTGGGGCCCCGGATCAACCTTTGTGGAGCTCCCCACTTGTAGAACATGCTGGGTAGTAAGAACCCAAGCTCCCCACTGAAATGGACCCACGCTGGCTTCCGGAGTCCGAGCCTCTTTCCGCAGCTCTGCCTGGGCAGGAGGGCTCTGCCTCTCGTGTGCCCACCCCCGACTCAAGCGCGGCCACAGGGCAGCGTGAACGGCCACAGGGCAGCGTGAACAGAGCTGGACTCACGGACTCGGACGCGCTCCGTGAGCAGGCGAGGTGGTCGCCGAGCGTGGGGCTGAGGAAGGACGGGCTGGCAGCCAGCTGTCCCCGACCCTCAGGCCCGCACCCGGCGTACAGCCTAGAAGCACGGTGGTTCTACATGTGGACCTGGTCTTCAGGGTCCGTGCCCGACCTGTTGAGGTAGGAGGATAGACTGATTTTATTCAGCACCACGTCCGCTTGAGCTGTGACTGGGAAATGTTCTGAAGTGTGACGAGGAGGCCTCCATTCGTACTCTGCAGCTGCTGGGCCGGCCACCGGGGACCGCTGCGCTCACACCTGCCAAGGCCCGTACACAAGCTCCCAGAACGACGGCCCTGGGAACGTGCGCTGTTTTCACGGACGCCCTGCCTGGCACAGGGGCACAGGCTCCCGGCCTCCGCACAGAAGCTCTCCATCTGAACTGCATGGGCAGACGAGGACGGACGGAAACAAACCCTCAGGCCAAATTCACACAAACACTCCAAGGGGCAACTCAGACCAGCCATAGCAGGGCGTGCGGTCAGGGCAGTGCCCTTAGGGACACGTGTCCCTGGAAGATGCCTGTGTGTGAGTCCTGCACAGTCTCCATCTCCAGCGGCAACAAGAGCCCCAGGGGTGCGAAGGGGTGAGGCCCGAGGCAGGGATCTCCCGGGCTGTGCCTGAGCAGGGGCGAGGGACAGGAGCAGCAACATCAGAGGGCCCGGCCGGGGCCCCACCAGCCCCCTCAGGCAAGATCCAGCCTGTCTGCCTCTTCCGCAGACTCTTCCGTAGCACTGAGCAGAGGAGCAGGGCCTGGTGAGCCCAGGGAGGGGCACAGCTGGGTTCAGAAGGGTGGCTAGCAATGCTAAGTGTTATGAATGTCTATGAATTATGAATGTGTTAGAATAAGCAGCCAGGGGTCGAGGAAACGCCAGGTAATGGAGATCTGTGACTGCAATGGAGCGGGCAGGCTGGACTCTCCAGAAAGGGTTTGAGCATTTGAACAAGGGTTGGAAAGCATCAGGGAGCCAGCCCAGGTGAGAAACCTTCCAGACAGAGATAATGGTGACAAGGTCTGGAGGCAGGAACAGGGAGGATGGCGGAGAGAAGGAGCAACGAGAGGGCAGGAGGCAGGCTGTGGGTGGACAGGAAGCCCAGGAAGATCGTCCTGGAGGAAGACTGACCCGAGAAGCTAGAGGAGGCAGCAGGGTGTGGGCTGAGGCAGGAGTCCAGGCAGGACGCCCTGACGACTTGCACCAGACTAGCAAAGGCAGAGGTGGTGGGAGGAGCTCAGACCTCGGATGACTTTGAAGGCAAGGCCAGTGGGATTTGCTGGAGCCTGGATGTGGGGTATGGGAGACGGAGAGGAGACGAGGAAGGCTCCAACGAACCTGGCCGGAACAACCGAAAGACAGGCACTGGCATTAACCTTGACAGGGACGACATAGGAGGGACAGGGCAGAGGGGTTCAGAAGGCAGTTGTTGGACATCCAAGTGGAAGCAACAGGTTGTCACTTGTAAAGATGATCTGTCCAGGGGAGAGGCCCTCACAAGAGGTATAATTTTGAGACCTGTCAGAAAATATGGTCATCAAAGGCACAAATCAAATAAGAGAACAGATAGTGAAAATTTCTATGAGAACAACCAACAGGGTCGTATAACAGAAGGCACTGCGGAGGAGGGGCCTGGGTCCGATTGTCAGAAGGCCTCTCAGAAGAGGTGAAAGATGAGCTGAATCTTAAACAATAATAAAACACGCCCATGATCTCGTCCACAAAACTCTTGGGGGAAGATAAGTTTCCAAGTTGGAATTCGTGGGTTTAGAAATAGAATACAGTGCACATCCCATATTGTATTTGACACCTCAGCAGGGTCTGGGTGGCACCCTATTTTCTCCTCTGATTTCAAAAGGAAGCATGCATCCATCACACTGAGCAGGATAAATACATTTCAGTGGCCTCCTGTCAGTTCAGATCACATTTCGCTGCTCAAAGAGTTTGCAGTAAACTTACCTTTTGTTCAAACCACTTTTCAACACAAAGCACTGTTGTAAGGGCTCGCATGCATTCATTCCTTCACTCAATTCTCATCTCAACTCCATGAGGCAAGGGTGCCATTATTATCACCATCTTATAAAGGAGGAAACTGAGGCACATGCAGCAAGGTGGCCTGGATCCCACACTGGTTCAGCTGCCAGGTCTGCCCTCTGCCCACACGACACCAGCAAGGGCAAAGGTCCGGAAGTGGGAATGACCAGGATGCTGGAGGAGCCTGGGGGGGGGGGGGGGGGGGATAAGCGGCAAGTTGCACAAGCTCGGCGGAGGAAACTGGCTGGGACCCGAGCTGACAGGCTGTGTAGATTCCGCTGAGGGCCCAGAATCCGGCGTATGGTATCTGTTTCTTTTGACCGTATCTATGTGTTGGCTTTTGAGCACAATAATTCGATTTATGCCTGTGGAGATGTGTGCTGGTGGCTCACAGGGAAGACAGCAGGATGTGTCACAGAAGCAGGTGGACCGGTCACCCTCCAAGTCACACCAACTCAACCCCATGTTCTAACCTCTGCGGCCCCAGAAAACTCAAGTAGTGCACTGAAGACTTCAAATAGAGGAAATGCTAAAAGCAAGAACCGAATTAGCCACGTTTCGTTAAAATGCCACACTGACCCAAACCTTTATTTGTTGTCTATAATTTCGTTCCATATACGTCTCCTCTGAGATATTTTCTCACATAAATACTTCAGTATATTTTCTTCACTTTACCACACTACTGGCTTTATGTCCCTTGATGCCATTTGGGTTCTTGGAGCCAGTTGTCGCTGTGACGTTGCATGACTGCCTGTCCCATTTCATCACGACAACCTGAGCAGACAGGGGTGCATTCTCCTGACTGCCAAGCCACACGGAGACCCCGCTTCCCTGCGTCTGCCCACAGCCATTAGCAGAACCTGGGAACACTCTGCCTGCCCAGTTCATCTGTGGGCTCCCTGGAAGGAAATTGTGTTGGGTACGTTGTTGCCCTGTCGGGTTGAGAGCATCGCATACCTAAACATGCAGGAAAAAACAAGGCATTTATAAGCTAGCACTTAATATTTCTTATCACAGCACCTTAAATTCTCCCAAAACGGCGGTCAGCCACGGACCTGCCGGTGTTGCCCTGTCCGCCCGGGGCGCCGTGCCGCCCGCCGGGGTGGCTGCAGGCGCCACCGAGCCCCTGAGATGCCGCGTGTCCGAATGAGGATGTGCCCGGAGTCCAGATTACACACCGATTTCAAACCTTAGAACCACACAAAAAAGAGTGCAGAAATAGTTCATCAGTTATTTTATATTGATCCTATGTTGACATGGTACTATTCGGGGCAGACTGTGATAAATAAATTTTTATTAAAAATAAATGTTTTGGGTTTTTTTACTTTTTAAATGTGGCTACAAATCATTTGAGGAGGGAGAGGAAAAGGAGAAATGAAGGGGATGGGGGAGAAAAGAAGGAAGGGGCACCAGGGAAAGAGAAGGAAGGAGAGAGGAGAAACGGAAAGAATGCGGAATTTTTCTTAATACCGTTATCTATTTTCTCTGTCTTGATTCTGGGTTTCCAAAGCCCAACGGCATTGCCATAGTTCACGTGGTCTCTCATGCTCATTATTGTAGTCCGTGGAGTCCTTTAATCGTTGAGAGAAAGAGAAACGGTGTGTGTCCTTCGATCCGTCCCCCGGTTCACTCCAGGCTCCCCTGCCTCCGTCCATCGGAATGTGTTGTACAGGGTAACCTGATAGTACGTCTGCTTTACAAATATCAGCCAGGCAGGGCCTCTCCTCTTCCCAAGTGTCACTGGGATTGAAGGGAGACCTGCCACACTAGGAGTTTTAAGGCTTTCATCTTGCCCAGCCGGGGTGCTCAGTGGAGAGAGCACCGTTCCATGGACTGAGAGGTCTGGGTTCTCTCCCTTCCTCTCTCTCCAAGCAAATAAAAAAATACAATGATAATTAAGACTTTTGTCTTTAATGGTGCAGGTAAAACACCTCGCTCCACCCCCGACTTAGAATTTATTTTTAAATTCTTTACTTAAAAATAACAAGGGAAAGCAGGGAAGATTAATCATCTCTTTTCTTGCAATACCTTGTACATTTATGGAAAATGAATGCATGCGGTTTTGCCCCTTGGAATAGGCCTGTTCCTGAGTATCATTAAAGGAAAGCCTTATTTTCAGAACTTGCTAAATATTATAATATCCTTAAATATTTAGAATGTTATTTTATGTCTTTATACAACTAAGTTATAAAGTTGGCCTCTGGTTAAATTGTTAAAATATTGTAAATGCACCATCTTAGGCAGGAAATAAGTTATATCATGAAGGATATTTTATAAAATTCTCGTGGGTTGGTATTGCCATTTGTAAATCGAATGTACTTCTCAGGTTATCCTACGCAACACATTCAAATGGAACCTGTCTCTCTCATTCATGTTTGGAAGTGCCTTTATTACACGTATCAGAAGACAGCCTTGGGGGTCTGAAGTTAGATCTGGAAAAATGTGCCTCCCCTTTTGAGGCATTAGCTCTAAAGGGAGGATAAATTTCACTGACTTCCTTAGAAAATGCATTTCCCAACTCTGTACCATCAAAAGATAAATATTCACCTGATCATACAGTAGACCCCCCTATCTATGGGGGATACACTCCGAGACCCCCAGTGGATGCCTGGAAGTAAAGATAGTACCAAACCCTGTATATTCTATGGTTTTTTTAGTACACACACTCCTATGATACAGTTCAATTTATAAATAAATCACATTAAGAGAGTAACAATAGTAATTAATAATAACATAGAACAATTATAACAATAAGCTGTAATAAATGTCACCTGAATGTGGTCTTTATCAAGTTGAGAACTTTTCACTTAAAGGAAGCACATTGCGGCTTCTCTGAGGCACATCGAACTGCCAGCATCACTACTCTTGAACTTGGCGGCCAGTACTCAGTGACATACGGACGAGTTGAACACAGCACTCCAATACTGGGACACTCGATCTGGTCATCGAGACGGCTACTAAGTGACTGCTGTGTGGATGGCATACTCAGCTGGGAGACGCTGGACAAGGGATGTTTCGCTTCCTGGGCGGGATGAGCAAGAGTTCACCATGCCGCTCAGAACAGCGTGCAATTTCAGCCTTACGCCTGTTCATTGCTGGAGTTCCTCCATCTAGTATTTTCAGGCCATGGTTGACCGTGGGTAACCTGAACTGGAATGTGAAACCATGGATTAGGAGGAAGTACCGTATGTTTAGATTACATTCTCCTCAGCTGTGCAAAATGTCTTCCGCTTGATTGCTTTTGCTTCCCAGTTCTGGGGAGCACCGGCAAAGCCAGGGCCTGGGACTTCACGTCATCGTACATGCTGATGATTCTAAGCCACAGCGATGACAAGAGTCTCTGCTCTTCTGTTTAATCCACTGATTGTCTGGAATACAAACCACAAAAACTGGCTCCGCCTTAGTCTTCCCAAGCATACAGTGAGTGCCACGCCTCTCCTGGGTAAGAACCTCCTTGGAAAGGTTAGCATATGGACACTACTACATGTCAATCTTTCACTAAATCCGGGGACTTAGCCAACTCTCACATAATGAATTGCTGGTGCCTGGCATCTAAGTAGACAAGTAGAGAGTATTTTAGGAATAGGAGAAGACATCTCTTTTATTTTTATGGAGCCCAGGGCAGCAGAGCTCAGAGTGGGTGCAGACATCCCAGCCGGGGGAGTCCTGTGTCCCGGGCCTTCCCCTTCACCCCGGGGGGGGGGGGGGAGGGCCACACCCGCTGAAGCCAAGATGCCAGTGCAGTAAGTCCTCACAGAGAAAGAAAATAGGGGATTCAGTTGGTTGGAAGGGAGTACAGAGACATCTCCTCTAAGTAACTAAAATGCTACATTTAGCATCCAAATATGCTCTCTGAAGCCTGGTGCATCGTAGAAACAAACACTATAGCTTGAAGGTTGGTGTCCCCCTAAAATTCGTATGTTGAGACCTAATCTCCAATGTAACCGTATTTGGAGGTGGGCTTGAAGGAGGTGAGTCTAAGGGTGGAGTCATCATGGGTGGTATTAGTACCTTTAGAAAAGAGAACCCGAGACAGACCCTTTTCATCTTGTGCAGTTGCAGTGAAAGGCAGCTGCCTACGGGCCAGGAAGGTGCTCTCGCCAGAAGCCCGGACATGCTGGCTCCTTGATGTAACACACAGAGCAGGTCTTTGAAGAAAACCCAATCATAAACGAGAAGGAAATTGCCATTAAGTACCCCCTGCCTTGTGGCAGGAGTATGTTGCTCTGGTCTGTTCAGGCTGCTATAACAAAACACTATAAACCGGTGGCTTTTAAACAACAGCGAGGTAGTTCTCATAGCCCCGAAGGCTGGCGATCTGAGGCTCCGGCAAGGTCAGAGCCGGGACACCTGTTTCGGCCGCAGACTGCCACGTTCTGCTTGTTCTGTCTCTCATGGCAGAAGGGCGAGCCTGGTCCCCCCAGAGCCCTGTAAGAGTCCGACCCCTTTCGTGTGTGCTCCACCTCATGATCATTATGTCTCAAAGTCCCTGCCTCCTAATGCCGTCGTGATGGAGATTAGTTTAGTTTTCAACATACGAATCGGGGTAGGGGTGGGGGCACATTCAGTCTAAAACATGTCTCCTGTGGGAAAAGCATCCCATTGCCATTGCACTGATCCTTGTGACTTGCCTCGGCCATAACACGCAGGAAGATGTGATGGGCCCCGTCCAACAAAACACTGCAGGGCCCTCGCACGTGTCTGGCAGCATCCTTGCTCTGTCCTTTCGCCTCAAGGAAGGCACAGCCCGTGTGAGGACCCCCCCTTCGGCCTCCTGGGACACAGAGGCTAGTGAAACAGGAGGGGAACCATTATTAACCTTCAGCCAACATAAGATAAAGAAGAAATAAACTTCTGTTCTCATAAGCCATTGAGATTTGGGAGATCACTTGTTATAAATACAAAGAACAAGATTAAAAAACTGAATGAGGAAGCCAAAAGGAACTTTAGGAACCTCAGAATATTTTGAGATAGTATTGCGTTCCTAATCGAGATTAGACTCTGATATAAATGAATAATCAAAGATTTTTTTAAGAGTGCATGAAATTAAAATTGCATCTGAAGTAAATGGAACGGATGGGCCCATATAATAAAATTGGCATCGTGAAGGCTCGCTAGGTGATCGAGAACAGGGCTTCTCCGTTTTATATGCTTACAGGTCACTTGGGGGTCCTGTTAAAATGCAGATGCTGGTTCAGTAGGTCTCAGATAGGGCCTGAGAAATGGCATGTCTGAGAAATTCCCAGGTGATTCTGGTGCTGTTGGTTGGGGATTCAGAATTTCAGAAACATTGTTCTAGATCCCTGCTACTCAAAGCATGGGCCAGAGACCAGTATCTCCTTACCTAGGAGCTTGTCAGAAGCGCCATGCTGATGCTCAGATGTATTTCGTGTAGCAGGATACGGAAGAGGATCTCTCAAATTGTGCTCCTCGTGAAACAGCAGCATGAGAGTCACCGGGAATCTGGTAGAAGAGCGACTTCTTGGCCCTCATCTCAAACCACAGAGTCAAACCCTGGGGGGGGGGCGCCATCCGTGTGTCTCTAATGAGCTTCCCAGGTGACTCTGACGCATGCCACAGCTTAGCACCACTGACTTAGGAACAAAGATGACTCCCAGACATACAACAAAAAAGAGAGACCCAAAAAAAAAAAAGGAAGAAATTATGAGAAAGAAGGTAAAACAGTAGGTGCTATGCCTGTCAAAAGAAGCCAAAGCAGATGAGAATAGACGCAGTGAAGATGAGAAGGGAGGTGTTTTCAGACCGAAGGACCCACTAGGTTCAGAGCAGGATCACTCTCAGACCGAAGGACCCACTAGATTCAGAGCAGGATCACTTTCAGACCAAAGGACCCACTAGGTTCAGAGCAGGATCACTCTCAGACCAAAGGACCCACTAGATTCAGAGCAGGATCACTCTCAGACCGAAGGACCCACTAGGTTCAGAGCAGGATCACTCTCAGACCAAAGGACCCACTAGATTCAGAGCAGGATCACTTTCAGACCAAAGGACCCACTAGGTTCAGAGCAGGATCACTCTCAGACCAAAGGACCCACTAGGTTCAGAGCAGGATCACTCTCAGACCGAAGGACCCACTAGATTCAGAGCAGGATCACTCTCAGACCAAAGGACCCACTAGATTCAGAGCAGGATCACTTTCAGACCAAAGGACCCACTAGGTTCAGAGCAGGATCACTAAAGACCCAGATCCAGACATAGCCTCTAAATGTGCAAAACATCTTTCTAAAATCATTCATACAGGAAACATTTTTGTTTTCTCAATGAATCCCAAACAGTTCACTTACTGTTTTAATTTACAAACTTTGTCATTGATGTTGGTATTCCTGGTCTCCTGCCCGAGAAGAGTAACATGGAATTAAAATGAGTAGAGAGTAAATCCTCTCTATTTGCCTCCCACATACCCTTCCAATTGCTTTAAAATTCTGTTTTTAGACTGGCCGGTGTGGCTCAGTGGATTGAGCACCAACCCTGCACCAAGTCAGGGCACATGCCCAGGTTGTGGATCCCCAGTGGGGGGCATGCAGGAGACAGCCAGTCAATGTTCTCTCTTATCAATGTTTCTATCTCTCTCTCCTGCTTCCTTCCTCTCTCTCTAAAAATCAATATAGAAAAAAATTTTAAACCTGTTTTAGAAAATTATTTGGTGTTTTCATATTTATTGGAGACCACTGGAACAATACAGGTATGAATCCAGATAAAGTTGTAGCTAACTTTCTTCTGTGGTTAATGAGGCCTTGCACTCAAATTAAATGGTATTTGAGTTTTGTTACCTTTCAAATGCATCAGTCTGATTTTTTAAAAATAAAAGTAATGTTAATTGCCAGTTGCTCCAAAGCAGCCAATCTTGCTGTAATCTCTCTCTCTCTCTCTCATTTTTATCCTCACCTGAGGACATTTTTGCATTTATCTTCAGATAGAGCTGGAAGGAGAGAGGGAGGAAGAGAGAGAGAGAAACATCGATGTGAGAGAGACACACCAAGTGGTTACCACCCACATGCCCCCAACTGGGGCTGGGGACAAACTGCAACCAAGGTACCTGCCGCCCTTAGTGGGAACCAAACCTGGGACTCTAAGGTCCATGGATCGACTCTCTAACAGCTGAGCCAAACCAGCCGGGGCAATCTCACTGTAATCTGTTTAGTGGCTTTGAGTCTAGTAATGTAAATATAAAACTACGTGGTAAAGTTAATATTAAACACATGTATAATGAAAGAAAAATATTACGAGATGCAGACAATAAATTTAGCCTCTGGAGGCTTTTATGTTGACAGGTCAGAGAAATGGAACACGTGTTTTATTGGCAGAGGAAAAGGTTACAAATATATGACAAATGTCTGTGACCTTTTTGCACCTTGACTATCAACTCGCTGTTGAGCACGGCTGAGGAGCCTCCCAGGCTCCGAAGAAGCAGCGGTCAAGGCAGCCACAGGTTTCGCCCTCCCGGAGCTTACATTCTACCGTAGAAAACAGGCAGGAAAGGCAAAAGGATGAAGTCACAGCAGATGGTAATAGGTGCTACAAAGGGATGAATGAGGTGCTAGGGGAGGATGGGGTTGGCTAGAGGTGCATCTTACAAAGATGCTTAGGGACCCGGGTGCAGGTAGAGACGCAAAGAATGACAAGCAGTGGTCCAGGCAGAGTGCAGGAGCAGGACCGCTCTGGCAGAGGGAAGAACACATCTAAAATTCCCGAGAGAGGGCAGAGTTCAGGGGGATGGAGGAAGGCAAGAGGGAGACACAGGACGAGCTTAGGAAGACAGGCAGGCCTGATGCTTATGGTAAGGGGTCATGAAAAGCCATGGAGAATTTTAAGCAGGAAGAGACATTATTTAATTTTTATTTTTATTATATCACCTGCATACCCATTTAAATGGCTATTTTTAAAAATACAAAAAAATAACATGTGTTGGCAAGAAAGTAGAGAAATTGGAACCCTTGTGCATTGCTGGCGAAGCTCTGTGGAAAACAATGTCAGTTTCTTTTAAAAAATAATAAAAAACAGAATTGTCATATGACCCTACAATTCTACTTCTGGGTTAATATCCAAAAGAACTGAAAGCAGAGATTCAAACAGCCACATGTACACCGATGTTCCCAGCAGCACTGTTCACAATAACCAGAAGGGGGCGACAACCCAAGGTCCACTAACACATGAATGAACACAATACGGTACATACATACAATAGAATATTATTCTCCCGTAAAAAGGAAGGAAATTATACATGCGACAATGTCAATAAACCCTGAAGAATGAAATAAGACAGACACAAAAGGATCCTTGCCGTGGGAGTCCTCTACATTAGGAGCTGGAGTGGTGGTAACCAGGAGCTAGAGGCTGAGAGGAATGGGTAGAGTTTGTTTGGGAGGATTAAAAAGTTCTGAAGACAGATGGTAGTGATGATTGTAAATTGCACACTTGAAATAATTTAAATGCTAAATTTTGTGTTATGTATATTTACCACAATTTTTTTAAATGCTAGAGACCTTTACGAGTACATATCGTCTGGCTGTCGTGTGAATGAGGGGTTCGAGACGACATGGTAAAGTGGAAGGACCAGCAGCAGACGAGGGGAAAGAAAAGGGCAGCTTGACCTTGAGAAGGTGGCCTCCCTTCCCATGTGAGGCCACCTGAATAACTGCTTCTGCAGTAATAATATGAAACAAGGGTCTTCCGCTCCCACCACCATAAGGAGTGGGGCCAGAATCCTTACATTCCTATTCCACTGGGTTCCGCTTCAAGTCAATTTCATTTTTTAAAAGACACCCTAACACTCCTCAGTGCCGTTTGCGTGAGTGCGTGGCGCGTGCACAGAGCACTTTGCAGAGGAGCGGCCTGGCACCACCCTCTCAACGTGGGAAACTCCTCAGGGAAGTCCCCGTGGGCTGTGAACTCAGATTTCCAGTCATTTTTTTATCGAATGTATAGGGGTGACATTGGTTCACAAAACCATACAGGTTTCAAATGTACAATTCAACAAAACATCGTCAACACACTGCATCATGTGCCCATCGCCCCAAGCAAAGTCTCGTCCGGTCCCCATTTCCCCGGCTTTGCCCACCGCCTCCCCCCCCCCTCTCCTGGCTGTCACCTCACTGCTGTCCGAGTCCATGCGTTTTAATCCTCTTTCCTCGGGACCCCATGCCCCCTCCCCTCTGACAGCTGTCAGTCTGTTCCATACATCCACACCTCAGTTTCTATTTTGTTCACAATGATTCTTTAAAAGCACAAAGAAATTGGATAAAAATACAGGCCCTATCAATTCTAAACTCTTGTATGATAGTGGACTATTCCTAAAGATTTGGTTGACTCTTTTTATTTCTATATAATATACTAATATTGACTGGTCTCCGTGAATTTTATCCAATGGATGTTTCATAGTCTAGGTGGATAGACTCTTACTCAACCTACATAACATATACATACAGGGGAAAAACGGATCACCTCCGTTTTAAATATTATTTGTGCGAAAGTTCCTTTCTTTGTCTTGGACGTTTGGAAAGATGCTGATTTCTTTCCAGTATTTTTTTTTTTTTTTCAATTTCAGGTTAAATTCCTTCCATTTCTGCAGGAGGAACTATTTCTAGATGTCTTGTAAAGACATGAAATCAGATGTGTGTTCCAAAGTGGCATGTGACATATTTCGCCGTAAAACGGATAGCAGGGCTTTCTGCAAGAGTGTGTTTGGCAGACTGAAACCTAAGTGTGAAATGACTTTTTTTCCCTCAGACCTAAGTGTAATCTCTGACTATCCTCTTTCTATCTTTCTATGTTCATGACCGGTGTAGGAATGATTTCTTCCTTGTAAATGAAGGCTTGGTTTATGGAATATTTTTAGTCTTGACTTTGGCTTTTCTCTCCTCCCTTTACAACTTGTGAAACCCAGTAAGTGTAGTACTTGGTGAAAAAAATTCAAAATGTGTTATTGAATTCTGTTCTGTTCTGAAAGAAACATTATAAAACAATTCCCACTGGCACATGAACAAATAGCTTCCATTTGTGAAACAATGCCTTCTGGTTTTTAACTCTCTGACCTCCGGGAAGCTTTTATCCAGGAAACAAATCGTAAATGCTGCACTCTGTCTGTTCCGATGGAATTGCTACTTCCTAACGAATTAATATTCAGAAATGTTTTCCTCTCGCTCAGCAGCCAACGTGCTGCCAACTGTTCACAGAACAGCGAAGAAAAGGAGAAGACCGAGAGGAAAGGGCTCCGCAAACCCTCCGTGGACCGCCGGGGGCCTTGGAGCGCGCACCGGGAGAACGCTGCTGCTAATTGGAAGCATGCACACACTTAATGCTTTTCCCAGCTGGGAAACTGCAGCTTTTCAAATGTGAGCAGGAAAATGAGCTGGAGGACTTTTCAGCGGAGGTGTTTTAAAAAACTGAGATTTTCACACGGCTACCCCTCCTGCTCAGCACATCATTTACTAGTTAGAACAATGGTTTCTATAAGCTCTGAAATGAAACAAATTAAGAGTAAATGTTGACGTGAAGCTCACGTATTTGTTTTCAAGGGAAAATCAGTTCATTTCACTATAATTTTCTGCAACATGAGAACCAGGAGTGGAATTTCATTTTTCTTCTATTTATGTGGGTTTCCAAACGAGACCATATCACAGCTTTCAACTCCCCGGACCTGACCCAGTAACTACCCTGCAGCCTCGCTCTGAGTAACAGCAGCCCCTCTTCAAAGCGCTCATCATCAAGTAATATGTTCTCCAGAAGTCAAAAGCAAGAGGTATATTAGTCTTAAATATACATATTTGCAAAGTGCTTTAAAAACTGCTTTGGGGATTTTATACTAAATATTTGTGAAGAGAATAGATAATTTTATGTTAATATTTAAAACCACTAAATTGCAATTTTAATTTCTGTACAGCGTAACGTGAAAATCCTGGCCAAGTGCACAGTTCACTCCAGGAGACATGCAGGGAGGCTGCTGAAGGCGTCACATTGGAGAAAAGCATTTTGCATTTTGGCTTTGGTGTCACATTTAATAAGTAAAGCACAAAATAATAGCCATACAAATGCCCAGAAATGTCTTTTATAGATTTTCCAATGAGAAAAAAACATAAGAGTTGCTATTTGGTCCTTATTAAAGCCGTATGAATGTATGAATGGTGTACTCCAGTGTGTCTCAAACTTTCACGTGTGCCTGAAATCCTAGAGATCAAATACGATACGAATGGATTTGGTTCAGCATGAAGCCTGAAAATCTGCATTTCTAACAAGCTTCCAGGGCCAGCTGGGCACCGCATCTTACTAAATGCTCTGCTTTACGCACCGTCTACACCAAGCACATGTTTGACATAGAAGAAAGTCACTGTTAAGTGAAGGAAGACGTCTAACCAGTATATATTGTGTGATACCATCTGAGTGAGGAAAGGTATTTCTTTGTACCAAGAAGAGGGGGAAAAACTGCTGTTTAATAAGTCATGGGGATGCAATGCACTGCGTGGTGACTGTGGTTAATAATACTGTATTGTACATCGGAAAGCGGCTAAAAGGGTAGATCTGACAAGTTTTCATCACAAGAAAGAAATGTTTAACTGTGGATGGTGAAGGATGTTAACTACACAGGTGATTATTTCTCAATATATGCAAATATTGAATCATTATGTTGTACCTCTGAAACTAATATAATATTATGTGCCAATTATATTTCAATTTTTAAAACATTAATCTGCTATTCAAAACCATAACAGGCCGGGACTATTTCTGCTCAGGGGAGTGGCATGATTCCTCTACGGTGTGAAATACCCGTTGTTTGGAAAGATGTCTGAATAGGCTTCAGTTTGGAAACTGAGACCCTTTACAAAAGGGAAAACACTGAATTTCTCCCTCTAGAGAAAGTCACAGATCTCGGTCGTTAGAGGGCTGAGGGAGGAGAGGCATGGGTTGAGAGAGGACCCAGCCCAGCCTGCGGCAGGCGGCTTATGCCCTTGGACAGCGAGGCATCTTCAGCTACAGGATTTTTGTCAATGGAGCATGTAACAGTTTCTAGCCCCCACACTCCCAGAAAGGAGAATCATGGAATCAAGGATAAGGAGCTGTGTCTTCTCTAGGCCTACAGACTAGACACCAGGGAGATAACACAGCGTGAAAGCAGGAGATTGAAGCAAGATGTGACCAGAACTGTTTGCCCCACCCGAGGCTCCATAGAGATGTTGAGAAGCATAAGAAGTTTTCCCATGTAAAGAAGTAGTCCTGGTGCGAATTATACGTAAAACTTACAGGATGGAATGACTCCCAACAATTATGCAACTTAGGGCTACTAAGCAACTGATAATCTATGCTTTGTAGACAGAGAAAAGGTCTGAGAAAATATACAACAAAACGTTAGCTATATTTGAGTGACAGAATTGTAGATGACTGTGTTTATGCTTGCCTATAATTTTTAACTTAAAAAATAAAATGCATTACTTCAGAATTGATAAAAATAATTTTTTAATTATACTTACACACACACACACACACACACACACACACACTTATGCCACATTCCAGTAGAAGTGACACGGAAGCTGAGACCTAAGGAATGGACAGGTGGTGGCCGCGTTGGGAATGGAGGGAGGGAGAGGCTTTTCAGGTCCAAGGCCTTCGAAGGGAAGAACTCGCTGCTCTGAGAGCTGGAGAAGGTGTGGTCGGAGAGGTGAGAAGAAGCGGGACGACCCAGCCTAAGACTGGACCAGTAGTCATGAGAGAGCACACTGAGCCTTAGCGGCCAAAGAAAACAGCATGGTTTTATCCTGCATGTCACCGGAAAGATTTGAACAGGCACTGATGTGATTTGATTTATATTTTAAATACATCAGGGTATGGGAATGGGTGAGGGAGAGGGAGGTGGCAAATGTGGAGTCAGGAGTCAGTTATGGACCCTTTGCAGCTTCCAGGCAGAGAGGAGAGTGGCTTTGAGCAAGTGATGAAGTGAGAATTGACAGGTCTTAGAGACAGATGGGCTGAGGAACAGGAAGTTACAAAAATGGAACTCTTCAAACCCCAAACAAAAACAGAACCACCTATCTCCAGGGTTTAGAGCTTGAGCAATGAAGTTCCATTTTCTGGGATGAAGACTAAGAAAATATGGGTTTTGGAAAGAAAGCAAAAGTCTCGTTTTAGAAATGTTAAGTCTGAAGTGCTTGTAAAATATCCCTGGAAAGATGACTAATAGAAGACTTCATAAATTAGAATTCCTGGCTCATCTGGGAGTCACTGGTATTCAGGTAGAGAGAACATGTAATTTATCATCCAAACTGGGACACGCGTCAGAGTGCGGGGTGCTGTGAAGACTTTGCTAAGACAGTGGGTAACAGAGGGCCACCAAGTGTGTATATAGTGAGAAGAGTGAGTATAGGGTGAGAACAGAAAGAGACCTACAAGTGACCTCTGATGAATTCGGATAGATATCTTTAAGCAGAAAGTGGAGTAGGAGGGACCAAAATGCAGACAGAGAAGGGGAACCCAGGAGGACGCGACAACACAGAAGCCAAAAGAAAAAAGTATTCTGAAAAGGAGGGAACGCGCAACTAAGTAAAACATGGTTAACAACAGCTCTAATAAGATGATGGGGAAATGTCCATTGGGTTTGGCAGCATGGAAACCATTGATAATATGAGTAAAAGTAGTTTGGGTGGAGAAGTGAAAATAGAAGCCAGAAGAGACTGAGCTGAAGAGGGAGTAGACATTGAAGAAGTAGAGACAATGCGCATACCACTCTTAGAAGAGTCTTGTCTGGAAAGGAGAACATCGAGATCTAACAGCAGTTGCAGGGGAATGTGGAGTAAGGGTAGGGACAGGTGAATTTATCTTCAGAGACACTAGAGCATGTTTGATGATGAAAATGATGCAGGAGAAGCTTTCTTCTAAAAGAATAAATCTACTAGAATGTTTATAGTAATATTGTTCATAGTAGCAAAACCTGGAAATAGCCCAAATATCCATTACTAGGAGATACGATGAATGCATTCTATGATACAGTCACACAATAGAACACTACAGCAATAAAAATGAATGAACTACAGTAACATACTACAATATGGATGGATCTTGGCAATATAAGTGAACAAAAGTAAATCCTAATTAATTATATGTATTGTAACATTCTTCATAAAATTAAAAATATGTTTAGGATTCTAAATAGATGCAACAAAACTATGTTAACACAGTTAACATAAAGAAAAAATAATGAACATGGAATTGTGAATGATACTCATCTCAGGTCAAGGAGACAGGATGATGGGAAGATGGAGTGGACATGGTGTTAGGATAAAGATAATTGCAACTTCCTAACTTCTGTCTCAAAGTGATGTTTTTACGGATGTTTACTACATTGTAAAAAAAAACAAAAAACTAAATACTAAAAGAAGCCATGAATAGATCTACGTCGGGAGTATGTTATGAATCATATTCATGATTAATCCAGGTCTGTGTACCTGAGGTCCAATGGCCAGGATTGGGGTATAGAGAAAAATTCAGTTGACCAGTCCTACAATGATCTTAAGATAGTCAAAGAATACTTCTATTGATTACACAGCTATCTCCAACATCACACTTGAGGCTGAAGAGAGTAGACCGCTACAAAGACTGAAGCAAAAGCTAGAGAAAATGCCTTCTGTCTTTACAAATAAGGCAGCTCACAGCATTTTCTATAGACAGCAGAGAGATACTGTGTCACCTTGAATTCTGATATTTCCTCTTACCTCCTTTTCTGGGCATCAGAGAATATTCCGTCCACCAATGTATGTATATTGTTTGGGAGCTATTTTGTTTTCCATATCTACTGTTCCTGCTTCAATTAACATAGCCACTTAATTGTTTCATGTATGGTGAAATGTTCTTCCTAAAGTAATTTTATTAGTGAAATATCTATTGCTGTGTGACACTATACCTATTGTCATTTTAACCCACTCATGTGATTCATCATCATTTCATTAATAGCCCCAAACCACCAAAGTCTACTTAGCAATATGCTTGAAGCTACATTTTCCCCAATTGAATACTATACTTTCATTTCTCTCTATGTGAGCTACTTTATTAGATTTCCTTTTACTGATTTCAGCCCATGTCTTTCATTTATCAAGATCAAATTGCATTTTAAGAACATCTAAACTATTTATAGTTCTTCCCAAATTTGTATCATCTGCAGACTCATTCCATTTTGAGTACTTCGCACTTGCACTTCCCAAGACTTCAGAAACATATGGGGGGGGAATTGAAACAGACACTCAACAGTGAGCAAGTGAGAACTTTGCTAAAGACGAAGCAAATAGGGTAGGACAGCTTTGAACAACCCATTTCTCACTGCTTGCTTAGCAGCTGCCTCACACACTTGTAAGAAAATTTACAGTAGCTTGGCTTTTGTTCTGTCTTGCAACTATCCCAAAACAATCTTCAGGCTGGAGGTGGGGGGTTGGTAACCACTGATTCCTAGGGGTTACATTAACCAAATATTTTCCCTGGAAACAGACTTGGCCCCATTCTCTCCCCTGGAAATGCTTCCAAGCACAATACAGGGTTATATAAGGCACTGTTTCAATCCCATCCACAGCACTGCTGCTCTTCAGACTGTTCCATCAGACTACACAGTCTGAACAAGACAAGACAGATGTCAACCAGATTTCCAACTCTTCTTCAACACTGCGGTTAATTCATTGATCATTCGTGTATTAATCTCTTCATTTATTTAAATGATTATAGAGTCTCGTATGCATTTAGTCAATTATGGGATAAGGTCTAGACGATCCAAGTTAGCTGGTTAAACTGTGAAGATCTGATTGTTCTCCACCTTCCACATTTTATTGTTGCCTTCCTCCCTTTGAACAGAGAGGCAAATCTTGCAATCCAAGACTTGTGATTTGCAAGATCCAGTGTTTTGAAACTTAAAGGCCGAGACAAAGGAAATTAGTCCGAGTTCCTGCCATAACAGAAGTTTGGAAGGAGACTAGAGCAAAGCCAGACCTCACGGCCCCCACACTGTGAGCAGGATTTCAGTGAGGAGAAAAGAAAAGCTTAGATGTTGTGTCCTTCCCCACGCTGGCTGAGTCCTCTACTGCTAATTACCTACAGGATTCTAGGTGGTCCCTTTACCTGTGTCTACCTCGCTATTTCATTTGTCAGAATGCGGCAACTGTGTGGTTACTGCTGGTTGTAAAATTCCATTACAAAGTTAAGTACAAAACCAGCAGATATTGACACCCTTCAACTTTCTCTTTAGAAGCAACATAAACACTCATTCAAACAATATTTGAGCAGCTACTTTGTGCTAAAGCTATATATACACGTACTATACTCGGTACTGGAAACAAAGGAAGGGAAAGCGGACAAAACTGATACTTAAATGATGCCTAAGACCACCTTGTAACTATGAGACAACATGCCTAAGGATGAAACATTTGTCATACTGGAGATGGCAGAAGGGACAAATCAAAGAAGCTCAGGCCACATGGCTACCACTGAGTAGATGAAATAGTTCTTCTGAGCTTCCTACCGCCAGGTTTCTGGATAGGGGGGATAATTAAATGTTCCATTGTCTAAGCCACTCTTGGTGGGTTTTCTGTGTGTGTGGCAGATGACATCTAAGTGATATATACTCTCTTCTCACTGTTGGCTACCCCAAGACCTTTCCTCACCCTTGGCTTACCATTACCCAATGGTACTCAGAGAAAGTATGATTATGCCCCTAACATTTTCTTATGACTGCAGGAGCACTGAGCCCTTGTCACTTCCCTCCGCCCATCTGTCTCTGCGGCCTCTGGCCACCCGTCCGAGTGCCGAGTGCCAGCAAGGCCGAGTTCCTCCTTTTGTTTCTCCCATCCAGCTCTCTGGTCTGATGGAAGATTTTTCTTTCATCAGTTCTTTAACCATCTGATTTTAAAAATATATCGATTTTTTTTCTTCATAATGCTTTAAGC
This sequence comes from Molossus molossus, assembly GCF_014108415.1. Taxonomy (NCBI): domain Eukaryota; kingdom Metazoa; phylum Chordata; class Mammalia; order Chiroptera; family Molossidae; genus Molossus; species Molossus molossus. The sequence goes on from NW_023425346.1 coordinate 55,350,707, forward strand.
AACAAATAGAAGATAATATAATCAATATAAAAACATTCATTTCACTTCACACACAATTATTTTGTTAGTAAGTCGATTAAGTTATAGTCTTGGGCAGGCTTTAATTCTAGTATTATCAATACTAATATTATTAAAACATAAAACAGTCAAAATATCATCTGACAAGTTTATAATCTTGTCTTCAGTGCTGAGTATATAGTGATGAGACTTGGAAGTAGACTTTGACCGTGATTATTGCTGAGATTCCTTTGTCTCATCTTGTTCTCTTCCAGTCCACACCGTATTCAGAATTATCTTTCTAAAATGCATATCTGATTATTACCTATATGGATTTATAACCATAAACTCAAATAGAAAGAAAACATCAGGTTTATTTAAATCAGCTTAAATTTTATTCTGTGCCCATAGTCACATTGTGAAGAAATTCAACGTTGTTCATGAATATGACTCCTCCTTCCTTTGTTTCACACAAAGGCCCTGCAGTTTGAAGTTTCTTTGGTCTTCAGCCAACAAGGCTCACTGCTGAAATGCCCAGTGTCTGAGCTTCCTGTTCCTCTGCCCTGGGACCAGGCTGGGAGCCCCTGTGCTTACCAGCCTCACCTGGAACATCTCTCATCCACTCATCACTGCAGGCCCACATGTCAACTCTCAGCAGGAATAGGAATACAGGTATGATCCTGCTACTCCCAGAACCCTCTGGCTACAGGACTTTCCCAGTCCTGGAGAAATTAGTCTCTTCCTTAATCCCCTCACAGGCTCCCTCGCCCCTCTCTCCACTCAAATAGAGGCATCATTTCTTCTGTGAGCTTAGCTTCTACAAAATCTAAAAATACCTCTCATAATCAAGCAAATTCTCCCCTGCCCATCTTCCATCCCACCGAAAGTCCCGAGGCAAGAAGATACAAAGGACCTGAATGCCAGAACTGAATGAAGAAAGGAGAAAATAAAGGAAGAGGAAAAAATATTTTAAACGCTTATCTTGTCACCTGATTATATCGCAGCCCTGTTCAAAATCCTTCTGTAATTTTTCTCTGCTCTTTAAAAAAGGCCCAGTTCCTTAATATGGCCTATACGTCCTCCCTCCCCCAAACTGGACGGAGACGCAAAAGATTCTGAACTTATCCCACCTCCCTAGCCAAATGGTAAAGATGGATCAAAGGCCTTGTAAGATCTCCCCCCACCCCCACAAATTTTCATGGAATTTTAAGATGCCAAAGGACAAACTACCCCACATTCTAAGATTATTGGCCCAGAGAACTGCCCGTGGTTAGGGCCTTCTGGCTTCCCTCAGGGCTCCCAGAAATTGTCGTTTCTGTCCATGGCCCTAAAACCACTATCACTCCAACCAAATAATATGAAAACTGAGGAAAGAGAAAGTTTGCATTTGGGAAGAATGTAAGTGTCTGCGAAAAGACTTTCCCTTCCCTAAGCTAACTCTGAAGGAAGTAAAGGGAGTTATCCCCAAAGCCAAGGGAGGCCCAAGGGAATAGCTCTCAAAGAGGGGGGGTGCCTTCACCCACGAGTCAAGTACTAATAACAATCTCCTCTCTTGTCTGAAAGCCATGTAGTCACTGACCACTGATGCTGTGGAAATTGCACCTTGTGGGGGAAAAGAATCCTCTAGTTTCCTAGGGGTAAGTGGACCAGAAGGAAGGTGGCGGGGTTTAAGCATCTTGCTGTTATTCAACGAAGATGTCTCACTGCCGCTTAAGTAAAACACAACAGCAAGAGATCATGAAGTATACCACATTGGGGGAGGGGGGAGGGGGGAAGAAGAGGTCAGAGCCCAGGAACCACATGCAGACACACCTCTGCACACTGCTTGCCCCACAGACACATCCAGTTAGCAGTCAGTATGAGGCAGAAGGGCCAACTAGCCATCAAGCAAGAAAATCTCAGCCTCTGCCAATCATCTTCCCTCCCCCAACCCAGAGGTCCCAACCACCTCCTCCTCAGCTTCCATAAATTTGTTAGAGTGGCTCGTAGAACTCAGAGAAACATTTCATTTACTAGATCGCCAATTTATTGAAAAAGGAAATAACTCAAGAATAGCCAGATAGAAGAGATGCAGGGCAAGGGGTGTGGGAAGGGGCACAGAGCTTCCACGCTGTCTGAACATACCACTCTTCCCAAATCTGCACAGGTTCCCCAACCTGCAAGCTCTCCTTTTGGGTTTGTAGTAGAGGCTCCACTACAGAGGCCTGGTGGATTAAATCATTGGCCACTGGCAGCTGATTTGATGTTCAGCCTCTCCCCCATCCAGAAGTGGCAACCAGATCCCATCTTCCGTTCTTATTAACAAACTCGGTTGTGGTTGAAGTAATTTGTTATGAATCTCAAGACACCTTATTACTCTTATAATTTAAATAATTCAAAGTGTTTTAAGAGATCTGTGCCAGAAATAGGGATAAAGATAAAATATATACATATTTTTATTATAAATCACAATATCATAACCCCTTATCTTAAGATCAACTAATTAGCGGTCTTTTTGTTGTTATTGTTGTTGTTAATCCTCACTCGAGGATATTTTTTATTTTTTTTAGAGTGGAAGGGAGGGAGGGATATATAGAGAGAAACATCGATGTGAAAGAGACATACTGATTGGTTGCCTCCACATGACCCTGACCAGGGCCAGAGATGGAACCTGCAAACCAGGCTCTTGTCCTTGACCAGAAATCAAACCCACGACCCTCCAGTCCCCAGACCGGCATTCTAACTGCTGAGCCAAACCAGCCAGGGCTGATTAGCAATCTTAATTCCATCCCCCACCTAAATTCTCCTTTGACTTGAAATGTAACCTGTACTGGAGATGGGGATGTGATCATCTTTAAGAGGTCGTAATCCTGCCACAAAAAGTGTTTGTAGAAACAGAACCAAGAGGTGTGTGTGTATATATGAAAAGATTTATTTTAAGAAATTGGCTCGTGTGACTGTGGAGGTTTGACAAATCCAAAATCTGGTAACAGAGTCTAGAAGGCCAGAGACTCAAGAAAGTGTAGTTCATGTCCAAAGGCAGTCCACAGTAGAACCAGAAAGAGCCAGCTGCAGATGAAGTCCAAAAACGGACCGCTAGGGAATTCTCTCTTACTTGGGGGAGGTCAATCTTTTGCTCTATTCAGGCCTTCAGCTGATTAGATGAGGCCCACCCATATTATGGAGGGCAATATGTTTATTTGAAGTCCACTGCTTTAAATGTAAATATCATATAAAAGCACCCTCACAGAAATATCTAGAATAACGTTTGATCACATATCTGGACACCACGGGCCCAGCCAAGTTGACCATAAAGTTAACCATCACTTGACTCCACCCAAGAGCAGACGTGCCTCAATAGTCTCTTTCTGCTGTGTCTGGCTGTTCCCATCAAACTCGCCCTTTCTGGTACCCTACAAAGCAGGCACTCTTGCTGCCAGGGTTTCATCCAGACCATTTCTAACTCTAACTCACCCTTTAAAACTTTCTTAAGGGCTCCTTTTCCTGTGCACGCCCACAATCACAGCTAACATTTAGTGAGCGTATATTATGTGCCAGGCAGTGTTCTGTTTTACATGTATTAGCTATCACCCCAATTAACCATGAGGCCACTGACTCTATTATTTTCTTCATTTGGGAGAGGAGAAAACGGAGATACATGGAAATTAAGTAATTTCTCAAAGTCATATGATCAAGCAGTAGCCACAGCTGGACAAATGGCAACGCTGGGATCCAAACACAATGGCCTCCATAACCCTGCTCTTAACACCGAGGGTGGAGCTCCAAGCAGAGAAGTCAGCTGTGAGCACATCCACACTGCCCACATTCCACCCTGCCTAATGTGGGGCTGCTACAAAGTCTGCCCAGAGCAGGGGTATCCCTAGGACCATCCAAGTATGCCACAACTTTTAAAAAATGTAAATCCCTTTGGAAGAGCCGCAGCCTCTGATTCAGCCACAATCCCCGTCTCTCCTTGACTGTTTACTTCCCTCTTCTCCCGGCATTTCTGTTCCCTGCCCACCTTATGAAAACAGTGGACCTTGCAACCTCAGCTTCAATTTTTATAGAGGTCACAACTGCCTTTATCTTGTGCATAATTGTCTCCCTCCCAATTCTTAAGCAAGTGATCGTCATCAAAACAGAATCCAATTAGAAGTGACAAGGAGCACCCTGACCAGTTTGGCTTGGTGATTAGAGTGTCAGCCCTCCGACCAAAGGGTCTCAGATTTGACTCCTAGTCAAGGAAATGTACATGGGTTGCAAGTTCATTTTCTGGCCCCAGTGGCGGTCATGCAGGAGGCAACCAATCCATGTCTCTTTCACAGTGATGTTTCTTTCTCTCTCCTCTCCCTCCCTCCCTCCGTTTCACTCTATCTAAAAATCAATGAAAAAGTATCTCAGGTGAGGATTTAAAAAAAGAAGAAGAAGTGATAAGGAGCAAAGGGAGGCCCAGAGAGATTAGAGTTGCCAGAATGACTACGGCGGAGGGAGAGGGCGCAAGCCTGACTCTGCAAAGCGCTCGTGTTGCTCTCTACCTGATGTATAGGTGGCCTTCATTCCACACCTCGCGTGTTTATTGAGTCCATCAGTTCTTTCAAATAAAGTCATAATGTATGAGCAAAAAAGAGAGATTGGCTTAGCAGAATAACAGCTTTTGACATAATAAATTAAATTTTACAAACTACATCACTGTGATGTGTGGCATTTGTGGGTAGAACTCCGCCTGGTTCTGCTCCCTGGGAAGTTGTTCTTACGGAAGGCTTCTTGGATAACTTAAAATCCTGAGCTGTCTCCATCATGAATGGAGTTTTGCAGAATAAGGCTAACGAGGCCTATACCCACACGACTTCAAAGGTTAGAAGTCTACACAGACTCCCTCCTGTGCAGACTTTCCCTGGAGAATACCACAGAAACGGATACAAAATAAATCAAGCTGCAGACCAGATCCCTGCCACTTTGCCAGCGCCGGTTAAGCTTTCTTAGAAAAGACAGTGTGACAATCCTACTCAACTCTTAAACAACCTCTGATTTACAAATATTGTTATTCTGATCTAATAGGCCATACACAGAGGCAGGATGCAAACGGAAAAATGGTAAAGTTTACGGGGACTCGACACATTTTTCAGTAAATCACACAAGAGTTTGTAGCAAAATAATGGACCATAAAGTCAACAAAATGAACATGACACACATAAAATTCTGTGCACAGACAAGGGCCCATTGTTTTTCCTCAAAATCATTTGAAATAGTATATGCAACAGATTTACATTCCTTTAATTACACAATCTGGCATATTATTAAAAATAGCACAAAATATCTTGCAAAATTAGGCCTCCCACAAAATGTTCTACTTCATTTTGCAGAAATAAAATTAAACAGTAATTTTAATTTTCTTTTAAATGGCTGCTTCCTTCATTGACAGAGACCCCCAAATTCATATGCCCCTTCCTTCTTGGCACCGAAACTCCAATTTTACTTGGTTCCGGATGCACCCAGCTGAAAGGCTGCAGTTGCAGCCTTCCCTGCATCTAGGTATGGCCAGGTGCCTCAGTGGTCAGTGCCATGTGACTAGAACTCCTGTGTGAGACTTTCTAGGAAGGTTGTTTAAAGGGGACTGACCCAGCTGGAAGCAGGAAATTTTTGTCCTTTCTCCCTTCTTCCTCCTAGCTGGCTGGACCACAGGCAGGGTGGACTGCGATGCAGCTGGGGTGGTGGGGTATTAAAGTAGTTCACTGAGAGTATGGGACCACCAGTCGACCCACGAGCTGGACCTGGGCAGTTAGGGGCTTCTTCCCCCCACTTCTGTCCTTGGAGTGTACATTCTGCCCACTGTTCCCATTCTAGGAGCCATTTCAAGGACACAGCCTCAAATGTAATGTGTTGTTGAGACCATCCTGATCTGTGGATGTGACTGAACCCTAGGAAGGCTTCTTTATAAACATAAAATTCTGAAGGGTACACATGGAGGTCTACTCATCTTGCAACTGCCCAAGACAACCTTGTATGTAAATCCCCTTGCTTATTAAAACTGCCTCCTTGTCCTCTGTGTATGGGGCCAGTTTTGATTTTCATCCAGGAACTCCCAAGGCTGTGAACCAAAATGGAACATAAAGGAAGGAGACCAGGATATTGATGACCAGGGAGCTGCTATTCCAGCCCTATGCTGCTTAACTCCAGACTTCTTACTTCTGAGAAATAAGTAGACCTTGTTTTGTTTGAACTATCTTTATTTCTCAATAACTATAGCTGTAACATATCCAGATTGGTAGACCCCATTGGACCCCAAACTCCAATATTAAAAATCAAATATTTTTAAAGACATTTTGTTTGTTTGTTTTTGTTTTTGTTTCTCCATTTGAGGCAGTTCATCTCAGTCCCTTTATTTTACTTGCCAAAGTCTCACCACAAACATTAGGCTAACACACTGACAGAGACTAATCTGCTGAGTGGACAGAGTGGTCACCTCATTCCTCCAGTTGCATGAAGTTCTTCCTTGTCCCTACACTGACTTCTGACCGAAACCAGGGATCTAAAAAGCCAGTTTGTGAGCTGAATCTCTATGGCTTCCTCCATTAGCAAATGAATTTGCCTACAAGTCTTCCAAACATAGACTCTGCAATTTACTATATTCCAGTTTGTAAAATTTGGAATTTACCTTGATGCATCACCAATAACAATTTTTAAAACACACAAACCTATGCCTGGCTGGTGTGGCTCAGTGGATTGACCATCATCCCATGGACTGAGAGGTCCCAGTTTGATTCCCAGTCAGATTCCCAGTCCGATTCCCAGACAGGGCACGTGCCCAGGTTTCAGGCTCAATCCCCAGTAGGGGACGTGCAGGAGGCAGCCAATTGATGTTTCTCTCTCACATCGATGTCTCTCTCTCTCTCCCTTCCTTTCACTCTAAAAAAAAAAAAATCAATAAAAACATATTTTTAAAAAACACACACAAAACTCTAAGAGCATACTCAGCTTTTCTACAGTCAATTTGATTAAAAGTCTCCATCCTTTAGGAGAAATCTATCTGAAACTTGAAACTGAGTCAGTTAACAGAAAAAAAAATCCCATACCCTGGTTTGGGCTGATGACCTTCACCAGATGTTGCTTAACTGGTTCTATCCCCAATGTTGCCTATGAGTTATAAGTTAGAGTCCTAATTCAACAACCGAACTAATGTTCATTAAGCTCAGGTTTGATATTTTTGACATGCATACCTCATAAGTGGGGTCATGTATTTCACCCCACATGAAATCAGAAGGCACCTCTTGTCTGGTTTTCTCACTTGTAGTGATGCTGTGATTGATGAGAGAGCTCAGTTCCCCATCAACACTATATCTAATGATTTTACCATCTATTGATGAACATTATCTACATCACTTATTTCATTAGAGCTTGTAAAATGGTGAGTTTTCTTAATTCTATTCTTCACTCTGCATTTATTGGCTTAAATTCTGTGTAGAAAACAATTCCCTCATCCACCAACACCATTTGATTACACTGAAAAATAGTTTATACCAGAAAGCCAAGATGAAAACTTAATTCTTTTCCTTGAATTGTCGGTTTTCAGAGGAATGAGCTGTGCCCTGGCTTCACTTGTTCTTAGTCAACCTCACAGACCCCAAGTACAGCATGTTCCTCATGGCCTCGGCCTCGCACATCAATAGGAGCTCAGCACTGCACTCACTGCTCTTTCAAGACCCGACCCCTGGCTCTGGTCAGCTGTTCTTTGTGCTTGAGGAGCATGCAGACAGAAAACAGAACCGAGGACCCAGGTCAGGGCTAGGCTTCCTCGATGTGGTGAAACAGAAGCCTCCCTGCTTCTCTGTTCAGCACCTGCCTGGTTTCCCCCTGATTCTCAGCTCTTAGAACACTGTTTGATGTACAACACCAGGAACAAACCCTCATGTAAGCTATGGACTTTGAGTGATGATGCTGTGTCAATGGAGGCTCATCAGTTGCAACAGAGATGCCATTCCCATGAGGGATGTTGATAATGGGGGCTGTGTGTGAGGAGGTGGGGAGTATAGGGGATTCTCTATACCTTCTGCTCAATATTGCTGTTAATCTAAGAATGCTCTAAAAATAAAGTCTGTGAAAGAACGAGAGAGAGGAAGGAAGGAAGGACGCGCACCCTCGGCTGCCCAGAGCTGTGTGCATCATGTCCCTCTACCACCGCTCCACTGTGTGATGCCTGATGCCTCCGAATCATCCTTCTCCTCACCTGGGTCCAAATTCCTGATTCCCACCTCTGCTTTCCGTTGTCAGCTTGTTCAAATTAATACTTAGTAGGGTTTGGGAATGGCGTACTGAAGAGATGTGATGGTATCACTTTAAAGCACTCTAACAAGAACTGCAGTTGGTGCTCATCGGTATGAAATGTTTCTCAAGTCCTCTGCTAGTCCACTTGTCACATCACATTGTAATTATGACATGTCAGCGCTTTACTCTCCACTGGACAGTGAGCCTCTCACGCGTCGAGCTTGATCTTATCCATCTCTGTATCCTCTAGCAACGGGTATGGTTCCCAACCCCCAGTAGGTGCTCAAGAAATATTTTTTTTTTTTTTTATCCTCACCCGAGGACATTTTTCGATATTTTGTTCAGATAGAGTGGGAGGGAGGGAGAGAGAGAGAGAGAGAAACATCGATGTGAAAGGGACACATCGAGTGGTCGCCACCCACATGACTCAACCAGGGCCGGGGACAAACTGCAATCGAGGTACGTGCCCTTAGCGGGAACCAAACCCGGGTCTCTGGGGACCGCAGGCCAATGCTCTAACCGCTGAGCCAAACCGGCCCGGGCTCAAGAAATATTTTAAATGAGAAGAACAAATGAAATATTTTCCACTTTAAAAAAGTGCTATGTATTATATGCATACCAATCAATGCCAGAGCTTGGGATGGATAATAAGAAAGGAGCACCTAGTCTCTGATCATGAATACCTCATCCGTCGCAAACTAAGCCTTGGAGAAGGAACGCACTGAAAGGGGATGGTGCCTCAGGCTGTGACACCTGTCTACACAGCGAGCGGTTGAATTATGGCTATTAGAAGAGGATGTTATTTAGTGCCATATTAGCATTTTCTTATAGAACAGTGCCATTTACAGCGGCTAGCATTCTGATTGTTGAACAGTGGGAAAACTCAAAGTAATGATGCACCATTTCCTCAACTTTATTATTCATTACAGATTTATTATTCCTCTAAAGCTCCCAGACTGCATAATCATCTAAGACAACAACCAAAAGATGTGTAAGAAAATTAATCATGCTAAGGCCCAGCATTTAATTTACTTTCACCCTCTAGTGCCTTCAATAATAAATCTTGACCCTGATCCATTTGCATATTCTGAACAGGCAGATAGTTTTGGGAAATTTTTGTTTAACTTAGGAAATACCTAATATTTTTTTGCTAACTCTCTTTTCATGAAAGTAGAGGTTCGTTGTTTCTATTGACTCTCAATGACACTTAGAAATAGAACCATCGCTGCTAAACCAAGTTTCTTGCAATTTTTAGATGTTTCAACCAGCATCAAGCTCGATATTTTGGTTTTAATTGAGGTTGGCTACGGAATTCAAGCAAATCTTTGTTGAGTACAGTAACTTATACAAACCTAGACATTCAATACCATCGAAGCAAGCATGACAGGGACAATATTATCAAAGCAAAGAGATTCTTATTTGTACTCTTAACTCTGAGAGGAGGTTGCTTCTCTGTGTGTATAAATTTATATCCCTAAAAAATAATCTTCAGTGTCACTTGGAGTTGAAAATAAGTGTTTTTGTTTGACTGTGCCCTGATAATACAAATATACAATATTCCATCTATTATTTAATCTCCTGCATCTCAGGCAGATTTATAAAACCAAGCCTCATGAACCTGAACTTTCATGTCTGTGTAACATTTCTCCCCCTTACATTTCCAGTTCAGTAGTGAGTCATCCTCCCCACCCCCCACGGCAGGCAATGGGAATACATCACAGGGGCGCCCGGGCTCCATCTGAGCATCTGGCTAAGACGTACCTCCTTTTTCCACACCAGACCGTTCCTGATCATTTTTCCTTTGTTTAATCAACGTGAAGCAAAAACTGTACATTATTAAGAGATCAGTCAAAAGACTGCTTTTGCCTTTTAATCCCTATCACATCCAATGGCATGTTCGTTTACTTTCTAATGTGGTTATTTGAACATTTAAAGATTACCTATGTGGCTGACATTTGTGGCCTGCACTGTATCTCCATCGGACACACTGCTCCTGATGCCAGTCCATTTGCCCCGCCCTGCCCGCCCCTCAGGAGGGGTTCGCCAACCCTCCAAAGAGTCCTGAGCTGGCGAAAGGCGTCGGCACCCAGTTACAAGGCACACGGAGCAGAGGAGCCGCCACGCCACGCAGCGGAGCCTCTCCGAACAAGCCCGCCTGGGCAGAGCTCCGGGTGAGGAGATGGGAGCAGCTCTGAACTTGTATTGCTTTCCACGGGACAGGAACTCTGGCCCCATGGTGACACAGCCGCTCAGCCCCAGCTGGGACCTGGAGGGGGGCGGCAGCCTTCTTTTTCTTTAGAAACATAAAATGCAAATGAGCATGATCCCCAAGTGAAGAGAGAGGTTTAGGTACGAACTTTGCCAAAGTCGCATGTGTTGCTCCTTGACACGGGTCTTATCTGCACCTCAGAAGGGGACACAGACGTAGGTAAACCTGGCCTGAACAGAACAGACCAGCTCTGCAGTCAGTTAGTAGAATCCATGTCCATTAGAAGCAGAAATGGCCACATGGTGATGCTAGAGAACACGGCCCCCATCAAAGGGGGTTTTCCAAGTGTCCTCTATAAAAGGCTCACTGACTTCTAGGTTGAAGAGGCCACCATTACATCCTCTGTGCACTGGGACCAAGCACCTTGGTAAGGAGAACACCGTGCATCCTTTTTCAGGGGGCTCTTAGAATAGCTAATTGTAGAGATTACCGAAGGAGGAGCTTTTCAAAAACCACAAAAGTTCACTCATTAAGGATCTCTGAGGATGGATTAACGTGAACCAATGGCCAGAGCCTGCATGCTACTCACCCTTCCTTCAAAGAGAAATTGCTAAAAGAATGAAATGAGAGGCCACCTTCTGTGTCTTGATTCCCTGATGAGTTCTTGTTTATAGGCTGTAGGGGAGGAGGAGGGGGGAGCATTGTGCTAAGACCGAAGTGTGGACATATGTTGAGTAGCAAGTATACTGCAGAATGATTCACAGACTGTGCTCGGTAAGCTTGCTGTATATAATATATCCAGACATACCCACTAGTGCACATTATGCTTCTGTCCTTAAAAACCAACGCCTGGGAATGCACTTCATCTCTGAGAGGTGTCAGCTCCTTACCCAAGAGCAGAAAACCCAGCTACAATGTAGAAAGATCATCTGTTGTTTTTACCCATGGGCTGCCCTCGTTCCACTGTGCAAAAGCTCCTCCGACTCATGGGATACGAAAGGGAGTATCCATTACAGAGCCTTCCTTGCTGTTTGGCCACGAGTGAGCAAGTAACCCGAGCCTTGCCAGTTGAGATCTCCCAAACTCTGGTTCGTCCAAGGATCAAAAGGGGTCAAACATGATCAAATTCCCACATAGAGTCAAGGGATATGGACCCTGATCGACTGTTTCTCTTCTCTCTTAGGTGGTGACCTGGGCGAGCCGTGAAGCCCAGAGCTCCTCCACATCCTTCCACTCGCTCCCAGTGAAGCGGCGCCCTAGTCTGTGTGATTGGCCCAGGCTCAGATATGGGTGAGACGTGTCGTAAGTGTAATCCGGTCTCCTGGCCACGATGACGGCTTCCGTCGGTGAATGTGCAGCACTCCTGAGTGATGGCTAGGTAAAAGAGGACCCCTCTCTTGTCCGGGACAACGTGGTGTACTTAGGTGATACCAGAAGCTGCTGCAGCCATTTGACTACGTGGGAGAAGTCAGCACGAGAATGTGGTCAAAACACAAAGCAGGACAGAGCCAAACAAAACACAAAGACTCACAGGTAGAGCCCTAATCAAACTTCACCTGCACCCTCGAAACCTCTGGAACACAACCTTCAGTTTTGTGAACCAGGTAACTACTTTGTTATTTAAACCAGTTTAATTCTGTTTTCTATTACTTGTAACTCAGAGCTCTCAAACGGATTTAGAATTTGGTACTAAGGATCAGGAAACGAACCCCTAAGGTAGGCTTGGCTGAGAGGAAGAGGCCAGCAGAGGGCAGTGTGGAGCCCGGTGTTCCAGTGCCGATGTTGATCATACCGCCTTTCATCACCTTGCTGTGCTGTGATATCCCTCAGAGCAGAGAAATTTTGTCCTGTATCCACGTCTCTATCCAAAGTAGAAGATCAAAAAGCAGTACTTCTGTTTCCAAAAAGAGTAGAGATGGATTTCTGGCTCAGCTTTACTCATTTATGTCACGCTCTGATCTCTACAGGCATTTGAGTTTAAAAACCCTAGAGTACGTACCCTGACACCTGATTTTGGGTGGTGGAGGGGAAGAGTGGTCAGTGAGGGGTAAAGGGCTGAAATATATTATCCCTGAGGTCCTAGGATTCTATAACTTAAAAATACAGAGTATCCTAAGAGCTCTATTGATTTCTCTAGACAGCATTTAGTCATCGTCAATGAAGGCATGCATAAAATTAGGAGGCTATCATGATTATAGGGGCATCATCATATAACAACAATTTTTACATTATTAATATTATTCATGTTTAACTGTTCCAAAAATTCTCATTCTTGAACTTACATGGGCTCTATCAAAATAGCTCATTCCACTTGGTATTCCGAACTTCGCCTTCTTTACTACAATCATTCTGAGCATCACTGTCACAAAGCCACAGAGAGTTGTCAGGATCTTTATAAGAACACTTGCAAATGCAATACCAAGAAAGCGTATTATATAAAACGCACTTCACACCTGCTTGTGACCCCAGAGGTTTGCAAGATGAGAGATGTGAGGCACAGAGAGATGCAGATTCATTTGTTTGTGTTTGACAGCGTGCATTCTAGGAACGGAGCACCGGGGGAAGTAGTTGCGCACTCCCCACAAAGTAATGCTTAAAGAGTGGTGGAATCAGCTCTCCCGCAACAGGCAGAGGCGCAGAAGTTCAGGTGCTGGGCGGGGGCTGCAGGGCCTGCAGACACCCCGCGAGGCGGAATTCCCAACAGCCTGTGTGTTCAGTACTTTTTACCTCCTGGCCAGGTCCAGCCTGAACCAATTTTTTTAAATGATTGCTGTCAGAACTGGGTGTTTATAAAATCTTACCAGCCTAAATGTCTTGTGATTTTATGTGAGAGAGGTGAAGGCCAGGCAAACACAAACCCAGGCAAACTGACATTTTCTCTTTAATTGAAAAGAATGGAGGACGAGGAAAGGTGTGACCATAAAAGGGAGGGAGGGGCCTTTCCCAGCCTGAGCACAGCTGTCTGATGAGACAGGGCCGTCATTGTGAGAGGTTCCACCTTAGACAGATCACTGGCCCTGGCTCTTTCTCCATTTTATCATAAATAAAATAGAGCTGATAATAGTGTCTCATAACACCATGAGGATTACACGGCTAATCATGTTAAAACAATTAGAACAGCATCTGGTGCGTAATAGGTCCTCGATAAATATTTCTGTGTCCCTGGCACCTAGATGCTGATATTTTTCAAGATCACTAGGAATATTAAGATACTTTATGGGTTTCCTTCCATGACTTGTTAATTCTAGGATACTGTTGATCACTTTCTTAGAATAAATTGACTTCTCTGGCTAACTTGGATCTTTGTTGGAAGATGTGTAACATTGATTCCCTAGGTTCTTTCTCAGCAATATTCTCAGTTTCTGAGTCTATCTGGACAATATTTAAATTTTACAGTTCTATGAATTAAGTTAATTACTTTTGCTAATTGGACACATACAGGCGTATAACATAATACAATGGCTAACGGTCACTTTGCCCTTCTGCTTTATAACAAAACTCTCCTTAAGATCAGAAGATGCTTCTTCAGACTGAGGGATTTTCCTGTGCAAACAGGATGTATGTCAGAGCTAAAAATTGGGTTACTGTGCAAATAGGGGAAAAGCATTGAGCACATTACTTATAATCCTATTTTTATTTCCACTGCCTTCCACCCTGCTGCCAGAGCTAAATCAGAAACACAGATGGGACTGTGCTATTCCACTACTTAATAGTCTTCAAATGGCTCCTCACTGCCTAGAAAATGTCCAAACTCCTTAACAAGCGCAAGGTTCTCAACAATCTGGTCCTAATCTGCCCCTGTCAGCTCATTCTTACTCATTCCTCCTTTACATCCATGTTCTGACTTCTGGATACATCATGCACATTCTTGCTTCCATTTCTTCACTTAGATGGGTCCAGTGATAGGAATATCTTTCTTATCTGGCACACTATGTTCCACCAGGTTAAACGAATACACCGTGTTATGCTTCGTGCTCTTGCTGAATTCAAAATTAATCATTTTCATCTCTGACCCTGTGAGACCAAATGTGAGGTCAAAACTGACCCCAATCCTTCCTTTGTGGAGTATACAGTCTAATAGAGAGTCAGAAATTAATAAATTAATTTCAAAAATATCAATTAAACTATGATAAGAAGAAATGGGTACTGTATGATCATTTAGCAACTACGATGATTTTCCCCAAAAGATCTGAAGAGTTGTAGTAAACGACATGGAGAAAAGGAAGAGTATTCTAATGATATCACGTACAAAGGTCCTGTGTACACGAAAGAGCATCACAGGAGAAAGCTGGAAGCCAGGGGGCTAGAACGAAGAGACCACTGAGCAGCCTACCGTGTGTTGACCTTGGAGAAGAACACAGTAGCCTCTCTTCTCAAACCCATACATCATATGCTTTAGTCCTGTTGTTTCTAGAGAAAGATATTCTGAGATTTCAAAAAACTTAAGTATGGAATTAGTCAGATTTTCAATATTCTAGCAATGCTAATTCTTAATGATAAGAAGGTGAACTATTCTCTAAAGACTACTTCCAGCATTCATAAACAAAATTTATTTTATTCTTTTTAGTTCTTTATATACTGATTCTGACAGAGTACTCATGAATTTTAAAAACAGGAGCCTGAACGTGGCCATTGCAACAGCTTGTATTCAAAGGCAGGAGTAATCAATACCGCACTGTTAACACCCCACTGCCTGCTCTCCCTAACCCTAACCCTAACCCTAACCCTAACCCTAACCCTAACCTAACCCTAACCCTAAACCTAACCCTAACCTAACCCTAACCCTAACCTAACCCTAACCCTAACCCTAACCTAACCCTAACCCTAACCTAACCCTAACCCTAACCCTAACTCAACCCTAACCTTAACCCTAACCTAACCCTAACCCTAACCTAACCCTAACCCTAACCCTAACCCTAACCCTAACCTAACCCTACCCCTACCCCTAACCTAACCCTACCCCTACCCCTACCCCTAACCTAACCCTAACCTAACCCTAACCTAACCCTAACCCTAACCTAACCCTAACCCTAACCGCCCCCCACACCCTATACATCCTGTAGAGGGCAAATAAACTAATTATTGAGGAAATCAACATCCCCAAGTTCACTCCGGGTTGCTTTCTTTACAAGACTTCTAGTGTCATCAGTCTTAGAAAACCAGGTGTGTTGTTCTGAAAGGAAATTCATTCAACAGATATTTATTAAGTATTTACCATGGCCTCATCACTATGAAAACTATGATCAGGAATACTACATAGTAGTAATTTATATATTTTTATGAACTTAACTCAGATAACTGAGGTGTCATGAAAAACAAAGTAACCTGGTAAGACTTGCATATCTGTTTTATTCATTCCATCTAAAAATGCGTGTACATCAGATGTTAATTTCCATCTTATGATTGAGGACATTAGCATGCCACAACCACCGATAGTGCCGGTCACAGCAGTGATGGATGGGGCAGCAGGAACTGGAAGATGAGCTCAAGATGAAAGCACTTCATCACTTCTGATAGAATCAGAACAAAACTTTCCATTCTGCTCGTGTAAAGTAGATTACCGAGGAACGCAAAAATGTAACTTGTCTCTCTCAATTCTAAAATTAGAGGGTTTTTTTGTTTTTACTAAAGGTCTTTGCTGGACCTTCTCTCTAACCACTCAGGACAAGAACTCCCAAAGCTTAAGTCATCAGGGCAGCAAGAAGATGGCGTGCTGGTAACCCTGCTTATGCCTATAAAAGGAGCCACACCTGTTTGCTCACAGCAGCCTGTTCTCAACTAGACATGACAACACAATGCCACAGAGTCCCCTACTACATTCAGCTTCATGTTCTCTCTGTTCTCTTCCAATGCAACCTTATTTGACTGTTGCCTGGATACCAAAGGCTCCTAATTGCATTGCAGAGTTCATACTTCTGTCTCCATCTGTCAGGTCTTCAAGTTCTTATAATATCAAACACTCAACATAGAATTTACGATTGTGGGGAAACTGAATGCTCTCTAAACAGAAATAGGAGAGATGGTGACTTGTTTTTTCCCCCCATTAAATCAGTGTTTCACAAACAGTTGTCTTTGTGATTTTGGAGACCACAAACTCCTCGGTATTTTATTTTCAACCAAGGGTCACCCTGCTTCTTGGGTTTGCAAGTGTTTAGATTAACTTTTTGAAAATAGTGCATCTGCAACAGGATGACCTCTTTAAAACCAGATCCTGAAGAAGTTTGAAATTTAGAAGCTATAAAGAGACTAAAAACTGACATTTAAAACCTGCAAAAATATTCCATCTTGCAAAATATAGTTACGTTAATTTTCTTCTGAGACCTGTGTTACTTCTTTGTTCTTATGACTGAATGGGCACCCTGAACTACAAAAATAAATAGTAATCCATTCTCTTTCGAGACAAACCTGAAGCCCCATAAACCCTCCTGCTGGTGTTCTGAATGAGCAGCTAAACAGTCAGGTGGCGGATACACCCTGGATGGAGTGTCTGCAGACATCGCTGCCTTTCTGTTGAGAAGCCAGTTGGAAAAATGTTTCTTTCTCCTTTGGAATTTTGTGTGTACTCTGCCTAAAAGTTGTTCCTGGTGTGTGTGAAGAAACTGTGTTCTTGTTTGAGCAGAAACTCTTAGACAAGACGAAGAGCTTAAACCAAGAAACCTGGGGAGAGGATTTATGTAGACTTCAAGTCAAATTGGAAAAAAAGACCCCAAAGAAACTGGAAAGCAGTTAATAATGTTCAAGCTGGAATGGTGGGTTAAAAGTTCTCCTTGTGCTATGTCGTGTGAGACTATCCAGACCTTGGGGAACACACTGACGTTGGACCATCATGTTCCGAGGCGATTCACGTACTGAGACTGGAGTGTAATGTTGCACCCACAGTCTGCAAGTAGGGTGGGGACTTCTCTTGAAGGACGTGGATATCTCACTGTGGATGCCCTGAAAAGAGGTAATCCCAGGAAGAAGGGAAGAAACACTTGGACTTTAGTGAAGGGGGAAACTGCTAAGCGATTTCTTGCCTCATGGCTCGGTGCAATAAGCCTCCAAGTAATAGACAAATCCTATGACTTTCCAGGTAGTGAGGGCTGAGCCACAGCAGCTATAGGGAATGGTCTGGGGAGCAGCCCTGCCAACACCAAGCAGGAAATCCTGAAAAAGAAGTCGGATCCGTGGATGCTGAGTGTTATCTCTAGTAGCAGTGTATATTCTCCTGTGCTATACCTCACTTTGATGACATTCCAACTTACAGTAAAATCTAGTTTGAAGGTCACAGCTTGATGGACGACTTCCAGATTGGTGGAGTAAGGACCTCTGAAAACCTGCTAATCTATAAAAGCGATGGGAACACTGACAAAAATGGTCAAAATCAACCCGTTCAGAACTCCAGAAATGAACTAAAGGCTTGCAACAATTCAAGGAGTTTTATTCAAGAAAAAAAAAAAAAATAGCTGAATCTCAATAAGAACAGTGAGTTTCATGGCATTTTAACTTGCCCTAATCCTGTCCGTGGTGTCCTTGAAAAACAATAGCCTGGAGCCATGGCAGCTGTGAATGCCAGCAGCCAGCAGCCAGCATCCAGCAGCCAGTGGCGGGAGCTGAACGGGCTCGGAGATCCTCAAAAGATTTGTCTGGCAATTTACTAAAAAGCTTCATTCTCACAACTGGTCTTTATTTGGCTTGACTCAGAGCTCACTCTGTAAGAACAGCTCTATCTTTGAAGTTTTTAATTAAAACAATCAGCACCAATTGTATAATATCACAGCTCCTGGGGCCGCATTACCAGTTGGGGATAACAAGAGGCTGACCACAAAACTTGAAAGGAAAAACTAGGGAATGCGATGTCCACAGGGAACTTTGAAAAACTCCTATATATTCTGGGAACCAAGAAGGCCATGCCCATATTCAGGAGCTCTGCCATGCCTAAGAAGACTTGAGAAGACCCCAATCTCACACGTAAATATCAGAATAGTGGGATCTCTGAGGAGTTACTAAGTGAGAGGAAATATGAGGGAGTCTTCTGGGGCTGGTTTGGATGTTGGATATACAAGTATGTTGGATGTTAAAATATTTAAGATGTATACACTTTATGGTATACATATTATTCCTCAATAGATATTTAAAATAATTTGAAAAGATTTTAAAATATGCTTAGCAACCTGACCCACACTGTGGCCTGGACTCAAAACTAGCTCACTGCTTTGCCCACTGACTTCTCCAAAAGACGCCCTTAAGCACTTTGACACACATCAAAGCTAAATCCTGAGGCAGAGGCTCTCTGGGAGCCTTCATCTACGGATGGCAGTACTGTCCTTTTCTTAGAATACTAGGTTTCCACTTCATAACTCAGTTTCAAAACTAAATACCATGCTATTATTTTATGTATGTGGGATCTATACATAAGTTCTGTGTCCATATAATTTATATTATTCAAAACAGGATGATGCTTGACAGTAAAAAGGAGCACTGTTAATTAATTATTCAGGAACAACAGGCTTAAATCAGGACTGTCTCAGGTTGTTTAAAGCAAGAGCAGAGTGGACTTTTCGAACACCTTTGACAATCCAAATTAAGTCACTGTCAGCCACGACAGCTATGTCAAGTGCTATATCGGGACTGAGGTGGTGGAGTGCAATGGGTATGCCCTTAGGAGGGACCTAGAGTGGCCATAACCACAAGTCTGGACACTCGGATAAGGACTCCATCTGGACACTGACAGGAGTGGGACCCCCACTCCTGGTGGGCTGTAAGAACTCAGAGCTCCGGCCACCCAGCGCTGGAGCTGGGCTGTACCATGGGTCACACTTGGAGCTGGGTCAGACTGTCACTCCACCCAACACATGCCACCTCAGGCACCTGGCTTGAGACTGACACCACCTCTCCAACTGTGGACACTGCCAGTGACCATTGTGTCAAGTTCCCCCTCTCTGTGTGTGACTCTACTGGCTTATTGGGGAGGTCTCCCCTAGTAAACACGGCATTGTGGAAAGACACGAACGTATGTGATGGACTTTCAGGAACGCTCCCTCGCTCATGCATCCAGCTCACCTGTGTTGCCAAGCAGACAGAAGTTTTGTCATTTTTGACTGAAGGTGTTTGCACTAGATCATCCAGGACACCAGCAGGAATAGACGGAGAGGTCATACAGTCAGTCCTAAGCAAGCAAGAAGTGACACATTACAATTCAGTACCTAATGAAGGATGTCTTGGCCAAATGACCCACATTCTATTGCATAAGACACTGAAGAGGAAATTTCATTTATTTGGAAATACTACAATGGGAACATAATGTTGTGTCCTTGTGGAGTGCAACTTTTTCTCCGTAGTTATCTTATTAATTTGTGGATACCTTTCTACTCTTGAAGTATTTATAGAAACTACCAAATTTTAGGCCACCAAGCAATTTGTGAGCTCCTACTGGAAAAACAGAGTGGAAATGGGTCAGTAAACACAAGCTGGGTTTCTCATGTCACCAGTCTGACTTATCATTGGCAGCAGAAACCATTTGTAGAGATCTACACCTGGTATACTCAGAGTTGTCTGCCTGCATGTTCCACTGTGACTACATTTAGAATAACTGTGGCAGTACCTACCAAGTAGTACACTCCACCTTCAACTTGTGCAGTGAGGCCTCCCCACTGTTCCGTCAGCTAAGGCTGCAGGTGCAGGCTGAGTGTCCTCATCCAGAACATATCTGGATTCAGTGTCAGTGATGCTCCATTTGACACCCAAGAGGCTGTGTACAAACAGTTGTCCGCCAAGAATGGCTGCTATTGCCAAAAGTGCACGGCAAGAGAAGAGCATGTGTCAGAATGCTTATAGCGCAAAGGGATGCGTGCATGTATTTTTAAACAACCAACAGAGTTAAAGGCACAGTTATTTAATGAAAGCACTTGTTTCTTTCACATTGGAGTCTCCTGTACTGTGAGAAAATAACCAAGCTTAATGTGTTGCATAAAAGTATAGAATTCAAACCCTCATTTTATAAATGAAGTCCAAAGACTCTGAGAAGCTACCCATGTTCTTTTTAGGTTTACAGCAGAGAGAAGGGGATAGAAATACCCTGGCTTCCCCTTTTTTCCTGCCCTCTAGTCTCCCACCACAGCCCCTCATTGACCAAACTCCCCAGAGGGTGGGGAGGTAGGGGAGAATAGGAAGTATTGTCTACAGTGGTCATCCCATCCTTTGTGTAGACAGCAGAGGCAAGAAGGCTCTGACTGCATGTAGGTCAAGGCCTGGTACAGAGGACCTGTCGATGAAGTTATGTAAGTAAGTAAATATATATATGCACAGAGAAGCTTTTAGAAGTCAATCAACATGAAAGAATGTATGTTAGCTTTTTATTTCCTGAGTTATAATAGTTATAATAGTTTTAAATTTTTTATTAAATTGATTGATTTTCTTCAATGAATATATATTACTCAAGTTATTTTTTTAAATATGTTTTTAGTTTTTATTTATTTATTTTGCTTAGGGAGAGAGAGATAGAAACATCGATATGAGAGAGCAACATTGATCAGCTGCCTTCAGCACACCCTGCACCGAGGATCAAGCCTGCAACCCGGGCATGTGCCCTGACCTCAGGAATCAAACCAGGACCTCTAGTCCATGGGACAATGCTCACTCCACTGCTCCACACTGCCACACTGGCCAGGCTCAACTTATTTTTTAAAGATTACAAATTGTTTTTAAGCCCTGGCCAGTTTGGCTCAGTGGTTAAAGCGTTGGCCTGCGGTCCGGAGAGACCCGGGTTCGGTTCCTGCTAAGGGCATGTACCTCGGTTGCAGTTTGTCCCCGGCCCTGGTTGGTCGTGCGGGTGGCAGCCACTCGATGTGTCCCTTTCATGTCGATGTTTCTCTCTCTCTCTCTCTTCCTCTCTCTCTCTCCCACTCTATCTGTACAAAAAAAAAAAAAAATGGAAAAATGTCCTCGGGTGAGGATAAAAAAAAATTGTTCTTAAGAATATTTGGCCAACAAATCACTGCTGCCTTCATAAAATCTTCCATATTGTCACTCACGCCCACGTTGTCCAGAGAGCATGTAGGTGTAACCCATCATGACAAATAGTCACATTCTTCAGAGTGAAATAGTTGCAAGGACAAGTTATTTATTTATTTATTTATTTGCTACTATTAGCTGCCTTTTGTAATAAAACATAAATACATTATCGTGCTAGCAGTCTCACTCCTTACTCTTAGCAAAGCTCCCACCTCCTCCAGGGGTGAGGAGGGGAGGTAAAGTAGTGATTAAATGGAAGAAAATCTCATTCGGCTGCTGTCGTAATGGTTCCAATATCTTCTCTCTCTCTGTAAGAGTACAGTATAATTGCAGGATCACCACAAGGCTGGCAGTAAGCAATTGACAGAAAGATGCTGATGGACAGGGTTTCCATCAATGTACTTACAGGAAGCAGCTCTAGGAACAAGAAGACACAGAGAGGGAGTTACACAGTAGCACATCCAAGCGTCCAAATCTCCACAAATACCCCATGACACTGGGGGCACAGGGGAGACAGTGGACTCTGAGGGAAGCTCTCTGTCACCATTCTCAGCATTTTTTTCATTTTTTAGAGAAAGGGAGAGACAGAAACATTGATGTGAGAGAGAAACATCCATCGGCCGCCTTCTGCATGTCCCCACTGAGGATTGAGCCTGCAACCCAGGCATGTGTCCTGACCGGGAATCAAACAGGATCGCTCAGTCCATGGGATGGCGCTCAACCCACTGGGCCACACCGCCAGACGTTCTCACAGCTTCTGTAACCATGTGTCCCCGCCTACTATCTGCCTACAGGTGCTGGCTTCCTGCCTGCCTGTCCAGTAATGGCTCGCAACCCCAAAACACTCCCTAATGCCTCTTAATATGTTGAGAGAATGAGTGAACTGAAGGTCAATTTGCCTGGCATACTACCCTCTGGTCCAATGCACATCAGTCTTGGCTGCCCACTGAAGTCACCAGGGGAGCTTTCTTTAACACCAATACCAGGGCCCTGTGCCTAGAAATCGTGAGTCAGTGATCTGTGTGGACCTGGAGCATTCAGAGTTCTAAACGCCGCTCAGAGGCAGCCAGGGCTGAGGATCACAATCCAGAGACCCGGACTCCGAGTTGTTTCGGAGAGTGTTTCCCAGCAGGCGTACGAATCTCCCACTGGGGACAATGGACAGGTCCTCTGCCCTTCTTCCCCAAAGCAAAGACGAAATGGAATTTTCCGGTTGTGAACCTTAGAGACTTTCAAAAAGCCATTTGCTTAACCATCGCCTTCACTCAGAAGGAGGATGGAAGACAGGTCTCTGCTCTGCCCACGGCTGGGCACCAGCTGAAAACCTCTGGCCCACACAGAGCAGAGTGCAGGGTTCAAGAAGGGGAAACCATGGGCATAATTCTCCACAGACATTTTGACAAATTATAGCTTTGTTCATTTTTTGTTTCCATATAAGACATGTGTATATTAAAATTTAGGTACACACACACACACCACAAACAAATCTTCTCGTCTTAGCCCAAGTCCTGCTTTGAACAATGTGCCCTCAGCCACATGTCTTCCCTCATTTGACTGATGGAGAAAATGAGAAGATCACTTTGGTTTTCAGCTTAGATATGTCTTCTCCCCAGAAAGGGCCCTGACCCCCACAACGTGAAGCTAAAGCCCTCACTCTGTAGACCCGTCACCCCGCTACTTCCGCTGTCAGACCACATCCCGCACTGCCTGCAGCCGCATTGCCCGGTCTCCAGCCCTGACAGAGGCTCTGCTCCCTGGTCACCCCTGCAGCCGGCGCCTGGTACTAGAACACCACAGTTTAGGGAAGACAGTGGCTCTTCTTTCATTTTTATCAAGTTAACCGCCACTTTGTTCATGCATGGAGTTAAATATCCTAATTTCTCTTATACAAAAACACACTCCACCCTAAGGAACATGATAAGAACACGCATGTTTTCAAATCCATGTCACTGCCCTCATACATAATAGCACCTTCAGAACTGGCTGGGACATTTATTTGGAAAGGGTCTAATAATCCAAAAATAAAAACCCTACCAGATAACTGAGTACGACTTAAGAAGGTAGCCCAGATTGTGTCAGAAAGATCGCGGTGTTTCCCCAGAAGGACGCGCGAAGGGACGTGGGCCGAGAAGCGAGGCCCGGCAGGAGGCAGAGGGAAGGCCGGCCTCGGGCTGGGCAGCGGAGTTCTAGATGATTACGTGCAGTTTCCGCTGGGATTTACACCCCTGCCGGTCTGAGAGTGCTTGGAAGAAAACCCGCCGCCTGTGATTACTTAAAAAAGTGAAACTGTAAGATGCGAGCCAACAGCACACGGTACTAATCATGAATACCTAGAAACTGACTAATTTTTCCGTTTAAAATATTGTAGGAAAAAAGTCTAATGGGCTTTTGGCAGCTACGTAGTGGGGGAGATCCCAGCAGGCCAAGGACATCAGAGCGGGGTGTCCTCCCCGCACTGACCCGGCCCCAAAGGCCCGCAACAAAACGGTTTGATGAAAAAAAAAAAAAAAGTCTAATGGAATGTATATTTTCAGAATCACAAACTTTTTCTAATGTTTTCACTTTTCACCAAAGGTACATTTAAGCCATTATTTAAAAGAAAGAATTTTCTTGTTAATATATGTTCTTTCCCAGCTTCCACATCAACTTTTATACTCTTGAATGTATAGATTTTTTGCTTTGGTTTTCTTTCTTTTTTTTTAAAGAGAGACAACTATATTGGTTTTCTTTAGACACAAGGTCTCTGCTAGATGAACTGTCTTTAAAAACATTTCTTCTTTCACATGAAAATATAGAAAAGGCCCTACGAAGTCCCTTTCAAACAACTCTATAGAATTATCTTTTTCTTCTTATTTTCTTCATCTTCTGAACGCACGTGCTGCGATCGATACCTCCACCTGCCTTGCACAGGGCCACGGGCCTGCGCTCCTCCCCCAGGGCCTGGCAAAGCTCGGGAGCCCGTGCTGCCTTTCCACGGGCTCCTCCCCACCCCCCTCCTGGCCCATCGCCCTGTTTGACCTTCCTGGTGGCGGGAAAGGAAAAGGGGGTTCCTTTCTACCAGTATGATGTTTGACTGAGGGAAGGGCAGCGCCCCCTTGGTGATACAGAGGAAGGCGACGGAGATGCTTGAGAAAAAAAATAAATTCAAACCCTCCAGCAACCAGGAGACAAGTGGATGGGCTGCGGGCCAAGTTACATTGGGAACTGAAGAGTCAGGGGACAGTGGGGACAGCGTGCTGGTGGGCTTCGCCCCAGCAGCCACTATCGGTGTGGCGAATTCGGGATCCGCGCCAGTTTTCTCACCAGCGCTGAACCCAGAAGACCTTGTTGGAGACTAAGGTTCCCGGCCTGGGGACGGTGCACCGCGAACCGCAGATCAGACCGCAGCTGCCTGATCCCCGGTTAGTGATGATAACCACCGAGGCTTATCCCTTAATCCTTTGTTTAACAAACAAACAAAAATCTTTAAACAAAGTAGTTATGAGAATATATAAAAATTTACTAAATCTTGCTTAAAGAGAAAAGGCCTATCGCAGACCAACTCAAAGATTCAGTAAGAAATGTATAGGAAAAGAAAATGGCTAGATCCTAGATCAGTGTTTCTCAAGCTCGGGGCTATTGATGCCTTGGACCTGATCACTGGGGGGGGGGGGGGGGGGGGCTGTTTTGTTCATTATAGGACGTTTAGCAGCAGCCCTGGCCCTCCACCCACTAGATGTCAGTAGCAACTCTTCTAGCCACACCAGATTATGACAACCAAAGGTCCCCAAATATTGCCAAACATTCTCTAGGGAACAAAATTGTCTCGGGTTGAGAAGCATGGAGTTGATGATCATTGTTAGACTTGAATCAAAAAGAAAAGAATGATTGGTTAAAGATTTTTAAATTTTGACTGACATCAGCTGGATATGTGGGTGACTGAGTTCCTAGAATAAGTTTTAATTTCATTGAAGTTCCTCAGGAAATGGCTTAAATATTTTATGGGGAATGAAATCCGCCCCCCCCCCCAAGGAGATAATGAATTACATCACACAAACGTCGTGTCCCAAATTTTCTTTTACAACCTTTGTGACACACTTCTTTATATTCATTACCCTCTCCCCAAGCATTTAGGCAATAAAAAATGAAAGTTTTTCATATGTGCTGCTCTTGGGAGAAGTAAGATAGAGCACGAAAAAAAAAAATCAGGTAGATAAATTTCTGAATGTTATTATTAAATGCCTAACAGGAACATCCACAGGAAAGTTCAAGTGTATAAGCCAGACCTTCAATTATAAGAACCAGACCTTTTGAAAGATCAAAAATGGGTTGAGCTCAAAGTTTGAGAATCTGGAGCATTTAAAGTAGAAGAAAAAAAAAGACAAAATACAGGATTCACACACAGAGACAGAAAAAAAAAAATGGTCAGAATACAGAGACAGAGAGAATTCAACACAGAGTACTATTTAAAAAGACCATTCCTGACCCCAGCCAGAGTTAAAACACAGATATTGGAGAAGGGGCAGTGCATCCAGAGAAACACCTAGGTCCCAAGAGCAATGTGGGAAGGTATAAACAGAGGGCCAAAGAAAGTTACCCACACCACGCCCACTCCAGTCTGTCTGCCTGCCTCAACTCCCCAGTAGCAAGGGGCAGGCAGGCCCTGGAGGAGAGCTGATAGCTGGAGGCAAACCTGTGGAGGAGAAAGTAGAGGAGAAAGGTATTGCTGAACAGAGACAAAGTGACCCTCTGCAGAGACCCAAAGGACTGACCACCCAAACCAAGGTTTAAATGAGAGTCACAGCTAAGTCTTGGGAAACCTATAGCTCTACCAAGAGCATGTGTCGGCTAAATCAACAGGAGGACCCCTGTCCATGGGCCATGATAAAAGAATGAGAGAGTGACAAAAGCAGTAGACCCTACAACAGTGGAGTCAGCAAGAACAGAGTGGCAAGAGGGAAGAAAGGAAGCAGTAGAGAAGACAGATCTCAGAAAGTACAAGGTGGTAATGTTTTAACACTTCATGATAAGAATAAAAGAGAGGCCTGGGGTGATGAGGCTATACCGACTCCTCCCCTCCCCTCCTGACAAACTCAGGAAATCATATCTCCCTCAACACTCACAACCAAAAATAATTGCAATGGAAAGTCCTATAAAGTCATTATCAGCAGAGAGTGAGTAAGGAGCAGAACAAGGTTGCAACAAACAATAAAGGCTTTTGGAAATTTATGTACAGATACAAATAGATTTATACAAATTTAACAAGCTAAAAGAATTTTTAAATTATAGAAGCTATAAAAGAACAGCCAGTATAAAAACATTTTTTTAAAATCTCAGAAGTAAGATGAGTGGGCGGAAGAGAGCTGACAGAGCAGAAAAAATAGAAGTAATAATCAGGCATGTTAGGGTTAAGACAAACCAGAAGGAACACAAGAGCAAACAGTAATGCCATACAAGAAATGAGAGATTAAAATGAAAAAAATTTTTTAAAAAAGGAAAAGAAGAGATAAACCTTAAGGATTTAAGAGAAAGTGATAGAGAAGACAGGCAAAGAAACTTCAACATACATACAATAGGAATCACAAAACAATCAGTAGTTCAATGAAACTTTCCTGAAATGGGAAAAAACTTGAGTCTACATATTTGAAGGGAATTTTGTATACTTGAAAAAAGTCAAACCCTGCAGTCAACATCAAAACATTGTCTAGTAAAACTATTGAGGATTTTAAAGAAAACTGGAGGAGATCCAGGCAGAGTAAGTCACTAATAAGAGGGGAAAAATCAGATTGACTACACTTTATAGCAGCAGTGGTTTATACCAGAAGACAAATAAGTAACATATCTAAGTTGATCAAGAAAAGAAAATGTGAGCCAAGTATTTTATATCCACTCAAACTGATCTTTAAGTATAAAGGTCATAAAAAAAACTGTATGAACTTGTAAGAATAAAATAGTTTCCATTAGCACTTACTGAGAATTGTTTTCGAAAATTAGTTTTTCTAGAAGCTGGAGAGGCAATGGCAAAAATGAATGTTGTTGAACAGTGCATATATTCCTATAGAACTGATTTTTGTTTAATTTTTGATTGATACTTTTATAAGTTGCTACTTTGCTAAACTCTCTTTTTGCTCATAGCAGTTTTCCTATTTATTGTTTTAGGCTAACAAGATACAACGATGTCTCTTGCAAATAGAGATAGTTTTACTTTATTTCAATTTTTATAACTCTAATTACTTTCTCAAGTCTAAATTCATTGTCTCCTGCTTCCAACATTGTGTGAAAATGTTTGCCTTGAATATTATTTTAGCAGGAAATCCTCTAATATTTGAACATTGAATAAAACTAGATTTAGTTGGAAGTGTATATACTTTATCTTTTTCAGAAAGTATCTACTATTTTATATTTTATTGAACTAGTGTTGAATTCTGTCCAGGTATTATTCTGCATCTATGAGATGATTATGTAATGTTTCTTCTTATCTCTATTAAAATAATAAATTATATTAGCTGATTTCTAATGCTGACCCTTTATACTGCAGGAAAACAACTTCATTTGGTCCTAATATATTATATTCTTAATGGGTTGTTGGATTTGTTTTTCTAATATTTTATTTGGAATATTTTAATTGATAGTCATAATGAGACTGATCAGCAGTTTTATTTTTTGGTGCAGATTTTATCAGTTTTAGGGACCAATTTAGTTCATAGAAAAAAACAAAACAAAAAAAACATTTAGCCATGCCCTGGAATAGTTTAAATGTTACTAGGATTAACTGATCTTTAAAGTTTCAGTCAATTCCTAAGTGAAACGACCGGGGCTTTACAGTAGAGTGCTCTTGGTGTTTCTCTCTCTTTATTAATGGGCTACAGGCATCCATATCTACTGGCAGATTAGACTGTACCAGAAAAGTATCCATTTTAAATTTATTTGCAGAGAGTTGTGCAAAGTAGTCTTTTCTACTTTTTAAAGGTTTCTCTCTTCTAAATTTCCATCTTATAATTTCTAATTTTGTGCATTTCAGTTTTCTCTATTTCCTTGTTAGTTTGGCCAGAGGTTTGTCTGTTTTGTTGATTCTTCCCCTCTCCACCCCCCTCAAGAACCAGTTTTGAACTTCTTTACTAGTCCTTCCCGTTTGTGTGTGTGTGTTCTAATTCACTAAATTTTGTTTGTATCCTTATTAATTCCTGCCTTCTGCTTTTTTTTATTTCCTTTATAACTTGTTGTCTAGATTTTTGTGTATAGTGTATAATTCATTTACTTTCATTTTATTGGCATAGTCATTTCATGTCTCTCATACTCTTATTCTGATTTATTAATGATACAGAACCACATACTGAAGATCTAACATGATATAGCAACTAAGACTATTCCAAACACACATGGGGGAACTGGTTGAATTGAATTATATTCATATTATGCAACCATGAAAATAAATGAGTTAAATCTATACAGGTTGCCCGGCAGAAATGTCTATAAAGATTTGTTTAGTAAGAAAAGCAAGATGCATAAAAGATTATAACTTTCTCTAAAACAAACAGTGACAGGCCTTTAAATACATACTCAAATATGACTACATGTCCATGGAAAAGGACTGGATGAATAAATACATTAGTTATTTCAGGGAGAAGGGAGAGCATATGAAGATAAGAATACATATAGAAAATGTTTTCAAAATATGACCAATAAAAATAGTGATACGGTCACATTTAAAATAAATATAAAGAGAAACTCAGAAAGATGGTAACTAAAATGTTAAATCCTGATACCTCAAAATAGTGTGACTTTAGATGTTTTTAACTTTCTTTTTTACATTTTTTAAAGAGAAAAACAAAACAATCATTTCACGATATGGAGAAACCCTCTCACAATTACACTCATCCCAATTAATCCTAATTTTCACCACTATATATTTATATATGTTCTGTTATCTGTATTCTATTTTTTATAGAGATTAAACATCTCTCAATGACAACTAATTTGCTACCTGGGTTGACAAGACCTGTTAGCTTTGCAGTAAGTGGTTAAGAGTAACATTTTTTCCTAAGATTTAGGAGATGATTTCATAATATTTATTTCTAAATGAATATTCTGTAGGAATGAAGAATGCTTCCATTGATCTCAGAATTGTTTAGGAATGTATTAAAGTTCCATGGAAACTAGAATCCCACAGTTTTAGAGCAGTAAGGGCAAATTGCAAAGGATTCAGAGAAGCATCGAAAAGATCCCGAGGGGTCTGAAAAATAAAATGTATGGGACAAAGTTAGAGGACAACGTTGTTCAGCAAAGCATTCGAAGAGAATCTGAAGAATCATTTTCACATCTACACAAGCCTCTGTGCAGAAGAAGCAGGCCAGCTGGTTCCAATCTCCATTAATGATGTAACCAGAGGGGGAGGGGGAGGAGAAAACTGCAGCAGATGAGACACCAGCGAACTACAAAGACCCCGGTGGCAAGACTTGTCAAACACGGGATGAGTTACTAGGAGAGGTTGTGGGATTAGTCCTTCCTTCTCCTGTGGGGTGTTTCTCTCATCCGTCTGGGATGGTTTAAATGCAGGCCAGCCTGGGGAGAGGCGACGCCTCCTGACTTACGGGCTGGTCTTGTGCTGTGTGTCTAAGACCAATTTGGACAAGGTTAAATTTAAAGCTGAAACAATCACATTGCCTTCCATCACTCTCCACCCCACTGTCCAATAATGCAATATTTACTGGAAAAGTTTATGAGGCAGCATGGCAGAGATTGGCTCCAGCAGGCAATTTAACGGGGGGGGGAAGGGGGGGGGGCATGGCGCAGCATAAATCTGGCTCCGCTACACACGGTTTCCACAGAGAAACTTCATTGTGTCCTGTAAACCTGATTAAAATGTTTTTGCCGGTTTCCTAAACAATTTGTTTTACTTTGGACCATTCTATTGATACAGGATCTTGAAAGCGGCTGTAAAGCAAGACTTTTTACAAGATGACTATGTGTTACTTTGCAACCATATTTCACAGAGAGTGGCTTGCTTTTATCATTTGTATCATGAATATTATTAAAGTAATGATAAAGAAGAGATCAAAGATTATCCTGTAGCAAGATGTGGTAAAGATCAAGGATTCTCCACAAACTACCGTGCAGAAACCTATGAAAATCAGGGTCAAAAATAATAAAGAAACCTAAAATATCTTAGAAATAGCCAGTACAATACATTCTAATTTTTAAATAATTTTTTTACAGAGAGAGAGAGAAACATCGACGTGAAAGGGACACATCAAGTGTCTGCCACCCGCCGGGGACAAACTGCAACCAAGATACATGCCCTTAGTGGGAACCGAACCTGGGTCTCTCTGGATCACAGGCCAACGCTCTTACCACTGAGCCAAACCGGCCAGGGCTTGCTTGCTTTTATTTATTTATTTATTTATTTATTTATTTATTTATTTATTTATTTATTTATTTTCCTTCTCTTTTTAGGCTGAGTAATGTCCCACTGACTATGCATACCACATTTTGTTTATCTGTTCATCTGTAGGTGGACATTTGATATAGGTCTTAATTTTTTATATAAACACAAAGTATCTTTAAAAATGTGACGGTTATTACGTTATTGTCTCTCAGTTCCAAACCCACCCTGGACTCTCTTTGGAGCTAATGGGACTTGTGACTGTAAATCCAATTTCTGCTTTGCCCACTGACTCCCTATTAGGCTGTGTCGATAGGGGGCGCTAGAGGAAGCATGCCAGTCTGGAGGAGGTGGTAGGAACTCGCCCCTTGATCCTTGTTGCTTTCTGTACCCTTGCAATTCCAGTGTCACCCCAGGGACATTCCTCACTAGGCCAGGCCACTCCTCCAGCGCTGGCTGTGTCGGTGCTGAGTGAAGTTTGCAGGGTCAGCCTCGTCACACCTCCTCTGGGACACCACGACCAGCACTCCTGAACATCCCCACCCACTCCCCAGGCCCCTCATCCCAGCTTCTGCCTTTTAGTAACCTCAGCCTCAGGCCTCTTGCCCCGGGTTTAGCTAAGGGTGGTAGCTGCTTCCTGCAGTTGCTGCCTCTGAGGTGCATCAGTGTCTCTTCCCACCTTTACACCTACCCAGTTACCAACTCTATACCTAGTCAACAAACTCTCTACTAGATTTACTCTGTTCAGATCGCTGGACTGGTTTCTACCTGTTGACTACACCTGAACTGATGCAGAAATTATGCGAAAGACACCCCCTAAAATTCTCAGACTTTCCCTGAAGGGAGAGCAAGCACAGGTGTGGCCAAGTAACCGAACACATCTGTTCATCCATTCACGTGAACTCAGAGGAGTGACCGGGAAAGCTGAGGGAGGACACGCGCCTGCGCATGAAACGACGTGGAGGCAGGGCCGGTGCACTCAGCCCGACCCTCTCCTCTGAGACCCGAGCCTGCACCATTCAGTGCTGTGGCTGCACTCTGCTCTCCCCCGCGTTTCTCCTTGATCATCCACAAAAGGTTAAAAAAAGCTGCGTGTGTGTGCACGCATGTGTGTGTTCAATCTCCTTTACATTCTAAAGTCCTCAAGAAAGCAACAATGAAACTTTTGTCTTTAACTCTATAACTCTTCTAGCTCTGAGGAGGACCCAACCTAAGGAAACTTAGAAGTTGATAGTCAACAATCTAAGTCTCTGTTTGCCAAAAAAAAGCATTTGTATGGGAGATGTATATTAGCTGTTATAGGGATAAATCTGTGGGTGCTCATCAGAATGGGAAAGCTAGCATTTCTTGCACAAAGGCTATGTGCCAGGCATTGTCCTAATGGCTTCTTATGCATTAACTCCAATTCTTCAACAATATCCTTATTATAAGCATCATTTTGCTGATGCTCACAGAAATTAGGCTCAAAGAGAGTTCATGAGCTTGCCCGTGTCTCACAAGCAGGATTTCATCTCAGCTGCATCTGACACAGAGCTGTGATGCTCTCTTTATTGCCCCATGCTACTGCCCCCCCCTTTATTATTATTATTTAATTAATTTATTTATTTTTGCTACAGATGTTTCTCCTTTTCACCCCACTGATACCCCCTTCCCCCACCCTCCCCGCCCTGTCCCCAGTTTTGTTGTCCATGTCCACTGTTCATGCACACATGCATATAAGTTCTGTGGTTTATCTCTCCGCTACTGTCCATTTTTATGAAAGAAAATATAATGGCAAGAAAGTATTTTGTTAATCTTTTGATATATCTTCTATTTAATTATAGTTTCAGGCACAATATTTAAAAAATAAAAATATGATATTTGCTTTTAAATATAAATAGACTCTTCCTTGAAAGTAGAAATTATATTTTATGATAATATATATATATATAATGTAAATTTCTTTGTACATCAAACTTAGGGGGGGTTAGATGAGTGGAACCATTCTGGAGAATAATATTCTAACAATACTGATTTTAAAAAAGAAAGAAAGAAAGAAAAGTGTGCATGTACCCTGTCTCCATGGGTATATATCTCACCCCTGGGTACGTATCCCAGAGAAAATATCACACAGTCCAGAAGAATCTTCAGCACAGTTTTATGGTTACAGAAAGTGGGCTATCTCAGTGCCCACACAAGAGAGCAGTGAGTTAACATGTGATGGATGCATGCTATTGAGTTCTATGCTGGAAAGCTTTTTGAAAAAAAAAACAAAAACACATTGCCCAGATTCCCTTGCAGCTAGGGCTCTGGATCTACTCTGTCAGATGTCCTTTTATGACATTGGGAAAGTAACAGGAGGCTGGAACTCCGCTGTGTCAGCTGCTTCTGCAAGGCCTGGCGATGCCTGCTTCGCTGCCACAGCTCCCTGGCCACGCTAGGCCTCTGGCGGTAGAGGACACACCCCCAGCAGCTTCCCGACTCTGCAGTTTCATGTCAGCCCTTGGCCTCTTGAAGTAAGTCTTCAAGCCTCAGTTTTTAACCTTCCCAACAATCCTGTAAACTATTTATTACCCTGTAATAAATACACTTCTGCTTGTAAATAAACTAAGTAGGAAAATTTCTATTTTCTGTCCTGACCAAAAAAAAAAATTCATTGTCTACCTTGAGAAGGATGTCTTGGATATAACTTGTCAGGACCTGTGAAGAACAGTCTGCAATTTCTATAGCAGAATAAACAGTTTTTAGCAAAATTTTGGCTTTTTTCCCCTAAAAATAAGACTTTAGAGTCCAGTATGTTTCATAGTAAATTTCATGTTAATAATAAAGCTTCTTAAAAATTAACATGCAGTGATATCTCCTACTAGCTGTACACACAAAATGTTTAGAAATATGACCTATCTCCATCACCAGGCACAAATGTGACTTTATTTATACCAATATACTTTCTGCAAGACTTGCAGGCACCTCAAGGGAAACCTTGACTCATGTTCTGCTTATTTTTGTTTTACTTTATAGTCCAAGCTAAAATTGAACACACTTTCTTTGTTTGTCTAGCTTGACTTTAGCTTACATGAAATTAACTATGGAATGTGAGGAACCTTAAGGAAGCTTCTCAGATTCTTCTGTAGCAAAATGAACAGCTGTATCACTGTATGGGGGTGGGTACTGCAGCCCCTTTCTAGCGGGAAACAGCAATTTCCAACATCTAAGGAGCGAACAGCATTTAAAGCTAGTCTTACAGAAGGACATGCTATTTTATAGAAACAGTACTTTCCTGGTAGGCCGGCTGCGCTCTGAGGGAAGCCACTGGGCCTAGTGAGGAGGTTTGAGAGGCCAATGGAAAGAAGCCTCCTTTGAATGCTGTGGTTCCCTAACCACTGCACTACCGCCCAGCGGCCCCAACTCCCGGAATGTGCCTGAACTTTGGGCACCAAAGCTAGTCTTCCCTCACCTTTGTCCTTAATACTGCAGCCAGTCGTATTTTGGGAAAGGAACTGGAAAACAATATATATGTTTTCATTTGCCAATTGCAAAGTGGAAAAACTTAACATTCTAGAAAGGGAAAGTGACAACAGCATTTCTTTTATTATTTGTTTTAACTGTTAAATGCTGAACTTGAGAATAAAAAACCCCTGCCTATGAGTGCCCACCCCACTACTTACTAGCTCTGAGACCTTGGTCACATCCCTCAATACAGGTCTCTGCAGCTTCACTGTGGGAACCGTTGCTTCCTGCTCTAATCCCAGGACTAAGGCTGGGTGACGGCAAATATTCTGCATGAAATCTCCTTAAGAACTTGAGAAAAAGCATACAATTATCAGGTGTTAGTATAGAAATATGTTACATTCTTGCCATCTGTGTGATAACTACTGCATCTGCTCTAAAAACTGGTTCTAACAGACATTGATCATACTTTCTTTAGTAAATACTTATCAGCCATAAGTAGCTGTTGAATGGCCGTATGTATGACTGCAGGGGGTGTGTTCCGAGGGAGTGGGGCCCACTGAAGTCACTAGGCGAGTGCAGGACACAGTCGTACACAGAGCCAGGACAGAGGGAAGCAGACACTTCTTTGCTTCATCGTCTGTATTTTGGACTCAAAATACAGCGACTAAACTGTGATCACTTTTTAAATCCTTTGCAGGTGTTTTCCTTGGCTCCTTCACCCTAGTTCCAACAACTTTCCACATTCTGGAATCTGCGGTAATGGCTCATAACCTGATGTGGGGACAGTAATGAAGTTATGACGGGGAGGGAAATGCGTGCCATGGTGCTTTCAGTGACTACAAAACTCACATCTTGTGTCTACAGTGATGTTAGGGTGGTCGGTAATGGGCGGTGGTGATACCACTGTCCCGGCAGCCTCACCGAGGTCTTTCCTGTTATTCCACTGGCTTTGTGCACCTGTGTTAGCAACTGTGCAGCCTCTGCTGCTCATACATAGTCACTGCTGGGCCTGTGAGCAACAGTAAAACACTGAAGAATGGGGAACAATTTCATAAGATGAGTATTGAGCGTTTTTTTCATTTCCTCTTTTTCTAGGATACTGGCAGCAGATTCTCAATGACACTGAAGTATGAGCATGGTTGTTTATTTTACACTCATCAGAAATCACTTGTCCAATTCAGTGAATTACAGTACTGACGACATGTTTCATGCACAGGGTCTTACCTGATTTTTCATCTAACTGTTAAACAAAGTCTGCGAGCTCTTGCAGTTATTTCTGGTTAATAGTTTATAAAAAGGTTTCTGAAGACTGCAGCATCCCAAAGCAAATAACATGAGAGGGAGCAAGCTTGCCAAATGTAGAATCTTTGTATTTTGATGCAGACACTCGGCTATTGGAAAGTGTCCTCCTAAGGATTATGTGAAACACATGCTGTTTCACTATGCAGAAAAACTTGTCCTAGTACATTTACGAATCTTTGCGTGGAAACTATTTTTTAAGAAAACTTTCTCTTCAAGCCCCATTCCAGACCTGCTAAATCAGCCACTCTGGAGGGGGGGAAGCAGGCTGTGTTTTAACAAGTCCACTGAGTGCATCTGATGAAGTGGTACTCCAACTCTTGCCAGCCTAAGAATTTGTATCTCTAAGTGATGCTGATGCTACTGGTCTGGGGACCACATGTTAAAAAACAAAACCGCTCTAGCATTTGTAAAATCCTGTTACCGCTATAAGAGTCTGACAAGCAAAAACAAGCCTTCCCAAGTAATTTGACTAAAACCATCAGTCATGAAAAAATCTCTTTGTGGATTTCCTTTCTTTCACAGAGACAGTACATGTAGTGAGTAGACAGGAGTATCACAGATAATGGCATCTCATCTTCCCGGACCAGGAATAATAGTAATATTTGCTTAAATTGGTCATGATTAGACGGTGGCACTCGCAAGCCAACGTGACAACTAAACTATGCCATCCTTTACAAGGGGAAATTCCAAAAGATGGTAACAGTTTCAGCTAAACATGATAGATTTATCTCTTTTTCTTCCAAAATTCCGTTGCATAGCAGAACAAAAACACTTAAAGGGTATAGTCCACCAAAGTAAGGCTGGGAGACGTGGCAGCGGGGGCTAGACATGGCGTGAGACTCCGAAGGCGCTGCGGGAAGAGAGTGGTGACCACAGCCCTGGCCGGATTGGCTCAGTGGTTAGAGCATCGGCCTGCGGTCCAGAGAGACCCGGTTCAGTTCCGGCTAAGGGCACGTACCTCGGTTGCAGTTTGTCCCCGGCCCTGGTTGGTCGTGCGGGTGGCAGCTACTCGATGTGTTCCTTTCACGTCGATGTTTTTTTCTCTCTCTCTCTCTCCCACTCTATCGGAACAAAATATCAAAAAAAAGAAAAAGAAAAAAAAGAGAGAGAGAGTGGTGACCAGAGGGGCACAGCACAGGAACCAGTCCGGCAGAGGGCGACACCACAGGCAGGCTATGTCCCCATCCACACCCTCACCGGGGAAGGGGTGGGGGCCGGGAGACTTTGACCTTAATAAGTAGATTGGTTGAAAGCCTAAATGTAAGGTTATTGAAACTCCAGGTCTCCTCCCCAGCTCATCAGATTTTGCTCTCAAGAACCAGAACCAGAAGTGGTGAAGGACGGGCATGGAATGTATGGCTGAACTCAGAGGGATTGTGTGCGAGGCTGAATAAAAGGACCACCCAACCCCACCCCCGAGCCCCATCCCCACCTCACCCTGGCTCTCTCACCTACTCTACTTGCAGAATTCTAGAAGCCAGAAGGGATTAGAAAATTCTCCTCTGGAGAAAATGACCTAAGATGTCAAAGAGAATCCAAGCAAAAGCCAGATTTCTGCCTGTCCACCACAGACGGAAACCTATGGGCGGACAAGCCCCATTGGTGCACACAAACAATGTTTTTCGCCCTGGCCAGTTTGGCTCAGCAGTTAGTGTTGGCCCACGGACCAATGAGCGATGGGTTTGATTCAGGTCAAGGGCACGTACCTGGGTTGTGGTTGTCCCCAGCCCTGGTTGGGTCGTGGGAGAGGCAACCAGTTGATGTGTCCCTGTCACATTGATATTTCTCTCTCTCTTTCTCTTCCTCCCTGCCCCTCTGTCTGATGATAAATGGAAAACTATCCTCAGGTGAGGATTTAAAAAAAATGTCTTTTTAGTGCCCTGCTAAAGTAGGAATGGAAAAATCACTCTGGCCCAGACAAAAGTGGCCCCTTGCCTGGCCCTCCATTTTAGAGATCACAGTATATCAAAAGCACAAAACACTAAATGTATTAAAGAATTCATGATACCTCTTATTCTGGACTTACCACAGAGCCAGTTCAGTGAACTTTAACCATAAATATGCATTCTTAATAACTTGAATAAAAACAAATTTTTACAATATACATGAAAAGTAAAAGTTTTTGCTTTTTTAACCTTCACTTTTACTTATATTTTCTGGTGAAAATATGTTCAAATTGCATACACTTTAAATACACTTATAGCAATTTTAGATCATTACTGACAATGTAAATTATGTAAAATCTTGCTTATAAAAACATAATTAGTATATTTACTGAAACAAGGGCAAAAAACAATTTAGAGAATATAGTAATTCATAATATATATCTTTATTACTTGTCCAGACATCTATTGATCTATAGAACACTCAGGAATGAGCTATAATTAAATTCAATTGTTTTTGATGTTTTGATGACTTCAAGTCATGAAAACTAACTTTACATACTCTTTATTATTATAGTCATTGTTTTGAAAATATATTTGTCAAGGTAGGAAGATTGACTAATTTGTTACTTTGAATTACACGTTCTAAATACTTAAATATATGCTGTACGGGCTTCTATTTGTAGTCTGATGCTGGGCCCCTCAACATTAGGGGCAGGCCCTAGCCATGAATCACTGGACAGCGGAGGGAAGCCTTAGTAGGAAAATGAAGAAAGAGTATAAACAAATGAAAGAATTAAATACTCAGAGAAAAACAAAACGCAGATGATAAAACTTTCTTTAAAAATTCTATATGATTAATAATCTCAGAATGATAAAACATGAAAAAAGTAGATCAGGATCTTTTTGTTTATTATTGGAATTCAGATAAGAAGAATCTCTTGGAAATAGAAAAAGCCAAAACTAAAAGCAGAGGTCAACACGGAGTCCCCCATATGATAGCCTCTCTCAAGGTTATCAGTGGTGTCAGGTTGATCACATGGACTGCTCACATCATGGAAGGGGCAGCATTTTGTTCTGACTGGAATAGACATTTACCCAGACACAGATTTGTTTTCTCTCCAAGAAACCTGAAACTATCACTCATGGACTTGCAAAATGTCTTATCCACTGTCATGGTATTCAACACAGCATTGATTTTTATCAAGGAACTCACTTTACAGCAAAAGAAGGAATTCCTTGGTCTTACTATGTTCCCCATCATCACAAAGCAGTTGACTTGATAGAACCATGGAATGGCCTTTCGAAGATTTAGCTGTAGTACCAGATAGGAAGCAATACCTTGTAGAGCTGGCGCAAGGTTCTTCAAAGGCTGTTTATGCTGAGTCAGCACCTAATACATGACATTGTTTCTCTCATGGCCAAGAATCAAGGGTGCATAGGAATGGGAGTGTCACCATTTATTATGACGCAGTGTTAAAGCAGACACAGTGATGTGGATGACTGGTTATTGCACCACAGCAATGATCAGTTTTGAGAAGGACAATCTCAATTCTTTGTTTTTACATTTGTTCCTGTGCTGCAGAGCTGAGAATGTACTTCGCTCTTTCCAAGTAAAGTCTTACTAATAACTAAGGCCTGAAAGCACTGATACAGATCCCCTTATGTGCACACCAGGCCACGCCAGGTGGTGTTTCTGGCATTGCTTGCTCAGGTGCTCTTTCTACAGCAATAATATGAAGCCTTGTGATCAAACTTTGGTAATTACCTTTTCAAATTTCCATCATTTGTAACCCTGATAAAGGTACTGACTCAGTATATCATGGACACTCTATGCCCTACTTTAAACCACTGAGATCTAGTGATTCTAGCAATTAACTTAGAGGGAATAATACACTGCAATATTCTGGCGACTTAACCAGAGAGATCTGATCGTGTGGAAGCCAGCTTCTTGTCTTTGGTGTGTGCCCAAGCTTGTGAGATAACTCTGGGACTTCAGACAGGGGAAAGCCACAGTTCAGTGCTCTTAGCAGCTGCATTTCATTTCACGCATTCACTCCTTTAGGAATCTATAGAAAGGGCCCTAGAATAACCTTTCTCCTGGCATCTTTCCATTTGTTTCCTCCTCGTTCTCACTCCTCCTAAAATGTAATCAGTAAGCAAGGAAGGAAGAAATAGCAGGCAGCCTGGGGTGGCACAGCCTCGCCTCTCTGCGGTTCTGCTTTCTCCACCTGTGGCATTCCCGATACCCCTGAAGTTAGGAGACACTCCTGTCACCACGGGGTCCCTGAAACATCACGTGGGCCGGGGATTCCTATGTACGTCCCACTGCACAACGAGATGGAAGGTGATGAGGGATCCAAATAAGATATGATGCCTGTTCTTCAAAAATTTACGAACAAGTGACATCAGAAATGAGGGCAGAAAAAAAATAAGAGCTCATCCTTATTGAAAGAACCTTTAGGCTTTTATGAACACCCTCCTCTTCAGGTCCGTCTACAGATTCTTCTGACAATATTACTGAAGCCAGCAGGGAAGAGGGAGGCTGGAATGAAGCTCGATAAGAAAGAGTTAATAAAACGAAGTCATCTATTCTAGCAAGAAGAAATAGCTGATACACCGTTCTGAGCGGTTTCGGTAAGTCCTCCAAAGTCACTGAGCAGTCAAGCTTTCAGAATTGCTTGCCCTCCGAGTCAGGTACTGTGTTAAGAACCTTATGAGCACATGCACGTCTCCAAAAAGCAGATTCTGTACGCTAAGTATGATTAGCTTTAACTTTCAAATGAGGAAATCAAGATTCTGACAGTTTGATTAATTTGCCAAAGATGAAATTGCTTATACATGGCAGAGACATTACTGTATCTACACTTTTTGTAACACACACACACACACACACACACACACACACACACGATAAAGTTATAAAAAAGAGTCTACAGGAGGTTTTTCTTAAAAAATTGTTTCCACTCATTAAAGATGTAAGAAATAAAGATAATGAAATATTTTAATAAATAAGGAGAATAATTTCAGAATATATTTTCTAAAGATCACAAAACTAGCCCTGGCCAGTTTGGCTCAGCAGTTAGAGCGTTGGCCCGT
This sequence comes from Molossus molossus, assembly GCF_014108415.1. Classification (NCBI taxonomy): domain Eukaryota; kingdom Metazoa; phylum Chordata; class Mammalia; order Chiroptera; family Molossidae; genus Molossus; species Molossus molossus. The sequence continues at coordinate 55,391,220 of NW_023425346.1, forward strand.
GGACCAGAGAGTCCCTGGTTCGGTTCCTGCTGGGGACATGTACCTCAGTTACAGTTTGTCCCCGGCCCCAGGGTCATGTGGGTGGCAACCAGTTGATGTGTCTCTCTCACATCGATGTCCCCCCCCACCCCGATCTATCTGAAGAGAAATGGAAAAAAAAAAAAGATCACAAAACTACTTGGATAAATTGCCTTGAGCATTTGGTTCGGAAGTAAAAGTGGGTGCAAGTTAAAAAGGGGAGAAGAGAACCAGAAGGTCTATTTCACCCTTGGCTGCTGAAAAGTTTATCTGAAGTTAGCCTTAACTAGAATCGAAAATGAATTCCACCACACACTCAGACCAGCAGGTTTTAAATTCCAATCATGTTAGATTTCTTTAGAGACTCAAGATATTAAAAATAAAATTTTATTTGCTTTTGATATTTTTCCTTCTTCATCTTAAACATGCCCCTTAAACTATTATTGCAAAATAATATAATTATTACTTTCTAAATTACTTCCGTCTATATTCTAGTTGTCCTTCAAGACTTACTTAGCTCACCCACAAAAATAATTCCCAAAGCACCAAACTTAGTTTCCACCTCTATTAACATACTTTTTGCACTGTAATGGAGCAGTGGTTAAATAACAAGCCTAAAGTCACAGTAAATGTTGAAGTTATTATTTAAACCCTAACAATCTGAGTCTAGATTGTACCTATAACCTGGACTTTCTGCCACCTTCCAAAATAAAACAGGTAACTACCCTGTTCCATGTCAAAAGAGAACTCTGTTCCAAGTGCCAAAGGAAGAGAAAAGAACTCGTATTCTGCCCAGGGGGGAGAAGGAGGGTGTTTGGGTGGGGCTGGGGAATAGGTTGAGGAAGGTGCTTGGAGAAGATGTGAAGTTTGGGTGAAGCTTGGGTTTCATCTTGAATGATGGGAAGTGATTTTCCAAATAATTGTTGGGCTGGGGATGTTGAGGAAGGGAAGAAATGCCCAGGCAAAGGGAAATTTTTGCCCAAAACTACAGATATATGATTTTGAAATAAGCTCTGCACGGGGACTTAGAACACTGAGCAAATCTCTTTCTAGGCACTTGGACCAGCAGCAACTGTAGATGTGCTGAAGGCCAGAGGCCACTGGGAAAGCCACAAACGGAGAAGCTGCGAGTCATTTATTGCTCTTGCAGCATCAGTAGAAATGGTCATGACCGACTGAAGAGAGAATCAGGAGCATTTCCTCCCTTTGAAAAGCACGCACTACAAGGAAGGAGGACTCAGACCTTGAAGCAGCCTTAGCTTGCAGCAGGGGTATCTGATTCTGACAGCTCCTCATTCCTTCCCACTCACAGACATTAATCTTCTCACACTTCATCCGCCACCGCTAAACGTGTGCCCACCACACTGGTCACTGACACTCGCTACACATACAGTGAGGCTAAGTCTTTCCAGGTAGCAGACAGGTGAGGGCTGACACCCTGGCGGTGGCGCAGGGCAGAGGTAAAGGTGGTATCAGGGAGAGGAAGGGACAATGAAGGCCAAGGGTGTGTCAGAGATGGCTTCATTAAATTACCATTAGAGGATTAAAAGAACAAAGTAAATAACACATAATAAAGACAAACTCCAAAGACCACCATAGAAATGGGCAACAGGAGACTTTAGGACAATTCCCAGCCTAGAGGTTGAAGGTGCATAAATCATCTTTCTTGGTCCTTCCCTAAAATTCATAGGACCATGGGTGGGGTTTCTGGGGAAAGTGTAAGAATTAAACCAGAGCTTCTGTAAACAGACATTGGATATGCCACAAGATATTGATGGTTGTAAATTTTTTAGCATAATGGCAAATTTAAATGATTTTAAAACAATTCTTTACAAATGTATTTAAAACGTTTATTTTTATCGTTGACACTATTACAGATGTTCCCCTTTTCAAATCATGCTTGTTGGGTATTTTTGACATGGTGCCTCTGAATGTTTCCCAAATTCATGAATTCTTATTTTGCGGGTAAGAAGCAGTCTATAGAGAGCTACCACAGAGCACAGCTCTAGGTTTGTGATGCAAATATCATTTTTTATGTATGTCATGGGGTACAAAGACTGTGGTCACAGAGCTAAACTCTTCTGTTTTAGATGGGATATGGTTTGACAAAGGGATTTTCAAAAGTTACTGGACACTTCATGATTTTCATCTCCTGTGCTGGGCTTAGTATCTAACCCTAGGTCACCAACAACATGTGACATTGTTATATTATTCAGGGACCTGTTCTTGATGAATTAGAAACAAAAAACAAAAAACTTTTTAAAGAGAGAGTGTAGGTGTCGCTACTTTGAATAAAAGTCGAATTTGCCAACTTGGTAATATGATAAAAGTCAAGTATATGAAAACATGGTTTGCAATTAAGTGTGTTGCCGTGAACATGTCAGATTTAGACAGGACTTCCTAAGTATAAAAAATGAGTTTACTTTTCTCTCCATTAGTAAGTCTTATAAAGTTCACTTCTATTTCACAAACTGTCTCCCTCTTGCAATCTTCTAAGCACGTCTTGCTCCAGTTCCCAGACCATTTCCCCTACTATCCATTTCCTGTTCTGGAATCTTTGTCTTTAGGGTGAAGAGTCCTTCCTCCCATCTTTCACATTCACAGAAATCATGTTTTTCCTTCAAGGCTGTGTCCTAATAGCCCCTTCTGTAAATGATTTCTTCATCCATCCACCATCTATATTTGCCTAGTTGTCTAATTAAAACTCATAATATAGTTAATGTACTGCTGTGTGAGATAACAGATATAGAAAGGAATTTGAAATACATGTAAAGTGCCTTACAGTTGTTACGTACATTAAATCAATTTTTTATACTTGTCATGATAATTATTTGCCTTCTTTCCTGTACCAGTCTCCCAGCGCTGCAGGCATCAATAAGAGGTCAGCTCGCTGCAACCACATGAAACAGCCTAAGCAAGAACCACCCAGCTGAGCCCCGCCAACTAATTGAACCAGGAGAGACAATAATAAATTGTTTTAAAAGACTATGTTTCTTGGTTTTTTTGTTAAGCAGCAATAGAAAACCAGAACACAGCCAGAAGCATTCCCAATGACAGAGAGATGTAGAAGGTATAAACAAGTGTGTTTGCACAGTCTGTTCTGAAGAAGCCCAGGGCTGAGGGGCACGGTGTGAAGAAGGCCAGGGCCACTCAAAGGGCCGGTCCTGCTGCAGCAGGAAAGAGGGTGCTGCTGAGGACTGAGACACAAACAGGAAACACAGGGGGGCGAGAACCTGGACCAGACATGCTTTGGAGCCCTCCCCGGTATCATAAAAGAATCCAAAAGCTTTAAATAACAGCTCCCAGAAAAACTCATTGAATTTTTCATTATAAATGTAACATATGCTAAATGAGAAACTTACTAGGAGGGAGACAGACAATAAATGAGTGAGTGAATATGACAAACGGAAAAGGGACTTGATAGTCCATAGTGGTTGTCATTATTGCTGTCATTCCCTCCGCTACCCAACACTGCCGTGCTGTGCCTGGCCTGTCACCATCCCTCAAGCTCTACCGTCTGCTACACTTGTAGCACATTCCCATGGCTCGCCTGAGCATCGGGCTTACCGTGAAGGCCCTCACTGCTGCCCCAGGGCCTCAGCTCTTAGCGTCAGCCACTGCCCAGCCTTCCCATGAGACCAAGGCATGCAAGGTGGGCATGTGCTGCCACTCAAGGGAACTCCGGGCTCCATCATCCCCGCCCCCTTCTCTGAAGATGACTTTCTATTGCTGGGTCTGCCCACCTCTGCCTTATCTGCCCCACAAGCCCACCTACCTCTGGAAAAAGCCAGGCTAATCCATCTCAATGATCTAAAAACCCTTAAACTGTTCACTCTACCTGGAGAGCTGAGTGAGGATGGGGGAGGGGGCAGGGAGGAGGCTCAGCCTCCAGGAGCCAAGGGTGGTCTCTCCTCCCCGGGATGGGGAATAGGCAGTGACATAGTGAGTGCACAGGAAGGAGGAAAATAGTTCTTTGTTTCTGTTTTTTTCCTTTTACTAAGAGCTCACCTATTGCATGTGGTATTTGAGAAAGTAGAGCTTGGTATTCTGGTCCATGGGGGAAAAATCGTTCTGAATTCCTGTAGTATATATAAATTGTTTCTTGTACTAAAATAATTAAAGAATATATTAGAGGAAAGATTTGAAGGTAACAAGTTCACAGATAAAGTTTTCCTAATTTATAGCCCAGCATCCCTTGAAATGAAAACTATTTCAGTTTATAGCAGGATAATTAATAGACCCGAGAAAGCAGTACTCCCAACCAAGATGGTACTTAAAAATGCCTATTGCATTAAAAAGTAAAACACACTGCACAGCATAAAATTGTCCTATTGCACCATTTCATAAATTCAATCTTTCTTAAAAGATAAAAACAACTTTAGGCTCAGCACTTTGGAAATTAAACACTATCAGCTAAACATGAAAGCAGGCTTTGATATTGATAGATTAAAGTGTCAATTTGAAAGCAGTAACATTTAACAAAAACTGGTAGCAATTTTAAAAGGGTCCTTTCCGGAGGTATCATCATTCATCCACAGTTTCTTGCAATAGAGAGCGAGCAAAATCACGACTCCTTGCTCCATTATGAAGGGAACACACCTGCGGGGCAGCGGTTGCGGCTGGGACGGGAAGCCCTGGTGCTCCGTCTCGCAGTACGAACACCACCTGGTGACCTGGGCCAGTCCCGGCCCAGATGCTCCTTTCCTCACCCCGCCTGAGAGAAAATATCACCCTCACTGCCTGCCTCCCGGGGATCAAGTGAGAACTATGTGAAAAATAAAACTCTACACAAATTTTAATTACCATTTGTATTATTGCTGTCAAAGCCAGTCTTGCTGTAGTTGAGATATGGACAGAGGGATTGTGCTTCAAGAATCTTAAAACACTTAAGGCTGTGTGTGTGTGTGTGTGTGTGTGTGTGTGTGCGCGCTGAACATGTCACAGAGGACAGTAATTAGAAAAGCAATGTTTTCATGAAGAATTATACAAAGAAATATTTGTTTGGGAATAATTTTTTTCCAGGTTGGCTGAGTCCCTTCTTACATTTTTCATTACAAAAGAATGTCAAATACAATACAAAAGTAGAACAAAAGAAATAATAAATTCCTATGTACTCATCATACAGAATGACAATGATCAACACACTGCTTGTTACGACCTAAATTGTGTTTCCCTAAAATTCATGTTGAAGCCCTAACGTCCAGTACCTCAGAATGTGACTGTATTTAGTAACAGAGGCTTCAAAGAGGTGGTTAAGTTAAAATAGGATTATTAGAGTTGACCCTAATTCAGTCTGGCTGGGGTCCTTATAAGAAGAGAAGATTAGGATATGGGAGAGACACCAGAGACACCCTCACACAGAGACATGCCATGTGGGGACACAGAAGGAAGGTGGCCACCTGTAAACCAAGGAGCTAGACCTCAGGAGAAAGATTAGTGAACTTGAAGACAAAGCAATATAATCTAAAATAAAACATCAAGAGGAAAAAAAATGAATAGAGCACCCATGAACTGTGGGACAGCTTTAAGGAGCTAAATGTATGAATAATTATTGTCCTAAAAGGGCAGAAATAGACAGAAAATATTTTAAGATATAATGGTCAACATTTTCAAAATTTGATGAAAATTGTAACCCCACAAATCAAGAAATTCAACAAATCCCAAACATAAGAAATGTGAAGATGAAATGTGGAGATGGAAGAAGGTGAGAGATTAGCCAAAGAACATATACACATAACCCACAGACAGACAGCTGTGAGGTGACGGCCAGAGGGAAGGGGCCAGGGCGGTGGAGCGGGCAAAGAAGGGGAGGAAAGAGGACATCTATAAGAGTGTCAACAATAAAAATAAAGTTAACAAAGAAAGGTCAAGAAAATCACAACAAGGCACATCATAATCAAATTCTCAAAACCAGTCTTAAAGAGAAACCTACAAAGCACACAGATTAAAAAAGGTAAGAATGACATTATATTTCTTGTGGGGAAAAATATGCAAGTTAGAAAACAGAGAAACATCTTAAAAGTACTAAAAGAAAAATACAGGAACAACCTGAAATTCCTTACCCAGGGAAAATATCTTTCAAAAATAAAGGTGGGTAACACAAATTCTTTATAATCCCTTCCAGAACATACTTTTAAAAAGAAAAATGCGCCCTGGCCAGTTTGGCTCAGCGGTTAGAGCGTCCGCCTGCGGTCCGGAGAGACCCGGGTTCTGTTCCCGCTAAGGGCACGTACCTCAGTTGCAGTTTGTCCCTGGCCCTGGTTGGTCGTGCGGGTGGCAGCCACTCGATGTGTCCCTTTCATGTCGATGTTTCTCTCTCTCTCTCTCTTCCTCTCTCTCCCTCCCACTCAGTCTGTACAAAAAATGGAAAAATGTCCTTGGATGAGGATAAAAAAAAAATAAAATAAAATAAAAAATTATTAAAAAAAAAAAAGAAAAATGCATCACAACCAAGTGGAGTTATCTCAGAAATACAAGGTTGGTTTGAAATTACAAAGTCAAATAATGTAAGGCATTGTATTAACTGAATAAAAAAGAAAAACCACATGATAGTACCAATTAATTCAGAAGAAAGCATTTGAAAAACTTAATATGCATTCAGGATTTTAAAAAAACAACAAAAACTCTCACAAACTATGACTAAACGAGAACTTCCTCAGCCCAATAAAGGGCACCTACAAAAAAAAAAAGAAAAAAAAGAACCTAGAGCCAACGCTCTCAATGGGCAAGGCCTCAGTCCTTTCTAAGATCAGAAACAAGGCACGATGTCCGCACTCTCCACTCCTATTCAGTATCATACCAAAGTCCAAGGCAGTACAATCAAGCATTAGTAAGAAACCTCTATTTGCAAATGCTAGTGTTTATGACACAGAAAATCCCAAATAATCTACAACTAAGCCCCTAAAAGTAAGTGTAACAAGGTCAACAGATACAAAATCAACATACACAAATCAGTTATATTTCTATACACCAGCAATGAACAACTGGAAATCCTACTCTACATTAGCTCCAAAAAAATAAGACACTTAAGTGTAATCCTAATATTATGTGCAGCTTCTATGTAGGGAAAACTATGAAATGTTGATGAAAGAAATCAAAGATGACCTAAATGAATGTAAAACATAGTGTTTGCATAGACTGGAAATCGAACCTTCAGATGCACGGTGCACGGAGGATGCTCCGACCAACCAAGCCACACCGGCCAGGGCTGTTTATTATCTTGATTGTGGTGACAGTTTCATGACTGTGTGTATCTATCTATCTAGTCAAACACATTAAGGGTATAGTTAACTGTATGTAATTATATCCCAAAAAGCTATTAAAAACCCTGATCTGCTTGAGTCCAAGGCCCATACATTGAACCACAGTCCTTACAGGAAGGAGCTAAATCATGATAGGCCCTAAACACTGACACCAGGTTGTCATAACCTCCTGTAGTCCTTTAAGCCCAAATGCTCTAATCTTGGGGTGGAGCTAGTTAGGAGGACAGAGTTGCCTCCTCACAGGCCTCCCCTGCGGCCATGGGAGCCAGAGCACACCTCTGTGTGCCCGCAGGGCATGCCCCACCTGGCTCCGGCCCACCCATCTGGCCTGCCTGCCTCACCTGACCCAGGTGGAGCCTCTCAGAAGTCCTCAGAGAGGCCTGGGCATCTCTACTTTTAAGACTCCAAGAAGTCACAGACCTGTAGACTTATTTAAAATAGTGTCTGCCTGGTTGGTGTGGCCCAGGGGTTGAGTGTCAACCTATGCACAAAGTCATCACTGGCTCGACTCCCGGTCAGGGCACATGTCTGGGTTGTGGGCTCGGAGTGTGCAGGAGGCAGCCAATCGATGTTGGTGCGTCCCTCATTGATGTTTCTCTCAGTCTCACTCTCCCTTCCTCTCTCTAAAAAGAAATAAAAGTAAAATAAATAGTGCCTATTCCAGGGTGGGGTCTCTGGAGCAGATACTGAGACTGGGGTGGAATGAAGAAGTTCCTGGGATCAACCCCCTGGCAGGAAAGGTAAGAAAGCAGGTTTGAGCAGAGGAATAGCCACACTGGGAAGGAGGCCCAGTAAAGCCTTGGTCAACGTGGAGGGGAGCTGCGCAGTGTCCTCTAGTCAGAGGCTCTGCTCATGGCCAAGTGTTGGGGGACTTATACCCCTGCCTGGCTCAGTCACTACATGCAGGCTGATATAGAAGGGGTGTGACATTGGCTGACTCCTCTTTGCGGCTGAGGCTGACCTTGAAGGAGCTAATGACTAGATGCTATCGTGTCATTGTAGAGTCAGGTTGACAAAAATAGTTGTATTTGCTCATTTCCTTAGAAATACTACTATTTACAAAAAAAAAAAAAAAAAAAAGGATGCAAAATATAAAGATGCTCTTTTCCACCATTTTTCTAGGCAAAATACCCTAAAAAAGAAATTGGGTCTCATAATCACTAATTTATCTTCTGTGCCTTTCACGTGCTGTCCAAGGTCCCCAAGCTTTGTCACATCTGAGAGATGATGTTGAGTTGTAGATTTAAGAGCTACCTAAAAATAAAAAATTAAAAAGCAAAAACATATACCTGACCTATTAGGAAGAAACTGCATATTGTATTTAGAAAGAGAAACTGCATGCCAGTTATAGGTGTGTTGACTGGTTACAGGAAGCCACGCAGGTATAGAGCAGACAGAAACTGGAAGGTAGGAAGCAGGAGGCAGGAGCTGGCGGTCCTGTTTGTGGTGCTCTGAGCTCAGAATGCGAGTCCCAGCAGCAGCGGCAGGAGCGTGGGCCGCCAGCTCTGTGATTAACAACAGAGGATTTCAGGGAGTCGCTGCAGTAGTATGATTTTGCCAAATACCAATACAAAAAATTAGTGTATGACAGGATCAAGAATAGAAACAAGTGACTATGCATTGATATTTCTCAAAATTGAACTGTCAGGGATAACCTTTCATTAATCAAGCAATAATGTTTTGCTCTGGAGTTATACTGTTTGCAGAGTGTAGAAAAATAATGAATCAGAATTCACAAAATGTTTGCAATGATGGTCTATGAAAACGAAATGCATGGCTTTTAATGATAAAGGAACACTTCTAGAATTTCCATGGGAATTAAATCAAGGGACGAGTATAAATAATGCTGGCAATGGAATAAATGGTTAAACAAACAGAAATATGCAAACATGGGCCTGTGGTATTTTCTTCTCTCTTCTCCTTCATTTGTCTCATCTATAGTGTCTCAGGGGACCTTGGGGCCCTGGCAGTTAATGGCTTATCTTCCTTAGTGGAGTCCCCCTTCACCGTCTCTGCCCTGATCGGCCCCCACACCAGCCTCTTTCCAACAGCCTCCTGCGCGCACCACCTGTGAGAACCTGAGCAGGAAATGAACGCAGAGCCACAGCGCCTCTGGACCAATCACTAGTTAAGCAAATTAACCCTAATGTATGTTATCCTTTCAGAAGCATTCCAATTTTTATTATTTATTTATTTATTTATTTATTTATTTATTTATTTTTGTTACAGATGTTTCTCCTTTTTCCCCCACTGATTCCCTCCTCCCCATCCCCCCTGCCCTGTCCCCAGCTTTGTTGTCCATGTCCACTGTTCATGCATACATGCATATAAGTTCTGTGGTTTATCTCTCCCCCCCACCCCCTCTTCTGGGGATTGTCAGTCTGTACCCCACTTCCACGTCTCTGGGACTACCCCATTCCTCAGACTGTTCTGTTCATTATATTCCACAAATAAGAGAGATCATATGATACTTGTCTTTCTCTGTTTGACTTGTTTCGCTTAGGATAATACTTTCCAGGTCTCTCCATGTCTTCTCAAAGGATAAGAGATCTTTCTTTCTTATAGCTGCATAGTATATCCATTGTGTATATGTACCACAGCTTTTTTATCCATTCGTCTACTGATGGACACTTGGGCTGTTTCCAGATCTTAGCTATTGTAAATAGTGCTGCTACGAACATGGGGGTACATATATTCTTTCTGATTGGTGTTTCAGGCTTCTTAGGGTATATTCCTAGAAGCAGGGTCACTGGATCAAATGGAAGTTCAATTTTTAATGGTTTGAGGTAACACCATATTGTTTTCCATAGTGGCTGCACCAGTCTGCATTCCCACCAGCAGAGCACTAGAGCACTGCATTTTTAAAAAGTACTTTAAGACAGTTTCCAGCACTGTGTTAAAGGGGGAGGAGAAAACATTTTTACGGTTGTTGAAGAGTCTTCCAGGAAGCCACACAATGCAGGTAACTCCTCTCTGCCCGGAGTCAGGCCAGCTCCGGGTCTACCCCTCGCAGGGTCCATATGCACATGCAGACCCTCCATCTTCTCTCATCCTGAGGGCCGTGTTTTCATCCCATGACTTGTATTCTGCCTCTTTCTACTGTTCAATGTTGTCCAAACACATGGAAGAGGCAATTGAGATGTACTGGGAAGAACACACAGACCTGGATCTCAGTCCCGACTGCTCTGCTCCCCAGATGAGGCCTTGGGCAAATGCCTGAAGCCTCTGATCCGACCCATCTGTTAAAACTTGGTGAGAGCAATAGCCGTAGAGGGCAGCTGTGAGGGGGGCTGTTTGACGCCGGGTTCGGGGCAGGCTCTCACGGCCGGTTTCTCTGCTCCGAGCCGGTCCTGAGCCCCCGCACACCGGCGGCCCAGAGCAATCCATCTCTCCGACCCGCAGGAAGAAAGCCCAGCTGTGAGTACGTGGGAAAGGGACACTGTTCTTACACTACTGATGGCCACTGACGGGAAGTGCCCGATCTGGAGCCTGGAGATCCGGCTGCACAGCTCGGCTCTGCCACACGAAAGCGACATAACCTTGGACCCCGGGGCTCCGAGCTCTGGGCCTTCGCGCGTGGGAAGGCGACACCGTGGCTGACTCTGTTCCAGAGGAACACGATGTAGATCAAATATAAACAAAATGGCTTGGCAACAATAAATTATACAGTGTCAGCTAGTCAGAGAAAGACAAGTTCTATATGATTTCACTCAGCTATGGAAGCTCATGAACCAAATAAACTAACCACATGGAAACAGACTCATAGAGAACAGACCAGCTGTCAGAGGGGCGGGTGTCCATGGGGCTGGGTGGGAAAGGCGAAGGTTACGCAAGAAGAAAAAGCCTACAAACTCATAGACGCGGACAACAGTATGGCGATTACCAGAGGGAAAGGGGGGGCCTGAAGAGAATACGGGGGGCATAAGTGGTGATGGACGGAGACTTGACTTGGGGTGGTGAACACAATACCATATATAATGATGAATTATAGAATTGTACACCTGAAACCTATATAACTTTATTAACCAATTTTACCCCCAATAAATTTAATAAACATAAATGACCATCACACAGTGCAATATCACCGTGCTAGAAACCCCTGATCAGCGTGAAGGAACACAGCACTAACTGGACGTCCAGAGGGGAGCTGAGAAATGCCGCTAGGAGAAGCAGCAGTGTGGTTTTAGCTGTCTCGCTTTCCTCCTATTACTAAGTTCCACCTGGCTTCAGAGCCTACCAACATCTAAAAGGTGGAGTTTATTTTTGTTATTTTAAATTTAAAGCATGCAAATAAGTGTTCCTTTGAATATTTTAAATATGCAAATGCCAAATATCCAATGAATTACTGAAGTTAGGAAGTGTCTACACACACCTAGCACTTTGCAACATATTGCACATATTTGTTAAATGAGCTGAAATCCTTCTGGACAAAGATATCTGAATTTATACTCTAGCCTCTATCACTCAAGCTAAGTTCGGTTTCCAGAAGAGAGTCCATACCAGACTGACACAACCACGCCCTGTGTGCCATTGTGACAGTGCTGCCATTTGTTCTGTTACTGTGTCACATAGGCTCCCACAGAACAGCTCCTGGACAGGAGTTGGGTGGGAGATTATCCGAGCAAGGGATTCGAGGACTCCCAGAAATACCTGGGTGGGTTTGCATCAAAATGGGAGTGCAGGTCCCTGTCCACTGAGAGAGCAAGAGGCGGAGGAGATGGATTGTTTTGCTTACTGGGACCCCGTTTGTATCCCACAGGCGGAGGGAGCCTGGGACATCCTGACCTCTGCAGGCCTCCCAGGGGAGCGGAACGGCAAAGGAACAAGTACGGCCTGATCCAAGTAGCCCAGCGTCCCATGGTCAACGTTTAGAAAGTCCTCTGAGGTTCCTCAACAGAAAACGTGTACAGTGAATTGGGCAAAATATTTTCAATGCTACTTTCCCTGAATTTAATTAGGAATAAAATATAATCACCACCAACTCTGAATCCAGATATGGTTTAATCTCAGTTTCCAACCAGGATCTTAAAACAGGATCATATAGGCAATTGGAGCCCAGGTACCAGTGAATAGGAGTAGCGAAAGCTGTAGGTTATAGCCAAGTGAAGAGATATGAAGGGCTGGGAGGGAGAAATACCTTGGGAACTATAATAGACATGGAAAAGTTAGGGTATTTTCTTAACTGCCAGTGACCTGAAATTGATGAGAATAGCATAGGTATACAGAAACAACCTGTATTTGCTTGACTTCTAGATAACCAAATAAAAGAACAAACTTTTCTGAAAGAGATTGCATTATTAAGGTGTTTTCTTTTTTTTCTTCTAAAAACATTTAAAAGTGCTCTGGCTGGTTTTGCTCAGCAGTTAGAGCATTGGCCCGTGGACCAGAGTGTCCCAGGTTCAGTTCCTGCTAAGGGCACCTACCGTGGTTGCGGTTCATTCCCGGCTCTGGTTGGGGTCGTGGGGGTGGAACCAGTCATTGTGTCTCTCTCACATCGATGTTTCTTCTTCTCTTCCTCCTTCTCTCCCTCCAGCTCTATCTGAAGATAAATGCAAAAATGTCCTCGATGCGGATAAAAATAAAATAAAATAAAACATTTAAAAGCAAAATTGCATATTTTTAGAACCAGACACAACAGGTACATATCTGAGCTCTACAGGACCACCTCCCTCTGACGCTGCTGCAGCTGGTCACCTAACCCTGGCTGCAGACTGGTGAAAGAACGCCTTGTGGAGTTCATACATCTCGGTGGACTTCAGCCTGTGGCCCTCTCAGTGTTTCCAGTTAGACAAGGCAGTTTTCCCTCCCTACCTCCACTGCCTCCCAGCAAACACCCTCTGCATGGAGCAGTTCTTCCTCCAGGGGACAGTAACAGATTTCTTCTCACCCACCAACACCTGTAAATCCTTCTTACATTCCAGGGAGCAAGGGGCATCACTCCCCAGGTGGTCCAGATCCATCCTTTGTGGAAGGACCTCCTGCTACTGTAAATCAAATCCTCAGGGAGGTGGGGTCTCTTACCTGGTCAAACTCTTTCTCTGTTTCCTTTATGCATTAGTTCTTTTTACTCTAAATCCTAGTCTGACAAGTAAACTGGTATTCTCATAAACCTATTTAGTATTAGTATTAGTATTAGTGTTATTGATTTTTAGAGAAAGGAAAGGAGAGGGAGAAATATCAATGTGAGAATAAAACATTGATCTGCTGCCTCTTGCACGCCCCCTACTGGAGATCAAGCCTGCAACCTGGGGACGTGCCCTAAAAGGAATGGAACCTGCAACCATCTGAGCCACACTGGCTGGGGTGTATTTTCTTAAGCCTTTTTAGCTCCTCTGGCAGGAGACAAGCTTACTTCACACTCTAGGTGGTCAGCTCCTCTGATCAGAGCCCAGTTTTTTCTCTCTGTCTCCAATGCTTGTTTAATGCCTGCAAAGCCCAAACAACCAATAAATTCCTATTGAACCACTTATACAAGCAGGAGACAGGTTTTCTTATATTGCTATACATAGTGACTAATTGACAGCAAAAGGTAACTTCTGTTTCCCACTTGGAATCCTACAGAAGTCTCCTAGAATCTTTCCTCGGGACCCCTGTGTTCCTCCAGGGCTCCCAGGAAGGCCGCCTCCCAGCCGCTTGTTCTCACCAGCTCCTCCCATTCGGTACAAATCTTCTATGAGAGACAGAAAGAAGCACTGGTTTTCTTGCTGAGGAATGACTAGTGTCACCAAATGTCCATTGTAGGGTGTAGTGAGCTGACTAGGATCCCTCCAAAATTCCTGTCCACCTAGAACCTCAGAATGTCACCTTATTTGGAAGTAGGATCTTTGCAGATGTAACTAGTTAAGGATCTCGAGATGAAATCATCCCAGATTTATGATGGTCCCTAAATCTAGTGCCTGGTGTCTTTATAGAAGCAATGAGAAAATTTGGAACAGAGACACAGAGGAGACACAAAGAAGAAGCAACATAAAGATGGAGGTGAAGATTGGAGCAGGGCAGCTACAAGCCAGGAATACCAGAGATTGCTGGAAGTCTTGGCTTCCAACTTCTAGCCTCCAGAACTGCAAAAGAATACATTTCTGTAATCCACAGACAGACAAACAACCTTAATATGCCCAAACCTGCCCTCCCCATTTCACTACCCTGTTTACCCAGCCTGTCTGCTCCCAGGTGGCCCAGAATGTAATCTGCTTATCTGATGTTGATAATGATTTAAGTATGGAATAGTGAAAAAAAGCATCAGATTTAGAACCAGGTTGTGAGGCACAAACATGACTGTCACTGAGTTACCTGGTGCCTCACTTTTCTTTTCTGTCCAGGGGAACTAGTACCTTCCCTATTAATGATATGATTCTGAGCATTTAATGAGATTAAGTCTATATATGTATATATTTTGAAATATTTAAAACACCCAGTGCCTCTTGATGAAAACTGGAATATAGGCTCATGCAAAGCAAAACATTTCTTTATCAAATGAAACACTAATAATTCATAAGGTTTAAGCTAATCAGTCCTGATCACACATTGAAATCGCCTGGAGATTTTTCGTTTTTAAAAATGAGTCCCACCCTAGACTAGCCTCCGGGGTGGGAGAGGCCCTGGGTTTTGTTGTTGTTTTGGTTCGTTTTCCGGGCAGTTTATTCTAACAAGGCTTTCCCTCCTTTTGTACTTGTTTCCACTTCACAAGGCACCAAGTGGAATCTTTTCACAGATTTTAGCCAGTCATTTTTCAATAATTTGCTTTCCTGTCACATGATAGAACGTATGATAAAAGAACGAGGTTCCAGGCACAGAAAAAGTCATCCCCCAAACAGCGCCCCTCGCGGATACCCTAACAGCCAGACGCAGTGGAAAGGACCCCGCTCACGACGGCCTGTCTCCATGGCAGGACCCCGCCCACCACGGCCTGTCTCCATCGCAGGACCCCACCCACCATGGCCTGTCTCCATCGCAGAAGGACCCCCGCTCACAAAGGCCTGTCTCCATCGCAGGACCCCGCCCACCACGGCCTGTCTCCATCGCAGGACCCCGCCCACCTCGGCCTGTCTCCATCGCAGGACCCCACCCACCATGGCCTGTCTCCATCGCAGGACCCCGCCCACCACGGCCTGTCTCCATCGCAGGACCCCGCCCACCACGGCCTGTCTCCATCGCAGGACCCCGCCCACCTCGGCCTGTCTCCATCGCAGGACCCCACCCACCATGGCCTGTCTCCATCGCAGGACCCCGCCCACCACGGCCTGTCTCCATCGCAGGACCCCGCCCACCACGGCCTGTCTCCATCGCAGGACCCCGCCCACCACGGCCTGTCTCCATCGCAGGACCCCGCCCACCTCGGCCTGTCTCCATCGCAGGACCCCACCCACCATGGCCTGTCTCCATCGCAGAAGGACCCCCGCTCACAAAGGCCTGTCTCCATCGCAGGACCCCGCCCACCACGGCCTGTCTCCATCGCAGGACCCCGCCCACCTTGGCCTGTCTCCATCGCAGGACCCCGCCCACCACGGCCTGTCTCCATCGCAGAAGGACCCCCGCCCACCACGGCCTGTCTCCATCGCAGAAGGACCCCCGCTCACAAAGGCCTGTCTCCATCGCAGGACCCCGCCCACCTCGGCCTGTCTCCATCGCAGGACCCCACCCACCACGGCCTGTCTCCATCGCAGGACCCCGCCCACCATGGCCTGTCTCCATCGCAGGACCCCGCCCACCACGGCCTGTCTCCATCGCAGGACCCCGCCCACCTCGGCCTGTCTCCATCGCAGAAGGACCCCCGCTCACGGCCTGTCTCCATCGCAGGACCCCGCCCACCACGGCCTGTCTCCATCGCAGGACCCCGCCCACCTCGGCCTGTCTCCAGCACAGACCGCACAGTCTAGGCGCCTGGAAATCGACCTCCTGCTTCAGTTGTAAGGACACAGCGTAGCTGTTGTCATGCCACGGCGCCTGCTCTATTGTGTTGTTGTCTGTGTGTGTGCATATGCGGGTTTGTGATGTGTGTACATTCCAGTTAGTGGTGCCTAGTTTGTTATTTTCTGGTCATCCCATTCCTTTTGCTGCCTCTCCGCCGAGGCATACAAAACCTCCCAGCCTTGCAAAGCCCTTGCACGTGATCCGTATTTTACCTTCTTAGTGAAGAGGCATTGATTGCCTTCCCAGCTCACGTGCATGTAACCAATAAGGCATCTCTGTAGTCACAGCACATCACAATGTGTCCAAAAATAAAATTAATAAAGAAGATAGCTTTGAATCTCAAATATAGAGCAAAGCTTCTTAGAGAGAAAAGCTAGCAGTATCCTTCGTGATAGAGTTGCCTGTTGCCATGGGAATGAATCCAAAGATTCTGTGACATTTCCTGGGACCACATGAACCAAGTGGAAAGGAAGGCTTTCAGACTCCAGCCTCATGTTTGTGTATTTACCTGGTAAAACTCTGGGGAAAGGGAAATTCAAGATGAAATTTTATAAAAGTACTTAAGTGGCTCAGGCATTGAAGACTGCTATCTGAAAATTATTTTTAGCAGGTACATAAACTGAAAAAAAAAAAAAAACAGAAAGAATAGCAACAGATCACCTAAATATTAAATACCTTTAAATCCTGATGTATAATGTATGAGATAAAATTCTCACTGAAGATACCAGTAGGGTTCTCATTCTCATGTGTCTAACTCTACCCCAAGACAAGAAATACTAAGCTCTGCTGTTTACATGCTTACAGGCCCTGTAAGCAGGAGAGCGGCAACACCATGGTCTATTTCACAAATACTTTGTCACAATTTGGGTTTCAAATAAGCCTCCAAGGACTTAGCTGAGTGGCTCTGGTGCAACAGAAACCAAACGAGGAAGCCTTTCTGACTTCTGTGTCTCTGTTTAGCATGGAACCCGTGTTCAGAACACAAGACAGAAGTTGGCCTGCTCAGCAGCCAGGGACACCGTGCAAGAGAAAATCACCAACGTGTATCTTAATTCTTCATAGGAGTGGATGTCATTGCCAACTCCCTGCAGCCAACCTGCACCTCGGAAGGTTCATCCTTTTCTGAAATTGCTCCTTCCCACATATTATGTAGAAAACGAAATGTCAGTCTTCAACCACTTATGGACCTATAAAGATGGCAAGTTTTAATATATTATTATTCTACAAGGCTCTACTTAGAATGCATATATTAAATGCTTTGATACAAAAATATTTTGCTTAAAGTTTATTTAAATATGTATACTTTAACTGCATCTCCTATCTATGCTGTATCTAATGCGGCTAAAGGAATTTATTTCTTAGACATTCCTATATTTCTATAAGCATGGAACATTTATGATGTACTAGATACTGTTAGGTATCATGTGTTCTCACTTAACACAATAATTCTATTAGGTAGCCCTAGACAGTGTAGTTCAATTAGGTGGAGCGTCCTCTAATACACTGAAAGGTCCGGGTTCAATCTCCAGTCAGGACACATGCAGGAGGCAATGGTTTCTCTCTCCCTCTCTCCCTGTTCCTTCCTCTCTAAGATCAATCAATCAATCATTCTGTTAGGTAGCTACAATGATTACCTCCATTTTACACATCAATTTGATGCTAAAGGAGGTGAATTATCTTGTCCTAGGTCTGGTAGCCCAGAAAAAGCAAGGCCTGTATTTGACCTTGGGCAGTCAGTCTCCAGAGACTAACAGACGGGTCTAATGGCTGTTAGAGCTAGGAAGGGCCATGGAAAGCATCTATTCTAATGCTTCAGAAATTTTTTTACAGCAATAGAAGCCTCTCATCAAGTGAAACTATGAACATTTTGGTGACACAGCAGCTGGAGCAGAGCTGCTTTTGTGGAACTAAGAAAAAGCAGGGGACTCCCTGAGACTTCTGACCCCACCAGGCATTTCCACCTTTAGTAAATTGGAGATCACGGATGTATTCAAGCTTCAAGGAGCCACCCAGTGGCTTGTGATGATCAGCTCCAAATTCTCGCCCTTTCCAGGAAACCTGTGTTACAGGAGAAGTCTCCAATGTAAACATTCACCCTCCTGTCACACCCCATGTTCTGTCCCCTCAATCCAGCCCCACACAGGTCCTCCTGGTTTCACTAGTACGTATTAGCCAATTTCTTTCAATGAGTAAGCTGTGACCTGGGAACTCACTTCCCCTCTTGGGCTACAAAGAGGTCTTTACTTACCGTCTGAAGGAATGAGATGCCTGAGGGTGGACCTCGGGGAAACATCTTCCTCCAGGGCATCTTCCTCAGGTCAGGTCTGAATGGGCTGCAGGGCAAATAAGGCTGCTTCCTTCACTCTTGGCCTGGGGCGAGGCTACTGCTGTTGACCCAGAGTCCAGAAGACTCTAGAGCTTCAAGCTGTTTTTGAATTCATCCATCCAGATATTCCCATGCCAAGTCCTCCTTACCAGGCCCTCGATGGGCACAGCACACCTGTCGCACACGTGCGTCCTGCCCCTTGGGCTCTGCAGCTGGGCAGGCCTTCCGCAGTCCTCCCGGGCTTCGTGAAGAGGCTCCGAGAGGCTGCCTTGAAGGAAGTTTGGCGTTTCTGGCTCATTTCGAGTTGACAGCTGGTTGAACGGAGCCTGCTGCTCTTGCTCTTGCAGACTCCACAGCCAGGGCACATCCTCTGAGTCACCAACAGCCCCCACCACCCAGGTGCTAACAGCGTCGCTTCCCCTGCCATCTGCGTCGCCTCCTGACCTGCCCCGGTGATTGTCGCGATGCGTCAGCGGGCCACAGGTTATCCTTGGGAATCACCCGTTTACCACCTGTAGGTCCCTGTTGCTATTCGACTAGTGAATGATTGTTCCATCCTAAGGGTCTGCTTCCTAGAGCTATTCCTGATATCAACTAGTTTATTTCGGGTTACCCCTGCCCCCAACTAATTACCTGAGACAAGACTTCTGTGTAATAGTTTATTTAATTGTTGATTCCAAGGTAAACCATCAGGAATGGGGGGAATTTTATATATATATATATAATATGATACATATATAACATAAGATATGTAACATGTATCATATAGACTATATGCTATATAGGTATGTATATATAATATATATGTCCTTAGCCCATTCACTGGGTCTCATTCTCGTCTCCGCCTAGGATTTCCTCCTGTGGGATGTCTTCCCACGCTCCCTGCAGATTAGTTTGGGAGACACTCACGAGCTCCTTGCTCATGACACTTACAAATATTCCCCTTTATTAAGTGCCTATCACATGCCAGGCATGACTCCCATTTAATTCCCTCAACAAGCTCAGGAGATATGTACTATCTTTACATTATTCTCATTTTACGGATATTGAAACCATTTTCTCCTAAGCAGAGGAGCCGGGTTATAACCCAGTAAATCCGATTACAGAGCCTGAGCTCTCTGCACTGCTTGCTCCCTGGGTCTACATATTAATAGACTGTGTGTAGACAATTTTAAGTGATTGCTGTATTCGACTGTATCTTCTCCACTACTATAGACTAGATATGGAAGAACTCTGATTTGCTTACCACTGAATTTCCGGACCCGTATCATACTTGCTTGATAATCATGATTGTATTAACTAACTAATAGCTCAAGTAATCAGATCACGTCTCACTCTGCTTGCAGGCTTTTGGTGGCTTTTCACTAAATAAGTGCAAATCATCTTGCAAGGTACTGGAGCCTTCTCGGGCTCCTGCCTAAGTGGAGCAGCACCCCTCCTCACTTCTCTTTCCCTCATGTAAACCGCACACATTACGCTCCAGCAGTACTCGAGAGGATAACCTTATACCTCATCAAGTGCTTTTACACTATAAACCACTGCTTGAAATGTTTGTTTCCACAGTTTTTGCCTAGGAAACTCATTAGAGACCTTGTGGGCTTTTTAATAAAACCTTCCCTGATATGCCCTGTGCACACCATACTTGCCACATTTTCTAGTGTTGTATTATCAAATTGTATTATAACCTCCTTTATTAATATCTCTGCTTCCCCTATTAGACTTCTTAAAATATCTTTACCCATTTTTTCTTTTGAAGCGGGATGTGTCTTTTAGTTGATCTATTATTGAATTAATAAGCTTTATTTTCCTTTTATTGCTTTTAGAGAGAGAAGAAGGGAGAGGGAGAGAAAGATAGAAACATTGATGAGAGAGAACATCGATTGGCCGCCTCCTGCATGCCCCCCACTGGGGATCGGGCCCACAACCTGAGCCTGTGCCCTGACCGAGAATCGAACCGGCGACCTCCCAGTGCATGGGTCAATGCTCAACCACAGAGCCACACCGGCCAGACTGAATTAATAAGCTTTTTAAAAAACTGTGAGTGGTACATAAAATAATGGTGTAACTTATAATTTATGGTGCCTTAAAGAAATTAAATACAGTACCTAGAAGTACAGTACAGGTGTACAATAATGTGTGTATAATAAATCTACCTAGTACATAATAAATGTTCAATTAATATTTTTGAATAGCATTGAATTAAGACTTTTTTGCTTTAGAGCTGTTAAAAATTTTTCTAATAAATTATCTTTCTTTGCTTTCTGAGAGAGTTTTTTTTTTTTTTTTCCTCACCTGAGGACATTTTTCCAATTTTTGTACAGATAGAGCGGGAGGGAGAGAGAGAGAGAGAAACATCGACGTGAAAGGGACACATCGAGTGGCTGCCACCCGCACGACCAACCAGGGCCGGGGACAAACTGCAACCGAAGTACGTGCCCTTAGCGGGAACCGAACCCGGGTCTCTCAGGACCGCAGGCCGACGCTCTAACCGCTGAGCCAAACCGGCCAGGGCCTGAGAGAGTTTTATTATTCATTCTGTCACACTTTTTGCCCAAGTTTATCTGGAAGCCCAGAGATAACTCTTACAGAAACTTAAAGTAAATTAACTTGCTAATGTTAGCCATTATCCCAAGGTACCAAGTCTGGAAACAAGGAAAAGGAAATTACATTACTTTGATTAAATAAACATGAAAAACACCAGCTACCCTTACTAATAGAAGGGGCAGCTTCCCACTGAACTCGGATCAGAAGAAATAAATGCTCGCGGGTGTGGTGGTCGGGGCATTAGCTGGAAAAGAAACAAAAGAAAGACTCTTTTCATGGAGATAGGATACACACTAAGAGCAGATATGTTTGGGAAGAATGTCCATTTTAAAATGTAGAAGTACTGGGCCTGGAAAAACATCCCCCCAAAAATGAAAGAATTCAAGAATAAATTCTTTAGTAAAAGTCAAAGAATGTTCTGAAGCAAAGTGCTCAAAATCTTTCCTATGCAATGTCTGCTAGTTAATTTATGATGTGCCAGTTGTTCTATAACATTTGTGAAGCAGATATTTCTAGGATGCTTTCCAGGTGCCGGGCACTGTGCTGGAAGCCGGGTGTAAAGTGGTGAGTGAGACAGATGAGGTCCCTGATCTCATAGTGTTTATATTTCACTTGGGAAAGGCCGATAATAAACAAAGAAATCAACAACTAAACACGGTGATCCAAAGGAATAAAACCGTGTTGGGTTGGAGACACTACTTCAGCTTGTGTGGTCAGAGAAGGTCTTTCTGAAGAGGTGACATTTAAGACCAGAATCAGAGAGAGAGAGTCACTGGAAGAGAAAAGGTTGAGCGCAGAGGCAAGAATAAGCTTCATGGGTCTGAGGTTGGACTGTAACGGCAGAGAGGCTGGCAGAGACAAGGGCAGGGTCTGAGTCGGCTCAGGCTGCTACAGCAGGAACCACAGACTGGGAGGCTTCAACAGACATTTATTTCTCACGGTTCTGGAGGCTGGGAATTCCAGGATTAAGGTGCCGACTACTTTGGTTCCTTAAAGGCCCTCTTTCTGATTTGCAGACGTCTTCTTGTATTTTCACATGATAGAAAAGAGAGAGCTCTCGTCTCTTTTTCCTCTTGTAAGGACACCAGTGCCTCACAGGGGATCCACCATGATCTCACCTAAACTTAATTACCTCCCCAAGGCCCACCTCCAAATACCATCCCATTAGAGGTTTGGGGTTTTAAACATATGAATTCGGAGAGGATGCAATCATGGGGTACAAAACCGGCTCTGGCCCCTGCCTACTCAGGAACCAAACTATTAAACCTCTCCTAGTTACAATGGTGGTGAATACTGCCAGTATGTTTATGATTATAAAAGAAATTAACACACTATTTTATAAATTGCAACAGAGTGCTTGTTTTATTATGACTCCTTGTGCATACTTGAGGGGAAAAAACACAATCTCTTCATGTCTGACTGAAAAATGAGCTCATAATGCATAAAGCTTTATTCTATCTGTGCAATATTTTTTCATGATTATTTAGAAACTGTTCCAGAAGGAAAGAATTCATGAATACTATTTTCTTACTCAGAAATGAATCTTAAATCTCAGAAATGTCCAAATAGTCTCTACCAAAAGGAAAGTGGTATCATTTGACACTGTTAACAAATAAACAAATACAGAAACTCATTTAAAAATCATCTTACAATTTGATTTTAAATTAAAATTATAATTCCTTAAATTTTCATGTTAAATTCTTCCTCACAGCTAAATTGAACTGACAGCACAGATAATTTAATTTATAGTAAAGAAATTCATTGTGGTATTTCAACAAGAAACTCTGGTGACTGCTGAAATGCACAGCTTCAGGGCGAAACCCTTTGTTTTCACAGTGGAGGGTGGTCTGTTGTGAACCGTCTGCCTAGGGCAAAGGCTCGAAACACACATCTGGGAGCAAATAGAGGAATTCACCAGTCAGAGGCGGGCATGGTCCACAGGAGTCAAAGTCAGATACAGAAGCTGCGAGGAGAAAGTGGATTTGGTGGAGGTGAAACTCGGCATGTTAGCTGATTTGTTTTGTGTGGCGACCTGAGTGAGAGTTTTTAAGTGTTTCCAGAAATCTCGGTATTTGTCCTGCATGAAAGGCTAACTGAAAATTTGAGCACAGAAGGGGATCAATGGCCAGATTCTGGAAAGAGAAAAACACCCAGAGCGAGGAAGGGAAGCCGCAGGAAGACTGCCATGATAGGAGCCAGGAAATCTGGAACCCGAGGCTGTAATCACACACCTGGACCCTCTTCCAGGGCCCCCGACGCTCTGTCAAAAAGAAGCAAGGCCTTCCTAGGTCCATGACTGAAACCTACTCAGGCCTCCTCGGCATGCCTGGCAGCATTATATTTCATGAGAAGAAAAAAATCAGAATACATGGTGTCCCAGCTATGGCTGTACTGATGAAAAACACTGTGCAGAAAATCTAAAATCTGGCCTCTCCAGTTTGCAAGGTCAAATTACTTACACTGTGTGTGCTGACAAGCAGAAGCTACATCTTCCAAGTAGAACAGATAAAGAGAACTTTAAGAATATATGACATTAATATTAGCTACTGAACAGAACATCTAATCATTGAACAGTTACAATGCCTCTGAGATTTCATTTGACTGACATTTCCATTCAGCTGTGCTTCACTGCTTTCTTGAGAGATAAGAAGTTCTGTGAAATATTCTTATAAAAGCTATTGTGATCTTTCCTATGTTTGTTTTACTCATCAAGTAACTGTGAACCTGTTGTTGAGAAATGCTAAAATCTATGGTGACATAAACAAAGGACAGATGAAAAGGGCTATTAAGCAATGTGCCAGGAGCTATTAGTATGTTTGTTTTAGCAATCCTAAAATCTAAACATTCATGCATTGTATTTTATAAAGAGACTGTACAGCAGAGAGGGCAATATTTATATGGCATATTTGGAAATGGACAAATGCTGACACAAATCCATCAATCCCAATATATTCCTATGTATATTCCAATTAGGGCCTGGGAAATTTTAAAGAACTGAGAAAGAATGTAAAGCCTGGAAGACCATTTATTCCTAATACCACCGGGATGTTAGGAACATGTTCACCATGATGAAAACTTGAAGGAATAAATTCCTGCTGTTGTATCCTTGGAACTTCCTTGGGTTTAAGTTTAAAGCAACTATGACGTGCACACAGTTTGGGTGACTTACTCTTCTGCTTTCCTTTATCTTGTTGACAAGGTGATGCTAAAAATAACTGTGGAGGAATTAAAAGTCACCAAATTGAGAACCAGGAAGGATAACTTCCAGGGCCCCCTCAACAAAGAAACATGCTTGGTTTCCCCAACAGACAAATGAGGATTATAAGACCTGTCACAAAACATAATAAGGTTGTAAAACAATCTATTATATTTTCTATAAACCATGAATAATCAATTTGAAAATTTAAATTTTAAAATGTTACTATTTATAACAGCATGAAAAACATAAAATACCCAAGAATAAACCTAATGAAAGAGGAGTAAGACTTTTACATAGAAACCTATAAAATTGTATTAAGATAACTTAATACCTAAGTAAATGAAGACATATACCAGGTGATTAGATTCGAATAATAAAGTTTCTGGAGAAATGCAGAGCCAAAAATAAGCAAGACAATGTTGAAGAAGAAAACTATGGAGACCTACATTCTCTGATACCAAACATTATAAAGCTGTAGTAATTAAGACAGTGCAGTAATATGACCAGAACAGAAACAACCCAAAAGAGCCAAGCATATTCCAGAAACACATGGGTGTCTCACTTCTGACAAGGGTGGCACTACAGAGTCGTGGACAAAGGACGGGCTTTACAATAAACGGGCTGGGTCAGCTGACTACCCACATGGGCACAAAATGAAAATGGACCTCTACCTTACACTGCACACAAAAATCAATTCTAGGGAATTGTAAATTCAGTGTGAAAAATAAACCAACAAAGCTACAGCGGATAATGAAATTATCTTCATGCGCATAGGTAGGCAAAGAAGTCTTAGCACTAACCATAAAGAAAAAAATCATAAAATAGGGATCTAAATAACAAAAGACATTAGCAGCTAACACATGGTTAAAATTCTCATTAAGGAAATGCCTCTCGAAACAAATAATAAAAACATAAAAATTTACTACCCCACCCAAAAATGATCAAAAAACAAAATATATAATCTATATGAGATTATTTATAGTCAATAAACACAATATGTGCTCAATCTCAATAGAGAACAAATATAATGGGAAATAAGATTTTTAACCTAGTAGATTGGCAAAAATAAATAAGAAAAATTAAATTTAGTATTAGCCAAGATTTGAATACTCTCATAAACTCCTGGTGAGAATGTAAATGGAGACTTTTTCTGGAGACTGTGTGGCCATGTATCTCAAAATCCCTGGGGAGAAAAAAAAGTATCCTTTGACCCAATAATTCCACTTATAAAAATTTAGCCTAAAGAAAAAGTTGAACAACTATGAAAAGAATGGATTTTTGTCACAGCAATGCTTACATTAGCAAGAAATTAGGAGAGAAAAGTCTAACAATAGGAATTGGTTAAATATGTTATGATGATCCACATAATAAGACACCATGTCATTACTATAGAAAATGATTTGGATCCAGGATCACGACCGAAGACATCCAGAGGGGCAGGCTATAACACAGGAGTAAAGAGGCCCTTTGGCAAACTAGGTATTCCATGCCCCTTCGTGGAGGGCATCTCCAATTAACTGATGCCAAATAAAAAGTGTGTGGGGGGTGGGAGGGGGCGTGCCTAGTGTTTTCAGAATACTCAGAGATATTCTAATCTAATTTTTCTAATCTATATTTAAAAGAAGTAGAAAATTGAATTTTTATGTGAAATCTCATGATTTTTAAAAGTTGTTAAGAATTTAATTTTTTAATATATATTCATTCTTTATTGATTTTTTAGAGAGAGGAAAGGAGAGGGAGAGAGAAAGAAACATCCATGAGAGAGAACATCCACTGGCCACCTCCTGCATGACCCCCAATGGGGATCAGGCCCACAACCCGGGCATGTGCCCTGACTGGGAATGGAACCGGCGACCTCTTGGTGTGTGGGTCAACACTCAACCAGTGAACCACACCAGCCAGGCTTGTTTAAGAGTTTTTTTAAAAAGAGTCAGTGGACAAAGAAAATACATCATTTGTGAAAACTCCAGTGTATGTGTGTGTGTGTGTGTGTGTGTGTGTGTGTGTGTAGAATAGAAAGATATCCAAGATGTATTAGTTTTATTATTGTAAAAAGCCTGTTACAAAACAGTTTATATAACATGATCTCATTTTTGTTAAAAATGAAAGCATAATTTACAAGTATGTATAAACTCTAAACAGAGTCTGAAGGGTATAAATCTAAATGTTAATAATAGTGAGTGATTTTTATTTCTCTTACCTTTCTTTATTTTTGCATTTTTATATTAATCATTAATATTTGCTTACCAGAAAATGTGATCAAGTTTGTTTCATCTATTATAAAGGACAGAGTTAAGGGTTTAGTTTAAATTTTTGAGAACTAAATTAAAAATCAAAATTAGTAAATAAATATTGTTGCACATACAATCTGAGAAACCAGAATTCAAAGTCAGTTTTTCTATTAATTATGTCAGTAGCCTTGGGCTTTCTCACCTATAAAATGCCAGTAATAACACCTTCCATCTCTGCCTCAAATCCCCTTGGCAATGTAAAAATTAATAAAGCAGAATTAATATGTACCATATTACCTTCCCAGCATCACCAACAGCTACATGTAGAAGGGGGCTTTTTCTACTGCAGTTCAAGTCTGGAAAGGAGATGGTCCTTGTAGAATGCAATGATGCAAGAAGTTTTATGCTTGCTGTTTCATCCAGAGGCAAGATTGCAATAGGGATCTTCTCCATCGCAACTTCTTCCCTCTCCGCAGCTAAAGCTACTCTCTGCCCCATTCCTCACTCGTTGCTCAGAAACAGTGCCCAATGCAGTGAAGCAGAGATTGGCTGACAACCCATAGCCAGAGGCAGCGTCAGGCAAGGTGGAATCCATATCATGTTCTGAAGAATATCTGGGTAGGTCCTAAGTGTGAGTAGAGCTCCAGCACAAATGGAACAGACTAGGATTAGAGTTGACCCTCAAGTACAGAAATGCACATTGGTTGAGAGTTGGCCACCCTTTCTCTTCTCTTCCCTGCTGTCTGTATCACCAATAAAGCCACGAATTTCTCAGCAGAATTCAGGAAAGTGGGAAGAAGGTCCACAGAGGACACCAACCAGATGGCTGATGAAGGTAGGTTTTCTTTCTGTCCATATCTCCTATTTTTCATCACAAAGGGCTTAAATATGTGCACTCCACTATTTCTTCTACCATGCAGGATAAGTACAATGGAAAGGAAAGGAATTTATTCAGGCTATTGTAGAAATGACCTTTCTGATCTTTTCAGAAAGGAAACCTTTCATTTGGAAACCTACCAAAATGAGCTCATGTATCTGCCCAAGTGCAGGTTAAATTCAGAGAGAAACTTCATCATATCTGGTCCATGGACATATCATACCCTTTAAGATATTTTGTATATAATAACCCATTTTCATTATCATTCTTTTTTCAATTAATTCACAATAAAAGGGAACAATAAAAGTGTTGTTTCATAGCTTTACTCTTTCAGTAATGTGCAACATGAACATAATAGTGTTAAGAAGTCAGAAGTAACAACATGGTAGCTAAAGAAGATGTTTATATTTGCAAAATTTCAACAATTATCTTCCCTAGGTTCCCCCAAATTAGCATATTTGTTAATCAAATCAATTCAGAAGCTTTTCAAAATAAAAGCAATGTTTTAAATAAATATATTTTCATAACCATAGAACATTTAGTTCTGTTGGAGGTAAGAAACAATATTACACTCAAGTACTTTATGAAAATATTAGGGCAAAAATGATCTAGATATAATTATAAATGTACCCTAATTAGTCATTTGCTTCTTTTTTGTGTTTTTCTGAATGTGTTATATTATAGACATTTTGTAATCAATTAGTTCTTAAGTCATCAGGAAAATGTTATCTGACCCACAGAATTTATATCAGCTCAACGTGATGATATATTGTTTGACCAATGTCACTAAGTTTAAATTTAGTACTCTAAACTAAATGCTATCAAAGCCAAGACCCCTAGCTGCCCATATCTGCTATAGAAAATGAATGCTCAGCTCCTAGTTTGGAAGAATGAGAACTTCCTACAAATCTAAACCTTGACATTTTGTAACTAAATATTATTGTCACATCAAAATCCTAATTACAAAAGAGCTCTTGCTATATTTCAGAGTACCACATAGGTGGGTATAAATTCCCTAATGATCAGCTTTTCCACTGAAATCATATCTGTTTTGTAAACAACTACATAAAACTTTCTAAAAATTGACTTTATTTAATAAATATTTTAGAGTTTACTAACTGAAGAAATGACCTTTCTGATCTTTTCAGAAATTCTAACCATTTGTTTATCTTTCATTCACTTTAATTTCTACCGTGATTGTTGGGAATTTTGCTAATCTATCAAAACATTAATGCATTGGTAAATTTGGCTTCCTTCAATATTAAGCTATGTTAACATCTTTGAATTAAATGACAAAGACAGAGAAGTAAAGTTAAACACAGCAACAGGTCCTAGTGAGTGCTCTTTAGAATTTTAGATTAACAAATTTTTCCTAAAATGATACATTAATAACTTACTAAATGAATAATGCAACACAATAGATTTTAACAGGATCTCAGCCTCTCTCTGTCTCTGTCTCTGTCTGTCTTTCTGCCTCTCTTCCCCTCTCTCTCTCTCTCTCTCTCTCTCTCTCTCTCATGCATGCTCTCGCCCTCACTCTTTTCTGAGACACTCTCTCTCTCTCTCACACACACACACACACACACACACACATCCATACATGGGTGTGTACACATCTCAGAATTTAAAACACTGCTACTAACCATTTTAACTTACATAAATTAACTACATTAATATACTGACATTGTGAAAATATCTTTATGTCCAACACCCCATAGATGGCATCTTTCTGTGAGCATCTGAAAAAGCGTAAGGAGAGAAGAGCAGAAAGAAACGCTGACACAGAGGATGGGCGAGCACGCCGGCACGCTCGGGGTCACAGCTTCCCACTGTCCTCACCACTTTCCTTCTCCTCTATGGCTTCCAGGCTGCGCTTGCTCTTGGCCTCGGCGCCGCTGCTGGGGGCCTTACTGAGGCCACAAGACAAGCACGCCAGCTGGATCTGCTTCATGTTTTCTAGAGCTTCGTTCTTCGCATTCTTCAACAGATCTCCTTGGCCCTACAAACAGGTAGAGACATGCAAAGAGGAAGAACGTCATGGGCCAGGCATATCCTGAGTGACCACTGCTCTGTGAGGGAACAGACCCAAGAACTCAGGTCTCCAGGGTTCACCCCAGGTTCTGTCTAGCATTGTTGAGGATCTCTGCTCTCTCCGCCCAGTATGTCACCCTGAGCCTTCCCGATCAGCTCCGTGGTTGCCGGCAGCCCCTTGAGATTCCTGCAATCGCGGCCGACCTCAGGGGGACCCTCCTCTGAATGAGCTGAGGACATCAGTCCTGTCGTTACCACGATCTGAGACTGCACGCCGCTGAAACTGGAGCCCCTAGGCCCAGCATTCCTAGCCTTTGGAGAAAACAAGGATCTCTGTCTTCTGGAACTGAACATGAGATCAGTCCCTCAGTGTACAAGAGCTTACAAAGCAAAACACCTCTGTCAAGTAAGTCATACGCTCTTATGCTTGGTTAACTGAGCTTTAATATTTTGGGTTATCCTTGCGATCTTCCTTTTAATGAATTATTAGTTGTCCACATTGCCCCGTCTTCTCCATCATCCTGAGGGCAATGTTCCCATCTGAATGATGGAGAAAGAGAGGTTCCAGAGGCGCAGTGTGGCAATAAAAACAAAAAGCAAATGAGGACCACAGGAAATCACCAGCAGTCGAAAAATACCTTTGCCCATTACTTTTATTTTGTGTTTTATTTCACTGCTACGATGATCAAGTGTACACACTGGTGCTGACCCAGGGGCCTGAAGAACTCAATGTGGGAAAACTGGAATGTGTTTCCAGAGTATAGACAAGAGAGAAAGTAACTCCTCTCTGTCCTTCCTCTCCCTTTCAGGGCAGTGCCCGCGAGTGTGGAGGACAGCGTGGGAGCAGGCGGAGGTCACACAGCCTGCTGGGGACCTCCTCCTCGAGCAGAGAGCCGGGGAAAAGGCACGTCACCCACTTCACGCGCGGCGCTCCATGATGCACTGTTGTATTGCTTTAATTTAGGAATGCTTTTTCCGTAGGATGCATGAGGAAACTTGTATTTTAAAAAATGCCTCAGAATGTATCATTCTTTAAAATCTATGCAAGCACTTGTCAATTCTATCTTATATAATAATAGTTAAACTCTTCTAATAATAGCCTTTGCCTAAATAGGATGAATAAGCAGGGCTTTGCCTAATATTTTTTGTTAAAGTAACAGCCAAGTACCTGAGGCACGGAATGGGATCTTAGGTGGTGGGGAAGCTGTCACTAGCTAGCCTTCTCAGGAGAGAAGCGGAGCTCACCCAGGCTGCAGACGCCCCGGGTCACAGCGGGCAAACGCCTGAGCTGGGACTGGAGGCTAGGTCTGCTGCGTCAGGGACCGCGACTATTCCACACCCAGGGTTAGCAATGAGACTAAGAACCAAGACTGGAGAGCGCGCACTGTCGGACAGGTTACCCTCGGGAAGCATTCACTGCACCACAGGATCTGGGGTGCAGACACAGTGAGCCCCCCTCGGCCACTGGAAAACAAAGTCACATCCGCATGAAAAATGCAATTCCTAAGTAATAATAACACAACACGTGAAGTTCCTCGGGGCAGGCACTCTCTCCTCTGTGCTTTACATACATGTCACTCATTCACTTGTCACAACAGCCCTGTGAGAGAGAGTGGCACTTTTCTTATTCTCAGTTTATGAATGAAAAGAAATAATAACAACTGGGCCCAGAGCCCACAGTCACGCAGCTGGTAAGAGGTAGAGCTGGGCCCGGCGGGTGTGGCTCAGTGGTTGAGCATCGACCCATGCACCAAGAGGTTGCCAGTTCGATTCCCGGTCAGGGCACATGCCCGGGTGGTGGGTCCGATCCTCAGTGGGGGACATGCAGGAGGCGGCCAGTCGATGTTCTCTCTCATTGATGTTTCTACCTCTCTCTCCCTCTCCCTTCCTCTGTCTCTAAGATCAATAAAGAAAAAAAAAAAAAAAAAAAAAAAAACAGGTAGAGCTGGGGTTTAAGTCAAGTCCAGCAGTTGGCTCCAGTCTGTAGTGTTAACCACAACACGATGAGGCATCTCTTCTAGGCAAGCCATGCACCCTCTACAAAGCACATTTCAGCCTCCTAGTCATTGCTACCCACGGAGACAAACAGATGCAAAGAAAATCATTGCCCGCGTAGCACAATCTGACAGAACTTAGAGATGAAGTCCGAGGGTCGGGACGGTGAGGTACACCAAGAACACGCTGGCAGGAACAGAAGTCAGTGTCTCAGCTTTGCTTTCAGCTCCAACAGTTTCTTCCAAGGCCACCTTCTCTTTCGTAAAAATAAAAATATCCTCCTGCCTTCCTCACAGCTCTAAAGATTCCGGAAAATATGTTGAAAAGCTATTTGTGATTTAAATAACCACAAGTAAACTATGCTGTAAGGTGATATGAAAAGCATTTAAAATAGCCTTCTACTATAAAAAAAAATACCTTGGTACTGTGCATATTTTAATATAAGTTTTACTGATTTGTTTAAAATGCATCTGCAAGAGTCTATTTAGAAAGATGTATACTGCTACTATTTTTACAAACGAAAAGATTTCTTTAAAATCCAAACTGTATTAATAAAGAGATAATACCCACACTCATTTTGAGAGTATTACTCTTCAGAACTCCCTTTTCTTTTAGTTTTGAAATTTTCATCAAGAATTTTTAAAGTTTTAACAAAAACAAAATTGGCATCTTCCTTCATTGCAAGAGAACAGCGAAGCATGCAAAAAAACGTCAAGCTTGAAACTGCCAGTTAATGCAGAATGCTCTCACATCCTTGTCCTGCAGCAGGTTATAAAACGTATCTAATTAGTCAGTCAGAATGTCATCTCCTCCGTTTTCGAGGTGGCATCCAGGCCTGAATGCCACACAGTGCCAGTTCTGCTCAACAGAAGTCAGTCTCTCTCGGAAACAATGGCCAGTTGGAGAACAGTGTGTGCCAGTGCACAGAACACAACTACATCATCTCCTGATGCCCAGGAGACAACACGTCCTGTCTGAACGGTACAGGCAGGAAAAAATAGAAATTACACTGTGAATTAATGGAAGAACAACAAAATAAAAGACTAAGTTATAAAGAGTTTACATTGAAACATTTATGTAAAATTTTTGTTTTCTATTTTTTTAGATGGGAGAAAAAAATAGAGGTCATCTTTCTATTTTGTGATTCAAGGAATCAATTCCTTGGTTCCTCAGGACAAGAAAAGATTCATCCTAGGGAAAACTGTAGAGAGGGTGAAGTTTTCTGTTAACACCCCCATCCTGGCATTCCTTTTTATAGTGCTGACTTTTTCCCATGTTTTGTGCAGTGATTTTTCTCCTGACCAGTAGCATCTCTCTACTCTGTTACACTCCTCAAATCCCTCCTAACCAGCCAGCTTACACCACATCTCCTCCCTGAAAACATCGCTGTCCTGTGTCTCACTTTCCACAAGATGTATTAGGTATTCGGATCAGCTAAGCCATTTACAGGTATCGGTACGTAGCTTGCATTTGAGTATTATAACAGGGCATTTCTAAAAAAAAAAAGGCTCAAAAATTCTCAGAGGTCTTAGGAGAGGAGGAGAGGAAAGGAGAGAAACCCAGGAGAATTCATTTTACTTGGTGGTATATTTATTGAAACACCTTTTGGGTACTAAAATAAGTCTGGGATTGTCATGGCCTCAAATGTAAAATGAATGTACAATTTCATCACTGAAAGTTCAACCTGGAAGAAATGTCTAGCTACTGCCGATGTTACATTGTACTAGCAATCTCCTGGGACTGTGCAGTTTTTCTCCCTCTGGTATTAGGAATGCTTCAGGTAAAAAAAAAAAAGAGTAATAGAAGGCATCCCAGGAAGACTGCTGCTGATGGACAACAGGGCTATCAGAAGTCTCAAGAGCAATCGTTAGCAATTCGGCCTCTATAGTTATTTGGCTCCTGAATGTAAGAGTCCATGAAAATCCCAACACATTTAGAAAGTAATACTTGGAATGCTAGGAAACCATAGAGAGATAATTAAAGTATTTTAAATTAAAAATTAGCAATGATTAATTAATTTTTTAAAAAGAGACATTAGGCATTCATAACCAAATCCTTCCAACTGCATTAAATTGCAGTTCAAATACATTATCTAGAAATCAAGAAATATCTGATGCAACTTAGATTGTAAATGAGGCTGCTGTATAATACCACCACAATTTTTACTACTACTAATAAATCTATGACTGAAAATAAAATACTATCACAACACTAAACAGAAGCTAGCATTTATTGAACACAACATATTGAGTGCAAACCAATTAGCACACATTATCTCATTATATCATAACCATAAAAGAGGCTGGAATTCTAAATGTAAGTTACTATTAGTTCTACATTTGTAAGTTATCTTACTAACATATTTTATTATCTATCAAAGACATTTAGGATTTTTGTTATTCCCATTCTTACTAAGAAATGCAGTTTCTCCCCTCTGTTGGAAAATAGTTTCAGCTACCATCTGGTAGAGTAATTTAGAAAAGACATCCATGGCTCCTTCACACACACTTTTCCCATGAACTGCGCTATCCCTTGTGATGTCAGTGCACGAAAGAGCAGAGGAACATCTTAACTAGTGTCCTTGTCAAGCGAAAGAATTGCGTGGGTTGTCTCAGAGAACACCACAAATATTTAAAGCAGCTAATTGAGCCTCTGGGAGTGGAGAGACCCTCACATATACACAACTACATGCAAACAAATGCAACTCTGTCTCCAGGCAGACTTATGTGGGTATTTTTCAGCACACACTCAATAACACACTGATTCCCTTGATGTTGTTTCCGTGTGAGAGTCCACACCCACAGCTAGAGTCAGCCATGGATAATGCTGCAGTAAACAGTCACGGGCAGCATGGTTGAATTAGTAGCTCTTTATTTTTTCCAGCTATCAGTTGGTGGACAAGACCATACTCTAGTGGGCTGTGCATTGTTACCAGCTTGCTAGTTCAAATATCATGCTTTTGGGGAACCTCAATATTACATAAAGAGGTTAAATATTGTACTCTGAAGAGATAGAAACAACTATTACAAGGTCTTTTATTTAAAAAATTAAAATAGCAGGTCAAATTTATGTTGATGTCACAAAAGCTGTATTTTTCTTGATGTTACATTTCTGGAATATTGGTAACACTATGCAAAAACAGCCTGGAATTTCAGCTCTCCAGCATGAAAACTTAGCCATGTAGGGAATGTACACAAGATGTTAACAAGTTACAGGGCACAGAGGTGCAACTATTAGGGGATTATGTACTAAATACTTTAATTGCACAAAAATAGAAGTTTCCACTGCATTTAGTAATCAACACTCAGATTTACTATTTTTCAACACCTTGGCAACCAAATATTTGAATAGCATTCTACTCACTACTTAAAAAGTTGAATTTTTACTCTGTGAACACTCAAGAAATATGGATGAAAAATTGTAACATAGATCCAATCTACAAGTATTGGCTTAATGGAGCTTTCTATGTTACTCTTCTGAAATTCTGCACTCAAAACAAATTGAACACTGCTTTTCAAAACTTTATTATGTAATGGCATTAAATTATTTTAATTTTATAGAAACAGAAAGGGAATTACATTGAACATATTCACCTGAGCCATTTATAATTTTATATAAAGTTTAGTTTTTTTTAAAATTAGTTTTATGACTGATACATTTTAGTATTGGTCATAAAATCAATAAATCAAATGTTCTGAAGACTATGGAAATAAAAAAAATAAGTCTTCTTAATATCTGAGATTCTAGTTCTGAAGTGTAGAAGATTTCAAAGAAATTTTAAGAACAATACCGAAGAGAAAGCAGCATTGTAAATAGAACAAAATGACATGTTCAATAAACATGACCATCCATACAAAAGCCTATAAAATACTGAAGTTATATTCTGTTAAAATTAAATAAAATACAACATAAATTCAAAGTTAAATTTGAAAGCATGTTTTAAAGACCTCACAAATAAGATTTTATTATAAAAACTCTCAATAAATTGAATATAGAAGGAATGTACCTCAACATAATACTGGCCATATATAAGAAGCCCACAGGCAATGTCCTCAATGGTAAAAGATTGAAAATTTGTCACCTAAAGTTAAGAACAAGACAAGGGTGCCCACTCTCACTGTTCCTACTCAACATGGTATTATAAGTTCTAGCTAGAGCAATTAGGTAAGAAAACAAAATAAGCCCTGGCCGGTTTGGCTCAGTGGTTGGAGCATCGGCCTGCAGACCAGAGAGTCCCAGGTTCGGTTCCTGCTAGGGGCATGTACCAAAAAAGAAAGAAAGAAAACAAAATAAAAGGAATCCAAATGAGAAAGGAAGAAGTAAAATTGTCTCTGATTGTAGATACTTGTCTTATATATAGAAAACCCTAAGGACTCCACCAAAAACAAAAAACAAAAAAAAAACAAAAAAAAAACGGTTGGAACTAATAAATGAATTCAGTAAAGGTATAGGACACAAAATCAACATACAAAAATTAATTATGTTTCTATACACTAACAATGAACAATCAGAAAAAGAAAATTTTTAATTCCAATTAAAACATCAAAAATAATAAAATATTTAGGAATAAATTTAACCAAGGAAGTGAAAGGTCTGTAGACTGAAAACTGCAAGACATTGATGAAAGAAATGGAAGACACAAAAAATAAAAATATATTTCATGTTCATGGATCAGAAAAATTAATATTATTAAAATTTCCATACTACACCAAGTCATCTATATACTCAGTGGAAGTCCTATCAAAATTTCAATGGCAATTTTCACAGAAAAAGAATAACCTTAAAGTTTATATGGAATTACAAAAACCTGAAATAGCCAAGCAATCTTGAGAAAACAGAACAAAGCTGGAGGCACCACACTTCCTGATTTCAAACTATTTTACAAAGTTACAGTAATCAAAACATTATGGCACCGGCATAAAAACAGACACAAACAAATGGAACAGAATTGAGAACTTAGCAATAAACCCATTGCATATATGGTCAACTAATATTTGAGCTAAGAATATTCAATGGGGAAAAGATCACCTTTTCAATAAATGGTGCAAGAAAAACTGGATATTCACATGCAAATGAATAAAATTGCACCCCTATAATATACCACTCACAAAAGTTACCTCTAAATGGATTAAAGACTAAAATATAAGACTTGAAATCATAAAATTCCTAGCAAAAAAAATCTCCTTGATGGTGATTTTGGCAATGATTTGGGAGCGGGGGGGGGGGGGGGGAATATGACAAAAGAGGCACAAGCAACAAAAGCAAAAGTAAGCATGTGGGAGTACATCAAACTAAAAAGCTTCTTCACAGCAAAAGAAACAATCAACAAGATGAAAAGACCACCTATGGAATGAGAAAAAACATTTGCACGTCACATATCTGATAAGAGGTTAGTATCCCAAATATATAAGGAACTCTATACTTATATAACAACTGAAAACATATAACAACTCAATAGCAAAAAACAAAAACAAGTAGTTCAATTTTTTTAAATGGGCAAAAGATCTGAATAGACATTTTTCCAAAGAAGACATATAAATGGCCAATAGGAACATGAAAAGGTGCTCAACATCACTCATCATTAGGGGAATGCAAATCAAAACCACAAAGAGATATCACACCACCTTACACCTGTTAGGATGGCTATTACAAAAAAAAAAAAAAAAAACAATAACAAGCACTGGCAAAGATATGGAGAAAAGGGAGCCCTTGTGCACTGTTGGTGGGAATGTAAACTGGTAAACTGGTGCAGCCACCAGATAAATCAGTATGGATGTTCTTCAAGAAATTTAAACTACAACTATATGATCCAGCAATTCTACTTCTGAGAACATATGCAAAAGAAATAATATTAGGATCTCAAAGAGATATTTGCATTCCCATGTTCATTGCAGCATTTTTTATAATACCCAAGACATGGAAACAATCTGTTTGTCAAACAGATAAATAGACAAAGGATATATGATATATATACATATATATATATATATGCAAAAGTAGGTTAAATTACCAACCATCATTTCCTCATAGATAAATCATAAGTAAGGATATGAAATAATATCGATAATAAGACAAATAATACAAATAAATAATACAATAGTAAATAAATAAATAAAAATACAAGAATAAACAGTTTTGCATACTCACACTCCAAACCTACTTTTGCCCACCCCTCTATATATCTCACATCATCTTTTTATATATAACATCTTTAATGTTTATATATATATTGAAAGCTGTTATATATATAATGAGAAAGAAGGTAATCCTGCCATTTCAACAACATAGATGACTTTTGAGGGCATTGAAATAAGGCAGGGAAAGACAAATACCAGAGGATCTCACTTACATGTGAAATCTAAAACACAGGAGTCATGAAAATAGCATAGACTGTTGGTTGTGAAGGGCAGGGAAATGGGTGAAATGGGTGAAGGTGGTCAAAAGGATACAAACTTCTAACTACAAAATGAATAAGGCCCTGGCCAGTTTGGCTCAGTGGTTGGAACGTCAGCCTGCTGACCAGAGAGTCCCAGGTTCGGTTCCCACTAGGGGCACGTACCAAAAAAAAAAAAAATGAATAAGTGAGAGCTCATGTATATAGCCTATTGACTATAGTTAACAATACTATACTATATACTTGAAAGTTTCTAAGAGAGTAAATCATAGAAGTTTTCACCACAAAAAAAAAACAAAAAAAGTAATCATGTGAGATTATGAATGTGTTATCTAATTATGATAATCATATCACAATATATACATAAATCAAATCATTACATTGTACACCTTAAACTTATACAATGTTGTATGTCAATTATGTCTTAGTAAAGCTGAAAAGATAATAATATAATCATCATAATAAAATTAATAATAATCCAGTAGCGATAGTGCTGACAACAGGTGCTATTAACAATGGGTGATGTCTTATCAATAAAACCTACTGTATTTGAGATGCACTTGTTGACCAGAGCTTTAAAAAGAGTATGGGAGGGGTGGGAAGAGATAAACCAAAGAACTTATATGCATATATGCACAACCAATCGACACAGACATTAGGTTGGGGAAAGCAGGAGGGGGGTGGGAGCAGGAAGGAGGGGGTTGATGGGGAAAAAAGGGGGACATCTGTATTACTTGCATATATATATAGTGCATAAACATGAAAAAAGAAAGAGTATGGAATTTAACACCTCCATTCCCACTTGTTGTCCCTATAATACACTGTTCTAAGTTACAATATGTGAACTGAGACATAACCACCACCTCCTCCCTTTGATTTAGGAACAATGGAGGTCTCCTTTAGCTATCAATGAGGACTTGGGTCTTCATCTACCTATCCATCAAGAAAATATTTGTTAAGCCCTGGCCGGTTTGGCTCAGCGGTTAGAGCGTCGGCCTGCGGTCCCGAGAGACCCGGGTTCGGTTCCCGCTAAGGGCATGTACCTCGGTTGCAGTTTGTCCCCGGCTCTGGTCAGTCGTACGGGTGGCAGCCACTCGATGTGTCCCTTCACGTCGATGTTTCTCTCTCTCTCTGTTCCTCTCTCCCCCTCCTACTCTACCTGAACAAAAAATGGAAAAATGTCCTCGGGTGAGGATAAAAAAAAAAAAAAAAAAAAGGAAAATATTTGTTAAACATTAACCACATACCAGACTTTGTCTTTTACCTGTGGTTCTCAGCCCTGTCAAAACCAAAGCTCTTTAAATCACATATTTTGTAAGTCTGTTTTATTATCCTAAAATAAAAGTAATAAATAATATAACTTAGTTATATCCATTAAAATGTAAGTAAATATAGTATCCTAGCTATAATATAAGGAGAAATAAGAGACCGATTATTTAAAACAAAATAATATGTATCGCAACATGTAAATGCCCAGGCAGGCACACAAGAAACCATGATGAAGTAGGCAGATGCTTGCGCTTACTTAATATGGATGGATTCATTTAAATGTAAAATAGAAATAAGAAAATCAGATGCCACCCCACACTCAAAAATATATATATATAAAATGAAAATGCAGATGTACCAGATAGACACTAATATAAAAACAAAAAGTGGCAAGCAACGAGACTTATTTGCATACAATAAAAGAAGGAAGGAAATAACCCTAATTAAGGTAGGGATAACATGCCAAGACAAGTAGTCTCTCCCATGGAGAAAAAGTCTGATAATCCCACAGGTGAGGTAGTACATTATGTCCATACATCCCACCAAAGTTGCCAAACCTTCAAAAGTACCTCAAAGGACATTTTTTTGTGTGATTGAAAATATCAACTTCTACTTTGTAAGACACTGTAGAATGTCTACCATGGACAGTCAATAATAACAAATAAAGTATCATATTAAAGCCAACATCTCACTTCCCAGTTTGTTCCTGTATTATTGTATAGTAATTATACAATAAAGCACACAGAAGTCCCAGAGTGAATAAATCATTCAATAATTTAGAAATATCTTTACTCATTTAGATTTCCCTCTCAGTAAATACTTTTCCTCATATACTGAGCCTTTAATGCACTTCAACTTGTATTTTAGAGGGTTCAGTCCAGCAGGACTTAAGCAAGTGTTGCAGGACAGGGGCAATTCTATGTTGCACTGTCCTACAGTGCAGGGCATCCAGCTTTCCAGGCCACTACCACTAAATGCCAGGGGAATCCTCCCAATCACTTCCACAATTTTTCAAAATACCCTCTAGGGGGCAGTGCTGCACCCATTAAGAACCACCAGACTATACTCCTGATAAGATGCTGAGTACAGATGCCCTTCTTGACCACACAGAACTTAAGTCTAGTTAGGGATACAGGCATAAATCAAAAGCCATAAAAATAAAGTTATAGCTAAACACAAGTTGTGCTATGCACTTGAAGAAAAGGAATGTGATGCTGTGAGGATGTCCATTCTAGGGGATCGGACAAGGCTTGCCTGTTTAAGTGATAACTGAGCAACAACTTGAAAGATAGAAGGGCACCTTCCTTTCTTTCTGGTCATCTTGTAATGAGTGAAATAGCACATGAGGGTCTTTTGATGCTGGCCTTGAGTTCTCAATCCTCCTACAGACTTACAGCTACAGATATAAATAGTATAGGAGAATGTTCTGGAAGGATGCTTCCTCCATGGTACAGCACCAAAAGAGTCTAATAGATTCCATTTTTTATTATATTTTATCTACTTAGAATTGATCTTCTTTTCTTGAAATTTGTACCTAATAAAACGCAGAAAGTGGGAAATACTCAATAAAGTATATTTAATGACAGTATAATGTTATTCTGCTAAGAGTTCTTAGCAATTATTTCAAATTTTTGAGACATTTGAAGAACAGCTACAATGTTTTTTTAACTTTATAGATCAAGAAATGGACACAAGAAAGCTAAGAAAATATACTGCCCAGGTACACACAGGAAATAAGTGTAAAGAAAATAACTAGTAATGTCTGTTTCCTAGACCAATAGATGTTTTTCCTTCACTGTATTTAGATATATTATATGATATATTGAACATGTCATCTAATAGATCTTAGAAATACAAAGAAAAAAAGCTTAAGACCTACTTGGTTTATAAAAGAAAAAAATCCTATGATAGAACCCCATAAATGCCCCACACAAAAATACCTTGCTCTCTGATTTTTGCCTTTAATGTGGCAAATTTCAGAGTTTGAAATAATTTAATAATATTAATCTGAGCCAAGTTTTCGGGAAACAAATACAAAAGCAATGGTAGAAGATTCGTATGGAGAAGTGTGGAAAAGATGACTGGTTTTCATTTCAAAGTTATCAGCATAGCCCTACTGGATCAGACCAAAACAGACAATTTTATAAGAATCAAATTCATTACAGGCCCCAGCCGAACGTGTTAAAGGATGCTGTTAATGTGAGGACTCCTCAGTCAGTTCTCAGGTCTCCAGACCCTTAATGTCCTGGTAGTGTCCACGAGCCCCTAAAAACCTCGGGTCCAACTCAGCAGCAACACACACAGCTGAGGAGCAGAGCCCAAACTCTGAGTCTCAGGACTCTTTCTATTTCTCTCATAAAATAAAAATCTGGTCTAGAGACTTTGAATTGTAACCATATTGCTACTGACAGGTGAACTTACACTGTGACCTTCACTATCAGACTACCTGGTTTCAAATCCTGGCTCCACCACCTCTTTGTTTATTGACCTTGCGCAAGGTCACTCAGTGCCTTGGTTTACTTATCCATTAAATGGCTAAACTAATTATACTCATGTCTGGGCTTATTGTGAGATTAATAAAAACAATATAGGTGATTCATTGAGAACAATGCCTGGAATACATGGCAAACTGTAATGACTGTTAGCTATTATTATTAGTCTATAAACAGAAAATTAAAAGGTTTCCATAAATGAAATGTTTTGATATCAATAATGACAATGTTATTGGTGTCTACCGTACTTTACTTTATAAAATGTGAGGAAAC
Source organism: Molossus molossus (assembly GCF_014108415.1). NCBI lineage: Eukaryota > Metazoa > Chordata > Mammalia > Chiroptera > Molossidae > Molossus > Molossus molossus. The sequence goes on from NW_023425346.1 coordinate 55,433,041, forward strand.
AAGACCACTTTGAACCTTAGAAAAGACAAGTTGGTGGAGTGAGGCAAACAACTGTTACTGAGAACAAAATTCAGGATGGCTCACCCACTAGTCCTATAAAAGACCCCATAATGGTTAATATAAAAAGAGTAACAATTGCACTGATGCAGGAACTTTCCTTGGGGAACCCCAGAACATGTCATGCTCCGGCTCCACAAGCTTATGTTTTTATTTGTAATTTAGAGCCTACAACATGGTTCAGTGAAAAACACTAAAGCATTGCTCACTAGTGGAATACACAATTTTAAACCGCTGTTTCACTTCTGTCACCAAAAGAAATTAATGACAAACATTATCTTTTGTGACAGACCTGTTATTCTTCTGAAGATATCATAAAATAAGTTCCTGCAAGGGTACTCTGGTGCTCCCTGCTTTGGGCAAATGACTGCCAGCCTCATCCGCTTCCAGAATATGTCAACAAAATTGCTTCAACACCGATGAGTTGAATAATAGAAAACCCTGAGCTAAACTTTAAAAATACAATTCAGCTGCAGAAAGCTTTATGAATGTAGGTTTGTGTGATGATACTGGCATCCTGGAAATTCTCCTGCAGTCATTTTGACAAAAGAACCATTCGATAAAACGCTAAGAGTCACTGCCTGTTGGCCCGCCTGCTCTCTGCTCTTACCTTCCTATCACCGCAGGCATCTGCCTCCATGTCAACAGCTCCAATGAGAAAGGACACAAGATTAATATCAACATTTAGCAAGGTGACAAAGGTAATTTACTACACTCCAAATGTAGCTTTAGTAATGGATGGTCATCAGCACCAAAAACAAATACTGTTTAAGCCCTGGCCAGTTTTTCTCAGTGGTTAGAGCGTCAGCCTGTGGACCAGAGAGTCCCGGGTTCGGTTCCCACTAAGGGCACGTTGCAGTTTGTCCCCGGTCCTAGTTGGGGTCGTGTGGGTGGCAACCAGTCGATGTGTCTCTCTCACATTGATGTTTCTCTCTCTCTCTTCACCCCTCTCTCCCTCAGGTAAGAACTGAAAAGAACAACAATAAAAAAATACTGTTTGAAAGTTCCAGTATCTCAAATTAACTTTCCCTGGATAATAAATGACTCTGAAATCTAAATTCATACTACTGTTGGGAGTGCCATAAGCCAAAGACAGAAGGAGCTTCTACAGAAACCTCTATTTAGCCAACTCATGCTCGTCCCACTTCAGAAAGATCAGTGACAACAGCTTGACAGATGCAGGGTGCTCCAAACCCCCGAAGAGACAAAGGCTATAGAGACAGTTACCAATATTAGAAAGATATGTTTAAGTGCATTTTGGTATTTGCTTGGTAAGGTTTCACTTTAAGAAATTTACTGATTATATTGCTTACATTATTGGCTACTTGATCCATCCAAAAAATAAATAAATCTGCAAAAATACCAGAATAAAAGTGTAGATACAATAACAATGGTCCTGAAGCAGAATGGATTGATCACAGAATGCCTTTGAGCTGCTTAACCACCTCCACAGTGCTGAAAATTTCAGCAAGCAAGTGGCTTTCAGTGACGTCTGGTCCTATGTTGCACAGCTCCAGGGGCACCAATGACACTGCCTTCCAAATACATGCCATTCCCTGCAGCCTAATGACAGCCATACTGCCTCTGGCCTAGATGTACCCTTTACCAAGGACATTTATTCCGTATTTTCTGCAAAATTATAATGCTTTTAAATAGGTTGAACTGTCCCCTTTAGGAGAGCATCATGGAGAGTGCAGGGCTAACCCGTCCAGTGGTGTGTGTTCTAGGTTTAGTGCCATTTGCAGGGGCCAAGTACGTGCTAGCAAGACATTGTCAAAGGGGCAGCTTCCCTGCACTCTCCACCCAATAGGTCATTGTTTTATTAATAATGGCAAGGTAAGTATCAAATGAAATGGGCTACTTCTTATTAATAGTTAAATTGAGGAGTGGCCAACTTGGCTCCCTCCACAAAAGACTGTTTAGAGATTTGGTTATTAATGAGGTTGTCACTGTGGATGCCCCAAATCCAACAAGGAATTCAGTTAAACATCAGACTACCTGTTACTCCAAGGAAATGTCAAGACCTGTTTTCCCTAATCTGAGACTCACTCAAGTTTCAGATCTCAAACTCAAACCATCTACAACACCAAACTACTAGCAACACAATTACCCTTCGATTTGTTTATTTTTAAAATAATACTGTACAAAAGTTGAACTAAAAGCATCTATGTTTTCTTGTCATTTATATTATGTCATATTGGCTCAATCAACTTATCTGTTACAATCTATCTATCGGTGTATATTTCATTCTAAATACCTCACTAGGGATATCATGAAAACATGGGTGTTCTACATAACCACAACCCAATGAAATGAACATTCATTCCACAATTTCATCTGATATGAAGTGCATAGTAAAAGTCCACAAATGCCCAAAACATCTTTTATAGTTATTTTTGAAAATCAAGAATCCAATCAGGTTTACACATTACCTGTATCTCTGAAAATAATAAGAGATAGACAAGAACCTGGGAAAAGACAACAGCAAGTTCACGGCAGTCAAGCACCACTTCCTTGAAAGACATTCATTTCCACAGCTTCACTCCTGTCCATGTTATGGAACATGCACCATTACATGGTGACATATACTTGTCAAAACATTTCTTCTGAATGTCAAATACCATCATTCTTACATTCGTATTTTTAAATCAGCTTTATAAATGTGTATGCCTGGAAAAATCCACCACACCTACTCAATTTTGGAGTGTCATGCTGACACTTCTCTAAATGCTCTTCCAATCCAGGTCTCAGATTTCTCCCTAGAATACATGACTGAAAATCAATGATCAGAAACTAGTGGAAGAGAACATTCATATTCAATTCCAATGTTTCAGTAGCTGATATAATTGAGGCCTTAGCTATGCAAATCAAAAAACTCACATTTTTTAGAGGAACTCTAAATTATCACCATGTAGAAAATCCAGAACTTCTTGCATAATCCTGTCCATGTACACAGACTTTGCTAAACAAACTAGCCCAGGCTGAACTTGAACTGGAATGGTCCTGCTAGATACTATAAGAGGCCCTCTTCACAAGACATTGTCAAAGGGGCAACATCCCTGCACCCTCCACCCAAAAGGTCATTGTTTTATTAATGACAGCAAGATGACTATCAAATGAAATGAGCTACTTCTTATTAATAACTAAACTGAGGAGTGGCCCACTTGGACGGAGCGGTCACACATGGCCCAATCAGTAGATGCCCAGTGGCCTATGAGCTGGCCTGACTCCAGGCAGTGATGACGGTAATTAGTCAAACCAATCAGATTAACTCTCAGAAAGCGAGACTGGGGAATTCAAAGAGCCTCAGTCAGTTGTCAACAGAAAGAAGTGCTAGAAAAATACACGGAAGAAAGAGACAAGAGAGAGCTGAGCCCCTCTAAAGCCACAGCACTAGAGTAAAATCCACAAAATGTTGCTCCTCGGGGACAGGAAAAGATAACACAGTCCCCTCTGGCCAGCTTGTTTGTCATGGTCTCCCAGCCCAAGGTTCTGTGAGGCTGCCCATGCTGTGCCTTCTCTTCTCCCAGGAAAAGTGTTCCTTGCATCATCATGTCTAGTCTCACCGGAAGAAGCCTAAAGGAGTCTCTGTTCCCTGTAACCCAGCCAAAAAAAAAAAGAGAGAGAGAGACTTTTACTTTGAAGGAGAAATGACAGGGCTGTTAAAATTTGAATCATGGTATTTGATTGGTTGATAACTAAGGTAAAATGGGGTTTAAACCATGCTTCCGTCCCAGCTAAGGCCTTCTGATCTTCTTGCAGAGAAAGCCAGAATCCAAGGAAAGGAAAGACGGGTGTGGCTGATGTCTGTAGTGGGAGGAATGATTAAGAAATGATGAACCAGCTGTGTGACCTTGGGAATATCGTAACTCCTGTGGGCTGCCACTGCCTTCTGTATGAAACAAGAGGATTAAATGAGATGTTCTTTGCAGTTCACCATTTATACTGAAGGTCTATAATTAATTAATTAGGGTTCAGTTTGAAATTGCGGTGCTTCAATGAGACAGACTGTCTAGTTGCAAAGAGATAAGGAAGCAATTAAAGTGCTATGATGGGGGAAGAACGGGGACTGTGGTGACACATGGCAAGAAACCTAGCCCTGTTGAGCACAGGCGGTGGGAGAAGGGGCAGGGTCAGTAAAGATATCCTGAAGAGGTGGTACCTGAGCTGACAGACAAAGTGCCCTGGTGCAGTGTGTAAACAAGGGGGTGGCTCCCAGGGAGCAGGGGTACAAGACACCTTTAAAGCAGGAGGCATTGCTCAGCCTGAGAACACTACCTGTGCCACTGAGGAACTAGAAAACTTTAGTGTGGCTGGAGAAGCACATGGAAAAGAAGGTGACGAGAGACGAAGCTGGAGAGGGAGGTGGTCACCACGAGCTCCACAGGGAAAGGTGAGTTTGCAGGAGGAGCCATGGGAAACCTCGGAAGGGCTTTAAGCAGGCAGATGGCCATGGTCAGCCTTAAGTTTAGAAAGGTCACCCCAGCTGCGGAGTTGTGGGGGCAGGGGACTGGGGTATATGGGAAAGGAAAGAGTTTTCACTAACTCAGGTAATATGAAAAGAACCAAGGGGATAGCTATGGAAATGAGATCTCTAGGGAGACAATTAGAACGTTTACCCAATAATACTTGGTAACTGCTTATAGCTGGAAATTTAGGGGAAAGATCAAGGATTAACTTCCAGGATTCTTGCCTGGACAACTCTGAGCTGTCATTCAATCATTCAGGTAGGGACACCATGGTGTCGCTGAGGGCAGGCAAGAGATGAACAGTTTAAGATATGCTGACCTCACCGTGGCTAACAGACCTCCAAAGTGTGATGAAGTCTGGTGGGTAGTTGAGAGGAGGTAAGTGGCAAATGGAGGTCATCTAGAGATAAGGAGAGACAGATGAACCAAAGATATACTTTTGAGATTTGATAGCCTAGAGAGGGTAACAAAAACCATTTGCTTGGACAGTGTGAGCCAGAAAGAAAGAAAGAAGAGGAGAGAACCTAGGTTAGAACCCTAAGGAACTCCAGCATTTAATAGAACAGTAGACGAAGGGTAACCTGCAGAAGCTCCTGGAAGAAAGAGCCAGACATGTAAGCGGAAGACCAGACAGAGTGTGGTGTCCCAGAATTCTAGGGACGCGGTGACGCAAGGTGGGAGAGGTCAGCCAGGTAGGACATTCCCAAGTAATCAAATAAGATAGAAACTCAAAAGTGTTCACAAGCTTTCGTGACAGGAAGGCGACTGGAGACCTTGGTGAGAGGGCTTTATGGAGTGTCAGGGAAGAGGACAGATGAAAGCGGGCTAAGGAGCGTGTAGGAGGTGAGGGAGGAAGTGGCTGCAGTAAGAGTCAACACAACTTTGTTAAGAAGCTGGATGTGTAGGAGGGAGACAGAGAGGAAGTAGGGTAGCTGGAGGGGAGCTTAAGTCTCTTATAGAAGCCTTTTTATACAAATAAACAGAGGCTGAACAATGAATTGTGAAAAGACAAACACAAAATATAAAATGGAATAACTAAAAGCCTCTACTTCTTGGACTTACTGTTCTCACTTCATTTTCCTAGTGTCCTAAATTTTCCCCCTTAGTTCAGAGCCTATTATTAGTATGAAGTTGGAAAATTATGCAGCAATTAAAATTGTAAAGCATGTTAATTTAAAGACATAAGTAAATCTACCGAAACTTAAAAGTAAAATATAGGGATTTCATATGATCTATGCATTTATGACAACCTCCAGAAAATGAAGAATTCTCACTGTGTACACCAGGTGATGACCCTGTTTTGGGGATTAGTAGGAATTTCTTGTCTGTCCTCAAAAAGCCTGTGTTCCAATGGTTAGAAATGGCCTCCTGTGATCCAATGGTTAGAAATGGCCTCCGAAAATCTTTTTCTTTTTTTTTTCCTCATCCAAGGACATTTTTCCATTTTTTGTACAGATAGAGTGGAAGGAAGAGAGAGAGAGAAACATCGATGTGAAAGGGACACATCGAGTGGTTGCCACCCGCACAACCCAACCAGAGCCGGGGACAAACCGCAACCATGGTACGTGCCCTTAGTGGGAACCAAACCCAGGTCTCTCTGGACCATAGGCTGACACTCTAACCACTGAACCAAACCAGCCAGGGCCTAAAATCTTTTTTTTATTATTCCTCTGCTTCCATGTAGATTTGAACCTCGATCATTCTTTTTTTTTTTTTTTTCCTTTATTGATTTTTAGAGGGAGAGGAAGAGAGAGAGAGAAACATTGATGAGAAAGAATATCGATTGGCTGCCTCCTGCATGCCCCCACTGGGGGTTTGGCCCACAACCTGGGCATGTGCCCTGACCAGAAATTGAACGAGCAACCTCTTGATACATGGATCAACGATCAACCACTCAGTCACACAGGCCAGGCAAACCTTGATCATTCTAATTATGTAAAAAGTGGCCTCAAATAAATTCTGAAAACTTACAAGTCATCAAAAAACATTAGTGTATCACCAACATATAAGGAAGCATTTAAATTATAAGTGAACACCGAGTACACACATTTTCAGATGGAAAATATCTTAGCAAAATCAAAATAGTCATTTTGACAAAAAAAATCTAGTTACTTGTTTTCATAATTTGGTGAAAGGAAAAAATTATAACTAAGAACATCTAATATATGTGTATCTTATATAATAAAAGATAGGTTAACATATCAATGTTAAGTATAGAACAGTATCTTTACATTTGCTGTTTCAAAAATTTAAACATGCACAACTCAATCTAATATAATGTAATGGTCTCAGGTTTAAGTAACCTGTTAATAGTTAGAAGACATAAAGACCTTTCCTCTACTTGAAAGGGCTTATTAGCAAGATTTAGCATAAGAAAAATAGTATTATGCATTTATGAATATTCACAATAAGGAAGATATGTAGGTTGAAGGGCAATGGAAAGGTCTACCCCATAGATACTTCCCTTTGCCCCTCCCTCGCCCACCCTGCTATGCCTGAAACGTCCACCAGAAATAAAAGGGTAGAGGGCAACAGTCAGTTTTATAATTATCAGTGTACAGAGACTAAGAATACACACCCCCACCCCCACCCCCACATTAGCTAAAACCAGCCTCCCTCACTTGCCAGTCTTCCGGGAAACAGGTCCACCATTTTTAACTTGCTAACAGTGCAGAATGAGTGTTAGCACCTCAGGTTTGGGATCCAAATGAAAATGAGAGAAGGGCCAAGGTAAGGATGGCTCCCTCCAGCCGCCCCCGGGAAATCCCCACGGCTGGGGCAGCAGATCATTTTACCCCCACTGTGTCCATCTCTCCTCATTTTATGAGAAATTTAAATGAAAAAAAATATATATATATATACGCAACAGCTTAGCCACTGAGCAGAATCACCCCAGAAGGCAGGACGACCATGGTGTACTGGGAGAACTGCAGAGGAACTCTGTGCCTGGGACACAATACATAAGTAGAAGCTAATTCAAGAATGACAGCATATCATTAAGGAAAATGACCTCCTTAACAAGGTGAAGCCACCACATTAGAGGCAAATTAAAAGAATTGTCTCTTATCCTTTGAGATGACATGGAGGGACCTGGAAAGTATTATCCTAAGCGAAACAAGCCAAACAGAGAAAGACAAGTATCATATGATCTCACTTATTTGTGGAATATAATGAACATAACAGTCTGAGGAAGTCCCAGAGACATGGAAGTGGGGTACAGACTGACAATCCCCAGAAGAGGGGGTGGTGGGGGAGAGATAAACCACAGAACTTACATGCATGTATGCATGAACAATGGACATGGACAACAAAGCTGAGGATAGGGCAGGGAGGGAGGGGTGGGGGGGATCAGTGGAGTGAAAAGGAGAAACACCTGTAACAAAAATAAAATAATTAATTAAAAAAAATGTTAAGACTAAAAAAAAAGAATTGTATCCAACTAGACAGGATTTTAAAACATTGTTACCCTAGAGACAGAGAAATTATATTTCTCTAAGGAAAATAATTGTTTATCAATATTTGTTTATTTCATATGCTGATATTTATTGTGCTGCCTAACTATAAATTTACATAATGTCTATTCAGAACAAACACTGAAGCATTCTGACCATCTCCTAGCAGGGTCCCAGGGGCCAATCTTCCTTCTCTTTAACTTTCCAAACGTATGCGCTCGAACAGCTAGGCTGCCAGCTGCCAGAGATGTTTCAGTATAGAGCGAAATCAATGGATCCCGGCGGCTGTCTCAGCTCCCTTCAAAGGGTGACCTTCAGGAGTGGCAGCAAAAGCATATCCCTCACCAGGATGTATTATTTTTTTAATCCTCAACTTCGGATTGCATATTTTAATAAAGTCTTCCACTAATATCAACTTCAAGGGTATTAAAGACCATAGCGGGTTTCCTTCTCTACCCAGACATTATTATCTTCTTTTTTTCTCTTATACTTGGAAAAATAGAGATTGGCTGTACTGAAGTTGAAATTAATTCTCTCAGCTGTGGATAATACAAATGTTGCTATACTATTTTAAAGTAACAGTCTCCAACTCTCCCATATTTCTAAACCACAGGATGTTTTTTTTAAATAGTCGGGTTTTTATAATAAAAGGACAAAGTATATATTTTTAAATCCCCTAGTTACTACAAGCAAATTGCTCATAAATACAAAAATGAATACTCAAGGAATGAAAAGCCTCAATATTCATAATACTCAGAGAAAAGGAATTCTCTCTGTAGTTTAAAGTCAAGTCTCATTCCTCATTTTGAAGGCCAGACCAAGATGAGATTTGTACTGTGGCCTATCGCCAAAAGTGGACTATTTTGGTGGAAATTATATATATCTCTTATGTTCTCTAAGGAATTAACAGTTAAGGATTCTCTTATTTTACTTCATAATTCTGGCATAACTCTAGAGCCCAAAACTGTGTTTGCCAAAAGAACTTTCTGTGACAATGGAACTATTCTGTATCTCTGATGCCAACATGATCGTCACCAGCCACAGGTGACTGGTGAGCACTGAAAATGTGACTAGACCACTGAGAAACTGATCACATAATCTTATTTCATTTTAATCACTTTCATTACAATGTGGCTAGTGTTTTCCACAATGGACAGCCCAGGCTAAAAGATAGTGTAAACCTTCAGCAATATACTAAATTAAGTAAAATTGTTTTTCACTCTCTCCAGCTTCCTTCCTGACATAGCACTCGCCACAATCACAGCTTAATAACTAACGATGGCTTGCATTTGTTACCATCTGAGTCTTCCACAAGAAGCACGTGCCTGAGCGTATGGTTGCCTTTGTCGTGTGCACAGGTGTGTCCCCAGCAGCTAGCACCAGGCCTTGCCCAAAGCAGGGCTCCAAGCACTTGTTGAATAAAAGAATAAACTGGGTGACACTGACTACACATTCACCTGGCCTGGGACTAGTGCTATCCACCCCCAGCAAAATCTCATTTCCAACCTTTTAATTCTGGCAAAAAAATAGTCAACTCACCCCAAGAGTAGCCCACCCTTTTATAAGCAATACACTACCCCCTATCTTTTACTCAAGAACTTTTTAACAAGAATTTTCTGGAAGGACAAAAAAAATCAAAGGACTGACCGCAATACTAGTAGAAATTTCAAGACCAGGTGGAGTGGTACATAGATCTGGGGAGGCAGGCGCCAGTGCAGTAATAGCTGATACATTTGGTGGGAGATGTGAGCTGGTGGAGTTCTTCTAATCATATCACCAAGGAGATTGTTCTATCTGCCCACGTCGAGAACAAACACCCACTTCACATAAAAATGTGTTCTAATCAAATTATATTTTCAGCCGATGCCCAACAGAAATTGGGGAGGCGGGGGTTCCTAATGGGTTTTATATTAGAAAACTCCTTAAACTTTAGCTTTCAATCTTTCTCTTCCTGGGTCACTGTGATGGACTAAATGTTTGTGTTCCTCCAAAATTTGTATGTTGAAGTCTTAATCCAAAGTTAAAACCTTTGGAAGGTCATTAGATTTCAATGTGAGATCATGGGGGCTGAGCTCCAATGACGGGATCGGTGCCCCATAAGGGGATAAAGAGACTTGAGCTCACTCTCTCTCTCCAGGAAGAGGGTTCTCACCAGAACATAACCTGCTGACACCCTGGTCTCAGACTTCCAGCCTCCAGAACTGTGAGAATCAATATCATTGTTTAAGCCACCCAGTCTGTGGTATTCTTGTTAGACCAGCCCAAACAGACTGAGACAGTCAGTATATTACCCATTGGGCTTCCATAGCAGAGTGCCACAGACTGGGCCAATTACACAGCAGAAATCTATTTCTCACAGTTCTAGAGGCTCAAAGTCCGGGAGTAGGGTGTAGGCAGGGTTGGTTTCTTCTGAGGCCTCTCTCCTTGGCTTGGGGACAACCACCGTCTCCCTGTGTGTTCACATGGTCTTTCTTCTGTGTGCGTCTCTGTTAAACCTCCTCTCCTTATAAGGACACCAGTCCCGTTGGAGTAAGGCCCACCTTAATGACTTCATTTTTACTTAATTACCTCTGTAAGACTCTGTCTCCAAAAACAGTCACATTCTGAAATACTGAGGTTGGGATTTCAACATATGAGGTTGGGATTTCAACATATGCATTTGTGGGGACACAGTCTAGCCCGTAACTGTTACCCTCTTTTAATGTTCCAGTTGGTATCTTAGGTTAACTTCTTATCTACGTCCAACCACACTGAAACCTCTGTGTTTAAAATTCTGGCCTCGTGTGCCTACTGTATTATGAATAAGAAACCCTTCTCTGATCACCTAGAGACCCACTTATAGTTATATATTTGTAATTTTAGGATTCTAATTATTATAAAGTACGGCTTTAATGTCATCGATGTGTTTTTCATATATGATGTGTGAAATGGCTATGTAACAGGGGACAGTCCTGTCATCCTGTGGGCAAGGACCCCCGGTCCAGACTGCCTGGGTGTCAGTTCTGGCTCTGCCTCTCAGCTAGTCGACCTTTCTAAAGGTGAGTCGACCTATCTAAACTTTCTGTCTCTCCACTTTCTCATGTATAAATTAGAAATAGTAATACTACATACATCATAAGGTTGTTATTTGAACTAAATGATTAAGTAAGTATGAAGCACTTGGAACACTGTCTAGCAGAGAATAAGCATTTTATAGCTATTATTTATTGTTACTGGTAAACTGCATTCTTTATTTAAAAAATATTTAAAAGAGAATCAAATTTATGAATTCCAATGAGTCATGCTTGATTCAAGTTTTACAGTGAATATTCTGATTTTCCCCAAAATGTCCCATTTTTTTCTGGTGCACACAAGTTGTTTTTTAAAAATAATTCTTTGTTTTTTGACTAAAAATAAGATTAGCCAAGATTAAAGGATTTTTCCAAAAGCATAACTAAGACCACCAATGAGAGAAATTTTGCCAATTTGGGGCTTAAGTGAAGTCTAGGGAGGAGAGCAAACTCTCAAGACATTTTCATATATTTATAGCACTAGGTATATGATGAGTTCTTAATAAATACTTAAAAGGTGACAATGATGAAGATGATGACGACTCACAATGGAAGAAGGAGCTCAAAGGTAAAGATACCTAGATTATATAAAAAGATCACATAAAAATTCTAAAGTTTAGTCACTTGGATTATTAATGATATTTCAACCATGTTGGAAAAAGACAAGAAACTCAAAGAGAATTAAAGTATCTCTTTTCAGTCCTCTTAAGAACAACTAAAGGAACCCGGCTGGTGTGGCTCAGTGGTTGAGCGTTGGCCACAAGAGGTCGCCAGTTTGGTTCCCAGTCAGGGCACACGTCCAGGTTTTGGACCCAATCTCCAGTGGGAGGCATGCAGGAGGCGGCCAATTGATGTTCTCTCTTATCGATGTTTCTCTCCCTCTCTAAAAATCAATAAAGAAAAATAAATTTGAAAAAAAGAACAACTAAAGGGAAGAACTTTAGTGACTAAAGTTTTATTGCACTAGGACAATTTTTAATATTCTTTCTAGCATTATTTTCAAATAATTCAATGCAACAAACACATGTTGAGCATATACCATGTGCTGCTTCTATTGTAATAACAAAAAATGAATGTAGGCACTAGAATTTTAAAATGTAGAACAGGGCTACCAAAAAGTACATAAAATGTATATTCAAAATATTTGTGTACATGTGCACACACTGCACGTACATGGCATCAACAGAGGAAAATGGCTGGAAGGAGCTGAAACAGTGATCTGGAAACCAATGCATCTCTACCTGAGAATAGTCACTAGTTGCCTGATAGACAAAAGATGAGTTCCCAGAGGATAAAGAAAATAAAGGTGGGTGTTAGGCCTACTGACAGAAAAAGCTAAAACCAAATTACCAGTCTAGTGCACATAGGCACCTGCCTGTATTCCTTGAAGATAGAATCCCCTGGCAAGAAAAGATGATCCTGAGTAAGAATAGGCCAGGGAAGAGGAAATTTCCCAGAGGCACAGCGAGGAAAGAAGAGGTCAAAACATCAACCCCATGAGAAAATAAAGCAACAGCAGAAATGCCCATCTTCCCAAGTAAGTGACACACAGGAATCAAATGGTAACATTGGACACCATGGCCATGGGTGTTCATAACAGGCTTTAAAGTCAAGGTTTGCATCCAGTCCACTGCATAACTAGTGAGTTATGTTATCTTGAACTAATTGACCAGCTTCTGTAATCCTGTTTTCTCTGCTTAAGCTCAGCACTATGCGAAGGCACAGACTCTGCTGAAGGAGCTAGAAAAGACAATCATAACACTACAGTCAGGCAGGGTGGGGAACACAAGAATGAAATTATGCAGAAGCTACAGATATAGCACTAAAAAGTCATTTGCTTATCTGGTTTTGATGAGAGTTGGGAGATGAAAATCGTGGAGAGAAAAGAAGCAGATAAATTTTCCCTAGAACAGTAACAGATAACACTTGTGCTGGATTTGAGAGCTGAGGAGATGCTGGTCAGTTGACCGAGGGGGAAAGAACATTACAATGGGCAGGAAGAGCATGTGCAAAGGCATGGAATTCTAAAGTTGCCAGCTCTATGTTCCAAGAACCACGGGAGTGCGGGAGTGCGGGAGTGCGGGAGTGCGGGAGTGCGGGAGTGCGGGAGTGCGGGAGTGCGGGAGTGGAGGACTGGGGGAGTGCGGGACTGCGGGAGTGCGGGAGTGCGGGAGTGCGGGAGTGCGGGGTTGTGGGAGTGCGGGACTGCGGGAGTGCGGGAGAGCGGGAGTGCGGGAGTGCAGGACTGTGGGACTGTGGGAGTGCGGGAGTGCGGGACTGCGGGAGTGCCGGAGTGCGGGACTGCGGGAGTGCGGGAGAGCGGGAGTGCGGGAGAGCGGGAGAGCGGGAGTGCGGGACTGCGGGACTGTGGGAGTGCGGGAGTGCGGGACTGTGGGAGTGCGGGAGAGTGGGAGAGCGGGAGTGTGGGACTGTGGGAGTGCGGGAGAGCGGGAGAGCGGGAGTGCGGGACTGTGGGAGTGCGGGAGAGTGGGAGAGCGGGAGTGCTGGACTGTGGGAGTGCGGGAGTGCGGGGGAGCGGGAGTGCGGGAGTGTGGAGCACGAGATGTGAAGGTACAGAGCTAAGCAGAGGCCTCGTCACTGAGGACCTTCTATCCAGACCAAGAACTTGCGATTATTTCCTGTAGATGACCGACAAACATCAAAACATTGGTCTCACTCAAGTCTACTTGAGCTATCTAGAAGGTTTGTTTGTTTTCCAATCCTGTTCAGTGGTTACAGAGAACTTTTTTCTGAATATCAAAAATGTTTTAATTACATTTTCTCTCATAAGAAAGTTGTATTAGACTTGAAAAGGAGACTGTATATTATTTTCCCAATGCCTTCTGTTTCTGTCATCTGGAGTTACAAACTGAATCAACTGTATTTGGTTGTCAAAACCAATCAACGTGCAGCTCTACCTAAGTCACAAATGAAATTTTCCTTGTCTGGATTGTGAAGCTTCTCCACCATGATTCCAAATGCAAATAAACGGCAGCTTCACAAACAGACAAACCACTGAACATGGGTCTTTTGGAAATTACTAAGACTTCTAATAAATGTAAACTTCAGTAGGAAAAGCACTGTAAATAGACATTAATTACAACTAATATAAATAAATACTTATAGACACTCCCAAAAATTCACGGAACACAGAAGGCTAGAGGTAGAAAAATGCTTAGGCTGACAACTTGGTAACAGCTGTGTGACAAATCTAGAAGGCAACATTCACATAGATTCAAAGGAAATAGCGCCCCCTAGAACCATGTAGTGCACAACCCACATGATAGTATGTAGCAACTCTGGCCAATGTAGGGATCAGATTGTTAAAACTTGTGTTGCAAAAAATAATAATAACTGCACTAGCGTAGAAGATAATTTTGGTTGTACTGATGTTTAACTTTAATGAATTCATAGTCTCATGTAACTCATTATCAAGACCAGCTGTAGTTCAGGGTCTCCTATGAAAACTCTCCCTGGGAATCCTTGACAAAGGAGCCAAAGGAAATGACCTTCCCAGGAGCAGTTATTTAAAAATAAGGATAGTGGTGATCATTTCACTCTTTGCTCCCTCTCTATCTTACCAGAGAAGTTCTAGAACAAAATTATACTTTCTGAGACAAACTCAATAATCTGTAAGGTGATGGTTTTTAACCGAAGGATTACTGAAATGATTCCATCCGAGTGGTATGACTATAATTCAGTAGCTAAGAACGTACTTTTCAAAATTCAGATATGGAATTTCCACCCTGAAAGTGCTTGTAATTATATTGTTATACACATATTGGTGTTTTTCACAAGAACTGAGAACAGTTTTAAATAGCCAAAAACTTATAGGAAGATATTTCTCCAGTATTGTTATGATTATATCTGCATGTATCATTACAAGGCTTACAATAAGTGGGTTAATGAATGGATTGTTTAATATAAAAACCACAGGGCTATGTTATAACACACATACGCGCATGAACACACACACACATACACACACATAATTGTTCCTTTCAATAACATTCTTCCTCTCCCAGGCAAAATGTATTAGAGATAAAAGAGAACAGGAAGGAAGTTGCCGGCTTTTTCCTTCTCAGGTTTCAGATTCTATGAAAAGACTCGGTGGGCTGACCCAGAGGATACACAATACACATTGTTAAGAATCTTTAGTCTCATTTATTCAGATTTAATATTAAGACACAGTTACTACTAAAACATACTTTTCATGTACAAGCATTGACATGCCAGCTTCATTTTTGGCAGCCTTAGATATAAGTTTCTTGGTTGATAGCAAATCCACAATAGGCAATAGTCTGTTTCCTACAACATGTATAGTAAGTGTAAAGAACCATATGGAAGGTGCGAATAAGGAAGGGGTATGTGATTTCCCCAGAAATTAGACTGCCAGTAATTCAGTCACTATCAGGCAGACTGAACGATTAAAGTACTGATTCAACAATGAACCACCAGAGAATGCAAGTAACCCTCTCCTGGTGGTTCCCAACCTTCCTAATGTTGCAACCCTTTAATACAGTTCCTCATGTTGTGGTGACCCCCAACCATAAAATTATTTTTATTGCTCCTTCATAACTGTAATTTTGCTACTGTTATGTCTTAGGCAAACCCTATGAAAGGGTCGTTCGACCCCCAAAGGGTTCGTGACCCACAGGTTGAGAAGCGCTGGTTTAGAGTCTAAACCATCCAACCTTCCCTCAATATTTGTGTTTTTAAAAAAGTGAAGTTCAACTAAATCTGGAGAAATAGAAAATCGCAGTGAGACAAACCCACGCCACTGACCCAAGGCAATCAGAACTAACTGCTGAAACCCAAGCCGTACTTTCAGGGTTTCTAGTATATTTTTAATATGTATGAGAAATACATCTTTTAATGCATGTTTAAGAAAAGAATTCTCAACTTTCTGAAACTAGATTTGTTAGCGATTTATCAGGAACTTCTTTTCAGCCCACGGGACTAATATTTCACCGGCAGCAGCATCCACAAACCAATGTTCTTCTAGTTGTTCCATAATGCCAGCTGCTGAGCGGCAGACACCTGGGAGAGCCAGAATATTCTAACTGATTAGGGATACCTCAGAGAGACTTAGATTGCCATGTTTTTATCCTGAGGACATTGTAAAGCAATTAAAGAACTTTCAATCCCTGAGTCCACTGACTCAACTGTCCATTGAGAATAGTACTTTTAAATAAACACCCAAAGACTTTGGCTGTTTTTAGAACACATAGCTTTGTCCTGGCAGATTTACAAACCAAATCATAAGGGGTTATGTATTTTGCTGCATAAGGAAGGATGTTCTTCAGATAGGAAGAAACCTATTCTCTTTTTTGTCTCTGAAATCAAGCAGCTTCTACCTAATGATTTTAAAACCTTTCCATAACAACATCTGATAATACAAAGGTTTAAGACTGAATTCTAAGTCATAGTTCTGTGATAGGGAGTCTTTCTTTCCTTCCAGAAGTTACCTTCTTTAAAAAAATTAATATGATGATTGTAATAAAAATGAATGTTTCTTGCTTTAGCCAATAATTTCCTGAAGAGTTATATGTACATTTTTTATGAATCTAAACTTACTTTAAAACATCCAAGGGGAGCCCTGGCCGGTTTGGCTCAGCAGTTGGAGCATCGGCCTGCGGACCAGAGAGTCCAGGGCTTGGTTCCCGCTAGGGACACATACCAAAAAACAAACAAACAAACAAACAAAAACATCCTGGGGGATTTTTCAAAATATATATAACTAATCTTTTTATAAAGCCATGGTTTTTCTTTAAAAGAAAAGTTAAGTTCCTAATTATTCTGCTTTGGTGAACAGGTACCTTCACTTGTTACAAATACTTAAAGTACCACTAATGCCCTGGCCATTTTGGCTCAGCAGTTAGAGCATCGGCCCTCGGACCAGAGAGTCCCAGGTTCAGTTCCCGCTAAGGGCATGTACCTCAGTTGCAGTTTGTCCCTGGCCCTGTTTGGGGTCGTGTGGGTGGCAGCCACTCAATGTGTCCCTTTCACATCGATGTTTCTCTCTCTCTTCCTCCCTCTCTCCCTCCCACTCTATCTGAAGAAAAATGCAAGAAAAAAATAAGTATCACTAATATGTGGGGAGTGATTAATACCACACTATAGTTTCACAAGAAGTGGGAAATAAGGTTGGGGGGTCTTTCCCACCTCCTTGTCTATTAGTATGGGCATGTAATTTCATACAGGATGTATATTTGAGCACACTGAATCTACTTGAAATAAAAGAAGTCTAATTAAATTGGAAGGTAACTACTTCTGGATGGAGAGAAATTTTCTTGCTGACCATTGTGATCTTTTCAGAGTTTTAAAAGAGTAACATCTAATTTCATTATTCTTAAGCTAAAGTATCTTTATATACTTACGTATACAGGTAAGTATATACATGTGTGTATATACACACACATATAGAGCCTTTCATATGCATATTTATATATGTATGTGTGTATGTTGACAAATGTTAAACTTTATCTGAGCCCTGTGTTCCTGGGAAACAGGGATGGTTAATAAATCCCCAGTCTTTTGTGCTCTGGAAGGTGGCTTACTGCAAAGAAACCCCTTTGCCCATGCCTTAGGTAAGCCTCAGGGATGCCCCCTTGTTTACCTATGCCAAGGCCTGACATGCCCCCTCCAAGTTCTCTTTCAGAAATGATGTAGGCGAACTGGATAAAATACCTGCTTCCTTGACTTGGCCAAATGTTAGCTGAGCTCCTCTCCTTCCTTCAAGCACCTGAACTTGACCCCCCCTCAGCTTATAGCCTCTTCTTTTCTTTTCTTTTTTTATCCTCACCTGAGGACATTTTTGTATTTATCTTCAGATAGATTGGGAGGGAGAGAGGGGGGAAGAGAGAGAGAAACATCTATGTGAGAGAGACACATCAAGTGGTCGCCACGCACATGACCCCATCCAGGGCTGGGGACAAACTGCAACCGAGGTGCATGCCCTTCGTGGGAACCGAACCCAAGGTCTCTCTGGTCCATAGGCCAATGCTCTAACCACTTAGCAAACCAGCCAGGGCTATAGCCTCTTCTTAATGGCCTCTCAGGTTCATAACACCCAGCCACCCACTCCCCATACCCTGTCCTTTCTAGCCTATTTGATCCTCCCAGTAAAAGAAAAATTCCTTTTGCCTGACCTTTGAGAAGCTTACAGATATTATGGAAGGAGGAGCCTCCCTATTTATTGCATTGGTCTCCTTCCCCATATTGCAAAAATCCTTTCAAATGAAATCTCTCTTGCCCAGCCAATGTGGCTCAGTGGACTGAACATCACTCCCATGGACTGAGAGGTCCTGGTTCAATTCTCAGATGGGGCACGTGCCCGGGTTGCAGGCTCAGTCCCTGGCAGGGGGCGTGCAGAAGGCAGCCAATCAGTGTTTCTCACATCAGTGTTTCTGTATCTCTCTCTCTTCCTCCCTCTCTAAAAAAATCAATGAAAACTTTCATTTTATTTTATTTTTATTATTTTATTTTATTTTTGGTACATGCCCCTAGCAGGAACCGAACCCAGGACTCTCTGGTCCACAGGCCAACACTCCAACCACTGAGCCAAACTGGCCAGGGCCATGTTTTAAAAAAATCTCTCTTTACCTAAATCTGGATTTGCTTTTACTTACTAATGTACATGCCACACTTACACATGCATTCAGAAGTGGGAGCCCACACTCTGATGTGGTTAGGAATAAGGAAATCAGCTAACTGTCTCCCATCTTCGTCTCCCTAGTGTAACAGGAAAGTAGAGGAGCTTGCGTCCCAAAACCTTGAAAGGGCTACGTGAAGTTAAAAATGAAACACTTTTGTTATCAATGCTTTCTTTCCTCTTCTATCATTGTAGAAAATAGTTAATAGAGTTAAGACATCAAACTCACCTTAGCTAAAAATTCACCTTAGACTGAAACTATATGTGTAAGCAAAACATCTTCTCTAAAGAAAGTTTTCCTGCAAGAAAAGTAAGACCTTCCAGAACATCACAAATTGGAGCTAAGTCCTCTGGTCTATAGTAGCCATTCATTAAGATTCTGCCACTTGTGAATTATTCAGAATCATTACAAAATGCTGCTTTCATCTGGAAAAAAAAAGTGTACTTCCCAGAGACACTAAATTTAGTTGTACTGGAGATAAAGTAGAGTGGTCTGTGCTTCCGTAATCATGTCAACAGCCTGGCTTTTATCTCTACTAAACTCCTGGGAGGCACAGCTGGGATGCGGCCACCCAAGGCAGAAATCTGGGCGCTGTAACCAGCCTGCTTATTGCTAAGAAGCATTAACATTCCATCTGAACTGTCCTATATTGGTGGACAAGAGCTGTTTGAAATAATGTTTTAGATTTGCACTTTGTTTATAATTATAAATCATACTTTTATTTAAATTTACTGTTTTTTCTATTGTTAATACAGCTAATATTCTATATTCTGTCATTCTCTCTCTAAATCTTTTCAACTTTAAATTACAGAAACCTCTCAAAAACCAATCTTATAACATTCTCTTCTGCAACTATAATCTGTTAAATGAATTTTATGGATACACATGGACACAGAAAGCTGCTACAGATTACTTTTTTAGAAGACTGGTGATTAAATTCACTTGTGATTAACAATATGACTCATGACCAGATTTTATATAATAACAAATTAGCTATGATGCTAATGAAGGGTAATTAAATGAGCCAGGCAGACATTTTAGAACTTCCCAGACCAAGTTAAGGAAGTCCAGCACATTTATTTTGATTTGTTTTCTTCTCACCATTATTTTCAGATTGTTTTGGCAACCACACTCAAGTATCAAGATACAAGGCAGGATTTTGGACTCCATGAAAGGCTGAAGTTATCTGCTCACTGCTCAACTGGTACTTCCCCATAGAAGACCTCCCTGACCTCTCCCATTAGGTCAAAACCCGTTACACTTTCTCGGTAACTCCACACAACTTCTCCCCCGTGGCACTCTTCACAGAGACAAACTGAACATGCAGTGTGTGATTATTAATGACTGTCTCTCCCACAAGACTGTCAGCTCCATGAGACCAGGGGACCATGTTTTTATTCACCAGTACATTCCCAGGCACACAGCCTAGCGCCCTGTAGGAACTTGCAGATATTTGTTGAATAGATAAGGGCGATTTCACACAAACACACAGACACAAAAATTACCGTTTGCCAATTACGGATTAGAAGAAGCCTCTTTTATAGTTTATACCTTCTTATTTATAAATGTTGGGGGTGGGGATAAATGAAATTCCCTTCTTGATATGGAGAGAAAGGTATTTACTCTGCACTAATAAGCCAAACAATAACAAGGTCCTAAAAATGTGCCTTGGAGTACCTTTTCAGACACCTAGCCCAAGTATAAACACATCAAACTTAGCTTTTAAAGCCTCAGGAGTTGATGCTATGCCTTCTAAATGCTCTTCACTTCATAAGGCCCCGAAACATTTTCTTTTGAGTATGGAGAGAACAGTAACGACAGATGAGACAGAAGGTGTTCTCCTAGAACTGGTTCACCCGTTCACTCTCACCTGCAGCCTTCTTCCTGGTGATAAATGACAAGCATTGCAAGGCAGCTGGCTGAGGTTGCAGGTGAGGCTAGAGCTTGCTAGGCTGACTGAGACGAAACCAGCTGCCACTATAACCAGACCCTCCATTTTGGCATCAGTTATTTTCCCTTCCCTGTTCCGGTCACTAAACATTGCCAGCATGACAATACCATAACTGCTTGCCAAAACTCAAATATTATTTTTAAACATATAATAGGCAAAACTATAAGAATGAGAAATCAAATGAAATTTTCAAAAATAAATGTAGCACAGAGATTTAGATAGACTAGATCAATATGCAACATTCCTTTCGCTATTAGGCTCACTTACCCTAACAATATGAGAAATTCCTTACATCGGTAGGTAAGTTTTTGAGCAGATGAGTACACGACTAGCTGGACAGATAAGTGAACAGTCAGTGTATCTTGCGGTAGTAATTATTTATGTGGTCTATTCTGTGCAACTTGCTTTTTACAATAGACCACTTGACCTATGTTTGACAGACTGTAATCTATATTTTCAGAGCAGAACTTCTGTGAGTTATAAACTAAATTTACTTATCAGAACCTCTATGATGTTGTTTGAGTATTTTTCACTGTAGGGCAGTCTTGTAGAATGATAGAAAAGATCATTTTGTTTTGTTTTCTCCTTTATTGATTTTTTAGAGAAGGAGGAAGGAAGAGGGAGAGAGAGAGCTAGAAACATCAATGAGAGAGAACATTGACTGACTGCCTCCTGCATGCCCCCCACTGGGGATTGAGTGCACAACCTGGGCATGTGCCCTGACCAGGAATCGAACCGGCGACCTCTTGGTGCATGGGTCAATACTCAACCACTGAGCCACACTGGCCAGACAATCATTTTGTTTTCAAAAATTCCTAACAAAAAGACAATATTCTTACAATGTCAATACTACCAAAAGAAATCCAAAGATTCAATGAAATCCCAATGATGTTTCTGGAGACATAGAAAAAACCATCCTACAATTCATAAGGAATCTCAAGACACCCTGAATAGCCAAAAAAATTGAAAAATAAGAACAAAACAGGAGTACTCATACTTACCAATTTTAAAGCTTACTACAAAGCTATAGAAATCAAAGCAGTGTGATACTGGCATAAACTCAAACATATAAAACAAAGGAATATAACAGATATTCCAGAAGTAAACCCTTGTATATAGGGATCAAATGACTTTGATAAGGGTGCCAAGACTATTCAATGAAGACAGGACAGTCTTTTCAACAAATGGTGCTAGGAAAACTGAATGTCCACATGCGAAAGAATGAGGTTGGACCCTTATCTAACAACATATACAAAAATTAACTCAAAATGGATCAAAGACCTAAATGTAAAACCTAAAAGTATAAAACTCTTAGGTGAAAACATACATCAAAAGCTTCATGACACTGAATTTGGCAGTGACTTCTTGGATGTAACACCAACAACATAGCCAACAATAGAAAAAATAGACAGATTAGACTTCATGAAAATTTTAAAACTTTGTGCATCAAAAGACAATAGCATCAGAATAAAAAAGCAACCCACAGAATGGGATAAAATATTCACAAATCATATATCTGATAAGCAATTATGTCTATACTTAATAATTATTAATGATATAGAGATGATTAAGCAATTAATCATCTATAATTAATAATATATAGAGAACATCTGAGACTCAACAACAACAATAAAAAAATAAATTCAAATGGGCAAAGGACTAAATAGATATATCTTCAAAGAATATACAAATGACCAATAAGCACATAAAAAGATGCTCAACATCATTAATCATCAGGAAAATGCAAATTTTCCTACGAGATAACCACTTCATATTCATTAGGATGGATACTATAAAAACAAAACAAAAAAACAGAGTGTTAGTGAGGATGTGAGGAAATTGAAACTCGTATGCATTGTTGTTGAGAATGTAAAATGATACAGCTGATATGGAAAACAGTATAATGGTTCCTCAAAAAAATTAAACATAGAATTACAATATGATACAATTCCACTTCTGGGTATATACCCAAATTAATTTAAATCAGGGCCTCAAAGAGACATTTGTACACCCACGTTCATAGCTGTATTACTCACAAAAGTTAAAACCCGGAAGTATCCAAGTGTCCACTGACAGATGATGGGTTAGCAAAATGATGTCTTTATATACAATGAAATATTATTCAGCCTTAAAGAGGAAGGAAATTCTGACATCTGTTACAACATGGATAAACCTTGAAAACATGATGCTAAATGAAATCAGTCAGTCATAAAAAGATAAATACTGCATAATTCTACTTATATGAAATACCTACAGTTGTCAAAATCATAGAGACAGACAGTAGAATCATGATTCCCAGGGACTGAAGTGAGTGGTGAATGGGGAGAGCCTGTTTAATAAGCATTATGGAGATGCATGGTGGTGATGGTTGCCCAACACTTTGAAATGTATTTGATACTACTGAAGTGTACACTTAAAATGGTTATTATGGTAACTTTTATGTCATGTGTATTTTACCACAATTTAAAAAAAGGCAAAAAAAAATTCCCAACAAGATGCTCAATATAGATCATTCCACTTGGAAAGAGCAATCGGGAAGGGAGAAGAGAGTGGTGGGAGGGATCACAGTGGTAGACTGTGTGAAGTAAAAACAAAAACTTTAAATTAGGGTCTGTGAGCACCATGAGTTTAAAAGAAAATCAAAAGTTGGAGGGGGCAAGACATAAAAGATAGGATCTATAAGTAGAGAGATTTACACTATTGATAAGGTTAGTGACAAAAGGACCAATGTATTTAAGCAATGTAATACAGTTAAGTGACAGGAAAAGATTGAAAACACACATAATCATAAAATGTGGAGACCACTTCATCTGCCCCATTATGCAGTTGGAAATAAAGAAGCCAATGAAAAAATATAGTGTGTGGCCACACCTACCAAGAAGAAGCCATTGTTCGCATGATTGAGTTCAAGCACAAGCAGAAGAAAAGGTCTGTTGCCCTAAAATCAGCTGCAGCCACACCCATGTGAGAATGTCTGATCTCATCCAGGACAAAGCACTGAGAAGGGCAGTGGAGAGCCACCACAAGAAAAGACACTGTCAATCAGAGTAGGGAAAAGCCACCTGCTCGCAGTGAAGTCCACATACTACCTCTTACCCAGCCACCTGTAGAGAGAGAGGTGCTGTATAGCATACTTTGGGGTAAAACTTGAAGGTTTTTAAGTGTAATTGAAACCATTTTTCTGTTATAATAAAAAGTCATGGGAATTATATTGTTTATTTTTAAGTATTGTATAATTTTAAATAATATTTTGATTATCAAAAAAAAATGTGAAGAGCTCTAAGGACTCTAGCAATCATAAAGTCTAGTCTCATTGTTAGGTGAGGAAATCTAGCCCCAGAGAAGACAAGATAATTTTTTTAAAGTATATTAATTGAAGGTTTCTAGACTCATTGTCCAAATTCCTATAGGTCTAAACTCTTAGATAACTTAAAAATAAAAAGACGAGAATTTACGACCCCAAAATTTGTTATTTTGTATGTCTCATCAGAAAATATTTTCCTTGCCCAGCTGGTGTGGCTCACTGGTTGAGCATTGACCCACGCACCAAGAGGTCACCGGTTCAATGCCTGGTCAGGGCACATGCCCAGGTTGTGCACTCAATCCCCAGTGGGGGGTGTGCAGGAGGCGGCCAATCGATTTACTTTCTCATCGATGTTTCTATCTCTCTCTCCTTCTCCCTTTCTCTCTTTCTAACATCAATAAAAGAAAAATGTAAAGGAAAAAAAAGAAAAAGAAAGCATTTCCCTCAGACCAGAAATAAGAGCTTTGCTTAAACTCTTTGAAAGTTGGCTTCTCAAGGTTGGTGACTTAAAAGGTTCATCAACTTTGTCTCGCAGGAAGCTCCTCTCTTCTCAGTGAAGCCTGAAGAATTTACTCCTCGGGACTTCACCTCTCATTTTTCAATCATCTCAAGTTTTCTCTTCAGAGGAAGAGGAGCCCAGGACTCGCGCTCTCACAGCACAGGCGATGAAGGACAGACTGGGGTTCTGAGAGGAGCTGACGCTGCGGACCAGGGGGCTGAGGAAGGAATGTGAAGGCAGTTTGCTGGAGGCAGGAGTCTCAGACTTCCTCTGTGTTTTGTAGATGTGGAAGCTGGCAACGTCCAGACTAAAAGTGAAGCCGTCCAAGAGAAACAGGAGGAAGTGGGCTGGGTTCCCAGGGTAGGTCCAGGGTCTGGTCCTCTGCTTTGGTGTTTTTGGTGTAGTTTTTTTTTTTTTTTTTGCTTTCACTCTATGGTATCTGTCCAGGGGCTCAATTGCATCCATTTGCTCAGGGATGATCAGGCCCCGGAGCGCCAGTTCATGCTAACCAAGCTCATAGGAGATGGACTGATCAAAAAGGAAATTAACTGACTCGTTTACAAAGAGAACTGTAACTGCCAGGCATCTGGGTCTAGTTATGTCGCTTGGTCAACCCATTCCATTTCCACTAAAAGAGTATACTTGGACAGCCACATGGAGAACAGAGGAGCTTGGTGAACAAGAAAATGTGGTGGTCCCAAACGATGTGCTCTCAATGCACCTTTCTACGCTGTAAGAATACACTGTGAGTGGAATACTCATGTTATTTGGACAAGACACTCCCTTGGACAGTAAGACAGTAAGTATAAAGCATTTAGTACAATACTTGATACATAGAAAGCACTCAGTTAATATAAACTATTGGGGGGAGGGGGTCAGAATGAGCCACTCCAAATGTGCCTCAGTAGTAGGCAGATTATTTTGAGCTAAAGGCAATTTTAGCTTTAGGTGCCAGAGAAGCGTCTGCCCTCCCCCCTATAACTACCTAGAGGAACTTGAATTATAAGAATTTTCCCATAATAAGAGATCATCAGAGATAACCTCTTCTAACCTATCAATAAGGCAGGGCAAACATCTATTTACTAAACATTCGTTCTTATCATCCCACAATGACCCTTTGAAGCCCCCCATTACATGACCTTATCCCTAGATCAGAATGTCTTATATACCTAGATTCCCCTATCTCTGAGCCTCTCATGTATGTGGGGTTCCCATGTGCATGAGATTAAATTAGATTTTCTCGTCATTCTGTTTATTTGATTATTCATTCAGCCAAAAAAACTAGAGGAGGAAAAGGGTAATTTTCCCTCTTCCCCACACTATCATCATTACATTGCTACACATATTCTGACAATCTAACTCAGTGGGCTGGCAGCATGGGATTCTGAGTTCGATCCTTGCTCCATCACTCACTATCTATGTGCCAATGGGAGAGTTATGTAACCCCTCAAGCCTCAGTTCTCCTATCTGTAAAATGAGTGTAACAACAGTATCTTTACAGGGTTACCTTTAAAATTACTTAAGATGTTGTATGAAAATCACCTAACTGCTCATTTTAAGTACTGAGTGCTCCTTATCAATAATAAAAATAATACACACTTACACAGCACTTGTTACATGCCAGAGATTGCTTTATAACTCCTTTAGTCCTCACCATAACCCTCTGAGGTGGGCACAGTGAGGAACGTGTTGCTGGTAGACCATGTTCACCGGTATCTGCTCCCTTTCTTGAGCAGGGCACACCTGCACCACCACACTAAAGTCAGATTTGACCACTTGGTTTGCTTTGCCAATCAAATGTGAATGGAAGGAACGTGTGACACTTACCTGGCAGAAGAGTTTAAAACCAACCTGTGCTTCCCTACCTCTAGGACTATAGTGTTTGTTAAGATAGAGCCCCATTAGTTTGAGTTCCTAAGTAACCCCCGCTGACCCGTGAGAGACATACACTGTGAGCTAGAAATAAGCCATTGTTTTAAGCCACTGAGATTCTCAAATTTTTGTTACCACAGCACAACCTAGCATACCCCAACTGATTCAGAAGCATAAAGACAAAAGAAACATTTCCCAAGGCCACACAGCTAAAAAGTATCTGGCTCCAGAGTCTGTACACCCAACCACTTGCTTTATGTTTCTTAATAATTAATAGCAATATCAATATAAAGAATAGTTTGTTATTAATGCATTGTAATTGGGGACCTATTTCTAGACATTATTATAAATACCTGTTCTTTTCTGAATGAACTGGCTCAGGAGAAAACCTTGCCATTCTCTGGCTTCTACTGCAACAATAGCCAGCAGCTACCAAGAACACCATTGGAGTTTTCAATGGAGGATACTGGACATGTCCCAGAGCAGCCGCAGGGGCATGGCCACTATGACTGCCAGAGAGCTTGGTTTGATCGCCACTCCCTCCACACATACACAGTATCTCATAGAATGTTTTAAATATCTATGGCCATTCAGTTAAGGGTAACTGGATTCTTGCTATCCTTCAGTCTTTCAGAGAGGGATGCCTCTCCTAATAATTGTTTTCCCATTAGCCCATCACCTTGTTTTCCCTTCCTTTGTCTTTCAACAATGAGAGAGACTTCAATGTGTTTGCAAGGTCTATTAGAAAGCATAGTACTACACTGGCATCTATGTAATGCCCCGGACGTAGTAAAATTCCCCAGAGTTGTGAAGGATGAGAGAACAAGTTCCCAGAGGAGAAGTCAGATGCTTCAGCCATTGTTCTGCCCAAGGAAAAGGAAAATGTTGTCAAGATAAAAGCAGAAGGAGCAAAGGCTTAGCAGTGATGAAAAGCCAAAAAGTTAAGTGAAAAAAGATTAGCCAGATCAACTGAACATAAATCCATAAAAGAGACCCAGTTTTTATGGTACACATTGAAATGCATTAAACTATAACTTCCTTCAATATTATTTATACATATCTCTACTCGACACTGCAGCCTGCTAAAATTGATTTTTTAATCAAACTTTTAAAAATATAAAGATAATGGAATTTATTTCCTTAACATAGTCAACAGGCCAAGTCAGAAAAATATACCTTGGGAAAACTCAATGAAATGCTACTCTTGGCTGCTTTCTAATTTCAATTGTATATGTGTGACCACCCTACAATGAAGTTCTTTTTGTACTTAAAGAGTCAAAACACTCTAGATGGAGTCCCAGACTTTATTTTATTTTATTTTATTTTTTTATCCTCACCCGAGGACATTCTTCCATTTTTTGTACAGATAGAGTGGGAGGGAGAGAGAGGAAGGGAGAGAGAGAGAAAAACATCGACGTGAAGGGACACATCGAGTGGCTGCCACCCGCACGACCAACCAGGGCCGGGGACAAACTGCAACCGAGGCACGTGCCCTTAGCGGGAACCGAACCCGGGACTCTCCAGACCGCAGGCCGACGCTCTAACCGCTGAGCCAAACTGGCCAGGGCTGGAGTCCCAGACTTTAAATGAATTCCATTTCATAGTACATTGTGTTTTATCAGTGATACAATATAAGCTCATATCTCTCTTCCAAGAGGAGATCTTAGAATTGTCACGAGTGAAACACTTCCAAAATGAGTGATAACTGAGTACAATAGGTTTGCGATGCAATGAAGTTGTCGTATTTTTTTTCTGGAAGACTTAAACAGGAGACATTCCTATTGTAAGATTTTAATATTATGTTAATAACCAAACAAAACTAATTTCTGAAGGAGATAATGGAGAAAAGACAGATGGAAGGAACTGTTCATGGGGGAGGGAGGGCCGAGACAGACCTATCTTGGTCCAGGGAAATCTGGAAAAGATACTGAAGACTGAGAGACAGGCATCATCATTCAACATGGCGGCCATGTAAGGAGTTGGATTTTGTGCTCAGTAGTGAAAGAGAAAGAAGGGGAGTGGGAAAGGAGGGGTATATTTGGACACTGGCATATGGTAACAGTGTGGGGAAATGCAAAAGATCTGCTAAGCTAGTCCCTACTGTGGACCCATGCATGGTGCTAAACTATGAATTAAAGAAAAACCTGAATGGGAGCTTCCAGGACTATCTTGATTTCAGCCTCCTGCTGGATTCTAAGTCCTAACCCCTGGCTTAGAAAATGTGTAGACTGTAATTACAATTCATATTTATTATATTATACAGCTATTCATCTTTGTCTCTGAAAACTTTTCTCCAGCTTCCCTGACATTTTTTTTTTTATCCTCACTGGAGGACATTTTTTCGTTTTTTTGTTCAGATAGAGTGGGAGGGAGAGAGAGAAAGAGAGAGACAGAGAAACATCAACATGAAAGGGATACATCAAGTGGTCACCACCGGCACGACCCATCCAGGACTGGGGACAAACTGCAACTGAGGTACATGCCCTTAGCGGCAATCGAACCTGGATCTCTCTGGACCATGTTCTAACCACTGAGCCAAACTGGCCAGGGCATTGCCACTTATTTATATCAGAAGAGTATAATACTGGATTTCAGAAAACATAAACTAAGGAATTTATTTTATAGTCTCAGCTCAATTTACTTTAACGCCAATGCCCCTTCCTACCATTCCATGCTGCCAACCCACCACTTACCTAAAGGCACATTTCTCATTTTTTTCAACTCCTCCCTTACTTGTTGGAAATTATATTGACATTAAATATTTTATCTACATGAACCCACATATTCAACCAATACTGATCAAGCTCTATTCTCCTCACCCACCTAGATAGTGGGGAGAACTCGTGTAAGTTTGCATGTAAGAGAATCTTTTCAATAGGCAACGCAGAATTTTATAGGTGAGCCCTGCCGTGTCCTACTAATTCAGTGACTATAGCTTACCAGTGTGGTTATTACTAATTCCACCAGTTGCAATGAAAATTGACTCTCAAGAGGAGGGGCATTTATTGGAAGACTTTGAGGAGCTCAGAAAATCAACAGGAAGGCAGGAGAACAAAGCAGGAATGAAGAGCTCCAAATCCTGATACAGAAATAAAGAAATCTTGGAGAGAAGAGGATCTTCTCAGAGGTACCATTGGAATAAACAGTCTCCATCTGAGTCCAGTCTCTTTGTCTCTCCACTAAAACTTCAAATTCCAAGGAGGTCATTTGTCCAGTATGTGCAGAAGGGGCACCTGATTAACAAGCCCACCAAACTGTGACTTGGATCTTTTGTCATTTATTATCTCATTTAATTCCCACTAAACCTGGGTGCAGATATTATGAGCACACTACATAACTTGGCTAAAGCCTCACAGATCTCAGACGATCTGCACACAGAGCCTGTACCCTCACCCCTGCTCTAGGCTGCCCTGACTCAGTCACCTGGACTGAATTTCACAGGAGGAAGGAGGTCAGGGTAATGGTTAGAACCACAGGCATAAGTTAAAATCTCAGCTCTGCCATTTACTAGCTGAAGGCAAGAAACTTAGACCTCCCTAGGCCTCAATTTTCTCATCTGTGAGATGAGAGAGATGCAATATCAGAAAAAACACGAGTTGTTTCAAGGTCACACAGTTATTGCACAGAGGAAAGGGAAAATGTATATCAGCTACTTAGCCATGAGTTCTTGTCACATGTTAAGTGCTGAATAATCAATGGCCATTATTAGCTATATGTCTGTCACCCCTTGTAGACTAATTCTGGAAGCCTAGGTATTCCTCTTTTGCTGTTTGAATCCTAGCACCTTTCTCAGTGACCAGAACATAGTAAGTCCACATAAATATCTGCTGAATGGAAAGCATTTGTATCAGGGTTCACACTGACACACTGTACTCCAGTGTTAGAATGAGCTCCTCTTTATATTAATGTGATAGCTCCTTCCTGCCTAGTAAGCAAACGATGTCTATTTTCCTCCACCCGCACCCCTTGCCCCTAGGCTGTCAATTCATGAGGTCAGGGTCTGTATCTCTTTTGTTCCCCATAGATCCCCAATGTCTAGCACACAGTAGGGCTTAACAGATATCTGTGAAGTGAATTTTTAAGCATTTTTGATACATTTTACAGATCACCTAGCATTTTCACACAAACGTGTGCAGCATCTCTCTGCAGAGCAGTTAAAGACACTGCAGATGACCTGGGTTCAAATTCCAGCTCCAGCCTTTACTAGCTGAGTGACCTTGAGTAATATATGTAACTTTTTAATGCCTCAGTTTTCTTACCTGTGAAATGGGAATAATAACAGTATCGGGTTGTTGTATTAAAATGTTAATTCGTATAAACCTTATGAAACAGTACCTGACACACAGTATGTGTTCTTTAAATGTCAGCAATGATTAATTCTGTTTGTGGCTGTTTTCCTCCTATCATACTGTCAAAAACAAATTATTCCAACTGCTTAAATCATTTCTCCTTTCATGTAATAAAAAGTGGCATCTTTACTTAAAATTCTGAAATTAATTTTCAGCAGAGCAAATCATAATCTCAAGAAAATGACTTCCAAAGCTATTTGCAAAAATAAATGTATTTATAAAGTCTGTTCTTAAAATAAAAATAATTCTAAATGGCTCAAGATAGTCTATAGCTTAAGGCTCTTCTGAATCACTTGCATCGGGACCACATTTGACCTTATTCTTTTCCCAAACAGGAACAGCTATACTGACTTGACCAAAAGGGTTCATGTGCATAAATGCACATGCACAAACACCAGGCAACAGTACTGGGTTCTGCTGTCCTCTGCAAACCTCCTTGCCCTCTTAGGGCAAATAGCATGTCAATCCCAGTATTTATCTCGTAGAGCATGAGCCTGGTGATTAGGCCACACATTACTGAAAAATGCAAAGCACTGTATCTAACTGCTGATGCTTCTCTACACTCTGGAGAGATGAGGAGGAGAAAAGCAAAGGAAAAGGGGGCACCTGGGCATTTCACTTACCTTCAATACTGTAATGTTCCAAGCAAAGCTCTCGGTTGCCTTGTTGAGTTTTCTTCCTTTCAAGCCTTCCTTTGCCCCCAGATTATGAAGTTCCTCATGGAACTCCATCCCTTGGAAAAGAGAACATGTAAGAATTCTTAGTATATTCTGAAGAAAAATAGGCATTTTATGAAAGTGTTATGAATAAAAATATAATTTCCCATTCGTATCTTCCTCTTATAATCTCTAAATCCCTAAATTAAATTTTCCTTCCTAGTCTGTTGATCCCCACTAAATGGTTATTCTTAGGGGAAATCTAACAATAATCAATGCATTAGACTAAGTTATATTTTAAACAGCCAGGAGCCATAGACAAAGACATAGGAAGGTAAGAAGCAAATTCTTCCAACAGGTTACATACATCTTGTTTGTCCTCTGCCTGGTTTTTATATGAAATGGTATAATGTGTGGAGGGCAACCATATGTGATGGATGCAAATATCTCTCTTTTCCTATGAACCATCCATGTGGCTTCACAGTAGGCCCTGGAGCCCACATCACTAACAATGTTAATTAATAAATGTTGAATATAAATAAAAAGATTCCTGGAAACACCCAAATGTTTCAGATTTGAGGACGACCTTGAAGTGATTTTTAGCTCAACCATTCTTGCAAGCTTGAACACTACAAAAACATCACCACGATCTGTTCCTTCAGCCTCTATCTTAGAACCTCAAGGAACGGACAGCTCATTCCATCTTTGAAAAGCTATGACCAATACCCAGCCAAAGACCCCTCTTCCCTGGAATTTTAATTCATTCCTTGGTGCTGGCTAGACCCAGACCAGCAGGTCTAATCTCGTTTCCACAGAGCAGCCCTTTAAATATTTTAAGAAAGATATTAAAGTCCACTAGAGTCTCCTCTTTTCCAGATTAGACATTCTAACATCTTTCCACTTACTAATACTGTCCTTCATTTAAGGACGACATCCAGGCAGGGCGACTGCATTGCATAACTTCCCAGAGTGAAGCTTGCAGAGACCTGCGACCAGGCACATCTATCAAAATGGGCTTGAAGCAGCCCACACGAGGGAGGGATGGACCACCCCTACTTGTTCCAGCTACTCTGCTTTTATTAATGCAGCCTAAAACCATATCAACTTTCCTGGTGCTAACATCTCAAACACAGCACATGGTAAGAGCGTGACTGTGGAGCCTGGGCTAGCACTGGCTCCACCACTTACCAGGTACGTGAGCAACCGCAAGTCTGAAACACCACGATTCAGTTTCTTATTGGTAAAACGGTGATAACAGGAATGTTTACCTCGAAGGATTGTGGTGAGGATTAAATGAGTCAGTACCTATAAAGCTCTCAGAGCAGTGCCTGGCACACAGGAGCATTATATAACTATGTGGTAGTATTATCTTTGTGCTTCCTGTCAACTGGAACATGTAAGCCTGCTGGTCAGTCAGTAAGGGGCGCCATTTTTAAAGTTCAGTCTGGGTTCAAAGGTCAGCTTTACCATGTTTTAATATGGGATGTTAGGTACTTCACTCAATTTCTCAGAATCTCAGATGCCTCGTCTGTAGATTGGATATAATGATGATTACCTTGCAGAGTTGTTATGAGGTCTAAGTAATATAATATAGTGATTAGTGTATTATACCCATATATATTAAGCAATTGTCATTATTGTCCTCATTCTCATCATAACCATTATTGAGTGTGTGGATCAAGGAGACATGGATCCAAAAAAATGAAAGTACAGGGTTTGAATAAAAATAAACATAAATAGAGGTGTGTCCCCACAGATATGTAACCCATCCCATCCTCAAAAGAAGAACATTCTAAAATGAGGACCAGCAAATGAGGCAAAAACCTGGAAGATTAAAAGGATCATGTTTCAAATTGTAAAAATAAACTGGTTCCTAAGAGGCAATACAGAACCATAGAGTAGTAAAAGGTTTTGATAGGCTCCCAAACCACAAAAGCAGATTCAGAAATCCTCACCTGTCCAGAAATCTTCAGACGTCATCCCCACATGTATACACTCTGTACTAAACAGACTTAACTGTAGCTCAAAGTACAAACTACGCCATGAAATATTTGCATTTTAAAAGAACACAAACATTTTTTAAAAATCTGCCAAGAATTATCATTATGAGTTCTAAACAAAACAGTGGCAGCAGGGTGACGTGGGAGGCGATTACCTGCGTTCTGGCACTGCACAATCTTTTCCTGGACTGTGTCAGCCATTTCTATGAGAAACCGGCTCTCTTGAATCATCTGTCACAAAACAAACATCAAAAAGGTGGTTGTCAGAAATCCTTAAACTGGCTCATTGGAAAGAGTACATACGGAAAGACCTACATGATATGGCCAGCAATGGGGAGCCATGGTCTTAACCACAAGAAACGGGAGAAGGGAAGGTCATCTCTGCTCCAACTCTCACCCACTCTAACACTACCGCTAGAGCCACCTACCTTGATTTCTCTACTTATGTAACATGCCTCTCACACAATGAGTGCAAAACAAGTAACTGCTGAAAAAATGCATACACATTCTTTAAGTCCCAGATGGCATTCATGAATATATCTTTTTCCACTCCCTCATCCCAGAAGTTATTACAACATCAGGGAAAGTGGCATTAAAACAATAGCAATAGGAATCAGAAGAGGAAATAGCCTAGTGATGAGCTAAAGGACTACAAAACACATAAATGAAGTTGTCAGCCTGGATTTGGGTGGCCTAAAGATGGCAAAGGTCGCCATCCCTCTAGAAAGGCTCCACCTCCATTGGTAATAATGAGGAGTAGGTCAGGTCTCAGAGCTACCAACTCAACAGAGCTTGTAGGTACCAACACTGAGGTGGTTGTCCCTACCCTCCATATTTGGGTAGAAAGTAAATACGTCTAAGAGATCATTAATATACTGAGTGAAGTAGGGGAAATAAGATAACTGTTGGAGAGATGGAGAAAATAAAAATCTGTATGTGAAGACAGGGAAAGATGATAGTAGGTAAAAAAGTTTGATCAGAAAGAGTAAGGGACTGGGGCCCTTTTGAAGAAATTATTAAAGAAAGTCAACGAATAGGCAAACTAACACTTCCTGAATTTCCAGCCACTCTTCTCTTCTCAATAAATGTTGTCCCATTTCATCTGACTATTCCATGTTTCTCAGTCTGGTTCAATATTCTCAAGGGAGTTAATTCAAAGCAGAATTCAAAGTGAACATAAAAGGTCTTAAGTAAGACACTTTTCATGTCAAATGCTGTTGAACAGACTGTAGTCTTGTATAATCACTTCCAAATATAAAGTGGTTTATGATTACAAGTTTTCAAATAGAAAAGAACATTGAATCACAAATTTTCAGTGCCTAACAACTCCATAGAAGTAAAATTCTATCCTTCATTCATTTAACAAATATCTATTAAGCAGCCACTATGTGTAAGCACTTTGGAAAATACAAGAGATGTGATGCATCGATGAGAAAAAGACACATCACTATCTCCATGGAGCTCAGAGTCTAAAGGGAAGTCGACTCAAATGAATAAAATATGATAATCAATTCAACCAAACGGAATTCATTTAATCATATTTTCTGTTCAGAGTGATTAGTCTCAAGTTACTTATTTGAAGGACAAAATTGATTGTCAAAACCATAAAACCAGACTCGTAAGAAGGACCCAACTGAGTCAAACTTTTTAACTGCAGTAGTTAACTCTTTCGACTCCCAACAAAAAGTAGAACGCTTGTGAACAACAATATATCAAGTGGTTAATAGCAGCGTGAGTTACCACAGCTTCCATGTGAATGAAATTTATAGGCAGAGAAAAATTTAATATAAAGGCAATTTGATTTAGTCTTTTCTAAGCTTAGCATCTACACCTGTAACATCAATTGAGTTTCTATAATGTTTTCAAAAGTTATCAGAGGTTCCAATTACTTAAGCAGCAGACAAGATGTTTTCATAAAATTCAAGCATGGGAAACATTAATTTTTACAGCTGCATAATATTCCATTGTGTAAATGTACACAGCTTTTTTATCCACTCATCTACTGATGGACACTTGGGCTGTTTCCAGATCTCAGCTATTGTAAATAGCACTGCTATGAACATAGGGGTACATATATTTTTTCTGATTGTGTTTTGGGATGTTCAGAATATATTCCTAAAAGTGAAATAACTAAGTCAAATGGCAGTTCCATTTTTAATTTTGGGGGGGAGATTCCATACTCTTTCCTACCAGTCTGCATTCCTACCAGCAGTGTACTAGGGTTCCCTTTTCTCTAAATCCTCACCAGCACTGTTGCTTGCAAAGTGGAAATAGAGGGATCATACCTCAACATAATAAAGGCCATAATGACAAACCTACAGTCAACATCACACAATGGGCAAAAACTAAAAGTGCTTCCCAAAAACTAAAAGCATTTTCTCACAGAAAACCCTAAAGACTCCACCAAAAACTACAGACTTAATAAATGAATTTGGCAAAGTAGCAGGATACAAAATTAACATCCAGAAATCAATTGCATTCTTATACACCAATAATAAACACTCAGAATGAGAAACTAAAAAAATCCTATTTACCATTGCAACAACAAAAAATTAAAATAACTAGGAATAAACTTAACTAAGGAGGTAAAAGACCTGTTCTCAGAAAACTACAGGACATTAAAAAAGGAAATAGAGGAAGATATAAGCAAGTTGAAGCATATACCGTGTTCATGGATTGGAAGAATTAACATCATTGAAATGTCCATACTACCTAAAGCAATCTATAGATTCAATGCAATCCCTATTAAAATACCAACAGCATATTTCACAGATCTAGAACAAATATTCCAAAATTGGTATGGAACCAAAAAAGACCCCGAATAGCCACAGAAATCTTGAGAAAGAAGAATAAAGTAGGAGGGATCATAATAACGGGTATCAAATTATACTTTTGGGGAGGTTTTTGAAAGGTGTTTCAATTTTCTTACTGTTGATTGGTCTATTTAAATTTTCCAGTTCTTAAGGTGGGCTGATGATCAAAATAGACCCAAAGACATAGAAAGAAGTATGGTTCAGAGTGACAAACTTCAGAGTATGGGGGCAGGGGGATGGATGAGATGAACCAAAGAACTTCTATATACGTATGCATAACCAACGGATGTAGACAACAAAGCTAAAGGGGGGGGGGGGAGGGATGGAGAGGAGGGTGTCTAGGGGGGAAAATGTAGAAACATCTGTAACAAAAATAAATTAATAAAAATTGGAAAAACGTTTTTCCCAGTTCTTTGTGATTCAGACAAGGAAGATTATATATTTCTAGGAACTTATTCATTTCTTCTAGGTTACTGAATTTGGTAGCATATAGTATTTCATAGTATTGTTGTATGATCCTTGTATATCTGTGATGTCTATGGTAACTTCTCCTCTTTCAAGTTTTATTTTGTTTATTTGAGTCTTTTCTTTTTTTACCCTAGTTAGCTACAGTGCCCAAGACATGATTTAAAAATATGTGGTATGCCCTGGCTGGTTTAGCTCTGCAGTTAGAGTGTTGGCCTGTGGAGTGACGGTCACAGGTTCGATTCCCATCAAGGGCACGTACCTGGGTTGCAGGTTCAATCCCCGGCCCTGGTCATGGTCATGCAGGAGGCAACCAGTCAATGTTTCTCTCTCACATCAATGTTTCTCTCTCTCTCTCTCTTTCCCTTCCACTCTTCCTCAAACAAATCAATGGAAAAAGATCCTTGGGTGAGAATTAACAACAAAAAAAAAAGAAAGAAAGAAAAATCTGGTACATATATACAATGGAATACTACTCAGCCATAAGATGAAATACTGCCATTTGTGACAACGTGGATGGACCTTGAGAATATCATGCTGAGCGAAATAAGTCAGGCAGAAAAAATTAAGAACTATATGACTTCATCCATATGTGGGATATGAAACTGAAAGCAACAAACAAGACAAACAAACAAAAACTCATAGACATAAACAGCAGTATAGTGGATAGCAGAGGGAAGCAGGATGGGGGGAGTAAAGGGTAAAGGGGTCAAATACATGGTGATAGAAGATGATTTGACTTTGGGTGGTAGGTACACAACACAATATACAGATCATGTATCACAGAATTGTACACTTGAAATCTATATAATCTTATTAACCAATGTTGCCAATGAATTTAATAAAATATAAATAAATACAAAGATGAAGCTAATACTGAAAAAAAGAAGAAAGAAAGAAAGAAAAGAAACTAAGACTTATAGGAGTTGAGATTCTTGACCTAAAAAACAGAAGTAATTCATGCTCAAGCTAAAATTAAAATACCAGTTTCCTGGCATCCCTATTACTTTCATGAAAAAATAGCACTCATCTATTTTTGTCTGGCCTGGTCATGCTCCACATGAGAACACATGCCTTCACATACATGCAATCTTTCCAGTCTGAAATGTAGCATTCCAAAATCACTTGGCCCAGCCTGTCAGAAAAAAAAACAAAAGGGCACGCTCATAACTAATCCATTTCAACTAGATTCAAACATACTCTTTTTAAGGAACATTTTTTTAAAGAAATAAGATCTATAATTTCCTTTGATAATATCCTTACTGACATATTATATTCATTTCTCTTGATTTTGCTCTAAGTAGAGAATATATGATACCATTCTCTGATTAAAAAAACAAAACCTCTTGTAGAGGTTTTGTAATTTGTAGAGCCGTTTTCTTTGTAGTATTGTGCTAAGTGTCTTCTCCTGTTAAGAACAAAAAGAATACAGTTCCTGCATCCAAAAACTCTTTGTAACAATTTGAGAAGGAAGTGTCCTCTTCTTTCAATCCTCCTCCCCGCTGCTTCCTTCAGGAACCGGTTCCTAATGACTCCTGCTTTTCCTCTTCAACCTCCACCTCTCTCCTGGCTTATTCCCTTCTCTCATAGTCAAATCCTACCAAGCCTCAAAGCTCACTTCAGTGCCCCCTCTTCCACTAGAATCCTGATTCTACCTTCCCTCCCTATTTTACCTCCAAATTCCCAGAACATTCTATTTTTTTAGTCTGTTTGTAATTTTTTTCTATCTTAAATTACAGTTAATTGTTTACTTATATTATCTCCCACCACTCACTTCTTCAGTAAATGGTAATTCTGGTAGTGCAGGGACCCTATCTTATTCACTTTTACATCCCCAGATTCATCTATCCATTTATATAATCACTTTTTTCCTACTTTACTTTGTGATACTTATTTCCCCTACACATCTATTGCCCATACGTGTATGCACAATAAAATATTTTATGTATGATTGAATTGTCTTTTTTGAATTCTAAGCTCTCTTTTTGTTTCTGGTCTTTTTGTCTAGGCTCCTCCATTTTTTTATAATCTTACATGCCCTTAATTCCCTTTCAGAAAAAGTCCTGAAAAATGAATATAAAGCTTTTAACAGAATCATCCCTACAGAAAATACAATCCTCAATATCAGAAAATAAATTTTAAAACTATATTACTTGTTTGAGATAAAAATAAAGTCCGGCTCAAAATATACAACAAATTCTATGATTCAAGTTGTCTTCAAAAGCCCCCAAGTAAGTATTTGTTAACTTCATATCATAAGAAGTTTGTTCTTCCCAATGTCTAATAGATCACTCCATAAAGAGACAGTCGAGGGTGATTTAACCTTCAACGTGGAAGAGCATCCCTTTGACATCCTCTAGACTAGGGGATAACCTGAAATCTGTTAGTAATAAAAGTCAGAACTTTTATTCTAAAATACTGCATCACTAATATTCTCAGAATTTAAAATCATCGCTCATATGAACTATTCTCATAAGAGTATTTGATCTTTTCTATGATAACCCTTTCCATTGTATTTAGAAAAATAATTTTATTCTATTTTCCACGGTCAACTTTCAACTACTACTAGTTTAAGAGAAAACAATAAGATGGATGGCTGAATGTACCAATAATTCCAAACCACATTTAAATGAACAATTTCAACCTTTCCTCCAGCTAAGTAATTTATCTACATTGTCAGGAAGGAAAAATGGTTGCTTTGAGTTTCATCTCCTTCTTAGGTCTCTACAGATCCTGGCAGAAAGGACATGTAAGGTGAAAAAGCCAAGGAGAGCAGGTTAGAGAATGTCCTCGGATACTCCCCTGGCTGGGTAGATAGGACACTGAGCTGGCCAAGGCTTGGTTGACTCAATCTATAGAATCTGGAATTAGCCTGATTTACCTCCCCAATGTCTCATCCTGAGTTCCCAGTTGCCTTTGCCTGTGGCAGTAATACAAAGAGCTTTTCTTTGGTTCTGTCACATGAGTATCTCCTAATGAATCTTATTTCCTTGCCACAGCTTTGTATCTAAAAGATTAGAGGATTCACCCAGATAAAGGGTGGCATTACTTAATGCATTAGATGTCCTCAATAGGGCTGCATAAAGTTATCAGTTAAGATTAAAATCATTAATTTAAAATGAAAACAGTAATGCTTTTACTCAGAGATGGACTAAATTGTCCAATCTGTGTGAAAAAACTGTCCTTCCAGTTCTTCTCCATACAGAATGTAACTAACTGCCTAGGATCACTGCAGAGTTGCTGTAACTATTTAATGTTAATGAAAGATGAGCTTCCATCGCATCGAGACTCATAAACCTTTCATAGATTCCAATTTTCTTCTGAATTATATCTAAATTCCTAGAACCACAGAACTTTATCTTTGTAAGTCACTTTAAGGACCATCATGGACAATCCTATTTTATAGATGAAAAAACTGAGCCCCCAAATGACCTGTCTAAAGCCACACAACTAGTTGGTGAAATAATTGAGTGTAGAAGCCAGGTTTTCTTGAGTAGACCTAAGCTGATAAGTTGATCTATGATACGAATATTATATTAAAGTTCAGAATTCCTACTGCAAGTGTAAGTTGGTGATTAACATTGAATAAAGTAGAATTCATCAAGCAAAGCATCCTGAAAATACATTTTTGCCTTGACTGCTACACCCTCCAAGTCTAATTTGCAATATGCATCAAACAACATAGAGAGTCTTCCTAGGAAACCTAGAAAGAAGTGTACTTACTTACACCCTCTGTTTTTTCAGAAAGGAGTTATCAAATTTGGAAAGTCAATCACCTAAGAATATGTGAGCCAATAAAAAAAGTTTAAAAAAATCTACTCTAGACCTAGTTTGTTCTCTCCCCTTAAAAAAAAAGCATGAAATAATTCATCTATCTCTTACCTTCCTTCTCATCAAAACACTAGGTGTTAGTTTTTGGTTCTGTGGTCGCTCAGCTGTTCAGATTCCTTAAAATTAGACTTGAATTTTATTAAACTTGGCACATTTTAAAATCTGGTTGCTGTTATACATATATCTACTAATTAGAATAAAGATAATTTCCTTTCATTTTTTTATTTCTTAAAAAAGTTTAAGTCTGATAAAAGCCATGTTAATAGATATTGTTTTTAAGCAAAGTCAATCCTATCAGGGGGTTAATTTTCAGTAAAACAAGAACACACATAAGGTCGGAACATTTGCACGCTTATTGGAAGTCCACTGCCTTCGGTGCATGTGATGAAGTGTTCTCTGTCCTGGGACCAGCTCTGAGTCACATTTCAAGCCTGATTTATAATGCGCAGAGCTCGCATGGAGCAGGCTGAAGGGCGCATGTCTCCACAGCCAGGATAGTAACAGGAGCTGCTTCACGGAGCCGCTTTTTCCTCCAGTTGTTCTGTTTCCAGTTGTTGGCTATGTACTGATTAATCATTAGAAATGTTTGATTTTTCTCCAGCTATGATTAAAATTTAGCTAATTCATAAAATTACCAGTGTCTAACCATCGTGAACCACTTCCAGAATCTGCAGGCCAATTTAAATAGCTCACACTGCCTTTAACTAAAAGTGTTGCAAGAACTTGAGTGCTCAGGAATACAAAGTAAACTTGGAGGATACAGGCACAATATTCCACAGCAGAGCCAGCCTGAAATACTTGTTTACTGATGTGTCTCTGACATCCAGTGTCTTGGGACCCTGGTACCAAGTGGAAATGTTGTCAATCTTCAAGGTGCTGACAACTCCTCCATTATGCAGAAAATGTTCAGAAGACATTACCACTCCCACGAAGGAAATGCACTAAGTGCACAACATCTTGTTTTAAAATAACCAGCTCTGGATGGGCACATGCCAACAGGCTCTTCTTTCACTGAGCTCCATTACTACACACGTCAACATCGTTTCTGAAATGCAAACTATATAAATTTCCACATAAACTTCATAATGAGAGAGAGGGATGGAAGAACATTATCTTTACTTATCTAATTTAAATTGATTTCAATAACCAAAACTACTGTAGAAAGGCCTACAACTTTTTCCACCCTGAGGCTTAATATATCTTGGTATAACTGACAGAAGAGAATATATTTAACCCAACTCATTGTGGTTGGCTTAATTGGGATACCTGCCAGTATCCTGATTCCAGTGCAAGAGTGATTAAAGAAAGCAATTAGCTCTTTTTGCTGGATTCCTGGTTATGCTAACACAATCAACTGCTCTCCAAATCACACCCCAGCTGACTTAGTAAAAGATTAAATAACCCTTGACTTGCGTTCTCTAGAATGTTTTGATTTCTTTTTTAACTTCAGAATATCTGTTGCTCTTACCATAGTATAGTTTTAACTTTTATGTTAATGATAAATCAGCACAGAAGTCACCTTTGGAAAATGCTTTGGTTTTATTTTTTTCACTGCAGTCCCCTGTAACTATTCCTCCTCTGAATGCTATATTTAAAACACTAACTACACAAAAGTTCTCACAATAATTTAAAACATTTAAAAGGACCAAATACGTTAGGCAAATATTTCTTGACTATGCATGGAAAAGAAGACAAGTGAGAACATTAGAAAAGTAAAAATTAAGCTATCTAAAGAAAAAGTTATATAAATGTTAAACAATATTTTTATTTCAAAATTATTTGTAAATAAAATTCTGCTGACATGGGGTAAGAGTGGGGGGATGGGGTGTATTACAAGTCCCTGTGAAAAGTCCATCATAGGACTCAAGGTCCTTAGACTCCTCTGAGCTCAGGACATAAAACATTATTGCGCTCACTCTCTGGACCCTGTGTCTCTGCTCCTTCCCTCTTTGGGGGTAAGCCCTGCTTTCCTATCAGGATTTTCCATTCCTAAAGGACAGAAACTTTGTTGCATACCATTTCTTTCCCCCAGCACCCTGCACAGTAATAGGTATCCAGAACCTGTTTGTCCAGCTGAGTAATCAAAAGCTTAATGACTCACACAAAAATAACTTCAAAAGAGAAAGTGTTTTACAAGTGGCAAATACATGTTCCATCTCATTTTACTTCTATTTCTCTCCAGTCAAAGGTCTGTCATGCTTTACATTGGACCTACTTGTGCCTCCACCTGCCTCTATTTATTCGTCTCTGTGTTACAGAGTCTACTCTAGTTCCTTATATGTGGTATATATTCAATGTCATGAATAAAGTCAATGAATGAATCTTTCCTTAATAAGGTCAGTTTTGCTAGAAGTTAGGACAAAGGGCTGGACATTGAGGGAGAGGGAATTAAGGCTGAGAAGGCATTCTAGGTGGTATAGAATAAAAATACAAAGGATGAAGAAAAAAAAGGCATGGGAAACACATCACCTGGTTGAAGGAGGGGGATTCAGGCAGAAGGAAATGGAAAGTGAGGATGGCAAAACAGACTGCACCGGTGGGCAGAGGCTTTGTAAGGCGAGTTAAAAATCAAAAATAGTGTTTGAGGATGAATATTCCAATTTTCAAATTAGGGAAAAGTAGAGGCTAGATGGGGGACTAGTCAGCCTACTGACAAATTCAAGCAGGAGGAGAAGAAAGCCTGGTGAGAACCTTGGCTAAGTCCATGTAAAAAATGGATATAAGAGTAATGCCGTAAGAAAAGAAGTAGATCTCATTAAATTGAATTGTAAATTTTAAAACAAAAAGACTTTATTGGAGTTAATATGGAGAGAGAGAGAGAGCACGCATGCATTTGGAAAGGATTTAGAAAAGTGAAGACCTTTGGCCTGGTGGTACCTTTTACAGCGGTCAAGAAAAGGTGAATAAATACCTTAGGAAAGAAAAATATTAACTCAGTTTTAAACCTATTAAATTTCTGTTGTTTGTTTTTGAGATACCCAAGTGATATCTTGTAATCAAATGTGGAAATGTGACTAGAGTCATTTAGGGTGAGTGAGGTAAAGATGGGTTTCTAAAAATAATATTCAATCTACATGCATAAAAACACTATTGTAGAAAGAAACAAGTCAAAACTATTTTGATAGTACTCTGCTGAAATTGCTAAGTATTTTCCAGTGGAATCACCCACCATTATGACCTCAGATTAAATGACGAGGAACAGAACAGATCACCAATCACAGACTCATAGGCCAGAGTTGGACCTCACCAGGTCGCCGTCCTGACAGTGCGCTACTGGAACACAGGGAGTGCTGTACCCTTCACGGATTTCACACAGCCATGGAGTCACTTAGCAGTGACTCTGGGGCTGTGTTACCTACTTCAGTGGGATATTTTCTTAGAGAAAGTGACAATCCAGAATGGGGAAGTGATGCTTACTCTTTCAGAGGCTTGAGCCAAAAACAAAAGCAAAAAATCAGAGTGCAATAAAGGGATAAGTCACTTAGAAATGGCATTCTTATTTTAAATTAAGTTCTTGGGTAAAAGTGTCCTGATGACCACAGAGTCGCCAAAATAGTTCTGTGGCAAGCTGTGGACAGCTCTCCTCTGTGGTCCTGGGCCCGCACCAGGCAGCAGCTCCGCCTCCCACCATTAGGGCCTGTTCTGCTTGCCCGAGTTACTGATGGATAATGCTCCCAGTTTGCCCTCATGCTTTTCAGAAGCTGTCACGTCCCACCTCTGGCTGTGACATGTATTTGATATCAGGAAAGTCACCTCTTCTTCAGTTGCACTAAATACCAGCAAGGCATTTACATAGCTACATCCCTCTTCAGTGTATTAAGGGAGACTGTAGACAGGGATGCTCTCAAGAAACACTGCAATTACTTGAGCGACCTCTCCCTCACGTGATCCTGACCTGGAGAACCCTTTGTCACTGGGATCTCTTACTTTTCCCAGGTGAAAGCTGCCTGTAGGACAGAATCTGTAAAATTCACTCAAAGCTACAAATTACTGATAACCCAATATGTTATTACTCACGGAGAGATTTTTTGCATTTTAGAAGAGATAAAAGTCTTAACCCAAAAGAACTGATTGTAATTTTGAAATTTCAAGTACTAAGGAGAAGATAGCAAACGTGTTTTAAATAGGATATGGAATGGAGGTAGGAAGGTATCTTCTGAAATTATGCCATGTAAATACGCCTTTTCTATCACAGATATATTTGGTTTTTTGTTCATTCATATCAACACACTTGCTACAATAGAATTATAATTGCAATGTTAAGGTTAAAATGACTTTTAACACTGAATGGCTTCTAAAACCCTCAAGAGGAAATATTTCCAGAGCTTAGATAAGCCAGAAGTTTGG
The DNA here is from genome assembly GCF_014108415.1 of Molossus molossus. NCBI lineage: Eukaryota > Metazoa > Chordata > Mammalia > Chiroptera > Molossidae > Molossus > Molossus molossus. The sequence continues at coordinate 55,477,811 of NW_023425346.1, forward strand.
TATGGCTAGGGTCAACTGAGGTCATTAGGGAAAAGCTAAATTTAGAAAAAAAGATCTGTGCAGATGAACGTGGGCTCAATGTTTTCTAGATATTTTCAATTATTTCCTTTTCATAAGTAGTATAGTATACTGCAACTAGGTTGGCTTTCAATAAATGTAGGTTACCTGGTTTCCTGATTCGTTTCTTTTGATACTGAAATAAGCCAAACATTTGCATCTGTTCAGAAATTATTTCAGGCTGTTTTTCATTCTAAACATATCCTGCATTTTTTTTAGTGGTTACAACTTTTTTTCCTTTGAATGGCATATATACAGTTCATTACCATTTTGAAAAATCCAAACATTTAAGCAACTTGAGTCTAGGTTGAACATACAAGCTGTTCGTTTTAGAATACCTGTCCCTACCACCACCACCAGGCAATAAACGCTGGATTTGTCATCTGCCTTAGTCATCCAAATAAGTTTTATTGATGTCTCTAAGGTTTATTAAGACAATTTTTATGAGAAGTTTTAGGTTTACATCACTATAGAGCAGCAAGAACGGAGAGTCCATATACCCACTCTCTCTCCCACACACTACTCGCAGTTTTCCCTACTGTTATCATCTTGCATTAGTGTGGTACATATATTACAATTCGTGAGCAGATACTGATATGTAATTATTAGGTAAAGTTTACTATGGGACTTTACAAATGCATTGACATGTATCACTACTACTATATCATAGAGATCAGTTTCACCGCCCTGCAGCTGCCCTGTCACGTATTTATCTCTCCCTCGCGCACCCCACCTCTCCCAGCCCCTTGCAACTACTGGTCTTTTCACTGTCTCCATCGTTTTGCCTTAGTCTATAGGTTTGTAACTTTGTGGATAAGACAGGAAACAATTTAACTAGGGTAGTGTCATAGAGAGGATTTAAAGATTTACCACATTCAATTATTGTGTGGGAACCACACTAATTTCACCAAAAATAGATGCTGTGATTTACTTTTTATTCAACATAAATTGATAGCATACTGCATACCAGCACTGTTTTAGGTGCTAGAGATAACATAGCAAGCAAGACAGATGGGGTCTCTGCCCTCTTAAAGTTATACATGCAAACTGAGGAGTAAAGGAGAACATAAATTAAACAAAAAGTCAAGCAAAATATTTTTCAATGCTTCTAAGTAGAATAGTGGAAATCAAACTGAATTATGTGATAGTGACACGTGGAGACAGTGGTTAGGGAAGGCTTCTTTTTTTTATTGATTTTAGAGAGAGAGGGAGGGAGGAGGGAAGGGAGGGAGAGAGGGAGTGAGAGAGCAAGAGAGAAAGAGAGAGAGAGATTTTGTTGTTCCACTTGTTTATGCATTCATTGGTTGTTCCTGTATGTGCCCTGACTGGGGATCAAACCCGCACCCTTGAGGTATTGTGACAATGCTCCAAGCAACTGAGCGACTTGGCCAGGGTAGGGAAGGCTTCTCTGAGGACATGACACTTGAGCTAAGAGTTAAAGGATATGAAGCAACTATCCATGCAAGAGAAGAACTTTCTAAGCAGAAGGAACCACAAATAAAATTATTTGGAGATGAGAATAAGCTTGGTCTGACTGAAGAAAGACAGAAAGCCAATTTGACTCAGAGAGTGAGCTGAAGGGAGTATGAGGGTGAGGCCGGTGAGGCAGGCAGACAAGGCAGATCACAGATGGCCCCATAGGCCACAGTGGGGAGTTTCCATTTTATTGTAATGGGAAGCCATTGGTGGATTTTAAAGCAGGAAAGTGACACGATCTGATTTATGTTTTTAAATGATCGCTCTGGATCTACAGAGGATCTTAGGAGTCATCCTTAAAGAAATACTAACACTAATACACTAAGAATATTAATGCCAAACAATACAATGCAAATCTTAGAAAGTAAAAATGGCATTTTTACATTCAAGGCCAAGTTAATCATGATATGTATCTGTCCCTACCCACCCCACTCCCTAAAAAATAACCAACAGAGATGTCAATAGTGTTTTCAACCACATCCATGGTCCATTGAGGTTACCATTTGGTACAAGGATATTTACACTCAAATCCCTACCAAAATAAAATATCATTCCATAGGGAACTATAAATAAAGATATCATTACAAGTATGTCTGCTTTCCACTGTGGCTTTTTACATTAAGTTTTGGGAAACTATATTATGCCTGCAATTAAAACTTGTACTTTAAAAATGCAAATGAGAACTGGCTAATGTTCAGATTTGGCTCCAGCAGACAGAACTGAAAAACCAAACACCACTGGACACTCGGGGACATGAAATGGACGTTGGTCAACCATGGTCCAGGTGCTTTTCTGCTCGTTACAGGCCCAGCCCCAGCCCCAGGGGACAAGGCTCCCTCTCAGTAATAATTTTTCTTTCTTTGCTTAAAAAGGAATTGGAAGAATAAGTGATTTCTACTGTCTGTCTCTATGGCAACTAGTACCCTAATTTCACCTCTTAGATGGCAATTATACCTATTCACTGAATAGCTTTCAGTCCCTATTTTCATGATGAAAAATTGATTTCATGAAAAATGAGATATGGGCCATAAGTGAACTTTTCCCCCAGCAACCATGAAGTACAGTTTATAAGAAGTACCATCATTCATAAGCAGAATACACTCTGTGGGGTGTTTTTCTTTTTCAATTGTAGGGTATTTATCCTAAACGTCTTTCTTCTACTTGTTTTTAATGATAAAATATTATTCTTTTCTTCCTTAGCATTTATTTTTATTCAACTATGAAAATTACTCAGGTTCATTGTAAAGAGTTTGGTAAATACAAAAAGTATATAGAAAAGCATACACAAGAAAATAAAATTCACTCCCCCTATTTAAAATGATCACTAAGGCCTGGCCGGTGTGGCTCAGCGGTTGGAGTGTTGGCCCGCAGACCAGGGAGTCCCGGGTTCGGTTCCCGCTAAGGGCAAGTACCTTGGTTGCAGTTTGTCCCCGGCCCTGGTTGGGGTCATGTGGGTGGCAACCAGTTGATGTGTCCCTTTTACATCGATGTTTCTCTCTCTCTCCCCCCTCACCCCACTCTATCTAAAGATAAATGCAAAAGTGTCCTCAGGTGAGGATAAATAAAATAAATAAATAAAATAATCACTAAGCCCTGGCCAGTGTTGCTCAGTGGTTAAGAGTGTTGGCCTGTGGACCAAAGGGTCATGGGTTCAAGTCCCAGGCAAAGGCACATATATGGGTTCCAGGTTTGATCACCTGCCCTGGTCAGGGCATATTTAGGAGGCAACCAATTGGTGTGTCTCTCTCGCATCAGTGTTCTCTCTTTATCCCCCTCCCTCCCTTCCACTCTTTCTAAAAAAAAAATCAATGAAAAAAATATCCTTGGGTGAGGATTAAAAAAATAATAATAAATTAAAAACAGTTTAGATGTGTATACATATAAATATAGTTTAAATACTAGAGAGTATATTTTTGGAACCAGAGTTTTTCACAAAATATAGTATAAGTTCTCCACATCATTATATATTCTTCCAATGGATGGTTTCAAAGGGGTCCATAATAGGGTTTACTATTATTTTAGTTAGCCAATCCCTCTATGTTGACATTTTTATTAAATGTGTTTTTATTGGTTTGTTAGAGAGAGAAGAAGGAAGAGAGAGATAGAAACATTGATGTCAGAGAGAAACATCAATTGGCTGCCTCCTGCACACCCCTCATTGGGGACCAAGCCTGAAACCTGGGCATGTGCCCTGACTGGGAATCAAACTGGTACCTCTCAGTCCATGGGACAATGCTCAATCCACTGAGCCACACCACCCAAGCTCTGTGTCGACATTTTCAAATAAAAATGTTTATATACAAATCTGTTGGCTTAGAATAATTCCCTGGAAAGGAAATACACAGATCAAATGAGATAAATATTTTAAATTCTATTCCCAAATTTTTGTCCCTGTAAATTATATCAACTTATTTTCCCACTAGAGGTAAATGAATAGTAGTACCTATTTCCTTAAATTCTTTTTTTTTAATTTTTTTTTTATCCTCACCCGAGGAGATTTTTCCATTTTTTGTTTAGGTAGAGTGGGAGGGAGAGAGAGAGAGAGAAACATCGACGTGAAAGAGACACATCGAGTGGTTGCCACCCACACGACCAACCAGGGCTGGGGACAAACTGCAACTGAGGTACGTGCCCTTAGCAGGAACTGAACCCGGGTCTCTCGGGACCGCAGGCTGATGCTCTAACTGCTGAGCCAAACCGGCCAGGGCTATTTCCTTAAATTCTTTATCAGAGGTACTTTTTTTTCAAATATCAATTTAATGGAGAGAGAATGTATCTCACAACATTTCTTTGATATTTTTAATTAAAAACTTATTTTAAGGTTAAACATGTTTTTACATTTCCATTATACTTTTAGGGGGAGGAGACACATGAATTGCCTGTACACGTCTGAAACAAAGACTGTTTGTAATCCCCTAATACCTCTTATCCCTTTATTCCTTAGTAACAGAAGAGATGATTTTTAGTTGAACATTGGAAATAAAGACATTTCCCATCCTCCTTTGCATCTAAGTGTATCTATGTGTCAACTCCAGGCTGAAATATGAGCAAAAATTATCTATGATATTTCAGGGAAATTTCCTTAAAGGGAAAGGATATGCCTTATATTTCCTCTTTATCATTCTTGTTGGTTAAAATTAGATGTTATGGTTGGAACTTCAGCAGCCATTTTGGACCATGGGATGGTGGAGCAAAAAGCTAGAAGAAGTCTAGGTTCCTAAAAACTTTGGAGAAGTGCCACCTTGGATGACTGGTCTCCAGATTTTTATATGAGAGGGAAGAAACCTTTGTATTTTTTAGATATAACTGGCTTGCATTTTAGTTTCATGATCCTGACTAATGTAAGACTTTTTCCCCCAGATTTTTTTCTTATCAATGTTTAAATACTCTTTCTATTTTAAGAATATCTACTTTAATTTTTTTTTTTTTTCCTTTATGGATTTTAGAGAGAGAGAGGAAGTGAGAGGAAGAGGGAGATAGAAACATCAGTGAGAGAGAACATTGACTGGCCACCTCCTGTATCCTCCCCACTGAGGATCAGGCCCACAACCTGGGCCTGTGTCCTGACCAGGACTCGAACCGGCGACCTCCTGGTGCATGAGTTGATGCTCAACCATTGAGCCACACCAGCCAGACTAAGGATATTTACTTTATCTGGCTTACACATTATAATTTTTCCCAGTTTGTTATTTCTTAATTTTTTTATGGAATAAGAAAACACAAAAATATAATTATTCTTAAAATTAATTGCTACATAAATCCATTATATATTCAGGAAATTAGAGAAAAGTGTTAGCTTAAAAATATAAATTCCTAAAAAATATTTTGTCTCAACCATCATAAGGCAGCACAGAGGCTTAAGTTTACTTCCTATGGGTATGCAATTAAATGGTTTTATTGTAGGCTAAAGTCATTTAGATGATGAGATACATATGCTTTTGAGGATTTAATCAATAATTCATTCTTCGCTAAAGCAGAGATTTTCCATGTGCAGTCTGTGGAGCCCTGGGGTCAAGCACAGCCTCAGAGGTCTCCACTGGGGCTGCGGGGAAGCTGTGGGCTGGCTCTGCTGCCGTCCCCAGTTCGGTTTTCAAAGGCAATCACTCTGTGTTATTCATCAGAGATACACAAAAGAGCCTCTGCCATAAGATTTCCCACACGCACAGATAAGGAATACAGAGTCAAAATCTCCTACCAGATCATAAGCCGCCAGCATTTTTTTCTGCACATCTGGAATTGCCCCCAGAGGCTCCAGATAAGGAAAGTTGTCTTTCATCACGAGAGAGACTGAGGGAGTATTGTCACTAGTGATCAGCCGAGAGGACAGAGTCAACAGGCACTGCTTCAGACTGGCGATCGGAGGGAGTCCACACAGCTCCTTAACAGACACTATGGCATTCTGGGGGGAAGAAAACGTGGAATTACACTCTGACCACAGGACACATCACCGTGGCACTTCTTACTTTACACAAAAGTACGTTCATTGAAAGCACAGCCGTAAACTTGAAGCAAACTAGATTATAACCAACCAGAAATGTTGTGATATGCACAGAGGTAACACAGAGCTAATTCACTATGATACTTCATCTTCCTCAGTTTCTAGTAACTGCCACAAATATGCCCCAAAGCAAAGCAGAGTATGCCCCAAGGCTGCACAGTGCTTTTCAAAGCAGAGCACTGGGATATTCACACAAATTAGCACTGGCTGGTCACGAATATCTTATTTGATTTGTATCATGATGGTCATTAAGACATGTCAGTGGTTGCACAGTAGAGTGCATCTCCTTTGAGCTTTTCCAGTCAAGGCAGCAGGCTGCTATTACTCACCACCCACCTTTGGACTAACCATCAATGGCATTCCTTTGTCATCCCAACAGAAATGCAACTGACAGACACACATACTGAAACACAGTCCATCAAGAGCTGCATGTGTCCATGCAACAGGCTTTTAAAAAATCATCTGAAGTAAGAATTATTACTATCCTGTTTTATTAATGGTGAACAGTACCTAATGTGTGCCTCATGAATGTAGTGACAACGATGCTACTCGTTTCTCTGCTGATTGGGCTCCACATAATCCTTAACCCAAAGGCTTTATGTTGAGATTATATAAATTATCAATACTACCTGGAAAAACTTCATCCATAGTCAACTCTCCTTAATATGTATTTTAAATACATAATGTATGCAAAGGATACATTTCAAGAATTATACAGAAATATATAAAATCTACTTCTAACATGTAAAATTGGGTTTAAAACTGATTTATAACTAATGTAATATAGGGATTTGTATTAGCTACAGAATTTTGTCAGAAAAAGTCAGTAGAAGACGTTATTTTTAAATAATCCTTACAATCTAAGTGTGCGTGATTTATATATTATATATATATTTTTTGGCTTTTTGGCATTTTGGCTATTTAAAACTGTTTTAAGCCTATCTCAGAATTTCTCTGTGAAATAATATAAAAATAATTTTTTTACCAACCGGTGGGTGTGGGATTCAGCATCGCATAACTAAAAACCATGAATGATCATGGAATAGTAGGCGATTCTGGATTTACAGCCCAACATTGCTATTTATTAACTGCAATATTTGGGAAATTACTTAATCTCTTAAAGCTTGTTTTCTATCTTAAAATTAGGGATTTTTTGGCTAGGGTTACCATTAAAATGTTAGCTAAAGGAGCACTGAAAAATATTCCTCTCATTTTGCTCTCAGACAAGACCACTGCTGCTTCTGCAAACCGACACCTCGCACATTGTAGGGACTTAGTGAGTACTCGTTGTTTGATAGCTTCACAGTTCCATGAGCCTAGAATAGTTATATTAAATGATATAGAAAAAAGAAGTTTGCAGCCATCTCCAGTTAGAATAATTAATGAAAGGAAGGAAACTAACATTAATTTTCTATATGCAGAGACTGAGCAATCTATCTATACTCTCATTTAATTCTCATAATAATCCTGTGATGTAAGTAGGACCATTTTTGTTTCCTTATGTGAAGAAAACTGATGATGAGAAACCTAAAATAATTTGCTTAAGATCACAAGAGGATAAAGTTTATTCCAAAAATCTATATTCTTTCCATTAGACCACATTTCTAAGAGAAAACTAAATAGTTTTCAACAAGTTCATTTTTGTTTTTTTAGTTTTGTTTGCTCTTGTGGGAAGTAATTTATTATTGTTGTACATTTAAACAAAAAAAAACTAATAGGCATTATATTTGCTTTATATGACTTCAAATTCCCTTCCATGTTCATATCAGCAAATAATATATATATACATATACATATATATAGTTGTAATGATTATGCATGTGTTTGCATACATATTTTATATATATAATATTTTCTATTCTATTCTTTTCACATTTTAAATATACATTCCCATATATCAGTTTAGTTATGTACTAGGGATACTTAATAGATATGCAGCATTTTGAGGCCTTGATACTTCATTAGCTGGCTTAGTGCAGCCCAAATTTAACACAGCATTACAATTAGAAACGTAAAATTCATCTGCTTCATCAAAGGCAAAACCGAACTTCGTTCAGTGGTATTGGGTATATACCACCTCACGGATAATTATCTGAAGAATCAGATCATTTCTAAATCACAATGTTCACTGGTAAGAGTAGGATCAAAATAAGGAGGGATCAGGAAGGAGTGTATGGGATTTTTCCTACCTGCATATTTTCTCTCATCTCTATGGCTTCTCGTAAGGGATGAACTGCTATTTTAAAGGTGTCATCTATGGTTTTCAAACCGATATTCCTGAGCATGGTGTACTCTCGAACCTTCTTCCCCATCCTCACCGAGAGGCTGCGCTTCTGCGCCTTTCCTCCTCCGCTGCGATTAGTTATTGCTACGTGGACAAAAAGGGTCACGTGCTCCATGACGTCACCCACGAACGAGCGCAGGGGGACATGCCGGTACCCCGGCTGCAAACACTCAAACGGTATCGTATACTGCCCTATGAACTCATCCCCGATGTAGTCATCATCCAGAACGACGAAGCGGATCATGGCCCGCTCAGGGAGGTTAACTTGAAACTCAAAAGTTTCATCAAAAATAGGATTATCACTGTTTTGTTGTACAGTCTTAGTTCTTTGTTCTGAGCAGTCTGCTGGTAGTCCATGTATCTCTATGCACACGTAGGGATCTATGACATCCCCTTTGGCACAAGCTCCCTTGGGCTTTGGGAAATTCTGACCACTGATGATCTTGATATGAAGAACTACAGGAGACACCCCAGGTACAATGCCCTTTGTATTTGCACTGAAGTAAGAAACTTCATCCCTCATGATAGATGGCCTTAGAACATAACCACAGCCTCCGTTTTGAAGAAACCAGCCTGTGTGAAGGTCCATCATTGGACCTGGAGTCTGAAAATTCATTGCCACAATCTGACAGCCACAGTTCCAGAAGTCCTGTGGATTCAAGTTACTGGAATCAATCCTCATGGCACTTGGATAGATTCTTGATAAGAACTTCTTATTATAATTGACAAAATCCTCTGGGTATTCATTTGCAATTCTGCTGGCCTCTGATTCACTAAATGAACAAATTTCCCAGTAGTTTTGGCTTTTCATAGACAGTTCAAAATCCCGGTACTGAACAGATTTACAAATAGACACCAAATCAGAAAGCTCTCTGCACAGCCAGATGTGTTTCTGCTCACCGTTGTAATCTGCTGACATCCTTCGAGACATTTCAGCTTCTTCATCTTCATCTGTTACTTCTCCTTCTAAAACATCTGAACCAGAAGGCAATTTCTTTCCTTTCACAATGATCATTCTTTTTAATTTTTCTGGTGATGGGAGGTAGGATTCTGATGGCGAAGGTGCTTCGGTATAGAGTTTAGTGCCAAAGACCTTTCTCATCTGTTGAACCATTACCTTCTGCTGTGGTAGGGAGCAATGGTTCCCCAAGCACAGAATGAGTGGGTATTCAGAAGCAACAAAGGCAAATTTGTTTATCACCTCAATGACACTTCGAAAGGAAAGGTGTGTCGACGTGTTGTTTCGATTACAAAGGATTGGTTCATTGTCTGAACCATCACTTACATCGAGTTCAATGCTTCGACAGCCCATTTTCAAAGCTCTAACATACCCATTAATATCAGCCGGCCCCCTGAACTGATCTTCTATGAGATAGGTGTTGTGAGAGGCGTTGATATAGTAGTGAGATAACGGCTGGGTCATATCTTGGGCAACCTTTTTTTGCTCGGGATCAAAAATGTCACATTCTGGTGACAACAAATACTGGGTAAAGCCATCAATTGCGAGAAACCCTTTTTGACGTCCCTCTTCAGAAAGTTCATATCTCCGAATAATATCCAAGCACATATCCTCAGTGATATGTGTGACTCCTTGCTCGGCTTCTAAAAAGAGCATCAGATCATTGGCATCCAAGTATTCTTTGTTTTTAGATATCTGTACAAGTAAGAAATACACTTCCGGCCTGGTGCAAAGCTCACAAAAAGCTTCACAAAACTCCTCTTCCGTCACTCGGGTGGTTAGCTTTTCTTTGCTCTTCTGGATTTCTTTAAACTTTAACCTGATCTTGGATTCCTTCAGGGTAGGGTTGAGTTGTTTTATTAACTCCACAGAGGTGTCTTCCAACATAATCCCATTCCCATCGATATCTGCTGCTTCAAACACAGTTTTCAACCACATGAACCTTGGTGTGTTCTGGTTGCCCTCCATGAAATCAAGCGGTTGCTTACTTCGAGAAACAAGGTACCGCAACCCTGATACCCAGATGTTTGCCACATCTGCTGAATTAGCAACTAGGTCCAGAGACTCGTAGTTTTCCCCATGGAGTATGGAAAAGGCACAGTCCTCACAGATCTGGTCGGCAAGGCCATTGTTCCTGAATGTTTCCGTGTTCTTCCCCAGTCTGATCTCTTTTATGGCAGAAATATCAAGCTTAGCTTTCTCAAGGTCCTTCTTGGAAGGCTCCCAGCGAAGAGCTTGGAGGTCTGTGTCCAGAGTGAAGAAACGGTTGTAAATGCGAGAATTCGGCCGGACCTTCTTCAGCTCGCAGCCGGCTTGCATGAAGCTGATGCAGTCGCTGGCGCTGCTGATTTTCTTCTCCGATGGCATGCTGCTGAAAGACACGGTTTTCTTTCTTCCACCACCTTTTTGGTTTGAAGGGTCCTGTAAAATAATTAGAAAATAATGAATCAACTTTGTTTAGAAAATAGGCAAATTCAGTAACACTCTGAACTCCTTGGACTCCATGCAGATATTATGATTGTTTGGACAGAGGCCAGCCTAAAATTTACCTGTCCGCTGTTTCAGAAAAGAGAAACTGACAAGAAAAATGATATTATTGGGTTCAGAAAAAAAAACTGATTTTTCAAATGCTTGTGTGTTCTTTGAAGAAAAATCAAGTACTATTAAATTAACTACAAATCCTTCTTATTTGCTCATGTAAGCAGACTTTGTAAGAAACTCTACATGCTGGTACTTTAACAGCCTAGCTAAGTCCCTACGGATATGTGAAAGAAAACTAGATTTGTTCTAAAAGTTTTCCTTATTTACACTTTGCAACAATTTAAGTTTTACACTTAAAACTAGTTCAAATAAAAGATTTTACCTTTACCATACTTTACATCACAAAGAACTTACAATACAGCTTAACTAAAAATTACCTTTTATCCTCATATTACAAAGGGATTACAATTTAACTGAGAATTATTTTTTTCCCTCAGACTAGTTTGAAGACTATGTGTCTCGAAAGTCAGATGGAGAGCTAACGGTAGAGAAATGACTCTCACTTGAGCACATTTTCAGACTGAGGTAAACAATTTAAATGAGCGTAATGAGAATTCACACCTGCATCTCAGCCTAATGCTGTTAGTAGCCACGACTTAGAACCAAGCAGATATATGAATAGCTCCACTAACTTCTAAGGTTCTTCCAATGTAAATTAAATTCCAAAGCCTTTTGCCATAGCGTTCACAGGGAACACGTGCACCTTGCCTTTACCCATGTCTGTAAGTGTCCTTGGTACTTAGTCTTAGAATCCTGGTCTCCTCACCCCATTTCACCCTTCCCTAAACAACATGCTAACGGCATCAAATTTCATCCATTCAGATTAGTGTATCTTCTACAGGTTAATGATTTCTTGTGGCTCTTTCCTTCTTGGGTGTATCTAGGCCTTCTCTATGAACTGGGTATTTCTTTATACTTTCCTCTGTTCAGACCATAAACTCAAGTTAATCATGCTTCCAACCACACAGTCTCCCAGGAACAAATTTCCCCAAAGCACCTGACTGCATGTTTGTAGTGCCCAATTTTATAAGCCTACCAAAGAGGCAGCAAAGTAGCGTGCACAAGGCATTGTCCTTCATAACGAGTCTCAAGCTGTGATTATTGCTCTCACTAGATATATGACCTTTGTAAGTCACTTAGCTTTCCTCTCTGAATCTTTATTTCTGCTTTTAAATGGGAATTAGTAATCCTTCTACATAACAGAATGCTATTATGAGGCTCAAAAGAGAAAATGCACATCTATTCTTTGTAAACTGTAAGTGCTTATAAGGTCACTCTTGTTTGAAGGAAGAAAAACATTTCCTCAAAAATATCATCACTGGAAGACCATCAGTAGGTACCAACCAGGACATTAGAGGTTATCAAGAGATTAATTAATTAATTAATTAATTAATGTTGACCTTTGAGCATCTATGACAAATGTTCAGGATAAACAGGAAGTATTTAAAAATAGCCACTATTATTTTAAACACTGGAAAGTATAGCCAAAGTAGTCCAGGCTGTCTCCTTCGCCTTTATCCTTATAAAACGGTGTCCAATCTCTTCTCTAAGGTCTCATTTAATCATGACCTTGCCTGTCAGTGCCTCCCTATCCTATGATTTGGGAAAAGGCAGGATGATTTATTAGTTAATTGACTAAAATCTTGCCTGTGAAAAGGAAACAAATTTTGCTTTAGTTATAGAATGTTGCTGGGGTGATTTATTAACTCAAATACATACCTATTTTTAAGTGACAAAGATATAAATTACCCCATTTAGATTACAGAATCTTGCCTATTGGTGCCCTGGCATTTAAGAACTTTGTTCCTCTTTTCCAGAGAGTTGTTATTTTTAATTATCCCATAGTGGTCAAATTCCTCATCCTTAAGTTAAAAACAACTGTTTATCTGCAGATGCACTGTGAGAACACATTTAAATTCGTCACAACCCACATGCTCAGAAATATCAGATGTTCATGTGTATTTTTCCACACCATCAAGGCAGGCACCTAATGGCACTGCTGAGATGGGATTAATCTAGCAAGTAAAACCGAGGGGGAAACTGTGAATTGGGAGGGTAAATTAGACTGTGACTCAGCTTTTAAAGCTGCCATTTAACTAGTCATTTAAGCTAATGAGAGTTTTCACATTAAAAATTATTTTTATATAAGCAGATCATGTTCCAAATAAGATTATTGTCAACAGAGTTATAAAACCTCTAATAGTTTCTAACAAACTTCAGATGGGAAATTAGTGTTCCTCTAAGTGCATGTATATAGTTCCTTTAACCTATACATTAGTATGCCAACCTTCACAGTCTAATGTTCTACTTCTGACTTGAGCCACTGTTTGTTTTTGAGAACAAAAGTACTGCCGTCAGAAGAGATTTATCTGATAAGCCTCTCTTCTTTGTGGAGAAATCTCCTTAAATCTCTGTAAGTCAAGATAATTTCTCTCCTAGTAAGTTAAGCCTTCAAGAGATAAATGTTTTATATCTAGCCTAAAAAAAAAAAATCCACCTGCCCCATAACACTTATTTTTTTTGCTTTGACTTGCAAATCCTGCATGATTATAAAACATATCCCCAAATGCCTTAAAACTTGGAACCAATGAAAAAGATATGATCTGAGATTGTCATTTCACAAAGGACAAAATCCAAAGTTATTACAAAGCCCCAGTGAGCAAAAAAATGATCATAGCACATGTGAACAAATAATTAGCTTGTCTGCTGTTGGCTAGAGACAAGATTATTTCTATTCAAGATATGCTAGAAAAGTTTCAGGACTCTGATATTTCTCTAGGTCTATTCTCTTAGTGGCCATATTATGCAATAGCTCTGAAAAGTTGGGAGGAGGGGAAATGGAAACTGTTAGAGTGGATAGGAAGGGCAGACGACTCCAAATCCCCTCTGAGCCTCTTCACCACCATGGCCTCTTTGCCAAGCCCTATCCCCCCAAATCTTTACTTCCCTCAGGAAGATGTTGGCAGATTGTTGGTGAGGAAGGAAGACTATTCAGGTAAACAGACAGGGAATATCTCCAACTGAAGAAAGTAGACGTATTGGTTAGAGATATTCCTTGTTGATAAATGCAAAAAATATTTGATGACAAAAGGAGAACAAATCCATTGCAGTTATCTGTATATTGAGAAGACAGGTACTTTCTAAGAGAAACCAAGTTCATTATCAGTTCAGGTGTGCTCCTGTCAGCTTTCAGCTGATTAGATGAATGAATTGACTCCAGTGGCCAGCAGGTCTAGCCGAAAGATTTTTATAAAGTACAAGTGCTTCCTGTTTATCTCAAAGCTAAACTTCCTCACTCTAGAATGAAGGTTAAAGGCTAACGTACCAATTCTCCCACAAAATTTCTCTTAGAGCAGCTTACCAAAAAGGTGTGAATTTATTAGTATGAACAGCACATTGTGATGCCTCTGCCCCCTCAATTCAAGTTCAACCTCGTATTCTAGTGGGGTCCCAGAATTAGTCAGGCATAGAGCTAAGACCTATTTCCTAACATTCTGTGTTTTATTTTCCAAATGATCATTTTGCAAAAAGGGATCACCTTTAACAAGGTTAAATAATAAAACAAATAGACCAAATTTTGTTTATATGGTCTCTGAACATTTTCAGATAATAATTTTTTATCTATTGTTTTCATAAATTAATCAATATTTTATATAAAGGGTTTAATAATCAGAGTCGAGAAGTCTCATAAATAGTAATATAGTAGACACATGTTTTATTCTTTTTTTTTTTTAATTCTCACTCGAGGACATTCTTTTTTTTTGTTTTTTGTTCAGATAGAGTGGGAGGGAGAGAGAGGAAAAGAGAGAGAGAGAAACATCGATGTGAAAGGGACACATCGAGTGGTTGCCACCCGCACAACCCAACCAGGGCCAGGGACAAACTACAACCGAGGTCCGTGCCCTTAGCGGGAACCGAACCCGGGTCTCTCAGGACCGCAGGCCGACGCTCTAACTGCTGAGCCAAACTGGCCAGGGCAAATGTTTTATTCTTTTATTAAGACAATATAAGACATTGATTTGACTATGAGTACTTTTTCTAATATATTCATATCATATCATAAAGATAATTTCTATCTAATTTCATGATCTAAGGGTTGATTTCAAATCTTAGAAATAATTTCAAAATATTAGGGGGAAATGTACAAATGTTTTGATTTTTTAAATCTGCATTATTTTCTACATTGTTGCTTATCTACTGTTAGGAATCATAATTCAATGATATTTCCATACCACAGTGAAAGCTTTATAGCTCCCTAAACATGTTTAGCTAAACTAAAATGGAAAAAAAAATAAACATTGAAATAAGCCAAACTACTAGGTTTGTTTTCATAAGTTCCCACTGGCTTTTCTTTTGTAAGACCAGTATAGTTGGACATGCTACAAGTTTCTTGACAAAAAACTTAACAACCAAAATATTTTTTCTTCACAACACACTAATAAGCCCCAAAGAAACTCCGCTGCTATTCAATACAAGCACGGCTTTGGGTCTCAGTCACGAAACTACTGAATTATTCTAACATAACAATTTCAGGGAAAAGTACAATAAAGATGCACAGAACTGTGAATATAGCTACTACCAGAATGTATACTTAAAATAGTGAATTTTATGTTATATATAATTTAATCACCAAAAAAAAGAGCATACTGAATCATTGCACAAAAATTTAAGAATACAGAAAACATCATACCCACATTTCCCTACCTCTGATCTGATGATCATATTCAAACATCTAATTATATTGTCACATATTCTTTTATTTTTTTTGGCAAGTTGTTTTCTAAAAAGTGAAGAGTTCTAAAAGTATTTTTTGTTAAAACAGAACAAATTTACAAAACCCTAAAGAATCAAACACCAGTTGTCAGACTGTGAGTAGAAGTAATCGTTTTATAATGCAGAAATCCAGCCACATAAATTCAGATTTCTCAAAATGACATTCACTTTTCTCTCTTAGTGTAAGAGGGGGTGAAAAATTAGTTCTGAAGACTCTTTTAAAAAGTCTTCACATAAAAATTTACTAAGTTATAATTAAAAGACAATAAAATATAGGCACATAAATCTTATTTTCACAGTAAGGATTATATCTGTTCTCTTTTTAAAATATGTTTTTATTGATTTTTAGATAGAGAGGAAGGGAAAGGGAGAGAGAAACATCAATGAGACATTGATCGACTATCTCCTGCACACCCCCTCCTGAGGATTGGCCCGAAACCCGGGCATGTGCCCTGACTGTGAATGGAACTGGTGACCTCTTGGTGCACGGGACAATGCTCAATCCACTAGCTACACCAGCCAGGCAATTATATCTGTTCTTATAGACAACCTATAACACTATACTAACCATATTCATCCTGGTTTTATGCACTTCCAAGCAAAACTCAGAAACAAAGTTTTGGCTGATACAGGAAATCTTCAAAGGATTGTGGACAATATAGTCCAAAATCCAAATGGGCTCCAACCTTGAATACTGAGAGACCTCTGGTCTCCATCCTTCCTTCATTAATTTAACAAACAATAGTAGATACCTACTGATCCAGGGACTAGCACATTGTAGAGTTGGAAAAACTGATATGGTCTGATTTTTATCTCAGATAGACCTCTCTGGACATGCACTGAAATGATATAATATGTATAAAAATGAAGACAGTACAGCAGGTGACCACTATCACATTGAGGAAAGACACGTTGGTGGCCCAAGGAAGATGACTAATAAAAGGATGGAGAGAAGTGGGAAGTATCAAGAAAAAGGAGATAAAATCAGGTCTTGACTAGGTTTGGGATTACTCCTAGTTTTCTGGTTTGAATGAGAGGTGAATTTGGAATTGTTGCTGAGACATGGAATACCAGGGGAGGTGAAGTTGAAGAGGACCTAAGTTTACTTTTGACTATGGTAGATTTCCGGTGAGTATGGGCCATTGAGATATAGGGGCTGGGGAGAGGAGGAGACCTAAAAAAGGGGGTACAGGGTAAGAGAACCAGGAGCATAAGCTCTCACAGAAGCTAAGAAATCGACCTGAAGAAGCAAGTACTGGAAAATAAGATGTTAGAATGGCTTACTGGATTCAGCTGTTAAGATGTTACTGGTATAGGGATGTAAAGTACAGCATAGGGAATATAGTCAGTAATACTGTAATAACTATGTATGGTGTAGGGGGTACTAGAGTTGTCAGGGTGATCACTTCATAAGTTACACAAATGGCTAATCACTATGTTGTACACCTGAAACTAATATAATATTGTATGTCAACTATAACTGAAAAATTAAAAAATAAATTTGTTTTTAAACAATGATGTTACTGATGACTCTGAGGAGAGAATGTGTTGTTTCCTTCAATATGGGGAGGACAGTGATAGAGGTGACAACCAAACCACAGCCAGAGAAGAGTTGAGAGCAAAGGGTTCCAGGATAGAAGAGCAGGTGCAAAGGTCGTTCAGTGGGGAAAGGCCAGGATGGCTGCAGCATAACCGAGGAGTAGAGGGCCCCGGAGAGACTGGAACGAGGGGCAGAGGCAGAGCGTCATAATCCAGGAGACTATCCGCACAAACGCTGGCTCCACTGAACTGGACATGTGATAGTTCACGGAATGGAATGAGTTCTCACACGCACACTGTCCCTGACCAGTGCGCTCACGCCCAAATCCACAGCCACCGTTGGCAGTTAGGCAGTCCAGAGAAACGCACCACGTACATGAGGCCTAACTCTACACACAAACTCAAGGAGGTCGGGCTTGTGGGGGATCCTCACTACATTTGTTATCTTCGAGTTTCAGGTAAGGGAAGGTTGCAACTGCAGAATCATACTAATTCATTCCACACTAAGATGTCCAAAGTTGTTTTCTCAAGGCAAACTCAAATCACTGAATGCAAAGACACGAGTGGAGGTGGAGGTCCTGATATTCATTGCGGAGAAGTGGCTGAAGCCAGCCCAAGGTCTGTGAGCCACGGGCTCTCCCTGGAGGCTCCCTAAGCCTAGTTGGTAAGAAGCCGAGTAGAGATTTTATTGTCCATATAGAAAATGTTCATTCTTCACACCATTTATAATTCAACCGAATTAATTAAAGGCAATGCTAAGTGTATGCATGCACGTATCTCTTGCCAAATTAAGGTTTATGTTTGTATTTAATGTTAGATTTCATTTATAAAAAGTGATACATTTAATAAAATGTACTAAAGCCATATCCTTTAGGAAATCTACTCCAATATGTATACACTGAGGCAGAAGTCGGAAACTAATTGAATTATAGGGAGCAGGAGACCTTCTAAATATTCTTTGACATAACATCTCTTAATTGACTCTCCTCACCTGAAAGAAAAACAACTGATGTTCTGAAGGCAAACATGGGGAGAGTGTAGAAAGAGCCCACTTCAGGGTGGTTTCTTGGTGCCATTGATTTGTTTTGCTGGACAAAGGAGGGTTCCACTGTGCCATAGCTCACTGCAGTCATTCACTCATCTGAACTCATTAAGAAATAACACTCTAGCCCTGGCCAGTTTGGCTCAGCGGTAGAGCATCAGCCCCCAGACCAAAGAGTCACAGGTTCGATTCTGGCCAAGGGCAAGTACCTGGGTTGCAGTTCATCCCCAGCCCTGGTCAAAGTTGAGTGGGAGGCAACCAGTCGGTGGGTCCCTCTCACCTCGATGTTTTCCTCTTTCTCTTCCTCTCTCCCTCCCACTCTATCTGAAGATAAATAGAAAAATATCCTCAGGTGAGAATTAAAAAAAAAAAGAATTAACATTCTAAATAAAAATGATTAGCTCTTCTGTTGCACAGGTTTATCCAAGTTAGAGTTTTTCTTCAAGTATGACTCTTACTATGCATGTCACATGTATTATTTAAAATTACAGCATTCACTTATACAAAGATTAAGCACCTACTATATGCTAGGTACCATCCTAGTGATTTGTTCTCTGAAAAATCATTAATCCCAACACTAATGTTGCCTGGATCAAATGCTTTCTCTCCATCACTTTTTTAATACATAGGTTTTTAAAACTGATAAAATGAATAAATAGAATAATTAAAAAATCATCAAATTTAATCATAAAAGCAAAGTACATAGTGAACGCTTCTTTATAAATAAAAAAAAAAAGGTTTAAATAACATTAAAGATGTCTGAAAACCAAGATCACAAAGGGGCACAAGCACTAATGAGGCAATATTAAAAATAAGTACTACAGCAATTATGTATAGTTGATATATCTTTAAGACTGGGGCCTTTATTGAGGTATTTAAAACCAGACAAGAAGCCAACTAAACACTGAAATGTTCAAAATCTATAAAGATGGTCTAGGGAGAGATCATTTTTAAAAGCATTGTAATTTAACAAGTAAACAAATTCAACTTCTACATGGAGCCTCACTATACTTTTAAGTCATGGAAAGATGATCTTAAATTACACAGCTCTCGTTCGGATTCCATCATTCCTAGATGTGCTACAAGACCTCGCCACCAACAGTGGGACATCTAGCAAAGTTTGGTGCAGGAACCCAGAAGATGGCATTGGTGGGTTTAGTCACACCAAGGTCCTGTTTCCATGCTCTCAGAAAATGCTAATAGACTGGAAAGCATACTGTGCGCCAGAATGGCACTGGATTTTCAATAGATTAACGATTTTGTAATGCCTCCTAAAATAACTGTAATAGCAAAATCAGGATTAAGAAGTAACATTCTATCATTTTCATTTTTGAGACAAGAGATTTATCTTTCTCTAAACCATAATGTTTGTCACAGGCTAAAAAGGCTTCAGTTTGGAATTTTTAGCAAACACAGAGAAGACTCCAGTTATAAAATAAATTATTCATGGAGATGTAATGTACAGCATGGGGACTATAGTTAATAATACTGGAGTGTATATTTGAAAGTATCTAAGAGAGTAAATCTTAAAAGTTCTCATCATAAGAAAAAATTCTGTTACTATGTGTGGTGACAGATGTTAGCTAGACTTATTGGGTGATCATTTCACATTATATACAAATATAGAACCATTATGTTGTATACTGGAAATTAGTACAATGTATTAGGTCAAAAATGCCTCAATTGAAAAATAACTGGGAAGAAACTGACTCAAAAGAATGATAAAAATAAAAGTATAGGCTACCAAAATACCCTTTATGAGCCCCAATGTATCATGATTTATATATTTAAATTTTTATTTATTGAACACCTGAAACAGACCTACTTAGGTGATGTTTCTTCAGCAACAGTGGAGTAAAGGCGAAGAATGACCTCTTCTGAACCTTTGTCTATATTCTTTCATCTCTGTGATTCATTCAAGCAGCAAAATCATTAAAACCTAATAAAAATCACTCACCTTTCACTGAATATCACTGCTCACAGGTAGAATCAAAGACTATTTCACCTGTTCGGGTTTTTTTTGTTGTTTTGTTTTTTTGTTTGTTTGGGGTTTTTTTGTTTTTTGTTTTTTTAATGAGGAAAACGAGTCCACATAGGTGAGGAGACCTGGACACAGAGAAAAACCAGGTAGATGATGGCTGTGGACGCCTCTATCTCCAGATATCCGGCGCATCTGTTGTTCTGTTGATACCTGCCATTTCTGTTTTCTCGGCAGCATTAGGGCAAAAACCCTGCATCATTTATTGTGAAACTTCACTGACTAATGAGCTTTCCATTCTCCACTTTTATTTCCCCTCAGCTCCACAAGAGTAGATTTTTTTTTACATCAACTACTTTCATGGGAAAAGCATCATTTCTCACTGAAATCGTACCAGCCACCTCTTGCCTCCTTCACGATCCACTTTGTATTCAGTTACAAGGAACATGAACACTCCCATTATTCTGGTCACAAACATGGTCTTTCCACCGTGCTGCTGGGGCAGCATGTTTGGCCTGCTGGAGACCAGGACAGGGCCGCCCCGCGGGAGCAAGCCAGGCGGACCCCAGCACTGTCATCTGACAGTTCTCCCGTGGCCTCTGAGGAGCGACATGCTGCTGTCAGTCCCTCTAAGGCAGATGTCCACCTCACAGGCTAAACAACACCACATTTAAATTTCATCCGTAGGCTGCGCAACTCTGAGCAGAGACGCCAAGAACCAAGTGAGCCTGGAGACGGATGCGACTCCGGCCTTTCTCAGGACACGGCCTGCCCAGCAGGGCCAGGAGTCTGGCTGAACGCGCGCCAGCCCGCTTTGCTGTTCGACGTGAGGGCTCATCAGAGGCACTCTGTGCCAAGCAGCCTCTCAGGGTCCCGTAGTAAGAGAAATCCATAATGAGGAATATGTAAACACATACTTCTAATATCTATATCCAATGTATCTCTTTCAGTGTATTATTGTAACGATTAAATGTAATGCCCGAGGGAGAAGCATATAACTTGATACTTAATTAGGACATCCATCAGAAATTGATAAATAATTAGTTAGGTCTTTAAATCTATGCATTAATTTTATTTTTTCATTCTAACTTATGTTGAACATTTAATTAAAGTACTTTATCTGAAAAATTAAAATATCAATAAAATGATACATTATTAAATGGAGTTCATTTCACAAATGTTCCTGACAAAATTTCCTACTTTCCTTTGTGTGCTAAATATAAATAGCTGATCCACAGAATAGATACCAATATATAATTTATATTGATTTTAATCCCTTTGGAATTTAAATACATTCTCCATCATCCAAACTTGAATACAGCATTTTTAAAACTGAAAAGGAAATAACCAATATATTTCAAAACTATGTGAGTTCAACAATTTGTTATCATAGGGAGTAATTGGAGATGAGTTTCACAAACAGATGAGATTCATAAAAGTAAGAAAACCGTTTAGAATTTGCAAGTTGCTAGAAGAGTAGATCTTAAAAGTTCTCATCACAAGAAAAAAAAAAGTAAATATATGTGGTGATGGATGTCAACTAAACTTATTCTGGTAATAATTTCACAATCTATACATATATCAGATCACTATTTTGTACACCTAAAACTAATACAATGTTATATACCATTTGTTTCTCAATTTAAAAAATAATTTAGTTACATTGGCTTAAATGGAAATAAGAAATATAATCAGCCTTGTTTCAGACATAAAGTTTTATTAATGAACTAGAATTTGATGAATGGTCAACTTTCAGAAATTCAACTTTCAGAAATATTTGGTAAGAACAAGATTTTGGTTTATATATATATATATAGATATATATAATTTATAATTAGGATATATAAAACATATTCTCACTAAGAAAAAAATTTTATAGGAAATTTTAAAACAATGCATTTATGAAGTATTTTAGCCCTCGCCAGATGGCTAGTTGGTGGGAGCATCCTCGTGTACACCAAAAGGCTTCAGGTTTGATTCCCAGTCAGGGCACATACCTAGGTTTTGGGTTTAATCGTGGGTCAGGGCACCATGGGAGACAACTGATCAATGTTTCTTTTTCCCTCTTCCTCTCTCTAAAGTCAATAACAAAACATATCCTGAGGTGAGGATTTAAAAAAAACATTTTATAAATGTGTGTGACTTGGAAAATGGAGATTAAATGTCAGTTGTATAAAAGCAAGTTTATTCAAATTTAAGAAGCAATTCATTTATAGTCTAAATTAATTTCCTCTAGACTTACAGAAGTCTAGTCTACCATTTAATAAATAGATGTATAAATTAACAAATAGACAAGTTCTTACATATGTATTAAGTCTTTCTGGATTCTAAAACTTACATTTAAATTATTTTAAACTTCCCAACTTAATATTTCTTCTGTAATAAATCCCTAAGAGCAATCTCTGAGCTTTCCATAAGGTAGATCCCTGAACCACATATAAAACAGAATGTCAATTCTCTTGACCCAATGTAATGTGCAAACACATCCTTAATATTTTTTTTCTCTTATGGTGATAATGGAATATGCCCTTCATGACTAGTTACCATAGACATGTAAAAGCTTTGGCTAAAATAGCCAACTTGACTTGAACATCAAGATGAAACTGATTCAAGTTTTCAAGCTTTATCCAAAACTTCCGGAATGGGTTAGAACCATCTAACACTTTAATCCATATTTTATTACCTCTGATTAACTGGCATCAGCTTCTGTCCACATACAACAAACAGATGGTAGACCTCAGAGAATGCATATTCTTAGCACAGAGATTCTTAGGGTGACTATCCTTCTTTCCTCGCTGATACCCACTAAAAGTTCCATGGTCAAAATGGAAACAAATCTTTTGTTTTAATTTAGAAAAAAATGTGTGAAAAGAAACTATGTAAAGATAGTTTTATTTGAGATAATAAAGCTCAAAGTCTATAAATACCTTACTGATAGAAATCACTGAAATAAATTCCTTCTCCCCAAAACATTGGACTGAGAACTAATGGATTTTACTCTTACCATCACCAACTACTTTGCATGACTTTGTGCCAAACAAAAATTTCTGTGTCTATTTATTTTATTTGCAAAAGATTATAATTCCAGTCTAATTCATAGGACTGTCTCAAGGACCAAAGGAAAAAAGCATGCTAAAGCACTTTAAGAAGCACAAAATTCCACCCTGGCCAGTTTGGCTCAGCGGCTAGAGCGTCAACCTGCGGTCCTGAGAGACCCGGGTTCGGTTCCCGCTAAGGGCGTGTGCCTCGGTTGCAGTTTGTCCCCGGCCCTGGTCGGTTGTGCGGGTGGCAGCCACTCGATGTGTCCCTTTCACATCGATATTTCTCTCTCTCTCTCTCTGTTCCTCTCTCTCCCTCCCACTCTACCTGAATAAAAAATGGAAAAATGTCCTCGGGTGAGGATAAAAAAAATAAATAAATAAAGAAGCACAAATTCCAAGAGCAAATTACATGTCCACCTCATTTATGAATGAATTACAGATCCACCTCACTTACTTTAATACACTACCATATAAGTAAAATATAAGTAAAATATGGGAATGTATTAAAAGACCAATAAATTCTTCAAAATGTCAGGTTGACTCCAGAAATGCAAGAATGAATCAACTTTAGGCACTCCATCAATGTAATTCAATAAATAAATAGGTTAAAAAAGAAATACAGTATGATCAGACCTCTAAATTCCCCAAAGGCATTTGATTAAATACAACAAAAACCCCCAACAAAATTCTCAGTAAACTGGAAAGAGAAGAAAACTTCTTTAAAATGATACAGTCCTATTTCAGAATCCTAGAGAAAACATCATATCAACTGGTAAATATGCATAAGCATTCTCACTAATCAAAAAGAAACAAAGGAAAAACTCAACTATTTATATTTGAGCATAATTTTGGATATTTAAGCCAAAGAAATTAGTTAAGGATAAGAAATTAAGTGTAAAATATTGAAAATGAGATGAAAAATCATTACTAGTTGCAGAGAATATAATTGTTTACCTAGAAAATACAAAAAGATCAACTGAAATGATTGTCATTAATAAAATTGATAGTGACAAAATAAAATATATAGAAAAATTAATAGCTGTCATATATGCCAACCTGCTTTTATATGTAATGGCAGGGTGGGTGGGAGTGAGAGAAATCTCATTCAAATTAGCAACAGATATTATAAACAAGTCAAGAATAAACATAACAAGATATGTGCAAAAATTATGTATAGAATTTAATTTCATTTATAGTAAAACAAAGAAGGATTAAATAAATGAAACAAAAATTGCTTACTAAAAAAATAATGTAGGCAAAATTCAAATTCTCCATTATCAGTAGACAAATACAATAAAACTTTAATAAAAAGTCAAATAAAATTGTTTTAAGGGGTAAGAGTGAAAGCAGCATTTCAGTTAACAAAGAAAACAATATATTATTCAGTTATTAGTACTAAAAAAAAATTCACTATCCATTTAAACAAAAGTATATAACTAGATTTTTGCTTTATTCCAAACCAAAAGCATATAAAAATCATAAAACAATAATAGTAATGGATTAAAGATTAAATAAAACACAGAAGTACTAGAGAAAATTGTAAGTATATATTTGTATAGTTTGGGAAATCTCTTTTTAGCAAATTTGCCAGTGCAAGAAACACTATAGAGAAAAAGACTACTGATAGATCTCACCACATAAAAACTTAAAATTTAAAAGTACTCCGAATTTTTTTTTTTTTATCCTCACCTGAGGACATTTTTTGATATTTTGTTCAGATAGAGTGGGAGGGAGAGAGAGAGAGAGAAAAAAAAAAAAAAAAAATCGACGTGAAAGGGACACATCGAGTGGTTGCCACCCGCACAACCCAACCAGTGCCGGGGACAAACTGCAACCAAGGTACGTGCCCTTAGCGGGAACCAAACCCGGGTTTCTCCAGACCGCAGGCTAACGCTCTAACCGCTGAGCCAAACCGGCCAGGGCAAAAGTACTCTGAATTTAAAAAAAAAAAAAAAAAAAACCCTCCAACTGAAAAATATTTGCTATATACTCTTTAATTTACAAAAAAAAAAAAAAATGTTTGCAAACAAATGTTGGAAAAGACAAATTCACAAAATTATATGACTTCTAAATTATATGAAAAGATGCTCAAGTACAAATAATTATATGTATATGTACATATATACACTAATAATATTATTTTTGCATATCAGAGTATGAAAGGCTAAAAAATGTGGGGTTATAGGGAAATAGAAATTTCATACAATGTTGTGTTGATTATAAACTGGTACAACAAGCCAATGGGATATGTTTTAAAATGTTAAACATGCATCTCCTTTGATCTAGCAACATCATTTTTTGAGAGTTTATCTTAAAATATTTGAAGAAATGGGCAAAGATATAAGTACGAGGCATTTTAATGCCATCTTGTCAATGATATAAAAAAAATTAAAATTAAACTAATAAACTAAACACCTATCCCCAGAAAGGATTGGCAAATTATAGTACATTAATGCAACAGGACTCTATAGAGCCCTTATAATTTTATAATAGATGGCATAGATTTATAGATCTTAAAATGGATAATCTGTGTGTGTCCTTAAAAAATAGGTAGTAGAAGTAAACAGAATATGAGATCTCATTATTTATATATGATAAATTTGGAAGGATATATTCTAATTGATAATAGTGGTTATCTCTAGGGGGAAAGTAGAATTAGCCAATGAGTTTTCTTATATTGCTCACATTATGCAAAATTAATATATAATACATTATGAGAAAACTTATTAAAAATATTTCTATAGCACTAGTCCTATAATTACCTCATTAATTATCAGTATGATGCACTTTTAGAAACAATATATTTTTAAGAATTACTTGAGGTATAACTAAAATGTCTAAAAGTTCAAAGTTCATGGGCTTATTTTTATTAAAATAATTACACCATTATTATTTGTTAAATACAGTTAATATTTCTTTTTCTTGGGACTGGTTAATGCATCTTTATTACAGTATGACAAAATATCCCTTAGATCTTATGACATACCTTTGATTTGGAAATTACTTTAGAATCTTACACTTTAGAACTACTGACTTTAATTAGCCCTGGTGTAAAGAATGTCCAAAGCACAATTTAATTTCATAATGTATCTGTAAAATTAATTTTAGTAATACTTAATCATATAAATGAAAATTTATAGTATGTCTCCTCTTAAATCAAAGTTTTGTTGCCTGTAAGATTAGAGAGTTAGGTATATGTAGATGAAGTTCCCAGAGGAAGAAAAGGAGATTAAACTGAGATTTCCTGACTAGTTTAAATCAATTTGATTTCAATTAAATGCACTCCACTGATAATGAGATTCCAATCGGCTGTATTAAATTAGGATTTAAATAGATTTCAAAGAAATTGGATTCAGCAAGAATTCCATATAGGTTATAAGAACTTTAATCTTTCAGTGCACACATCCTAATTATAAAAATCTCAACCAATTTTATCAAATGCAAAGTGTAGCCTTGAAAAGTTCTCCATCAAGTAGGCGGGGCTTATCCCTCTGTTTTCATGTCTAGATGTGTGATTTCACATTTACCTTTGCATTCTGTCCTCCTCAACAGCTCCCGGGTCTTTTAAAAATATACTATACTGCACTAAAACTGTCCTTGTCTCCTCACCCACGTTCCTTTACTTCTTTAATTGTAGCTATGGAGTCCCTTTTTGAATAGAAGCACCTTATCTAAACTCAACTAACCCCAACTCGTGAAGTAATTTCTGTCCATCCCTGGCACATAAAACACTCTTCCACCAACTGTGCTTAACTCTCTCATATAACCTGTGAATCATAAAATTCAACAAATGAACCTAATATTCTGTTTGGATGATATTTAAAATAGAAAATATTTATCTGAATCATTTTTACACTCAGGAAAAATAATGGTTGTTAATATATCAAAATATACTAAGTTTGCTCAATAACCACCAGGGTGGTTGCCTCATAAGAATATAATTTGCATCATGAGAATATAATCCTAAGAATAATAAGAAACGGTAACTGGAATAAAAATGCTCTCGTATCCCATGGGAATCTACACCAAATTCAGCTGAAAATAGTAAGAGGAAATTCTGGTGTATATTCTTAAGCACTGGCTCGCTGTTTTAAAAACTGCCAGGTGGCTTGCTTTCTTGGCACTGAGAGAAGTTTACAAAACCTTATAAAATTTGAAATAGCTAGACTTGTTCATCTTAGCAGTTTTAAAAATGGGATGAACGTCACAGCTTTTTACGGGACTATAAATTAACACATACTGATCTCTAGGCTATCAATTTGTCTGAGCACAGAGATATTTAAAACACAGTTTGAATTGGGAATGGTTATGTAAGGTCATTAGTTTTATTAAAGGGCTTTGAATTCTCATTTGTTGATGAAACTGAATTGGCACAACCCCTAAGAGGATACATGTCTAATACCACCACTAATGTTCTCTGAAAAGGCTAAGATATTTTATCCCAGGGAGTGTGAATCCCATGGTGAAGAAATAAAAGAAAAATATTCACATTACAGATCCTTTCTTAGTAATTCATCATAAAAAGATCATAGGCAGCAAGGATTCCAAGCCATGCTGGGTCAATTAAATTAAACCTATTTCAAAATAAGGTTTCACCCCTTAGATCTCATTTAAATTATCAGTGAAAAGAACATTAAAGTCATTTATTACTATAGAACTTGTAGGATAACAGGGAAATAAAGTACTTAATGAAACCATTTATAATCTATAACTATTTTTCTAAAACAGCATTTCTACTAAATACTTTACAATAAAAAAGCATAGTAATATACAAATAGTTTAGAGATTAATCCCTAATTAATCTCTTAGAAAAAGTCTTGACCGCCCCCCCCCAACATATTTAAACTTAATTAGCATTGCTATCAGGAAGCTTGTAAAGAATTAAAAAGGAAATCCATAATGAATTCACTATAGTTACTTACTTTCATATCATCATCCCTGGGTGGTTTCTTAATGAAATTTCTATAAATTGAGAGACAGTGACAGCCAGTCTTATCTATGAGCATGACTAAATTCATTATTCCTTTAAAAACCTCCACGTAAATCACTTTATTTTCATAAATAAAAATAAAAATGAGTAAGGGCAGCTCACATTTCTAAGAAGAGTTATATCTTGCAAGGGGCTTCCACATTCATTTTCTCATGATATTTCCACAAGATTTTTCAAGATGAGCAAATTTAAGACCCAAAGAAACTGAATAACTTGCCAAAAACTTATAAATCAGTGGCAAGGCTGAACATCCAACCCAGATGTCCCTATTTTTAGTTGCATTTCCTTCTACAAGCTCATACTGCCTTGCATTTTACTACTGTACCTTTCCAATTCCCAGTATATGTTTTCACCCCTTCCCCATGGTCAGGAATGCAAGTTTTACAACTCTAATCATTTCTTCTCACTGAACGTTGAATAGAAGGCACTGTCACATATACTAGCTATCTCTTCCTCACAGTGTTATATTACATGGCAAAAATGCTCCTCTAAAAGAGGGACCACAAAAAGAGAATTCGGTATAAAAAATTTCTCATAATTTTGGAATATTTAAAATTCTTTCAATACACATTTATAGAGCCCCAATTTAGTGCTAGACACTGAGCTAGGTGCACTGTAATGGCCCTTGTAGCAGAAATATCTATTAAAGGATAATTATACAAACATGTAATTAAAAATTATAATAAATGTTCTGAAAGAAAATACAAATATTTTAGGTAGAGGGGGCTAACTTACATTGCCCTGGGGTCCTGTAGGTGCCCTGAGGAATTAACATTTAAGCTAGACAACTGCCAGGCAAACAGAATGAGAAGAATACTCTCATACTGTTTACAGAATAATATGCAGATGAAACACAGAGGAAGACCCTGAAGTAACTACACTAACAGCAGGCCAGCATAGCAATGCATAGTGCAAGGAGGGAAAAATGAAATGAAACTGGAAGGTCAGGAAGAAACCAGATCAGGCGGAGCTGTAAAAGCCATTTCTAAAAAATGTAGAGGTTATTCTACAGAGGTTTAAGGCAGAAAGGTGGACGTTCTCACATTAAATATATACATTGGTATATATCTGCTGGAGAGTGGATTTTGCAATACAAAACTATTAAGGAAGAGATCTCTTAGGTGGGGACTGCAAGAGCAATCAGAATATACTAAACTAGGGTGGAAACAAGAGATAAGTGGGTTTGAGGATTTATTGTAACTGGGGTGGACTAGAGGAGAAGGAGGTGAAGAAATGGCCACAAATGACCCCCAGATCTCTGGTTTGAGCACCTGAGAGGCTGGAGGAGCCATTTGTGGAGAGGACTAGAGAAGGGACAGATATGTAAGTGGCTCTGGAGTTGTTGAGAATGAAGTTGCAAAAAAAGAGACTAGACCTCATAATATATGTCTCAGTTCAAGATATAAATCTGGACTTAGAAACTATCAGGTTATTAGTAAGATCTGAAACCATACAACTGAATGATATACCTTAAGGAAAGAAGACAGCAGGAAAAAAAAAAAAAAGAGAAGTATACCTAGTAGTGACCTCTCGGTAAGCACATTTTGCAATCAATTAGAAGAAAAATTAACAAAGGAGAAGGCCAAAGCAGCAAGGGGGACCAGAAGAGTCATGACAGCCAAGGGAAGAGAGCAATGCAGCAAGAAGGAAGGAGTGGCCAATGCTAGTAAGAAGTCTAGTGAGATGATATTATCAACGTTATTGGTGATCTTAGAAAGAGTAGTATTGATGGAGTGGTGGAGTGGTGGGTATAGAGTACAGGAAGTAGTAGATTGAAAAATGAATGTGTAGAGAACACACAAGTTTGGATAAGGAGTGGAGCTGAGAGAGGAATACAAATAAAAGATTTTTTTTTTTTTTTGCTGTTGTAATAAGAGAAAAGAAAGAGGGAGCAATTGAGACTAAAGAAAATAAGGATGGGGCTGGGAGGAGAACTGAAAAGAAAGAGAAACAGAGATCTGGGACTCATGTGAAGGAAATAACTTTGATCATAGAAATTCTTCCTTCATTGTAACAGGAAGGAAAAAGAGGATGAGTGCAAAAATCAGTAGGTGAGAAGAAGGAGTGGTGGTAAAGTGAATAATTATCATCTGGTGGCTTCTACTGTATTCCTAAAGAATAAGGCAAAGTCATATGTTGAGCATGCAGAGAGGTAGAAGAAATCGAGGTTTGACAAGAGTGAAGAGGAAACAGGCTTCAGGGGTTTTTGCTGGCTCAAAAGACAGTTCTACAAAATATGTGAAGAACACTTAAAATTCAACAATAAGAAAACAAAACCCCAAAAAAGTGATTAAAACATGGGTCAAAGACCTTAAAATACATCTTACTAAAGAAAATATACAGGTGACCAATGAGCACCCAAGAAGATGCTCCACATCATGTCATCAGGAAAATGCAAATCACAACAGCAATAAGACACCACTACACACCTATTAAACTGGCCAAAATCTGTTAACACTGACAACACCAAAAGCTGGTGAGGATGTGGAGCAACAGGAACTCTCATTCATTTTTTTTTTTTTTTGCTGGTGAAAATGCAAAATGCTAAAGCCACTTTAAAGACAGTTTGGTGGTTTCTCTTAAAACTTTTATCATAGGATCCAGCAATCACACTTCTTGGTATTTACCCAAAGGAGCTGATGCTTTTGTTCATATAAAACCCGCACATGGATGTTTATAGCATCTTTATTCATAATTGCCAAAACTTGAAAGGAATCAAGATGTCTTTCAGTAGGTGAACAGAAAAATAAACTGTGATACATCCAGACAATAGATTATTCACCACTAAAAAAAAAAAAAAAAAATAGCTATTAATCCATGAAAAGACATGAAGGAATCTTAAAATATATTACTAAGTGAAAAAAGTCACCCTGAAAATGCTACATACTGTATGATTCCAACTATATGGCATTCTGGAAAAGGTCAAACTATGGAGAGAGTAAAGAGATCAGTGGTTTCCAGGGACTGGGTTGGGGAAAGAGATGAAAAGATGGAGCACTGATTTTTAGGGCAGTGAAAATACTCTATTTGATACGATAAGGGCGAATGCAGTTCATTATACATCTGTCCAAACTCATAGAATGTACAACACTAAGACTGAAGTCTAATGTAAACTATGAACTTTGTGCAATTATGATTTCTCAATGTAGGTTCCTCTATTGTAAAAAATGTACCACTCTGGTAGGGAAGTTGACAATGAGGGAGGGGGGAGGGGAGTGTATGGGAAATCTCTGTACCTTCCTCTTAAATTTACTGTGAACTAAAACTCTTTTTAAAAAACTGTCATTTAAAAAATTTTTTTAAATTTATGTATAACAATACTTTCCCTTGTCTCAAGTTTAAAGCCATACTCCAATGTAAAAATGGTACAATATAAAATCATTCAGTGTCATATCAACATATAAACTGGCAAAAGGCGAATCAGAAGATGGTTTTCTCCTCTTTGTTTCCAGATGAGGCAGAGACTGATATTTGCCTAAGGATTAACCAAGGGAAAACAGGCCCTGTAAATTCTATTAAATTATTTAACAGCCACAAACAAATGCAATAATTCAATGTCAGTGAGACAAATCATTTTCTCTCTCAATATCAATGAAGCAAACATTTGCAGGTGTTCAATCAGCATCCTTGAAGCCAACAATACAACCCTTTCATGACTAACAAAGGAAATATACATTAATTGGATGAGAAAATAATGAGTCATTGATAAGACCAATATTTGGAGAAGTTTTTAAAAAATAAAAACTACCCTGATGGATATGGAAAAAAAGTCTTACCAAGATTCTAAATGTAAAAGTCATTTCATTGAACTGACCTTTACCGAGCAATTGTTGGGGAGAATTCTTTAAGAATTAGATTACCAAGATGTGAAATAATTTTTTCTGACTATTTGGACTAAAAAACTCATTAGTCTTAACCACCGTGGAGTAAGAATACCCTTGGACTATAGAATTTCTCTAAACTGAAGAAAGAAGTTTTCTAAAGAAATTTTCTAAAGAGGTTTTCTGACAAGGTGACACCTAAGCCAACCCAGAGAGGACTACCAGAGAAGACACAAAATTTCCCTCTGTAATTCTCACTTTAAATCTCACTCTAAAAATTATTCCTCATTCCTTCGATGATGAGAGAGTGCTTCTCTCTGTTCTGCTCTCAGAGGACACTGAACATCCGCTGTTCCCGCAGTGCAGGGCCTACACAATGTATGCGTGCGCACGTGTGGCTATATTCTTGAAGAAGAAATCTGTGCTGCCCCTCAGTCTTTTACTTTGCATTTCAAAAATCTGAATGCCATTCATTTTCCCCATGTATTCTATTTTCTGAAGCTTTAATTATCTGTGCATGTTCCATCTGAACCAAGCATTCTACTAATCTGGACAAATCATTACTGGTCAGACCAGTGCCAAGAGGAAGACAGCCTCAAGTCTTCTAGGCCAGTACTTCTTGTTATGTATATTTTATGACCCTGGATCTTTATCTCTCTTATATTCCAATTACCATTCCAACTCTCAATTACTTTCTTTCATATTTTTTCACATCTACATTAGGCTTTAAAGTTTCTAGTATTGTGTTTTCTTGCTACCACTATGTGGCTTTTGCCCCCCTGATTTGGGGGCTTCTGTGGGGCTCTGTAGATGTTCAACATTCATGTCCCTAAGCAAATCTATCCATCTAAATCAAGCATGCTACTGATCATGCTAAAAATCCTCCAGGTGGGTAGACTTTAAAGTAAAAACAATGTTACAGTATCTTCTATGCATCATAGAGAAACTAACGTCAGTCCCTGGGCCAGAAAGAAATCTGCCCAGCCCATTCACAGTTCTGCCTCCATAATCTTCCCTTACCAAACAATCAATCCCCAGCAATTATCTGTTCCAATAATTCATATGACTAAGGACATGTGCCTAGTATGCAAAATGTAGACTTTCATTCAGTCTTTGCTTTAAATTAGTTACAATCTTATAAAAAGAAGCACAGTCATAAGTGAATCAAGGTTAATGATTAATAAAATTTTGGCATATTTTGGGAAGACTAAAATAGCACTCTCCTTTTGGTCCAGGAAACAAACTTCACTTAAATTTTCAAACATAAGACTATAAATATGATGAGGAGAGTAGAAATCAAAATCTTCCTAGATTATGTCGTCAAATCTGTCCTCAATCAAATGAAAATTACTAAATTATAAATGATGGAATTTCCTAAGAAGTTATAAAATGAACATACATTTTAGAATTATAGTTATATTTTAATTGTGTCTACGTCTTAAATAACAGCAACATCGAATAGAGTTATACAGTTTCTATCTAAAAATACAGGAAGTTCACTGTTATTTGCACTGATAATGTAAACAAAATCTATTCATGCCTAAGAGAGGACAGAAATAAACAACTTTTTTAAGTTGCAAACTAACCACAGTTAATCCATTGAATTAAGAAACTCAGTCTGATGGTTAAAGCAAAGAATTCTAGTCAGGAAGGCTAAGCTATCAGCTGCCTGTGAGGAACAGGAGTAATGTGAACAAACTTAGGTATGAGGCTCTGCAGTGGGAGTTTCAAAGACAGGGACTTTGTTTTTGTTTTGCTTCTTGCTCCATCCTTAGCACCTAATACTATTACAGTAACTTTCTTAGTCACAAGTTTACTGCCTGCCTCCCAGAGCTCCCTGAAGGTACCTAGAGCCCTGTCTGGCATTGTATATGCATTTGATAAATGTTTATTGAATTAAAAACTTGTAGAGATCTCATAGCTGCATGTTACGATGATGACTATTCGTTTACTGAGCATTTCCTGTGGCACAGGCACTGTGCTAAGCCCCCCACCAGAGAGGAACAAGATTTGACCCCAGGCATCTGAATCCTAGACCTTTTTTCTTAACAGCTCCAGGAGTTCAATTTCATGAGAACACTGTCTTCATATGATATACGGCTTCTACATGAACACTTGATTTTACCACTCAAATTGGCTTTTTAAAATTTCTTATATCATGAGAAAAGGATGCTACTTAAATGTTTGCCTTCCAAAAGAATCTATGGAACAAAGGATTCATATTTAAATAATGGTGTTTGAACCCTGAATATGATGACTATATTTCTTTCTTAGAATTCAACTAAATTTACAAATATGTCATTAGTCACGTGTATAAGGAGAGCAGACAGCAATGATTTTATCCTCAACTGACATGGGAAACAACTTTAGGTGATTGGTTTCTCCATTTCAACATTATTTTCTTCTCTTCAGTATCTGAATTTATAGAATCTTGACAGTAATGATTCAAAACATTCAAATTAATCAATGCTATCAAACTCATACACCCAAGTGACCTTTTCTCATGAAGTTAAGAGTTAGCTTGACTTTTAATAGATTCACTTGGTATTCTTGGGTTGGATTCAGATTATGTTGTTTTACTCGGATCTGGCTATTCAAGCATTCTGTCATCACTCTGCTGACTGCTCCCCCTCTTACCTACCTACCAGCCTCCTCTCTCACTCTCATGTCTGCCTGTTCCTCCTCAATTTCCATCTGCACGCCACATTTAACCAACGCAGCTTGCGTGACACTTCCCAAGCATGATATATAGCTATGTATGTATAATGTGCATATAAATTTTTGTAACTTTAAGTATATGCCAAAAAAGTGAAACTAGAACAAGAAGAGGGAAAAAAAAGCTAAGGGTTATTAAGTAACTGTAATAAAGCTTCCCAGCTAATAAATGGTATTGTAACCCAGATGTATCCTGTCTCAAGTCTACAGTCTTAATACTGCATCAGTGGTTTTCAAATCAGGTACCTGGACCACAGCAACAGCATCACCAAGAAATCTGTCAAAAATGGATATTTTCAGGCTTCTTCCCAAACCCACTGAACCTGAGGTGGGGTCCAGAAATGTGAGTTTTAATAAGAGAAGGGTGGTTTTGATGCACACTAGAATTTTATTGCATTCCATCACTGGCCCAAATCTTACCTAACCATAAGAATCACCTAAGATTGCTTATTAAAATAATATATTCCCAGATTCTACCCATCTGATTCACTACAGCTGAGGTAGGTCCTAGGAATATATATTGTTAACAAATGATACCCCACCCCCATCCCAAATGATTCTTATGGTCAGGGAAATTTGAAAACACTGCACCAAGAATATCCAACTTTGTACACATAGGAAAAAAGGTAGACATTGCATATAATCACATGACAGCTTTAGGTTAAGAATATCTGTATACTGAAACCATCATTTTTCAATACTTTAATTTAAACACTATTGTAAGTTCAGGGAGAAGAGGAAATGTATCACAAAATCAAGAAAAATAATCACAAGTCACCACTTGAAAAATGTTCAGGAAATATGGCTTTAGATAAGCAATTCTAAAGAATTAATATAATTCCGGGGTGCCAGAGACTAATAGTTATGAATAATTGTAGCAATTTTGAGAAAACCCAATATCCATTCAAATGTAGAAAAACTAAGAAAAGATTTCTATTTGCATTATAAATGATTTCTTGCTTTAAGAAAGAACTCATCACAAGTCATATAAATTGGAGCTCTTCTAGCGTAGCTAAACTTGTTTTTTTAATAAACAAAATTTACCAGAAATGATCATCTTTGCTATTTCTCTCTCTCTTTCTCTCTTTCTCTCTCTCTCTCTCTCTCTCTCTCTCACACACACACACACACACACACATACACACACACAGTCCAATAACTTGAAGGGCTGGTTTGGGGCCTACTTTAATCTCCACTTTTATTTCCTGAACAGTAAGCTCCAGCATCTCACCATGTTCTAGATGATTCAAATTTCTGGTTAATGGATTATAACTGTTATATATACTCAAATGAGAAGGAAGGGACCTGCCATTTATTAAAGTCTGGCCATTGCCATGCCAGAGAGTGAAACACCTTCTCTCTCAGTATCATGCAATATGTATGGAGTGGAAAAAAGTAATAACCAACATAATGATCTTGATAATGATTCAGAAGAGAGGAATGATTTGAAAATTCCTAAACCAGTGTTTCCCACTCACTCAGAACATGCGCCAGGGAAGCTGCCTCACCAATTCCCCTCGGCTCCGCTCCCACCCTTCCGCTTTCCATTAACAGCTGCGCCTCCTGCCCTTGTGTCCCTCACTGTTGGGGGCCATTACAGAAGATGTGAGTGGATAACATCCCTTTAATATATGTAGGTAGTACAAATTATACTGGGAAACATTATTCGCAGCCCAAGCATTTTCCAGTGTTCAAGAAATAATAGCAATTCTACCTGCAGGATATAAACATATTGAGAGTCGCTAATTAACAAAGTGTGTTGTGTAGGTTCTGCATGAAATTTTCTCATTCCTTATGCCCCCTTCCATTATCAGTGGCTTCCAGTAATCATTTCTTCCCCATCTAATCCAGTGCCACACACTGAATTCCTAATTATAATCACCCGTAATCTTTTTTGCACAAGCAGATGGAACTAGAGTTCCACCATGGGACATTTCCATTGCTAATCATTACACTTCCTGGGTCAAATCTGCAGCCCTTACTTCCAGTTGGGATTCATTTACATCAGAAGTAGCTTGCTAAGAAACTTAAATAGAATGTTCCAGATAGTTACTGATGTATTTTCAAAAGTGATTCTGGGTCTGCCATACCCAAAAGTATTGATAAATGTTTTCTGCTAATAACAATAATGTTTGTTACATCAATAGTGCATTGATCCTCAAACAATCCTATTAACAATCCTTCTGTTCATTTTACTTAACAGCACTTTAAAGGAAGGTGACATGAGAAAGACATTTTTCAAGTCACCTCAGGAAATGAAATCTACCACTGTCTTTAACAAAGAATTCAGCATTATTTTCTTAAACAAATAGAATGCCAAAGGCAGAAAAATCCCATCAATTTAACCGAATTTATTTATTTTCAAAATATAATTTGAAATGTATTAATCAAAACTTTCTACATGAATGTCTGGGGGTGGGGAGGAAGGAAGGGATGGACTCCATTGAGATGTCAAGAGCCTGCTATGTGTTCGTGCATTCCCAGCCGTCTCCGCGGACAAAGGGACGGCATACTGCTGGTGACCGTAACAATGAAGTGCTCCAGCGCATCCATAACTACTCCTGCAGCTCAGAAAAACACATCTGAGACCAACCCAACAAGTGGCTCGTTGGGTGAAAGTGTGTTTAACGTTACAATGTTCTGCAGTCTCCAGGTCCAGGAGTATAGACATAAACTATATATATATATATATATATATATATATATATATATTATATTTAACATCTGCAGTGACTTACATGGAAACAACTTTAACTTGCTGACTACCATGGACCTTTATCAAAATTTGGTAATGACTTTTCTGCTGAATTGAGAATTTGGATCCAGTGCTCTTTGTACTTAAAGTTCATACATTTTTTCTGTTGTGAAGATGGCAGGAAATAAATCGACAAACCATCAAAGGCTTTTCCTTCTGTGCATTTTTATGAGGGATGGTCATTTCTTCAGTTTTAAGGAAACAGAGGTGAGAAAAGCTAACTGGTGTCTCCTTTAAAGGATGCAGATCCCGCAGACCATCAGAAGCTAGTGAGCTGTCAGCAGTACATCACTCCTCGTGTGTCCGTGAGGACGGCACATCCCACGCCTGCAACAGTAAGTGCAGCCAGAAAACTTTGCCCAGCCCTGCCAAACTGACACCCTCAGATTTGGGGGTCAGCATGGCCTGGATCTATTTCTACAGCCCAAAGCTCTCCTGACTGCATGTCTTCATGGGCTTCCGGCAACATGAACACCCTGGCGCTGGCCTCTGTCTCTGGCCTGTTGCCTGGGTCACCTCTATTCTAGGTCTCTGCATGCAAAACATAGAATTCAGAAGCTCTCTCAATCTCCTCAGATAGCCACACAAGTAGATATCATGATGCTGCTCAAGATTCTGAGTGTCTCTGAGCTGCTTAGAGGAGAAGGTGTTAACTGATAGCCATTTCATTGGTTTCAACCCCTCTCCCTGCCCTCTCTCAACTTTCTCCTCCCTCAAAATTAAAACTACTTTCTTCCAATTATATATCCAGACTTCTCAGGGTCTCTTCTTTCTCTAGTAAGCAAAGGGCTCCTTTCTCCGCTCCCCCTCCCCCCAAAAAATTCCTTGCTTCAATAAAAAAAGATGTCTGCCAGACACGATTAATCTAATGTCATTTTCCTGTCTCATGAGATGTAAAATAGCTAATATAAAAATCCACTTTACTGGTACCATAGAGAAACCAAATGGCTAGCTTTTCCAGGAAAAAAATCTTGACTCTTCACACATTCTTCTTAATAAACGAACTTTTGGTTTTCTGTATATGCAGTCTAAGTCTTTTCATACCCGTCAATGCACAAACAGAAAGAGAACTTTGTCAGGTCGTGTTGTCCATTTTCAAAGTTATATGGTTCAAAGGAGAGAGCATGATGTGGCCCTAAAGGTTTGAGCTGGTTTCTAAGAACTAAATTCAGATAAATGTGGGGACAGCATTCCAGATTGAAAGCCCTACTTATTCAAAAGGGGAAAATGGTGTTGAGTATGCTAATTGTTCAGATGGCAGTAATTATATGAACTTGGCCAGATCTCACAATTTGTGTTGGGGTTACAAGTGATGAGATAGCACATATTAATACACCCATAAAAATCCTCAAAAATCTTTAAGAAAGGGATACAAAAGGAAGTCATATCCTGCTCTGCTATCTGTTTTTCCATGAATATGTAATGTGTATGATTTCAATTCTGTCTATAGTTAGCCTGTTTGAAAGAAGAAAGTCACTGGAACAAAATAAAATGAAAGAAAACAAAATAAAGCAGTCATGTGTCTTAATAATTATACAAAAGTCTAAAAGAGAATGGAGAATTTTTAAAACTGAGCCATACAAGACATAAAACTGAGTAGGCAGAACAGCTATTTTTCAGATTGCTGTAATATTTGGTAGAGGAAGGTAGAACAACCTGTTTATAGAATATAATTAAAATATTTTAGTATTCTTAATATTTTTAACTATTTCCTTAAAATTATTTTTTAAATGCTTAAAGAAGCCAAGCAGTTTGGTAATTGCATGTGTTCAATCTTACAAAATGGCTCTCTTTAGTCCTGAAGACGCTCTCTTGTGGTTTGACTATACGGTAATATAATATTGTCTTAATGTGTCGGAACTCACACGGGAAAATGAGTGTTTCCTCCTTCACAGTAGACATCTTGAGAAGGGATAGACTTAATTCAGTATGCAGCCTTTTCTTAAAGATATTATTTTATTAAATATTAAAACTGTAGAACTGTAGGAAAGCAATGTCAAACAATATAGTAATGCTATTGTTGTAATTTAACCTAGTTATTAATAAAAGGGAAGGCCAAATATTATAGTCATCTGTGCAGCTTTGCCAGGAAGCTGCCGTTTAACACTCCCCGCACAGCCAGAGTGGGCTGGACGGGGAGAACAGACACATGCCCAGGAAAGTCCGGGCGAAATAGGGAAAGTGCTTGCCTGTCAGCACACCTGGGGATAGGTCACTGGCCAGAATGGGCATGGCCACCGCAAGGGCACAAAATACGGAATACTTAATCTCCTAAACAGAGGAGTTCTCTCTCTTGTTTGCTCGAACTTGACTCCTGGCTTATGGGGCTCTTACGCTCCTGCATTCGCCCACATGGCCCACAGCCGTATGGACCCCACACACAATGGACTAATGGACTGTAACTAGCCGAATACTAAACCAGACCCAGCTCTGCCATGGAACAGAAACTTTGGATGCTGGTTTTGCTTTTAACTCAACTGAATCCCAAGCTGCAAAACTTCCAGGACTGGATTAAGGGAAATGGAATTTTGGAAACACAGGGATATAATTCCACGCAAGTAAAAATCACTCATCTCCCATGTGAGTCTCAGAAAGACTTTTTTTCAAGATATTGTAAGGACCCAACCCCCAGCACTCAGTGGGGAAAAGGATACTCCACTTTCACCAATAACAGTAAGACATAAAAGGAAAATTCAACCAATATCACAAAATGCAGATGCCTATATATGTGTGTGTGTGTGTGTGTGTGTGTGTATATATAATTTTTTTTAATCCTTACCCGAGAACATTTTTTTGCATTTATCTTCAGATAGAGTGGGAGGGAGAAAAGGAGGAAGAGAGAGAAACATCGATTTGAGAGAGAAACATCAATGTGAGAGAGACACATCAAGCGGCTGCCACCCACATGACCCCAACCAGGGCCAGGAACAAACTGCAACCGAGGTACGTGCCCTTAGCGGGAACCACAACCGAGGTACGTGCCCTTAGCGGGAACCAAACTCAGAACTCTCTGGTCCATGGACCAACGCTCTAACCACTGAGCCAAACCGGCCAGGGCCCAATATTAATATTTTAGCCAACATCTTTCCAGAGACTCATTTATGCAAACATGTTATAAAAAAAAAAAAATTACAAAAATGTCATCCTACAAACATACAGTTCTATATAAACTTTTTACTCCGCAACCTATCATAAGCATATTCAAAGTAAGCAGTTTTTTAAACCACATAGTATTTATTTAGTGATTCCTCTCAGATTCATATTTCTAGGTTTCTCCCCTGAATTTTCTGTATAATAAACAAGTCAGCAACAAGTTCAATGCATTTTCTGAACACCATTTCAGAATTCTAACATAGAGGCATCCTCAGTTTTAGGAAACTGCACTCCTCTGAGTGTCTCTTTCCTTGGAAATATCCAAGTCTTTCAAGTCAGGTCTGATTTAATGAGGGGAGCATTATTTCTGACCACACCCACTGTGATTGATGGAGGAAATTCCTTGGAGTTCCATCCATCATGTGCTTCTTTGGAGGCAACACAATACAG
This sequence comes from Molossus molossus, assembly GCF_014108415.1. NCBI lineage: Eukaryota > Metazoa > Chordata > Mammalia > Chiroptera > Molossidae > Molossus > Molossus molossus. Next base: position 55,518,823 of record NW_023425346.1, read on the forward strand.
AAAAAAAGGGCTTTGAGCCAGGAAGACTGTTTTGGTAAGAAAAGTGCACAAGCCCTGGCCAGTTTGGCTCAGCGGTTAGAGCTTCAGCCCTCGGAACAAAAGGTCACGGGTTCCATTCCAGTCAAGGGCACGTATCTGGTTTGCAGGTTTGATCCCCAGCCCCAGTCAGGGTCATGCAAGAGGCAACCAATCGATGTGTCTCTCTCACATCGATGTTTCTTTCTCTCTCCCTCTCTTCCATTCTCTCTAAAAAAAAAAAAAAAAAAATCAATGGAAAATATTCTCGGGTAAGAATTAACAACAACAAAAAAAGCACAAATTATCAATAGACATCTTGATGAATTTTCACAGAATATACTGTAACCAAAACTAGTATTTTCTTCTCTGTTTAATATTTCTTCTCTATTCACTATATAATTGTGGACCAATCATCTCTGAGCCTAGGAAATGGGCATGATAATATACGCCTTAAAGATGCAGTAAATGGACTAAATGAAATAATGTAAACTATGCTCCTAGTACACAGTAAACAAATGACTTTCCTCCCTACTGCTCGTCATATAAGGAGCACATCCTGGACATATCCTCCTCACCAGCTCATCCTCTCCTGCAACCCATATCACCCAAGGCCCAAACACCTTGTTCCCCTGACTGCTTGAATTACAAGCCTCTCCACTGTCAAATGAGTTCATAATAATGTTTGAGAAGAATACAATCACACCAAGGATCTTAATTTAGAACCACAAAGTATTAGCTACTAAGAGATAAAGAAACTCATCTCCATTAAGAAAAGTAGTTGTTAGAATGACTCACAAGTTTCATTCTGCTACTTGTTAAGTATTATTAAATATATAATGAAAGGCAAAGCCCCTGGATTTTCACCAGGGTACCCACGCAACCCAGGTGCTGTCTCACTCAGAAGCTCAAAGAGGGTTATAACCTCAAGCATACAATTTTATCTTTATTCAAAAAGCCAAAATCAAGTATTGTGGGTAGCACTGATTAAAGGGGACTTTATTTTTTTGTCATTGCTGCTAAAGCTACACAGGCACAAAATGCGGTCTAAGGGTTCGAAGGAGAATCAGCAACACCTAGCACTTCAACTCTTAATCTGTAAGATATCAACCATCACCCAGGGACTGTTCTGCAAAGAAAAAAAACGTATAATGCAGTAATCAGTCTGCCAAATGCTAATGGTCAACAAAAATAAATAGCATTATTTATATATATATATAAAATATACATATTTTATATATATATATAAATACATATATACTTTTTTTTAAAAAAAAAAAAAAGCTACTGTGGTTTAAACCTTACTATGTGCCAGGTTCCCTGTCATGTAAGCTTTTTATCCCTATGACCTGTCTTTCTCTCCCAAGGTCTTTGTGAAGGTTTTTCTATCCCTGTTTTCCAGATGGAGAAACTGAGGCTTAGAGAAGATGAAGTAATCTGCCCGAGATCACAGAGCAGAGATGACTCCAGATTCAAACCCAGGTCAAGTGTTTGTGTCTAAAGACCAGGCGGTCAGAACAGACACTGCCAGCATGTCAGGTTCCACTGTGCTCGTGTGACCAAAGAGGAAATGATGAAATGGGATTAGCTTCAGTCCTTTGCACTGGTGTTTCATACAAAGCATTGTGCTCTTTCCCTGATGCCCACAGCAGTTTAAACCTAATCAATCCCTATTGGCTGGGAGGACAGAAAAAAAACAAAACCTACTTGGTTTTTTCCTTTAACCAAAATCTTCCCTGATGAAAAATATTATTGCTAGAATTTTTCTAGTTATTTTGTTTTCCGTTAGCAGGCAATTAATAACGGGATAAACAACACGAAGACAGAAATGTCATTAAAGTGGTGGTGGTTGTTTACAAGAATTGTCTCCCTTTCTTTGAATGCTTTTAATTTTAAAATTGCAAAAGTCATCTTAGTGTAACTCCCATTCCATCAGAAGCCTAGAAGTGGTGGAAATTTCATATGGAAATTTTAATAATCCTTCTCTCTCTGAAGGCAATTATTTTTCCATTCCATTCAACTCCCAGCCATGAGCTTGGAGTTTGGTCAGACAGCTTTAATGAGCAGACACTGCCAGCACGTCAGCCTTCATTGTGCTCGTGTGACCAATGAGAAGACTGATGAAATGCGATTAGCTTCATCTTCATCACCATAAATGAACGTGGTTTTACGACACCCTGGAGCTTTCCTCGCTTACTGAAAAGGCAGAAATTAAAGGTGGTTACTCAGCTTTATCAGTAAACCTGCTTGCCCCCTGAGGTCAACAGTTAATTTTCATTTTGTATTATTTAAGTTGTTGTAAATAAAAGTCTATTCATGTAAACATTGACCCAAGGAGAATTATACTTCATCTCACCATATTTTAGGACATAACATAAATGGTTTTCTCTAGCAAAACCTAATCCACTCAGAATTGAAAAAGACCATAGACAATAAAAGATTAGTTTGGGAAACTATAGAATATTGATACATTTAACATTTGATTGAATCAATTATTTAATTCACTGGAAGTTATATATACTGTGGCACTCCAAGGACATCTGGACTCTGTCTCTCTCTCTCCTGTGCATGTGGCCAGCACATACTTACACAGGGTTCAACCAGTAGTTCTTGAGGTTTGTAAATACTAAAGAGTTTAAATCAATTGTTTTGAGCAGTTTTCAGCCCCAAGTTCCTACAAAACAGGAAACGTAATATTTGCAGAAGGCAGGTCAGAGCACTAGCTGTTTCTTCCCAGAACCTTCGACCTGCACAACGTGACTGAAAAGTATCTGGGAAGAGACTTTAGGATGAACTTCCTGTTTGTCTTCATTTATTAGACTCTTCTTCTCTTTCCCAACTCACCCATACAAAACATCATAAATGCCCTGTGATGTGCTCTTTCTGAGTTGCCGGAATGATTTCATGTTTGTTTTTCATCTGAGGTCATTAGTATTTCTAGACATTGTTTCTGAAGATGTGGAATCCTTTCTGTCCCTGAGGGATCATTTTCACAATGCCTCCAGCACGCTGAGGAAGAGGACTCCGGCCTGCTGCAGCAATGCTGACCATCCCCACCATGAACTACCGTAACCCATGGGGAAATCAAACCCTCCAGTATCTGCTGCTTTGTTATTAAGTCTGGTCCTAAAAGCTGGTCCCCAAAATGTCTCTGGATTTCTCTAGGCCATTTGGAAGTCAGTTTTTATCTCCTCCCACAACACTCCTTTTGCAAATGCTACACTGGCAAAAGGAACACCCTGCTCATTTCTGTCCCTTTGGTGAACAGCTGCTGCCCAACTGGCAAAGAACAGGTTCTGGGCGGCCAGCTTCCTATTCTACTCCCCTGAAAAGGGTACAGCGACAGAGCTGCAGTCCAGGGCATGGGAGACGTGTTCCAGACTCAGTAAGGCACCCGAGGGCATTCCCTCTGGGCCCCAGATTGCTCTCCTCCATTTCCTCTGAACTTCTCCCCTTCCCCTCTCCCAAGAGAGAAAGGCAACTCCGCACATCCTCCTGCAGCTGTAAGAGACTTAAGAGCGAAAGGCAAAGGGCGGAGGCAGTGAAATCATGAAGTTTCTTCTCTGACATGCCTGCATCGAACACAAAGCTTCTACCCCACAGCCAACTCCCTTCCAGGGGCCTACCTCCGTCCATGGCTGCCACCACTATCTGAACTGCCTGATTTCCCCTGGCCTTTGCCTTCCACATAGCAGGTCACTGCTCTGTCCCTTCCTCCTTTGACATGTCTCTCCTCCCCTTCTTCTCCTGTCAGGACCAGCCTGGTTGAAGCAACTCTCAGCTCACAGTTAGATTACTGAAGTGGACTGTATCAGTAAGGGTTCAATTGTGGAGACAGAAACCACTCCAAGTGTTTAAAAGAGCAGGAATTTAATACAGGGCTTTGGCGGGGGTGGGGGGGTGGGGGGGTGGAGTGCAGATGTAGATTACAGTCGATCGTTGAACAACACAGGTCTAAACTGTGTGGGTCAACGTATTTATTTATTTTTAATGAATTTAAATTTAATAAATTACTTATTTTCAATAAATACAGTAGGCCCTTCGCATCCACAGGTCTTGCATCCCTAGATTCAACCAACCACAGACCAAAAATGGTAATTCAGGGCCCTGGCCAGGTGGCCCACTTGGTTGGAGTCCTCCCATACACTAAAAGGCTGTGGGTTCTATTCCCAGTCAGAGCATATACGTAGGTTGTGGGTTTGATGCCCGGTTCAGGGGGTATATAACACAGGCAACCAATCAATGTTTCTCTCCGTTTCTCTAAAAAATCAATTAAAAAAAAAGAAAAATATATCCTCAGGTGAGAATTTTTTTAATGGTAATACAGAGCTTTGGACAAGTGCCAGAAGGGCTGAGAAGCCAAGAGCGAACAATGAGGTAACCCAGAGATTAGCAACAGCAGGTAGGTACTCCCCTCCTGGCTGGAGGCACAAAACCAAGAGGTAGTGTTACCAGCACCCAAGGGCCAGAGTCAAAAGAAAGCACAGTGGACTCCCCGTCTGGCAGGAGCTGGAGTCACAGGGCAAACAGCAGCTGCTTTGCTCTCCCATCTGCCTGTGCCTCCCACTGGCCAGAAGCACAGCTGGGAAACCAGCATGCAGGGGTCGAACCCTCTGCCAAGCAGAGAATGGGAGTGGGGGATAAGGAATTGATCTGATAGCAGAAAGGCAGGGCCAGCTCATGAGCTAACTACATTATGCTTCAAGAAGATAAATGCCTTCCCCACCCTTCACTGCCTACTCTGGCCAGTCGCTCTTCAGCTATAACATTTACAACATAACGGGCTCTAGCATTTGATGACTTCTCAATCGTAAAGAGAGGCTACAACTGCAATCTCCAGGCTGCAGTCTTCTCCCAGTCCAGCAATGAAGAGTGAGGTCCAGCACTTTATTCAGAGGCCCCCAACACCTCAAACTGACGCATGCACTAGCCAAGGCCGGAGCATGAAGGACTGATCAGTAGAGCCTGTCCTTCCTGGAACAGGTAGATACTTCTCAAGTGGGATTTCAGGCAACATTGGAGAGCCTCCCGGCCTCCCTCACTGCAAAATTACACTTCATCTTTTCATTCATTTATTTTTTTCAATGTATTAAATGCTCAAATATACATATTCAGTGATAACCAATAAGAAAGGGTTAATCAGACTCTGGATGTATATCCTTTTTTTTAAATGTTCATGAAAAGGGAAGATAAGTTATAAAAGTCCAGGGAACCTGTACTGGTCTGTGCTAAAATTTCACTCCCAAAGTTTAGATTAGTTGGCTTAAAATTGCTGGGTTTTTCCCCATCCTAATAGCCATAATTCAAGGCAGACCAAACTTCTACCTCTAGGGTCTGTCTGCACACTGGCGGAGTCCCACTTTAAAACAAATCTTACCTTAAAAACTGCATGAATTTTACATTATACTCTATAATAATTCCATATGCATTTAAATATAAAAGTGAGATTTAAAAAAAAAAAAAAAGTTTCAGTAGAAGCAGTTTCCCACGATAATATGCCATGGCAACTTGCCTAAAATGGTAAGCTTGGGCATAAAGCTTTGCATCCCTGCTGAAGTGTAAATAACCCTGAAGAAGAACAGTTTCTTTAAGCTATTATCAGATTTTATTATTGTTTTTAAATTCTTTCTTTATAGGAATGCAGTGGGAGTTGGTCCTGAGAGCAGGTTTTAACAGTAGAGAAAGAAGTGTTGACAGATTCAGTTTAACTATGGGGCTAAGGAGGAGTTACCATTAACAAATGTAAAATGTACAAAACAGAATTGTCAGGGCCCCAAAACAAACTTGACCCACTTTCCTCCTGTAGAAAGGGGGCACAGGATTGGTGGAAGTGTGAAAAGGCAACCCCTCCTCCCACTTCGTACAGACCACACCTGTGGGCACTAGGAGACCCAGGAAACATTGCATGGTCTTCAAGTGTACACAAGAATATGAAGTTTTGAGTAGAACATTCAGTATTTCTACTTTTTTTTTTAATAATATAAGAAAATGGTAACACCTATAAATCATAGATTCCTGTTTACCATAACCATGAAAAACACAAAGCTATAAGATGTTAACACTAGAGAAAGCTGGGGGGAAAGGGTATACAGAATTATCTATACTTCCTTTACAACTTTTCCATTAATCTAAATTATTGCAAAATTATAATTTTATTTTATTTTTTAATCCTCACTCAAGGACATTTTTGCATTTGTCTTCAGAGAGAGCAGGAGGGAGAGAGAAACATCGAGAGAGAGAGAAACATCAATGTGAGAGAGACACATTGACTGGTTGCTACCCACATGACCCCAACCAGGCTCGGGGACAAACTGCAACCAAGGTACATGCCCTTAGTGAAAACCGAACCCGGGACTCTCTGGTCTGCAGGCTGATGCTCTAACTGCTGAGCCAAACCAGCCAGGGCTATAATTTTATTTTTAAAAATTTGCTACATATTTAAAGTCTCCATATTATCTATGGAATATCTCCCCATAGACAGGGAAGAACCCTGGGTTTGTTCCTCTTCCAATCCACTTTACAGTCCCATTCCCAAGGATTTGGTTCTCCTTACAGGTTTCTTGTCATCCCTGATCGTTTAATTTGATTGCATTTTGTGTTCAAGCCAGGAAAATGCAGCAATTTTAACTTGAAAGAGACTGACCTCATTCGGCTTAATTTCCACTCTCTACCTTGTGGTTCTGCCATGTTAAAGCATTCCCCCTTTAAACAATTACACTGCATAGCACTATTGAATATAACTCTTTGAAAAAAGTCAATTCGAAACATCAAAAATAGTACACAAAGGTGTTGGCTGGGTAACAAACTGCTTAATCTAGCATCATAGAGGACTCTGAAGAGAGTGTTTCTAGGTCTTCAGTATATGACATAAAATAAAGGCAGAATTAGGAAAGATGAGGCAGAGAGCAAGAAGGAAAAAGGAGACCAAGGCTTTGGAGGAGAAAAGCTAGAGAGAGGAATTTTTAATTCCCAATCATTCATATCAGTGAGTAACACCTGGAATGTGTAAGTCTTAACTGAAATACCACCATCTAAGTCAAAGGAATGTTATAAGACTTATATTTTAAAGTCTTCTTGTGGCACATATCAGACAAAATAATCTTTAAACATTCAGCTTTAAACTAACAGAGCTCTAGTAAGTATTTTCTTGTTTTCTTTTTATCACCCCCAAGGTACGCCACATGATACCTTTACTAGATCTTGGTTTTAGCACTCAAATAGAAAACACCTTTTCCTTTTATGTGTTTTTTCCTTTCTCCCCCTCTGCTCACCACACCCCACCACCTCCCAGGAACGCAAGAAGGATACAAGATCTTTAAGCAACAAAAATTAGTCACATCACTGGGTACCGAAAAGAGTTACTTTTACTTTTTTGGTAAAGTCTATTTTCCTCAAGTATCTTATTTCTTCCAAATCTCACCAACCACTGTCTTCATACAATAATAACCAAGAAGTCTGGGGGAGGGGGCGGCCTTGGCAAAGGAGGCCTTGAAAACTAAGCTGGAACCATTCCCATTGCCCAGCCAGGCAAGGGTGAGCCGGAAGGCTTTCAACATCAGACCGAGCAGGACAGGAGGCCAGTTTGCAAGTCACAGACCTCACCTTCCCGCCGGCCCCAAGCAGCCCGCCTGTGAGGTCCACACTCATCCAGGTGCATTCCTCCTTTCCAGTCTTTCTCACAGCTTTCACAGGCTCTTCCAGGAAACAGTGACCTGGGTGACAGAGGTGCCTATCAACTCTTCATATTTCCCAGTCTCTAGTTACAAAGAGAGAGGCTTCCTTGGCATCCTCTTACTCTTTTCTCTGCAGAATCCTCCAGGCTCCCAATCCATCATTACTAGCACAGGCCCGCCCAGTGTCATTATTCAGTGGAAGGTGCCATCTATTAATATTGTTGAAGTCAGGGATGGTGTGACCACCACACAGCAGGAAACCGGAGGTGCCAAATTTCATTCCAAAGGCGTGAAAGATGCTGTGATTTACAGCCGTCCTAATGAGCCGGGGCATTCTGGACCTGTAAGCACCTGCTGCTTTGGCAGCCTCTGCCAACTCCACTGCCATGCCCTAGAATATCACACAGTACCCCCTCTGACTTAGGAGAATTTATCACTGAACGACATTGAAAAGCTTCCCCTGCCATCCACCGTCATTAAAAAGGCAGCACTCATGAGGAAAGTCCATTTGAGGAAATGAGAGGAAGGGTCCTATTTTTGCAATTTTTCTTTCGCTCTGTGACTACTCTCAACAGAAAAGAGATTCCCAACTAACTCTATAGAGAAATAAAATCAGGAGGTAACTGTATTTATTTACTATGTATGCTCTATATTCTTATATAAAAGGTTCAGAGCAGAAGACCAGAAGGCTACAGGCACTGTCTGTTCAGAGAGAGGATTTATGCTGTTGAATTTCAGTACGTGATGTTCCTTCCCTCCAGGGAGGTGATGTGTCATTCATTACAACCAGGAGCAAACAAACAATCTCTGTGATTCCCAAACTAGGCAGACCTGCTCACACCACATGACCTCTGCGCTTTACTTCAGGTGATGTTTCTTAGCGTTAAACACTCAACCCCATCATGCAGTGGAATCCCAGAAACCAGGCCAACCAAAATGGCCCTTAGATCCTTTATGTTCTGCCACCCATCCATTCCCTCCTTTCCCCACCCCTCTTGCTACACAACTAATCTACTAACACTGGCACAAACCCTCCACTCCATCCAAGCTCTTCCTCCACACAAACTATGCTCATTCAAATCCCAGAGTCACCATCTTCTCTATCAAACCAAATTCATACTTTTTCAGAAACTGAGATCAAATCCAATACTCCCCACTGAGTTTTACCTAGTTTGTTGAGGCTACCACATTGACCTCTCCTTTCTTTTGAATCATATGACATTTTGTAGTTGGTATAGTGTAACAAAAAGATTCTACTATAGAAGGTTCTTAATCTTCCAACATTCACAGGAAAGACTTTATGTAAGATGAGTGCCTCATTCTCTGATTTTAACCTGTAACAGCCATTTCAATGTAGAACAGAAACAGTCATTGTTTAACGCTGAGACCTAATTTATTATAATGCAAGAAAGTCAAGGTACAGAACTAAATGTAAGAGAAACATATTACAGGTACCTCTTCTGGTGTGGCTCAGGCTTGCACGTAAGTTCTCACCAACTTATAATTGCTTCTACTGCCCCTTCTAAGTTCACTCTTTTCCCCATAAATGTTCAGCTGTTGTGTCAGGTTATTTCTCTCAGTTCCATTTAGTTCTGGAAGACAGAAATCTACTGTTTCCATCCCAAGCCTCCCTACCTAGGTCCTTATTAAAATTACATTCTTCAGAAACAGTTGTAGGGACAGCCCTAACCACTGATCACAGAACTATCGTGAAGCAATTGCTTCTTTTCTAGCCCATACTCAAGAAAGCTAAGTACATCATCCTTTCTGATCCCATGATTTCTAGCACAGCTATAGACTCCTTTAGAACTCTGGCTAACTGCATGCAACCATACTGCTGTGTGGCAGAAAGTTGGTGCTCCCATTTCTAAGTCATAAAAACAAAACATATCCTCACACATTAGTGTGCTCACATTGTAATTTGGAGAACTCTGACTCTGACCAGGTTGCAATGAGTTTCAATTCACTTATATTTATGATACAGTAATCAGAGAAGGTTTTTATTTTGGTTACTATCAGAAAACTTAGTTCTTGATTATAAAGTGTCATATTTTAATCCAGTTATTTCATTTAGATATGTCTTGTCTGAAAAGTTCTCCAAGTCAAGGAATAGTTGTTTTTGCTTCTTTTCTATCTCCCTTGGCAGCTTGGTAATTTGATTCCATATTGATGTAAACAATAGTGTGCTGTCAGGTTTTAAAAATATTATAAGGGAAAAGTTTGACTAGGCGTTGACAAACATTTTCAGTATAAAGTTAAATATTTAATATTTTAAGCTCTGTGGTCCATATAGCATCTGTTAAAACTGCTTAACTCTGACATTGTAGCGTGAAAGCAGCCATAAATAATACAGAAACCATTGAGGGTGGCTGGCCTCCAAAACATTTAATTTACATAAACAGGGTGGCTGGATGAGGCCTGCAGGCCAACGTTTGCCAACCTCAAACTTACACTATAACAATATCAAAAGAGACAAAGAATATATGCCAGGCACCCGGTACCACTGTAAAGCGAACTCCACTCAACAAAAAGCTTTGGCTGCTCATTAAATTGAAAATGCGTAGTAAGATATAAACACCTCAGTGAAGACCTCTGTCAGATCAGGTGGCACGTGTGTGTCCTGGGAGAGCTCAAGTCAATGATTCTTGTGCCACCTTACTTTCCCCCTCACCCCTGAGTATTTTATTCCAGAAAGAATCATAGTTCAGCTCAAATAACTATGTATTAGTATGGACAATTCTCAGCTGTTCCACGTTTCATCCGAGTCTGAAGAAGTTGATTCCCAAACAAACACCTATTTATTAAAGATTCACACTTGAGTCTTTGGCTGACCCATTGATTTCTGGCAATTAAAATTCATAACTCAGCCCGCATAACCACAAACGTCTTTCCCCTTCTCTTTGGCTCCTGGTTGCTTCTCAAGTGCTTAAAATAAATGTAAATTCATGCAAAATAATTATTTTTTTCATTGTCAATTTCAAAATGAAAATTCTATTAAGTAAGATGAACTGACATACCAAATATTTCTACAGTGAAATATCCTATGTAATAAAAATCAGGATAACATCCAAATTACAAATGGTTTAACTTTCTGCCTAAAATAATACAATACTGTGTTTCACAGAATTCCTCCAGAGTTGAGAATAAAGTATTTTACATAGTTTGACTACAGTGTGGAAGTAACACCAGCTAGGAAATCATGCAACATGCCATCTGCAGTCTCATTAAAGTAGTATGCTTCTTTAGGACATTGGAAGAATTGTGTTTCAGAGATTACCAGGAGAACCCGCTGTGAACGAAGGGCAGGTCTCAGCTACACTGTTGGAAACCAAGGCTGAGTCCAGCAGGAGTGCATCTGAACGTGTGGAAGGGCAAAATGCTGCTGGAATTGGAACAGCAACAGCTTTCTATTTCATTTAGCAAGACTCACCAAAGTCAGATAAAGCTCATTAGATTTATGCTTAACTCGTACTCAGCCTAAATATATCTCTAAGTAAATAATACACCAGTATATTTTTTTATAAATGCTGTGTAATTTTGCCCAAGGGGTTTTCTCCAAACCAAAAAAAAAAAAAAAAAAAAAAGGAGAAATATTAGAACAAGAATTAAATTTCTTTTTGTAACAAGCTACTGTGTCCTCACCATCTCAAGGTCCTGCTCCACAGGTGAGGTCTGCATTTACTCTTCTCAGGCCACCACCCTTCCTCTGCCACGTCCCCCCACCACACCCTCCACACCTGTTCTCTGTCCTCCAGACACTCTTCCCTCTCCCTGGCACACCGGACTCTCTGCCTCCTCCCTCCCAGGAACATCGTTCTAGACTCCCTCACCTGTACAACTCCCCATGAAGCCTCCAGCACCCGCTTTGCTGCCACAGTGCTGCACTGGAAAAGTTCAAACTCATGCAGCCTTGTCTTTAATGGCTCTTACCATCTGACTTCAGTTAGGCCTGTTGATCTTTGCACTGATGCCTCTTGAGCACACACCCTCACAATAGCCAACCCAGAGCTAACCCCTCTGAGCTCCGCTTCCACTCTTTCCCACCACCGGCCAGCTCCTAGCCCCTGACTCCACTCATCCTATGGAGAAAGATGCACCCACTTCTTTTGTTGTTGGTCCTCATCTTGTTTGACCTCTCTAGAGCATTGGATACTAAAAATGACCTCATTTATCCCTGCAACATACATTCATTGATGGCCCACTATGGCCCACTATGTACCCTTTGCTTTGATGGCATTGCAGCCTGTTTAATCCTCCAACCCTGGGTTATCTCCTAAGTGTCTTTAAATGCTTTCTTCCCTGTCCATGCCCAAGGTCATCAGACTCACTAAATTCAAGTGCTATTATTTCTAACTGTTGACAACACATTTTCACTCAGCACCCCATCATCATCTCAAACTCAACATACCTCAAAACAACGTTAATCTTTATCATCCTCTACCTAGTCCCAAAACTGCATGGCTATTCCACTTATCTTATTTACAAACCTGGATGTTATCTGGACTCCCGTCTCCTTCACTGACTCTGTATTGAACGCTTTTGCTTCTTCTCTAGGATGTCTGCCTCCCTTTCTGTTTCCCTTGCCATAGCCTTGTCCAAACCCTCTGTACCTCAAGCTACATTGCTGTGACAACCACCTTGATTTTTACCCTCTTCCAATTCACTTTACACACTATTATAGATTAGCCTTCTTAAAATAAGACTAACCCACTGCAAATAACAAATTCCATGACTTGGAGTGTTTTATATAAACAGAGGTGGATTTTTCTTACATAACAGGAAGTCCAGAAGTAGAGAGCAGTTTAACAATGTCAGAAACAACACCTCTTAGCCTTTCCTCCTGGCAGCAAAAGTGCTGTGTGGCTCTAGTCTTTGCATTTCACTGGGAAGGGGAGAGGAGAATAAGTTCCAACATTATATCAAGTGAACAAAAACTTTTCCAGACATGCCATCAGCAGTATCAACTTAGTCAGAATGAGATCACAGAGCTGGTCTATCTGCAAAGGAGGCTGGGTAAGGAGGGAATAAAACTGTGGGTAGATCAGACAAATCACGATTCTGGGAATAGGCCCAGAATTGAGGTTCACTTATCAAGGAAGAAGGAGCAATGCCCAAATTCATGTTTTAATCCTTTTTAATACTAAGCTGGTCCTCTGGTCAACCTGGTCTTTCCTCACACTGTCCCAATCATATGCCATGCTCAACTTCACCATTTTACCTTTGCTCTCTTTACCTGGGACATCTCCCACACACATACACACCTCTTGCCAAACCTTATTCATCCGTCGTGGCTCTGCTCATATTCTATCTACTCCATGACATATTACAGTCCACAAAGATGTCTTCCTTGAATCAACACTTTTTTCATTCATTCATTCATCTACTTTCAGTATTTACTTACATTTAATTCCCATCTATAGTGAGTACTACACAGTGGAATATTTCAATTGTTTTGTCTTGGTTTCATTGCCCTACAAATACTGTAAACTACATGAAGATGTGAACTATGCCTCAGATTTCTTTCATATGCCCCAGTTCCTTACACAGTGCCGAAAACATGATATGTGCTTAATAAATTACTGGCGGACTGAAAAACCCTATAATTGCCTAGAAAGAACATTTACATGAATTTCTACTTTAAAAAACAAACAAACAAACACTGTGCTTGGAACTTTGAAACCAGTACATTATTTACCTATTTTTGTCAAAATATACTACACAAAACAAGAAAATAACAGTGATTATATTTGAACTTCCGTGGTGAAAGTAGCAAAATACAACCCATTTTCTTCAAGAAAGTTAAAAAGACCAACCGAACGAAGTAAAATTCAAAACTGTCAAGTAGAGAAGCAGTTTGCAGATTTTTCAAATCACAGGGTTAGTCTGCTAAGCCTTCTCCTGCCATGTGAGGTAGAGAAAAGGCAAGTGAGAGATGCTGGTCTGTATGGGGCTTAAGAGATCTCAACCAGCACAGCTGTCAGCCACAGAGCAGCTTTAGAAGTGCACTAAGAAGATTTCAAACTGGGCACAACTTGTACAAGAGACACAATTCCCCAACCCCCTACTGATCAAGTTTTCAAACAGTCCTTATAATTTGCTTGTCGCCCTTCCCTGTCCTGTTTACTGAGTAGATTACCTACGATGTGTGGGAACATGCTTTCTCCAACAGCCATGAACCTGCTGCTTCACCGCTCACCAGGGAGCCCACGGAATCAAAAGCTGTATATTTGTCTCATTCCTCTTGGCCCTGAATGAGGACACACCATTTCATAAGTTGGGAACAGAACACAGTTCACAGGAAGGCTCGGAAACCCCCTAGGTCCTCTCCAGAAGCTGAGATTCTGCCCATAGGGAACGGTGGTCCGGATGCACTGTATCACTGTGGGCATTAGGTTTCCCTCTGCATCTCCTGTCTCCACCAGGACAAAGAAGACCCAAAGAGAAGCCTTGGGCAAAGCTGAAAAAAGGTCTCCTTTCCCTACCTTCACTGCTCTCAGTACAGTGACAGTGTTATGATGGTTGCATTCTCACAGAGAGCAGAAGCTGCAAATATCACCTCCTGTGACATAATCACTGAAAGGGACCTCTGTGATGCTGACTGTCCAAGAAGCCCCAAAGCCAATTTTTCAAAGTAGCCAATGCTCACCGGGTAAAAATCCTGTTCTGTTGCCTATATTTTCCCCAACATTCCTCAGCTAGCTCTCTATGCTGGGAACATTGGCATGTTTTATGACTTCTAGTACAAAATAACATTCAAAAAAGAACATACACCTGAAAGAAATATTACTACAAATATTACTGTTGAATTTGGGTACTGCATACTATTTAGGACACAGTCTATTTCCCTACTTAGGACACCATGTCCATATCTGGTTCATTCCCTCTTCCTAACTCCAACTCACTCTCATGAGAAGTAATTATACATGAATTCCACAAGTTCCACAAGGGGTTTGGTAGAGAATTATGTCACTAACCACAGGAACATGATTTCAACATAACATCAAGAAGGCTCTTAAAAAGTCTATAGGACTTTTAATAGATCACTTGGTAGCAAATAGTCCACGCTGCTTAGGATAAAGTATAGGTAGATAAATCACTACAGTTTAGAATAGTTTTTCTATGGTAAATCTAAAAGGACACTACATGCAGATCCCAAAACATTCATGCCAATTACTGCTCTTCTTGAGAGTGAGAAGCTATACCTCTACATCTCTCTTCAAGTCCACCTTCCCCCTTGAGCTTTCTATATCCTAACATGGTTAGCCTCCCAAAAATGTACAAAGAATCTGGCAAAATGAAGCACACAGGGTTTTTTTTTTTTTTAAGCATTCACTTAATTACCACCCTAATATAAGGGCTTTTTATGTTTCAAAAAAAGCAATATTGTAGAGGTGGAAATATCCTTTTCATACTCGAATATCAGCTTAATATGTAGTTTGACAAATTACTATCTTATGGCTCTGTTTCTTGTATTTGTGGGGAAAACAAAAAACAAAAACAAAATAAAAATTGACTGAAGTCCAAATCAGTCCAAGAGTCCCCCTTTTATTTTTCTTAATGAAAGGATCAGGCCATGTTTCCTCCTTTTGGTCCATTTTGTACACAACAAAAGCATTTCTCTGCCTCACTGCTTTTATAATCTACACATCTCTGTGTAGACACAGTCTGAATTAAAACTGAAAAAATGATTCTGTGTTATGCATTTCAAAATAAAAGATTGGTCCACAATAGAATAATTGTTTTGTTTACATAGCACATATGAGTACAAATCTCAAAAGTTTTTAAATAGCAACATAACCTTAACCTTAAATTGTAGGATGCCATGGAACCAAGCCTAAGAGAACTCAGATAGAAATCAAATATTATTTACTGCACATTCTTTTAAAAACTTTTACTACAAAGTAATACTGAAAAAATACACTAATAATAAATAAAATCTGTTCCCAGCTACAAAACCAAAAAAAGAGGACTGGACTCAAAAGGATGCACGTGTGTACATGTATGGGCCATTCCCAAAAAGAAATTTAAATGCTAGCCCTCATTTTTTAACAGCATTATGGACACTAAGCAATCCCACAGATTTACAATAAAGCCAAAAACAAAACAACACACACACACACACACACACACACAAAATAAAGGCAGCAAGTCAGGGGTGGCAAAAGGTTTTAAAGACAACTGATCCTGACTCAAGAGACATGGACAAAATCTGCACTGAATATTTAAAAGCATACAGCAAAGTATATATACATTCCTCTTTGTGATGCCTCCTCTTCAATTTTCTATTGTTAGAATATGAGGTCTTTTATTTGACACCCACAGAGGCTGTAATTTGTCACTTAATAAAAAAAATCAGTAAAAGCAGGAAATAAAAAAATTGCTATATATGTACTTTAGCTATTTCATTTAAATGTAAGGTTTTGAGTATGGCTCCAGTAATTTGAGTTCTCCACTCAATCTTTGCTAAATAATGGTACATTTCAGTTTCTTTAAAATGCATCTATAGCCTGGCTGGCATAGCTCAGTGGATTGAGTGTCATCCCATGGACTGAGAGGTACCAGTTCTATTCCCAGTCAGGGTACATGTACAGGCTGTGAGCTCAATCCCCAGTAAGGGGCATGCAAGAGGGAGCCAATAGATATCTTTCTCTTACATCAATGTTTACTTCCTTTCTCTCTAAAAAATCATTTAAAAAAACATTTTAAAAAATGCAACAGTAATTTAAAGGATACTTGAAAAGCAATCTACATAAGAAATTCTTTTATATTATTTTTCCCCAAATCTTTAATAGTTGCCCTATTCTCACCTAATTAAACATTATCAGCAATTCTTTTATTATATCTTTTCAAAGCATTACATTTATTTTTTCAAAGAAATAATAACTTTATATTTATACACACAAATCAGAATATTTGTATTATTTAATTATGTCATTGTAATTACAAGTAGAAATGCAATAAACAAGTTTCGAAAAAACTCAACTCTGTAAACATACAACTCAAGTGATAGGAAAGCATATTATAGATGAGACTGTTAATCTCCAGTTTTAGGAAGGGAATGCTGAGTGTCAGTTAAGTGGATATTTATTTTAACCTCAGAGGAAGGGGGATGGTAGGTGGGAAGAGATAAACCAGAGAATTTATATACATACATGCATAACCAATGGACACAGACAATACTATGGAGAAGGCAGGAGGGGGTGGGAGCAGGGAGGAGGGGGTCAGTGTGTGGGGGAACATATATAATACTTTCAACAATAAAGATAAAAATAAATAAATACAATAATAAACAAAAGCTTCCTCTATAATCTCTAAAGCAGTGTTTTCTAACATATGTCCCAAGGAAAACTAATTCCCAAGGACTCTGTGGTCAACCAAGTTTGGAAATGCAGGGTCAGTCAAGGCTAAGGAGTGTTATTGCAGGGCACTGACCTCTAAATAGCTCATGTGCATTTTTAATTTTGAAGATGGCATTATAGAGTATACTGTTCTCCCAATGCATTTCATCAAGAATCTCTTGTCACTGGGATTCCAAGGTATATACTGGTGGTTAGGCCATTTCCTCCTCTCCCAGTTCCGTTACAACTTGCATAATTTACTTTTTAAACCTTCAGTTTAGACAGTGCAATGTTGTGCACATGCAGGTTAATTCAAGTTTTAACTCTGGGGCAACAGGTTGCCCTGAACAAGATCCATATTTGGCCTCTATCCTATCATGAAGGCAACACTCTGAAAGCAACCACTATTAAGTACTTCTATTATCTGTATTAAAGCCTTAGGCTTTGATCATCTATATAATAAATGCTAACCATGTGTTTTAATTGGTGAAACTAGTGGCTTATTAACTAATATGAAGTATTTAGAAATGGACTCTCATAAGTAAAATTTAAAATAGTCAAGAATACATGATGCAGCAAAATATTTTAGAGACACTCTCCACTCTGGTGTGAACGACTATAAAGAGGCTCTCCCACGGAGATAGACCTGAGGCTTGATCTCTAAATAGCCCTGTATCCACCTACTGGTTTGAAAAGATTTAGGGTTGCCTGATAGTTGTAATAAGGGTAACAGAATTCAACTCTCAATGTTGCCCTGTCTGCCCTGAAGAAACATTAGCAGGGTAGTGGAAGGAACTGGGACTTCATAGCAAGTCATAAAGCAAGTTATATAAATTGTGTTTTGCTTAATTGCTTGCCTGTGAATAAGACTTTATTTAGATCTTTCTTTGTGTAGCAGTATTTAGTCTTAGAGTTGCTTTCATTATAATACAGTAGCAACATTTTGGGTAGTAGATAATACACACTCACCTCAAGTCTCTTTTTAATTGTGAACCAAGAGGGGAGGAAAACAAAACAACAAAAACAACAGCAACAACTCAGGGCTGTGTATGACCTAAAGCTTAGGTCAATTCTCAAAACCTTTCTTTAAGGTAAAGAAATTATCTACCAATCCATGACACAGGAGGAGGCCCAAAAGTCTTATTTGCCCCTAACAGACTCCCTTTCATCTGTTCCCAGAGGCTGAAATAACCCCTCACCTATCTGGAGTTCACCAACAGTGTGTTTGAAAATGCACTCACTTTAGCTGAAAGGGAAAGATGCTTCCTGGGCATTTCTCTAGGTCTTATCTTGATACAAACTAATATAAAACAAGCTAACTGTTTTCTTGGGAAGCCCAAAGAATCTGAATAGAAAGGATAAGATATTAATCCAACAGTAGGAAAGCAGGGTGTTTCCTGGTCTTAGGATACTTAGGCACATGGCAGGATGGCTAAGGGAAGGTCGGTGTAAGAACACATTTGACCTAACTGTGCTGAAAGTTGTGGATTGAACGATGGAGGAGGGAGATGCCAGGAAGAGCAAATTCAACATTATTAAAAGTGGGAAGAATCCATTTGATGATGTTTGCCTCAAGCAACTATTACTATAGTAGCTAATAAATGGTAATTTTCATTCAATCATTTCTTCTAAATTTATTTCTTAGAATTCCACTATAAGGATTAATTTTCTCTCCTCCTTTATTTTTTCTTTCCTTCTTCCTTTATTTATATAAGCATGGTTTCATGGATTCATATTTTATTCCACCTATCATTACCACTTACTTTTATGTTCAAATTGTTCCATGTTTGGGTAGGAGGAGTTACCCTTCAAGCGGGCTCCTGTGTCCTTCGGACATGTCTCCATCATTCTTAGCTCACTTCCTTACTTCCTGTTGAAACAAGCTGTTCCAGCCTATCTTGTTCTTTTTCTGCCCAGCAAGAAGAAAAGATTTGGTTGATCTAATCAGAGAACAATATTTGGAAAACAAGATATGATACTAGTTGTGCTCATTGGTACCAAGTTATCATTGCTTCTTTATCTTCTCAGAAGACAGAGCTAGGAGGATTGATGGATGGGTGGATGAATGGATGGACAGACGGACGGACGGACAGACAGACAGACAGATAGGCACCTATATCTATATAAATATAAAAACCATGTCTTCAAATTGTTATTGCTAATCCTGATCCAACACTACATGGAATCCTTCTAGGCTTTAACCTTTCTCTATGTATAAACCCCTTTGACAATACAAAACTTGACCCTCGTTATCCACAATAGATATATTTATTTTCATAGTCTCAAAGTATCTCCCCACAAGATAGTTATTAGTTATAAGAAGAATAATAAATATACACTGCAGAAATACTGCAGACAGCACATTAACTAAGTGATGACAAATGATGGCACAAGCAGATATCATGTGCCCCTGATATATGAGACATAAAAAGGGCACAACACCATTTCTGAGGTATTCCTGCCAAAAAAACATATAATCTCAATCTAATCATTAGGAAACATCAGACAAACCCAAAATAACTGGCCTGTACACTTCAAAAATGTCAAGGTCATGAAAAACGAAGAAACACTGAAGAACCGCTCCAAGTTAAAAGACCACAAAAATGAGAGCAAAATGCAACTTGTGATCCTGGATTGAATTCCTAAACCACAAAAATTGGTTTCCCCCTTTTATAAAGAACATTAGTGGGACAATTCACAAAATTCAAATGAAATCTGTAGGTTTGATAATAGTATTACTAATGTTCATTTTCTATAATTTGATAACTATACTGTACTTATATAAAGTACTTTTTTTTTTTTTTTGAAATATATACTGAGGTATAAAGGGACATTAAATCTGTAACTTAACTTGTAGCAGGTGGCTCCTAGGTGATTCTAATGCATAGTCAGCCAGGCCAAAATAATAATAATAATAATAATAATAATAATAATAATAATAATGAAGGCTGGGAACAGAATCGTTGGAAATAACCAGCTTGACGGGGTGTGACTGAGACTCGGAGTTAAAAAGAAGTAGAAAGAAATCATGTAAAAGGAGAATCATTAAAGTTAAGAAAGAGAGTTTCAACCAGAGGGAGAGATGGGTGATTTCCAGTGCTACACAAAAGTCACAAGAAGAAGCTGGATAGAGTTTTCGATTTTGGCAGGTTGGGCATTGGGGAACCTCAATCAACCACATGTGTGTTCTGAAGACGTGAGGGCGAGAATATGCGAGAGGGGAACACAGCTCAGGCCCTGGGCGCAGCTTCCCCTGGACCAGCGGCTGTGGGAACAACACTGCCAGTGAAGGAGTTGCTTTGGGGGTCACCTGATACCTCCCAACCCCGTCTTCACCAACTCTCAGAAGGAGCGTTCTCCAGGCCGGTGTGTCCCAGGCCCTGCGCCTGGGCTCCCGCCAGGGCAAGCGCAGCAGGGCTGAGAGTGGGGAGAGGCTGCCTTCGCCACAGCTGTTTCAGACGCCGGTTAACGGAGACGGGCCTTGAAGGGTGTTCACGTGCTCCGGAGGGCACTGAGCAGTCTTCAGTCTCCCCTGACGGCAGCTGACCTGTGAGGTTCAAACTCTAGGTCTGTCTTCACCATGAAAAGTATTCTTTTGTGCTCCATTAACAGGAATCGAATTTTACCTATTCTACAATAAAACGCATTTTCAACTTGGCCCGGAAGCCGAGGGAAGGGCGCCGCGGCCCTTGGCTCCCTGCTGACCTTGCACTGCCCTGACGTGGAAAGTTCAGGACGCATGCGCGAGGGGTGCTGGAGCAGCAACCTCGAGTCCCAGTTCTCAGCTTTCAAACAGACGCACCAAGGAAAATTCCCAACTTCCTAAGAGAGCAATGCGGGTGGGAAGGCTTGAATAAACACGGACATTTTACTTTGTGGTCCAGATCATAATAATTAAGATGATAAGTAATATTTTACAAATGTCTTTCAAGTGTATTCTTATTTGATCTCACAACCTTGTAATAACCTGAATAAATAAAATTTCAAATCAAAAGCCACTGAAAAAAGTGATTTCTGTTTCCGGATTCCCTTATCTCCATAAAACAGTCTGGGTTAGAAGAGTCTAGTTTAGCACACACTAGCTTAAGCCCCCAAACCAGAAAATCCACCCCTAAATTAGATTAGAAAATGCAATAATCTAAAGAAAAAGATGTTAATCAACTAATAACATCGTTCAACTGATGTTTAGCAAATTATTTTTTAACTAATGGCAAATCTGTCTGCCTGTTTGGTTTCTTGAACTCTCCTTTTGCTTTCATATAAGTCAAAGACACACAGTCCTACATTATCTTTCTGGGGCAATCTCCTGCCACTGATGACACACGCAGGCTTTAATTAAAGTGATAATTAATATAGGGATTGGAAGGAGTTTGTTTTTTTAATCTCATTTATTTTGAGCCTGCTTTAGAAATGTTAATGTCAGTGTGTTTGCCCAGAACAACCATATCTCAGAGAAAAATGTCCAAATATTTAAAGGCTGACTTCTATTGGTTTAAAAAAAAAGGAAGAAAGAAAGAAAAGAAACTGATATGTTTTCACAGTCTGTTAGCACACAGATTTGTTCTTAGAAAATGATTAGTTTTTTTGGAGACACATGTGATAAAGCTGTCGTAGAGATCACAAAGAAATTTTAGTCATTAACTTTTTCTCCAAGGAGAATCAGTATTTTATGTCTCTCTGAATACACATGCAGAGATAAGCTTCCCGTACACTGACTTTTAAACTCATTCTACACGTCCAAAGAATGAAAGCTAACTTGAGTCCATAGGTGCTATCTTTACGTAACAATGCCATGTGATCTGTGCTCTCAAAGTATTTTTGATGCAACAATCATCAGTTTCTGATTGTCACTCAACATACTGAGAGGCACAAGTTAGATAATAACAAGTAAATATTCAATCCTTTGTGATACAAATATTTATTCAGGCCCATGAAATTAAAAAAATAAAAAAAACCTCAAAGAGTTTCCAATTTAATAGGAAAAAATAAGACTCATATATGAATAATAACATAAAACAAAAGTGTTATATAAGAACAGATAAAGTACTGCTGAGTGATTAATCCCTACAGTTGATTAATAAAACCCTTTCTCTAATGTTGCTGATGTTTCCAAATAAAGTAGATATCATGATGTTAAAACAACCAATTATAAATACTGAAAATGTTGTTTTAAACTAGATACCCACTTACTCAAAATATTCTGATAACTGCACTTCAGGAGATATGACAATCTCAAAAACACTCTATTGATTCATCATATTAAAACCAAGTTATATGTTTTAAAGTTCAATAATGATGCAATCACAAAATGTAGAATATGTTTATTTAATGTTACATTACTAAAGCAACTAAGATATCATATATAGGATTTTTTAAACATGTGTTAGGCACCTTATTAAGGAACTGATACTTTAATTAAGCTCACTGATTTTGAACCTTTGAATACGATGTAAAATGAAGCAAAATAGGAGGTCTTCGGTAGACCCACGTGTGCTATGAGCATGAGAAGTCCATGTTCTCTGTGACACACTCACCAGTTCACGTCCTATTACCTCCCATGCCTCCTGGGTCAAAGCAGAGAAACGGAGTAGAAAACGCTCTGGTTGGAACTCTGCCTCTGGTGCACCCTGTAAACTTGATTCAATTGCTCCACTAAACTCTCTAAGCTGCTGTTTTCTCATTAGTAACACTAACAATGCACTTACCTCACAGTGCAGTGAAGGAAATTTACTGCAGTATTGAATGTAAAGCAGCTGCACTGTGTCAGGAACATAGTGAGTGCCCAACAAATGATAATTACTACTATTATTACCATCACAGTATTGCTAGTATCTTGTATGCACACATATACATTTAATAA
Source organism: Molossus molossus (assembly GCF_014108415.1). Classification (NCBI taxonomy): domain Eukaryota; kingdom Metazoa; phylum Chordata; class Mammalia; order Chiroptera; family Molossidae; genus Molossus; species Molossus molossus. Next base: position 55,541,709 of record NW_023425346.1, read on the forward strand.
CAGCATTAACCCCATACAAAGACGGGAAGGCGATTATAAACTTCATTACCACTCTCTCTGCTTCCTAAACTTCTTGTACCCTCCTTCCCCTAATTTGAGGAAAATCTCTTACTTTTAGTAATTCTGGGATTCAAGACTTTGAAGGACAGAGTGAGGTGACAGCACCATCACCAGGCAGTGCTTGCTGTCCCCTCGTTCAAGGAAAGCAAGACAGAAAGGGACGTGCTGGAAGCACGATCACATCCAGCACTGGCTTCAGGGGGCTTCCACCTGCCTGCACTTGGCAGAGGGTTCCCATCTCCATGGGTGATGGCAAGCCTCGCCATTGGCCCACATGGTATATCCCTCTATCTGATAGAGTCTCTCGTTTGTCTAACACAGTGCTTCTCCTCTGTCCTGGTTGTTCCTCAAAGGCACAGCGATAACAATACACAAAAATGCCTGCCACTGAAGCAGCTTAGACCCCAAACAGAATGCAATTCTTGTCCTCCCTAGGGAAAGAACACAATGTCTAATGGCGCTATCTGGTAGAAAATGTGTTACATGTTTGTGAAAATCTTTAGATTACTCTAAAAAAAATTATGGTTTCTGAGTTTGGTAAGACAGGAAAATCTATCTGACTTTCTAGTGTTAGACCTATTCAGTTAAGTAAACTAAGCATGGAGCATGCCAAAAATAATTACATTGTGAGAACTATCAGAAAAGTCAGGAACGATCACCTTCCTAAACACAGAAAGCCTTCAGGAGGATGAATTACTCTTAGTCTCAGCAGAGAAGACATCTCAAGCACCAGGTAAAAGTCATGACCATGCTGTGAATAGCAAAGTAAAGCTGGTTATTCCTTCACTGATCTGCTGTAAATATACCAAGTCAAGAATTGTCATTCATTTCTTTGTTCATTTATTTATTAATCTGAATCCAACTGCATCCAATTTCAGATGTTTGAAAATAATTATATACCTGTTTGAAATCTCTTCTCTTTACATAAACTTAAAACATGTGTTCTGTAACAAGAAAAATGAAGTTCCAAGAGGGAGCGGCCCGTATGAATAGCCACATGAGAAGTCACCTCAATCAAAGAAAATAATTCCATGAAATTTCAAGTTGGCTTTTATAACAACTCTGAACATCAAAAGCTAAGTAATTTGGTGAGAAAGCAAGTAATTAATACCCTTCTCCATGAATGGAAAAGATCAACATTGGTGTGGGGTAGAGAAGGTTTGTGCACATAAAAGGACAGTGACTTCTCTCTTCCAGGGCCACATGACGGATAACTAGTTTCATTGAGTCAGGGGGAAAAAAATAGGAAATACTCAGAGTGAAAAAAGAAACAGTGTGAAGAATAAAAATAATTCCTCCATTCTGCTAAGTGGAAAACAGCAAACATCCTCCTAGCAGGATTTGATTACAAAGTATCTGAAGCGAAGGAACCATCATCTCAAGTTCCACAGAGAAAGCTGAAGACCAGCGCAATCCCAACACCCCTCCAACTGAACTCACACATGGCCTAGAAACTTTTTTTACTCTTAACATAACAAGTCCTGGTGAGGTTAGGGAAAATTTGCATTGCTGATATTTTTAAGAAAATTACTAAACACCTTCCAGAGTTTTAAAATTTCTACAAATGGTGCCCTGGCCAGTTTGGCTCAGCGGTTAGAGGGTCGGCCTGCGGTCCAGAGAGACCCGGGTTCGGTTCCCACTAAGGGCACATACCTCGGTTGCAGTTTGTCCCCGGCCCTGGTTGGTCGGGCAGGAGGCAGCCACTCGATGTGTCCCTTTCACGTCGATGTTTCTCTCTCTCTCCCCCCCTCCCACTCTATCTGAACAAAAAATGAAAAAATGTCCTCGGGTGAGGATAAAAAATAAATAAAATAAAATAAAATAAAATAAAATTTCTACCAATTGTTAAATATGCAATGAAACCAACACACAGTCTGAGGATCTGCCTTCAATCCATAACGGGCAAGACACTAACACCTGTGCTCAGCTTCCTTGCCCGTTCAGTTGATAACCCCTCTTTCTCCAACTCACTCTCTAAATCGTTTATAACTGTAAGAAGCTTACCCATTACATCCAACTTTCCTAAAATGTGCTCCATGAAAAACAGGCTCTATAAAGAAAAAAAAGTCTGGGAAATCAGCAGGATATATCCCTGAGAGCCATGTGTATATTAGTTGTTAAAGGCTCTGAGAAATCTTGCAGAAGTTGTCTAAGCCAGAATTTTTCAAATGTGTTGGCTCATGGAATTCTGTTCCCAGGAGGACACTTTGGAATTTTGTTCCAAAGAGGACACTGTGACAAATACTTCGCGAGTCTGTGAAAGCAATACCACCCCCCCACCTGATGGCCTCTACCAACATCTCAGACACAGTGCCCAGGAATTCTTTTTTGAAAAAGACTTTAATGCTAGTCTTATAAACCAAAACTATGAAGAGGCAACAAAAAGACCCCATCACAAATATGATAAACTCCTTTTGCAATGTGAACAAAATCTTTAGTCCGATGGCTCTAGGCAACTCACCTAAACAGGTTATTATTCACTACTTTAAAAATGTATAATCTAACATTATTCAGATTTTCAGAAAAGTCATAAGTGATAATTACCACCCCCCCAACACTTATTTATCTGGGTTCTTAATGTTTATATAGGAGTTTTCCCAGACCACCCAGGAAAAGTCCTCACTGGGGTGGGAGGAGGGGTTGTGCCTTGGCAGCTTTAATCAAACCATATACGAAAGTCTGGGGCTCCAGTGTTTTCCTCAGGGTTGTGAAAAAATGATATTCAAACACACATAAATAAACAACTCAAATCAAGTATTAGTCTGTAATGAGAAATATAACTACCAATGGAATAGACATTTAGATCAGCTGATCAGCCCACTTCCTTTCCCAAGTAGGAATTTCCTTTTTGGGGACATCATGAAATATTAGTGTAAAATTATTTTACCACTCATTGTAGTAGTTTTTAACCATTAATTGCTTTAGGATATGATATTACAGTATCTATATATATATAAATAATTGTAATGTCTTAAGTATAAAAGATAGAAATTTATTTACCTTTGACATTTCCATACAACCTAGAATGATAAATAGTATGCACTTAAATAACTGTTTACTGTTGAATGAATGAATGTTTGACCAATGTTGCTCAGGGAATACACATAAATTTGTTTAAAAATCTGTTTTGGGTTATAACTTTGCAGAACAAAGGTTAGCATTTTGGACAATGTTATTCCCAAAGCATTAAAGCAAGGAACACTGTTATCTGTCCCTCTTGCCAGAAGCAAAGAGTTTCTTAGAGCTGAGAAATCAATAAGCCAAATATCATTACAACATACTACACGGGTCTGTCGAAATCTGTATACTGTGTTAGAACAATGCCCAAAAACAGCTTAGAAATCTTAGGGTTACATAGAGATATACAGAGAAAACATCTCTCTCTTTTTTTTTCTTCCTTTTGTTCATTAAATAAGTATTGAGGATCTGCTGCGTGGAAGATTTTTCCTACCTATTATGGTAGGTAACTGTAGTACTGACAGAGGGCCTGGAAACACTCCACCATAGCACAGAATACAGCTTCTGCAGATTAGTGGGACAAAGGCTTTGCCACCCTATAGGCTTAGCCAACCTGGATCTTCTCAGATATTATAATTTAAACCAGGCCCTCTGCTCCCAACCCAGTTGTAAGGCCGAATCCCATAAGATAATTCCAGACTGTTTCAGGAGGAAGCAGATGTTTAAAATTGGCCAGAATCCAAGGTCTTGGCCCCATGACTGTTGTTCTTTATGAAGGTGAATTCCCATTGTGTTTTGGAGCATGCTGAATGGGCATCACACATCTCATTGTGGTTTTAATAAAAATAAAATGCATTATGTAATTTTGGTTATGCATAGAGGTTATCAAATAATACAATGTGGTTTATTTTCCTATTCACCATTATGACTTTATTAGCTGATTTCATATGGTGCCACCTTCTCTCCCCCATCACCACCCCTGGACCAAAACCTGTGGAGGCACAGTGTGAGGAAGCACCACTCTCCATGCCGTCATGGCCCCTAAGTTTAAGAAACTTTTGAAAAGACAGTCCAGAAGTTGAATATAAACATTTATTAAGTGCTGGTTTGGTACTGTGAACTCTGCTAGGTGCAGTGGAAGATAGAAAAGAAGCGTGAAATATGTTTCCTGCCCTCAAGGTTCTCACTATGGGAGGAGGGAGACTCACAGATGAAACAACGTGAAAATGACCTGGCACTGAGCTTTGTGACCTCAAGCGCTTTCAGAATTGAGCCTTCAGTATCAAGCAGAATCAACTAAGTGCCAGACACCGTACAAGATGCCTCAGCTACGGCCATCCCGTTAATCCTCACACCACCCTATAAGGGAGGCTTCATTCTCCCCCATTTTAGAGTCAAGGAAGCTGTCAATCAAGGAAGTTAAAGAACTTGCTCAGGTCACACAGCTAGAAAGAGTCACAGCTGGGATTTGAATGCGGCACTACCTATGACCCAGACCACTTCCACTAGCCAACAGCTGCTGGCTCAGTGGCACAGAGTGTTGCCATTTATAAAAGCCTTTCTTAGAAGGGAGGCAGCCATATGGGGCTTAAAGCAAAGAGGCTGAAAGAGAGCTCCAGGCTGAGCAAATGCCTACTGCTTTCAAGTTGGGGAAACAATATTCTCACACAAAACCCGTTTGCTTTCTGTGAACAGCACAAGTAACATTAGCGTGTAGGTCTTTTACTCTATTCCCAGCCTACTCTCCTATTAACTGGCTGTTATCACATTGACTCTGGAAGTGAAAGACTCTATTGATCAGCCAGAACTTCAAATATGTTGCTTCCGACTGGAACCATTCATCTGTCTTTCCCCAACAGCATCTGCCTCCCCACTGAGCCAGGCATTCATGTCACTATTTTACATGATATTATACAGTAGCAATTTTGAAAGTAAAAAAAAATTTTAATCCACATGTCAGCCATTGTACATTTCATTTCAATGTTTTCCAACACATCAAATCTATTGTAATCTTGGAAAGATCATGTCAGGTTGTCACAAAATAAGTTTACCATCATATATACGTATGTATATATGCATGTGTGTGTGTGTGTATACATATATATATATGTATATGTATATATATATACACATATATATATATATATATGTATACACACACACACACACACATTTTTAATGTATCATTCTGAGAGTAACTCCTTTCCCATGAAAAGTGGTTTCAGATGGGTATTCAAAATGCTGACATTTTGAACACACTGGCAACACCTTCATTTATCAGGCACAATGTGTATAGCATATGTAATTATATTTTTCTCTATTTGTTAACTTGAAACTGTCTGTCTCCCCATGGGACTGCAGACCATTTTATTCACCATTTGTATACCCAGTGTTTAAAACAGTATCTAGCCTGTCCAATAATTGCTTCTCGGATGAATAAATCATTTCCATGCCATGCAGCACAGCAGATATATCTCTTACTTAGTCAGTTATTAGCTTAACAGCTAATAATTGATTGCTCACCACAACCAACAAGGTTTACTAGGTTTAAGCCAAATAAACTTTGCTTTCTGACTTTTCACATGATTATTTAAATTGTGAAGAATTTGTGGAAAATTATGCTTTATAAAATAATCTCTTTTGCTAAGTCACTACCATTTCCCACTCTTGTAAATAGATCTTCTAACGACATTTTTACTCTGCTTTTACAGTCCTATTAAACTCCTTTGTGCCTCTAAAATTAATGATATAAGTAAGTAGATTAATAGATGAATTCATACACATGTATATTCATATATGTGGGGGAGGGGGGAGGGGCAAGAGTACTAAGATGCCCAATATGTAACCGTAATCTCCCTGAGGTTTTAGATTTGATGAAATAAAAGGGAAATAGTATATACATCTTGTCACTTCTTCTTCTACCCTGTTTCTGGTGGAGTGGGAATAGAGAGGTTTCTTCATTTTATTTTCTCCTGAACCTCTGAACTGGTAAGTGCCAAGGGTAAAGCAGACGATAAGTTCTGAAACATTGAGACAACATGACTCAGTGACTATACCAGAGAAAGCAATAAGACCAACTTTACTGGCCACAGCTCCACACAACTGCATGAGGTTTAAAAATCTTTGGGAGAAAAAATAATTCCTGTAATCACCAGAATTTATTAAATCAAAAGAGAAGCAATTTGCACAGGTAGACTACCTGGGTACAAGGACTATGAAACAATTGTCACATTTATAGCTGTATTAAGTGAATTACTTGCAAAGGCTAATTTAGTTGTACATTTGAACTGAGTCATGAATCTTTCATTCAAAGTGAATTAGGTTCTCGGGAAATGCAAGAATTGTCCAGCACACATTGTAGATGTTATCACATATTCTCTATTTTAAAAATCCAGCACCATTTATTACTCAGCACAAAATTTCCCACATGATAATAAATATAACATTAACTACAAAAATAACAAAAGAAGCTAATACCTTTGAGAGCTTATCATATGCCAGGCATTGTGCTAATCACTACTTTACACAAATTAGTACATTTAATTTGAATCAATACTCATTAAATTTTGGTCCTTTCATTATGTCCATTTTATAGATGAGTAAACTGATCACTGGAAGAGCAAGTTGACCAAGGGGACAGAGATGGTAAATGGAACAACTTGAATTTGAACTTAAGCAGTCTCACATTTGAGCCAGAGCTGAGTTCTTAACTAATAAATAACAGTTAAACCCTAAGAATTTCCATTCCTTTGAAATCGATTGTTCCCTCAAACCCAAACTTTTTACCTAAAATAGCCAGAGAATCATTAAGCCAGAGCATGTCCTCATAGGTAGCTCACGAGTTCATTATTTTAAACTGTACTGCTTCCTATAAAATAAAAAGTTTACTTTATTAACCAACTCTCCAAATGAAATATGCTTTGAGCTGCTTCTCTAGAGGTGATGATCCATCAACATTCTTTTGCCTGGTTCAGCCTGGGAGCAGAGATACACAAGTTGAAATAGACCAGAGGAACTAGGGGCAAACTCTGTGGCCGCGAGGAAAGCAGAGTTTCCCTTCTTTACAGTCTCCACATGCTGAAATGGCCACAAGTAAAATTAAGATCTCAAAAGAGATGTGAACTACTTGGGCTGAAAATCAGGAAACTATTATGCCAAATCCCCATAGTATTTAACCTTAAGAAAGAAAAGTTTAATGCTCACACAAAATATTGTTTTAATTTGGCTCAACTATATAAAATGATACATCAAGCCCACATAAATACTTAAATCCCCGACTGTGCTGGGTTACTGGTGTTTAATAATGACTCATCTCACACACATGCTCACAGCTTCCTTGCCCACTTATCTATAATAGATCTAATCATTGGCCGTATTTTCCTTACATTCAGACCACCTATGGAATGCTTTCTTAGACTTTCTGAGAGAAAGTCCATATATTTTCAGGTAAGTAACAGTTGAATAAAACTGCATACCACTTGCCAGTGTAATATTTATAAACTTGATACATAGATATAGTTAGATTCGTCAGGTAAGAACATTTACTCAAAAGGTGCCTTGAGTCAGTTAATGGGATTCAGCTAGAAGCAGACAACCACCTTGAAGAAAAAGCACCAACCTTAATAAAATGCTCACAGGTAAAGGATGATGATAACAGTCTCATTTAGTCATATACTACCACAGATTGATTTCAATATCGTAGTATAAAATCTAAAACCTGGCCCCATAATTACTCAAGCAAATGTAATATAGTATGTAAACATTGGAAGGGTTTGTGTAATTGTAAATCAAAATTAACTTTGATTCTGGAGATAATAACTCAGACTAGAGGTGGTCACTAACATTTCTATAACAATCTCAGCTTGGGATGAGGGGACACAGTAAAGAAACACTACATAATGGGCACTGTGTATGCTATTGGAGATCCCTGCTGTCTTGGCTGCCAGGAAGCTTAGATGTAAGTACTCATTATTAGTATTAGCACTCATTCTCAAATGAATAATTAGCCTAGGTTTGGAAGGCACATTTATTTCCTGTTCCCTCTATAATCATTGGAAATTTTATTTCTAATTGCTAATGTCTTAACGATAAGCCACTTTATATCACTTTTGGAGGCTGTCAGGGAGTAAGTTACAAATGAATAAGAAAATATCAATAGCTGTGGAGGTTGAGGAATAGAATCTGAACTTTAAAACAACTTCCTGATGAAAACAGTTATAGATTCTGGTGCTAAATGTATTTTTCTTTTTAGGTTATCTATGAAATTGGCATAACTGATTCATAAATGTAAGGGTTAACATTCCACAAATACAAAGGTTTCCTTGACTTTGAGAAACGGTGCTATTTAATTCACATCTTTTCTTTGCATCATTTCAGTGAAACTTCACGTCAGTGGGCTCCTTCTTGTCTATAATATTGTAAAGTTGGCATTTTTAATGTGTATTGAATCACACACATGTATCTTAGTTGTCGCTGTTGAGACTGGTAATTCCAGTTATTCTGTATGGGTTCTTGACTCCCACGAGCACTAATAATATAACTAAATAGCCAATAGGTTATCAAAAGAGGGTAAAGACAAATGAAAGGAATAGAACACTTTTTGGTTAAAGGTTTCCAAGGAATTTTATTTCCTAACTGTATGTAGTGGGCTGAATGGTGACCACAGAAAACATGAGTCCCCTAGAACCTGTGAAAATTACCTCATATGATAGCTTTTGCAGATGTGAATAAATTAAGGATTTTAAGATGAGATTATCCCAATTATCTTGGTGAGCCCCAAATGCCATCACAAGTACCCTATAAGAGAGAGGCAGAGGGGATAAGACACACTCACAGAACAGAAGGCACTGTGAAGACAGAGGCAGAGATCGAAGAGAAGCAGTCACAAGTAGGGAAATGCCAGTTGCCATCAGAAGCTGGCAGAGGCAAGGGACAGATTCTCTCCAGAGCCTCTGGAGGGGTGTAGCCCTGCTGACAACTTGATCTCAGATGTCTGGCTTCCAGAGCTTTGAAAATGTTTTGTTGTTTTAATTCAACAAGTTTGTGTTAATTTGTTACAGCAGCAGCCGGGAACTAATACACCATGTAGTTCCTTTGATCAATAATCTGTGCTACATGTGAAATATTCTACATAACCAACCAGTTCCATGTATGAACATTTCAGCAACACAGATTTGAGGTCTATAGTGGAAACTTCAAAACTGATGTGGCCAGCGTAAGTAGGAAGAACACTAGGAGATTACCTGGCTATCTGGATTCTACACTACATTCTAATTAGCCAGGTAACCTTAAGACAGATCAGTTCCCTTCTTTAAGCCTGATCAATGAAATAATAGCCCAGCTGATCTTTTATACCACTTCCTGGCTTTGATGGTCTACAACGGTCATTCAAATGTCCTAACATTTAAAATAAAATTTAAAAATTACTCACTTTAGGTCATTCACTAATTCTAATAATGTGTTGCCTTTAAATTGTAGGGGTATGAGTACTTCATGGTTCACAAAACATTTTTATAGACAATATTTCATCTGACACATCAACCCTCATATTAAAAGCCCGGTTTTTGAATTTCTGTACTTTCCTCTTTAGAAGAACAAATAATTATGCATATTATAGCTGTTTCTGCATGTCCCAATCAGATTCTATTTTTATAATTCATCAACATCATCATTCATATTCAGAAACATTTCAAAATCCTGCCACCCAAAGCAGCAATTGTTTTCATGTGTGTAGATTACCTTCTAGGCTTTCTCTTCATGTGTTGTTTCTCTTTCATGGTATCTACACACTGAGCTGATTAGCTGGTTTGGTAGAGCGATAGGGGTTCCCACTCCTCCCTGAAAGATCTCCCTAGGAAGAGGAAGCAGATGTCTTCTGAAACTGGTGAGAGGTTTAGGGTCCACAGCTCAGCTTTAAGACAGCGGATGAACAATCACTGTGAGGCCGTTGCAGCAAAGGCAGCCCTCCCTCTGTTCCAGTGCTCCAAAGGGCATCCAGTCAGCAAAATGCTCCAGTCTCGGTCTTGGAATATTAACACTGGAGAGACAGAAGCCGAGAGCAACGAGTCTCAGCTATAAATCAGCTGGCTCCACAGGATTCCCCAGGCTAGGGATCCTTCATCATGTGACTGCACACTTACCAGGGGTTCCAGATTAAGATTCTAAAAATATATGTGGCAGGAATGAACTGAGAATAAATAAGCATAAATATGAACATTATATATGCAATGGTTTAAAATATGGGAGAGTTCTCAGAGGGAAATTGCCCTATAGTAGAGCATTTTGGACTTAGGTATAATAACAATTATTCTTTGTTTACTTGAAATTCAAATGTATGCATCCTATATTTTCATGACAAATCTGGCAACTCTATCCTCTCTTAACTAAATGTAATTTGGCCTCAAATATATATGTACACATGTACACACTGCACACACACACACACACACACACACACACACACACATTCAATGGGAGAAAAGACTGCCTATCTTCATAAAAATCAATGTCATTATCACTCTTAGCAATAATAATAATTTCTGAATCATAACATCACTGACTTGATTTGCTCATGTTTTCTGTCATCAGATATCTCACCTGCACTTTTAGCAACTCCTGTCCTTTTATGCTGCTTCTGTTGAAGGGGAGAAACTGTTAAACTGCCTCTCTCTTCTCTCTATTCAAAATATGCTTTTCTAAGCACTCAGGAATCAGCTCTGAATGTGCTAAGCATCCTTCAACTGCTGCTCTAAGTGTCTTAACCAGCTCTCCTATTTCAATAAGTATCTATTAAGCAGCTATTATATGCACACATGGGCTATGTCATCCAAATGTAGATGTTCTCATCTTATTAGAAAAGGAATAGTCTGAGTTGAGAAAATCTGCACCATTTGCCCGCTGAAAAGAGGCCCTCAGGCATTTCTTTGTGTGACAGTCCACTTTCCCAGCCACCAGCCTTGACTCTCCCCTCCTCAGGGGGTTTGCCTGGAGCCTCCTTCTCTGCCCCCTTTGCCCAGTTCACCAGTCTCAGGCTTCCCTCACCGTCTCCTGCACCTGTTATACACTCTCATGCATGGCGTATCTTTCATCCCATTATGTCAAAAGATGCTTGTGTGAGTCTTTAATGTCTGCCTCCCCCTACAACACTGGATTCTTGTGGGCAGGACCCAAGGACCTAGCCAATGTCTACCAAAAGGCAGGCTGTCAATAATTATTCTGTAATGAAGAAATCAAAGAATGAAGGAAATAGAGGTCTTTCTCTAGCACTGGTCTAGAGGGACACTCAGGGTATGAATGAAGTGCAGTCTCCTTTTCAGCCCCTGAAAGAGAGGCTTCCTTTCCCATCAACAGAGTGGATATATTCTGCTGAAGGTCACATCGACCCCTGGTACAAGAAGGGCATTTTAACCTTTGAAATCTGGTAGTGAAACCCTGTCACTTACCCTTTTCCACTTACTGCACAAGCAGAGATCAAGTGTGTACTTCACTGTTCCCGTCACTTAGCGCTGGGAGATCTTGAACGTGAAATTAGAAGTTAACACACTTGGAGACAGGGACATAAGGGAGGGATGGAAGGAAGGGAGGATGGGAAGGAAGGAAAGTTAAAAAAAAAAAAGTTTAAAACTCACCTTCCTACCCTACCTTATCTGAATATTTTATTTTCACTAAGCTGTCTTAGGAACCAAAAGCTAGAAAAGGACTATTTCTAGATGTGTTAATGGCCTCATGATTTCTTTTCATGTTCCACAGTAATGGCTAATTTAGAAGTAAGCACTTCTATGTTCATTGACTAAGCAAGACCTTTTTAAGAATTTGACATTGGACACAGAACTTAAATTTCAAATAATCAGTATAACATGGCAAATCTATTCTCCCTCAAGAAATCTCTTACACAAAAAGATGCAGAAGGTGTTTATGCCAATAAACAATGCTGTATGTTTAGATTTGGGGGGGGTATATGAGACTGAGATCGATATATGTGTAAAAACTTGGGTTTTAAATATTAGGGATTTTTTAAGAATTTATTTTTTCTAGTGTTTAAAGTTGATTAACAATAGAAAGTTATAAAATTAGTCATCTCATTCTTAAATGTATTATTTAAACATGCCACCCTAGATTTTATAAACAACACTGACTGTTAAACTCCTGTATATTTTTCAAGAGCCACAAAGATTCCTTAGCCAATACATCATAAACTTATTTGGACACACACTCTATGGATAAGTTACCCAGAGCCACTTATGAATTAATATTGGAAGCAAGCCTAAATAGTACCAGTAGGATACATTCAATATAATAAAGATGCTCATTCAAAGAGCACTCTCAAATGACAAGTTCATTCAGAACATTTTAATCACTTAAATGTTCCCTGGCTTTGGTACATGTGAACAATCCATAAGGAACTGAATGACTAACCCACTAGACTTCCCTGTAACTCTTTTCAATCTTTCTTGAAAGCAAAAAAGGAAGTAATTTAAATAAACCAAGTGTTTAAAATCTACTGTTTCTACAAAAGGCTAGCTACTGAGCAGAACACTTCTAGAAATAGGCCCAGCTTCCAGATTTGCTATTTAAAAAAAAAAAAACAAACAACTAAATATATTAAGTTGAAGCCTCAAGTAATGCTTAAAGTTTAAATTATTTATAGGAATACAGCCAGTGAGATGACATTTTAGTTTTAATTTTTAAGTACCCTGTTAATTCAATAACTTATTAAAATAAGACGGCTGGTCCTGTGCGTGCCCTGACTAATATTCATCACTTCAGAAAAGCATCACATATATAAATTAAGCCACAAATGAGGTCAAGTTATTTTTAATGGATCCTCTAATTCAAATCTTCAGTTGTGTGCCTGTGGTGAAGCGGTCTTGAAGTCAGCAGAAGCCCGAACTTTTTCAACCACGGCGCTTTGTAATGGCCCCACCTCCACTTCGGAAGAGACACAGAAATATTTGTCTAGGTCTATATAAAGAATGTAAAGTAGAAATTTATTTGCATAGGGTATATATTCTTCTGCAAACCACATCAATAATGTCAGTGGGCATTAACTAAAAATATTGAGCATATAATAAGCCAAGAAATACCCTAAGGCAGAGCAGGTGAAGTAGACAGGCCCTCTATCCTGAGAGGCTACAAGCAAGAGTATAAGTTTTGGCTATCATTTCCCATATTACAATTAAATTCACTGAACCAATAAAAGATTCCAGAAAGTAACTCCTCGATGCGGCAGTTTGGGGAATAAATGTTTTCATGCCTGGGTTCCATACAGAGCACCTCTACTATATCCATGGTGATCATTAAGTACAAAACTGTTTGGACTGGTCCTGTGATTCAAACTATATTTTTGTAAATTGTACTATGAATTTAACAGAATTTTACATATATTAAAATATATTCTATTTGTGGGAGTGTAAATTGGTACCATCACTCTGGAAAATTATTTGTCGCTATCAATTAAAATCAAACGTATGGGCTCTGTTGTGCAATGGATAGCGCACTGGACTTCTAAAATCAAACATATGTATACCCTCTCACCCAGCAATTTCACTCCAAGATATATACACAGCAAAAACGCATATATATGTTCTCAAAAGACATGTGTAAGAATGATTATGGCAGCACTATTCATAAAAGCCAAAAATCAGAAACATTTTCTACCCCTCACCTAAATAACGGTTACATAAATTGTGGTAAATTTGTATCCCAGAACACCCTAAAGCCATGAGAATGAACAAACTTCAACGACTCAGAACAAAATGGATCAACCTCTCAAACATAATAGGAGCTGAGGAAGCCAAAAAGGAAAGAGAACATTTTGTATAATTCCAAAAGTTCCAAATTAGGAAAAAGTAATCTATGGCACTAGAAGTCGGGACATCGACCTTTGCGGTGAGGTAGTGACTGGGGAAGAGTCACAGGGTCTTCTAGGGTGTTCTTTTTATAGTCTGGGTTCTGGTTACACAGGTACATTGACTTTGTGGAAATTTCTAAGGTTATACACTAATGATGTTTGTATTTTTCTGCATGCATGTTAAACTTCAATAGAAAGCTGATATTCAAATAACTAAATAAATCTTTTTAAAAAGTCCCTCCATACGCGTAACAGCGTAGCAGAAATGCTTCACAGTTTGCAGTGCCCTCCGCCCCTGTCCCACGCAGCCGCAGTGCCGGGTGGGGGCAGGCTGTGTAACATTGCCCCTAACTTACAGATGCGGTAGGGAGGACACAGATATCACATACTGTGTAAGTCACCTCATTTTGTCCTGTGAACAGCCCCATAAGGGGGTTATTATTTCTCTATGAGTCGGTTGCACAGTAAACAGAAAAACGAGGATTCAAACCATTCCTTTCTACTTGTAAAGTCCAAGTTTTTACTAATAACTTTAGCTCTAAAGGAAACTGAAGGCTTGGCAAAGTTCATTAGGTAATTTATTACTAGCCCAGACTTCTTCCTCTTGGTCCAGTGGTCTTGGGAGAACAAAACTGACTCAGCCTCGTGTGCCACCCAGCATGCCTGTGGAGTCTGACCTTAATGCCCCCTCGTGGCTGGTGTCAGAGGCACCTTTATTACAGCGTTCTAGTGATAATTCAGTGAAAGGATGTATATAACACAGTGCCTGGGATATAGTCAGCTATCAATAAATAATTTATTGTGATTATTCATAACAGTACGAAATTCATAAATCAACTGTAGGCTCCATGAGAGTAGAAATCATATATATTTTTCACCACAATCTATAGATTATGTACCTCAGTGCCCAGAACATAATAGAAGGTTAATAAATATTTTCAAATAAATAACCAACAGAACACTCAGACCTCATAAATATGGGCCTGAAAGAAAAATCTGAATAGTTGTTTTAAATAAAAGTCTCCAAAATAAAAATTGAAAGTCAGTAAAGTGATGGCTGGTTTTTCTTTAGCTCTCCAGTGCTAGGACCTTAACTAAGTCAACCCCTGTGGGCCTCAGTTTCCTCATTCATAAAATAAGGGTTTAAAGCATAACACTCTTCTGACTCCTTCCGAGTGCAGTATACTAGGCCTCCATGACCACAGAGAAGACCCCACAAATGGATATTAAATGTCACAGTAATTCTGAAAAGGGTGTAATGCTATTATAGCCTTACTTGGTTAATTTTGGGCTTACTAAATTGGCCTATGGGAAAAGGTAATATAATAAACTGCTTTTTCTAAAACGCCACACTAAGCAGACACTGTGTACTCACAGGTATCTGCGGGGTGCAAAGCATGACAATTGCAATGTACTGAACTGGGACAAAGCTGAAGCCTGCCTCCTCACCTGCTCTGGCATCACCTTTCCTACAGGCAATTTAAGATACGCTATGGGCACCAAAAAAAGATTCTACTTCGAACATAAAATTGTCATCAACTTTGGGAGGTCACAGGTTATTGAAGGCAATACCCTGGGCAATTTAACAGTGTGAATGGCAATTCAGACATTTAATAATTTGCTCCAAACAAAAACATAATTTAAAAACTCTAATAGGCTCTCTAGATATTTGCAACTGCACTGCCTCAGGTACTTGTATCTTTTTTCCCTCAAACTCACATAGTCTGCTGATACATACAGACACACACAGAGACCCACACACATATAAAGAAGAGGGGGGAGGGGAGGAATAAGGGAATGTTGGTTCTATATAATTTCTATAGCGATATATCAATCCATTCTATTTAAAGTGCATGTTCCATGCCCTCCTTCCCCAAATCTGCATTGAGGTATAAGTTGAGGAGGAGACAGACTGGGTATTTTTTTGTTATGAGTATCCATTAAGGCTGTAATGCCTTATACATATAAGCTACGGAATTCTGTATAGTTAAAATGATAACTAAATTACATTTCCATCTGTCAAAATTAAAGAGGCATGTAGCTATAAATTCATACCTGCAGGTATGACTGGGACAAAACAAACAGGTTTTACTTAAGTCTATTCTATAACAATGCCGGGACATGAAAGGAAAGTTGATTATTAGGGTACAGGGAGCGCCATTATCACTACCACCGGCACCACTACACTAGCCTACATTTATAGGTACTTATGCTCCAGATACTGTCCTAAATGCTCATGCAGACCATTGTATTTAATCCTGGCAGTCTACATCTTCATTCCATAGATGGGGAAACGGAGACGGTGCCCTCTGTTTTCTATTTGGCCTCCCCAAATGATTCTCTCTCCTTCTATGCCCCAGGAAGCTGACTTCTATGGACCCTGGTCCTCATACTTCTCTTAAGGTTCTGCCCCCAATTAAGGAGTCAGCTGAAGAGAGAGATATCAAGATATTGATTCCTCCCTGCTCTCTCCCTGCCAGGCCATTGTCTTGAAGTGGTTGAGTTATTCTACCTATGGTATAAGTCTTGTTGGAGGCCCCTGGCCCACAGCTACAGCTCTCACTAGTTCCAACAACAAACCCTCCTTCCTCTGGCTCCCTCAGGCTTAAGGGCGGCAATGTTTCCTCTGTTGCTGGTCCTGAAGTGATTCACCATTATTTGTTGGTTCTTTTCCCACCACATGTTTGTAAATCTCCTTTGATTACTCCTTCAAATGTGTCATCTGTTTGATAAAGGTTGTCACAGGATAAAAAGAAAGAAGTCAAGTAGTACACTTTGGATCTGGTGAATAAGTAGATCTTAATTGTGGAGGGTTCGGGCATAGGGGCAGGTTCATTTTAAGTCACTGGATGAGCTGTCTGTGGAGCTGCTGTGCAGCCAATTTCTCTGTCAAGTTTAAACCAACAGGCAATGAAAGCTTTTCTGACGCAACATTATCCACAGTCCTGATTTCCTATGTTACTACAGAAACAGGAGGCCACCGCGACTGGAGGAAGTGGTATGGGTGGGCAATAAATACATTGTTGTGCAAAAGACTAGCGATCAAGAAAAGACATGAGTGGCATGTTGGGTATCTAAGAAAGCAACTCTGGCCCTGGCCGGTTTGGCTCAGCGGTCAGAGCGTTGGCCTGCGGTCTGGAGAGACCAGGGTTCGGTTCCCGCTAAGGGCATGTGCCTCGGTTGCAGTTTGTCCCCGGCCCTGGTTGGGTTGTGTGGGTGGCAACCACTCGATGTGTCCCTTTCACATCGATGTTTCTCTCTCTCTCTCTCCTCCTCCCACTCTATCTGAACAAAATATTGAAAAATGTCCTCGGGTGAGGATAAAAAAATAAATAAATAAATAAGAAAGCAACTCTGTGTACTGCCTGCCACCCTACACACACACACACACACACACACACACACACAGGCACACACACATTCATATAATATGCACACATCTTGCTCAATTCTTCTCAAGGAAATGCCCAAGGAAAACTGAATAAACAAGCAGTTTCTCTTCCACTGGCCTCAATTTTCATTTCCTGTGACCCTCAGAATCACTATCCATCATTCCCACCCACATCAGTCCACCAAACCCTCAGATTTTCTCTTGCATTTGCCTTACCTGAGTTTAGCAACTCATTCAACATAAAACCATCCTTGATCTAAAGTATCACTAAACCCATTATCAATTAGAGAATTAACAGAATCATACTTCAGTGTACTTTTTCAGGAGAAAAGAGATCCTTCTTGTGGCTCCTGATATTTCACTGCATGGGCACAACCTCGTCAGACTAATGCAAGGCCTTCTTTCTTCTGTCTCTCTCTCTGATGACTCCACCCCAAGGGTTTATGAAATGGAAGATCAAGATCAGAAATGGCAAGCTCCCTCAGGTCTGTAATTCACCAGATACTATCTAACCTAGCTAAATTCCAGAAAACAGGTAGCTCTTTTACACACAGGACTAAAGAGATTCAAGTCCTTGGCCTACAGGAATTGCCTGTCTGAAACAGACATTATCATGTGCATCAACGTTGCTGTGCAAAAACTTTTAGTTTGATGTAGTCCCGTTTGTTTATTTTATCTTTTGTTTCCCTTGCCCAAGGAGATAAATCAGAAAATACATTGCTATGAGAAATGTCCAAGATTTTACTGCCTATGTTTTCTTCAAGGCTTTTTATGGTTTCGAGTCTAACACTTAAGTCTTTAATCCATTTTGAATTTATTTCTGTGTATGATGTAATGGAATACTACTTAGTGATAAAAAAAAAAAAGAAAATACATGGATAGACCTGGAGAGTATTATGCTAAGTGAAGTAAGCCAATCAGAGAAAGACAAGTACCATATGATCTCACTTACATGTAGAATCTAATGAACAAAATAAACTAACAAACAAAATAGAAACAGACTCATAGATACAGAGAACAGAGTGACAGTCATTAGAGGGGAGGGTCTGGGTGGGGCTTGGTGAAGGGATTACGGGAAAAAAAACCACCTCATAGACATAGACAATAGTATGGTGATTAGCAGAGGAAAATAAGGTGAGGGGAAGGTAGAAGAGGATAATAAATAAACAAACAAACAAACTAAGGAGGTATTATGCTCCCTTATTTAAAACTATACTGTAAAGCTGTAGTAATCAAAACAGAATGTCACTGGCACAAACAGATAATAGGTCAATGGAACAGAATAGAGAAAACAGACCCATTATATATGGTCCAATTATATATGGTCAAAGGAGGCAAGAAAATTCAATGGGGCAAAGATAGTCTCTTCAATATATGATGTTGGGAAAACTGGAAGCTAGATGCAAAAAAAAGGAAAAAAAAACTACACAACTTTCTTACACCAAATACAAAATAAACTGAAAATGAATTAAAGACTTAAATGCAAGACCAGAAACTCCTAGAAGAAAACATAAGGCAGTAAATTCTTTGACATTGGTCTTAGAAATAATTTTGGGGTCTGTCTCCCCAGACAAGGGCAACAAAAGCAAAAAGAAGCAAATGGGATTTTATCAAACTAATAAGCTTTTGCAGAGCAAAAGAACTCATACACATAAAGAACTCATACAACTCAATATCAAAAAAAAAAAAAAAAACTATTAAAAAGTAGGCAGAGGACTTATATAGACATTTTTCCAAAGAAAACATACAGATAACCAACTTACACAAGGAAAGATGCTTAATATCACTAATCAGCAGGGAAATGTAAATGAAAACCACAATGAGGAATCACCTCACACTTGTCAGATTGGCTATTATCAAAACAACAAATAACAAGTGTTGAAAAGGACGTAGAGAAAAGGAAACCCTAGTGCACTTTTGGTGGGACTGTAAATTGGTACAGCCACTATGGAAAACAGTATGGAGGCTCCTCATAAATACAACTGAACTACCATGTGACCCAGCAATTCCACTTCTGGTTATCTAGCCAAAGAAAACAAAAACACTAATTTTAAAAGAGATATGCAGCACTATGTTTATTGCAGCATTATTTACAATAACCAAGATACGGAAGCAATCGATGTGGAAATATACATACATATATGCATACATACATATATACATACACACATTTATACATACATACATAGCATATATACATACACAACAGAATATATATATATACACATATATACATACATACATACATTGTAACAACATGGATGGACCTAGAGGGTATTATGCTAAGTGAAGTAAGTCAGAGGAAGACAAATAACATATGATTTCACTTATATGTGGAATCTAAAAAACAGAACAAATGAACTAACAAAACAGAAGCAGACTCATAGACACAGAGAAAAAATTGTTGGTTTTCAGAGGGGAAGGGAGTGGGAGGAAGGATGAAAAGGGTAAAGGGGAATCAGAGGTACAAATGTCCAATTATAAAATAAATAAGTCCTGGGGGTGTAATATAGGGCATTGGGAATATAGTCAATAATATCATACTAACTTTGTACAGTGACTAATGGTTACCAGGCTTACCATAGTGATCACTTCACTAGGTATATAAATATTAAATAACTATGTTGTACACCTGAAAGTAATATAATATTATTTGTTAACTATATTTTAATTTCAAAAAACTACATTAAAATGATATTACAGTAAGTCTCCTTTGAGTAATAGTCCCTCCATCCATCCCTCTCTCACTCTCCCTCCTCCTCCTCCTCCTCCTTTCTTCTTCTTCTTCTTCTCCCCACCCCCCTCCTAGTAAGACTTTCAAGTCAGATTCTCCTTCAGTGTTATAATGAAGCCCTAACAGCATTAATACAGCCTTAAAAGCAAACAATATCCTCCCTTCCGCCGTGTGATTTGGGTTACTCTACTAGTAAATTAGAGGAGTTAGAAAAACAGGATGTACTATAGTCTGCATTCTGATAACTACCGATCTGTTCAACTGATTACTTCCTTTGAGCAAAGTGTTATTTTTTTAACTGTATTATGTAACCCTGAAAAGAGTATGCTCACCAGAGAGATTCTACAAAAGTAAAGTTGTTGTATATACAACTGATCTTCACAGACAAAAAATTTTTAATCAATAGACTTTATTTTTTAGAGCAGTTTTAGACTTACAGGAAATATAGAGAGTTCCCACATATCCCTACCCTCTCAGCAGTCCCTCTACTATTAACAGCTTGCCTCAGTGTGGTAGTTACCAAATGCGATACATCTTTATTAACTAACGTCCATGATTCATGTCAGGGTTCACTGCGCTGTAGAGTTCTCCAGATTTGAGCAAATACACAATATCACATACGACCATTACAGTATCATACAGAATAGCTTCACTGCTCTAAAACTGCCCTGTGCTCCACCTGTCCATCCCTGCCCCCCACCACACCCCGAGAACCACTGGTTTTCAAAGGGGTCCATTCTTAGGAGATTCACAACAAAAGGTTTTACCTAAAGTGGTAGCACATGAAACTGCATCAGTAACATAAAGTCTGAAGTTATAAATGAAAACAGAGCAAAATGACCACACAGCAGCACCAGAAAGGACAAAATTTAATATTTGTCATTTATTAACGTCATGGATAGGTGTCACACATTAAGGTTTCAGAGTTCCACTAAACCCACTCAAAACTGAAAAGTAGGGGGCAAGTATTAGGAGAATGCTCTGAGAAATGACAGCCTTGTTTCTGAATGCAGATGGCAAGATACTTTTTCTCCACTAGCCTCTGACGAGATAAAGAAAGTTTCTGGAACACATCTGCTTCAGTGATCACATACGAGAAAGAGAAAATGGCTTAAAGCCCACTCTAAACTAAATGCACAATTAGAACAAATTAAAAATCTAAACAAATCCAATGTGAAATTACTTATTCTCAAAAAGAGACTCTGTTCAACTTATCAGGAATTGAATGAAAAGTTTTCTAGTATAAACTTTATCTTTAATTTAGGCCCACCTTACTGAATTTGAAATAGTTTTATTTACCTAATTTAGGTTTTAGTTTTTAAACCTAAATAATCACTGGTTAAATTTCATGGAAATCATTGACCTGTGCTTCCACATCAGAGAAACTTCCAAAGAAAGCACATCTTATACCTCTAAATATAAAGTAATCTTCTGCGTTTCCCATTGACATGATTTGAGGGGGGTACATGTTATTAACTCAAATATAAACTTTTAGGGATATGGATTGCATATGATGTTTGTAACAGGGTGTTAAAATACAACCAATCCGGGCCCAGTTTCTGTTGAAGTCCCTAGACAAGGCTGATATGTTCTGGAACGAGGTGTGAGGTCGCTGTGCAGGACCTGCAGTGTTGAAGGCATAAAAGGGGAGGCAGTTGGAAAGTAAAGGGGAAGATGTGGAGAAAGCTACTGATGTGCTGGGAGCCTCATCCTCCCCACGAGAGAACTTAACCCCTCACCTGAGGCCTGGGGTGAGGAGGTTCAACGGAATTACTTAGAGCAGCGATTTTAAACCAGTGTCCTGCGAGAGGCACACTGATGTGCTGCGAGAATTTTTAAAACATTCAACACCTGACTATTAGTCAGGGGCCCTGACCTCTTTTCCCTTAGATTGTCAAATTAAAAAATGACAACAGCCAACACAACAAGAGCCATCTGCTGTGAATGCATCAAAAGTATACCTATTTTGTTTGTCAGATTGGCAAAAAATATAGTATATTTTTTGGTATGCCACAGAATTTTACTAATGAGTAGATGTGTGCCATGAGATGAAAAAGGTTGAAAATTGCTGACTTCGGGTGACAGGTGTTCCTGGACGCGGGAATGGCAACTGCCCCGCACGGCCTGCGGACAAACGGGCAGGACTGGCCGGCAGCTTGGCGGCGAGCAGGGCCGCGGCTGGAGGAGCAACTGCACTCTCACGTGGGCAGTCGGTCCTGTGCACTGACGGGGAACACCCAGCCTCACCTTCCACCATCCTTCTCTGTGCCCTGGAGTCCACCTCTGGGGACTTATCCACCAGGCTTCCCGCTAGGGTTGGCCACTGGGAAGGGCCAGCAGGAAACCAGACTCTCCACTTCTACCCAAACTTCAAGTCAGCAGTTTTCCTGAAAGTCCATCTTCCCACCTGTCTAAACTGTTAGAGAAATACGTTCTGAATCTACCCTCACAGGAAACTGTATTACAAGCCATGAGTTCCCAGTCCTATGAGGTTAGAGAGTTGTTTTCCTTTTATCCTGAGGTGTATATTTGATATTTGTGATACCCACAATAAAAATTCCCACTGTGTTGCTTTAAAAGGCATGTTTAAAATTATAGTCAGCACCTGTGACTGCAAACTCAGACCTCCAGGAATAATAACAGAAACTGTATTAAATTTCTTTGTCTCTCTTTTTTTTTACTTACCATATCAGCACACCTCTATAAGCAAATAAAAATAGCACTGATTGAGGTCAGTTCAGTCTAAAGTGTCTTCTCCAAATAGTACTTTGCTGTTCAAAATACGGTAATTGAACTAGTGTCCTGTAACATGAGAGACTTTATAAGAACTCCAATATAGGTGACTCCCACAGTCATATAAAGAGACTGAAAATAAAATGACATTCCAGATTCAATACTACCTTCAGCAAAATAGAATTCTCCCACTGTAATCTGTCCCTGGCGGGCACTCCTCTGAACCTGCCCCTCGTGTGGTACTTTGGTGTGTGCACACCCTATGTGGTACGTTGGTGTGTGCACACCCTATGCTAGGCCTCGGAGAGTCTCCAAGTAGACTCCAACTGAGAGTCTGGGGAGTTATTTCTACTTAGAAAGGTTTGGATTCTCTCCTGAGCAAACTATCTTCTAAATTTCAACTATTAACAAAGACATTTTATAAGATCCTCTGAGAATTATCCATGCCCAAACACTTTTAAATGTATACCACAGTCTTGGCACCGAGCTCCCTTGGTCAACTGTGGCAACCGTATCTATAAAATGCAAATTCTCTAGCCTGAGAGTCGAGGCCTGTCACAGCTCAGCACCCTCCAGCCTGCGAGCCCTCTGCCCTCTGCCAAGGGAGTTCGCGAACTGCAGTCCCATTGGTCTCCTTACAGTAACTGCTGCAGAGCCTTCGTTCTGCCACCAGCCCTCTCAAAGGAACGTCTACCATTCCTTTTGGTGTTTCAAATCCTACTCATCCTTCAAGGTCTGGTTAAAATCATTAGTCCTCGTCCCTCAGAAAGTCTTTCTCCAGATCAAGCCAGGAGAAGTGGCGTCTATTTCCCTAAACTGCGAAAACATTAACTCACCTGAGCTTGTATGGAATTTTTTGTATCTTCCTATCTTAACTCCTCAACTCCTCAAGGTCAAAAGCAACCCACAGGCAGGGGCCAGTGATTCTACCTTTGGATATTCCCCACTGCTAAGTATGGTTCTCTATACATAGCAACTGTCAGAAATAATTATTGAGTTAAAAATAATAAGAATAGCCCTAGCCAGTTTGGCTCAGCAGTTAGAGCGTCAGCCTGCGGTCCAGAGAGACTCGGGTTCGGTTCCCGCTAAGAACATGTACCTCGGTTGCAGTTTGTCCCGGCCCTGGTTGGGTTGTGCGGGTGGCAACCACGTCTATAAATTAACCCCTTATCTGATGCATCATTAGCGATTATGGTCTCCCATATAGTGAGATCCCTTTCCATTTTGATGGTTGTTTCTTTTGCTCTGCAGAAGCTTTTAGTTCAATGTAGTCCCATGTGTTCCTTTTTTTCCTTTGAAACACCAATCAGAAAGAATGTGTGTACCTCTGTGTTCATAGCAGCACTATTTACAATAGCTAAGATCTGGAAACAACCCAAGTGTCCATCAGTAGATGAGTGGATAAAAAAGCTGTGGTACATGTACACATGGAATACTATGCCACTGTAAGAAAGAAAGGTCTCTTATCCTTTGAGATGGCATGGAAGGACCTGGAGAGTATTATGCTAAGCGAAACAAGCCAACAGAAAAAGACAAATATCATGTGATCTCACTTATTTGTGGAATATAATGATCTAAACAAACTGATGAACAAAACTGACCCAGAGACATAGAGGTAGGGTACAGGCTGACAAGCCTCAGAGGAGGGGGTTTGGGGGAGGAGAGATAAACCACAGAACTTATATGCATATAAGCATACCCAATGGATACAGACAACAAAGCTGGGGATGCGGTGGGGGAGATAGGAAGGAGGGTGTCAATGGGGGAAAAAGGAGACACATCTGTAACAAAAACAAACAAATAAATAAATAAGTAAAAAGAAAACATAAAAATAAATAAAATAAATTTAAAATTAAGGTCCTCGTCACTGTCTGCACGGCTGCCCGGCTGATGCGCTGGGGGTGGGGCTGCAGGGGAAGTGCCAGAGCCGCTGAGTGAAGTGAGAATCCTACGAGGAAGGAAATGGCCGCCTCTCCATCCTCCTCCTCAGCCGGTGGGGTCAGTGGAAGTTCTGTCGCTGGATCTGGTTTCAGTGTCTCAGACCTTGCCCCACCACGGACAGCCCTTCTCACCTACCCCAAAGGAGCTGGGGAGATGTTAGAAGACGGCTCTGAGAGATTCCTCTGTGAATCTGTGTTCAGCTATCAGGTGGCGTCTACACTGCAGCAGGTGAAACATGATCAGCAAGTTGCTCGGATGGAAACACTAGCTGGTTTGGTAGAAGAGCTGGAGGCAGATGAGTGGCGGTTTAAACCCATCGAGCAGCTGCTGGGGTTCACACTCTCTTCCTGTTGACCTTGCCTGGGTGGCCACCTCTGGCGCACAGCAAGTGCAGGGCCAGCGAGGGACTTTCCTTGCTGCTTACATAGCCATCCGGAGTTCACAGCTCCACCACTGAACTGTTAATTCACATCAGTACTGGGCTGATTCACATCAGTACTGGGCTAATTCACATCAGTACTGGGATAATTCACATCAGTACTGGGATAATTCACATCAGTACTGGGATAATTCACATCAGTACTGGGTTTCTCTGTTTCTATCCACAAGCAACAAATATTTAAATGTGTGATCTTGCAGGGAAAACTTTTGTTTGTTTGTTTGTTTGTTTGTTTAAAACATCATTGAGAATTAGGTTAAGACAAGCATCAGAAAACCAGGAGGTTTGGGTTTAAGAGATGCATAAAACTTCGCAAGGCAGGTAGGTCACAGGCCAGAACTGGCCAACGGAGGGCTCCTCTCCTGACATTCATGCGGTGCGTGGAATCCTCACCGGTCAGGTCTAGGTCAGCATCTGGAGTTGTAAAATACAGCATTTCTGACCTAAAACATTCTTTTTGCTAATGAATGTGATTTCTACTCAGGACCTAATTGAGGAATTTTTAAATGTTTAGGGTTTTTTCTGTTTTTAGACACCTAATTCTATAGATTCTAACTTTTTCTAACTTCTTTTAGACATGGCAAATGCTGGCAAAAAGAATTGTTTTTTGAATATTGAAGCACTTGTAAGAATAAAGCAGTGAATAAAATCCTTTAAAATAAATAAATAAATAAATAAATAAATAAATAAATAAATAAATAACAAGAACGATGATCATAACTATCTGGAAATGTATTAATCTCACATTTTGCTTTATGCATTTTAGAGATTCATTCTAAAGAAGAATATCAACTACTCATCATTTATTACAGTTATTTTTTTGTAAGTCCCCCAGTTAGTTGTTTTCCTCACTAGGATATAATTTATCTCCTTGGGTTTAAACTATATAATCCATTCTCAAAATTACACTTCAGAAAAAATAAGTGGTAAGTACTGTGCTTCACTCAGCCCATCTGTATACCTGACACCTTTCTCATCACGGGGTAGGTGCCACCATCCATTCCTTCAAACCACCTACACTCCCTCAGCCTCTGCATCCTCGTCCTGAGACCGAGTGCCAGTCTGCCCCAGCCTGCACTTCTGCTCCCAGTGTCCCAGTATAAACTCGTGATTTTACAGTTGCCTCTCTTTCCCTCAGTTTCTCCTAAATATACACTATGTCCTAGCATGAGGCTTTCCACAAAAGAGATATTTATGACATGCCTGAGGAAGCTTCCATTATATACAAAGGAAAAACATACCTCTGCTTCTAAAACTGAAACTGTCTCTGTGCTGAAATCCATTCAAATACGCACCCTCCTACCAGCTCTCCAATATGAGAAAATAAACTGCTTTCTTTCAATTTGCATGACCATGTTTTCTGAAATGAAACATACACAATATAGTCTGATGCTTAGTTCAATAATTTGCCATATTTGAAATCTGGCTCATATGGCATAAATAAATATAAATATATAGCTGACCCTGGGTAAAACATTATTAATTTATTGAAAACTGTGTATTCTTTCCTGACTAATTACTATTCCTCTACTGTTCCATTATTCTCCAGTAAGAAGGAATAATATTGAGATAATAGAAATAGATACACACACACACACACACTCACACACACACACACACACACAGTCGCTAGCACAGAGCTCCAAACCCTTGCGAATGTCTAAGTGACAAGAGCACTAGGAGCACCTCTGGTTCAAATGAAGCAGCTCTAAGTGGGCTCCTGGTGGCTCCTCAGTGGGGGCTGCTCACTGGAAAGACCAAGCCATGATTAGAAGGTTGGAATTTTCATACCTACATTTCATCCTCCAGAGAGGGAGAGGAGCTAATAATGGAGTTAATGATTGACCGTGCCTACATGAGGAAGCTTCCATAAAAATCCCAATAGTATGGGGTTTGAAGAGCTTCTTAGGGGGTAAATACACTGGGAGGATGAACACCCCAACCCCATGGGGGACAGAAGCTCCTGTGTTTGGAACCCACCCAGACCTTGCCCTGTGTATCTCTGCATCTGGCTGTTCATCTGTATTCTTCAGCACATCCTTTAATAGATTGGTATGTGCAAATAAGTACTTCCCTACGTTCTGTGAGCCGCTCTAGCAAACTAATCAAACCTAAGGAGGATGTCATTGGAACTTCCAATCTGCAGGCAGTAGGTCAGAAGCAGAAGGCAATAACCTGGGCCTGAAACTGGTATCTAAAGGGAGCAGTCTTGTGGAACTGAGCCCTTAACCTGTGGGACTGTGGGACCTGATGCTCTCTCCAAGTAGATGATGTCAGGAGTGAGTTAAATTGTAGGACACCCAGCTGGTGTCGTAGAGAATTGCTTGGTATGGAAAAACCTCCATGTGTTTGATGACCAGAAGTATAGGGTTTTATGTGAGTAGTAAAGGAGACTTTCAGGGAAGAAACACACAGTAGGAAAGAACCGGGGTTTTCCTACATGGGAAGGAAGAAAGCTGAGTAAACATGGTACCAGAGCTCAATGAAGGGCTCAGAAAAACAAGTTCTAAACTCGGTGCTGCTCAGTTACCTTACTACTTCAAACTTTATTTCCTCATTCACAAAGTGAGTTTTCTAGTCCAGGTCGGAGGTCAAAAACTCAAATGCCTACCATAACCAGGAGGTACTGTGAACAGTCAAAGAGGGGTGTGGCCGGGAGCACAGCAGTGGGTGAGAGAGGCTGATGGAAACTGGAAGGCAAGTGCCTGTCACAGAGATGACAAGTGTTCCGGTGCTTAGACCCAGCCTGCTGCCACATGGGAATGTGGCCAGATCCTCTTGTCTAAGGAAGCTGGAAATCTGGACTTATTTGCGATATTAATGACAACTAATTCCATGCATTTAAAAAAATGTATAGGCACGTATTGTGTAGACTAAGCCCAGTACATCTGTGGGCCAGATGAAACCTATGGCCAACAGTTGGCAACCTTGGGTTAGATATCTTTCTTTCTAATATAATATAACTTGGGTGCTTAGTCTATAAACTAATGAGATTGCATACTCTACCCATTTTTCAATAAACTTGGCTGAGAGGGAACATCAAGTAAAATGACACAGCAGAAAAAAACACGGGTATGAAGTCAGAAGACAAATTCAAGTCCGTCCTTCACCCTTGAGAACAATATGGCTTAACGTCTTGGAAACTGACATTTTCATCATCTGTAAAAGAATTACAATCCTTCTAGCTTGAAGGGTGTTAGTAATATTTGAATAAAATTGTGGAAATGGAAGCATTCTGCAAAATCTACAACACTAAACAGCTTTCAGGAATGTGTTGTCTAACTCCCCACAGATCAATTTAGGAGAAAGAACTTTGAGATTAGCCAAATATCACTTACTGTGGAAAGTGAAACAGAGACTTCCCAGAACTTCCAGTAGAGGCTGACAATTGTTTTGATGTTAAACCTACCAAAATTATTAAGATAAGCACCACGTGGTTTCAAACTTTCAGGTGATTTATAGCACACACACAGTGCTATCTAGTTTGGCCCACTCTAGCAACAACCAGGTAAATCCATTCAATTCAGGGTCTCTAAATAGTTGACCTGGTGTCCATCTTGTAACTCAGCACCTCGAGTGACACACAGGGACCTGTGGAGAATGAGTGAATCCACACTGTGTAATGAGAGCTCTGAACAACTTCCATGGCTATTGGCTGATAAGGAATGCCATATGGTGAGATCTGTATCAGTCTCGAGTGCCTCCCCACTCTGAAACAAGGATTTCACCCCATCCACATCCCCTTCTGTGGGCCCTAGATGGGTTACTCCCAACTGTTCCAGGGGACCTCATCACAGATCACTGCTAGACAACTCTGGTTAACCCAGAGAATAGCTAAGTAACAATGTTATCTCTTCCCATGGCATGTCCCTTGAAGTGCCTCCTCATATTTGTGCAAACCATGACACTTCAAAATGTCAATTAAGCGATCCTGACAACAGCTTAGAGCAGGGGTTGGCGAACTTCTGGAAAAGGGCAGACAGTAAATCCTGCAGGCTCTATGAGCCACGGGTCTCTGCCACAACTACACCACCATGGTCGTGTGAAATCCGCCACAGACTATGCCTACCTGAACGAGCACCCAAAATGTAGAAGGCTGTGTTGGCGAACCCCCAGCTTAGACTATTTATTCACTTCAGTCTGTGAGCTATATTCAATATCAGATCATTTTAAACTTTTGAAAAAAAAATTATTTTTATAAAAGGATGTCAAGTAAAACTAACAAAACACTTCAAGACCATCTACGTATGGATTTTGCTTTCTTCTCAAAGCAGATCGATGACATGGTTATGTGCTCCCCATTTTCCATGTGCAGAAATTGAGGGAGCTTAATTAACTGGCTCATAGGTACATGGCAAATAGATTTCAGAGCCAGGATTTCATCCTTGGCTTCTCTGACCCCGCCTTGCCCTTTCGCCAAAGCACTCAGCTGCCCATGGGGTATGCTCAGGAATTTCTAAATGCCTCCAAAAATGCCTGAGCTAATCTGAGATATGGATGCTCATTAAACTTTCATTGAAGAATGTTCATAATGAAAGTGAATATTTTAAAATATGTAGCTGAAATGAATCATGCTTAAATATAAAGGGAAGAATAAGGCTAAATTCCATTCACTATTCTTTTTTTTCTTTTTCTTTTTTTTTCTGATTAGGCCAATAAGTTTTTATTTACGAACTCTTTTGTAGACGAAGCCATTGAAGTAATAACAGGCCCGTTTCTGATGCAGTAGACTTTTCTAGGCAAGATCAATCCTTTTCCTGGCATTTCCCAGGGCCTGCTCACTCTCTGGCTACAATGTCACCAAAAACATGTTCTGTCTTTCCTTGTGCTTAAATTTGAAATACAAATCTGTTTTGCAAATCTAACCAAGTTAATGTTATGGACCACCCAAGAGACAACTATTAAAAGGAAAGAAACCCATTATTAAAAAATCCAAATATTTAGCAGGAAGAAATCGTGAACATGATACTCTTTCTATTGAGGATCTGGTAAACCACATTTAAATGGGTTTTTTAATGTATTTTCTTAATATTGAAAATGTCTTCTAAAATGTACCTTCAATTTCCTTGGAAATCATAGCCAGTCACTGTTGAAGGTTTTATAACACATCTGAACATTACCATTTTAGGTGCTAAGAAAATTTAGTTTCCAATGTTTTTATGATAACCAAATTTTTCTAACTATAAATTACCATAAGGGATAAATATAAAATAAATAAATTAAAACAAGCTTCTTTGTCTTCTAATTAGTAATAATATGCCTTAAGCTACTGAAACATAGAAAGGTAAACATGGTGAAACAAATCATTAAAATATGTTTAGATTTTTCAAGAAATTGGAAAGTACCCATTTTCCACAGATCTGCCTAATCACTACATTAATAAAAACAAAACTAAAAAGTTCTTC
Organism: Molossus molossus; assembly: GCF_014108415.1. Lineage (NCBI taxonomy): Eukaryota > Metazoa > Chordata > Mammalia > Chiroptera > Molossidae > Molossus > Molossus molossus. Next base: position 55,572,219 of record NW_023425346.1, read on the forward strand.
AGCAAAGCAAGATCTGTGCTTTGATAACCAACTAGATGAAGCTTAATATAAATACCGCTGGTGGTTATGTTCCAGTTACGCTTCCCTTGAAGGGATATGAAGATGCGGCTGATAAAGTAAAATAAAAAACCTGGGAAGCAACCCTGGCCGGTGTGGGTCAGCTGGTTGGGCTTCATCCTGTGCACAGAAAGGTCCCTGGTTCGACTCCGGATCAGGGCACATGCCTAGGTTTCATACTTGATCCCTGGTAGGGGGCATGCAGGAGTGCAGGGGGCAGACAACTGCTCTCACATTGATGTTTCTCTTTAAAAAAAAAAAAAAAAACCCTGGGAAGCATAGTGAAATTTTTTAACTAGAGGAGCTGGGGTTTAATGTTATATCATAATGAAAATATTACACTTTTGCCACCCTCTGTAATCCTTTGTGCTGTGGATCTACATGTTACTTTAAAAATAAAATGCATAGACCTGTAGTATAAGCTGGCAGAACATCTAGATCCAACCTACAAAATAGCCAAAATTCTATTTTCAGAGAACAGTAGTAATTCTAACTTCATTACTACAGACCTCATACCAGGCTTTGATCCCTGTGCAGTAGTGTCCTTTTATCTTCTGTCTGTCTTCAGTGTCTAGCACAGGGTCTAGCAATTATAATAGTAAAAACAACTACTAACATTAATTCCATCCTCTCCATATGCCAGGACCTGTGCCAATAAGTCTTACAGAAAATGCTGATTTAAGCCTCATTAAACAGCCTGGTATTACTAAGTGCTAAGTAAATTTCAAAAATGAACAAATATATTAACCTACATACGTGCAATCATCCTTTAAATGGAGTAAGGATTTCAGTCTTGTAAGGATCTCCTCAGCAGCCCATTTATAAGGACAAGAGAAACTTTACAATGAAAATAACAACTCCCCTCCCTAACCCCTCACTTGAACAGAGTTGTAATGGGGAAGATGAATATTTTGCAGACAATTAACTTAAATATATTCTATCAAAATTATTGATTTTAAGCCAATTTTTTTATATTTCCTCATTTTTTAAAAAAATGTTTTTTTCTTTATTAATTTGAGAGAGAAAGGGAGAGGGAGAGAGATAGAAACATCGATGAGAGAGAACAACTGGCTGCCTCCTGCATGCTCCCCACTGGGGATCGGGCCCACAACCTGGGCATGTGCCCTGACCCGAAATCGAACTGCAACCTCTTGGTGCATGGGTCAATGCTCAACCACTGAGCTACACCAGCTAGGCTACATTTTCTCTTGAAAATTAAGCAGCCATTTAGCTAGGAGAAAGATTATACCATAAAAGTCAGAGAACTAAAACTATTAGTGGAAAAATAGCAATACTTAAAAGGCTTGAATCAACAAATTGTTGAGGCTCTTCTTTTCCTAAGAGAACAGTTGACCTGTAGCCAAGGGTGGGAGCAAGTTCATTCAAGGCTCCAACCCTTGTAGTATCCTGAGCGAGTCACTCAATTCATATCTTCCTCTCAATGGCTCAGGCTACCTCACATTTACATTGCAAAAGGAATCAAAACAGCGGTGAGCTCACTTAAAATATGAAGTGGTATGTTAAAGTGTATACATGTAAGAGTCATGGAACTTATTATTATCCAACATAGTCAATGGTTTTCAGACTTTTGAGATTCATACAATTCTAGAAACAGAATTTAGATTAAACTAGAGTATGGTATGAATTGGCCAAGTACCTAATGAAACAAAATTTTAAGCATATAATACAGTATTTTAACTATAGGCACAATATTGTGCAACAGATCCCTTGAACTTATTCATCTTGTATAACTAAAACTTTATAGCCACTAAAGAGCAACTCCCTATTTCTTCCTCCCCAAGCCCCTGGCAACCACAACTGAACTCTGCTTTTAGGAGTTTAACTATTTTTGATTGCTCATGTAAGTGGAATCATACAGTATTTGTCCTAGCTCACTTCACTTAGTAAAAATGTCTTCTAGGTTGATTTCCTCCTTTTTTAAGGCTGAATAATATTCCATTATATATATACACCACATTATCTTTATCCAGTCATCCATTGATGTACATTTAATTTGTTTCTATGGGGGAGATTTAAAGACATTTAAAAACTATTCTTTTTTTCTCTCCTCTCCTGCAGCAAATTCCTAATTGTTCTCTGAGATTATGCACTTGAATTTGGAAAGTGTTTAGGCATCCGTGGAAGTGAAAATAGAAAGCCAAAAGATAGCATAAATATACATTGTCTTTTTATTTTGTTTGTTAGTTGCAGATTTCAGTACATGAAAGTAATAAGTGAATGATACAGGAAAACAGAAAAGGAGCCACTCTCTGAGGGTATTAGGAAAGGCCTCCCAGACAAGGTGATATTTATGCTGATCATAAATGATCAATGGGACTTGGCCAGGGTAAGAAATGAGGAGGATATTTCAGGCTTCAGAAAATCATGGCCTTTTCTGGGAGTAGTGACACTCTCAGCATGGCCGGGACAGGAGACACAGCTGATCTGAACCTGGGGAAGGGAACTGGGAATCTAAAGGGAACCTGAGGTCCCACGAGTAAATCTGACTTACATCTAGAAGCACCAGAGCGTCAGAAGATGTGTATAAGCAGAGGAGTAAAATCACCCGATTTGTTTGGGGCGGAGCCAACTCTGCTGTGGATAGATAGCAGAACATTTTTGGAAGAAACTAGTGGCAGAGAGAGGTGGTAAGGGTCGGAAATGAGGCATCAGCAGCACAAATGGAGAGGAGATAGATTTCACAGGTAATTTAAAGGTAGAATCGATAGAGTTGGGCAATGTTAGAAAACAACAGGTACCTCAATGTTAACTTGGTGATACTTGTTCAAATCTTTTTTGCGATGTTTCTTTACTAAAACACTGCATTAAAATTGAAAAGACACAAACAAACTCATATCATATCAATAGAACTACATACCCAGGGGAATGATTTTCATTACAGTGTTTGGCTTTTTCCAGGCAAAATTATGTTCAGTCCCAGGAGGCCCCAAAGCCAGATGTCTTCTAAGCAAATTAACAGATACGATTTGGTAGGATCAGAGATCAAAAAAAAAAAGTGCGAACAATAACTAAAAACAACCAAGCACTTGAAGAATTGTTCAAATGATGGAAATAGTGAAATATTGAACATTAAGACTATAGAGCAATCAATAGCAGAGGTATATAAAATAATTATACAAAATTAAAAACAGTCTCAGATAATTGACTTCAAAATTCAAAAGAGATTTCTTGCAGGAAATGAGAGGGATAGAGAAAGACTTTACAAGAAAATGACATTGGAGTTAGACCTTCAAGTGTGTAGTAATTTCATTTACAGAGTTGTGGAAAAGTCATGAACAGGAATAAGAAAATTAAGATTGAAAATGTAGTATGGGGCCAGGTTATGAAGGCTCTCGAATGCTACACCAGAGAGTCTGAACTCCAGGGACCCACTAGAAGTAGGGTGAACTAAAAGTGACACTCTCAGCATCCTGCTTCAGAAAGAGTCACTTGTCAGGAGCAGGTAAAGAGGAGCAAATGGGTGAGGCCATGGGATAGAAGCAATAAGAAAAGATATGGGAGATATTTTTTAGGTCAAAAAGAAAGTAGACAGGGCTTGATAAAGCTGTAGTGGGAAAGCAGACAAGTTCCAGTGGGGAATACAATTGAGAGCTAATTAACAATGAGCTTGCAATGGAGCCAGAGAAGGTCTGACGGTGGCCTGATGTTTGTGGTAAGGTCAATCGGACCAGTTGTCCGGCTGTGTTGTCTCTGCAGGGCCCCCCGGAACTGCAGCAGCTGTCCCACAATCAGGAGGATAACTACTCCTACTGAAGCTGACCTACTAGGAGCAACAGGGTCAGGGGAGAATGGGAAGCTCCCAAGTCTTTGATGATGTTATTGAGTCACTGATTTAACTACCCATGTGACTTCTGGCTATATGCTAAAATGTAGTAAAAAAGAAATCAGGGTTTATGACTTTTATTACTCAGTAATGTGAGAGCAGGAGTAGAGAAATCAGATGGTGAAATCTACTCAGAATGGGAGATTTGCAGGGCAAGTAAAATAGGACATGGGCCCTGGCCAGTTTGGCCCAGCAGTTTGAGTTCGTCTGAGAACCAAGGGTCATGAGTTGGATTCACAGTAAAGGGCAAGTACCTGGGTTGCAGATCCGATCCCCGGCCCCAGAAGGAGTCATGCAGGAGGCAGTCAATCAATGTATCTCTCTCACATCATGCTTCTCTCTTCCTCCCCCTCCCTCCATCCTACTCTATCTAAAAATCAATGGGAAATATCCTCTGGTGAGGATTTAAAAAAAAAAAAGGACACAGGGGATGCAGCGGAGCGAGAGGGGCATGGCACCAGGATGGGGCCCAGCTGAGCATGTTGGGCCACGTGGTCCTCTCCCCAGTCTGGTTCCTCCACAACCTGCTCATGAAGCTGTTCCAGTGCTCCACCCCAGCCACCACCCTCGAGAGCCTGACATCAGGTGCCCGCTGCGGCTCATTGACAAGGATGTCATCAACCACAACACCCAGCGGTTCTGCTTTGCCCTGCCATCACCCCCGCATATCCTGGGCCTCCCTGTTGGCCAGCACATCTACCTCTCGGCTCCAATCAATGGAAGCCTGGTCATTCGGCCCTACATGCCTGTCACCAGTGATGATGACAAGGGCTTCGTGAACCTGGTCATCAAGGCTTACTTCAAAGACACCCATCCCAAGTTTCCTGTTGGCAGGAAGGTGTCCCAGTACCTGGAAAGCATGAAGATTGGAGACACCACTGAGTTCCAGGCCCGAATGGGCTGCTGGTCTACAAGGGCAAAGGAAAGTCTGCCATCCGTCCAGACAAGAAACCCAACCCAGTCATCAAGACGGTGGTGTCTGTCGGCATGATCACAGGAGGAACAGGCGTCACCCCGATGCTGCAGGTGATTCGCGCTATCATGAAGGACGAATGACCACATCGTGTGCCACCTGCTCTTTGCCAACCCGACTGGGACAGACATCCTGCTGCAGCCCAAGCTGGAGGAACTGAGGAATGAACATTCTGTGCACTTCAGGCTCTGGTTCATGGTGGACAAAGCCCCTGAAGCTTGGGACTACAGCAAGGGCTTGTGATGAGGAGATGATCAGAACCACCTTGCGCCCCCCGAGGAGGAGCTGCTGGTGCTGATGTAGCCTGGCCTGCCCAACCTGGACCACGTGGGCCTCCAAAGGCCACCTGCCTCAGAGCCAGGCCCAGCCTCAGCACCTGACACCTCTTGGCAGGGACTGCTGGGGGTGGGCAGCTGCCCCCACCACCGGGCCCAAGGAGGAGGGGGCTGGCCAGGGGCCCCTTGGGCTGGCACATGCCCTCCCAAAGCCTCCACACTTTTCCCAATGCACCCAAACATTCGGCAGCTTTGGGAGCTCCAAACTGTCAGCTTGGAGGTTAGATCGACCGTGTCAGGGTCCTGGGCCACGAGCCCTGATGGCAGAGGTAAGATAAAGCTAATGTTTATTTCTTCCTCTGTCCCAAAGCCACCCCTCCTGCTGCCTGCACCCCAGCGTGGGGAGATTTTGAGCAGAGCCTTTCATCTGAGCCACATCTCAGTGGCCTCGGTGTTGCCTTTAGACAGCAGTGGACTAGCCTCTTGCATGTCGGCTTTTCCAGAGTCATTTATGAGCAGAAAAAATGTTGAAATAAAACGATTCTAGTATTAAATATATATATAAGACATGGGAACCAGAGTCTGGAGGTTATGAAAGCTAGCAAGAACTGAGTTCACATGGTGGACCAAAAGGTCCATATGAATAGGGAGACAGGTGCCTGCCAAGGCAATGGGCGGGGCAAGGGGCTGCCACGGCGAGAATAAAACTGAGATTCAACAAGAGAGTAGATTGGGACGAGGTGGGCCCAGAACCAGCCTTGTCTGAGAAGATCATTTCAGACAAGGAGCATGGCTGTGCCTAGGTCCAGAGGCCGGAGATCTCTCAGACAAGGGCTGAAACACCAGCTCAGTGCTCAGGTTCCTAAAGATAACAGAAGAGAGAGAAAAGCAGAAAAGCAGGCTCAGAATAGGTGAGAAGCAAGCAGAAGGTATGGGTTGAATATCAAATGGAAAAATTATGGGATACCAGGATAGAACGGAGTTCAAAACCCGATGAACAAACAATAGCATGGATGTGATGGGGTGGGGGGGGGGGCAGGAAATCTGCTAACCTCTGCTCCTCATTCTGGGAGCCAGAGAAACAGGAAGAAGTGACCACTAGTGACACTATTTGGCTCAGAAACTTATTACTTAGAATAAAGCCAAGATCGAGTTTTGGCAATAGTATAGGGAAATGCTGACGAGAAAGGTTAAAGAACGTGAGGTTGGTTTAACTGACACAATACTCGCGTGTGGTAGAGGACACGGCTGGGGAGAGGCAGGTGTGGCAGGGGGGTTGGGGGTGGAAATCGACAGAAAGTGGAAGCTTCAGAGGGTGGGCGTGTGTACCTCGAATGACCATTTTCAAAAAGAGAAATGTGGGTGGTAGCTAACTGGGTATTTGGCTAGAAAGACGTGAAAGGCTTGATAGGAGAAAACCAGGTTGGGAATATAAACTAAAGGGAATTTTGGTAATTTAACAGCCTGGCAGAATAAAAATTGTAGTAACTTTGGAACTAGGCAGACCAAGATCTGAGCCCTGACTCATTTACTAGTCATGTGACCTTAAGATTCTGTTTCCTCTTCATCACAGTGGAAATTAAAATGTCTACTTTGCAGGGGTTTTAATACGATTTTCAGTGATCTACGCAGAACAGCCAGCACCGTGACTGGCATTTAGTGGACACTCCGTGGGGTGAATGCTCTGCTCTGTCTCTGCAGCTCGCTTTCAAGGGTCTCGCCTGCAGTGGACACAGCTTCCGAGGTGCAGTTCCGATGAGGGCGGGTGGGGGGTAGAATTTCCCCCAAAAGTACACAATACGAGGAGAGAATAGAGCCATTGGCTTCGCAAGGAAAAAGAGTAAGAATTCTGAATGAAACCCTCAGCAGTCCAGCAGCCGTGACCCTAACTAAGAAGGCCTGAAGAGGCACGTCACACACGGCTGCAGAGACAACTCCGCTCTGTGTTTTCTTATTTAGTGAGTCAGCCTACTCTCTGTACTTGCACATTAACTCTAATTATCAGATAAAAGCGATGCGGTGACTTGAATTGTCTGATAATCAAATACTACAAAAAGCCCAAGTAATAAAAGTAATAATTACCATATCATTTCATGAGGGAGGTTTTTTTTTTTTTTGTCCCAGACTGAAAGTAGCATACACTGAAGATAAATTATAGGACTGGTTTAAGATTTTATTTAGCTTTCTGTGCCAAAGATTCCCAAATTTAAATCTCCAATCCGGGCCTTTCCACTGAGGGCCAAGCAACCTCTCTGACTTCTCCCCTTCAATATCCAATAGGCAGCTCAAACTTAGCAAAAACAGGACACGTGCTTCCAAACCAGGACCCCCTTCCTGGTGGCACCACCAACCCATCCGGTTATGCCTAAAACACAGGAATCAACCTTGATTCATGCTTTTTCTTATTCTCCTGTAAGCATCCATTAACAAGCCCTGCAGGCTCTCCCCTAAAATATGTCCCAAAGCCATGACACTTTTCTCCTTCTCGAGTGCCACCATCGTGTCCAAGCCACCCTCATCTCTCACCTGGCTTATGGATTACTAACTCCTATCCATTCTCCCTACCGTTTCACCATCCACTCTCCACCAACGGCCAGAGAAACCAAGAGAAGCACAAATCAGAGATGCTCGTCTCTTGTTGAAACCCTCCAGTGGTTCCATTGCTCTTACAATGAAATCCAAACTTTTCCCTGCAAGGCTCCCCTGACCTCACACCTGCCCTCCTTGCTGACCTCAGCTCTTGCCTTTCTCCCCACACACTGCACTCTGGCCACCCTGGCCTTCCTTCTGCTCTTCGAACATGTGAAGCTCATCCCTACCTTTCCCTTGCTGTCCCTCTGCCTGGAATATCCTAACAGCAGCCTTTGTCATGGCTGGTCCCTTCTTTGCACTGAGGGGGAAATGTTGCTTCTCGGTGAGGCTGTCTCAGTCTTAACTAGTATATCCTTCTAGCCTTTTCCTGTTGCAGTGTACTGTTTTATTTTTTCATATACTTGTTGTCACCAACATGACAACTAGTAAGCACTCAGTAAATGTAGAACTAATGAATAGCCCACACACAGTTTTTCTTCCGCTGAAGTATGGTGAACACATTAGAGAGACAATATCATCCTACTTGGGACAGTCAAGTCTCGAGGTCACCTAGAATTCACTTTTAATTCAAAAGTTGCTCAAAGATATGTTGGATTGCCTCCCACCAGCTCCTAAACTGAGAAGGAGGAGGGAGGGAAACAGTCCAGAACACAATGCCTTTCATGGCTTCCCAGTTCACACCTGTAGGCTTGGTACCGGCTCGCAGCCTATCAGAGCAGCTGGACTGTCTGACAAAGACCCAGAATGTGTTCCCTGAAGGACCTGAGCAGATATCCCACCCCAGGCAGGCAGTCACCACCAGCAGGACAGCTCCAGCAACACTTGAGGGCAAGAGACATTTGTCCCTGCTGAATCTGTTCTTTGTACAGCCATCTTGTAGATACAGACTAAAACTAGTATCAGTCGGATCCTTCCTGTCAATCACCACAACTCTGTGACAACCATGCAAAGGCTTTCAAAGTGCGCAGAGTACTCCAAGGTACTTTGGGGGAAGTCATAGTTCTAGGCAATGCTATAAAGTCACCTACAATGCTTTTCACAGCAAAGAAGAATTAGACCTTGATTTAAAAAATATATTGCCCTGCCCTGGCCAGTGTGGCTCAGTTGGTTGGGCACTGTCCCATGCACCAAAAGGTTTTGGGTTCGATTCCCAGTCAGGGCATATAGGAGGCAATCAATTGATGTTTCTTTCTCATAACAATGTTCTTTCTCTCTTTCTTGCTCCTTTCCTCTCTCTCTAAAAAAAAAAAATCAAAAAAAAAAATCAATGAAAACATATCCTTGGTTGAGGATTTATATTTTTACACATATATATGCATTTATGTATGTATATTTTGCTGCTCTATATCAAACAGCATATGAATACATCAAATATCATTAAAAGGTTTGTGTTTTACTTTAAAAAATAAAATCTAGGAAAGACCATAGCAGGTTTTATAATCAAAATCCTCCAGATTCGATAAATGAGAAAGAAAAATGGGACCCAGGTAGTTTAAATGACTTGCTCGAGCTCCCCCAGCAATTCAGATAGTTTCTCATACATGACACTTTTTGCACATTTTTGAAGATGGAGAAAAGTGAACTGATTGTGAAGGATAATTTCTTTACTTTGCCCTTGTTCGGGAGTTTCAATAAAATTAATAACCTTATGAGGATGTTTGCTACAAGGTAGTCAGCCACATAATTGAATTCAACAAGGTCACAGTCTCTTGAGGGTGGAGGTGGGGAAGGAGGAGAAAACCCTTTTTTCATCTCACATCTTATTACACCTCGTGTTTTCTTTCCTCTTGCTACATGTAATTTTTGGAAGTAGAATGCCTTCACACTAAATTCATCTTGGAGAGATTTCCCAAGAAATGAGAGTTCCAAGTTTTCCAGATATTGCAAAACAAACCCCATATTTGCCTTTCTTTGACAAAACTTGGCCGCCAGCCTCGCTCGAAAACTGACATTACTCAGCATGTACCCTCATGGCATAATTCCCAAATCCTCTATAATCTTCCAAAAGCATGTCCTTTCTCTCTGAAGAAATGTTCACTTTCAGATAAGACGCTTCCATTTCCTTTTTCAGTTGGAAGGCCGATGGGAGCCTACTTCAGGGAGGAGGCGACCACGCCTGTGAATGTGCACATTTAACATCATCCCTTGTAACCGAAATGATGCGTTCACTTAGTACATCTCTGATTACCTCTCTTTTTAAATTTATTATAATTTGACAGTGGTTTTAATAGGACACAAACAAAATAGACAACTTCTGGTTGGGTCCTTAAACTCTGTTCTAATGTTACTCATAAATGCTGAGTCAGATTATTTACTGATTATACAAATGATAAATGCTCATTTAGGAAAAATTTCAAATGTGTAACAAAGAAAGTAAAAATCACCTAACATTCATCCACCACCCAGAGAGAGACTCATCACTAATATTTTGGTAACTGACATGTATGTCTTTCTCTGCACATATACATAGTATATGACTTTATGCAAATGAAATTATATATGTTGGTGTGGACAAGTCCTTGCTTATTCTACAGTCTTTTGATGGGGGCATCTGTCTCCCCTTCTGTGCCACTCTCCCTCCTGTCCTTAGCCAATGGCACAGCCCAGTATATGTCTTTCCATACCTCCCTTTATTTATTTATTTATTTACTTACTTACTTACTTACTTTTAATTCTTACCCAAGGACATTTTCGCATTTATCTTGAGATAGAGCTGATAGATAAGGTGGAAGAGAGAGAGAGAGAAACTTCGACGTGAGAGAGACACATGGAATGGTTGCCACCCACGCGACCCCAATCGGGGCCCAGGACAAACTGCAACTGAGGTACGTGCCCTTAGCGGGAACCGAACCCGGGCCTGTCTGGTCCGGGGGCCAACGCTCTAACCGCTGAGCCAAACCGGCCAGGGCCATTACCTCCGTTTAGATTCATGCATTCTTATGCCAATAACTATAATTGATTAAATGCTTAAAATTTTTCCAGCATCTTATTAATTTGTGTTTTTCCACCTTTCATTTTTTAAAGATGTGTTGTTACTTTCTAGGGCTCCTTTCACCACTTACTTGGCTTTGTCTCACTCATCTGGAAACCAAAAGCCCTACTTCCTCGCATAATGGGTCCCCCACACCTGACACTGCAAAAGGTCCTCAGGGCTGCTCTGTTTCTCTCTTTCTGTTTCCTTTTGATTTGTAGCACAAGACCTCAAACAAAGGGCAAGACAAGATAATAAATAACATAAGTAGATGACATTGGCAAATAAATAAAGGTCACAATTATAACTAAACACACAGGGACTTCTTGGTTATTTTTACAAAGATAAGAAAATGCTAACCATAAGGAGTGACCTCGTTAAAACTTTGATCAGGGCAAGTATTTAATGGTCATAATCCCAGCATTTTTGCAGCATGCAAACATTTAAAAAATATGAACATAACATAAAAACAAACATACCATTCGATTTTCCGATGGTTTTAAAGATTAAGGGATTTATTCTTTAGCTAAAGGATCTAAAATAGAGGATTATTAAACGCAAAAATACAAATAAGCTTTGTGTAAAAGATTACATTATTTTTAATGTTTAACTAAATATGAATGGAGACACGGTTTCCTCATTAGACATGTTTCTGTTTAACATATCCTGGGCTGTGTTAGACACTGTGGGAAAACAGAGGTGGACCAGACAGAGTGTCTGCCTTCAGGAAGCTTACAGATCAGTGCAGCACTGTCCACAGAAGGATAATGCAAGATACTTTTTTTTTTTTTTAAGTAAAAAGAAACAGGTGAAACTAATTTTAATGATGTATTTTATTTAACCCAATATATCCAAAGTATTATTTTTTTTTTCATCCTCTCCCGAGGACATTTTTTCATTTTTTGTTCAGACAGAGTGGGAGGGAGGAAGAGGAAGAGAGAGAGAAAGAGAAACATCGACGTGAAAGGGACACATCGAGTGGCTGCCACCCGCACGACCCAACCAGGGCCGGGGACAAACTGCAACTGAGGTACGTGCCCTTAGCGGGAACCAATCCCGGGTCTCTCTGGACCGCAGGCCGACGCTCTACCCGCTGAGCCAAACCGGCCAGGGCAAAATATTATTTCAACATGTAAACAACATTCAAGAATGACTGATGAGCTAGCTTATATACTTACTGGCACATTACGTCTTCCAAACCCAGTGTGGCTTTATACTTACAGCACATTTCCTACTGAACTAGCCCTGTTTCCAGGGCCCAGGAGCCACGGGTGGCTGGTGGCTATCCTGCTGGAAGTGCAGGTCTGGGACCGCTGTCAGAACAGGCTCGTTTATGCTATATACAAATAACCCCAACATCTCAGTCACTTAAAGCATCAAAAATATATTTCTCACTCAAGCTACATGTCTCTTGCAGGTCAGCAGGGGCTCAGGTTTTCACAGTCATCCAGGAGTTCGTGCTCCATCTCCACACAGGCCACAGCAAACAAGAAAGAGAAGCAGAGCGGAGCCCTGGAGGTTCCATGCCTCCACCTGGAAGGGACAGGCACTACTTCTGCGCCAAAGCAAGTCACGGAGCCAGAGTGGTGGGAAGTGCAATCTTATCACTTGCCCAGAAAGCTGGGCGATGGACTGTCTGCTGTCCAGCACCAGTGATTGCCACCTCTATTAAGTGAACATTACGAGTCAAACACTGTGCAAACAAGCAGGGAGACCGAGAGGAAGATGACTAGAGCCACGCTACACCGGGTGGAGGCCGAGCGCTCGGGCTCAGCAGGAGGCAGAGAAGGTGCTGGGGGAGCTCAGGAGAGCAGGGGAACACCAAGCTACTTCGGGCACCGAAGGAGAAGCATCTATAAATAGTAAGTACCTTTCTGGAACTACCTCACACATCTGGAAGGTGGTACCACCTAATTTAGTCAAGGCTCGTCTTGAGAAACGAGACATCTCATCTCTATTAGGAAATACAAATTGCCACAGCACGCACTCGATAAAAATGTACAGTGCAACAGGCACTAGACGCTCGTGCTCGCACGCACTTTGAAGGTAACTATGTATAAATTGTCTTTTTAAACCACTCCCTCTGAACTTCCAAAACAGCTATCTCTGAACCAGCCATCAGTTCATCCTAACCATGCTAAGATCTCAGAAAAGAAAAAGGGATGGGGAATATTCTGTAGTGACTAACACAGTACTATGTTCTGGAAAAGCTCTAAAAAAAAACTCCAGCAGAAGAAATGGAATGAAAACCAAACGCAGTATCAAAAAGATAATTTCTGTTTCCTAAGCAATATCCTGTGAAGTTACAGAGAGACTGTTTGGTTGAGAAAGTCTTTCCCCTAACCATTTGGAAAGGTGCTAGCTATATCTGGGAATATTTTATACATTATAGAGTTGTGAGATTATTGGATTAAAATGTGTCAAGGAATGTAGAATTGATGAATGCCACCTTTCCAAAAATACCTCACGGAAAAGAAAGGACAACCTGTCCTCATACATCTGCATAAGTAGGTAGGTTCAATAATATAAATTTCAGAAAAAAAGGCAGGTACACCTTGCAGAATATCTACTGATTTTCTATACATTGGATAAAATATATCCTGTCAATTATTAAAGAGAGCATATAAAATATGCAAAATAACCCTTAGCATTTCTCTACAAGTACAACTTTATCCCCCAAATCATATCCGCACCCAGAAACCAAATGGCAGACAATTCTCTATTAGCTATGGTAATGGTAGGGCCACTAATGTACAATACAGAAAAGATTCTAACAATTATAATAATAAAAATTTATAGAATATCCACTGATATACTGTGTTACAAAAGATGCATCTCATCCTGTCATTCATTTATGGTAAAAGCATCTTAGGCATTCATAACAACACATGGAATTTCTCATCAGAAGAAACCTTTTTCCCAAACTCTTTTCCCATAAAAACCCAATTATTTACTAAATCCTGAAGTATTTATATGTTCAATATTCTTGTTCTTTAAAAATGCTGTAGGTACTAGACTTTTTAATGTACTTAATATAATTGTCAATAAGGTTATAAGAATCTACAGAATAGCACACTGATTACCTCCTGCTTCTCAAACACAGTCATATATGAGATCATGAAGAATGTCAGAATTACAGAACCAAGTAAAACACATTGCTATGATGCAGCTATGACAGTGGCTTCATAGGACACTGATCAGTTGACACTTTGTAGAGCACAAAGAGAATAAGATATAGTTCCCTACCTCTAGTTCTGCAGAGAGAAGTGGTACATGCCCCATGAAGACATAACAAGTTAAAATGAGAGAAATCACTTCAAGTCAAAGTAGTCAAAGACACGTCATAGATAGCAGAAGGTGAACTAGCTTAAAGGATTTCAACAGCCAAGAAGACAAGATGAGCATTGTGGGGGAAAAATAAAAGTTCTAAAATGCTGAAGGTGTATGCTGAAATAACTGGATTTAAATATGCAAAAGAACAAACTTGGACCCCCTACCTAACACCATATGCAAAAATTAATTCAAAAAGGATAAAAGCATAAATGTAACAGATAAAGCAATATAATTCTTAGAAGAAAACAGAGGTAAATCTTCAGGACCTCAGATTAAGCAATGGCTTTTTAATTATGACAACAGAGCACATTCAATAAAAGAAAGAATAGATATATTGGATTTCATTAAATAAAAAACATTTGTGCTTCACCATTAAGAAAGTGAAATGAGCCCTGGCTGGTTTGGCTCAGCGGTTAGAGCGTCACATAAACAAATTAGACTTGCAGTTATCTTGGGGTGACAGATTGTGACCAGACTAACAATTGAAGGAAAACTGAGCTCAAGAATGGATGTGTTCACCAGGTCACGCAGCAGACACACGTCACCAGTGGGGGGGCCATAGAAAGTACAGCACGTGGGGGAGAGTGTGCCTCAGAGAAACGACGACACTGAAGTCACTCGGGATGGCTATAACTTTCCCAGTTTAGCTGCATCGGGCCTTTGAGCTACACGAGGAAGCAGGTAGTTTCTTTCCATACTTCTCTCTATCGAACAAAATAATTCAAAGTACATGTGCATATAAAGGTCACATTTTAAAAGCACTGACATTTTATTAATACAAAAATAAATCAAGAAAGAAGATGTAATTTTTCCTCTGGATTCTTACCTTTTCATTTAGGATCATGAGAAAGACAAAACTTTTTTAACTGAAAGGTAGATAATAAATATGCATATAAGTCATTGAAGAGTCACTAAAGAAATCCCTGAAGTAAATTAACAAACAAAATGTAGGAAAGCAATATTCCTACCTTTGAGCAGACTTACAATTTCAATTCTAACTATTCAGGTTTGAATGTATTCCAATTTCTAGTATGTATCTAATGATATCCAGGTTACTTCTATACTTAAGACAGTTATCAATGAGTGAGTAAAAATCTCTAACATAACATGATCATTCTCCTGTGCAGTAAAAGAACAGGTTTGCATAAGGCTGCAGGGACAAGCCTTCCGTGGGTTCCCTAATATCAGCACCTGCTCAGCTCCCTGCCTCTTCACTTTCCAAGCAGGAGCAGCAACCACCGCTTCTGAGTTTAGTTCTGCCCCAGACTCTGACGCTATACTAGGGTCTCCGCTGGTACGAGAATTTAGTTGGCATTAGTCAGCACACAATGATGGGTGGTCCAGAAGAACTTTGAGTTAAAGGAAAAAGCTAACCAGAGACTTTCAAACCACCATGGATAATCCACCTGTGGCTAATTAGTTGGCAACACAGAAAAACCATATGTATTTCACTCCTCTTTAAATGCCCCAAACTGCACATGGTGACCCTCAGCATCAGCAGGCTACTCATGGGTACACTGGGTAGTCTACCTGCCAATGACCCATGAACACATGTGCCATCTTTCCTTTTCTGTGTATGGTCTTTAAAGGGAGAAGGAGGACAAGAATAAAGATAAAGGTTAGAACAAAATCCACAGGCTATTCTGAGGACATAGCCCCTTTTTTAAGGACAAAGAGTCTTCTATAATTTATTTTTCTCTCCTTTCAAAGGAAAACCTTTACTAAGCCATTTAAATTCCAAGATAATTTAATCACTTCTATTATTCAAACACAAATTACTCATGCTTTTAATTATAATAGAATGACTTCTTTAAACAAATACAGTCTTCCTCTAAAAAAAAAAAGTCTTCCATTTATTTATTTTTGTCAAACAATACATTTCTTGTTACTTTCCATCCTTTACCTGAATGGATAGGCTGAAAGTATATCAGTCCTTGGGCCAAGAGAAAGCACCATTGTCACCTAGCCCTGGAGATCACCAATAACCACCTGGGGTCTGAAGTTTCATTTTCAAAACCACCTCTCACATACAATCTATAATCTGATGGAGGAAAAAGATGTTAACTGTAATGGCCCTAGAAGTTCATTTTATCTCTGAGCCGAACAAGACTACATTTCCTTGAATGGCATAATAAGCAATCTTTCAGGAGCTAGAGTCAGTAATTTACTAAAATTACTCCAAAAGACAGCATAGAAAGCATAAAACTTTTTCTAAGTATAATATTTCTCTTTCTACAATTTAAAGGAAAGGGGATTTCAAAATAAACTACTAGGTGGATTTAGAAATAAGAAAACTACAAATCTATTCAAGATGAAAATAAGAACTGGCTAGAGCTAATGATGAATATGTTCAAAATTAATAGAAAGAGAAAAAATAGGAAATGTTCTAAGAATAGAAAATCTAGAGGCAAGCATATGCCTCCCAAGCAGAAAATCTAAAATTACACATGTATTCTCTCTCTGGATGATCCTCATACAAATTGTCTACAGGAATCCAAGTATCAAGGGAAATATTTATGCACACAAAATTCAATATTCAAATACACACTCTGGGAAAAGTGACAGCAGAAACATTCTCGCTGAAATGGAATACAGTAGCCATTTAGAGCTAACACATTTATGACTATTATAAACTATTATTGATTGGGATTAATAAAGAATAACCAAATGCCGAGTTCTAAAATGGAATCTGGATACAATCCAGAATACTTCTAAAATCATGGCTCTTGTGGAGCATAAATACATAATCGAACTCTTTGCCAAGAAACTGACAAAGATTCTAACATCCCCAAGTTACTTTTATGAAGGATGACTTCTAGAGAAACTATAATAATGCTATACATCTGAAATGCATTTCTTAAACACAGAAAAGTAGAGCATGTTTGCAAACCATATGCCTGATGGAATTAATTTTCAAGATCCTGAAGGCAATTTATATATATTTTGTCAAAAGGAAAAAAAAAAAGCGCCATAGGCATGTTAACATGAGAAAAGAGGATGTGGCTGGGAGGGATACACCAAGCAGTCAGTAACGTGGATCCTGGTTCTCTAAGCCTCTCCTCTTCTCTAACCTTTTCCCCTCTACTATTTTCAGACTTACAAGGCCCCTGGGTTTCATCTTTTCCCTAGTCTCCCATCAAAAGGCACTTGCCATATAGATCGAATGCCACCACTTGGTTCCTGCGTCAATGGAGGCTGTGATGCTGCGGCCCTCAGAGGTCTCTGCATTCCTTCCCATTATGAAATAAAAGGCTTTGTCCTGGTCGAAGTAACTTCAGCATTGAGGGAACTGGGGAAGCTATGAGGCTATTTTGCCTCTGGCATCGTACTTTTAACCAACTCTCCATTCCGTTTCCCTATAAAGCTAGCCTTGCCATATGAAAGGCAACATTCGCATTTTAAACTGCTTGCTAAACTGATTCCACTCTGTGCAAAATTAGCACGTTCTCTTTTTACATCAATGTTCCTCCATTTTTTAATCCAGTGACCCCACTCAGTGACCCTGAAGAACCCAGCTCACCATTGGTATCATCTCCTAACCAAAAAAGATGGCAGGAGTATAAAAGCATTCCTTTTATTAATTTCAAAGAAGGTAAACCACCCCACACATCATGAAGAAATAGCTATTTCCCAACCGAGCGCTGGCTTTCGTGTGTCTCGGAAATCCTACTTCTTTATCATTTTTAATCAAGGAGGTGAAGCTGCCACAGAAAATAGCTAGGAAACCAAGGGTACAAAGCTCAAATGCCTACAGGGGCTCAGCAGCTCACAGAACAGAGATAAATGCCATGAACCAAGTGTGTGAGGTACCCGGAGGGGGAGTGATAGACCCTCCTACAGGTGGCATTTGTGACTCAGCTACATTGTGGCCATGCAATGTTGCCAGATCATGGTTTGATTGTTTGTTTAAGAAACCTGAAATACTGATTTTCATATGGAATTTGTTAGCAACTAACAGAAAGCCCCAGGGAGGATTATCCAGGTTGAACAGAGGCAGATGGCCTAGGGTGGGTGGTTTTTCCCTGTGGAGAAGTTCTGCGAATATGTAAGAGGATCAGCCGTCCAAGATCTAGATTCAGGCCTAGCATACCAGTGGTTAACAATTTATCAGCCTAACGGCAGAATAGCACATCTTCATATATCCAATATCTCTCAAAACTCACCAACTTCATTTAGTGAGAGATTTCTAGATTGGAGAAAGAAACTTCAAGGGAAGGGGTTTCACCACAAAACCCTGTATCTACTGGCCCACTCAACTGGCAGTTACCATGGCAAATCCTCTACTGGGTACTTTTCAAAGGAAACATAAAACCAAAAACAGCCCTGGCCGGTTTGTCTCAGCGGTTAGAGCGTCGGCCTGCGGTCCGGAGAGGCCCGGGTTTGGTTCCCGCTAAGGGCACGTACTTCGGTTGCAGTTTGTCCCTGGCCCTGGTTGGTCGTGCGGGTGGCAGCCACTCGATGTGTCCCTTTCACGTCGATGTTTCCCTCTCTCTCTCTTCCTCTCTCTCCCTCCCACTCTGTCTGTACAAAAAATGGAAAAATGTCCTCGGATGAGGATTAAAAAAAAAAACCAAAAACAAAAGACATGGCTCCCTACCCAACAAAGTTACAATCTAATAAAAGGATATAACATAAAGAAATACACACACAAGAAACAGCAAGAGCACAAATGAATAATCATAACGCTTTCCGCGAGTTTCAGTATTCTAGCTGAGTTAGAGGACGGAAAGGTTACTCCAACGGGGTGAAGTAGAAAGAGTAAACGGAGGTAAGGGTTTCTGAGGGAGCCGGAACCGTCGGGCTTGGCTTGACCGTAGGGTGGAAGGAGAGCGATGCATGAAGGGGTACAAGCAGATGCTTATGACGGAAAGAACAGAAAACAGTCAAGTAAAGCAGGCAGTGGAATCCACGGGACTTAGAGTATTGGCTGGTGAGTTAACGGGGACAAGGCTGGAATCCACCAGACTGTCACGAACCTTCACTGCTAAGAGACAATGTTTGGGTTTTATTTGCTGAACAGTAGGAAGCCTCTGAAGGCTCTGGCCTGATCATAGCTGGGTTTGGTTTATTTGATGAGGTGCAAGGGGGTATTTAGAAGAATATGAGCCAGGAAAAAAACTAGACGACTCCTACAATAATCCAGAAGAGTGGTAATAAATGCCTAAACTAAGGTAATGGAAGTAGGTATGGGAAGAAAAAGATTAATGGAAGTGATACCTGTTCCTAAAATGTGAAATGTTCTGATATTAATTAGTATATAACACTGCCTAGAAAATGAATACATATATGCCCGCAGGAATTAGAAACTGTTCCCAATTTTAGTATAGTAATTCTCAACATACCACTCTCACATGCTTGAAATATTTCTCAATCGTTTTATTTCAAAGGCAAAATTTTTTTCAATACTTTTCATCCTCTAAATTAAAATTAATCATTATCACCTGTCAGAGGTTCCCATACTTGCCGTGAAGAGGAAGGATAGAGGAACCAGTGCATATCGCAGGATGCCAAGCACAGTCCCTGCAGTTATTGAGCTTAAACATGAAATTCATAGAGGTATGGAGCTGCTATCACTTACAAAGCACCTCCTTTCTAAATATAGTCATACTCCAGCAAACAGGTGCTTCTAAAACTATTCTCAAATGCACACATAACTGTAAATTACCACACAGTTCTTGACATCCACTGTGATGCTTCCTCATGAAAGAAACCACAGATGCTGAAACATGATAGAGATTAAAATCTCTCCCCACCACTTGAAGGAAACAGGAGGCGAGTCATCAGAGAAGGCTGAGCTCTGCAGGCTTTCCTGCCTTTGGTGTCTATCCTAACACCACGAACATCATTTGTGATGTCTTCTTCTCTTCCCAAAAGGCTTTGTGAGCAAACGAACCTTCAATTATCTGGCATTAGAGAATTTCAGGTTTTAAGGTAAAACAAAACCTGCAGCTCATTTCTTCAGTCACCTCATTCTAAGGCCAAGAAAAATGAGGATCAAGGTCCTAGTTGGTATGGCAAAGCATAAGTCTTTCTTTCCACTGTCCTCTTCACATTGTCTCTCATAAACCTCCAATTCTAAATACTCGTGTACCCAAATGGTGGGGTGTCAGCCCCAGTATTATATACTGGGTCACAGTCATGGTAGAAAAACAAAAGACTGTCCATATATACACAGGGCAAGACTGCTTCAGCTCCGCCCCATCACAGAGATGCATCTTGTTTCCAAACCGTGGGCCAGCCAGAATGCATGCAGCTTCACTTCACTCTGCATCAGTCTATTCAGGAAGCTAGCATCTGTTTTAATCTCTGGAATACACAAAGTGTTATTAAAAACACTTAGAAAAGATTTTAATCCATACAGATTTAATTCAAGTTAGTAGGAGAATATCAGTACTATATTACTCTGTAGTTAACCTAGATGCTTCTGAAATGGAGTTAATGAAGAGATGTTGGTTATTGCTATACTAGTATGTAAGCAAGAGCATGATTCTGGTCCCTTTAGAGGTTTCAGGTCTGAACTATTTCTGATATACCTCTAGGATTCAGAATCATAAGAAGTCATTTCAAGACCTATAGATTCTCAGTCACCATTAGGTTAACACCTAATGATTCCCAACGTCCCCAAGGAGTTAGCCTCTGATCAAAATGGAAGACAAGCAACCTACACTCAGGCTGTGTGTGTTGTTAGTGATTCTTGGGTGATAGCAAGATTCTTCCACAAATGGGTTAATCGTGATGCATGGAGAGCTGCCAAAAGCTTTATGGCCCCTAGAATTACCATGGCAACTACTGCCCACCTCTCACCTAAAGGCAGGTAAGGAGGTAACTCATACAGGCAAAGAGCCTAATTTGAAAAAAGCAGTGCTGGTCAGTGTCTTCTGAGTTAAACCCTCTGAGCCACATGACCTCAGCCAAGCTGCTTAACTTCTCTGTTTTCCCCTCCTGTAAAATAAGGATAATAATATCGACTTCATAACATTGTTTTGAAGATTGAATTCAGTGAGATTAAAAAGTAAAAGCACCAGCAGTATCTAGCACGTGGCAAACCTTAAATTCACAAATAACTCACTCCAGTGAGTTAAAAGGTAAGTACTTGCTGGAAAGGGAAACAAAATAAGCCATTATCAATGAATTGTACTTCAGCTGGAAGTGGTTTAGCAAATCTTTAGCTGATTGTCAGGAGAGTACTAACAAGCCTGGGGAGGTTTAAGACAGGACACAAACTTTTACTACTTGGCTAGATAGCCAATAAACTGCCTCAGGTGCATACTCCAAGTTAATCGATCAATCAATCAATAGGATTTCGACAGACACAAATCTATGTTCCTCAGTCATGTCCAACCAGGTCAAAGTGTTGGATGCCAACAGCCCCTGGCCTTTAATAAAAACATCTTTCCTATGTACAGTACTGTGCCTATGTGTTCATCAGGATCCTTTCTGGTATGTGACAGACCCTGCTTAGATGAGGTTAAGCAAAATGAATATATATAGGGTGCATACTACAGTATATAGGGATTGAACACTCAAACTGCAGGAAGTATGCTCTCTCTATGATCTGACCCTCTCAATAGGCTTCCTTCCCTGGGCACCAAGCCTGGCTATCAGAAACTCCTGGATTTTACATCTTATAAACTCTCCAGCCAAAAGGAACTGACTCTTTCCCAATTCACTTGAAAATTTCAGGAGAAGGACCAGCTTGAGTCAGATGCCCACTCCAGGCCAGTCCTCTGTGGCCCAGGTAAGAGAAAGGGTGGGAGTGGGGAAGGGGCAGGGTCCTATAAGGAAGGGGGCAGTAACCACTAGAAGCTTGAGCCATTTCCAAAGGAAAGGGGCTCTGTTCCCAGAGGAAAGGCCGAGGGTGGGGCTGAAGAGACAACAATGGCAGAACGCTACGGGTACTTATAAGCAATTATCATTCAGCTTGGTACGAAAACATGCATGTTTGTTCATTTCGTAAATAAACCTTCACCAAACTCAACTATAGGCCGTACATTTTATAACTATTCCAGTCAGGCAAACTGCTGTATCCCTGACCACCTCAGCCCACTATTTCCACTACTGTTCCCACCTCCAGACTCTTAGCGGGATGAACCCCCTAGTAGCATTCTACAGCTGAGAATACACTCACAGTGATTTCACAACCATGCTTCTCTTGTCCAGAGCAGTCTTCAGGCAAGAATTATTTTGTTATTCTAGGTGTCTAATTTTGGCCTCAGATAACCTAGGAAGTGTTTGCAGTGTAATTTTATTACTGGAAACAATTTCATTATAAGAGAATATTAAGCAACTGTTACAATGAAGTCAAAAGGTCAGTGTCCACATATATATGAACCACACTCCTACCTTACAATTCTGCCTATTTAATATTTAGAAAATTCTGAAGTAGCAAAATAGATTCAGTAGAACTATTTAAAATTTTTTGAATTATCTTGTATTAGCATTGGCAATTACTTCCTCCAGAAATGTGTATGCTGCCTTTGATGTTTTCAGTGTAAAATGTATTTTCAAGGCACTGGTTCTAGAGTTTCAAATCTGGCTAATAATGAATCTTTTGTTTCCTTCTTCCTTTCCTGAATTAAATGACCTTTTTTAACATTACTTGATGTACCATAAATCCTTACCTGTTTAAAAGCCATGTGATCATGCGATCTTTGAAAACATGTCCCACTCATACTCATGTTCAGAAAACAATCTCTCAGAATATTAGCCATGTCTCGCCTCCCTTCCGAGTGATCAGAGGTCTCCCAGGTTCAGGTGCCAGATGGGGTACAGTAGGCCCCCAGGGATGGAACAGCAGAATCTGTCTCCCACAAGGTCACAGGAGCAAGGGAAGGAGAACCAGGTCCAAGACAAAGGGATATCAGAAAAGGGAGCCTGCACCAGCTGGAGAAGCAGACAGTAAGTTCTGAAAGTCAGCTCGACCCCTGCTTCCACAGCCCTCTCTGTTCTCACCGTAACGTCCCACTGGGAGAAACAAGCTTTTTTTGAGTTCCCCACTCATCACCCAACTCATATAAAGCATCCATGAATATAGGAGACTTTGTCCATTATTTAAAGGGAGGCATGAAAGGAGTTTACATGAAAGCAAACAATTTCAAGTTGTACACTGAACATCTTGCTTCTCGGATTATCTTTTAGCCATCCTGCCACCGGATTATGTCCATAGGACTCTTCACTCAGCGTTGCAGCATCCGCGGGCTCCTCTCTCTTCTGTCCTTTCTCTGTTTACCTGCTTGGAGAGAACTCAACAGATTTCCCCCCTTATGGAATGGTCTCAGTTTAACCATTCTCCTCTGCTACCTTGGGTCTAGCTGCCAATATATTCTCCAGTTTCACTTTGTGCCCTTAGTGAATTATCAAGGTATTTTCATAAATACAGTTTTCTTACCTTAGGAAGAACTTGGGTGACAGCTGCTAAAATCGTGGACTTATCTTCTAACTGCCATTTCCCAAGATTGAGGTGGAATCGCTGACACCCACATGGAGCTGACAATGAGGACTGAGTCTGGGTGGCTGTCCTCTCCATGACCCATAGACCAGGGAGAGATTCGCCTGCTCACTCACAAGCCTGGGCATCAGAATACAGTCTGGGAACAGTTCTCAGCAGCTTCTGGTCTCTCTCATCGTGGAACTGACTCTCCTTTCCAGAAACAAACTCTGACTTTAGTTCATCACATGTTGATCACCTTTGAAATTGCAGGCAAATCAGCTGTGATCACACATTCCATGTGGCGCCAAGCTCGCTTACAGCTCTTGCCCCGAACCCGCGCCCCACTGCGGCCTGGCAGGCCCTGGCATTCACAGAACCACAAGGACTTTCTGTGATGTCAGGTTCCAAATCCAGCCTGATTCGGCTGAATTTGGAGATGATACTGGCTCGTGAAAAGACAGAGACCTGTAACTGGAACCCAGACAGGGTTTAGATCCTATTTACTATCCCTTTGCCTGCGTAACACAAGAACACTGCACAGCTTACACCCAAAACCCTCTTCCCCTTTGGAATCAGTGGATTCACTTGACTAGTTAACTACTTTATGATAGCCTAAATCAAGACATAATGTTTAACCACTGGGTATTTTATGTCCTCTGTACAATGTGATCTGAATCCACATCACCCGTCAAAATGATAAATGAGCTTGATATATAAAAGTGACTTTACTCATTCACTGGTTGACTAATTCAACAAATATGTATTGAGTGCCTACCATTGTGCCCACCAGCTTAACTCACAGGTTTAAGCCTCTAGAAATCTGGTTCATAACTGTTCCTAAAAGACATCTTAGAGCTAACATGTCCAAACTAAGAACTTTTCAATTTCTCCCCAAACCTGTTTCTGCCCCCAATGTTCTTAGTTAATGGTGTCACCTTTCTTCCAGTTGAAAAGTGACTTTGGAATAATATTTGCATCTGCTCCCTCTCTCTTGTCCCTCATATCCAATCTGTCAGCAAGTCTGTTCTGTTCTACCCCCAAAAATCCCATCCACCATCCTGCCTCCTATTTCCAACCACCAATACCACCTAAACTAATCAACATCACTTTTAACCTGGATAATTGTAATGTTTTCCAACTGGCCTCCCTATTGGCTCTTAACTACCCTTATAAACTCCATTCTAGCAGACAGAAACAGTATCCAATCATCCTCGACTGCTCAATGGCTTCCCATCACACTTGAAATAAAATCTTAACTTTACACAGCTACAAAGAGCTTGTATCCATCATTCTCAGTCTTGGCCACTCATCAGAATTGCCTAAGGAGCTTTTAACAATTCCTAAGAGCCACCCTGATTAATTCAGAGTCTCCAGAGGTGGGGTCCAGTCCGGCATTGTTTTATCTTCAGTGTTTTCAGTGTGCATTCAGAGCAGACAACCACTGCCCTCCACAACCTGCCCCCTGTCCATCTTTCTCTCTGGTTTCATCTGCTGCCACTGTCCCTTCCATTCATTACACAGCAGCCTCACTAGCCTCTTTGCTCTCTTCAAACCACAGTTTCTCTGCTTCACCTGGAAAGCTCTTCATTCCCACCCTCCACTCCCGGCCCCATGACCACTGATCATCTTCACATCATTAGTTCCTTCTCATCGGTCAGGTCTCTACCCAAAACCACTGCTTTGGAGAGGCTTTCTGGGACCACCTTGTATCTTACGCCAATGGTTCTCAAAGTGTTTCTCTAGAGCAGCAGCTGCAGCAACTGACAACTTGTGAACAGTGTAGATTCCCAGGCCCCACATCAAGCCCCTACTAAATCAGAAACTCTCTGGGAGGGGCCCAGCATTCTGTGTTTTATTAAGTCCTGTAGGTGATTCCAATGAACACTGAAGTTGAGGTGTGTGTGTGTGCGCACATATGTGTACATATGTATATATTTACCTGACCATCTCAATCCCTTTACTCTTTATTATCTTCACAGCAGCCATTAGAAATTCTTATTTTGTTAATTGCCTGTCCCTATTCCCCTAAAATTGAGCTCCATGGAAACATGTGCATTCCTGCATGCCCAGTGATTAGAACAGCATCTGACACGCGGTAAAAACTCAATAAGTATTTATTGAATAAATGAACCTACAAACAAACCAATCTAGCCCCATTCTTCCCCTGAAGCTTGAAGGATTTGATTTGTTTTCCTCTAGAAACAGAGCCCCTGAGAAAGACGTGTGCAGGGTCTACAGAAGACGGCCTCAGAAAACGATATGCAGTTTCCGCTCACTCGGGGAATGGCCACACACCAGCCAACTCTGGCTCCTTCAGAATGGAGATTTTTTTCAATGTTGACCTCATTTGAATATGCAGTGGTTGCTACCTGTGACTAACACTCAGCTGGAAGGTATCATTAAACCTCAAGTAAGCTGCCAAGGCATTTTTACAAAGAAATAAAACTGCAGGGGAAGAGTGAGCACTCAGGAGGGTGTCTTGAAAGCAGAGATAAGGAGGAGGCTACTCAGGTCAGAGGCTAAGATAATTGCACCCCAAAAGGATATTCTCCCTAGATTGGGGACTCTGGAAATCCACAGGCACCTCTTCCCTCCCACCCCACCCACCCTACCATTCCAATAAATGAAAAATACTTTTACTTTATTTAAATTTCTTTAAATTTTATTGAGGACTTTTGCATATCTTTACATACCATTTGTTACTTCTGTGAATGGCCTGTCTTGTCTTTTTCTTTGTTGTCTGCCATTTTACAATTGATTGGTAATTAAATGTACTCTTGTCTATCATATATGTTGTCATTATTTTTCTCAGTTTTTGTTTCACTCTTGATTTTGTTTCGGTGATTCATCCCTCAGTCAGAAGTTAAAATTTTATTTAGTCAAATTCCCAGTCTTTTGCTTATAAGTTTTTATTTCAATGTCAATAAATAGAAAAGCTCCCTCTACTCCAAATATATTAAATATTCACCATATCTCCTCCCAGTACTTCTAGGGCTCTACTTTTTTTTTAGGTTTAAATCTTTGATCTATCTAGAGTTCATTTTGGTGTGAAAATTGAGGAAAGGTTCTAGTTTTTTTTCCAAATAATAAGTTCACTTTGGAAACTCTGTAACCTCAACATTTAGCATACTAAAATTATAAATGCTGACACTCAACATATTATTAGATACGTTAATGTTAAATTATTAGAACAGTGATAAAGCTACAAAATAGCTATGGATCACATAAAACAACACATTCCAATAAAATGTGTGTTTTGTATGATTTTAATGTGATACTAATATACATTTTCATAGGTAAACAGGTGTCAATCAATACCAATTTGGTTATAACTGGTGCCAACAACAGAAGCAATAATATTTGATGATTATCAAGCACTTATTATGCTTCACACACTATAAGTGCTTAAACATACTAACTCAATCCTCATAACAAGCCTATCTATGGCTACAATATCTGGTAGAGGAACTATGAGGGTTGAGTACAAGGTAACTCGAAACTTGGTAGCACTCTCAACTAACCCACATTCCTTTATGTCTTTCAAGTTCTAAATCCCACATGCACTGCTATAATTTCCCAGCATGCCCTGATCTGGAATGTGTATACCATGGAAGTGCACTGAATAACTTGGCCTATGTAGTAGAGTCAAAAACTACTTCTCAGCATCTTACACTATAAAGTAGATTTTTAGAGACTTAGACAAGATTATTCAAAATACTATTAGCAACAGGTATCATTTTCTAACTCTAGTTGTTATTTAGATAAATGACTAGAATTTTCAGTTTCATGATGGTGAAGTAAAGATGTTTTCACTCCCTTCTTCTCTCAATATTCTAAAACCGCAAAGACAACAGGAAACAAAAACACAAACTCCAACTTCAATGAAATGAAGAGGTGACTAGAATCCAACATTCGAAGATGGAAAGCAGATGGAGAAACATTTTAGCAGCAAGAAGAAACATCAAGCCAATGACTACAAGAAGCAAGCCAATTTGCTCCTGGAAATGCTTAGGAAATGGAGACACTGGGTATTTTGAAGGATGAAATAAGATCAGTTGCTAAAATGAAAGGGTTTTTAGACTCTCAATCATTGGTGAGCTTCATGTGGCTTTTACCGGCAAGAGCCAACTCTGCAGTGACCTCGCACTGGTAGCTTGAAATCAACCATAATGGAGTACTACAGAAATTGGCTACAGATCAGTTTTGTTTTGATTTTTCAAGAGAGCTAGTTGTTAAACATTTACCAGCACGCTATAGCTCCCAAGTTCTAACCTTCACCATTCACTAGAAATCTGAGGTTTATTCTCCAGAGAAAGTGAACCATGGGGGTTTAAGACTCAGCAGACAGAGCAGAAGCAAAACAGCACAAGAGGTATGTGCTGAAAACAGGGATAATATGTGAAAATCTGTATACTGATCACTAAGTTCCTTCAGCCCAGAACATCAGGCTTCAGACTGCACTCCTCTAGCAGGAGACTGAGGATTCTTCTCTGGGGAAACTAAACTTCCCAAGAGAAAAGATTTATGTGCAGTGATATTTGGGGTGGGGTGGGGGGTGGAGTCTCAATGATAATTCTAGCAAACATGTCTCATCATCCTAGAGTGAATTAGTCCACCCATATATGCAAAGTTTAAAAATTTCATTTCCCAAACATCCTTTCTCAAGAAGCCACTGCAGGATATGCCCCACCAAAACAAAGGAATGAACCAAGAAAGAAGAGGCCGTGGATTTGAAAAATACAGGAGAGAGGTAACAGCATTCCCAGAGCGACAGCTGGGCCTCAGGCCTGGTGAACATAGTGCTCGCTGGGGCAGGAGACAGAGGCTCCAAGAAACAGGAATAAAAAAGAGACCTGGGGGCTGTCTGAGTGCTTGGCACGTGGAACACTGCACTGAGAGATATTTTACAGAACCGTTAGAAAATGCTGGAAGACAGGGCCTTCAGAGAAAATTAAACAAAGGGAAAAATGAGGCAATTATTCATTCCTGGTAAAAATGACAACAAAAATAAGAAAAGAAATGCAGTTACACAGTAGATGACTGTAGAAAGTACTTACTTAGTCATAATAAGATACTGGAAAAATATGTAGCCAAAAATTTAGACATAATAAATTACATAGGGAGAATGTGAAATTTCAACTTTGCAACATAGACCAAATTATTCACTGCAGCTTTGTAGTATACACATTTCAGATCAGGGTATGCTTAGAAATCACAGCAGTTCATGTGGGATTTTCAACTTAAAGGAAAAAGAGCTATAAGTGAGTAAAGATCCTAATATACCCTAATAGGAAGTAAACTGATTAATCAAAACATATACAATTTTCAAATAATGAAGTAAATAGCAAAACAAATAGATAAACACATTGTAATGGTTCTTTTGCATTAAAAAAAAAAAAATCAGTTGGTTAGAGCATCATCCCAATACACCAAGGTCGCAGATTTGATCCCAGGTCAGGGCGCATACAAGAAGCAACCAATGGATGCGTAAAAGAGTGGAACAACAAATCGATGTCTCTCTCTATCACTCTTTCTCTCTCTCTCTCTCTCTCTCTCTCTCTCTCTCTCTCTCTCTCTCTCTCCTGCTCAAATTAGTAAGTATAAATTTCTTTTTAAAGCCCTAGCCAGTTTTTCTCAGTGGTTAGAGCATCGGCCTGCAGACCAAAAGGTCGTGGGTTTGATTCCCCATGAAGGACACGTACCTGGGTTTCAGGTTTGATCTCCAACCCCAGTCGGAGTCATGCGGGAGGCAACCAATCAATGTGTCTCTCTCACACTGATGTTTCTTTCTCTCTCTCTCCCTCCCTTCCCCTGTATCTAAAAGAGCAATGGAAAAATATCCTTTAGTGAGGATGAACAAAAAAATAAAAATAAACAAAGAATAGAAAATGCCAATGATATCAGCACCTAGAATGGTTGGCACGTGGTAATTATGTAATAAATGTTATTTGAAATAATAATTTTAAAAAAAGGTTCTTCTAGTAAGTGGAACAAGGTAGTGAGAGAAGAGAGAAACGAATATTGGGGTTTTTTTAATGCTTTATGGAAGTATTTAACAATCACTTTTATGGAATACTTTCTTCATAATTTTTAATTAAAATAATTAAAATAGTTTATAGCCCTGGCTGATTTGGCTCAGTGATTAGAGCATTAGCCTACAGACCAGAGTCATGGGTTTGATTCCCGGTCAAGGGCACATACCTGGGTTGCAGGTTCTCTCTCTGTCCCCCGTCAGGGTCATGCAGGAAGCAACCAATTGATGTGTTTTCCTCACATCGATGTTTCTCTCTCCACCCCTTCTCCCTTCCACTCTACCTAAAATAAATCAATGAGAAAATATCCTCAGGGGAGCATTAACAAAAAAAATAGTTTATAAGTTATGGACAACTCCAGAGAATGTGGAAATTTTCTGATATTCTAGTGATAAATGGATTCCCACATTATAGCAACCGAAAATTTTTCCAAATTAGAAGAGGTCTGGTTAAAACATCTTGCAAGAAACTATGTTAGCATTCACCACGGGATACCATAATGAAAATCATACTTAGCTATGGATCATTAGGCAAGAGAACCTGTGATGAACATGTCAACAAAATCCAGGACAGATGTATCTTCTCATCTGACCTTTGGAGGGAGGCTAGAATCTTTACTGGGGCAACCACCCTTACTCGTCCAATGTTCATAATAGGTAAAATTTATGTATCCTTTTTATATTTCTAGTTTTGCTTTCTAAAGATGAAGAAAAGTATTTTCCTTTCATTGTGCTCCTCATACTTTTTATTTCCTGCTTTGAAACACCCATCTAACTGCTAGAAAAGAACACTGATTTTATAATTAGAGGGAAAAACTGAGGAGGTAGGTTTAGCGTGGAAAGAATGAGAGCCACAAACCCTACTGGTAAGGGAGAAACGGCCATTCTCTCTGGGAGCCTGGTGGGGGGAACACTGGGAAATACAATGGTAGCAGGGTTATAGGGGGAAGAATTTTCCAAATATGGGAACTCTGTGTGGTTCAAAGTCTAAGAAAAAAAATGCACTTCAAGGTGGGGTGGGGAAAGGTTAAAAGGTGATGTGAAGGGAACTAATGATGAAAATGGATTGACTGGAAAGCCAAAGTGAAGTTTACTTTCTGACCAGGACCCCTTTCCTGTGAGATTCAGAGGAAGATGATAACTATCTGGAGACATGCTTCTGAGGTAAACAAAGGAGAATATAAAGGGTGTTTCCTGGGTGGCTTAGTTCTGGGGTGTAAGAAAGAACCCAGGGGTTTTCTAAGGGGAAAGCTGAGACTGAGAACTTACAAACATGGATGGAATTGAGAAGAGTCGTCCTCCGAGTGGATCACCAAGAGAACCCAAAGACCGTTCACCCCTGCACCAGGGAAAGGCTGACCGCACCTTCTGGTTCCACAGTGAAAATTATTAAAATGCAAAACCTCATGTCTTTTATTTCGTCAATTCCTTCTTATTCAATACATTTTTTAAATTTCTTCTTGTAACATTGGTATGCAAGATTATATATATTCCAGGTGTATATACTACATAGTGTTCACCACTGTAAGTCTAGTTGCCATCCATCATCATACAATCCATTTTTAACCAGAAGCAGCTCACTCCCTTCATTGAGAAAATTGTTACCTCATTCCACGTAGGCACTGGTGTCCCATCTCAGTCCTTAGTTTAAATAAAAGAAAAACACACAATGTGGTTCCTCCTTTGGGTACTTTGCTAGTGAACTTCTAGTGCTGCATTCTTGGGTGTTCTTAAATAAAATATCTAAATTTAGTGATATGCTTACGTGTAGTCTAATCTAAGCCCTTGGAATTCTTGTAGAGCCTTCAGCAACACATGGGTAACCCACAACTTTAGAAAGTGATACTTAATGGAGAGATGTCATAATTGGGGTGTTTTTATTTAAGTTAAAACCTTACATATTCAAATCTCTATGTCAGAAATCAACCTAGAGAAAGGACAAATAAAATCAGCTACTCTCCTAGAAATGTATACCTTACAGTTTAAATGATGCTATTCTGATACTTCTAAATCACTTGATTAAAGCCAGATAATTCAGTCAAAATAGAAATCATAGTATTTAAAAATAACTTGCTAAAAAAATTGAAATAAAAAAAAAGTACTCTCTAGGCACCATGGGAAAAACAGTGTGTCTGTGTGTAACAAACACAGTAGAAATGGTCCTTTGTCATTGAAACAATAATACTGTTTCCTCACCCAACTGCAGCGTTTCTTTTCAGCCCAGAGAGTGAAGAAATGTACACATAATCAATTTAAGCAAATTACAATGCCAGCTGATCCATGGCTTTATAAAATAATCTCTGACACAATATTACATTCTGGGAAGCAGCCAGCTGTTGTCAAGCCTTAATGAAAGATGCCAGATAAGTGGCTTTACTTCAAAACACAGAAATTGGCCTCATTAAATCAATGGTATTCTATCAGGTTTAGATATCATCTGGAAAGAAAAATCTAGCCTCCTTTTGAAAGCTGAAAAACATAATTTTTTTTAAAAAAAAAATTTCTTTATTAATTTTACAGAGAAAGGAAAGCAAAGGGAGAGAGATAGAAACATCAATGAGAGAGAACATCGATTGGCCCCCTCCTGCATGCCCCCCACTGGGGATCAAGCCCACAACCTGGGCAGTGCCTTGACCAGAAATCGAACTGGTGACCTCTTGGTGCATGGGTCAACGCTCAACCACTGAGCCACACTGGCTGGGATAAAAACATCATTTTTTTAATCAAGAAATTTCCTCACTAAAAGTTATGACATTTTAGTCAACAATCATTAAAGTATCAGTTTCTTCCTTTGCTTTCTGAGTGATATGCCCAAAAATGATGTTTTTCAGCTTTCATTTATTTTCATTAAGTACCAAAAAACTGTAAGTCACATGCAAAATAATATCACCAAACCCATGCTTGACATTTGAAACTATACAGCCTTAGAAGTATTTAGCTCTTTTTTTAGAGCTGAATTTTATTTCATTGGATCTACATCATTCACAAAAAGAAGCTGTATTTCTTATAAATTTTCAAAGAAAAATTTTAGAGAAAGGTAAGAAATATGCTTTCATTTATACAGTTCAAGAAATACATCCATAGGACGGTGATTTTTCAACCCTGGCTACACATTTAAGTCACCTGGGAGCCTTTGGAAACTAACAATACCCCATCCCACCCACATCAAGTCAAACCTCGGAGGGTGATGCTTAAGCACTGGCGCCTAATCTTTGACCTTACTAGGCTACCCAGGGGCTTCTAATGCAGCCAGGTTTGAAAATCCTACTTAGGACACTGACTTTCAAGTTTGGTTGCATACTGGTATCACATGGGGAACAGGGGTTAAAAACACTGATTCTTTGGTCCAGGTATGGGCTGAATTGTGCCCCCCCGCCCCATTCATATTTTGAAGTCCTATATCTAATACCTCAGATGGTGACTGTACTTGGAGATGGGTTCTTTAAAGAGGTAAAATGAGCCCTGGCCGGTTTGGCTCAGCGGTTAAAAGCATCAGCCTTTGGTCCAGAGAGAACAGGGTTCGGTTCCCGCTAAGGGCATGTATCTCGGTTGTAGTTTGTCCCTGGCCCTGGTTGGTCGTGCGGGTGGAAGCCACTCGATGTGTCCCTTTCACGTCGATGTTTCTCTCTCT
Source organism: Molossus molossus (assembly GCF_014108415.1). Lineage (NCBI taxonomy): Eukaryota > Metazoa > Chordata > Mammalia > Chiroptera > Molossidae > Molossus > Molossus molossus. The sequence continues at coordinate 55,605,356 of NW_023425346.1, forward strand.
CTCTCTCTCTCTCTCTCCCTCCCACTCTATCTGAGCAAAAAATGAAAAAAAAAAATGTCCTCGGTTGAGGATTAAAAAAAATAAAAAATAAAAAAAAAAAGAGGTAAAATGAGATCATTTGGGCGTGCCCTAAAACTTCTAAGAATAGGAGTCCTTCCAAGAAGAGGAGTGTAGGACAGGTACACGGGGGAGATCATGTGAAGAGACAAGGAGGAAAGAACTGCATCTACGAGCCCAGGAGAGAGGCCTCAGAAGAAACCATCCCCGTGGACACCTTGATCTTGGATTTCTAGCCTCCAGAATTGGAGAAAATAATAAAGTGTGGAAAATAAATAAGTAATCATGAGCCGCCCAGACGCTGGCACTTTGTCATGGCATCCCTAGCAAACTAGCACGGGTCCCTTCCCCAGAATTCTGATTTCACAGCACGGATGCCGCTGGGAGTCAGGGCGGTTTTGAGGGTCCTCGGGGATTTTAATGCGCATCCAGGGTGAGGAGCCACTGCTTTAGGAAGCCTGCAGTCAGACTTCACCTGTTTTATACTCCATGCTACCTTGAGAGAGAGCTACTTACACTTTGTAACATCTCCCTACTATAGCCGTTAAATAAATATAACCAAAAAATGGAATAGACAATTAAGTTTATTTCACTGAGGACTTTGTTCCCACAAGAGATAGTGTTATTGACTCTCTGCATCATCTCCATCACCAACCCCATCAGTGGGAGGTTTTGGGTTTTTTTCTTATTATAGTGATGTATTTTGTTTTCTATCATTCTGAAGTGCAGTTTTCAAATGCTCTTATTTCTAGTCATCTCTTCACTCTTAATACTGCCATTTTTGTCACCACTTTACATAATTGAAAACTTTACATAACTATTTCAAAGCATGGATTTTAATAGGTTCAATGTTCATTTGGAGTGCAGCGCCTCTACTTCTATTTATTTCCCCTACTCGTGGTCCCGTGGCTTCTGAGTCACACAAACCTCAAACCCAGTCAGCTCCACCACCAAATAGCTGCGTGACCTTCAGGAAGTTGTATAAGTTCTCCAAGCTTCTAGGCAGTCCTCTGAAAGGACAGGTGTGTGTTCCCTTGGCCCATTCTCTCCTATCTGCTGATGGGAGATGGTAAAAAGGAAGTTCAGGGCCCAGAATAGGAAGCGTGTCTGGAGGATGGTAGAACAGCCCAGGCAGTGAAGACCTCCTGTCCTGCCTAGCTTAGACACCCCCTGAGAAAGGTTTCGACGTCTATCTTGTCTCAAACATTCTATCTCACGACACACATTACAGCAGTGTAGCTTGTATCACATTCTAACGGTTGTGTGAGAAAGTCTGAAGGAAGGAAATGTGGAAGTTACAAACAAGATCAGTTAGGAGGTTACTGCAGCAGCCAGGGCCCAGTGGCTTGGATGAACACAGTAGCAGTGGAGGTGGACCTGGTAGGGTTAAGCTGCACTTTAGAAGCACAATCACTATGACACTATGATGCACTGAATGTGGAGGAAGGTGTCAAAGATGGATCCCAAAGTTCTTAGAAGATGGAAACATTATTTACTTATAAAGACTAGAAGAAAAGCATATTTCTAGGGAAAGATCAAGAAATTGAAACGTAAAATTTGAGATGTCTGTGACACACAAACATGAAGCTGTCACCTCTGGGTTGAAGGTATGAGTCTGTTCCAGGGGTAATTTGGAAGTAACTTCTCTATTCATCACTTTTAATCATCACCCAACCCATCCCAAGTGCAAAGTGCGAAGCAACACAGCCATCCAAATACAGCCTTAAATACGTAGGGAACAGTATGAGCCCAAGTCAGTCACTCCTCTACAAGCTTAATTACTTTTATCTTTCCTTTGGTTTTATTTTATAGCCTTTTCTCTTTGGGCCTAAATAACTTTAAGTTTTTTTCATCCTAACATCAAACACCTGATTGATTTCTATTTAATCTTTCATTGTGATTGTGTACAGGTTGTGTTTGTTTTCAGAATTCCATGTCTAAAGTTCATCTCCAAAATGTCCAAACAACATCCGCAACATTGAGGGGTGGACACGGCAGAGAATGTCCTGGGTGCTTGGTGACCACAGTCTATACAGGCTGGTGAGAGAACTGAGACGAGGAACGAAGCGAGCTTTACAAGACGTTATCCAGAGGTCGGAATGAAACGTATTCCTCTCTTACCTGAAAGTACTCATTCAAATAGTACGAGTCATCTTAATAGTGCTTTTGAGTAGAAGAGAGGAGGAGAAAGAGAACCCCTGCTTTGATTGCTGTGGTGACGGAGAAGGCCTCGTGCATGTGGGTGTGAATGTGCTGCCTTCACAAGGTCAAAAGCAAGAACAGTAATTTCCTCCTCTGCCTAATGAACACTTCCCCACCACAGTTGCACATTAATAACCTTCCACGAACTCACTGGGAGTAAGTTCAGGACCCATTAGACGTTTTATCATAGTACCCCTTCCTCACTACATTTAAAAGAGCTCAAGAAAAAAAAAAAAAATCCCTTGGAAGACAACTTCCTGTCCATTTACAGCCTACAAGGCATCCTAACAACAAACCACTTGCTGGCGAATCAAACCATTTTTCCTACGATAACAGAAGGAACCACATTCATTTTAAAGTACTCATCTTTCAACTATGGCTGCTAATATTGAATGACAGTTGCCATAAACTCTAATTGGCTGAAATGCATTAGAGTTAAGTATGTTGAACCAAAATGTTCTCACATTTGCCTTACAGATTTCTGGGAGCATCTTATAGCATGTATCTCTGCAGTTACAACCATTTTTAACTCATTTTCAACTCTCCAGGAAATTTATTTTAGACTCAGAAATTTAAATATTGTATGCAAAAATAAAAAAAGCATAGACTTTAAAAAATCATTATGTGCCCTGGCCGGTTTGGCTCAGTGGTTAGAGCGTCAGCCTGCGGTCCAGAGAGGCCCGGTTTCGGTTCCCGCTAAGGGCACGTACCTCGGTTGCAGTTTGTCCCCGGCCCTGGTTGGTTGTGCGGGTGGCAGCCACTCGATGTGTCCCTTTCATGTCGATGTTTCTCTCTCTCTTTTCCTCCCACTCTGTCTGAACAAAAAATGGAAAAATGTCCTCGGGTGAGGATAAAAAAAAATCATTATGTAATGCAGGCCATATAGTTCAGGACAATATATAAAATATGGAAAAGCTATGAATATCAAGAACCTTCCTCCCACTCTTGTCCAAGACACACCTTAAAGTCACTCAACAGGCCCAGGTCCATGAACTTCCATCAGACATTATTCACAATGATGATGAAGCAGAACAAATAGCCGATTCACCAGTTACCCTCATTTGGCCCAAACAGCACAGCTTTTTCCTCATCCATCTTTCTAAAGATTTTCCATTAATCTTTTTAGTTTCCTTTCTACCAGCTATGGAGAAATTAATCTATAGAAATGACACAAAGATCAGATGAGAGGCAGAAATAAAAGGAGAAAATAAGGGCAACTTAGATAATTCTCCAACTAGATAATGAGCTCCTGAATAATTAAGAATCGTCTAGGAGTTGGGAGCCATCCCACTTACTGAAATTTTTTAAAGTTCTCTTTCCAGAACCTTACTCAAGGGCAAGCCTTTGAAAAAGTAGCAAACCAATAACTGCTTCACTCACATATGCTTTGTTTCTAGGAACAGATGCTTTTAAATATTTTCTTTACTAATTGCTCACTTTTTATACACTGACTCTAAGCCTCACCGAAGAAGGAGGAAACAAACAAAACCAGCAGACCTGAGCAAATCAATGTGCCCTCCCTGTTAGGTCTCCCTTTCATTAACATCCACAGGGAAGTGCCCAAACCCTGTCTGCTGTTTCTTCACCATCTGAACTCCATCTTCCCTCACTTTCATCTCAGCTCAAGGCCACAGCCCATGCCTCGTTTTGAACCCCTGCCATATCTGGAATAGTGTCTTACTCATAGTAGTGACTAAGGAATAGCTTTTCAATTGAACAAAATTAAAAAACCCTTTTCTCGCCCTGGCCGGTTTGGCTCAGCGGTTAGAGCATCAGCCTGCGGTCCCAAGAGACCTGGGTTCGGTTCCTGCTAAGGGCATGTACCTCGGTTGCAGTTTGTCCCCGACCCTGGTTGGGTTGTGTGGGTGGCAACCACTCGATGTGTCCCTTTCATGTCGATGTTTCTCTCTCTCTCTCTCCCTCCCACTCTATCTGAACAAAATATCAAAAAAAAATGTCCTCGGGTGAGGATAAAAAAAAATAAAAAACACTTTTCTACACACACACACACACACACACACACACACACACACACAAATACCGTAATGAGTTATCAAGAAAGCGTAAGTACCAAGAAAGCATTACTGTCCAGTGCAGTAGAGAGATGTCCTAGGACAGCAATTCCATAACCATCAAAAGCAAAGACAATACCCAGGCTCCGGCACAATGTCCTCCCACTGCAGCCAGCTACCTCTCCTCAGATGGTAACTCTGTGGGGTGGGCAGCTAGTAGCAGGGGGCCCTGCAATCAGTACAAGTAGTGATGGCTGAACAGAGGAAGTGTGAGGAGAATCACAAACCTGAAACAGAGAAATGGTATTTCTTTGGGTCCTTCAGTCACATCATGCCTTACTTATTTGCTACTCAAGAGAATTTCTTCTAAAATAAGCCATTCCTGATCCATGAAGGATACTATATTTGATAGTCCAGCCCTAAACAAAATTGGGAATACATATGTAAAGTGTGTAAAATAACCACAGCCCTCCAGTTTTAATAATCTCTCCAAACTCCTTTGGCCTCTCCATTTCCTCTTACATGTTCAGCTGAGTATGTAGTAATAAGAACATTCAAGAAAAAAAAAGTGGTTCTCATATACCTTCATACTTCACACTGAATTTAAACCTGGGGCCCTGGCCGGTTTGGCTCAGCGGTTAGAGCGTCGGCCTGTGGTCTGGAGAGACCTGGGTTCGGTTCCCGCTAAGGGCACGTACCTTGGTTGCAGTTTGTCCCCGGCCCTGGTTGGGTCGTGCGGGTGGCAACCACTCGATGTGTCCCTTTCACATCGATGTTTCTTTCTCTCTCTCTCCCTCCCACTCTATCTGAACAAAATATCGAAAAATGTCCTCAAGTGAGGATAAAAAAAAAAACACCTGGGAATAAAGGGCTCTGTCCTAAGACAAAAAGATCAGTTGCTGAGTTTATTGGTAGACAGGTTAGCTGGAGGAGGGCAACAGGTCTGTTCTACTGTCTGTGAAATCATGCTCACCGAGGCCATCTCCAAACAAGAAGACAAGAACCCCACCAAGACCATCTGTATAAAGGTACTGATATCTTCTGCCATGAAAGGGAAAAGACTGGATGCAATTTGGATGGAGAAATTAGTAACTTAATTAAGGATCAGCCAGTCTAGTCTGCCTTCTAAGTTGTTTCCCAAGCAACAGCTGAGTCCCCCCTGTAATTCTAGTCCAGGTCAATGACTTTATCCTCCTCAAACAAAAAAAACTGCAATATCCTTAGAATACTACAAATTAAAGCAATCATTCCAGACTGCTGCTCTAAGGTGAACCAGGCAACAAGGAAATGTAGAATAAAAGTGACTTCCACCAGCCAGAGCTAAACACTTTTATAGTTTTAAAGATAGTCCAGGCTTGGCTGCTGGCAATAGACACTGCTTAATCTCTGTCTTCCCCTCTGAGACACCTCCTACTTCCCTTTCCCTGTCGAGGTGGTCCTTTTTTTTTTTTTAATTCCAGCCAGAATTCACCCATATGAAATTTAAGAAAGCAAGCACAAACCCCTTGGCCCAAAGCCCTCACTTACCTTCCCAGCCATCCTCCAGCCAAACCATCCCTCATGATTCTGCTGTTGACAGGCCCTGCTCACTCAGAGCTTTGATACCGAAAATTTTTAAAAAAAGGCATGAATATCATAAAGAGCAATGTTCTCCATCATTCAGGAGGCTATCTTTATGGGAAAGGAAATAATAGAGCCTACAACCAACCTATTCCAGATAGGAAGAAAATTTTGATAGCATGGATCTCCTCCTTATGCAAGAACTGTGAAACAGAAATACAGTTTTGAAAAATTACAAGCATGCCCCTCAAGATATGTCCTGGCCATTGCCAAATGGTCCCCTGATATTTGTGGAGGCAGATGACCTACTGGACTGTAAAGTCCCCTTCAACATTTGTGCTTCATAGCTATTCAGACCTGACCACTAATAAAAGCCACTGCTTGACACAAAAAGAGATAGATGGAACATCTATCACTTTTCCCAAACTGGCAAGGAAATTAGAATAAGGCATGGTAGTTAAAAAAAAGAAAGAAAAGAAAAGAAAAGTAAAAGGTATCTTTGCACAATAAACTATTAAGAAGGAAAATAAAAGATACAGTTATTTCATTTTTAACTCCTTCATTTTCACACATTCAAAGTCATCAAATAAAAAACCACCCAAACATCTTTCCCTCAAGGCACTGCACCAAATGGCTTGACTGCAGACCATCAGAGGTTGAGTCCAGTCCTATCATTTGCATGTACTCCATTTTGTGAAGAAAAGATCTGTTAGGGTAGTGTTTCAAACGACCAAAATTGCACAGTTTCTTGAAGTAATGTGGTAATTGAAGATTCTCCTTGACTGATATTTTCAAAAGCATCTCTTTAAAATGGGAGGTTGGGATATGTGGTAAGTCTTATATGCTAAAAAGCCACTACCATCTCTTACAAAAGCATAATCTGGTTAAAAGAACACATCGCTCAAATTCCATCTCAAACCACTTTAATAACTTTTAGGTTGTTCATATCCATGCAGGGCAGTGGTCATGCATTTTCTTTACCCCGGAAGTACTATGACTAGTCATTTGCACAAATTACTGCACACTCTTCCGTGCAGATTCACCCCACGGGAATGACTTCTCTCTCACTCAGATACTTTTCTCTCATAGGAGAAAAAAAATGGCAACAGAACAACTTAGGCAATGTCTGATTTGATAAATGGATTGGTATTAGTGTATTGTGTTTTGTTTTTTTTCTCCCCAGAGTAGATGCAGGATGAGAGACGATGCAAGTCCAGGAATGACTAGGAGGGAAGTGACTCAGTGCCAGGTCTTCTGTACCATTCACTTTACTAGTTACCTAGCATTCTTGTCACCTTTTTACATGGTCATTTATGAGAATTCACAACTGCCCAGAGTCCAAATATAGAGCTTCCCTGTCCTCTATCTTAAAATTAAAATATATAAAATGCCCAGCTTTCAATTATTCCTACAAAAGGTCCTCTAACCACTCAATCCCTTCTACCTAAAGCTTCTGAGAGCTGACAGAGAAGGGGAAGAAATTTTTGCTGAGGATCCCAGTGAGTCTCTGTGAGTCACAGACGTGGGCCAGGCTACTCCTGCTGTTCTGCTAACAACAGAGCTGCAGTCACTTCCAAGTGAAGAATGGAGGCTTCCTGGACACCCAGCAAAGAGTGGAAGAGGGGAGCCTCTTCATTCACCAGTACAGAGCATACTACCTCGTCACCTGGAAGGTGGAGCTGTTCCCACCTGGTGTTTACAAGGCCACTAACATAAATGAATAAACCTAAGAGTGGGGAGAGTCGTGTAAAATAAAAGTCAATGTGGAACAAATAAGCTAGAAAATTGCTGACCTAGAAACTTTATTTATCTGTGAACATAACTTAAAAGCTAACACTTTGCCCTGGCCAGTCTGGCTCAGCGGTTGGAGCGTCGGCCTGTGGACCAGAGAGTACTGGGTTTGGTTCCTGCTAAGGGCATGTACCTTGGTTGCAGTTTGTCCCCAGCCCCGGTTGGGGTCGTGTGGGTGGCAACCACTTGATGTGTCTCTCTCACATCGATGTTTCTCTCTCTCTCTTCTCCCCTCTCTCTCTTCTCCCCTCTCTCTCTCTCCCGCTCTGTCTGAAGATAAATGCAAAAATGTCCTTGGGTGAGGATAAAAAAAAAAAGCTAGCCATTCAACTGAAGCATAAACATTAGCTATTACAGAATCTCCTTTAGTTATTTGATACATGCTCATGCTAAAATATTCTTATTCTAGAAAAGTTTATATTAAAGAAAATATTTTAAAAATCACCAAAGGGAAAAATACTATCCAAACATTTTAAAACAATAATTGTTGGCATGCTAGTATGCTAAGTATATAAATATACCAAGACCTTTTTCTAGGTATATTTATTTTTACATTGTTGTGCCAAGATGTGTTCATAATTGTGGATCCTGTTATTTCATTTTTATTGTAACACTGAAGTTATTGACAACTCTTTTATAAATGTCATGTTTGTGACTGAATTTAATCTTAAAATTAAGCAAAAGAGACACGGACTCATCAGTGACTTAACACACACACACACACACACACACACACACAAGAAAATTCAAAGATACATTCCCATCATTAACATTTCATCATAGTGTTCTCATAGTACTTTTTATTTTATTTTACTTAATATTTAATCTATTAGTTTTTTATTACAAATGTCTCTCCTTTTCCCCCATAAGTACTCTTTAAATTGTGGGATATAGTGTAATCTAAAAGGGAGGGAGAGAGGGACAGGTTCCCAACAGCGTTAGCAACACTTTCAAAAAAAAGAATCCATCTCAAAAATCTTTAGAGGTAAAAACTATACCAGTGACAATAATGTTAGCATGGACTCCACTCAGAACACCTCAGATATTTATTCAAAACATATTCCAGGCACTGGCTAATATCTATCTTGCTTCTTTTAAAAGCTAACAGGATCAAAAGAGAATTTTTGTGTAAGTCATTGTTTGGAAGCTCCTAACAGCTCTTCACAGTTAGGACTGACTACCAAATAAGCAACATTTGTTTGCTTAAAGCCATTAGTACTGACACAAGGAGATTTAACCTTGACAGATAAACCATTTATGTTGAGTGATAATGTACATTAGAAAAAATTGCTTTGTCCAAAATAAAGGGCTAATATATTATTCTGCATGTTTATCCACAATACAATATATTGAGCAATTCTAAAGCAAATATTGGTGCTTATATGAAAAAAGTTCTGAAACTGTATACCTTTCATTGAAATATATGCACATAATAATTAGATGCAGATCTAAAGCAATATACCAATTCAAAAAAATTTCAGCCATCATATTTCAATTAAAACGGCCTTTGGTTCCTTATCAAAGTTTAATATTTTGTGCATATCTCAAAAAACAGTTTTGTCTTTTGTGCTTTTTCTAAAAGAGAAAAAACTACACCATATTTCTTTATCAATTTTCACATGAGCCTATCACGACTTCACTAATGCTAATTATAAGTAACTGGGTCATTACCAACAAACCACATAACCTTACATTTTTTTGTAATACATAGAGCTACTGATACTCAAATAATTTCATCTTAGAAACAGAACCACACCATCCAATCTGCGGGGAAAATATTACTATCTCACCCAAACACATTTGAATCAGAAATCTGACTCATGAAGAACAATGTCTACTGAGAATCCCTTCTCCCAAACAGTCCTTCGAAAGAGCCAGAAAAGTTTCTAAATCTGGAATCCAGTGTAGCCATTTCTCCAGACTTTTTGTAAAGATGCCCTATGACTTAACTTACATAACATCATGTTATTTGCCCTGAAAAAGATTATTTTGTTTGTTACAATGCTTCTTTTAGCTTTCTACCTTTCTTCTTTGTATTACCAGCATTAACAAAAGCAGAAGGTAACCCTCGGAATGAGAATATGAGAACATAACAGACAAATTAATACTTGAAATCCCAAAGGCAAGAGACACACCAAAGAAGGTGAATACACTAAGGAGAGGCTCACCATTGTTGGCAGCACCAAGATGTGTTTAAGTGATAAATAGAGACAGGATTAAATAACATTGCATTACATACTAAGAAAGCCATTCCCCTTTTAGTTAGTTCTCTTTAAATCTTTCAGATTACATCATGGAGTACATATAAATTTGGTGCTAGTCATTTTTGTTGTAAATCCTCACCCGAGGATATTTTTTCCATCGATTTTTTTTTTGTAGAGAGTGGAAAGAAAGGAGGAGGGAGAGAGAGAAAGAGAGAGAGAAACATTGACATGAGAGAGACTCATTGATTGGATGCCTCCCACATGCACCCTGACGGGGGCTGAGATTGAACCTGCAGTCCTGGTACATGCCCGTGACCTGGTATTGAACCTGAGACCCTTCAGTGCTCAGGCAGATGCTCTATTCCCTGAGCCACACTGGCCAGGTTGGCGCTAGTCTTTAACACAACTCCAACAGAAGCTGTGGTAGACTCAGACTGACCACAAACCCCTTGCCATTCTTCTCCTTGAAACTGGACTGACCTTAGTGGCTCCTCAACAAACAGAAAGTGAGAGATGTGGGACTTGGGAGTCTAGGTCATAAAAAGACCCACAGTGCCATCCGGACCTCTTTGAACACTTACTCTTGGAAAACAGCTGCCATGTGTGAGAAGGACAAGTCACCTGAAGAAGCAGTGTGTAGGCACAACAGTCAACAGTCCCTAGGGAAGTCTCAGTGAACAGTCAGCATCCATTGCCCAGCAAACTTCGAGCCCTTCATGGTGCCCGGCCCATGCAGGCCTGCAAGTGACTCCTGCCCCAGCCACTGACACAAACTGCATCAGCGACCCTAAGTGAGAACCACCAGACCCAAGTCAACCCACAAAACCATGAGAGATAGTAATAAAATGTTATTTTAAGCCACTAAATTTTAAGTGGTTTGTTTGCAACAACTGTCAACCAGAACATTTCCTGCCCGCCCTTTTCAAGAAGGAGAGAATAGGCTCAGGTTCAGGACATGCACAGGCTAATAGTAGAACATCCAAAAAGACTTTTCTTCTTATTTATGTTTATAGCAATTAATAGTGGGGTTTTTTATGGTAATAATTAAAAGAGAACTTCATATGAATATATGTAAGTTAAAGAGAATTTTTAATATCAAGTAAATTATAATTTGACTTTGAAAGCTTGTAACAAAAAAATGTGATGGTGAATAGCTGTGAATGGCTGAAACTTAGGAAACACTGCACAAAGAAATAAGATGTTAACATGGAAAGGTTCTAAAAGAAGAGACTGGGATCAGAAAAAAGAAATCTGTTCCTTTGCCTAAGGGAGTGAAATAGCAGTGCAAGATCCAGAAGTGGGTTTAGCCTACACTTGGCACATTCTGGTGTTCTCTGTTCAAATATCACCATATATTTCTCAGTTTCCATTGCAGGATCCGAGGGCAACTCTGACCTCCCCCACGGGGTGCTGTGGAGGCCCTATAGCACTGCTGACCTGATATTGAGTCTATATACTCTTTAGAATTTAAAAGTATCACAGAGAGCCCTGGACAGTTTTTCTCAGTGGTTAGAGCAACAACCCTCTCCAAAGGTCTTGGGTTCAATTCCCAGTCAAGGGCACAAACCTTAGTTGCAGGTTCGATCTCGGGCCCCAGTCAGGGTTGTGTGGGAGGCAACCAATAAATGTGTCTCACACTCTCCCTCCCCCCCCTTTCTCTCTCCCTCCCACTCTAACTAAAAATAATAAAAAAATATTCTTGACCATTAAAAAAAAAAAATCACAGAGAGCCCACTGACAAGTTATTGCTGACATGCTGTGAAGAGAGCAACAAGTGAGAATTTGTGAAGATGAGAGAAAAGAGAGCTCTCAAAAGCCATTAACAGGCAAACCACACAGTTTGAATACAGTGAATAATGGCCTCCAAAATGGATTGAATTTGGTTCAGAATGTGTTAGAACACAGAAGAAAAGAAGATGGATGTACTATGAAAGAACTGACTTTAAATATTATATACTTAACAGTATTTGAAACAACTGAGTAGAAAAATGAGATGATTGGTTAGAAGAGAGATCAAAATGAGAAGAGACTAATGACAAAGATGTGAGAAGGGTTTGGCAGGAGGTTCTCCTGCGGGCACTGAGGAGGTCTCGGTGAGTGGGTGAGTGAGTGGGTGAGTGAGTGGGTGAGTGAGTGAATGGGTGAGTGAGTGAGTGAGTGAGTGAGTGAGTGAGTGAGTGAGTAAATGAATGAATGGAAAAACTGTAATTTGCTTACAACTAATAGACCATTAACATTTATGATGGATGTCTTTGGGGGGTTTTTTTTTGTATCAGAATAGCATATGATTTCCTCTGTTAAATACAGATTTGAGAAGATATGAGTACAGACTTTTTCCTTGGCTATGAACGACTCCAACAAACCAGCCTTGCATTCTCAGTGTCATATTTATGATTTGACAGAATTATAAATCACTGTATTGCAGAGCTTATGGCTCATTCCCAATTACTGGAAGCTAAAAATGTTAAATCTAAGAAAGCCGAGTCTACTGTATTCCCTTGGGGAGATATTTCTTCCCAGAAGCTGAACCTGGATGACTAATTAAGTGATCCACTGGCTAGAAGTGAAACACCCTACCCAAAATTCAAGCTGATTTTTTTTAACTAATTGGTTTTTAAGTTACCCCAACATACTTTTATAGGATACAAACAAACCCTCCACAACTAAGAAGCTTTTTTTTTTTTTTACCCAAATAAATACAGATTTTCTCCTACTTAAACATTTTTTGTGTGGGAAATTGCATGTATTATTGATAATTTTCTAATCACTACATTCATAAATTGGAGATTATTAAGCATTATATCACTATTAATAAAAATCCATCAGGAAAAGTCAGGTGGGATTCTTAATCTTTTTTATTATAAACCACATTTTCTATCTTAAAAACATCCATTTTACACTACATCTCAGGACAGTTTACTGCCCTAATTTGTTCAACAAACTGGTAGAAAAACCAGAGCTCTTTGTTCAGTCCTAGATCATCCTCGATTATCACGGAAACCCTAAATGTTTAATCTGCAAGTGCTCAGAATTTTCAGTCAACCTCTTAAGTCCTCAGAATATAGTGAATATTTTTCCACTTATGACCACAGAATGAAAAGTATGTTTAATTGAGCAGCTGCCTGCCCCATGCTGACAGGCACATCTGCGTAGGACTTGACAGTACGGCTCTGGAGCCAGTCCCAGCTCTGGGGACCGTCCACAAACAGCTTAAGCCCTCAGTCTCCCTGTCTGTAAAGTGTCAGCAATAACAGTATTGTTTATGGGGTTCTTGTGAGGATTAAACAGAGTGATATTTGTAAAATACTTCATATAACGCATGGCAGAATAGCCACCAGATAAATTACTGTAATTGTTGTTACTACTAAAATTTGTCACAACTCAATTAATTCAAATTTAAAGGTGAATGGATCAGAGCTTCCTCCATACCAATGAAAGGTTCATCTGAAAAAATGTTTCTGTATTATGATATAACAGCAATTAGAACTCATCTAGCAGCTTTCACTTAATATTTCTATTGGTGCTCAGATTCTGTACTTAGAGTACTTTCCTTAAATAACACGGCCCAAGTGCAAAGGGCAAAAATCAGAAACATAACATACAGAGATAACAACACAAGACTGTATAACTTCTGATAAATACCTGTGTGGGCCAGAGAAGTCAGCTGATATTTTGGAAGAGATATACAATTTCTGTTGGATCTTTAGCCCAAAAAGTATATTTCATGTGGAGAGAGTGTGTGATCAGAGGTACAGAACTGGGAACAAGAGTGGAGCATACATAGAAATTATGGGACAAAAACAGAGATCTTGGTGGGTAAGTACAGGTACATTTCTGCAAAATTAAGCTAAAGGAATGCTGATTTATTTATTAAATTTTTATTTTCAACTTTTATCTGTTTATTTATTAAATTATGATGCCTTTATCAGAAGCTTACATCTGTCAGAATTAAATGTGAGTATAGTTTCTGCATCCCAATACTTTTTATAATCAATGGCATACATTCTTCCCACATCTAACCACTTTTCACCCCCAAACTTTGAAAAAGACCCTAATTAATAAATGTGCCTCTTACCCTGGCTGCTGTGGCTCCGTGGTTAGAGTGGCAGCCTTCGCACCAAAGGGTCTCAGGTTCGATTCTCAGTCAAGGGCATGTACCTGGGTTACAGGTTTGATCCCTGGGGGTGTGTGCAAGAGACAACCAATTGATGTCTGTCTGTCTATCTGTCTATTTCTCTCTCTTCCCCTCCCTCCCCTCCACTCTCTCTAAAAATCAATAGGAAGAAAATATCCTTCAATGAGAATTAACAAAAATAAATAAATAAATATACCTCTAATTTCTCTACTTCATAGGTTCCATGCCATTACAAGTAACACAACAAATGATAGATCCTAACATACCATGAGTGGCTTGCTGATATAGACTAAATATTTGCGTGTCCCCCACCCTCCAAATAAATTCATATGTTGAAACCTAACACCCAATGTTATGGTATTTATAGGTAGGCCTTGAGGAGGCTATTAGATCATGAGAGCAGAGCCCTAATGAATGGGATTATCTCCCTTTTAAAGGAAGCTCCAAAGAGCTCCTCAGCCCTTTTGCCTTGTGAGGGTTAGCAAGAAGACGGCCATCTCTAAACCAGGAAGCAAGCCCTCACCAGACATCAAATCTTAGATGCCTCGATCTTAGACTTCCAGCCTCCAGAATTGTAAGAAGTAAATTTCTGTTGTTTATAAGCCACCCCATCAATGATAGTCTTTTAAAGCAGCCCAAATGGACTAAGACACTTGCTATCTATAAATGGACTTTTCAGAAGAAATATAATCATTAAGTACTTTTAAAAGCATAAATATACCTTCAATTTTCATCTCTATATACTTTTTATTGTATACTTGCAATTGTTTCAATAATTTCGATTGTTCCACTTAGCAGAAATGCTACAAAAAAAATATAGCACCCATTTGATTAATAAAGAAAAGATGAGCCCTGGCCGGTTTGGCTCAGCAGTTAGAGCGTCAGCCTGTGGTCCAGAGAGACCCGGGTTCGGTTTTCACTAAGGGCACGTACCTCGTTTGCAGTTTGTCCCCGGCCCTGGTTGGGTCGTGCGGGTGGCAACCACTCGATGTGTCCCTTTCATGTCGATGTTTCTCTCTCTCTCTCTCCTTCCCACTTTATCTGAACAAAATATGGAGAAGTTTCCTCGGGTTAGGATAAAAAAAGGAAGAAAAAAGAAAAGATGAGGATACTGTTTCAGGAGCTCAAAACATAGTAATAATTTCTAATTCCAAGAAAGAAATCTCAGTGTTCCTCAGCCACTCTGTCCTCTGCCTGTCTCATGTAGTCTCTCATACTACATTGTGGTATCCAATTTCCCCATGTTTCACAAACCACTCAACATCAAAAGTGCTAGAGAGAAAGATGCTAGATGTGAGCCTCCCTGGGAGCATTCTGAGACAGTCTGGGGAACAGCTGTCTCTATAACACTACCCTGTAGGAATAGTTGTACTAATCTGAACAGCATTGGTGCTTAATATATTCAAAAGTATAATTTGTGGGACCACTGGCATATTTTAAGTTACAGAACCAAAAAGACCGAAAGAGAAACAAGGAATCAGCTGTTATTAAGTTTGGGCCAACGGGTGGCATATATTATTTTATTTAACTGTCACACAATCTTATGACATAAGAATCATTATACCCTCCGTTTACACAGGAAGAAATCAAAGGTTTTCTCGGGCTTGCCTAAGATCACAAAACTAGTAAATGGTGTAGCCAAGACTCAAACGCCAGCAATCGGACTTAAGAACTTGTCATTTTTCTTCCAGTGACTTAACATAATGAAATTTAATTTCTCATTTATGAATGAGAAATAACATCTAACACAGGCTGGGGTGTGCTCTGCTCTTAGTATTCACTCGGAGAATCCGCTGTGCAGAAGATATACAGAAGGTAAACACCTATTTCCCCATTCACAAAGGCAGCAGAAGGAAATGTGACAAATCTGGAACCAGCTCTTAAAACTCCCTCCTGGAAGGAGCATAAGTGATTTCCTCTTTTACTTCCTTGGTCATTCTAAGTCACAAGGCTATTCCAAATGTCAAAGCAGCTGAGAAATGCAATCTCACCTTGTGCCGGGAAGGCAGAGCGCCAAAATATTCCAGAACAGGACTAATGAGAACCATAAAGGAAGTCAATTAATGGGGGTTTTAAAGACAAAAGAAACAACGTTAGAACTGACAAGAAGGTGGGGCTTCCAAGAAGTACAGTAGCTCAATATTTTTAATGTTGAAACGTCATTACAACAAATGATATTTGGGATAAATGCACTAATGGAGAAAAGTGCTTCAGGAGAAAAGTATGCATTGTCTAGGAAACACGCCTCTGGGTTACCTGCTTCCGATTCTAAGGGCATTATTTTACAACTCTGAACATTGTAGATAACTGGTTGCAGTGCAAAACAAGTGTCTGTAGACAGCAAACGCTGTCATGTCTGGAGGAGGTTACATTGACTTGCCTCTTTTATGGTAAAAGAAGCTGGTTTTGCCTCCATTTGCACATTTATTTCAATATTCTTGATCTATAAATGAGTCTAATCTTGAGATTCTTCTTTAAAGGATTATAGCATCTTCCTGGTTCCTTCGTTTATGAGTTAAACAAAATCTTTAACACTAAAATAATTTTTATACCTACATGAGTCATAATTTTACCTTTTTAAAAATCACCCTTTAAAAATTATTTTTATAATAAACTTTAATTTTTAGAACTATTGTAGAGTTACAGAAAAATCATGGAGAGGATTGGGAAGATGGCTGAGGGCAGGACCGGAGGGAAGATGAGTGTGTGAGAGTGAGCGAGTGTGTGAGAGGGTGTGAGTGGACGTGCAGGTGGACGACCAAACCAGAGCAGTGCAGAGACAGGAGCAGAAGGTTCCTGTGCTATGGACAGAGCAGCCGGCTACCATGGTGAGCGGCCCTTCAGGGCGCTTCTCCCTATGCTGCGGGGAGGTCCCACCCTTTTGGAAGATCCCAGGTCTTCCCTGGGAGGAGGCAGTGGGAGCGGCTAGGGCCCAGCAATCTGAGCCACCAGTGCACCTGGCACCATCGGACCAGTGGACACTCTGTGTCAACACAGACCAGTGCACAGTAGTGGAGCTCCCAAGTTGCCAATCTTGGAAGACACAGACAGCCGGGAGCCCAGCACCATCCTTCACGGTAACAGCCCAATCAGAGTCAAGATATACCCCCAGCAACAGAGGCTGGGGAGCAGACATCCATCCCCTGGCAACAGAAGCACAGACCAGCAGCCGAGACCCATCCCCAAAAACTACAGCAAAAGCTGAGCAGGAGTTGAGTCCCACAGGGCAGCAGCACTTCCCAGCCACCAGCAGCGGGACCTGGGGCTCCACAGAGACCTGTTCGGTCCAGTAGTTCATAAGTGCAGTGTGATGCCAGAGCCCTAGAGAGTATGATGCAATCCAGCTGCCCGCCAGCAGGAACTGAAGGGTGCAGGGGCACCAGAGAGGCCTGTGTGACCCAGCAGAGGCTGTACAATCTAGTTATCCGCAGGACCTGCGGGGTGCTGAAGCACAAGAGAGGACTGTGCGACCCAGCAGGGACTATGCCATCCAGTTACCCACAGGACTTGCAGGGTTTAGGGGTACCAGAGAGGCCTGTGTGACCCAGCTGCACATAAGATAGGCTTAGAGGATGTGAAAGTGGAGGCAGAGTGAATAGAAGCTACACAGATGATCTCCCAGAACCAAATGGGAATTACAACTAAAATAAAGACAAATCCTCAGAAAAGCAGAAGGACAGGACCATATAACCAGGGACACTGGCAGGATCTGCAGAGGCCTGAGAGGGTGGCAGGCTGGGAGCCCAAGGACAGCAGTAGTCTTAGCTATGAGCAGTGCCCTTGCAGAATAAAGACCAAGCCCACACCACAGCCCAGAGAGCCAGAACAGAGCACTAAAATAGCCACAGCCACTCACCTGGGGGCTACAGCAGAGGGAGGGCAGACTGGGCTGGAACTCTGTGGGGACACCCAGAATTTGGAGGGCACTCAGAGTTTTTGCTGAGTTGCAGCCACAAAGGATGGTGGTCAATGTGCTCCTTCCCAGAGCTGTGGGGAAAAGCAGCAGCAGCACCCCCCCACCCCCAGATTTAGCCTTTCCCAGGTGAGGCAAAGAAATGAAAATTGAGGCTTATTAACAACCAGCATCTATCCCACACTCTAGAAATCCTCTTATGCAAAACACTGGGCTACATTCCAAGGCACTGAGTAACTGAGACTACTAGCCACCAGGAAAAAGCTAGAGGATAACTGAACCTTTCCTGGGCTTGCAAATCTACCCAGGAAAGTAAGACTTGACAGTGGTGTTTAACGTGGACCCACCCAGGCTCATCCAAACCCAGTAGAGGGAGCCACAAACAGCAGAACACCAACACCCACAGGAAAAATTTGGCAGGCTCCAAAACCCACTGAGATAGCCAAAATGGTGAAACAAAGGAACGAATCACATATGAAAGACCAAGAGAACTCTATCAAAGATGAGATCAATGAAATGCAGCTAAGCAAATTATCAGAGGTAGAGTTCAGAGCCATGATCTTGAGGAAGCTCAACAATATGAGTAAGGACATCAGCACCATGAGTAAAGATATAGAAACATTGAAAACCAAACAAGTGGACATGAAGAATGGCATACCAGAAATTAAGAACACATGGGAAGGACTAACCAGCAGAGTAGAGGAAGCTGAGGACCAGATCAGTGAATTAGAAGACAGGGTAGAAAAAAATCAACCAATCAGAAAACCAAAAGGAAAAAATAATTAAAAAACAGGAAGATAGCTTAAGAGAACTGTGAGACAACTGTAAACGTAATAACATTCGCATCATAGGAGTCTCCGAAGAAGAAGAAAATGGGTAAGGGTTAGGAAATATATTTGAAGAAATAGTGACAGACAACTTTACTAACTTGGTGAAAAAAGAAGGCATTCAAATTCAAGGAGCACAGAGAACCCCAAGCAAGAAGAACCCATACAGGCCCATGCCAAGACACATAGTAATTAAAATGCCAAAAATAAAAGACAAAGAGAGATCCTAAAAAGAGCAAGAGATAAGCAACAGATTACCTACAAAGGAAACCCCATACGGCTCTCAGCTGACTTTTCAACAAAACACTACAGGCCAGAAGGGACTGGCATGAAGTCATCAAGGTCATGAAAAACAAGGATCTGAATCCAAGACTACTCTATCCAGTAAGGCTAACATTCAAAATAGAAGGTCAAATAAAGAGCTTTCCAGACAAAAAATAGGCTAAGGGAATATATTAACACCAAACCAGCACTGCAAGACATGCTAAAAGGACTGCTGTAATTAGTAGAAGAAATAGGAAGAAAAATAAAACTACACTAAACAAAAATGGCAATAAAAAGTACATATCCTGTGTCCCGGGCGTGACCAGCCTGGAGGCCGCTTGTACATATTAAACTATTTTCTGATGAAAAAAAAAAAAAGTACATATCAATTATCACCTTAAATGTGAATGGTTTGAATGCTCTGATAAAAAGACACAGAATAGCTGACTGGATAAGAAAGCATGACTCACATATATGTTGTTTACAAGAAACCCACCTCACAACAAAAGACTCACATAGGTTGAAAGTGAAGGGATGGAAAAAAATCTTTCAAGCAAACGGAAAGGAAAAAAAAGCTGAGGTAGCAATACTCATATATGATAAAGTAGATTTTAAAATGAAGACCATAATTAGAGACAAAGAAGGCCACTACATAATATTGAAAGGATCTATCCAACAGGAAGATATTACCTTGGTAAACATATACGCACCCAATATAAGAGCACCAACAAATATTAAAAATCTTTTGGAGGACGTCAAAGGAGAAATAAACAGCAATACAATCATAGCAGGGGACTTCAACACCCCACTGACATCACTGGATAGATCTTCTAGACAAAAAATTAACAAGAAAACACAGACTCTAAATGAAGCACTAGATGGATTTAATAGATATCTACAGAGAATTACACCCTAAAAATGCAGAATTAACATTCTTCTCAAGTGCACATGGGACATTCTCAAAGATAGACCACAAGTTAGGGCACAAACTAAGTCTCTACAAGTTCAAGAAGATTGAAATCATATCAAGCATCTTCTCAGATCACAATAGCATGAAACTAGAAATTAATTGCAACAAGAACATGCAAAGACTTTTGAAAACATGGAGGCTAAATAGCATGTTACTGAACAATGAGTGGGTTACCATGGAGATCAAGGAAGAAATTAAAAACTTCCTGGAAACCAATGAAAATGAACACACAACAACACAAAATCTATGGGATGCAGCAAAAGCAGTTCTGAGAGGGAAGTTCATAGCACTACAGGCCTACCTCAAAAAGCAAGAAAAATTTCTAACAGACTACCTAACCTCACAACTTAAAGACCTAGAAAGCAAACAGAAAGAAAACCCCAGAGCAAGTAGAAGGAAGGAAATAGTAAAGATCAGAGCAGAAATAAATAACATGGAGATGGAAAAAAAAATTCAAAGGACAAATGAAACAAAGAGCTGGTTCTTTGAAAAGATCAATAAGATTGACGGACCCTTAGCTAGACTCACCAAGAAACAAAGAGAGAGAACCCAAATACACAAAATCATAAATGAAAGAGGAGAAATAATAACTGACACCACAAAAATTCGAAGGATTGTGAACAAATATACAGCAACAAATTCGACAATCTAAGCAAAATGGACAAATTTCTAGCAACACATAATCTCCCAAAACTGAACCAGGAAGAGATAGAAAACTTGAACAGACCAATAACAACAGAAGAAATTGAAGATGTAATCAAGACTCTTCCAGCAAACAAAAGCCCAGGCCCAGATGGCTTCACAGGGGAGTTTTATGGAACATTCAAAGAAGAACTAATCCCTATTCTCCTCAAACTATTTCAAAAAATTCAAGAAGAAGAAAGACTTCCAAACTTGTTTTCTGAGGCCAGCATAATTCCAATTCCAAAACCAGAAAAAGACACTACAGTGATACCTCGGTTCTCGAACGCCTCGGATTTCGACCAAATCGGTATTTGACCAGGAGATTCGAGAAACTTTTGTCTTGGAATCCGAACAAATATTTGGAACTTGAACTTCCGAGATGAGCCGAGTTGAGCCGAATGGCGTTCATTCGGCCCAGCGCGCCTTGCTTGCGTCATCAGTGTGAGTGCAGAGAGAGTCACGCTTTGTGGAGAGAGTCACGCTTTGTGGAGAGAGTCACGCTTTACACTGAATTTAACCCTTAGACATACTGTACACTTTTATTTCTTGTTGAGACTTATGTTTTTCTACATATTATATACAAATTAGGCCAGTAAATAGGCATTTTCTGGGGCTTGGAACGAATTAATCCAGTTTCCATTATTTCCTATTGGTTTCATTGCTTCGGTTCTCGAACAATTTGGTTCTTGACCGTCCTGGAACGAATTATGTTCGAGAACCGAGGTATCACTGTACAAAGAAAGAAAACTATAGACCAATATCCCTGATGAACATAGATGCCAAAATCCTGAACAAAATATAGCAAATCGGATCCAGCAATACATCAAAAAAATTATTCACCATGACCAAGTGGGATTCATTCCAAGGATGCAAGGCTGGTACAATATTCACAGATCAATAAATGTGATACACCACATAAACAAAATGAAAGATAAAAATCATATGATCATATCAATAGACACTGAAAAAAGCATTTGGCAAAATCCAGCACCCATTTCTGATAAAAAACACTCAGAAATCTGGGAATAAAGAGATCATATCTTGACATAATAAAGGCCATATATGAAAGACCTACAGCCAACATCATACTCAATGAGCAAAAATTAAAAGCATTTCCCTTAAGAACAGGAACAAGGCAAGGATGCCCACTTTCACCACCCTTAACATAGTTTTGGAAGTCTTAGCCACAGCAATCACACAGGAAGAAAAATAAAAGGGATCCAAATTGGAAAGGAGGAAGTGAAACTGTCATTTTTCACAGATGACATGATACTATATATAAAAAACCCCAAAGACTCCATCAAAAATTTATTAGACTTAATAAATGAATTTGGAAAAGTAGCAAGATACAAGATTAATGTCAAGAAATTGATGGCACTCTTACATACCAATGATGAACTCACAGAAAGAGAAACCAAAAAAACAATCATATTTACCATCACAGCAAAAAAATTAAGATACTAGGAATAAACTTAATCAAAGAAATAAAGGACCTATTTGCAGAAAACTACAGGTCATTGAAAAAAGAAATAGAGAAAGATATCAAAAAGTGGAAGCACATACCTTGTTCATGGATTGGAAGAATTAACATCATTAAAATGTCCATTCTACCCAAAGCAATCTATAGATTCAATGCAATCCCCATCAAAATACCAACGACATACTTCTCAAAACTAGAATAAATACTTTAAAAGTTCATAATGAACCAAAAAAGACCTCAAATAGCCATAGCAATCTTGAAAAAGAAGAACAAAGTTGAAGGGATCACATTACCAGATTTCAGGTTATACTACAAAGCCACTGTAATCAAAACAACCTGGTACTGGCATAAGAACAGGCATATAGACCAGTGGAACAGAACAGAGAACCCAGAAATGGACCCAAGGCAATATGCTCAATTAATATTTGACAAAGGTGGCAAGAGCATACAATGGAGTAAAGACAGCCTCTTTAATCAATGGCTTGGGAAAATTGGACAGCTACATGCAAAAATATGAAATTAGACCATCAACTTACACCCTACACAAGAATCAACTCAAAATGGATTTAAAGACTTAAATGTGACTCATGAATCCATAAAAATCCTAGAAGAAACTATAGGCAACAAAATTTCAGACATCATACACAGCAGAAATTTCACTGATACCTCACCTACACGAGAATAAACTCAAAATGGATAAAAGACTTAAATGTAACTCATGAATTCATAAAAATCCTAGAAGAGACTGTAGGCAACAAAATTTCAGTCATCATACGCTGCAGAATTTTTACTGACACATCACCTAAGGCAATAGAAACAAAGGAGAAAATGAACACATGGGAATACATCAAACTCAAAAGCTTCTGCACAGCAAAAGATACAATCATCAAAACGGAAAGGCTACCCACTGTATGGGAGAGCATAATTGCTAATGATATATCAGATAAGGGGTTAATTTCCAATATATAGAGAGTGCTCATACAACTCAACAAAAGGAAGACAAAGAACCCAATTAAAAAATGGGCAGAGGAGCTGAATAGACACCTCTCCAAACAAGACCTACAAATGGCTAAGAGACATATGAAGAAATGCTCAAAATCACTAATCATCAGAGAGATACAAATTAAAACAACAATAAGTTATCACCTCACACCTGTCAGAATGGCCACCATCAACAAATCATCAAACAACAAGTGTTGGCAAGGGTGTGGAGAAAAGGGGACTCTAGTACACTGCTGGTGGGAATGCAGACTGGTGCAGCCACTATGGGAAACAATATGGTGTTACCTCAAAAAATTAAAAATTGAATTGCCATTTGACCCAGTGATCCCACTTCTAGGAATATACCCTAAGAAGCCTGAAACACCAATCAGAAAGAATATATGTACCCCCATGTTCGTAGCAGCACTATTTACAATAGCTAAGATCTGGAAACAGCCCAAGTGTCCATCAGTAGACGAATGGATAAAAAAGCTGTGGTACATATACACAATGGAGTACTAAGCAGCTATGAGAAAGAAAGATCTCTTATCCTTTGAGACTACATGGAGGGACCTGGAAAGTATTATCCTAAGTGAAACAATCCAAACAGAGAAAGACAAGTTATCATATGATCTCACTTATTTATGGAATATAATGAACATAACAGTCTGAGGAATGGGGTAGTCCCAGAGACATGGAAATGGGGTACAAACTGACAATCCCCAGAACAGGAGGTGGTGGGGGAGAGATAAACCACAGAACTTATATGCATGTATGCATGAACAATGGACATGGACAACAAAGCTGGGGACAGGGCGGGGAGGGCAGGAGAGGGGGGAATCAGTGGGGGGGGAAAGGAGAAACATCTGTAACCAAAAAAGTTAAATGATTTGATAAAAAAAAAAAAAAAAAAAGAAAGAAAAATCATGAAGATAGTACAAAGAATTCCCATACACCTCACACTCAAATAAGATCCCTTATTAACATCTTGTATTAGAATGGTACATTTTTTACAATTAATGAACTCATTACTGATATGTTATTATTTACTAAAGTCCATTTTATTCCAATTTTCTTGGTTTTTACCTAGTACCTTTTTTCTGTTCCAGGATCCCGTCAAGGATACTGCCTTACATTTAATTATCATGTCTCCTTAGGCTTCTCTTGGCTGTAATAATTTCTTAGACTTTCCTTGGTTTTGATGGCCTTGATAATTTTGAGGTGTTATAGTCAAGTATTTTGTAGATTATCCTGCCATTGAGATTTGTCTGATGTTTTCCTCATGATCAAGGCTTGGGGGAGGAAGATTACCGAGGTGAAGTACCATATTTATCCCATCATATCTAAAATATACACTAGCAAATGACATCACTGCTGAGGTTGACCTTGATCACCTGGCTAAAGTTTGTTAGGTTTCTCCACCATCAAGTTATTTTCCCCGCTTCCATACTGTACTCTTATATCAGTATGGACTCATGGGTGGTTTATATTTTAGATTATAATCCAACACTTTATTTTGTTGCTCAAATAGTTGCTGTTTTGGCCATAGGAAGTCCTTCAGCTGGCTCCTGTGTCCCTTTGATATTCCCTCATTGTGGGTTTGGTTTTTGTTGTTTTTGTAGGGCTTTTATTTTTGTTGTTCTTTTGTTTTGGTTTTTAGCATTTCCTTACTTTCTGGCACTATAAATGCTATAGGCTTATCTTGTATATTCCTCCCCAGCTAGAAGTATCTATTTCTCTAAGAAGCCCTGGTTCCTTTTCTGGGAGAATAGAACTAGAAACCAAGATCTGGGCACTAGATGTTACTACTGGAGTGTCGTAGTTTATAGCTGCCCTTGGCTGTCAGAGCAAGGAAATACGAGAGTATACAACCTCCCATGTATATACACATATCTATAAATATTTCTATGTGTATCTATCTTTATACTTAGCTAAATATGAGCTCATACTGATGTCTCCAATGCTAATCCATTATTACATGGATTATTCTAGCCTCCTCCCTTGGTTTGTTTGTAAAATTTCACTCCAACAGTGAGAGACCTGGCTCCAACCATCCACCCCTCATGTATTAGATGGTTCAATTCCAGTATGCATATATTGCAGTATCAGACTTGTTCACCTATATGCCCATGGAAAACAGCTATTCCAACTAGATCCATGTTTATGAATAGTTTCTTTTGCCTTTAGTCTTACTCATTTTCAAAGTTACTTAGGTCAACACCTTTCACCATCACTCTCTTCAGTGAAGTTGTTTCATTTGTTTGTAATATTGTTACATTGTTTTGTCACATTCTGCCTTCAATCCTGGGACCCCTGATCTCCTAAATTATGTTTTAAATTTTCATTTATTAAGATTCTCTGTGCTTAGGGTATATTCCTAGAAGTGGGTACCCTAAGAAGCCTGAAACACCAATCAGAAAGAATATATGTACCCCCATGTTCATAGCAGCACTATTTACAATAGCTAAGATCTGGAAACAGCCCAAGTGTCCATCAGTAGACGAATGGATAAAAAAGCAGTGGTACATATACACAATGGAGTACTATGCCACGGTAAGAAAGAAAGATCTCTTATCCTTTGAGACTACATGGAGGGACCTGGAAAGTATTATCCTAAGTGAAATAAGCAAAGCAGAAAAAGACAAATACCACATGATCTCACTTATATACGGAATATAATGAACATAACAGTCTGAGGAATACGGTAGACCCAGAAACATGGAAGTAGGGCACAGACTGACATCCCTCAGAAGAGGGGGTGGGGGGGTCGGAGAGATAAACCACAGAACTTATATGCATGTATGCATGACCAATGGACATGGACAACTAAACCGGGGACAGGGCGGGGATGGGGTGGGGAGGGGGGTGCCAATGGGGTAAAAAAGGTGAAATATCTGTAACAAAAAAATAAATAAATAAATAATTAAAAAAAAAAAAAAAAAAGATTCTCTGTGCTATAAAGTTCTATGGTTGTTTGTTTGTTTGTTTGTTTTTTTAATGCATAGTAGCCCTGTCCGGTTTGGCTCAGTGGTTAGAGCGTTGGCCTGCGGTCTAGAGAGACCCAGGTTTGGTTCCCACTAAGGGCACGTACCTCGGTTGCAGTTTGTCCCTGGCCCTGGTTGGGT
Organism: Molossus molossus; assembly: GCF_014108415.1. NCBI lineage: Eukaryota > Metazoa > Chordata > Mammalia > Chiroptera > Molossidae > Molossus > Molossus molossus. The sequence goes on from NW_023425346.1 coordinate 55,631,561, forward strand.
CGTGCGGGTGGCAGTCACTCGATGTGTCTCTTTCATGTCAATGTTTCTCTCTCTCTCTCCCTCCCACTCTATTTGAGCAAAAAATGGAAAAATGTCTGTAGGTGAGAATAAAAAAAAATGCATAGTATGGGGTATCTACAACTACAGTGTCACACAAAATAGTTTCACCATCCTAAAATATCCCCTGGGCTTCATCTATTCAATTCTGTCTCCTTCTCCCCGGCAACCACTGAACGTTTTACCTTTTCCAGATGTTGTATAACTGGAATCATATGGTATGTAGCTTTCACTTAGAAATATGCACTTAAGATTCACCCATGTCTTTTTGTGGCTTGATGGTTCATTTCTTTTGATCTCTGAATAATATTTCTTTGTATGGATATACCACAGTTTGTGTATCCATTCACCTATTGAAAAACATCTTACTTGATTCCAGTTTTGAGTGATTACTAATAAAGCTACTATAAACATTCACATGTAGGTTTTTATGTGGACATGAGTTTTCATATCAGTTTGGTAAATGCCCAAGAGTGCAATTGCTAGATTATATGGTGAGAAAATTTTTAACTTTGTAAGAAATTGCCATAATATCTCCCACCAGCAATAAATGAGAGAGTTCCTGTTGTTCTGTCCTTGCCAGCAATTAGCATTGTCAGGGTTTTCTTTTATTTTTTTCCATTCTAGAAGATGCACAGTGGTATCATGTTGTTTTTGCAATCGCCTTATGACAAACAATTTTGAGTATTTTTTCATATGCTTGCCATTTGTATGAATTTTTAGTGAGGTGTATGTTCAGCAATTACTTTTTAGCATAAATTATTTTCCTAGGCACTGAGTATCAGAGTCCATACTTGATTTTCCCTTAACTCTAAAATTTTGGCACAATATCTGGCATGCAGCTTAAATTGGTCTTCTCAGGCCCAAGTAGAGTGTCAGTCCCCTGGTCGTGAATGCTGCAGGGCTGGAAGTCATCATTAGGCAACATCCTCATTGAGGATCAGCAAGCCACATCTGTGAAAGGAGCACCTGCTGCTAAGAAGAAAGATGTCCCCCCTCCTTCTGAGTAACTCTCAGTGCCATTCACCATCCCACTGGGTACTTCATGTCCTGCTGTCACCAGGACCTTTTTTTTTTAATCTAGACAGTAAAATTTTGAGTTTGGGCAAAAACTTCTCATTATCCAGAGTTCCTAAAAAGAGTATCTTCTGACCATTTCTCATCTTTCTTTCATATTTGACACCTGAAATCCCTTCTGAACCCAACCTTCCTTTAAATACAGACAGGAAATAAGACTAGGACATCTTGGCTTTCTGTAAAAAGGGACCATTTACATACTAGTCCCGCTGCTTTATTTTGCATTGTGGACAATGTCATTACTTCTACTGAATGATCCTTGAGAGCAGCTTTAATCATGTGACTCAATATTGTTTCCAAACATCTAAAAAATATGTTAGCAGATTATTTGATGATTAAACCCCTTCTGACCTCCAATTTTTTAATCATTTCAATCTCATCAGAAATATGAGACTGTTCTTACCTGACCTGCAAGCTAGGGAGTGTAGCCAGAACAAGAATTCAAGCTCTCTGCAACGCTAAATGGTATTTTGGCTCCTTGGAAAGAGTTCCATATCCTTAACAATGTTTTAAACAAATGCTCCTTTATCCAACTCTTAATTCCAGCATGATGAGTCATGTTCCAGGTTACTTAAGGAGGAAACAACACGCTCTGCTCAGCCACTGTGTTCCTTCCTTCCTGGCACTGTCTCAGAGCCTGCCAAGCCCATGTAACAAAGGGCGCCTCCCAGAGTTGTGCAGCAATTGCCATCAGTGGTGACCCTACCAATACCTGAGTGGCCTGAGAGCAAGGGCTGTGCCCTTCATCTCTGTATCCTCTGCACACAGTAGGTGCTCAATAAATGTTTATTAAATAACTGACAATCACAGGGTTCTTGCTGGATAAAGCCATTTAACAGTAACTCTTTCATGTGCTGAGGAAACGTTTCAATACAAAAACATAATACAAAGAAAGGCAAATAAGACCTATGCATAATAAATGTTAGAAATGAATTTTCATAGGTAAAAATCAATGGCTCATTATTTATAGTGGATGTTAAAAATGGACTGTCATTGGCAAAATTTGTGATATTCAAGAGGTGTGAATTGCTTAGGAAATATTACAGGGACACTCCCCACCCTTGCATGAAAAGGACAGAGGCACCTAGGAGACCCTCTGCCTCCACCCTCCAAGACGGCGTTGATGGCTGATCTAAACAATCCTATGTCCAACCACAAGTTTGGCAGACTCTGGGAAAGAGTTAAGCTAATCCTGCCCCTAGAATATTATTGATTTATCTGCCTTGGGTAAACCTGTCATGCAAGGTGTGGACAAAGCGTTTCTTCCCTGATCACTTGCAATTTCATCAAATTTAGAGAACAAATTGTCTAATAAATGTTCATCTAAAAACATCTAAAACATGTCTGTGTGTGTGATGGAATTTGATCCAGTCTTACTTTCATTGCAAATTGGTAGGAGAGTGTAGTGGAGAAGCTAACCTTTGCCTACTCCTAACTACTGGTAGCTGTTATCTATCAAAAATAACCTAGTAGTCCTACTAGCATATTGCTTTAGGTCAGTTTGCAACCCCCCTGCAAACTGGTGGCTGTTTGCTGCTGCCCTTATTTTATTCACACTTTGTGCTAAGACAGCTTTAACGATGAAGCAGCCTTCTCTGCAGCTGGATACCATTGATGAAGAACAGAATTGCCAACTTCATTATAGTTTGGGACTCTATCTTGGCAAAGTGGTACTTGGAGTACCAAATATGATTAATACATGCATGAAAACTTTCCAAGTCTTTTCACAGAGACATTTTGCCTCCAGAAATGAGGAACACCTATTAGGTCACATCACAGGGAAAGCTATTCACTTCCTACCCTTTATGCTAAGATGTACAGTTTCAACTTTGCTCCCATCATTTTATCTCCATGTATTTCAGCTTAATCCTTGAAGTCAAGGGACCTTTCCCAAATCAAATCTGACAGTCCAGCAAAAAAAGGCTTGAATATTTCTTGCCTAGTCAGAAAACCAAGTTAATGGTTCACAGACAGCACCATCTTCATCAACCACTGCTTCATGTGGTAGCTAAAGCAGTGATTATAGATTCAAAATTACCTGTGGCAGTAGCCAATGCTGCCACTTAAATCTATTTTTAATGAGATTTAAAGGAAATAAGCCTTAGGTTATTAGAAAATAACCCTGGGTGTGTTCAGATATATGACATTGTAGCACTTCTCTCCATTTTCTTCAAAAGCATAACTTTCCAGAGATTGCTATGCAATGCAAGGAATGCATGGTGGGGGGGTGGAATGCTTCTCTGTGTGTTCTGGCAAGAACAGCAGATACTGGAGCCTGGGACCAAAGGCCTAGGCTATGTTGCAAGTCATTGAGCAAATGCCCAATAATTTACTGAAAACTATTTTCAATCTGTGGTTCTAATCAACATTATAATCTAAAAGTGTTCAGGTATCAGATTCGGGGTATTATGCATTCCACACACATTAAGCAAGATACTGGAGAGAGAAAGAGAAAGAAAAGAGGGGAATAATTAATAGTACTGGAACTCCAAATTCTGCCTATCTAATACTTATGATACCTGCAAAGCAATGGATGATCTTCAAAGGGCAAATAAAATATACTGTGCCACACAGTCCTAAGTTACATTTAAACCTTTTTCATCTCTGAAGGAAACCTGATTTTTTTCTATTCTTGAAAAAAATCTGATTTTTTTTAGATATTCTCTCAAATTTTTCTCTTTTCCAAATTGCTAAACTTTTAAAGATAATTGAGTCAACATGTGTGTTCTTGGGGCTTTTAAATAAGGTGCATCATATCCAAAACATCAACATTCTGGGTCAAGATTCATTTTACAGTGTACTCAGATTTAGTTTGTGTTAAAGGAACACCATGTCCATTAATTTTATGTTAAAGTGTAAAGCTTTCATTTCTGTATCATCTTTATTCCTTTCTCTTATACAGTCTTGCCCAGCAACAATGAGGACACAAAGGTATTGGACTCTGAAGTAACTACCAAACGTAATGTGCATTACATTGACCACAAAGCTGTTTACTTCTTCAGTAATGTATTGCAGGATATTTGAGTTGAGTGGGAAATATTAAGAAATTTACTTTAATTAACCTGGAATTCAAGTTTAAGAGAATATAAGAAAATTTTTCCAGATTGCTGGGGGAAAAGAATCGTAGTTCAATATGTGAGGCTAATTGGAACAGGAGACAAAGACTCTGTTTCCCAGTAATTGCTATCATCACAGACATGCAGTGAAAAACAGAATAAAATGAGGTAAGGTTATAAACAAAAACAAACAAACAAAAAACTGAAAAGGCAATAAAAGGAATAATTGTGTCTGAGGAGTGGTAGGGTGGGAGAGGGCTTGGGAAAGGCCTTTGGAGAGGGGGAGTGAGAAATGGAGCTGACATTTGTCGAGTGCCTACCAATTGCTAATCAAGTAGGGCAAGATGGTCCATTTAAACCCTGAAACAGCCCTCTGAGGATGACTCGATTTTGCATAGAATGAAGTTGCAGATCACAGAACCTAAACGTTTGGGGGCCTTTAGTTAGAGATCATGCAACTAGGAAAGAACAGAAAGCCATAGAACCCAAATGTGAATGATTCCAAAGTTCGTGCTCTTGTGACTAAAACTACTTGCTTTCCCCAGAAGATATTTTAACCACTTTATATACATTAATTCACCTAATCTCCTTTAATCCCCACCTGAAACCCTGTGTGAAAGCACTGTAAACTTTCTCTTACAGATGAGGAAAACCAGCCTAAAGAAACAAATTATTTAACTTGACCAAAGTCCCATATTTCAAGTGAGGAGGATGATTCACACACAGGTCCTTTTCACTCTGACTTGAAGGTAAGCTTGAAAGCCAAGTAGAACTCTAATAGGGAGAGATGGAAGGAAAGGTACAAGGAGAACTCCATCTCATTGCCAACACTGATGACGACATCACAGTATGTGCGAAGCCAGAATCGAAGGTCTACTGGGTTTTTCATTTTCCCAAAGAACATCTACTACATCACATGACCCTTATCAAAGGGCAGACAGCATAAACTTCATTAGCTGACTGCTACCAGCACAACTTTTCCCTAGAGAACTCCACTCTCCAAACTTCCAGGCCACCATCCAAAATTCCAAATGTCCTGTCAGAGAGGGAACTTTGAGGCAAACAGAGAGTAAATGAGGAGCCTCTGACTATGACTCAGGAGATTAGACACTGCTTTGATTCATCTCTGCAAAGGCTTCCCGGGACCATGAGTAAGACTCAACAACTGCCACCCATACATGAAACAGATGTACATGAAAGTGCTATGAAGGAAGTGACCGAGGACACCGAGGAAGAGTTCTCAGAACACACAGCCAGTCCTCGATGTGGGAGCAAATCTTAGTTCTTCAGTGCCCACTGCTGTTCCCTGGCTTAAAAATAATAATAACAATAATAATAAAAAGAACCCAGGAATGAACTTTTAGTAACATTCTCTCAAGCCAGAATGGGTGACAAAGATTTTTCCAGCTATATATGGAAACATGTCCTGGCTCTGCCAAGTACCTAAAGGAGACTCTCCAATTCTTCTCTGACGTATGATTCATGATCTAAACAGCAAATTCCTAGCTCAGAAGAGTTTCCAAGGGAAGAAAAGGGAGATTAGTTATCCAAATGTGTGCATACCTTCCGGAATAGAAGCAGTGGGAAACTAAAATGCCACATTTATCTTTGACAATTAAATCTTCCACAAAAGGAATAACAAAAGTCTCATGTTTGACCTTCTTAAAGTGGCTATACTCTTCTATAAATTTTCAGACTTTTAACTAAACATCCTCACTCTCGACGCAAAGAGCTCAAGAATTTTTCCACATTGAGATAAATTCTTAAGATAATTGTAAGTGATCTTTTATTCAACAAAGTAGAATGCATTTTACATAAATTTTCTATGTTTAAATCTAGTTGTTTTTTAAATACTGTAATGGGGGTATATAAAACAAGAAAAACATGTATTTCAAAGAAAATATCACCTCTTCTATACTGCAAAGAGCGAGGTAGAGGGGGACGGTGGGAGAACAAAGGGGGAACATCTGTGATACTTTCAACAATAAAGATAAATTTTTAAAAAATAAATGGAATGACACAAGAAAAAATAAAAAGGGTTATAATATTTAATGTCATTAGATAAAAACATGACCAGGAAGTGCTTATTCCCTTTACTACTGAAGTTTAGACTATCTAATTAGCATTTGTGTTTTAACTGCCTTGGTAAGAAGACATGTTAGAAAGTATAGCTCCTGCAACCATGTTAAATGAGGAAGTGGTAACCTTGAGCCCAAGGAAGAGAACATGTGAGAATAAATTTTTTCTGAGGCATAGAAGTGAAACTGGACTTGTTATGAATAGCTCCAAAGTCAGAGGGGAAAAAAATCACTGGATAAAGATTAGGAACAAGGCAGACTCGGGGTCATTATAAGAAAGGACATCTGAACTATTGTAGCTGTTCAAAGCTAGAATGGGTAATTCATTATCTATTGTTAGAAATATTTAAGCAAAAGTTAATAAACATCTGGCAAGAATTCTTTAATATATTTAGCATTATAGAATAAACCCCTATTTCAATTTGGGTTAGCGCTAATATTTTAGATGTTTTTTTCTTATTTTTAAATGAATGTCCCATGAGTTGCTCAAATTATCAGTCTAAAATTGAATCATTATTTTCTCTCCTAAGCACCATGGCTATTTTTGCTATCTCAGTGAATGGTACCATCATCCATCCATTGAACAATTCCCAAACCCAAGCAACTATTCTGGGGAACAAGCAACAGATGTATGGGGGGGTGGGGGGACAAAAAACAAACAACACAAAACAAAGCGTTTGTGTAAGTAGATTGTAAAATGCTTTTCATGCCTTGGCTGGTTTGGCTCAGCTGTTAGTGTGTTGGCCCTCAGACCCAAGGGTCACAGTTTCGATTCCGCTCAAGGGCACATACCTGGGTTGCAGATTCAATCCCTAGCCCTGGTCAGGGACATGTGTGAGGCAACCAGTCACTGTGTCTCTCTCACATTGATGTTTCTCTCTCTCTCTCTCTCTCTCTCTCTCTCTCTCTCTCTCTCTCTCCCCTCCCCCCTTTCCTCCTCCCACTCTATCTAAAAATCAATGAAAAAATATCCTCAGGTAAAGATTTAAAAAATAAAAATACAAAAATAAAATAAAATGCTTTTCATATAGAGTCACCAAAGGCATACCCCCCCACACTAAAAGAATTAGATTCTGAAACATTTTAGGTACCTAGAAAGCAAAGGAATGTATCCGTCTAAGTCATATTCTAATATCTAAAATTCACATGTCCAGTATTCAAAGTATTAGAACTAATTATGTTTTTAATTGTTAACCAAATATGATTTAGATTGACCTTTTTTGTTTATAATATGCCACAAACAAAATTTTTCTTTAAAAAAATTTTCCAATTACTATAACTTGGAAACATTATAGTACTATTATATGCATTTAGTTCAAAGTTAAAATCACCGTCGGACCAATAGACCTTGCCATTCCTAGAAACAGCCCTGATTTACCACAGCAATTTCCTCAGGAAGAGGGTGGGAGGAGGAAGCCACTGAACTCCTACACTCGTCTGTCTGCCCGTGATGCTCTCTGCTCTGGTATAAGAACCCAAGAACAGGCCACAAAGTGAATTTAAGTCAGATACTGTAGGCTCTCAACTCTGGTTTCCTGGACTTTCTCTGCATGTTGCCAAAAATAAACCAAAAGAGAAATCTGCAACTATTCACTGAGCAAAATTTGGCCATCTTTTTCTAAACTTTCTAATACTACAGAAATAGAATAAAGCCATCTTAGAATAACTTTTAAACCCTATAAGAAGAATATAAACACATTGGGGTGAAATCACGGAGAAAAATAGGGAATAAAGAACCCAAAATTCAGGAGGGTGCCTGGCTGGATGCCTGTGGGCTGGAGAGAAAAGGGAAGGGTATGAAGAGGGGAACATTCAGAGCTTCAGAGGAAATGGTAACATTCTCTTTCTTCAACTGTGTGGATGGTTACATAGATGTTCATTTTATTGTAACTTCTTAGACTTTATACAAATCAAATGAATATTCTTTTGCAATTATTTAATAATTAACTTTTAATGGAGTAGAAAGAAAGATATTTAGATATCTGTCCCAAGCTTGCCATTGTGTAACTTTTAGCCACACACTTCCCTGAGACTTAATAAAATATAGTCACTGGTCTAGAGCAAAGGTCACCAAACAATGGCTCATCACTTGCTTTTATAAATAAAGATGTATTGGAATATAAGCATGCCCATTTGTTTACATATTGTCTGCAGTTGCTTTTGTGTCAAAACAGTAGCAAGAATTAAGAACTTGCAGTAGAGACCATATTTCCCCTAAATCCTAAAATATTTACTATCTGGTACTTTAAGAAAAGATTTCCATCCTTGAACTACAGAATTATGACTTTTCTTAACTAACAAAGACTGATAATAAAAATAAAACAGTATTGAAGCACACTAACACCAGTTGGTGCACTAGTGAACCAAAATGTCTTTTTGGAACTTTCCATAAGTGGTTTCTTTAGGTTAACTGCCTCACAACTGTAAAAATCACATGAACCATGTCAACAGATATCAGATGTGAATTTTGTGCAAAATGTAGCTTCCTCTCTCAGGGGTGGGGAATGTCTGGCCCTCGGGCCATATAAGACCCGCAAAATCAATACCAGCTAACATCACACACCTCACCAAATTAGCCTGACCAAATATAGCAGGCTACTGTTTAGGTTGATAATTTTATAAATATTCAAATTGTCCTTGACAGGAAAAAAGGTTCCCCTCCCCTGGATCAATAGTAACACAAGTGCAGAATCAACAATCTCCTGCCCTGGTCTGTCTCTAAAACTAAATCTCGTAACTGAAATCCTAGTTGGAAAATCTCAGAATCTAAAACACTACTCTTAAGAAGGGTCTCAGCTCACTTAGAATCAGAAAGTTTCATCCCAGGACTTAATCTAATGTTTCCCCATTCACTGGCCCAAGGATTATCTCAGAGATTTTCAGTCTCTTTGCACAAACATGTGTGCACATTGAAAATCTTCACATTTGCCATTTTTAAATGCCAAGGGTAGTAAGTCTATCCTGTTCTTGTCCCAGTAAGTTCATTTTTTATATCTGTGTAAACAATTCTTCAGCTTGCAAAATGATGGTGGAGCTGCCTTTGCCAGAGATAAAAAATAGAGATATACTGTCTACCCAAACTTGTTCCTCTACAACCTTAACTCTTTGTTCCCTTCTAATCCCTCATGTAACACCAATGATGCAATCGATGTTGTAGTCACACTTGAGACTAACAGCTGCCAATCTTAAATTTGCCATGTTGCCTGAAGTCCAACAATTACTTATGCTACCACCCCTCATCCTTGGATGATCAAGTGGCATGAATGACCAGTAACCATTTTGAATGTCTAACTTCCAATTATGCAAAACTCATGAAATTAACCAAAACTCAGATATGGTTTAAAACTATTGATTTCAAGGTTTATGGACCCAGAGTTCTCATTCTTGGTTGTAGCAGGAGAGCTGGATACCGGGCCTACAGAAACATTGTGATAGTCAAGATTAAAGGGGGCTACTCAGTGGACACCAATAGTCTCTTGATCCCCAGCCAGGACATTGTCCTTGTTTAACACACTGTGCTTCTGCTGTGGTTTTTCTGTGGAAAGCAATAAATCTCCTTTTTTCTCTAAATAAAAGGCTTTTATAAGAGTTCATCTGATTTATTTTTTAGCCTACATTATCACATTCACAGATCAAAGTTACTTATTTGATGAGAAATGTTTAACTTAGAAATTTATTTTTAGTACATAGGTCTTTGGGGGATTTTGACTTTAGCCAAGAAAGAACACTTGGAGCTAAAATTATGGGACCTGTATTCTAGTTCCCTGTATCAAACTGTCATTTTTAACAAGACCATAACCTCTTAGTACATATATCTCTGAAGTAAAGTTCTTGGAATAAGTGGATCTGAAGATAATTTCCATCCCCCTCCTTCTCAATAGATTACTTTGCCCCCTAATCTAATGAGGTTGAAGCTATGAAAAAAAAAATTCTCCTCTATCTCTTTACTGAAAATTGCTCGATCTATTTGCCCTGTAGGTCTTTGTTTCTCTCTCTAAATTGGAAGTATCCTTCCTTTTTATCGCAGGTAAATTTTCAGCCCTGTATCATGACTTCATCCCCTTCTGCCTCTCTGGAACACTGATGGAATGTTGGCTTAGCATGACCCATAATTTTCTGGAATGTTGCCTTAACATGACCCATAATTTTCCACCTCCATGCCTCTGCCCATAAGAGTTTCCATTCCATTCATCACCAAATCTTATTCTAGATCTGACAGACACCATTTCTTGTCTCTTGTTTTTTTCGAATCTTGACTAAGAACAATCTCTTTGTCTTGTACACTTCATCGACTTTTATTTTATTAATTTATTATAGTACTCACCTGTATTGCAGTGATTATATATTTGCCTTGTCCTGTCTGATAGATTATAAACATTGCTTTTTCAACTTTTTATGATAAAGTACTCAACTTCTTATAATGTCACACACCTACATAAGCATTCAACCTGTACTGAGTAATGATGAATAAAATAGATTGAAAGCCTCCTCATATACTGATTCCAGAATAAATGCTTAACTTATTTTATCTGTAGTCCCTACCATAAAAGGGGTGCTTTATAAAAATACATATCTTTATTATTGAGTAAATTACCTGCTAGTCACAGACTCAATCCTAAAAATATCAGTGTGTGTGTGTGTGTGTGCGCGCACGTGTGCGCCATTTTTGTTTCTCTACTTTAGAGACTTTTTTCCAAAATCCTAGCTGGTAAAGTTGAATAAGAAAGAGGTTGGCAATGGGTGGGGAGGGAGGATATAAAAAAGAATGTTTAATGTAGATGTGGAAACTTTGGGGGTGGGAACAGGGTACCCACTTCAACCAACTTTCTCTTGCACCTTCAGGAAAGCATCCTCCAGAAAAGCCCTTAGGTTTTACTGGTTGTCGGAAATAAAGTTTTTGTTGGAATAATGTTAATCATTACTTGCCTTACTTCTCTTATAAAAGAAATCACAATAGTTAGCTCCATTTCACCTAAATTTAGAATTTAATCTGACTTACTTAATACATTCTAAAACATTTCCTCTGCCAAGTCAGTGAACTCTTTTGCATGGACCTATTCACTTAGTGAATTTTTTTTGACTACTTACGATATGCCATTCACAATTCTAGGTGCTAGGAATGTAGCAGTGATCAAAACACACACATTCTTGCTCTCAAGGAGCTTGCATATGGGGGAAGGAGACAGATAATAAACACACATTTATCAGGAGGTGCTAAGTTCTATAAAAAAAAAAAGTGAAGCAGGGCAAAGGACTAGAAAGTGCTAGGGGAAGAGCACTATTTTTGGTAGCATGGTAGAGGGTGAAATGGGGAAGCAAACTTAAAAAAATCTAGGAGAATATTTCTGGGGAAAAAAAACTTAAATGCCAAGGCCCTGAGGCAGGAGCCTGCTTAGCCAAGGAATAGTAAGGGATCATTAGGAAATTCTATAGTTTGTCAGATTATACCAGCTGAAAGACTTCATTTAATTAAGGCTCAAACTTTCTACTATTTTTTAAATTATTTTCCCAATAGAAATGGCCATATAAAATGCAAAATAATCTAAATTGTGCTATTTGCCTTGAATTAATTATTGTTGAATGCCAGCAGACATTCAGATAGCACGAGGTGGCCAAAACCAGATTCCAGCTCTAGAGCATCTGTGGTGTGACATGTGACCTTGTGTGAGAGTAATTCAGTTCCTCCAAAGTCTTGCTTTTAATCTCGGCCTTAGTTTGTCTAAGTAAATAAAATGACAACTTAAATTCACATAAATTACTAGATAGGTGTCTAAGAGCTTTTCACCGAAGTTATCACTACTAACATTACACTTATTTATGTGTTGGCTTTCTCCTCCACTACAACATAAGCCCCATGAGAGAAGAGGCTCTGTTTTGTTCAACACTGTATTTCCCAGTGCCTAGAAAACAGTTATCTGAGCTGTGTGTTAGACACTCAATAAATAGTTGTTGAAATGATACATGATTGTTTTTTTTTAATGTTTTTATTGATTTTAGAGAGAGAGAAACATCTATAGATTGCTTCCTGCACGCCCCCTACTGGGGATGGAGCCCACAACCCAGGCATGCGCCCTGACCAGAAATGGAACCCGTGACCGCTCCGTGCACTCAACCAACCGCGTCACACTGGCCAGGGCAATAATAAGTGATTCTTAAAGGGATAAAATGAAGGCTGAAATTACTAAAAAGCATTGGGGGGTGGGGACAGGAAGAGATAAACCAAAGAACTTATATGCATAAATGCATAATCAATAGACACAGACAACAGTACAGTGAAGGTGGGATGGGGTGAATGGAATGGAGGGTGTCAAAGGGAGGAAAAAGAGGGACATCTGTAATTAAAATATATATATTAATAAATTAAGTATTAAAAAAAGAAGAAGAAGAAGCATGTCAGAGAGTTAGAGGTCTGCCAGTGTGAATCCCATGGTGCAGGGTAGGGGGGTAAAGGTAATGAGAGGACCCTGGAAGCCATGGGCACTGAGGTACAGTGGCCATCCAAGTTAGGTAAGGTGGGTTCTACCATAGACTTCTCACTCATCAGCCCCTGGCTTGAGTGCCTTAATAAATAGCATTCTATTAACTAGATTTAAAAACACAAAATAAAATATTTAATGAGAACAAATTAAGTCTATGATGCCTATGGAACATCAGGTCTAAGGAAAAATATATTGGTCTCATAGCATGTAATTATTACTAGAAGCTACTGGGAAAAAATATGTATTTATTTCAAGAGCAAGTGAAATTCAAATTGTCGTATGCAATCTCTCAATTTCTATAAGCTGACAACTCATTAAAAAAAAATTTTTTTTAATTCTGTTCAGGCCAAAAGAGCATAAGAGCATACTGGGTTTGATATACATGACCCAGTTTACAATCTCAGAAAAGAATAAGGGAGAAAAAAAATGGAGGAAATAGAAACCTAAAAACTAATTTAAAGGGCAGATAAAGAAATCAGGCCAATGGTCAGAGAAAATAGTCAGAAAGTCAGTGAAAGAATCAGAAGAGAGTATGGTATATCATTCAAGGAAAGAATGAGTTTAAAGAAGGGAATAATTAACAGTTTCAAATATTACAAAGCATCAGATGAGAGCAGGACCAAAGAATCTTTTAGATTTGACTAAAGGTCACAGGAAATTTTTGCTGATACAATTTTTCCAAAATAACAGAAGCAAAGCTTTGTTTCGTTGGAGATTCTTGCTCAACACTCTATTCCTAGTGCCTAGAAAACACTACCTGAGCTGTCTACTAGACACTCATTAAATGTTGAAGAGTAATTGGAATGTGACAAAAAGGAGATATAAATATGATGTGCTATTTTAGTAAGAGAGGATATGTTGGTGTGGTAATGACCATAACAAGCCTAGTAAGATTTTGTGACAGCCACCTCTGAACGCTTTGTAGAGTGGTACATAATATGCACAACTTTGTGGAGTAGGTACTATTATTACCCTTATTTTAGAGTTGAGGAGACAGAGGCTGGGAGAGTTGACCATGACCTATTTGTAAGTACCAGAGCTCAGATTTGAACCCAGGATGTTGGAGTCAAAGAACAAGAAAACACAACACACACACACACACACACACACACACACAAATCTTATTTTAATAAATTATAGACATTATGGGAAATGTTCTACTGGGAACCTGAAACAGGAAAAGAACACAAAGTTAGGGATAAACAGACAGAAGAAGAGCAAGGTATGAGGGTTCTCAGAGTGATGCCAATATCAGCCTCGCTGTATATTTTATAAATGGACTAGAAGAGACTGAGTAATCTGATGTTACAAATTTTGCAAATGACACATTAAGCATCTCTGGGGTATGAAATGCCAACCTGACAAAAATAAAGCAAAGTAAACTTAGTGATGAGTTATAAGTTCACAGAACCTAAGAATGGGATCTGGCAACTCCATGAAGCAGGTAGGTGTCTCCAGTTTCTATTTCAGTACCGCTTCCTGTTTCAGTGTGTTCCCATCCTCTGGTCTATCAACATCCTTGGTAACTTATCCCAATGCAAAGCTAAGGCTAAAGCCCCAAGGATGCCAGCCAAGAATTGAAATTCAACCTAATTGAAGGCATGTAGTTCAGGGTAGGATATCAAGTCCTGTGGACTAGAAAGAGCCTAGCAATCCTAGTCCTTAGGGGAGCAAAAGCCAGAACACTGCAGCTCGGCCGCGCGGTGCCTCCTCCAAGCCTTCTTCAGCTACTCCACTAGAGACAGCGAACCTGTTGAACTTTTTACTACAACACATGGCACAAACCAAAAATAAGAACATGTTTAAGAGCTTCTTAGATTAATCTAAATGGGATTTAAGGTAAACTAGGGTCACTGCTAAAATGACAAAGAAAACCAGCTTCAGCTCCCATCAACACGTTTATTGAGGCAATATTGTACATGCCATACTAGAACTAAATGGATCAGAGGTGTGAAGTGTTCAAAACTTCTCATATAAAATGTTTAGTAGCTAACAGACTTCAGAATGACAAATTTGCCTGATAATACTTTTAAATTTATAATGGGTATTCACCTGACATCAGAAACCAACAAGCCTATGTTTTAGGTCATTAAACAAGCAATTATAGCTTTCCAAAAAAATGTTCAGTAACAAATAAATATCTCTTAAATTTAAGTCAAAATTAATTATCGTTTTTGTTAGTTTTTATCTCATTTAAGCCATATCAAAAAAAAAACAAACAGGAGGTAAGTACTCTTATTATCCTGATATTATTGATAATACAGATCAGAAAACTGAGCCAAGACCACACAGCTAGTAATTGGTGGAGAAGATACTCAAACCCTGGGCAGTTTGACTCCAGAAACCATATTCTGAACCACAGATACTTAATTGCCTCCATTTTCTTCTACAAAAATTAAACTTCATGATAACATGTTCTTTTAGATTAATCTGCAAATCCATCCATGTCAAAACAAATCCTCTAATCCAGCACAATTAGATACTACATATAACAGAATTAACCCCAAAAAGGGTCAGAGTCCTGTCCCCAAAGTATCATTATGAAAATGTTCAACTATACATTGTAATCAGAATAATACTAAAAGCAATATATAATTTTGCAAATGAAAATGGCATGTTTGTCTTACATCCCAAATCTTAAATTGAGGTGTTTTATCTTCTTTCCATCGATTCTTTAAGGGAATGGTTTCAAGACAGAAACCACCTGGAGAGTCGTCAGAGGTTGTCTGGAACTGTTCTCAGAGATATTTCCATGCAAATAAAACAAGATCAACTACTCTGCTGAGACACAAACTTCCACCTAGAAAAAAGTTACCAATGGTCCGGCCAGTGTGGTTCAGTGGATGAGCGTCGACCCATGCACCAAGAGGTCACCGGTTTGATTCCTGGTCAGGGCACATGCCCAGGTTGTGGGCCGGATCCCCAGTGGGGGACATGAAGGAGGTGGCCAATCGATGTTCTCTCTCATCGATGTTTCTATCTCTCTCCCTTCCTTTCTCTCTAAAATCAATAAAGGAAAAAATAATAATAAAAATAAAATAAAATAAAAGGTTACCAATGAAAGGAAAACAAATGTAAAGCTGTTTTAGCATTTTAACTAAATTATCTGTAAAAAAAGACCACCAAACATTAAGCAGCAAAGTGATGGTTTGCAGGAAATGAGCTTGGCAGCAGAGAGATGTGTGAAAACCATGTAGATGTGGAATTTAATATGCCTATGTTGAATGCCATTCTCATCTTTTACACTTCTTCCATATAAAAAAGCCATGTCAAACTATTTAATATTGGGGATACTTATCTTTTAGAGTCACATAATGAAATATGTATGGATGATTGATATGATATGATATGATATGATATGATATGATATGATATGATATGATATATGATATGCTTCAAAATAATCCATAGGGGACAAGAGGGATATGGAAGGAGATGAAACAAGGTAGGCCATGAGGGTTCATAGTATGATTTTCTACTTTTTATTTATATTATTCTACTCATATGCATATATTTGACATGTCCCATAATAAAAGTGTTTTTAATCTGTTTAAGAGTTTTAAAAGTGTAGCCCTAGCCGGTTTGGCTCAGCGGTTAGAGTGTTGGCCTGCGGTCCCGAGAGATCCGGGTTCGGTTCCTGCTAAGGGCACGTACCTCGGTTGCAGTTTGTCCCCAGCCCTGGTTGGTCATGCGGGTGGCAGCCACTCGATGTGTCCCTTTCACGGCGATGTTTCTCTCTCTCTCTTCCTCTCTCTCCCTCCCACTCTGTCTGAACAAAAAAATGGAAAAATGTCCTCGGGTGAGGATAAAAAAAAAGTTTTAAAGGTGTATATTACAGTGTGCATCCTCGTCGACCTGCGCAGACTGTAGGGAAGCGGCTCAGGCACAGGCCGGGTGGTGTGGTCTCCTGCCTGGACAGTGTGAAAGAACAATGCAGAAGGACTCCGGCCCACTAGTGCCTTTACATTGGATTGGCTTTGGCTATGCAGCACTGGTTGCTTCTGGTGGGATCACTGGCTACGCCAAAGCAGGTAGTGTCCCATCCCTGGCTGCTGGGCTCCTCTTCAGTGCTTTAGCAGGCTTGGGTGCTTATCAGCTGTCTCAGGACCCAAAGAACGTTGGGGTTGTCCTAGTTACATCTGGAACCTTGGCTGGCATTATGGGAATGAGATTCTACCACTCTGGAAAATTTATGCCTGCGGGCTTAATTGCAGGTGCCAGTTTGCTGATGGTCACCAAACTTGGAATTAGTGTGCTCAATAGACCCCATTGATAATAGTCATGTCCCAGCTTGGGCTCGTGAAGAATTTTAAAACTTCCACTATTTTTGGTATATTAAGAGAAATAAATGGAGCATTTTCACATATACTGACATTTTACTTAAAAGAAAAAAGATACTGAACTTTGCAGAGAAAATTGTCATTATTATTACAACCCTAAAGAGGTGGGTAGCATACAACATAAGAGCTTATTATAATACTCTCATATAATTTGATTCTTATATGTATTGATGTTTTTTCTTCATTTTGTATTTTTACATAAAGTCTCAAAGGGTAAAATATTAAGTGTCAACACTGGGGGCCCTGAAACCCCATCCCCTACTTAGAGGAACAGTGTGGAAAAAAAATCTCATGAGATTAGGATATCTGTTCTTTTGCTCATCTTAGAGCACAGACCTACTTTGAAATTGTGTTAAATGAAATATCAATGAAAATAAAATTTACTGTAAATAACAAAAAAAAGTGTATATTACACTTGTGTTAATTTTGGTATATATATTTTACACCAGATAAAATCATCTCTGCCAACAATTTAAAATGCTTCCACTACATAGAGTACAGTTTATAATCTGCCTCATTTAGTTCAGGGAAAGCCTGAGACAACAAGGTCAGTCATGGGTTCCTTTTTTGGGGGGGGACCTAGTTTGATTTCTTCTGTTCCTCAGATTTATAATTCTAATCTCAGTTAGCTATTTTGTAGAAGCATTTTGGCCAGTAGAACAAAGAGTGATCTGTAATCCATGAGTGAGGACACCAATTACCAAAACAAAAAACAAAAAACAAAAAAACAGCTCATTACATGTGACAGTGTTACCAAAAGATAGTTAATTCAATAGGAATTTCAGGCTATCGCTCCATTAAGCTTTAAAACCACCATGCTTTACAGTTTCGCTGATGTGTTTCTTTCTCCCTGAAGCCTTCTCACTGAAGCCCCATATCTCACACATTAATTTTGGTTCTCATGATCATTCTATGACACTAACCTGCAAAGTTCCAAACTTTGCTTCTACTAAATACAAATAACCCTGGTATGGTGAGATCCAATGTATTACTAAAGTACTTTTTGGTTGCTTACCAAATTTGTGCAAAAATTTTTTTCGAACATATACTGTTTAAAGTAAATAGAATGGCCCAGCCGGTGTGGCTCAGTGGTTGAGCGTCAACCCACGCACCAAGAAGTAGGTAGTTTGATTCCTGGTCAGGTTATATGCCCAGGTTATGGGCCCAATCCCCAGTGGGGGGCATGCAGGAGGCAGCCTATCAATGTTCTCTCTCATCAATGTTTCTATCTCTTTCTCCCTCTTCCTTCCTCTCTCTCTAAAATCAATAAAGAAAAAATAATAATGATAAGTAAAGGAAATAGCCCTGGCCGGTTTTGTTCAGTGGTTAGAGCATCGGCCTGAGGTCTGGAGAGACCCAGGTTCGGTTCCCGCTAAGGGCACGTACCTCAGTTGCAGTTCGTCCCTGGCCCTGATTGGGTCGTGTGGGTGGCAACCACTTGATGTGTCCCTTTTGTGTCAATGTTTCTCTCTCTCTCCTTCCCACTCTATCTGAACAAAATATTGAAAAATGTCTTCAAATGAGGAGAATAAAAAATAAATAACTAAATAAAACAGATGACACTTTCTAAGGTGCTCATTAGAACTAGCAAACCAAAAGGATGGTAGTATTGAATTATATTTTATAATCTGCTTTATAAATATCTCAAAACCATCTCAGAAAGCTGTCCTCTTTGACTTCATTAAATTACATGAATTTCTAACCATTATGCTGTACAGCTGAAACTAATATAATATTGAATGTCAACTGTAATTTTTTATTGATTTTTTAGAGAGAGAGAAAGGGAGAGAGAGATAGAAATATCAATGTAAGAGAAACATCCATCGGCCTCCTCCTGCACGCCCCCTATTGGAGATCGATCCTGAAACCCCGGCCCGTAACCTGACCAGGAATCAAACCAGGACCTCTCAGTCCATGGGAGGACACCCAGTCCACGGAGCCATACCAGCTGGGCTAAATGGCAACCATAAATTAAAAAACTGAAAAAAATTACATGTATTTCTAAATATAAAATGTTGGTTACCTATATAATAAAAATATATCCCAAAAAAAGAAAAATTTTAATGATCTTTGATTTACCTATATTCTTCTTTTAGATTCACACATCTAAATTAGTATTTCTCTTTCAAAATGATCTTAGCACGGCACTTTTTACTTTCTCTGACTCAAGGTAGCACATGGGTATGGGACAAAGAAAAGAGGGTAGGGAAAGAGGCAATAGATTCCATTTTGAGAGAACACCTTTATCCTGGGGAGTGAGGCCCTTTCTCCAATGTGATAACTCAATGTTAATTTATTGGATAGTTGCCTTTCTTTCATTACACAGGCTTGCTGTGTATTTAATCAGAAGGGAAGTCTACTGGGCCAAAAATTCTAAATTACTTCCCCTTTTTGTAAGAAACAAAAACTAAACATTTTTATCAAGGGTAATAGATAAACTGCTTCCAAGTAGAACAAGCCAGGCTGTTGTAGGGGAAACAAGGAACCATAAAGGGAAATGGGAACTAAAACATACATACACCTTTTCCGACTCCAGCTCTGCAGTGCTGCAAACCACATGGCACGTCATGAATGCGCACAGCACGGAGGTGAACATCATTACCCTAACTTGAAAAACGAGGAGACTGTGATTCAGGAGATGATCCCGGATTACAACACAAGTCCACCTGACTCCACAACTCCTCTTCCTACTCCATTAACCGTGTGTCATCACTTTGCTGCAACTTAAAGTAGCTTTATGAACAGGCCTGAGCTTCTTCATAAAAATACTCAGCTTTAGGCAAACACACAATCCAAGACCTACTGATCCTACACAAGCATTCTTAGAGACGGCAAACATATTTTAATTCCCCTTCTTTACTAATGTACAAGCATGCAGAAAAACAGATGTTTACAAAGGATGGTAAAGTACATATACAACTATACCACAAATAATCTCATGAAATAGATAGGCTAGCAAAGAATTACATACCAAGCAGAAAACAAACAACCCAACCTCTCACCCTGCTGCAATGTGGTTACACCAAAAGAAATGGGAGTTATTTAAATCTGACTTTCTCAGGAGGTGATAGGGAAAAGCTGTGTAGCACTCAGAAGCAATAATCACAAAATTCATACAGTGGCAGGAATGTATGGGGATGTTCACTGGATCTTTATCCAATGCTGTTTCTCCAAAGGGAAAGTAGGACTGAGACAGACACTACAGGCTGGCTTACTCAACACCCATTGCCAACCACCTTTCTCCCTTGCCTACCTCTACTTTGAAAGTTGAAAAAGCTAAATATTGACTTTCCCTGCCTCTTTTGTAAGGTGTGGGGACAGGAGAGGGGGGAGACTCATGGACATGTGCCAAGTCTCTAGCCAACACAACTTAAATAGAAGTCAACTGGTAGAATTTCTGAGCGGCTTTTTGTTTCCCTGATAAGAGGGACAAATGAAGTTAGCATCCCCCCTACTGCACGTACACTCCATGCCCTTTCTGCCCAAAGCTGGGGCAGCCATCTTGCAATTATGAGGAAACAAACAAGAGGATGAAAGTCAATGATTACAAGAATGGCAGAGTAAATAGAAAGAGCCTAGCCACTGAAGAGGGATACCTCCAGGTGTCTAGTTATATAAAAGCATTGAACCCCTACTTGTTTAAACCACTTTAAGTCAAGCTTTCTGTTGGTTAAAATTGAACATTTCCCTAATGAATACAATGTCAGTGCCAAGTACCCACTTAAAGCCCAGCTAACCTAAAGCATTTAAGTACCTATCCTCTTTTGAGTTTGAGTTTTGCATGCATGCTGAGGTGAATAATATACTGGACTCTAAATCGGACATTGACAATGACTTGCTGTTGACCTTAGGCAAAGCATTTCACTTCTCAGAGCCTTGGTCCTCTCACGTTTCTAAAATGGGGGTAATGATGCATGCCCTTCCTACCTCACATGATTGTTATGAGGGTCAAATGAAAAATCTGCCTCTGAAAAAAACCCTGAAGTGCTACATGAATGTAAAAGTTGTATGCTCATTTTATATATTTTTTTTAATTGCCCCCTCTCCCACCTGCAAATCCTACTGCAAATATAATATGGCACTGAAGTTACTGAAGAACAATAAACATGAGAATAATTAACAAATGTTTTCATTTTTCTTCCCTATAGGGTATTTATGCAACACAAAATCTGTATACCACAAAGGGTTCAAATGCAATGAGAGACAGGATAAGTGTTTAAGGCAAACAAAAGAAGTACACTGAAGTTAGAGACATTGTAAATCTTACTTTTTAATTCATCTGTTGGTTGTATTTGATTAATGAATAACTATACCAATAAATAAACAATGATGACTTTGTGACTCAATACAGTTAACCAACTTCAAATCTCTTATTTTGTGAAAGCTCAAGAGCACTTCCCAATTCTTTGAAAAGGTTTAAGATTTAACTCAAAAATTAGCTCTGCCTTGCGTATATATATTGGTTGGCTCTGCAGTAAAGCTTTCACATGGTGAATCGTGAGTAAACAGGATGTTACTTGCACAGAGAATGGGGTCAATTAAAATATAGCTTTGTTGGAGGTTTTACCATAATGGCTTGCAAAGGGAACTTAATGATGCCCTAAGACTGTAGGCACATTCACATGCAAAGAATAAAATGGAAATCATCCTTAATCGAAAATCCTCTATTAACACATCTTCTATGGTAGTGTAGTCCATAGATCATGGCCATCTATATCACCTGGGAACTTGTTAGAAAAACAGAGTATCAGCCTCCCTCCCAGAGCTACTGAATAGGAATCTGTATTTTAACAAGATTCCAGGTGATTTGTATGTACATTAAAGTTTGAGAAGCAATGAGCTCTGCCCAACCAGCATTTAGTTCTGATTTGTTATTGATAAAAATAACCAGCATAAGAAGCTGGGAAAATATTTCCATAATACTATGCACGTCAGATTATTATACATAAAACACGTTCTGATAATAATATTCAAAACCTTCAGTGACATCCCATCACCTACCAAATAAAGTCTAAACTCCTTAGTTTGATAGTCAAGGTCCTCTATCATCTGGCAGCAACCCTCTTTCCAATTCAGTGTTCCACCCTAGTTTCTTCACATGCCCTATGCCTATTTTCTTTTCTTCTCCATCGCCATTTATCCCCTCTACTCCCTATTCCACCTCCACCCACCCCTCCCCCTCAACAATCACCACACTGTTGTTCATGTCCATGCATTCTCTCTTTTTTTTCTTTTTTGCTCAATTCTTCCACCACCACCTCCAACACCCTTCTCCCCACCAGAGCTGTCTGTCTGCTCTCTATCTATGAGTCTGTCTCTATTTTGCTCGGTAGTTCAGTTTGTTCATTAAATTCCACATATGAATGAAACAATACGGTGCTTGTCTTTCTCTGGATGGCTTATTTCACTTAGCATAATGTTCTCCAGGTCTATCCAAGCTATTGCAAAGAGTAAAAGTTTCTTCCTTTTTACAGCAGAGTAGTATTCCATTGTATAAATGTACCACAGTTTTTTTTTATTCATGCATCTACTGATGGATACTTGGGCTGCTTCCAAATTTTGGCTATTGTAAATAACACTGCAATGGACATAAGGGTACATATATTCTTTCGAATTAGTGTTCCAGATTTCTTCAGATAAATTCCCAGAAGCAGAATTGCTGGGCCACAAGGTAGCTACATTTTTTATTTTTTGAAGTAACTCCATACTGCTTTCCACAGTGGCTGCACCAAGCTACATTCCCACCAACAGTGCACAAGAGTTCCTTTTTCTCTGCAGCCTCATCAACACTTGTTGTTTGTTGATTTATTGATGATAGCCATTCTGACAGGTGTGAGGTGATATCTCACTATAATTTTGATTTGCATTTCTCTGATGATTAGTGACTCTGAAGATTGAGTATCTTTTCATATGTCTATTGGTCATCTGTATATCTTCTTTGGAGAAGTGTCTATTCAGGTCTTTTGCCCATTTTAATTGGATTTTTTGGTGTTGAGTTTTATAAGTTCTTTATAAAATTTGATAGTACCCTTTGTCAGATGTATGATTGGTGAATATGTTCTCCATTCAGTGGGTTGTCTTTTCATTTTGTTGATGGTTTCCTACATTGTACAAATCTCTTTAGCTTGATGTAGCCCCATTTTTTAATTTTTTATTTTGTTTCTCTCATCCTAAGAGATATACCAGAAAAAAATGTTGCTATGAGAATTGTCTGAGATTTTACTATGTTTTCTTCTGCGATTTTTATAGTTTGGAGTCTAACATTTAAATATTTAATCCATTTTGAGTTTAATTTTCTAAGTGGAAAGAGCAGACCACCTGCAACAGAACCACCTGGGGCCCCACTCTTGACCTTCTCTACGAAATCAAACTGGGAAGGAACGACCTTAATCAGTTCTCCCAGGTGATTCTTGGGAAGATAGTTGCCGACCCTTTTAGACTGTCTCTCAGCCTTGGTCAGTTTTCTCTCAATGTTCCCAAGCAGAGGGGTCACTCCACCTTCAGTGCCAGCACTGGCCCATGTGCAGCTCCGTCGTTGCCCCTATCACATAGTATTTCAATTCCTAGATGTTTCTGTGCCTATTTCTCCTTTGAACCTCTGAATGTAGGAAATGTATACTGTGCATTCTTGCATTTCCAACATCTAGCACATTGGCAAAGTAAGTGTTCAATATGAGCTGATTGGCTACAGCATTGTTTATACCAGGAAAAACAAAATGAAACCATCTTAAACTCCATCATTTGGGAACTACCTAAAATAATTACAGTGTAACTGTCTAGTGGAATGCTATGCATTCATTAAAAATGATGACATTGGTTACTTATTGATTGAAAGGATACCAGGATATATATATAGCAAAAGAAGAAAACTGCAAACAAAGTACAAAATGCTCTTAAAGACCATATAACAAAATATTAACAGTGGTTAACTCTGAGTGGTGGGATTAGAAATTACATCATTCTCTTTTTTTACTTTTATTTTTCAATTACTGTTTACATTCAATATTATTTTGCATTAATTTTAGGTATACAGCATAGTTGTTAGACAATCATATACTTTACTAATCTTTTCTTTATATCGATCCTTTTTTACAATGGAAATTTTTTACAATTAAAATTTTTACAATAAGCATGTATAAATTTTTTAATGTTAAAGATTTCCCATTTTAAATGTTTATGGGATGAATGTTGTTATAGTAAATAATGGCTTATTCAGCTTCCAAGGACAGAAATTTCCTAAGGTTGGCAATGATTCAAAGGTTGGCAGTGATTCAAAGGTTGGTGATGTTGTTGCTAAGAAGAAGGAAAAAGTAGAAAACGGGTCGTCCTTGGCAACTGGCTCTTACCAATGTTCCCCCTATTGTCTGAGGTTTAGAAAAACATTTAAATGCCCTTTAATATCTTATTATATAACACTTCATAATAAAAGTTGTGGATTCCAGTGGAAACAATATTGACAATATGGATTATTCTCAGCATAAAGAAACTGATCTGTTCTCAGTTTTTTCAGTTGGAAAAATCAGCTTTCAACCTCATCTTACTTCCCCTATTGGCTTTTCTCTCACTTTTCAGAATGTTCACTGTCCAAGATGAAATTGTTAAGCACTGTGTTTTACTCTAATTACCACGATACCAAAACTGGATTGCTAACTAATGGCAGTGACTTTCAGATACTATCACCAAATTGGGGCATTGCTTTTGCTCTTAGAAGGGTGAGTGAGGAGGCTGGAGAGACACCGCCAGCCTTGTTTCTTATACTAGAAGAAATACCTACAAGCAAAATTCATTTCAATTAATATTTTATGTAAAATATTATGTAAAATGGTTTGAAGTAAAAAATAAAATAAATTAAAATCACACCTCAAACAACAGGAAGAGCGTGTCAATTAATCTGGTATTTTTTCACTAATTTCAACATTCAACCTAAAACAAAAGCAAAATTAAGATTTGCAAGGAGAAAATATAGAAATATTTTTATTAGTCACTGGTAGGATTTTATTACAGTTTGGATTAACTTTGAAAGCTTTAAATGTATATTCTACTTGAATAATATCAACAAAAAAATATATATTGTTAGATAGCTTAGTTAGTTGAACACAATTCCTGCTTGAGTTCTCCTGAAATGAATTATCCTTATTACATGAAAATGCTAGGCAGGATAGATAGCTAGCGCAGGAGAGGGGGAAGGAGGAAGAAATGGGGGGCTTATATCATCCACTGGACAAAGAAGACAGCAGTCTTGGGAGGTACCAAGATAAAATCACCAAATATTCTCATAAACTCTGGGAAAAGCCATAACAAGGTAAAAGAGGGACCTTGAAATCTGGTCTATCCAGCAGGGGAACCTTGAAACCTATAGGGGAGAAAAGAATAAAACCCTTGAATCCCTACCAAGTGGGCACTCAGACTAGCTGTGTTGTTTTCTTGTGCTTTATGTCAACTGTATACTTAATAAATGCCCTTGTTTTGCTTCCTTACCAAATTAATTTACTTTGTTTCAACACTGCTTTCTGTCACTTCTTTGAATTCTTTCTCATGAGCATGACAAGAGCTAAAGAGGGGAGAGCCCCCTCTAACTAAGGTAGTCTCTAGTAACAAAAATATAAACAGAGAAAACAACTTTAAAAGGATTGCTAGAGTTGTAGGTTCAATATCCATTGGAACGCAACTGATCAATGTTTCTCTCTTACATTGACACTTCTCTCTCTCGCTCGCTTTCTCTCTAAAAACAATTTTTAAAAACACATATTCCCAGGTGAGGATTAAAAGGGGGGGAAAAAACTTGCTAGGACATTAAAATTTAGTATAAATTACAATATAAGAATTTTAAACATCTGTAAGAAAAATTAATTAATTAATTAATTAAAAAGAAAATACCCCTTAAATTAAAACAAAGAATTTTAAGGTAATTTTTTTAATCTAGTTCAAAATAATCTTTCCAAAATAGCAAAATTTAACTACAACTTATTAACCCCTAGGTTCAAGAAACATATCTGCTCATTTGACAAGTTTAGAAGCATAGCTTTGTCATAAATGCCAAGCATGTAGACATGCAACCTCTATATCCAAATGTCACAGGGTGGTGAAAGGGGCTCTCAGGCTGAAAGAGAAGAGGCAGAATGAGTTCTTCCCTTTGGTTCCGCAGTGACCACATGACTCAAGTTAGTTATTTTGCTTCTCAGAGTTTCTGACTTCCTCATCTTTAAAAACGGGCATCTGGCTAGATGATGTTTGAGTTCTTTCCAGATCAAATATTTTGAAAGCTCTAACTCTACACATTCTCTCCACATATATATAACCTGGAAACTGTATTTTTGTAATCTATGAAAGCTGCAAATAAAAGAACTGCATTTTAGCAGATTTTCCCACTAAAATTTAAAAAAAAAAACAAAGACACAATTCAACCATTTTAACGTAACTATTTCACCTTTCAATATTAATATCATCATTTATTACTCATTAGTATCATTAAACCATACTTTTCTTTCTAGTCCCATTGTTATTGGCACAATAACCTGCTTATTATTTTACAGGAAAGGAGTAAAGGGAAAATTAGCTAATTTAATACTCCAGGTCTATTCCCTGCTGATCGGTGGGGGAAGGTCTGGACAAAGGCAGTTTAGACACATGCCCACTAGGGTCTGAGTAACATGGAAGGTGCCTACCTATCTTAGGAGGTGCTACCTATCCTATCCGTCACACCTGGGAGTGAGTCAGTGGCCAAAATAGTCATGGCCATCGCAAGCACATGAAACCTAAATATTTAATCCCTTAGACAAGGGAAAGCCCTCTCTTGCTTCCCTTTAGCTTTCTCTTGTTGTTCGTGTCGGACTGGGGGGCTCTCACGCCCTGCATTTCCCCACGTGGGCTGCAGTCATGTGGGACCTACACAATGGACTAGTGGACTGAATCTGGACTAACCCTAATCTGGACACAGATGCACCATGGAATGGACACTCTGGACTTTGCTTTATTTCTGGCCTTGCTGAATCTGCAACTGCCCCTCTTCCAGGACTGGGCTGAGGGGCATGGAACTTTACAATCCCAGAAGTATAATTCCACGCCAATAGGACCATCCATTCTCTCGTGGGGGTTCTGAATATGCTTATTCCAACTGCGTCCCAAAAGCCTCCTGCCACAAGTGTCAGAGACATCTGACGCACTTCTCCCTCCGGTGACACCATGACTAGAAAAAAATTGGTCTTTCCTAACTACTGAATCAGCGGGAATTATGAGATGAGCTAAAGGCAGAAAAATATCTGAGAGACAATGATAATTAGTTTTGTCTTCCAAAAAGTAGCTGAAGGCAGAAATTCCAATTTTTCCAAAACATTATATTCCAATGTACAAGATAGTTCAGTTATCAAATCAGTAATAAATCTAATATGTACTTAGTGCTATTTATAGAGCACTTTCATATACATAATATAACTGTGAGGGTTCAGAATGAGTTACCCCAAGGCCTCTATGGTATGTAGATTGTTCTGAGCTAAAGACTAAGGAGGAACTTCTGCCCCCCTACACTTAACTACCTAGAAGAATTTGAGTTAGAGGCCTTGCACATAAAAGATTAACAGTGATAACCTTTTCCACCCACCTATACGGCAGGGCAAACTTCTTTTTATTAAAAGTCTACTCTTATCATCCTACAATAACCTTTTGAAGCTCCCAAG
This sequence comes from Molossus molossus, assembly GCF_014108415.1. Classification (NCBI taxonomy): domain Eukaryota; kingdom Metazoa; phylum Chordata; class Mammalia; order Chiroptera; family Molossidae; genus Molossus; species Molossus molossus. The sequence continues at coordinate 55,659,321 of NW_023425346.1, forward strand.
ACAACTTACCTTAGCCCTAGCTCCAGATGTCTTATATACCCATGTTCCCTTTCTGTCTCTGACCCTCTCTGAGTGTGGGGTCTCTGACTCTTCATGTATGTGGGATTCGATATACATGAATACATTAAATTTGGTTATTTTCTCTTGCTAATCTGTCTCATGTCAAGCCAGGAGGAAACCTTGAGGGTAGAGGAACGTTTGTTCCTCCCCCACATTACTTAATTTTCATGAATCTGTGGGAAAGTATTATATCATTTCTACTCTATCATTGAGGAAACTGAGACTCCCTGACATTAAGTAATTTCCTAAGATCATAAGGCTAGAAAGCACCAGATCCATGACTCAATCTCCTGACCTTTTCCTTTGAGTCTCTTTCCCTCCCTGATGACATTCCACTACTTCAGAAACCTTTAGTTTTCAAAGGAAGTACACTTTTACCTACTTTTAGAGTAGATGGTTGCTCATAAACACCATAAACAATTACTTGGTTAACTTTCTATCCTTAATATATAATGTATCCTTTCACATTTTTTTTTAAAGGCCAACAACTCAATAGAAAATTAGGAGAGAAAAATAACCACAATAGTGTGGGGAAGGCAGGAGAGGGTTATGGGGAAGGGGGGATTAATGGGGGAAAAGGTGGGGAAACATCTGTGATTGTTTCAACCATAAAGATTTTTTTTAAAAAGATAACCAGCCCTGGCTGGTTTGGCTCAGCGGTCAGAGCGTCAGCCCAGGGACCAAAGAGTCTCAGGTTCGATTCCAGCCAAGGGCACATGCCTCAGTTTTGGTTCAGTCCCTGGCCCTGGTCAGGGTCGTGCAGGAGGCAACCAGTCTATGTGTCTCTCTCACATCGATGCCTCTCTCTCTCTCCCTCCTTCCCACTCTATCTGAAGATAAATGGGGGGGAAAAATATCCTCAGGTGAGAATTTAAAAAAAAAGAGAGATAACCAGAGTTTACAAAAAATGTATTGCAAGTAACTTTGAAATATTTGAAATAAAAAGGCTCAATCTCAGTCAACTAAATAACTGCAAGTAAAAAATAAGCCTTTTTTCTCACTACCTTATTAACAAACTTTAAAAATTGGTCATGTGCTGAACTGACCATCATGTAGGGGAGAAGTTATTCTCCTTCAGTAGGCAAAGCAGTTAAAATCTCTCTGAAGGGCAATTTTATGGTATTTAACAGAACTAAAAACATTTAGCCTTTGACATAGCAATTCCACTCCTAGGTATTTATTTATTATTTATATATGTGGGCAAAGAAAAAAATGCTTCTTATATAAAGGATGTTCCTGAGAGCATCTGCCATTACAGCAAAATACTGAAGATAACCCAAATGTCCACCCATTGGAAGTAATTAAACAAACTTTGCATATTTCATACAATAGAACATTACATTCCAATGTAAAACACTACACTTTTTTAAAGCAGAATAGTATTGTATACTCCTTATTTGTATATGAAAAAAAGAATACAAGGAGATCACACCCTACGATGGGAGCTGGTGCATGATTTAAAATATTTCTGGATACAAATCTAAGAAATTCCCCTGAGAAGGGAACTGAGGATTTAGGAGTCTGGTTTGGAAGGGGGACTTACATTTCAGTTATTCGAAAATTTAATACGGTTTGAAATGTTTAATTCTTTGCCTGCCTAGTGTTTATTTGTGGGCTCAGGCAGCTTCCAGGCTTGTACTCAATTTGGCAGCTGTAACAATCCAATCAGATAAAATAACTTACGTGAAAGCATTTTGCAAACTAAAGATAATGTACAAATGTACAAGTGAAGAAGACTTCATTGCTCCAGCACCTACTACCTGGAGCTAAACCCAATAAGCACAATTCTTTAATAGCTGTTTCATAATGGACAGAAGAATTTTCTATTAAAATGCAAATATCCACCCAGGAGCTAAAACCTTTAAGCAGTGCCTCTCAAACCTTTCCATCAAATTGCCCTATTGTCAAACATACTGAGGTGGGTACCCCAGAAACCTAGAAAGTTTATCAAAAGCTCTCCAGATGAGAGACAATGGTGACTTGAATTGTGGACTTAATAGTGAAGATGAAGAGAAGGTTCAGATTTCAAAATATATTTCAGACTTTAGGACTTGGTGATAATTTGGAATATGGGGTATAATGAAAAGATTGGTGAACCAATTCCCAGTCCAGCCTGTGGGCCGTACAAGACCCGCGAAATCAATACCAGCTAACTTCACAGGCCTCACCAAAATAGCCTAACCAAATATAGCAGGCTACTTTTTAAATTGATTATTTTGTATGGCCCTCAAATGATATAAATATCCAAATGGCCCTTAGCAGAAAAAAGGTTCCCCACCCCTTGGTACCATTTACTAAGATGGGCAGAGGTGTTCTGTTGTAAAGATGTAGTCATGACTCATAGTTGCCACCCAAAATGCATTTTCCATTTCTTCCAAAGTGACTAAACCCCATTTTTATTCCAGGTAAAAAAAACAAAACTGCATTTCCCAGCCTCTTTCTACTGCTAAGTGAAGTTATGTAGCTAAATTCTGGCCAGTAAGAACTGAGTAGACGTATTTCTGGGGCTTCCAGGACAACAGAAAGAAGGAGCTAACTCAGCTGGAAGTGGGGCCTTTTGTCCCCTGCTCCACCTTGCTTCTTGCTGCCTGCAATGAGGAAGGTGGCTGGAGCTCCAGCAGCCCCGTAGTAACCTTGAGAATGAAAGTCACATGCTGAGCATGCAGATTAAAGAGTTGAAATGGAGCCAGATTTGCTGGTCACTTCAGAAAGCAGACACAATAGTGCTAGACTGCTGTCTCTGGGCTTCTTTTAAGTGGAATAAATTCTTGTGTGTTTACAATTACATTGAGTTTTCTGATCAAATAGCCGAACAAAATCCTAATACAGAGATGTAAGGTTAGGTATGATATGCTCATTGAACATTCCAGATAGGTAGAGCTCCCATTCTAAGAACATTTTTAAGAAACTGAAAGTCAGAGAAGTTATTTGCCAAAAGTCAAAGCCGGCTTTGGATAGAGACAAGATTTAAACCAAAGGCAATCTGACTTCAAAGTTGATGTTTTTACACTATATCATCCTCTATGAAAAAAAAAAAAAAAAGAAGAGCTAAGGTACCAGAGATAAGTCTTTCCAACAGCACAATCACATCTTGAACCAGTTCTATGCACTGTACCCCAAGATAGTCCGACTCAGTCTGCTATACGGAAGAATCATCTCCCATATGTGTTACTCTTTGTATGATATCAGTATTGTATCATGCTTGCTTTACCTTTTTTCTAAGCCGATATATTTTTAACTATTTTTTTTTAACTACAGATCATTTATTTGTTTCTCACTAAGACTTTATATTAGGACATAATTAAACTGTGTTACCACCCCCCACCCCAACTTGAAGAAGGGTCAGTACTGAGAATGTTATAAAGCAGATATGAACCATTTTTTAAGGTTTGGAACCAACATTAACTGACAAAGAAAAGCTTCCTTCTAAATCATCTTAATAATGTTTAAGTTTAAAAAGAGAGAGAGAAAAGGGGCTGATGGAAGTTCAGATTGAACAAGATCGTCACACTTCATCTAGCACATTCAATCCTGGCTAGAGTGTACCAAAATGGAAACAGGATTACTATAATCAAAACATCCACTACAGATTGCTGTACACACCTGTTTTCCAAGCCCACCCCCAACCCCCAATGCTTCCAACACAACTATTTCCCAGCCTGTTGGGCCTGCAATGAAGGAGCACATAGATCTTCTCTTTAATCCAACCTTTGTTATAAGACTGGTAGGTCTGGGTATCAGCTCGGTAAACAAGACAGCTGAGGTCTGCCAGATCATCAATAAAATCAAACAACTGGCTGGTATCATATGTAATAAAGGGGCTGCTGGGATTCATTCTCCTTAGATGTTCTTTACACATTTTACTGAGACAGCAAGCCAGGTGCAGCCCCTTAGTCAGTGCAGAGACCCAGCCCCTGGCTTTCGTAATCCCTTTACCTTCGCCAACTGCCTAAACGACATTGGAACTAGAAAGCCCCCAAATGCCCGGAGGCTTATCATATATAAAAGGCAGCTGGAACCCAGGCTCGGGGCTCAGCCTTTAGAGGTAACTCTGGCCCTGGCCAGTTTGGCTCAGCAGTTAGAGCATCAGCCTGCGGTCCACAGAGACCCGGGTTCGGTTCCCGCTAAGGGCATGTACCTTGGCTGCAGTTTGTCCCCGGCCCTGGTTGGGTCGTGTGGGTGGCGGCCACTCGATGTGTCCCTTTCACATTGATGTTTCTCTCTCTTCCTCTCTCTCCTTCCCGCTCTATCTGAGTAAAAAAAATGGAAAAATGTCCTCGGGTGAGGATGAAAAAAAAAGAAAATAGAGGTGACTCTGCTGGGCCAGCACCAGTACACATTAAACAGCCCTTTTCTGGTGCTCTGAGTGCGTGCAGTCTGTCTCTTCCCACTGACCAAATTTCTGCCATAACATGACAAACACCTTCCATGCATTCATTCACTGATACACAGTCAGCATAAATTCTGCCTTCTGGCCTCTTGATAGGCGGTACCAGTAAAATGATGTAAGACATCGCGCCAAACTCTCACTGCAGCCGCGGCGAACACCACTGCTGGGGTGATTATGTGTAATAGGTTAAAAAATAGCCTCTCAATATTCCAACCACATAAGAATTTCCAATAACTAGAAGCCTTGGTTTGTCCTCCTCCTCCACTCTGAAAATGTAAAGGTTAACAAATTTCATTAAATGTTTAAAACATGTATAATTTTGGATGTGGGTTGGGGTACCTAACCACTTACACTTCCCCAGCCCACCTATTCATTTATTCAAAATGTGTCTTCTTGTTATCTTATGTGTACAGGTGCTGTGTTAGGTTCCTGGAGGCAAAAACACATATAAATATAAAATATTTACAGATTAAATGGCATAACTGAGATTTGTTTCCAAATAAAAGAAGAGTAAGAGAATGGGGCATGATGGAGCAGGATTGGCCATGAATTGACAGATTAATAGTTGGAGCTGGGTAATGAATCTTAGGTGGTTCATTAAGCTGATCTGTCTGCTTTTGTTTATGTTCAAAAGTCTCTATAATAAAGATTTTTTTAAAACACATACACAAAAGAAATGTGTAAGACAGCCTCAGACCTCCAGGAGCATGCAGACTAATAGAAATGCTACTATATGCACTTAAATTGCCAATTAGAATTTAAAGGGGCCATAGCAGTTATGAATCCCAACCCCAATATTTTAAAATCAAGGAAATACCCAGAAAGAAATACCTATGAGGCTTAGAGGTTAAATGGTCACATAGTTGGTGGCAGAGCTGATACTGAAAACTAGGTCTCAAATACAGCGAGAGAGAGAGACTTCTGTTTCTTCCAATCAGATTGCTGCAAGGCAGAGTGGTACATGGCAAAAGCCATGAAGCTAGTTTAAACTAGATAAATAAAAATTAAAAATAATAGAGACACCATCTAGAGCTAAAAACCATGGGCTATTTCACAAATATGCTCTGCACACAAAACTAAAGGGCTGTCCTCCTATAAGACAGAAAAATCTGATTAGTGAGGCAAGAATGTTACGTTTATTTGTAAGATTATTGAGTGAGCCTCTGTCTCTCCTAAAGTTACGGGGTCTCATCACAGATTGCTGAGACCTACATATCTGAGCAACAGAAATCCTAGTGGCTGGACTGACAAAATACAATGAGCATTTACTATAAGCCAATAAATGTGTTAGGAGTGGAGACACTATAGAGATTAAGCATAGTCCCTGCCTTCAGGGAGCGCACAAGCTAGAATAGAATTATTAAATAAATAATTCTGAAGGAGAACCACAGGGTGCTCCAGCAATCTAAATTCCCTAGCACTAGATTCAGGTTGACTGGCCTTGAGAAGGTACACTTCTGCACAATTAGATGTTTCCAGATGTGCACACTTTTAAAGAAATAACCCCCATAAATAAATAAACCAGGTGTGGTTCTAGTCTAACTAGTAAATCATCAGGCACTAATAAGGTGAAGGCGACTGCCTATAAGAAGACCAAACTGCCCTGGCCAGTTTGGCTCAGCAGTTGGAGAGTCCTGGGTTGGGTTCCCGCTAGGGGCACATACCAAAAAAAAAAAAAAGAAGACCAAATTGGCAGGTATTGGTAATTGTTTTTTACCATGATACCTATATTTTGAATATTATACTGGGTGATGTTCCCATAAGGGGTTATATGAATGACTTCCAAGAAGATTTAAGCTCTTTGAAGACAAATTCCATGTGTTTTAGTCCTTGTAAAACAAACTCACAGAGTAGGCACAGAGTATAAATGTACTTGACTAACATTTTGTGAGTGAAAGAACAAAGCAAGATAAAATTCCAAATACTATAAATGTTCTACTTTTCTTCTATACATAAATGGTTTTCATCTTAAACCCTAGATGTTCTAGATAAAATCTTATCCAGGAATATTCTCACCTCTAGATTTTTTTAAGCAGATTGCCTTTTTGCTAATAGACTAAGAAAGAAACTCAATTTTTTTCTTGCATTTTTCACTATATTAGAACATCTGAAGACAAGTAGAACAATCATAGAACTTTAAAAAGTGGAGGAAAAACAGTAAAAAAATTAAAACTCTTCTTAAGTTATCTTGGTTTTACTTGTCACATAAAAATACATGTGTCCTCTGGTCAGTCTGAAAAACCACAGAAATATTATACTCTGTACGCAGAGTATTCAAATGTATTTTGAAATTTTTCACTGTTGAAGGAAACTTAGCAAGTTAAGGTGGTTTATTCAAAATCTCTTGGTTGCCTCTATGAGAAAAGAAAGAACAAGGGAAAAAAAAAAAAACCAAGACACTTAATTTCATAATCATTAGATGAATTTTCTGTTTATAAATAATCACTGCCAAAATGATTTACAGATTCACAAAAATGTAACTGATTTGGACATTTATAATTTTGTAGAGCTTTTATTCCTTAAGGTGAACAATAATTCTTTGTTAAGCAGTTCCCCATTTCCCACATTCAAATCCCCTGAGCTTTTATGCTATCATGTTTTTTTACATTGCCAGTCTAGCAGTATATAAATAACTTGTTTTGAAGGATATATAATTGCTTCAAGTTACCACATTTGGAAAGTTCTTACTTTTCTTTTAAAAGTTAAATACTAATTACCTTCACATCATAACATTACTAAACACCTCATGTGCCAGTCCCTCTATCCTAACCAAACTGCAGAAGTTGTTGGAATTAAAAATGGTTTACATAGACCTGAGATAACAAGATAAAGGCCTACCTTCAAACAAGCTAATATGAGTTGGCAAGATTTCTCTGTCTTCACTAGAAAGTATTAGATGGAAAAACGGGAAAAGAAGGCTGCCTGAATTTGCCTAGCCCTCTATCCTGACCAAAATATTTGAAAGTTTAGAAACTAGAAATTTGCGGCCTCAACGATTAAACAGATAACCAAAAATCTATTAAACTTTTCCAAGAATTTTGTACATTGTACTTCAAAGCATAAAGAAAGTAAGATGTCTTAGAAGTGTACATGTTTCAATGCCTTTTAAATTAATCAACTGTTTTTCATAAAGCAAAAAAGTAAAATACTTTTTCATGACCAAATTCCAAAACCAACAAACACAATTTAATTACAGCATCACTAAAATGACAGCTTCAGAACAGCTCTGATAGACAACAACTGAAATTGGATACTTGTTAGGAGAGATAAGCATTTTAGGCATTTATGTTCTTTATCTTCACTCACTACCCATCCTGAATCCAAATTAGGAATTCTAAGTTTTTTGAACCAGAAAATTATTAGATTTGATGGCCAGATGTCAATATAACAATAAATAATTAGTTTCTGAAGGATTAGGAAGATAGCTGTTATACAATACCTGGTTATTATTAATCAAAAAACCAAGGTAATCTCAAAGGCAGCCTTAAACTAGTTGCAAAATACTTTAATGCCTCCAGCAGCCCAGCAGGTAAAATAACTGCATAAATTCATTTTGAGAGTGGGGGGCAGTTGGATGAGCTGCAGAAGGAGGCTGTAGCCAGGGAGGGGGAGAGGACAGCTGCCCCTCGGCTCCAAACAATTGTTCTCCTATCTTCTGATTTCTCAAGCCAGAAGTGCAGATTAGCATGTGAAATCTTTCTATTAAAATGTTGGCACAAATTTTTTTAAAGCACTGCATGCGCCAAATAAAACATGTCTGTGGGCAGATTCAGCCAGCTGGCTGCCAGTTTGAGATCTCAGGAAAACTACGGAGAAAGCTTGACTCTCCCTCCGCCAACTTGGTAATGCACAGTCTCTGAGATTGCTTGGAAGTCTAGTCGAAGGAGGATTAAAGATGCCTTGGAGACTTCAGTTTGATCCTAAGGGAGATATTACTTTTCTACCATACTTTTCCAGTGCATTACACACACAGACACACACACACACACACACACACATACACACACACACACACGTTTTCCATAGATCCAGGATCACCAATAATTTCTGAAGCAATTCCATCATTAAGGAATATGTTTGTTTGTACCCAAGAAAATGAAAACCCATTAAAACACATGTATATCTCAAAAGATGGGCTGACCTTAATTATAGTTGTCTTTGTTCTTAACAAAAAAGCAAAACAGCTGCAAGTTGTTCTCGGAGCTATGAAGTAACCCATTCTAAATCCAATTAAGTTCATTCTCAATGAGAAGTCAAATGTGTGCTGCTCCCAGGTCCCCCTTGCTTTATCACTCAGTCTGTGTGCTGTGGTACAAGCAAAATGTGGTAACAGAAGAATAAAGAGAAAAGAATCCAAACTTCTGATTTAAACATAGCTCTGATCATGGAGATTGTTATTTCTCACTGTTCACAAAGCAAGGCAACATGGCACAGAGGAAAATAAAAGTTTTTCATCTCAACCAAGAGAATAAAATAATCTATGTACGCATTTTAATAACATAGGCATCTTTTCACTGCATTCCCAGAAATGCAAGCACCTTTCATCTTTGTTACCATATACATACATGGATGTATTTTACAGGCTTGTTATGTTTTATAAATATTTACCCAATATCTCTAGTAAACACACACTGGTCACACTGGTTTTAATCAGTGGTTCTTAACTCTTTTAAGAACCTGATAAAAGTAGAGGACCAACCCTGGCCCTAAAAAAAAGACACACAATTTTAAGGAGTTCAAAGACCCCAGTGAAGAAGACCCTCTAAGAGCCCTTATTTAAGAACTCCATTGCAAAATCACTATAATTTCATTTTGTTTCATTTATGCTAACCTTTCAAAACATTGACTTTAGAATATGCTCTAAGAAATGAAGGCAGTTTACTTGCATGTATTTTCTTTCTTATTTACCTATATTTAAATATTACTTTATGTTTGAGAATTACAATCATGTTAAATGTTTTAATCGTTTTTTTGTTTTTTTGTTTTTTTTTAGAGAGATAGAAACATCAACGTGAAAGAGAAACATCGATCAGCTGCCTCCTGCATGGTCCGTAAGTGAGGATCAAGCCCGAAACCTGGCATGTGCCCTAACCGGGAATCGAACTGGGATCTCTCAGTCCATTGGACTGATGCTCAATCCACTGAGCATAAGTTTTTTTTCATTTCCATTATTAGTTTGTTACAAATATTTAGGTGACACAGAAAAGGAGCAAATTGTGATAGCACCACTTTCAAGAGCTATTTCCCTCAGCAATCACGTTAGGTGGGCCAATATTTTCCATTTTACTATTGTCTTTTAGAAAATGGTTTATCAGCCCTGACCAGTTTGGCTCAGCGGTTAGAGCGTCAGCTACTCTAGCAGTAATTATAAAATTATTTTAGAGAGCCATCGTATAGTGGATGTCATTAGAGATACTAGGATATGTCTATTGGGAAATGGAAAAGAATATCTCTTAACAAATGCTTTGATGCTATGATATTCCCCTTCTGTAACTAAACTTCATTGTTGAAATGTGGTTAGGTCTGACCTTTGTTTACAAACAAGAGATTATGTACTGAACCTAATTAAAAGGATATAATGTCCTAGCCATTTTGGCTCAGCAGTTAGAGCCTTGGCCGGTGGACTGAAGGGTCTTGGGTTTGATTTTCAGTCAAGGGTACGTACTTGGGTTGCAGGTTCAATCCCTGGCCCCAGTTGGGATCATAAGGGTGGCAACCAGTCAATGTGTCTCTCTCACATTGATGTTTCTCTCTCTCTCCTTCCCTCCCTTCCACGCTATCTAAAAAATCAATAGAAAAATGTCCTTGGGTGAGAATTAACAAAAAAAAAGGAAGAAGAAGTAGATGATGATGATGCAGATATCATAAAAAATAAAAATGTCAACCTTGGAGGTTGCCTGTTTGAGCATTATGTAATACACATGAGATTTTGCTTCCTGGACAGTTAACCTCATTTAAATGCCTATAAATGAGATCTATAGCACAGCCTATTTTAAAAATTATTACCATCAAAAAGCTCTCTGCAGCCCAATTGAATTTGCTTGCAACTGGATTCTGATATGCATGATTTCATGGCATTAGAATTTGACTTCAATAAAACATCTGAACAACCTTGAACCTAACAGTTCAGCACTTTAGATTTGCTGACAAATAAGGCAAATGTGGTATAAAAATAAAGAAATTACTGTTACCAAAAATAGCCCCTTCCACAGAGCACAGAGGATTTTTAGGGCAGTAAAAAGACTCTGTCTGATACCATAATAATGAATACATCTCACTGTACATTTATCCAAACTAATGGCATATATGCCACCAAGATCAAACCCTAATGTAAACTATGAACTTTGGGTGATGATGACGTGTCAACGTTGGTTCATCAATTTTAACAAATGCACTAATCTGGTAGAGGATGTTGATAACAAGGGAGGCTATGCATGTGTTGGAGGAAGAAGGTACAAAATCTTCCACAACCAGACCCCAGTGGTCTTAATAAACAAGTTACTATACTGCTGGGTCCTATGAAAAACACAAAGTATTAATAAGACCCCCTGTCTTCAAGGAGCTTACCATCAGCTATCATCTCTGAAAGTTCAATCTGGTCTTTTAAATTCTGAAAGATATATGTTCTCTGAGAATCTAAAATTTCCTAAAATTGAGAAGTGGAAATATTACAAGGGAAAAATGTAGGAAATCTAATCTATCTAGTTTCAAATACAACCTTATATATTTAAGATTAGATTTAGACATCCCCTCCTTTAAAAGACTCAGATATTCCTTTCATATGAAGCTGGTGGCTGGCCCCTCCTCTGGTTTCACAAAGTTTTGTGCAAACCTCTATCATTTCACTTATCACCTTGTATTGTAATCCTATTCCTGGATCTGTTCCCCTGGGGGCAGGCATAATACCCTACGCTCAGAAATGTTTGTGTAATCAGTGAGTACTCTTCCCACTGCTGCAATGTACTTATCCACAGCACTTAGATACAAATGTAAATTTAATCTACAAAAATAATTTTTATAGTTAGTGCCTATTTGTGCTAGGGAAATATTTTTTTCCCTAAGAGTCCACGGTTTTTTGAAGCTCTAAGATATCTGTGACTACAGCAGAGCTGTACAATCAGACAGCACTGAGGAAGGTCAAAAGAGCTGCAATCCAGCTCCAGACTCAGGCAAACATTTACCCTCCCTGTGTCTACTTTCCTTATCTGAACAATGGAAGCGGCAATACCAGCCTGTCTCACACATCTGCTGTGTGCAAGAATTAATAAGATTTATCAATCATCTAGAAAATATTTAAATAACTTGGAAATTTTATTACAATAGAAAAAAACAACAAATGGTAGCAGCTCTGCCTTTTTTTTTAACCCAAATGCATTCTTGGAAACCATGAATGAATGACAGTAAAGCAGATCATATTTCCCTGAGAAAATAATATGAAGATTGAATGTTAAGTGGCTAGCAAAGAATAGATATCACATAAATATGACTTTTTAACAATTGATTAGATTCTTATATTAAAGTATAAATACGCCAGAGTATACAAAATGTGAATAAAACTCAGTTATTTTTTTCCTTTATTGATTTTAGAAAGAGAGGAAGTGAGAGGAAGAGAGAGATAAAAACATTGATGAGAGAGAACATCAATTGGCCGCCTCCTGCATGCCCCTCAGTGGGGATTTGGCCTACAACCTGGGCATGTGCCCTGACCAGGAATCGAATTGCGACTTCTTGGTGCATGGGTCAACACTCAACCACTGAGCCACACAGGTTTTTTAATGAATAAACTTATATAACCACCACCCAGGTCAACAAATAGTTTTTTTGTTTTTTTTTTTAATCCTCACCCAAGGATACTTTTACATTTATCTTCAGACAGAGCGAGAGGGAGAGAAAGAAAGAGAGAAACATGATGTGAGAGAGACACATCGATTGGTTGCCACCTGCACAACCCCAACTGGGGCCAGGAACAAATCACAACCAAGGTATGTGCCCTTGGCTGGAATCAAACCCGAGACTCTTTGGTCTGAAGGCCAACGCTCTCATCACTCTGCAAACCAGCCAGGGCAACAATTAGATCATTTTGATGTCCCCTCTTCCTTTCCTAATCTCTGACCCCTTCTAACTCCCCAAAAGTAACAAATATCTGACTTGCTATCCTGATTATACCAACTATAGTTTAGTTATACCTGTTTTTGAAATTCATATAAATACAACCACACAGTACATACATTATTTGTGTCTGGCTTCTTTCAGACATTGTGAGAGATATATCCATATTATTGTGCATGGCTGTAGTTAACCTTATTTTCATTGTTGCATAGTATTCCACATAATAATGCAAACCATTATTTATCTATTTTACTGTTGAAGAACATTTTGACTATCACAAATTTAAATTAATAAAATTGTGCTCCCAACCCTAGCAAACAGGTACAAATATATTATATACTATTAACGTATAAGAAGCCTCAGTGTAGCATATGCAAATTGTATCTCAACACAAAATTATGCTACATAATACAAAAATATAACTATCAAATTATAAACTTAATCTAAATCTAAAACATCTAAAATTTATAAAAACTAAATTTTAACATTGGTTAGTTGGATAGAAAGATTTTTAATTATTTTATTTTCTTCTTTTTGCTTACCTACTTATTCTAAAGTTTCTAAACTACAACTATTATTTCTTTTTTATTGATTTTTAGAGAGAGGAAGGAAAAGGGATAGAAAAAGAAACATCGATATGTTGCCTCCCACATGCACTATGACCAGGACTAAACCCAAAACCCAGACATGTGCCCTAACTGGGAATTGAACAGGTGACCTTCCGGTGCACGGGACAACACTCAACCAACTGAGCCACACTGGCTAGGACTAATCTATAGCTATTATAAAAGTTACTTTTTTCTTTCATGAAAATCATTTCATTAGTCTTCATATTGCAATATTCAGAAATAATCTAGCTTCCTTTCCCAACTGAATAAAAGTATTTGGATGAACCAGCAAATAAATGGTTTATCCATTTATATTTACCTTTGAAAAAGGAAAAAAATAGAATTTCTATCAATTAAGTAAGTACTAAAAAAGTGGGAACATTTAAAATACCAGGAAGGACTTGTGCCTGTATAATAACTATAGGAATGCTCCTACAAGCCATTGGGATTTGGATCTGTCATTATTTTGACAAGTAGCCATTTTTCCGAGCAAGTACTATAATACAGAAAATTTATAAGTAAAATTTTATAAGCTTGATTTAAAATTATGCTTAAATTTTGGCTAAAGAACAATTCTAGATACTGTTGATAATATTGTTACTCATGCCAATGCTAGCAAATACAAAAAATAGCTCCCTCTAAGAAGAAAATGTTATCAGTTAACTGAGTGTGGAGATGAAATGAACTACACTGGGAGACCAACAAGAAATAAATAAACAAATCACTAAACAACTAGAAATGCTGAGTCATTAAACTTCAAAGGTTTGTTTTTATTTTTTCAATCTAGTGAAGTCTTGTCCAGAATGTTCTGCATCACAATTTAAACCCTTATTGTGGTGTGCCAAGAATCTGGCAAAATTAACATCCCAATTTGAGGTATTTTATTTTATTTTATTTTATTTTATTTTATTTTATTTTGTTTTATTTTATTTTTGTAAGATTTTCCTAGTCAAGGAAGGTGGTCTGACACAGTGGCAAGACACAGAGGTAGTGAAGGCAGACTGTCTGAATCAGTGCTCGCTCCCCCACCTCCACCCCTGGCTGTGACTTTGTAGACCATATGGATGCATGAGATGTGACTCAGAAGTCCCAGGGATAGCCACAAATAAGAGTTCCATTATTCGCATATGTGTAAAACTCTCAGCCAGATGGGTGGGGGTAGCAGATCCCGAGTGCTTGCTACTTTGCAGAGGCCAATTATAGCCGGGTTGTGAGCAGCCACAGCCCAGAGGCGTCTCTCTGATCAAGAAGTTCTCCACCACAGAGTTTAGGACCTTGACCATCACAGCTCATGGTTCTGGCTGCAGGGTTCATGCTGTTTCTCCACTGGCCAAGGTCACTGGTTATGTGGACTAGGCAGCCAGCAGAAAGAAAAAGAACACTCCATTCCTGCAAGCTCCTGCTTAGAAGTTAAGATACTGAGGCTTTCTACCCTTACCCCAAAGGATATGTGTTAGTGATGTATCAATAGGGAAGTTTTTTGAATGATTTTCTAGTGGCCAATTTTTATTGAATAAACATAAACTTCATGTTGAAAAACTCTATAATAAAAATAAGTAATTTGGAAATGCTCCCTCTGTTATTTTCCACTGTTGAAGCCAGTGGAGTGACTCTAAGATGATATATGGTAGAAATTTTGAACATGTTACTTAATCTCTCTGTGCCTCAGTTTCCTCATCAGGAAAATGGGGTAATAGTAATAGTTCTTACCATACCATGATTAAATGAGCTCATGCATGTGAAACACATTACAATAGCAGTAAAACCTATTAAGAGCCTAATCAATGTCCGTTATTATCAAATAATTATATTTCAGCCAATTATCCTGTAGCTATTGGCTTCTTTTCTATAATGAGAGGTCTTTTTTTCAAGTCTATCTTATATACATTTTGAACAAAAGAATAGAGAAAGCAGAGTTTAGACAACAGCAACAATAATCACAAAAACACCTAACACTGAGGACTTATTAAGTGCCAAGAACTTTGTAGGAATTACCACATCTAATCCTCTGAATCATCCTATGAGGTGGGTATTGTCCTCATTGTCATTGCCATCCCCATTTTTCATATGGGAAACTGAAGCTTAGCAAAGTTAAATAACTTGGCCACGGTCACATGCTAGTAAGTGAAAGAGCTAGAACAGCTGGATCTACGGCATAGCCTTTAACCATTAGAGTACAACACCCCCTAGCAAGGGGTGCCAATCATATGTTCGGTATAAACTTATAGTTGGCATTGATGTCTACCAACAGTTTAAGTAAGAAAAACAGAGAGAGAATATAAATGAGAAGGGAAGGAAGAAGCAGGCAGGCAGAAACTCAAGCAAGACCGTAAATGCCTTCCACATTTGGTATAAAGGATTTAGATAGGTGATTAATACTGTGCCAATTTTTCTGTATTTAATGCAAAGAACTTCTTCAACTTGTATGGAGCAGAATCTTTGCTACCCCAAACTAAATGAAGGTCACAGAAGGACCTGATGAACTAAGCACAAAACTTTTGGATTAGGCCAGGGGGAAAAAAACCTAACAATTATTTCAAGTCAACTGACATTTTAAAATTTATATCTTCCTGCATTGCAAATATTGGTCAAAGAGTTGCTCACTAAATGTTTTTAACCCAGTCTAGAATTTGGTATCGACAACAATAAAGCTGCAGCACAGCTGAGCAAACTAAGTCAGAGGAGCTAAGTACCATCCCAGCTTCTCATCAACTGAAGGCATGCTGCTTAGAAAGGTCACAGGGTTGATTGGCTAAAGAGCTTCTCTGGGTCTTTGTGGGGAGGTGGGTGTTATGTTGTAGAGGGAAAAGCACAGATTTCCTTGTCAAACCCATCTGCACTGCAGTCCCAGTTGTCTTAGCAGCTGAGTGATTAGCACCAGACCCAATCAGAGACTTATGCAGAGCACTGGAGGAGAGGGCCACTAATGAGACCGCCTGAGTTCATATAGATTGTAAATATTGTTATTTGAGGGGGCTGGGGTTGGTGGGGGGCAGACTCAAAGAAGGCCTTCTGGGGCAGTTATACCTGAGATGAATCAAGTGTTTAGAGACTGCATAACAAAGTGGTTCACTGTTCTGGCTTGGCTATGGAGAGACCTGGGTTCAAAACCCTACATTGCCACCTACTATGTGACACTGACAGTTCCTTACTCTTTCAAAATGAGATCATAGTATCTCACTTAAAGTATTGTGGATGGGCCACAAAACCGTGTCCATTAAAGTATCTAACACAGTGCTCAATCATTAGAGGACACTGTTACAGACAATTCTAACAATGACTTGCTTTTTCAAACATCTGTAGTGCAGAAGAATCCATCCTGGGCAGACTCAGAGACTGACACACCCATTTGAGGTTTCTAAGAGTATAGTCCTAAAACCATGTATCAGAATCACGAGGGAAGTTTGTTAAAAGCAGGTCCCTAAACACTACCTGTAGTGGATTAAATAATTACCCTCAGAAGATGTGTCCACCCAGAATCTATGAGTGTGACCTTAATCAGGAAAAGGGTTTCTGCAAATGTAATTATGAGTCAAGATCATCCTGGATTAGGAGGGGTGGTAAATCCAATGACTGCTGTCCCAGAAGCGAAGGGTGGAAGATACACAGAGGATAAGGAGATGTGAAGGTGGAGGCAGAGATTGGAGTGATGTGTTCATAGGCCGAGGAACACTAAGGATTGCCAGCAGCTACCAGAAGCTAGGAGAGAAGCACAGCATGGATTCTCCCTCGGAGCTTTCAGAAGAAACCAACGTGCTAACACCTTGATTTCAGCCTCCAAAACTACGATAAAACAAATTTCCATTTTAAGTCACCAAGTTTATGGTAATATGTTATAGGAGCCCTGGGAAACTAACACATTACTCTTGGTAGATCCAGTTGGAGTCTGGGAATCTGCATTTTATCAATGATTCTGGTGCCTATGAACACTTGAGAACCTCTGCTCTACACTATTCCCTCCTCTTAGGACCCTCATTCTGAAAATGGATTCAAAAGACACCTGAAGCCAGGTCTGTGGAGAACACCAAGGGCTTCTTCCCAACCTCAGCGTCATGAGTCTACAACTCTTCAGGCCCTTCATATACCTCAACTAAATCTCTGGGAGAAGTCTAAATCAGAGTCCAGAAATTTGAATGATTTCATTTCTACTTGTGGGTAAAGGTCAAGCCTCTTTGTTTGGTGGTAGGCTCAGGAAAGTGCCCCCAACTCTAACACCAGCCCAAACATGAATTTTACACAAATACAAATATGTTTGTTCTTGATCACATACTCTGTTAAGGACTGAATGTTTGTGTCCTGCCAAGATTAGTATGTTGAAACCTACCTTACCCACCAATGTGATGGTATTAGGAGATGGGAACTTTTGAAGGTAAGTTAGGATTCTATGAGGTCATGAACATGGAGCCCTCAGGAATGGGATTGGTGTCCTTAAAAAGAGACCCTAGAAAACATTCTTGCTTTCTCTCAGCCAGGTGAAGGTATAATGAGAAGACAGCCATCTAGAAATCAGGAAAAGGGCTCTCGACATATACCTTGATTTTGGACTTTTCAGTCCCCAGAACTTTAAGAAATAAATTTCTGGTGTGTATAAGCCACCTATTCTTTGGTATTTGTGATAGCAGCCCAAACACACTAGGACACACTCTTACCAAGATAAGAGCATCTGAATCAGTTATTGGATATAGTGAAACAAAATGATCAGAATGAGAGACAACAAGGAAGAATAGAGGCAGCCTGGTCTTTTTTTATTTTTTTTAATACTGTTTAATAATCTCTGCTTAGGAAGAATGTCATTTCCGTGTATTCCCTCCTTGATTCTATATCTAAGGAGAAGAAACTCAGAGCTCAAGGAAAATATGGATCTTTAAAAAACACAGTTAGACCCAGACAGTCGGGTTTGGAGGTCTGGAAGTAAAATTAAAAGGTTCAAAGTTCTCCACTGTTTAAGGTTGAGATCTTTTTCCATTTTTTTAACCTATTTTTATTTTTTGTTAATTTTTTATTTATTAACTTGTTTTTGTTACAGATGTTTCTCATTTTTCCCCCACTGACACCCTCCTCCCTTTCCCCCCTGCCCAATCCCCAGCTTTGTTGTCTATGTTCATTGGTCATGCATACATGCATGTAAGTTTTGTGGTCTATCTCTTCCCTCACAAACCCCCCCCCTCATCTGAGGCCAATCTATTTTTATTTTTTATTATTTTATTTTTTTATCCTCACCCGAGGACATTTTTTCCATTTTTTGTTCAGATAGAGTGGGAGGGAGAGAGGAAGAGAAAGAGAGAGAAACATCGATGTGAAAGGGACACATTGAGTGGCTGCCACCCGCACGACCCAACCAGGGCCGGGGACAAACTGCAACCGAAGTACATGCCCTTAGCGGGAACCGAACCCGGGTCTCTCTGGACCGCAGGCTGACACTCTAACTGCTGAGCCAAACTGGCCAGGGCTATTTTTATTTTTTAAATAAATTATATTATATTATATTAGTTAATAATATAATTTTTTAATAATATAATTTATTTTTAAATAAATTATATATTAGTTAATATAAATTTAAATAAATTATATTAGTTAAATTATATATTAGTTAAATGAATTATATTAGTTAAATATTATATATTTATTTCAGACATACAATCCCATGATTAGACATTTATATAATTTATGAAGTAATCACCCAAATAAATCTAGTACCCATCTGACACCATATACAGTTATTACAATATTATTGACTATATTCCCTATGCTATACTTGACACCCCCTTGACTTTCTGTAACTACCAATTTGTACTTCTAAATCCCTTCCCCTTTTTCATCCATCCCTCCATCCCCACGTTCTATTTGGCAAAAAGGTTGACACTTTTCTCTCATCCCTCCCTCCCAACACAGGAGCACCCTCTGAGGCTTAGAAGTCCCACACACCTGGGAGGTGCTATCATACTTAGAAGGCCTATGCAGCAGTTCCGAGACATTTATAAGACTCACTGAGGGATCTATTTAAAATGAACATTTCTAGCCCGGCCAGTGTCGCTCAGTGGATTGAGTTCAGTCCCTGGACTGAGAGGTCCCAATTCAATTCCCAATTAAGGCACATGCCTGGGTTGCGGGCTCAATCCTGGGTGGGAGTGTGCAGGAGGCAGCCAATCCATGGATCTCTCTCACATTGATGTTTCTATATCTCTCTCTCCTCTCCTCTCTCTCTAAAAAAATCAATAAAAACATATTTTAAAATGATTTTAAAATGAACATTTTCTAGGCTCTACATCATGAGATTCTATTTTTTTTTTTTTTTTTTTTTTTTATCCTCACCCGAGGACATTTTTCCATTTTTTGTTCGGACAGAGCGGGAGGGAGAGATAGGAAGAGAGAGAGGGAGAAACATCGATGTGAAGGGACACATCGAGTGGCCGGGGACAAACTGCAACCGAGGTACGTGCCCTTAGCGGGAACCGAACCGGGGCCTCTCTGTACCACAGGCCGACGCTCCAACCGCTGAGCCAAACCGGCCAGGGCTACATCATGAGATTCTTATTCAACAGGTCTAGGGTGGAGTCTAACTCCAGAAAAGGAAAATATATGATAGATAACTCAGATAGGCCTCTAGTCTATATTTCATGCTGAAATCAAAAGAAAACAAAGCCCATCTGGCTCACTAAGACATAAGACTAGACAGGGGTTTGGAGCCTGCAGGAGTGCTCCTTGGAGGGTCTCTTTCTGGAATCAAATGCATTGATGGTAGTAAGTGACAAGATCAAAGTTCACAACTGATCAAACATTCTAGAAACAGGAAGGCATCTCCCTAGATTTTACTCCAATTTCTGCATGCTTTACTGATTCTAATTCTGGCATAAACAAACTCTAATTAGTTTTTTTTCTTAACTTGTTTTATCTAAAGTTCAGTAGAAGTACTATAACCAGCTAACTCCAGGGAAAAACAAAACAAAAACTCCATAGCACTTCATGGCCTCCCAGCCATGCTGGAATTTTTGTCACACTTCCTCCATGTTTGACAAAGTTTGGTTTCTATCATTTATGATTTCTGATAAATGATAACTACCAAAAAAGTACGTTCAAATCTTTTTACTAAATCAGATAAGAAACTAGAAAATAATGTGGTTTTCTTTCATGTGATCCTCAAATTATGTAAGAAGTCTCACCATGAAACTTGCATTGTAGCATACCTTCTGCTACGGGTACTTGCCTCTGGGGAGAGATTAAAACCAAACACCAGGATAACATTGAAACTTCTATCAGTCACATCTGTCCCATTATTTTGCGTTCTGCGTCAGTGATGGCTCAGCAAAGAAATCACTTTTACATAACTATCTGTTCTCTTTAATTACTGTACCACCAGTGATAGTTGCCACAATGGTCTTGAAAAGGGTTCAGATGCTTTTCTGGCTGCTCCCTCCTTCATGAGATCCCTCACATAAATATTCAAAGAGCAAGCATATTACTGTGCAAGTCGGGCCTGATGCCAGAAACAGTATTATCAGAGTCACAAACTGAATCTATACCAAGTGGGAAAGTTATTTAGACCAATATAAAACAAAATAATCAAGATTCCTACCTATCCATTCAGGGACAAAACAGATATAAATCCAGGAGAGTCAGAAAAGGTTATTCTTAAGTCTAAGGAGTGTTTTTCTCTTACAATAATAATTCCACTAAGTGCATTATGGAATGTTCCATATGGAAGCAACTTGGTGTGATGGAAACAGCAGAGGTTTTTAAATCAGACAGTCCTGGGTTTAATTCCAGCTCAGTCACTTACTACTTGGCTTTGAGCAACTCATCTCACTCATATGAGTCCCAGTTGTTTTCTTGTTTTTAAATGGCAAGAAGAATGCCTACCTCAAAGACAGAACACATGGACAAGAGAGGACATAGAGTGTGTTGCTTTGCTTGGCACATTAACAAGTACTCAAAAGAAATGGTCAGTTTGAAGCCTTATAACACAATCATTACCAATTTTTTAATTAAAATGTGACTAACACCCACTTTTACACCAAGTTTAATAATTTAAGTTTTAATATAGTTTCATAGTGTGTTTTGCTGGTAATCTACTCTCCTCCCCTTTCTAGTTTGCTACTAAACAGAAACCAAACCTGTTAATGTCATGTGTAAAATTTAAAAGAACAGATTTTGCATGGAAGTCTTCAAGGGGCTCTTTAGTGAATCAAGTACACTAGAATAGATACTGCATCGACACTGAGACAGCTTAGGTCATCTCAGGAGATAAATTCAGCTTCTTAGCTGTTTCTTGGCTGGCTTCCACCTAGTTGAGGTTGCCAGATAAGCAACAGCTGATAAGAAAGATGCTGTGTAGTCAGCTCACTTGCCAGTAAATGCCTGGCGATGCATTTAGATAGAAGAATACATATATGAACACTGGTTCAGCTTGAAGCAATATTCATAAGCATATGCAGAGTGTGCCATTTTTACTGGACACAAAAGGAATTATAACTATTATTATAATAGTTAAGACTATACCCACTTCTAATGTGGTAACAGGTAGGTAAGTTTTTTAAACTATAAAAATCCTTGCCCCTTGTTCAGTTATAATTTGGTATTTTATCTATAAAATCAATTATTGTCATGTTTAACATATACAGTACACTCATACAGTTGTCACCACAATGAGTAAGAGCACTTAAAGAGGTATGACTCTGAAATGAGTAAGGCAATTCACTCACAAAGCAATTCTCTAATTTTTATTGAGTATTCCTGTGAGATCCCCTCAAGAGTCAAAGTGACATCTCTAAGGAATTGTTGATGAGGACGTCTGATTGGGGTTGGTGAGCCATGCTGGAAATCCTTGAGCAGAATAGGAAAGAGGGGATCCCTAGGGACCCTAGCAAACCACAGCCAGAGAAGCTAGGTGCAGAGTGGAGTGTCTCTGCAGCAAATGGCCAGACTGCTGCTGGTGAGAGCTAAAGATTTCCTCAGCAGATGAAAGTTCCCACTCACAAGACCTTGCACAGACCTAATGAGAGGTGAAACAAAAGGTCAGAAGTAGTATTCACTTCACCACTATCTTATCACTACTTTTCAAAAATAAATAATTAGAAGCTAATCTTGCCAAGAACTCCTTGAGAAAACGGAATATCTGACAATGCTCTATAATGTAATAACGACAAAGACCAAGGACTTTATGGTCCAAAAGAGACCCACAGATGCTAAGAGTAAATCATATAACAGAATTTAATATATTTCTGACAGCACAATATTCAGGACACAGCAGCCGCTAATTGACAAGTCTTCACTATCTATGTGTATAGTTCTGGGGAAGATTTAGGAATGAAGAATAAGATGAGATCATTGCCAACATCAGTCAGTAAAAGAAGGAAATGAAAGAGCAAAAGTAGTCATTGCAAAAATCCTCTTCCCTGGACCATTAGCTCTGTAGCAAGTCCAAGTTGACATTGTGTAAGGAAGGTTCGCCATCCTAACTTGAGTCTTATTGTCCAGGCTCAGGTCAGGGGCTTCCTCTAAAGTCCTGATGTGCTATTTGCTAATGCATCCTGGGTCATACTAGATAACTATTCCAACCCATTAGTGTGCACTATTGATTTTGCAGAGTCTTCTTTACCTTCAAGAACAATGCTTTTATGTAAAACACTAGAGAACTCCTAAACCATGAACTCCATAGGATTAATCTAGGAGGTGCATAGATGTATAATAAAAATAATGCCTAATGTTGGGATTTAGTTTGAGTTCTCCAGAAGTCGACCCTAAGACAAAAAGTCAACTGTGGGACCTGGAATGTATTATCTTAAGTGAATCAGGGAAAGACAAATATCACATGATCTCACTTATTTGTGGAATATAATGAACAAAACAAACTGATGAACAAAATAGACCCAGACACATAGAAGTAGGGTACAGACTGACAAAACTCAGAAGAGGGAGTGGGGGGTAGGGAGGAGATAAACCACAGAATTTATATGCATGTATGCATAACCCAATGGACATAGACAACAATGCTGGGGACAGGGCAGTTGGGGGGATTGGGAGAAGGGTGTCAATGGGAGAAAAAAAGAGAAACATCTGTAACAAAAATAAATTAATAAAAAATAAAATAATAAAATAAAATTTAAAAGTCAAGTACATTTGGCATGGAGGCTAAGAAATAATGGTAAGGAAGTAGGGAAGAAGACAAAGAAGGGAAAGCATGCAATAAAGGGTAAGCTCTCAAATCAGCTGCCCAGGGTAGGTGCCTGGAACTGAATTCCTTGGAAAATAGTGCAAAAGACAGTCTCAAAATGATCTCATCTAAGGTTGAGGGAGCTGGGGTATTTTTATGCCAGCCCTAGAGAGTTATTAGATGAGGCCTGCAGGGGAAGGGGCATATTAATTCCTTAGAAGTGACCTGTTGACCATGGACAAATTGATCTTTGAAATGAAGCCCTCAGACACAGAGGTGCAGATGCTGACGGCTGGAAGTCCACTGGAGCAGAGTGGAAGATTCCAAGGACAAGGGTGGGTTCTGGCAGTATCTGCTACATCAACATTCAGGTAAATTAGCTCTATGTTCGTTTGTCCAGTAGAATAAGTGACAGACTCATTCAATGTGAAAGTACTAGGAAATATAACTAATTCTCCCCCCTTTTTTTTTTAAATGAAAACTGGAGTTTGGTTCTTGCTATTTACACAGAACATTTTCAGCCAATGCAAATGTTCAAGATAAGTTTAGTGTTCAATCTAAAAAAAAAGTTGTCATAACTTTTCCTTAGAAATTCAGTTTTGCTCATCTTAATCTATAATCGATATTTAAAATATGAAAATATATCATTTGAAGTATAAAGTTTGGTTCCATTGATATGTTTCATTTACTTTAATGTGCTAATTAGCATTTTTATCTGTCTTTGGGCTTTTTTTTCAATTACAGATTGCATTCAATATATTATTCTGTATTACTTTGAGCTCTTATTAGTCAAAACTGTTTTTAAAGATTTATAATAGGGTAAACTCAAGATCCTCAGCTAACATCTAGAATAGCAAATGATGTATCTATTGTATTCCCAACACCAGACTTTTAAAAAAGGACACAAAGAAGTATTAGACCCAGTGCCCCTATCCTCAAGATCATAGTCCCACAGATATGGAGGCAGTGAGGGACCAACACACAAAACTGTGGAGTTAGCCATAGAGCAATGAGAACTCAAAGAAGAATGACCAATATGGGCTATGTTCATTCAAAGTGAGAGAAAATGAGACCTTAACTGGACTTTTAAGAATGGACAGATTTTGAAACATAGAAAGGAGAAAAGGAAATATTTCAGTTAAAGAAAAACAGTGTGAGCAATCTTGGAGGGCATGCTAAGGCAAAGGTCATGAAAAAGAGATTGGCTGAAAGGCAACTGGGAGACATACTGGGATGTTACCCAATCTGACCGGGCCTGTCTCTCCAATTCCATCTCCTACGTTTCTTTCCCTTACTCTCTATGCTCCAGGCCCTGTGGACTTATTTCTCTTCCTGCCTTAGGCCTTTGTGCTTACCGTTCACTCTGCCTGGACTACTTTTCCTGCATCTTGGCAAGGCTGACCCTTCTCTTCATTCAGATCTCAGTGCAAATGTCAACTGTCCCCAGCATTCTCTGTCTTAAAATTCTGTTTTGTCTTCCCATGGCAATTAACTCAATTGGAAATATTCTTAATTAATTTAATCTACATTACTAAAAGATAAGTTCCTTAAAATCAGAGCTCTTCTTTGCTTTCTTCATCACTTTTCACCAGCCTCCAGAATAGTACCTGGCACATGCCTGCCACATGATGAGATAATGTACTGAATAAATGACAGAAACAAGAGTCACAAGAGTGGATGAGGGCCAGATTAATAGGGCCTTATAAGCCAAACAGTGAAGACAAAAAGAAACTCTTATAGATGTCTGAGCCATGTCTTAGAAAGAGTATACAAGAATAATACCTCAGCCCTGGCCAGGTAGCTGAGTTGGTTGGATCATCACCCTGTACACCAAAAGATTTCGGGTTCGATTCCCAATCAGGGCACATACCTAGGTTGCTGATTCAGTCCCGGGTCAAGGCGCCTAAGGGAGGCAACCAATTGATAATGTTTCTCTTTCATATCAATCTCTGTCTCTCCCCCGTCCTCTCTCTAAAATAAATAAAAACATATCCTCAGGTTAGGATTTTTTTTTTTTTAATTTAAGGCCTTTTACAACAATATGTAAAGGCAGAATTCATCATATGGAAAAAAATTGATAGAATTAACTACATAAAAATTTTAAACAACTGTTCATTCCTTTTAAAAGACACCCTAAAATTAAAGCCAAATCTTAAATGGAGAAAAATATTTGTCCACGTAGGATTAAAAAGAAACGAAATAAAAAAGGTTATTTTTCTTAACACATTAAGAATCATTACAAATCAAGAAGAAAAAGACATGAATCCCTCAAAAGTGCAAAGGTTCTATACAAGTAATTCACAAAAGAAGAAACACAAATTGGCAAAAAGATTTAACCTTGCTAAAAATGAAATAAATCCAAATTTAAACAATAAAATACCACTTTTATCATCCAAATTTGGAAAATGTTTGTAAAAGTATACTTGTTGGGGGGATATGGGAAAATTAGTGCTCTCATACACTGCTTCTGGGAATGTATTAGAGGACAATTTGGCAATACCCATTCAAAGCCTTAAAATATAACATTTCTGTCATGGAATATGCACTATATACCGCCATAGAATTATATAGTGTTTAATAACAGTTTTAAAATGTAAAAAAATAGGAAAATCTTAAACAAATTGTAGTATCTCCACATCAAAATTCTAGGCAAAATTTGTGCATATAATAGTAATTTAAGAATGTAATAAAACAGGCTCACAGTATATTGAATTTTTAAAAATCATATTTTAGATATCAAACTATATTTCAAGGCCATAGCAATCAAAACAGCATGTTACTGACATGAAATCAAACATATAGACCAATGGAACAGAATAGAAAGCCCAAAAATAAACCTATACCTTTATGGTGAACTAATTTTTGACAAAGAAGCCAACGTAAAAGACAGTCTATTCAATAAATGGTGTTGGTAAACTTGAACAACGCATGCAAAAAAAAAAAAATGAAACTAGATCACATTCTTACACCATACACAAGAATAAACACAAAATGGATTAAATACTTAAATTAAAGACTCAAACCATAAAAATCCTAGACGAAAACACAGGCAAAATCTCCGACATTTCTCATAACAATATTTTTTCTGACATATCTCCTCAGGCAAAGGAAACAAAAGACAAAAATAAACAAATGGGCTACATCTAACTAAAAAGTTTTCACACAGTAAAGGACACCATCAACAAAATAAAAAGGCAACCCAGTAAATGGGAGACCAGTGATACATCTGATAAGGGGTTAATTTCCAAAATTTATAAAGAACTCAAACAACTCAACATAAAAAAAATAATCAATCCATTTAAAAACTGGGCAAAGGGCCCTGGCTAGTGTGGTTCAGTTGGTTGGAGCATTATCCATGCACTAAATGGTCACAGGTTCAATTCCCAGTCAGGGCACATACTCCAGTTTCAAGTTCAATCCCTAGTTGGGGTGCTTACAGGAGATAACTGATCGATATTTCTCTCTCATGTCAATGTCTCTCTCTCTCTCTCTCTCTCTCTCTCTCTCTCTCTCTCTCTGTGTGTGTGTGTGTGTGTGTGTGTGTGTGTCTGTCTGTCTGTCTGTCTGTCTCCTTCTCTTTCACTCTCCTCCCTTCCTCTCTTCCTAGAATCAAATTTTTTTTAATTTAAAAAGGTGCCTGGCCAGTGTGGCTCAGTGGCTGAGCATCAACCCATGTACCAAGAGGTTGCCAGTTTGATTCCTGGTCAGGGCACATGCCCAGGTTGTATCCCAAATCCCCAGTGAGGGGCATGCAGAAGGCAGCCAGTCAATGTTCTCTCTCATTGATGTTTCTATCTTTCTCTCCCTCTCCCTTCTTCTCTCTCTAAAATCAATAAAAGGAAAAAAATTTTTTCATAAAAAAATAAAATAAAAATGGGCAAAGGACCTGAATAGACACTTCTCCAAAGAGGGCATACAGATGGCCAGTAGACATATGAAAAGATGTTCAATGTCACCTTGGCCGGTTTGGCTCAGCAGTTAGAGCGTCAGCCTGCGGTCCAGAGAGACCCGGGTTTGGTTCCCACTAAGGGCATGTACCTCGGTTGCAGCTTGTCCCCAACCCTGGTTGGGTCGTGTGGGTGGCAACCACTCAATGTGTCTCTCTCATATCAATGTTTCTCTCTCTCTCTCTCTCTCTCTCTCTCTCTCTCTCTCTTTTCCTCTCTCTCCCTCTCACTCTATCTGAAGAAAAAAAGAAAAATGTCCCTGGGTGAGGATAAAAAAAAAAAGATGTTCACTGTCACTTATTATTAGAGAAATGCAAATTGAAACTACAGTGAGATATTACCTCACAGCTATCAGAATGGCTATCATGAATAAATCAACAAACAACAAGTGTTATCAAGGATGCGGAGAAAAGGGAACCCTCATGCACTATTGGTGGGAACGCAGATTGCTGCAGCCACTATGGAAAACAGTATGGAGTATCCTTAAAAAATTAAAAATGGAACTGCCTTATGACCCAGTGATTCCACTTCTGGGAATATACCTGAAGAAACCCAAAACACTGATTTGAAAGAATATATGCACCCGTATATTCACTGCAGTGCTATTTACCATATCCAATAACTGATTCAGATGCTCTTCTCTTGGTAAGAGTGTGTCCTAGTGTGTTTGGGCTGCTATCACAAATACCAAAGAATAGGTGGCTTATACACACCAGAAATTTATTTCTTAAAGTTCTGGGGACTGGAAAGTCCAAAATCAAGGTGTATGTTGAGAGCCCTTTTCCTGATTTCTAGATGGCTGTCTCACCTGGCTGAGAGAAAGCAAGAATGTTTTCTAGGGTCTCTTTTTAAGCAGCTTATGTGCCCATCAGTAGAAGAGTGGATAAAAAAGCTGTGGTACATTTACACAATGGAATACTACCTGGCAATAAAAAACAAGGAAATCTTACCTTTTCAACAACATGGAAGGACCTGGAGAACATTATGCTAAGTGAAATAAGCTAGTCAGAGAAAGATAAATACCATATCATTTTACTTATATGTGGAATCTAATTAACAAAATAAACTAACAAACAAAATAGAAACAGATTCATAGATACAGAGGACAGATTGACAGCTGTCAGAGGGGAGGCAGGGTTAGGGGTTTGTATGTAAAACGTGAAGGGATTAAGCAAAAAAAAAAAGCTCATACACAGACAATAGTGTGGTGATTACCTGATAAAAAGGGGGTGGAGGGATATAGAAAAGGGTACAGGGGGGATAATTGGTGATAAAAAAAGACTTGACTGTGGGTAGTGAACACACAATACAATATACAAATGATCTATTATAGAATTATACATTTGAAACCTATATAATATTTTTTATCCTCACCCGAGGACATTTTTCCATTTTTTGTTCAGATAGAGTGGGAGGGAGAGAGAGAAACATCGACATGAAAGGGACACATCGAGTGGCTGCCACCCACGCGACCTAACCAGGGCCGGGGACAAACTGCAACTGAGGTACATGCCCCCAGCAGGAACCGAACCCAAGACTCTCTGGACCACAGGCCGACTCTCTAACCACTGAGCCAAACCAGCCAGGGAAAACCTATATAATTTTATTAACCAATGTCACCCCAATAAATTCAATAAAAAAATAAAAATAAAAATCAGATTTAA
The DNA here is from genome assembly GCF_014108415.1 of Molossus molossus. Lineage (NCBI taxonomy): Eukaryota > Metazoa > Chordata > Mammalia > Chiroptera > Molossidae > Molossus > Molossus molossus. The sequence continues at coordinate 55,688,249 of NW_023425346.1, forward strand.
AAAGTCGGTATGAAGTGACCAATGTTTTGTAATATTCAAAATAAATAAATAAATAGAAGGGATCATATCAAAATATGAACTGTTGATATCTCTAGGCAGTGGATTATGAAGGTTTTTGTTTTCTTTTCTTTTTTTTTATTTTCTTTTTTTTTTAATTTTTTGTTACAGATATTTCTCCTTTTTTACCCCATTGGCACCCCCCCTCCCCACCCCACCCCCGCCCCGTCCCCGGCTTAGTTGTCCATGTCCATTGGTCATGCATACATGCATATAAATTCAGTGGTTTATCTCTTCCCACCCCCACCCCCCCTCTTCTGAGGGATGTCATTCTGTGGCCTACTTCCATGTTTGTGGGTTTACCATATTCCTCAGACTGTATGTTCATTATATTCCGTATATAAGTGAGATCATGTGGTATTTGTCTTTTTCTGCTTGGCTTCTTTCACTTAGGATAATACTTTCCAGGTCCCTCCATGTAGTCTCAAAGGATAAGAGATCTTTCTTTCTTACCGCTGCATAGTACTCCATTGTGTATATGTACAACTGCTTTTTTATCCATTCGTCTACTGATGGACACTTGGGCTGTTTCCAGATCTTAGCTATTGTAAATAGTGCTGCTATGAACATGGGGGTACATATATTCTTCCTGATTGGTGTTTCAGGCTTCTTAGGGTATATTCCTAGAAGTGAGATCACTGAGTCAAATGGAAGTTCAATTTTTAATTTTTTGAGGTAACACCATATTGTTTTCCATAGTGGCTGCACCAGTCTGCATTCCCACCAGCAGTACTAGTGTCCCCTTTTCTCCACACCCTCGCCAACACTTGTTGTTTGATGATTTGTTGATGGCGGCCATTCTGACAAGTGTGAGGTGATACCTCATTGTTGTTTTAATTTGCATCTCTCTGATGATTAGTGATGTTGAGTATTTCTTCATATGTCTCTTGGCCATTTGTATGTCCTGTTTGGAGAGGTGTCTATTCAGCTCCTCTGCCCATTTTTTAATTGGGTTCTTTGTCTTCCTTTTGTTGAGTTATATGAACACTCTATATATTTTGGAAATTAACCCCTTATCTGTTTTCTTTTACTTCTCAATATTTTTCAAATTTTTTACAAGAAGTAAGGTTTACTTGCTAAAATTTTAAAACCAGTCCTATTTTGTTTTTAATAGTTTGAAAAAGAGAATAAGAATCTAGTGTGATGTCTCCAATGCTGAGAAATGCACCTGATTATATATAGTCTAGAATTCCCCTTTATAAACTGGCTCATCTGCCTCCCCTGTAGTTTTTCCAGTTTCACTGAAGAACGGCAGTGCTGAGGAAGGCCTCCCAGCAGCGCCCTGCATTGGGCAACCACACCTTGGATTTCATTCTGAACTCTCTGTCCTTCAGTAGGTCACTTACCTTGCTCTACCTTAGATTCTTCAATTATGAAAAGATGAGTGCTGCGTAGTACCTCGATTCCAGCACTAACTGAGCACTTAAGTGCAAATCATTATACAGAATCAGAGAATCTCAGTGCAGTGGGCTCAAGATTCAACTAAGTAAAATGGCTTAATATAAAGTGGCTCAGATTAAGGTGCAATTAGTATTAATAGCACACAAATGACTTGAAAGATAAGTACTATGTGCATTGTGCTTTCACAAGGAGAATTCCCAACTGTTTCTGTAATTGCTAAATTTTAGCATGTTTTATGGCTTTAAAAATACAATTGTCATCAATTCACACCAATAAATATTTATTAAATGACTATAGAACAAAAGTTATACTTAACAAAGGGAGTCCATTTTTTTTTTATCCTCACCCAAGGACATTTTTTTTTTTTTTATTCAGATAGAGTGGGAGGGAGAGAGAGGAAGAGAGAGAGAGAAACATCGACATGAAAGGGACACATCGAGTGGTTGCCACCCACACGACCCAACCAGGGCCGGGGACAAACTGCAACCAAAGTACGTGCCCTTAACAGGAACCGAACCCGGGTCTCTCTGGACTGCAGGCTGACGCTCAAACCACTTAGCAAAACCAGCCAGGGCCTATACTCTTTTTTTAAAGTAAAATATCAATTGTGTCCAAAATTTCTACAAAAAGTATCATATGACAGACAAGCTACCCAAAGATATGCAATAATATATCACATACAGCTATCTGTTATCAGACTAACAGTCACAAACTACCTTTAAAGCTGATTGGTACAAATATAACAAATATAGCTATCTGGTTTGAATACTTTTTGAACAGAATTTACAAAATTTTCTAATGGAGAAAACATTTTCTTCTAAGTTTGTCCAACACTACATCAAGTCTCTTCATATATAGTGCCTTCCATTTGTAAAATGGGAACAATTGATATTGTTAAATAACTAGGGGGAAGAAATATAATCATTAAAAAATGCTTTGAAAAATGACCGTAAAGTGCACATTCTTATCTGGATCTACTCAGCAGAATTCTGAGAGCAAAATAATTACATAAAACTACCCAAAATATCTTTTGCCTACAACTATCTCTAATTCAAGACACACTATTGAGTTTCTACTATATGCCAGGAACATGCATGTTACATTTGTAATAGACCTTAACTGTGTTTGGCTTGCCATCATAGCTTCACCCTACTTCTAGCAACAGCCTTCGGTTGTTGTCTGGGATCCACTCTTTCCCAGCTTCAGTCTATGGGGTTGGGTGAGGGTTCCCATCCCAGCTCCAGAGAAAGAAGATGTGAAGCACAAAAGAGGGCTGAGATCATTAATGCATTTCATACTCGTGGCCATACCAGTTTGGGGATGAACCAACACAGGACTCACGCCAAACCCAGCTTGACTAATCAGAGACCATCTCAGGGGCTTTTCCTAAACAACCACTCATTTCCACTGTACCTAAACCTAAGAGGATACAAAGATTTAAACTACTACAGTCAAACTGTTCCCAAATCGAGCCTGAGATTGGCACCAACACAGATGAAGGAGATACAAATCAGAGAGAGAGAAAAACTGGGCCCTGATTTCCTATTAGGATCCCTGCATCCTGCTCTACCTAACTGGATTCCTCTTGACTCTCCCTGTGTATAAACCAACATTTCCCATTCTCATTTTCTGTCCCTTGAAAACAAAGAGCTTGTACTTCCTTTTCTTTTTATTTCTGTCTCTTTTCACTCATTATTCTCTCTTCAATTATAATAAAGTCATTACTATTCATAAGAGAACATTTATTATTGTCAATTATATAAAGAACAAGTGTTTCAAACTAATTCTCCAAATGACTGTTGTTAGTTGTGATGCTGATTAACGTGATCATAGCATCAACAGGAGGACCTGGTTGACTCTCATAACCATTTAATAGGCTTTTAAAAGTTATAGATGCTATCTAAATCATTAAACACAGCATGTAACTCAGCTATGATCAAACTGATTGATTTAATTACCCAACAAGCAGGCAATTAATTATCATTTAAAGGAGAAAATCCTAGAAGTTTGCTTTATTAAATTGTCTTAATGCCATGTGCGCAATTCCATTAAACTAGAAGAGTGCCGTGAGCCTGTATTGATAAACTGATAAATATATCCCTTTTCTACATTTTAAATTATTAATTCACTTTCATCTCAAAATAAAACTTTCTTTAGTAAATTCTTTATTTGAGATAAACTGCATAAAGGGTGAAACTTTAATATCTTACATATAAATATTGTTATTAAAACATTTTTAAAATCCTAAGCATTGTTTTAAAAAGGTAAGAGTGGATTGAAAATTCAATCTAATTTATCAGAAAGATTAAGAATTTACAGGGGAATTAGAGGGTGGTCATCAAAAGCACAACTGCCAGTTGTCAGATAAATAAGTACTAGGGGTGTAATGTACACCACGATGGCAACAGGTAACACTGCTGTATGATATATAGGAAAGTTGTTAGGAAAGTAAATCTTAAGAATTGTTATCACAATAACAACCATATATATAAAACTATATGAGATGATGGATGTTAACTGAAGTTATTGTGGTAATCATTTCAAAATATACATAAGTCAAATCATTATGCTACGCCCTAAACTTATACAGTGCTGTTATGTCAATTATATCTCTATAAAACTGAGGGAAGACAGAATTTATAAAATTAAATATCAAGCACATAAGTTGAAGCCTTATTTATTTTTCTCTTCTTCCATAGAAGTCTCTCTTTAATTTGTGTTTCTTTGACTTCAGCAGAAATAAATTAAGTTTATTTAACTTAACTATTTAAGAAGCAAGGTGGGAAGAGGAAGAATAAAGCTAACGTATATCAGCATCTTCTATTTCAGGCACAGACCTTGTGGTAGATTAATAATGGCCACTCGTTCTCTGTGGCTCATTCTAGAAGTTGTTCCCACCTCTTAAATCGGACTGATCTTGTGACCTGCGTTCACAAACAGAATGCAGCATAAATGGCACTGTGGGCATCGTGGGCCTTGCAGCTCTCACTCCGGCCCTCTTGAAATGCCATGCCATGTGAACAGCTCTGCGCTAGGCCACTGGAAACACCAGGGAGGAGAAACAAGGTCATCTGACTGGCAGCCTGACAACTGCCAGAGTTTCAGTGAGGCCATCTTGGATCATCCAGTCCCTGCCAAGCCGCCACTTGACTGCCCCCTCAGGAGTAAGCCCAGGAAAGACCAGCAGAAGAATCACCAAGCTGAGCCTAGGCCAAAGTGCCAATCAACAGAATCGAGAGCAAGTAGAATGGTTGTTGTTCTAAGCCACTCAGTTTTGGGAGTGTGTTGTTATTTAGCAATAAACAATAGATAGGGTGCTTTACATGGTTATTTCACTTCATCTGAGTAAAAATCTTATGAGGTGAACCAGGGCCAACCCAGGTATTATATAGAATAAAGTCTATACAATTTGGGAAGTTCTCTTTCAGAAAAATAGTACACATAATACAAAAATATAAAAATAATACATTTTAAAATACAGAGAACATAAATATATAATACTAAACCCAAAAATGCCCATGGCCACTCCAGTGCCACCCCATACAAGGGGAAGTGTGACAGAAATCAGAATGTAAAGAGGCTTACTAAAACATATGGCATGGGAACACATGGTTAGGGCCCTTCCCAGGGGGCTTCATTTACTAAGCTACAGGAAATTCACTTCAACAGTCAACATTACTGTTCCATTTAAAAGGTGGACTACAACTCTGAATGGCTGTCTTTTGTCTTAGGGCACATGGATAGTGAGCTAAAGTGCCAGGATTGGAGCTCGGATTCCTTTGTTTCCAAAACATGTGTTGTTTGTGCTATTCTTACGTTTTCATTTTTTCCTTGTGATCTACTTCACACCAAGTATCATATCAAATGAAAACACCTCTATTTCAATATCCCCAAATATATCCCCATGGAAATGGAAGTTCACTGAAAGAACCTATCTAAGTATTTCTCATCCCATAAAGTACGCTCAGCAGGGGCAAGAGGGCCTGGCTTCCTTTCCATTTCTCTGATTAGATCAAGAAACTACAGGGTGAGTGCCCTAAATAAGGCACCTTTTCAGTTTCTTTTATTTCAGGATCTCCTTTGCCATATGTCAACTTCCTCATAGACAAGGTTATATAGTGCCAAACCACTGAGTACAGCTGTCTTGCTCTCTTACCTGTTATATGTCCTTGTCACTGCACTTTCTATTCATTCTCTAGCATGGTCTCCTCCTGCCTGTTCTGTTTATATCAAGTTCCTACAAGTGCATATCTAAACTTGCCTATTCAGAATAAGCCCAAAGTGAAGTCAGATTTTAATAATTTCTTATCTTTCTTTGTTCAGCTATATCTATCACTGCTGCCTCCCCTTTCAAATGACCTCCACTAGAAAACCAGTGAATCGTGACTACATAGAAACCAGATTTCTTCTTGTTCAACATTTACATAGGCTGTTTGTTGGCAAGGAATTTCTAGCTTTTCACCTCACTAAGCTGATCCAATCAGCTGATCATTTGTTTTGCAGCTCAGTTTCAAGGTCAGAAGTCTGGATCAGCGGTACTGCAGCAGTTTATTTAACATACTATTCCTATCAGAGAACAAACTTTCTGTGCAATATTTAACCTTGGAAGAAAATTTAAGTTTCCTGGGAAAATAGCTAAAGCTCTCTGAAAAAGAAATACCGGTGGTGATTTAAAAGCATGCTAGGAAGCCTAGTATAGTGGAAGGAATGAAGGAAGAAAACAGAGACAACTAGTCGCATGCTGTCCCTGGGCCTCCATCTCAGACTGTTGGCCTGGGTAACCTTTCTGGCCCCTTCTGCTGTAAAATTCTATGCATCTACTGACATTTTTCTTTATCTTTATCAAAGGCATTCTTTCTTTAGAAGTACTCAGTTCTCAGTAAATATTTTCAAGAATGAGAATTTTAAATATACAATCTTCTTAAAGTTGGACAAATGTATTGCATCTGAATGTATTTCAAAAATTAGTTTAAACAATGGAATAAAGATCATGGAAAATGATGTAGATAACAAATGCTAAGTCACAAATATTACAAGTGATGGCAAAATAATGGCTCATTTCAACTTTATCTGTACATTGGATATAGAAATTTCACAACTAAGCAGTGAAATGTCCTTTGAAGTGGTTTTCATATCTTAAATGTTATATAAACCACTGGGCTAGCTATAACTCTTCAACTTACAATTAAATATTTCAGATTTAAATATTAATAAAATTCAAATAAAGTATGGTCTTTGGTTGCTAGCTAAAGTTTATTTTTGTATTATTTGTAACTGTATACATAAAATAAATTAAAACTATTTTGACAATAACATTCTGTTCAAAATAAATGCCTTTTTTATTTTTTCACATTCATTCTATGCATATGTAGCTTTTGATAGATTGTTTTTTAAAAAGTAACATTTAGCCTTGGCCAGTTTGGCTCAGCAGTTAGTGTTGGTCCACGGACCAGAGCGTCCCAGGTTCGGTTCCTGCTAAGGGCAGATACCTTGGTTGTAGTTTGTCCCCTGCCCCAGTTGGGGTCATGTAGGTGGCAACCAGTTGATGTGTCTCTCTCACATCAATGTTTCTCTCTTTCTCTCTTCCTTCCTCTCCCCCTCCCACTCTATCTGAATATAAATGCAAAAATGTCCTTGGATGAGGATAAGGAAAAAAAAAGTAACATTTATATTGCCTGGTCGGTATAGCTCAGTGGTTGAGTATCAACCCATGCACCAAGAGGTCACCAGTCTGATTCCTAGTCAGGGCACATGCCCAGGCTGTGGGCCCAATCCCCAGTGGGGGGCATGTAGGAGGCAGCCAATCAATGTTCTCTCTCATCGATGTTTCTATCTCTCTCCCTCTCCCTTCATCTCTCTCTAAAATCAATTTTTAAAAAAAATTGTAACACTTATAAAATGATCACTGTAGTTAACAGCAAAGCAAACAACATAAATCTAAGAACCTATGATGCTAAACAACTTTAGCATCATTCTCTCCTAATTTATTTCAACTTCCATCTCATTTATAGATGATGTTTACAATAGTACATGACAACCATGAGAGGAAGGTAAAGGTTCCTTCACAGCTTCACTGTGGCCTCTGGGCCTCCAAGAGGTCCATGAACTCCTGAAATTGTACACAAAGTGCTGCTTATGTGTGTGATATTTCTAGGATCAATACAATAAAGTGCACAACTAAACAAGCAAATCAAAATTGTCTGCTGTGTTCTTAAAGGTCAGTTCAGAATCACCTTAGAAGGTAAGGTTAATGTAATGGAAGAAAATGGGTGGTGACCTTTGCTTTGGATACAACTGAATTCTGTTTTAGGTCAAAAAAAGGCAGCCAAGCTAAAACAGATGCTCTTGCTCAGTAACATTCTGACATGACATATTTTACTGTGCTCAAATGGCACATTTGAACAACTGGTTGAGACATAGAGGTTAACAAGGACATTAATCTTTTAGTGATCAAAAGCACATATATTGATAATTTAGCCACTGAACTGGTCTTTCCTTCCCCTGATCAGGACTCAGCTGAAGCAGGACAGGCCATATTAAGAAAGGCTTGGATACAGAGATTAAATAGACTCACCCAAGTGGGGAGGTATTTAGGGACAGGTGAAGGACATCAAGTGGGTAAGCTTATGTTAAGCAACTAGTAGACTTAGGTCAGAGTAACCAAGTTCTTGGCATTAAGAAGACGTAGCACCGGGTAAGTTAAGACCCAGTCAACCAAGCTGTTCCAAAGAAGTTAATAGAAGCCAAGCAGGGACCCCAGCCCAGAATAACTGTGCCACCAGACAAGGTAGAAGAACTGCAATGAAGAATACGTTTTGTCACAAGGAACAAGAAAAAGATTCATTATCAGAACCAGGCAAGGGCAATGCAAAATCAACAAAAGGTTGATTTATTGTGAACGACCAAACTAAACCTTTAAGAACAGGATTGGTACCAAAATCTAAAACAGGGCAGAGCCCACATGTGGGAGTTAAGTGGCTCTGACTCTAAAAAAATAGCAGTGTGGGGAAAGAGGGCAAAGCAAAACAAAGAGTGGGATTTAGTCAGATGGAGAGAAAGGGCAAGCATTTCAGAGGAGAGGAAACTAATGCCAGGTAACAACCACAGCATAGCTGCAAAAAAAAAAAAGATCTTATCCTCTTGCTCTAATGCTCAGTTTATCAAAATTTTCCTGGAACTAAATGAGGAAATAAGTTTATTAACCTGAATAGTTATGAGCTTTATTAAGTTATTTGCTCCCAGGAGATTGGCTGAAAGAGGGCTTCAGCTAACACAGGAATATTTATCACAGTGCTTGACCAATTCGGTTATCCAAAAGAATATTCATAATGACCATAAGACTGGCTGCAAAAATTCTATCTTTATCTTCAACAAAATTTTCAGAATGATATTTAGCCTAAGCTGTAAACCAATAAGCCAAAAATGGGGAGAACATAGCATTTGATTCATGCCGAAAAATGTAACAAGCCATCCAAGTGAACACTTCATAATTAAGCAGATCCTAACTGTTAGTAATTTCAAGCCCTTAAATAATTCAAAATAATTTATATCTACCCACCTTTGTCCTTCACACTAGTGCTCAAAAATAAACTTATCTCTTCTACACTTCAGAAAAAAACTGTAGTCTACAAGTCCTAGTGTACAAATGTCAACCTAGTATAGAAGTTTTTATATTACATGCATATAAACTATTGCTGCATATGTAATGTTAATATAAATTAAGTCATCCAAAAAACTTAATTTCAAATTTTTGCATTATATACCTTTTCAAGTATTAAAATTCTTAATAAAAGTGAATAAAAGGAAAAGATTTTTTCCTGGGCACTAAAGAAGCATTAGCATTGAAAAAATTGGCATACATCTGAGGTAATTTAAGGTAAAAATGGCCCATCTCCTTCCTTTAGGAAATGTACAGACAAGGCTGAAGCAGAGAGAAGAACTCAATACATGTTTATAACTCCTGGACGGACTTGGTACTACCCCACCCCACACTAGTGCTGGCCACACCTACCACAGAACCTATAGGGGCTTGTTGCTCCACCCTCACTTCAGTTTTGAGTACCCTACTTCTGCAATATTTTATGCATACCTCCTGTGCCAGGAGTTGTGCTCAGGGCTAAGGATGAAGTTCTGAACTGACATAGAGCCCACCCTCGTGGAATCCCCTGACTCACAGGCCAGTGTGCACAAGAGCCATCCGAGATGAATAATTAAAATTTGGGCGCCCAGGTCCAGAGTAGGTCCCCAAAGCTTCCAAGAGATTGGGATGCAGGCTACACCCTGAGAAACTGGTCCAAAAGGAGCTCCCCACAGACAGATTCTATGTGTGTCTGTGTCACCACTGAATCCCCAGGCATGAGTACATAGTAAACATTTCAGTATGTATTGAATGAATCTACAAACTGAACCTAGAGGATTGAAGAGACAAAATACAGTAGGTGCAATAACAGAGGTGCCATAAAAGCATTAAAAGGGGCATGTAGTGTAGCTTGGGGAGAAGCAGGGACAACTTCCTGGAAAAGCAAGTCTTACAAGGTAAGTAGGAGAGAGCTTGGTAAGAGGGGGGTCGGAGGGATGCTATAGACAGGCAGCAAAAACAAAGGTGAGAAACAGCTTTGTTTGAGCAAGGTTTAGGCAGAAACTCCCTGTTTTGTTGCTAGTCTTTTGAAATGATGCTGGAGCTCCATCTACATTATCTTTAACCCTCACAACCCACTTCAGAGTAAAGATTATTATTCCTGTTTTATAAATGACCACAGTGGGCTTAAAGAGATTAAAATTTGTCCCAGAAAATAGTTAGTGGTATTATGGACTAAATGGTTGTGCCCCCCTCTAAAAAATATTCATATGTTGAAATCCTAACCCCCAATGTGGATGTATTAGGAGGTGGGCCTTTCGGAGATGATTGGGTCCTAAGGGTGAAGCCTTCATGAATGAGAATAGTGCCTCTATGAAATGAGAACTCAGAGAGCTCATTCGCCCCTTCAACCACGTGAGGACACAGCAAGATGGAGAATCTGAAGTCAGGAAGAGGGCCCTCACCAGAACCCAACCATACTGGCACCTTGATCTCAGACTTTCAGCCTCCAGAATGGTGAGAAACAAATGTCCGTTGTGTATAAACCACGCAGTGTATGATATTCTATTATAGCAGCTCAAACTTAATAAGACAGTCAGCTCCTCAAAAAATTAAACATAGAATTACCATATGATCCAGCAATTCCACTAAAGGATATATACATACCCATAAGAATTGAAAGCAGAGACTTGAACAGGTATCTGTACACCCATTTCATACATTATTCACAGTAGCTAAAAGATGGAAACAACATAAGTTCATCAACAAATGAGTGAATAAACAAAATGTGACACATACATGGACTATTATTAACCCTTAAGAAAGAAGGCCCTGGCCGGTTTGGCTCAGCAGTTGGAGCGTCGGCCTGCGGTCCGGAGAGACCCAGGTTCGGTTCCTGCTAAGGGCACGTACTTCAGTTGCAGTTTGTCCCCGGCCCTGGTTGGTCGTACGGGTGGCAGCCACTCGATGTGTCCCTTTCACGTCGATGTTTCTCTCTCTCTCTCTTTCTCTCTCCCTCCCACTCTATCTATACAAAAAATGGAAAAATGTCCTCGGGTGAGGATAAAAAAAAAAAGAAAGAAGGAAATTTTGACATATTCTACAACATGGGTGGACCCTGAAGACATGCTCAGTGAAGTGACCCATTCACAAAAGGACAGATATTGTATAATTCTACTTATATGAAGTATCTAGAATAGTCAAATACAATAGAGACAGAAAGTAGAAAGGTGGTGGCCAGAGGCTGGGGGAAGGAAGGTATGGGGAGCTACTGTTTAATGGGTATAGAGGTTCAGTTAGAGGAGATGAAAAAGTTCTGGAGATGAGTGTTGGTGATGGTTACACCACAATGTACTAAATGCCACAAAGCTGTACACTTAAAAATTACTAAAATGGTAAGTTCTGTTATGTATATTTATCACAATTTTTTTTAAGTTTTTAAAAAATATTTGTCCTGGTGACTACACTGGTATTCAAGCCCAGCTCTGTTTCCTGGAGAGACCAACTGGCTTCATCCTCAAAGCCAAAATAGGAGAGGTTTAAAGAGAGAATTTTGGCCAAAGCTACCAACAACCCTACCACCTTAGAATCCTAATACTAATAATCAGCCACTGGCGCCTATCAACATCTCTGTGTGTACTTTAATATTTTTTAAAAATCAGTCCGTGCAAAAATAGCTTTTTGTTAATGAAGCAATGTGGTGCATTAATTCTGAAAGCAAGGTAATTTTAAAAGATAGTTACAGCCCTGGCCAGTTTGGCTCAGCGGTTAGAGCGTCGACCTGCGGTCTGGAGAGACCCGGGTTCGGTTCCCGCTAAGGGCGCATACCTCGGTTGCAGTTTGTCCCCGGCCCTGGTTGGTCGTGCAGGTGGCAGCCACTCGATGTGTCCCTTCACGTCGATGTTTCTCTCTCTCTCTCTCTTTTCCTCTCTCTCCCTCCCACTCTATCTGTACAAAAAATGGAAAAATATCCTCGGGTGAGAATAAAAATAAAAAATAAAAAGATAGTTACAGACTTTTATCTCTTCTTTTTAATCTACCATAAATGCAGATCAATGAGCACATTAAGTGCTGCTTAACTTTTTAATCACTGCATGCATGAAGATTTATTCAAAAGGCATAGTAAACAGATAACAGTTATAAAAACAGTAAATATATATATATATGTAATCAGATGACAATATGAGCCAATATTGGTTCCCTCCAGCGATGTGTCAGAGCTTGGCGGCCAGAGCAGACTGCTGCACACAGTGGTGCCATCTCCCTGTCACCCTCCCTGCTCCCTCCCCCACCCTGCCACACTGCAGCTGTGCAGCAGGGGTTGCCAGGAATTGAGAGGCACATGACATTTTTGCCCTCATTCTGCATGCTGTTATGTCCCTCCTACCTCCATCACCACCCAGTACATCAAAAACATAGACAGAGCCTGTTGTTGAATTAATTCTCTCCATTTGCTGCAGTTTTCAAGTATACAGCAAAATCAATGCCAACCATCCTTATTTACACATAAGAAGCATCATTTGACAATGGTTCTACATTCACCTTTCACTACAAATGGCAAATCCAAATGCAAGGCCATGAGCAATTTGTCATGTGGCCTCACACTAGAGCAGAAACTTCAGCATGAAGCATAATCGTCAGGGCTCAGGGGAGAGGCAGTAGGTGAAGGAGCCAGGTGACAGTTCTCCTGTGTCACCTGTGGGGGTTTAAAGGCCCACTGAATTTTGCTCAAAGCTGTGCCTGCCTACCCTCCCAGTGTCCTCTGCCATGCCTCTGTCTGTACCAGGACCTCCAGGTGAGGGCTGGGAGAAGTGAAGTCACTCCCCCTGAGCCACTGTCTTGTCTCCCCCATGGTCTCTGCTGCTTTTCACCACTTTCTCCAGCTCTTGTCTCTTCTCTCTCCTATCACTTGTACTTGGGTTTTAGGTATCATTTGGAAGGTCTTTCTTGTTATTACTTGGATCATGGGAAGTATTTCCCAGGGCAATAACATTAAACATGGTAGTTCTGGCACTACGCCCTCTCACAGATACCAATTATTTCCTATGCTTCTTCAAATAAAGACCCCAGCAGCCAAACATAGCACCGCTTTCCTTTGCAACTAGTGCTTCCATCACTGTGCAGCTGAACATTGTTCAGGTGTTCGGCTGGTTGCTACTTGAAATCCATAAACCACGTCATTACCAAAAACATCTGTACTAAGTTTTTGTGTTATTTGTACTATGAATTTCTAAATATAGAACTGCTCCCAAAGTCTGAAGTTTCCAGAAATCCTATCTCCATATAACAAAAAATTGCATTCACATACAACAGAAAATGAAGACCTTGAGTAGCTAGGTGTAGTTGTTGTATACACAGTATGATCTGTCTTCTTCAAGGGAGGAATGGAGAGAAAAATATAAGCTATAAAGTAACTCCCAGAATTATATACAGTCCTCAGATTTATTCCATTTATGATACCCATATTCTTATCAAGAATTGCACAATCCTAACTCTTTTCATTCCAGATATTACTAAACATTGAAAGCTTGCTCATTTGTTTCCATCTCCTGTATGTGGTTCTCTATTTCCCACAAACACACACTCATATTTATTAAAACAATTTAGTAATCACACATTCTGGATTCCAGGCAGAATTTACACCTTCTCTAATCATTCCTGCATTTCTTGAATTCGTATATTTAGAAAAGTGCTTAGTTCACTGTCTGAACTGGGAATAGTTTAATTACCTGGGGGGGGGGCAAGAGGAAACAGTGGGGTGAGACAGAGAAAGAAAGTGTAAGATCGATGCCTCACAACAAGGGTTGAAGCTGAACTGAACCTGGGAGAAACTAGGATTTCCTCTCCTGCCATGCTACTAATGAGGGAACTGCTAAACCTCAGAAAGATTAAGTTGCTTGCCCAAGGGCATGCCACTACCAGTGACTGGGCCAGGTTTCCTGACTGCCAACTCTGTGTGTTTACATTTGTGTTTAATGGAAACACTGAAAATTTGGGTGAGAAAATCATTTCAGATTCACACTTCAACTGTTGGGGGCATTTCAGCAGCACTTCAGTGAACTTGAATCAGTCTCTCAAATGATGATGGACTCTCATTTTAATGATCTCCCCAGAGAGATCTTTCTTTGGTAGGTATTTCTGCATTCAACCAAATTGATTTCAGGCCAATTCCACACACCCTAAAAAAGATGCATCCAAATCCCCTTTAGTCCTCTTTGAACCCTCTTGATACCCTGAAGGTCTGAAGTTTTCTTTCCCAATCCACTCCACCCAACCATTAAATATTTTGAGAAAAGAATATTTCCCTTTAAAATACCACTCTTTTGCATTTATGTTTCTCCAGATTTCTTGCTTTGAGCCCGTATTACTAGGTAATTAGAGAAAAAAAGGCAATGTTGATATATTTTTAAATGTTCATTACTCTGTGTCAATGGACATCTCATAATTAGTTTGATCATATAAATAGGTAAATGTTCCTTCATTCAAGGTAAATGTTAAGAAAGACCCCCCAAAAAAAAAAAGCCTATTTTCTTTTCTATTATTATTTTGTTGTGGTTTTGAAATTATACATATGGCAGAGAGCCAATGGTCCTTTGGCAGATAGCCAATGGTCCTTCAAACCTACTGATCCCTGCATCTGCTATTCTCTGGCCTGCTACCATCATCCAGGGAACTAAGGGACACAGGATGGATGGTTATACTCTGTGGACTATGGCCTTGGGAATAGAGCCCCGCCCACCCTTTGATTCCCTCAATATCAAATCTCCGGCCTCAACTCAGTCAGGCACCTAGGGCATAAGACATACCTTGTGAAATGTATTGCAGAGACAGACAGATCTGCAAGTGCATGGGTTAGTTTCAGGCACCATATCCTGAAAGGAATTAAAGAAAGGAATTTTCCTTCTCTTTATTTCCTACTCTATCCCCAGGGCAGGCAGTATTTCTCCTCCCACCCTCATGGCCCTATTTCTCCAGATAAAGGTCTGGCTTTCCAGACACTATCCCAGGGATCAGGCCCAAACCAATTTCCAGGCAGCAACACAACACCCTGAACTGGGTTGATGGTTCTACTTGCCCAGAAAAATCCTGGTTTATCTATTTCCACAGCCATTTGTTCCTATTTATCTTCTCCATCTGCTCTTCTCCAGGAGCTGCCTTGGATAACTTTCCACAAAGTTTTGTTTACTTTCCTTTGTTTTTCTTTGTGAACAGTGTTCTCCTATAGCAGTCCAGTACAGTCCTCATCAAATGACTGTCCCCATTGACATCCTTATCTCTGGGAAAATCACAAGAAAAACTCTTGAAATAGGAAACTTTTAGTAAGCTATCTTTCTTTCTCTTTTTATAAGAACCCATTTCTAAGTTTCAAATCCCGAAGTGTTCCCACTTGACCAGGTAAGTTGGATTTCTACATTTTCTTCTACTCTTTCTTTCCAGATATCTTAGTCTCCCTTATTTTCCTTGATAAACAGCATGCTCGTGTTGGGATTTAGTGGTTGAGTGCAGAACACCCACCTATGCCAAGAGGTCTGCATGCTCCCAAACCCAGTGTTTTCCTTCCAATGAAACAGTTCCAAAATTTCAGTTCGTCTGTTCACACTGAGCCTACCTGGTTTCATCTGACTTAAATTCACTGCTATACTTCAGTGTAGCAGTGAATTTCTGGGCTTTAGTTGACATTCACCCTTTTCATTCTAAGGTACGGGTCCTAGGTAGTTTGGTCAACTTTAACACTTGAAAGGTCTGATTACAATTTTATTTCATTTAGCTCTCTTTAGAGACTGGGATAGGAAAAATCATCTTAAATTGCACAGCTGTACTCTCTGAGTCAAGCTACTTAGCAACTGTCAAAATACAGCCCAAACCACAAAGGTGTTTGAAGTATATACGAAAGCTTATTCTAAAAGAGATACTACCAACTTTTCCACTCTCTTTTATGCAGCTGTCATTTCAGCACGAATACAATGGGAAAAAGCCTTGAGACTGAGGAAATGTGTTATGATGTCTAAAATTACTGAATATTTTCTCTTGCATCATTCAATGTAGAACACAAATGCGTAATTATAACCAAAACATCAAGCTCCTATGTTTCAGCATGAGGATGAAAGCTATTAATTTCAGTTCTTCCAAATGTCAGTATTAGTGAGGACATACCTTTACAGAAATCCAAATATCTATGTCTATTAGGTCAGCGTACTTAATCTAGCTCCTCAAAACTCATGTTTTAAAGTCACCTTGGAAAGAGAAGTTAAAGATCATTTGCTGACTGCATTGCTGGGGAACTATAGTCACCTTTACACCTTCCAGAGGTAAAATAAAAACTGTTCTCACTATAAAAATAAAACACTCATTGTGTGGAAGACCACCAGAAACTGTTAATAGTGGTTGTCTCTGGGATGCTGGGGATCTGGGCTTACTGTTCATGATATGCTCTATTATATTCACTGTTTTACATGTTCATTTGTTGCTTTCACAATATAAAACAACATTAAGAAATAAACTGACTTAAATGTTGCACAGGTATAATAATGAGATTATCCCCTGGGCTCAGGAGTGGAAACATATTTCTGCCTGCAGACAATCACAGGTTCCTACAGTAAGCATTCCTCCCCCATTGCTTTCTGACCTTATTTAAGAAATATAGCTTTACTCATTGGAACTACTGAGAAAATAAACTGGAGTTCTATTTTGAGAATTCAAAGTACATACCATTCATGCAAACCAAAGAACACACACACACACACACACACACACACACACACACATTTGCTCAATGACCCAGGCCACTACTTCAGTTATAAAATGTGGAAAAGAAGCCATAAGTCTCAGACCAGCAGTACAACTGAACAACTCCCCAGATCCTTCCCTAAAGAACAGGACCTATTTTTTTATCATCAATGTATTAAACCCATAAAACATCCTTCAGTGTCTATCATCCATACATGGCTCTGCCTTGCTAACTTTTACTGTCAAGTCACTGTATTGCACTACTCTTCTTTCTCGCCCTAAATATTTGCACTACTTCTTTCTTACCTATGTCAAATAAAATTAGGGAATAATTCTTTTGTAAATTGCTAGGCACTTGTGCATGACAAAATATTTCATCTTTTATCCCAATTATCTTAAGTTCTTTCACAGATTTAACTGTTAGCTGCTTAAGGTCAAGGGTATTCCATCTTGCTCATATTTGTTGTTCTCCTGAGAAAATTATATGCTATTCCTCAAAGGTAGGAATTCAGAGCTCCTGACTCTTTTTTTTTTTTTCCCTACATGTTGACTTTTTATCTTATGGAAGTTCTACAAATATTACATGATTCAAATCCAAAACAAAGCAGTAAGATTGAATAGCTTGTTAATCTACTATAGCCTATATACACAGCACCGAAACACTCACCCACTAATGTGTGCCTTGAGCTGAACTGGATGAGACATATTTATCCATCTAGATCCAGATAGATGGATAGACGGACATGATAATCTAGAGCAGTGGTTCTCAACCTTCCTAATACCATGACCCTTTAATACAGTTCCTCATGTTGTATGTGGGCGTATCTGCATGTGGGCGGACCCACCTGGAGACGGATAGAGGAGCGGTGTCTCGGTTCCTAAGACCGTCAGAAATATGTGTTTTCCAATGGTCTTAGGCGACCCCTGTAAAAGGGTCATTCGACCCCCAAAGGGGTCACACCCCACAGATTGAGAACCGTTGATCTAGAGGTAGACAGATATTCCCTGGACCCAGAGACCAGGACCTCTATCCTACCCTTTCTTACTTTGTGTAAGTTTTAGGAGAGTTTATTCATCCTATTTCTATAGAATACGGTGCTGAGAGTGGGACTCTCCCCTTTATCAGGACTTGTTTGAAATAAAATTGAGCAGCTTTAGCTGTGCCAAAATCTCTTACCTACTCTCAGTCTCCCTGTGATATACAAAGCAAAGAAGCTGGTAAGAGTGGACTTTGGGAGGCAAACAGAAGTTAATGGACAAGTTTACATAAAAAGTCAGATTTGAAAACATACTTTATTTCACCTATGGTATATGTGAACAGATCTGCAAAACTAACCAAATTGAAATTATTTTCTCATCGAAAGGTTGCTATTTGCATTTTAATTAACCAGTGAATTTTTGCAAAACCTCTGAAGATAAAGTCCCCTGCTGAACCAAGATGGGCAATGTAAACTGGGTGCAAAAGTGCTTCCAAAGAAGGTAAACAGGATTACCTTTAATTTGTCCCAAAGTATCAAGCTCTGTTTCAGAAATACTGCCAGTTTTAAGGGTGAAATAAGGAAATTTCCCTTCCCCTCTAGCCAAATATTTCATTCACCCTTCTTAAGATACATCCTTCCCTTTGAAATCCAGAATCTTTTGTATTTAGAGATGACCTTACATTTTCTACTGTAATACATTGTAAACAAGAAAACTGTCTTCCACTGCCATGTTTAAGCAGTTCTTGTAGAAAAGAAAAATAAATTCAGACTGAGTTTCTGTTTACATTTATTTTCTTAGAATTCATCTTTAATAGGTATTTCTAGCTGTGCTCTCCAAAGGTTAAAACCACAAAATAAATGAAAATGCAACTTTGGAACATACTAATGCAATTTTTTAAAATAATACATGGATAATATTTCTGAATAGTCTAACTGGCTTAAAGTACTCCCTAGAGAAGTGAAATACAAAACCTGCTTCTTTAAACGGCATTTTACTCTATAATGCACTATGTTCTTGAATTTCATATTAAGATGGCTTGTTAGAATTATTATTTAGAGTTTAAGTTTGTTTGATATGAACTATGAGTCTGGACTATTTCTAAAGTTTGTTTTCAAAGTTGTTTTTTTAATAAAACTACCCTGTACACTGTTGACAGGGAGAAATTAAATAATAAATCTTGCAGTAGTTAAATGCTTTTCTTTTTTAAGTATTTAAAATGTTGAGAACAACTTCTTTTCAAAATTAGATATAAAAAGAAATAATATGGTATTAAATTTTTCTTTTATAAAAGTTAACAATAGCCCTGGCCAGTTTGGCTCAGCGGTTGAGCATCAGCCTGCGGACCAGAGAGTCCCGGCTTTGGTTCCCGCTAGGGGCGTGTACCACCAAAAAAAAAAAAAAAAAAAAAACACAACAGATAAAAGTTGACAATAGCATTAGGGATCTACGAACTATATCAAGTGGATACATAAGGCAATACCTTTTCAACTGAATAGTTTTCCACTTAAATGCATATGCACTAAAACAGTGGATTGTTCATCTTTACAATTTCACTAGTTGTCATATTTCCAAGATAAAGCAGGTTCACAAGAGAATTCTCAAAGTGGCCTCATTCAATGAATCAGGGAGAAAATCATTCACAGGTCAATAACAACTGAACCATTGGTTTCACTATGAGTCAGGATCTAGTGTACTCTGGCCCATGTTACTGACATATCCATGTAGAACCAATTCAGTTCCTCTACTGCCGAGTCTGTCTTCCCCTATAAAACAGCAAGGGTACCCAGCAGAAGCTCCACTGCTGATCACCCCATTAAGTCAAATTACAATCATTCTGTGATGCACATGTTTATACTCCTTTCAACAGTGTCCCCAGACTCAGGTCCTAATGGTATAGAAATACTTTGCATTAACAGAAGGCTTTTTAAAGACTTTTTCAACTGACAAATTTTTTTTCTAAAATAAACTGGAGGTATTCTCATGTTCTTTGTGATCTAATACTTGTCAAGTTAGAAAGTCATTTGTTTCCTAAAAGTCTCAGTTTTATCTTTTCCCAACCCTAAAATTGAGAAAATAACCACTGTCTATATTTTTCTGCCACTACAAAGTAAAATTTAAATGTTAACAATGAAAAGCATTAGGACTCTGATGACTCATTAGTTGGTTAAGTGCTTTTCTTTAGAGAAGCTAAAACTCTTCACATGGGCCCTCCCATCTAAGTGAGGAAAGTGAAAGCTTGTTGATCAAATTTGACTTCTTGAAAGAGAAAGCCAAAGAGAAACTAAGACCCTGAAAGATGATTGGCCAGCATCCCAAGTAGGAACAGAACCCAAACAAACCCATAGCTCCTGGGTGGGCTTCTTCAGAAACATGCTACCTCCTTCAAGACCAGTTTCAATGTTAGGTATTTTACCTTTAACTCTACCTGCCAATTTCAACTACTGAGGAAAAAAACCTTATACATCGCATAAAAATCTGAGAATACAAAAATTATTAAATAAATAGCTGAATTCAATTTACTTACTGTTCTTTGGGAAAAAATTACACTTTGAAAAATGTAATTGGAAGAAGGAGCCCTCAATTTCACACAAATATTTGTTTCCCTTCCCTGGTGATGCTAAATTGCATAATATCTAATTAGGATGCATGTTTTCTTCCATTTCAATATGGACCATATGATTCCTATGATAATTAAGGACTGACAATGTTTTTGGAATAAAGTCCCAAACATTTTTCCAGATATCTAATTTTTGCTAATAACGTTGTCCTCTAACTTTGTATATTGCAACTGTCCACTGACTTCGTTGATTCAGTAATTCATCTTCTGGACATAAAAGGCTTCTGGAAGCCTTTCCATCTGTCCTACTCAATGCCTGCTCTCCATCCTCTGTCCTTCAATTCCCACCCTTAATGCAATCAAATTGGATTTTTGGTATCCACCTGCCTGAAGGAAGGAGCGAAGATGTGTGGCCTGAAGTGAACTGAGCTTGAGGCGAAATCCTATATTATGCCTGATGCTCTCAAACATAGATTCTTCAAGCTTTCAGAGGCCAGTGATTTCGAGAAAATCCCTAAGCAAATGAAGACCCCAAAAAGAGGTAACTGAAAACTATTATTAAACTTGATTATCTTGTCAGACATTCAAATATACTTACTGTTTAGGGTGTAAGATTTACAAATTGTGCCAGCATTCTTTTTTTTTTTTTTTTCATTAATGTGTATAGAACCCTTTATGAAGCCAGCTTTACCACCTTTGGTCCTGAGCCCCTCGGCCTCATTTAAATTAGGACATCTCATCTTCACCTCACATAGAACATGGCTACAGCATAAATTGCCTTTTTTCTTTCCAACTTCATGCCCCTGAACATACTGAACTACAACCTTACACTTTAATGCACAGGTGACCACCCTTTACAGGGTGATTGTAAGTTCTGAAGGAAGAGGCCATAATTTAGACTTTTTTAAATCCCTAATACTGACTCCCGGTCAAGATGGCAGTGTAGGTAAACACAGTATCGCCTCCTCCCACAACCACATCAAAATTCAACTAAACTACAGAACAACCATCATTCAGAACCGTCTGAAATCAAGCTGAATGGAAGTCCTACAACTACAAAAATAAAGAAGCAGCCACATCAAGAATGGTAGGAGGGGCGGAGGCGTGGACTGGCTGGTCCCACACCCACGTGTGGCAGATAAAAATCAGGAGGACACCTTGGCTGGGAAGGTCCTCCCTGAGGACTGAGGGGTCCCCGTCCCACACCAGGTGCCCAGTTCAGGGCTCCAGTGCCAGGAAAGGAGTCCCCATAACTTCTGGCTGGAAAACCAGTGGGAACTGTGGCTGAGGGAGGCTAAGGTTGCTGGAGCCCCAGGCAGTTCCTCTTAAAGGGCCTACGCACAGACTTATTCCAACTTGCTCCCTCTGGGCTCCAGCATTGGGGAGGCAGCTCGAAAGGCACCAAAGACATACGGGGAAGAACTGAGTTGTTTGGCATTGGGGTGAGGGCTGGAGAGGCAGCTTTCTCCTGGACAAACTTGCTGTCAGAGGCCTTTGTTCCTTTGGTGAGCCCTTCCCCCATGAGGCCAGCAGATGGCCTCCATTATCTGGGACTCCAGCAACCTGATTCACACTGTTTTCCCTGCCCTGATGATTCTGTGAGGCTCTACCCCACCCAATTTTTAGGTCCACCCAAGCTGTTTTCAGTTGCTTTACCATAGGAATGGCCTGTCTTGGATCCTGCTTCAGATTTTCCTAAATTCTCTCAAACAAGCAGTTATCCCCATACCTCTCATTAAGTGGCCCCAAGCCTGGCACTAGAAGCAGCCAGCCTTGGTTCACAATTTGGTTTTGCCTGGGCACCTCCGAGCCAAGTACAAGAAGCAGCCATCTGAAGATCACTTTGTAGCTTGTGCTTGGTGGCCCCAGGTAGAACACAGGCAGGGGCTGACCTTGCCCCAGAGCCAGCACACCCACTTGACAGCTTCAGACCACATTAAAGCACCACCACCCAACCACCTCCACAAGTGACACACTCAAGGAATGGACTCAGTGGGTACCAGAGCCTTGCTGAAATAAGTCTTGCTCTGTGTGGTTGGCCCCTGCACAGCTGATCATCCAAAATAGTCAGAAGTCGGTGGATAGTGGGCACAGCCAGTCTTTGCAGCTGATCAGCCTGAGTAAAACCCTCTCACTGATGTGCCAACAGCAATCAAGATTCAATTACAACAGAAGGGTGTACAATCCACACTAGGGGTGCACCTCGAGGACACAGCTGGGAGACCAGGGAGGCTGTGCCACTGGAACCTACAGGACACCTACTTTAATAGGCCACCCTAGGAAGCCTAGGAGACACAGCAACTCTACCTAATACATAAAAAACAAACACATGGAGGCAGCCAAAACAAGAATACAAAGCAACATGTCCCAAAAGAAAGAACAGAAAAAAAAAAAAAAAAACTCCAGGAAAAGAACTAAATGAAATGAAGATAAGCAATCTAACAGATGCAGAGTTCAAAACACTGCTTATAAGGATGCTCAATGAACTTAGTGAGGGCCTCAAGAGCATAAAAAGGACCAGTCAGAAAGGAGGCACTAACTAAAATAAAGAATAATTTACAGAGATTCAATAGTTGAATAGGTAAAGCCAAGCCAATCATCAATTGGGATATAAGGAAGCAAAAAACACCTAATCAGAACAGCAAAAAAAGAATCCAAAAATATGAGGATAGTATAAGGAGCCTCTGGGACAACTTCAAGGGTACCAACACTCGCACCATGGAGGTGCCAGAAGAAGGGAGAGAACAAGAAATCAAGAAATTAAAAACCTATATGAAACAATTATGACAGAAAACTTCCCTAACTTGGTGAAGGAAACAGACATACAAGTCCAGGAAGCAGAGAGAATCCCAAACAAGATGAACCCCAAGAGTCTCACACCAAGACACATTATAATCAAAAAAGGTTAAATACAAAGAGAGAATCTTAAAAGCAGCAAGAGAAAAGCAGTTAGTTACCTACAAGGGAACTGCCATAAGACTGTCAGCTGATTTCTCAGAAGAAACTTTGCAGGCCAGAAGGGAGTGGCTAGAAATATTCAAAGTGATGAAAAGCCAGAACCTACAACCAAGATTACTCTATCCTGCAAAGTTATCATTTAGAATTGATGGACATATGAAGAGTTTCCCAGACAAGAAAAAACTAAAGGAGTTTATCACCATCAAACCAGTATTATATGAAATGTTGAAAGGTCTTCTTGAAGAAAAAAAAGATCAAAAATATGAACAAACAAAATGGCAATAAATACATATCTGTCGACAATTGAATCTACAAACAAAATGAACAGGCAAAACAGAAACATTCTCATAGATACAGAGGACATTTTGTTGGTTGCCAGATGGGAGGCAGGTTGATGAAAAAGGTGAAGAGATTAAGAAGGACAACTCTGGTTTTAGACTGACAAACCTCAAAGGGAAGGGGGGTTGAGGGGATGGAAAGAAATAAACCAAAGAACTTCTATGCATATATGCATAACCAATGGACACAGACAACAGTGTGGGAAAGGCAGGAGGGGGAAGGGAGCAGGGAGGAGGGGGTCAATAGGGAAAAAAGGAGGAACATCTGTAATACATTCAACAATAAAGATAAGTTTAAAAATAAATAAATAAAATCGCTAATAATTTTACACAATGAAAATGTTCAGTAAGTATTTGTCAATGGATATATCAAAAATAGTTAAATATGCAACTTAACAATATAGGAATTTGAAAAAACTTGCATAATTTGATTATCTAGGTGTTTTCATACTCTGATTCCTGTAATACAGAAGATCTGTTTTATAAATTCTAACCAGAGCTAACACAATTTTGGCCAAATTACATTAGACCTCCTTTTTCCCCCTTCTATATCGAAGATGAAAGTGACAAATAGTGAATTGGACTAAAGAACATGAATTATTTACAGTCAGAATCATCTAAATAGGAAAAATCGCAAGTGATTTTTTAAAAACTAACCATAAATGAAATCCATGTGTTAAACCACTATTTACTTTTTTAATGGCAATAGCTAAAAATTTTACTTATGCAAGTATATCAAAACATTGTTTAAAACTTTGGTAAAATGCAATAATTGGTTATTTCTACTTTCCAAGGTAAAAAAATATAATTTGTAACATATTATAAAACATCTAGGAATTACACAGATTTTAATCCACAATGCCCTGATATTAACTTTTTTTATTGGCTCCTGCAGAAGTCATTTAAAAATTGTCTAACTGAAAAAATTAGTTAATATTTTGAGAATATTCTATATATAATATTATGAACCTATTATGTTCATATTATGTGCCTATTATGAACCAGATGCTTTACATACATTATCTTATCCTCCCAATAGCACATTAAATTCCTAGACCCATTTAAGAGGTGAGGAAACTGATGCTCAGAGAAGTTAGATAATTTAGTCCAAATTACAAACTGGAAAGTGGCAGAGAGGGTTTGACTCTAGTACTAGATTTTTCTCATCTTCCTGTTTTGTTCCTATTAATAATGAGTATCAATATTTAGCACTATCAAAAATGACCTTCACAAATTTACAGACAGAAAGTAAAATGTTGGTTGCCAGGTGCTGGGGGTGGAGAAGGGGAGAAGGAGTTATTGTTTAATGGGTAGAGTTTCAGTTTGGGATAATAAAAAGTTCTGGAAATGAATAGTGGTGATGATTTTACAATAATGTGAATGTACTTAATGACATTGAACTTGTACATTTTAAAGTGGTTAAAATGATGAATTTGTTATGTATATTTTACCACAATAAAAAAAAAAAAAGCATTCAACATCATACCCATTTTGTTGTTTTTCTACAAATTCTATCATTTTAATATAAAGGAGTGGGCAGAAGTAGGTTTACATTTGTGAGTATGCAAAACAGTTTATTCTTGTATTATTATTTATTAATTATTGCATTATTTTTATATAATGTTCATATTATATGAACAACTGTAGACCCACTTTTGCCCAACCCTGTAGAGCTCAGAAGACTTTAAAATCAAAGGTGTTTTGATTATATGATTTTCACACTGGAAAATTTCAATATATTCTGAACCTACAAACTGAAGTAATGATAAAGATTTCTAAATACAAACACTGTACCATTACAGTTGATACTTTTTATACTGCTCATTAGAATCTCATTATGAGAATTTCACAGGGTATTTCTTTTCATACAAAATGTAGACTAAGAAAAAAACTCTTAAAGACATTAGTTCATTTACTGCTATAGTACAATTAAGTTAATTAATTAGTAAATCAGCTCTTATTTTTTTTCTAAACAGTTCCTAATTTGTTTTTCTATTATTTAATCAGTGTCTTCTTTACTCTTCAATATTCTAAATCGATTATTACTATTCGGTGTCCTTATGGGAAAGGTTTCATTGGAACAGAAAAGATATTTAAAAATAAAATTCATGCTAACTCATTTCAACCATTCTCAATACAGTAGCTTATTTTGAATATCATAGCTTGCAATATTTTCATCTTTGTATTTAAAAGATTTCAGTTTGAAATCTTTGTGACTGTTGGATTTCATGCATTCATATTTATAAATGAGTAAGTACAGATCATGAATTATTGCAAGATTTCATTTATGGTACCTGCCTAATTATTAATGAGGGCTAAGTCATAAAAGGCAACCACTGTCACTCAAGGAGAAAAAATGTGTCCTGTAGCATGGAAAGAGCACTGGATGATTGATGGCTACAGCAGAAGAGCCAGAGGCCAGCCACGTTAAAGAAATAAGCAGAGCAGCGTGTAGCTCCAAGTCCTGGCTGCTTCCCAGTTGCATGGTGCAAACACAGTAATTCAGTCTTAACAAGGAAATTAAAAGCAAAGCACTATTAATCATGCAGCAAACAAAAACATTTGGCTAACCTAATGAACACCATTTAAAATAGAACAGCAAAAACCTACATGTTTTGTGAATATTCTGAAGTCAAAAAAACCTAACTTTAGAAAAGAAAAAATTCAATTTATTAACTAAGTTATTTTCTTAATGGAAAATAAAAGATGTATTTTAATGACTTTGATGACGCAAAACTGCAGTATCATACATGATGAAATAATGTAGAATATCAGAACTACTTTTAACTTCGCTGACACAAACACCGGTATGTGCGAGGTAGTGCGAAGGCATGGCTCTTGAGGCTGACTCCCTGGGTTTCAAACAGAGCTCCAGACTGACTTACCAGCTGGGTGACCAAGATATTTTTATTTGATTCTGGAGGAATTTTAGGGAAAAATTCTGTTCCATCAGTAAAAGCTGTTCCTTTACTGTTACCTATCTTTTACCCAATCACCTACAGCTAGGCTTACCAGTTTCAACAAATAAAAATACAGGATGCCCCGTTAAATTTGCATTTCAGATAAACAATGAATAATTTTTGCATAGGACATACTTATACTAAAACATAATGTGTTGTTTACTGAAATGCAAATTTAACGGGGCAGCTGTATTTTGTCTGTATTTTGTCTGACAACCCTACCTACAGTACTTCTGCTATTAACTACTTTCTACTTTTTCATTCTTCTATTTAGTAAGCACCCTGTAACAATAGCATCATAAATCATGCTTTGTGCCAAATGACATGCAATTACACAATCAACTGGCAGCCCATGAAAAGAACTAATGGATTCAATAGGATTCCTAACTTTTGAAAGAAAGTGGGAACCATTTATAGAATTGTTTTAGGACAGTTAAAGACACTCTGTTTCCATCTGTTCTTAATATGCTTCTTGAAGGGACATAACAACTTTTAGTATTTGTTTTTACCCAAATGACAGATTAGAATATTCAATTATGGATATATGTACGTAATTATAAAAGTGATCACAGCAATCAATTTTTGCCCATACAAGTGCATTTCACATCACTATGTGGATACATTTACAAAGGTTCCCTTGACCTGGCAAAGTTAAGAGAAGTTTTAATATATTTATTCTAATCTTCAAAATTACCATTACTGAATGTTTTTCCCAGATCCATACTTGGCCTTGGCCAATGTAGCTCAGTTGGAAAGCGTCATCCTGTGCACTGAAGAGTTGCCAGTTCGATTCCCGATCAGGGCATATGCCTGAGATTCAGGCTCAACCCTTGTGCAGGAGACAGCTGATTGATGTTTCACTCTCACTTTGATGTTTCTCTGTCTCTCTCCCTCTCCCTTCCTCTCTTTCCAAAAAAATCAATAGGAAAATCTTTTTTTTTTTTTTTTTGGATTTATCCTCAGACAGAGTGGGAAGGAGAGAGGGAGAAAGAGAGAGAGAAAAACATCAACGTGAGAGAGATACATCAAGTGGTTGCCAACCACACAACCCCATCCAGGGCCGAAGACAAACTGCAACCGAGGTACATGCCCTTAGAGGGAACCAAACCCGGGACTCTCTGGACCACGGGCCAACGCTCTAACCTCTGAGCCAAACCGGCCAGGGTAGAAAATCTTTTTTTTTTATTTTACTTTATTATTGACAATATTACAGATGTCTCTCATTTTCTCCCTTTTTGCCCCTTCCACCCAACCTATAAAAATCTTTTTTTCCTCAAAAAAATCCATACTTGTCCTTGAAAATGGCGGCGGAGTGAACGGAGCTACACAGACCGTCTCCCAGAACCAAACTGGAATTACAACTATAACACAGACAAATCGAGGGGAAAAACCAACAGAAAAGCAGCTTGCGAGGACCATACAACGAGGGACACCGACTCCATCCCGGTAGGCTTGCGAAGGCGCGAGAGGGGGCTGGGAGCCCACGGTCGGCAGCTCGGCAGCGGCCTCAGCTGGGAGCAGCGCCCTCGGGTTACACTCCCAGGCGGCTCCACAGCGCAGCCGGGACAGAGGCTGAAACAGCCACAGCCACTCACCTTGGGCTCCGGCGGAGGGAGGGCGGACTGGACTGGAACTGTGTCGGGACACTTGGGATCTGGAGGGCGCTCAGAGCTTTGGCTGAGTGCAGCCACTCAGGACGGTGGCCACATTGCTCCTTCCCAGGGCTCTGAGAGAGGCAGCAGCCCCTCCCTCGGAGATCCAACCCCACCCTGTGGGCCATTGAAGTGCTAATTGAGGCTCACTAAGACCAGCATCTGCCCCACCCTCGGGAAATCCCCTTGTGCTAAGCACCTGAGGGAGCTTTTCAATCAACTGACAACCCAAAACTCATCAACCTCGACTGCTAGCCTCCAGGCAAAAAGCTAGAGGATAACAGTACATTTCCTGGGCTGGCAACTTTAACCAGGAAAGTAAGACTTGACAGTGGTGTTCAACGTGGGTCCTCCCTCGCTCATCTAAACACAGGAGAGGGAGCCACAAACAGCAGAACACCAACACCCACAGGGAAAACTTGACAGGCTCCAAAGCCCACAGTGATAGCCAAAATGGTGAAATACAAAAACAGAAGCCAAATGAAAGAGCAAGAGACCTCCACCGAAGATGAGATCAATGTGGAGCAATTAGGCATGTTAACAGAGCTAGAATTCAGAGCCATGATCTTGAGGAAGCTGAACAGCATGAGTAAGGACATAGAGACACTGAAAATAAGCCAATTGGAAATTAAAAACCAATGAGAAGAGATAAAAAATGACATATCAGAAATGAAAAACACATTGGAAGGTTTAAAAAGCAGAGTAGAGGAAGCTGAGGACCGGATCAGTGAATTAGAAGACAGGGTAGAAAAAATCAACCAATCAGAAAAACAAAAGGAAAAAACGATTAAAAAACAGGAAGACAGCATAAGAGAACTATGGGACAACTGGAAACGTAATACTATTCACATCATAGGAGTCCCCGAAGAAGAAGAAAATGAGTAAGGGATAGAGAATATATTCAAAAAAATAGTGAGAGAAAACTTCCCTAATTTGGTGAAGGAAGAAGGCATTCAAGTTCAAGAAGCACAGAGAGTCCCAAGTAAGAAGAATCCAAACAGGCCCACACCAAGACACATAGTAATTAAAATGCCACAAATTAAAGACAAAGAGAGAATCCTAAACGCAGCAAGAGATAAGCAACAGGTTACCTACAAAGGGAACCCCATAAGGCTCTCAGCTGACTTCTCACAAGAAACACTACAGGCCAGAAGAGAATGGAATGAAGTAATCAAAGTCATGAAAAACAAGAATCTGAATCCAAGACTACTCTACCCAGCAAGGCTATCATTCAAAATAGAAGATCAAATAAAGAGATTCCCAGACAAAAAAAGGCAAAGGGAATACATTAGCACCAAACCAGCACTGCAAGAAATGTTAAAAGGACTGCTGTAATTAGCAGTAGAAATGGGAAGAAAAATAGAACCACACTAAACAAAAATGGCAATAAATAAGTACATATCAATAATCACCTTAAATATAAATGGATTGAATGCAACCATAAAAAGACACAGAGTAGCTGATTGGATAAGAAAGCATGACTCGCCCTGGCCGGTTTGGTTCAGCGGTCAGAGCATCGACCTGCAGTCCTGAGAGACCCGGGTTCGGTTCCCGCTAAGGGCGCGTACCTCGGTTGCAGTTTGTCCCCGGCCCTGGTAGGTCGTGCGGGTGGCAGCCACTCGATGTGTTCCTTTCACATCGATGTTTCTCTCTCTCTCTCTGTTCCTCTCTCTCCCTCCCACTCTACCTGAACAAAAAAATGGGAAAATGTCCTCGGGTGAGGATAAAAAAAGAAAGAAAGAAAGAAAGAAAGAAAGAAAGAAAGAAAGAAAGAAAGAAAGAAAGAGAGAAAGAAAGAAAGACTCATCTATATGTTGTTTACAAGAGACCCACCTCTCAACAAAAGACTCACATAGGTTTAAAGTGAACGGATGGAAAAAAATTTTCCAAGCAAATGGAAAGCAAAAAAAAACTGGGGTAGCAATTCTCATATCTGATCAAATAGATTTCAAAATGAAGACCATAACTAGAGACAAAGACGGCCACTACATAATATTGAAAGGATCTATCCAACAGGAAGATATAACCTTGATAAACATATATGCACCCAATATAGGAGCACCAAAATATATTAAAAATCTTCTGGAGGACTTCCAAGGAGAAATCGACAACAATACAATCATAGCAGGGGACTTCAACACCCCGTTGACAGCACTGGATAGATCCTCTAGACAAAAAATTAGCAAGGAACAGAGACTCTAAATGAAGCACTAGACCAAATGGATTTAATAGATATCTACAGAGAATTACACCCCAAAACTACAGAATACACATTCTTCTCAAGTGCACATGGGACATTCTCAAAGATAGACCACATGATAGGACACAAACTAAATCTCTACAAGTTCAAGAAGATTGAAATCATATCAAGCATCTTCTCAGATCACAGTGGCATGAAACTAGAAATCAATTGCAACAAGAATATGCAAAGACATTTCAACACATGGAGGCTAAATAGCATGTTATTAAACAATGAATGGGTCACCGAGGAGATCAAGGAAGAAATTAAAAACTTCCCGGAAACCAATGAAAATGAACACACAACAACACAAAATCTATGGGATGCAGCGAAAGCAGTTCTGAGAGGGAAGTTCATAGCACTACAGGCCTACCTCAAAAAAACAAGAAAAATTTCTAATTGACTGTCTAACCTCACAACTTAAAGAATTAGAAAGCAAACAAAAAGAAAACCCCACAGCAAGTAGAAGGAAGGAAATAGTAAAGATCAGAGCAGAAATAAATGACATAGAGACCAAAAAAACAATTCAAAGGATCAATGAAACAAAGAGCTGGTTTTTTGAAAAGATAAACAAGATTGATGGACCCTTAGCTAGACTCACCAAGAAACAAAGAGAGAGAACCCAAATACACAAAATCAGAAATGAAAGAGGAGAAGTAACAACCAACACCACGGAAATACAAAAGATCATTAACAACTACTATAAACAACTATATGGCAACAAATTCGACAATCTAAGCGAAATGGACAAATATCTAGAAACACACAGTCTCCCAAAACTATTCCCGGAAGAGATAGAAAACTTGAACAGACCAATAACAACTAAGGAAATTGAAGAGGTAATCAAGACTCTCCCAGCAAACAAAAGCCCAGGCCCAGATGGCTTCACGGGGGAGTTTTACCGAACATTCAAAAAAGAACTAACACCCATTATCCTCAAACTATTTCAAAAAATTCAAGAAGAAGGAAGACTCCCAAACACGTTCTATGAGGCCAGCATAATTCTAATTCCAAAACCAGAAAAAGACACTACGAAGAAAGAAAACTACAGGCCAATATCCCTGATGAACATAGACGCCAAAATCCTGAACAAAATATTAGCAAATCGGATCCAGAAATACATCAAAAAAATTATTCACCATGACCAAGTGGGATTCATTCCAGGGATGCAAGGCTGGTACAATATTCGCAAATCAATAAACGTGATACACCATATAAACAAAATGAAGAATAAAAACCACATGATCATATCAATAGATGCTGAAAAAGCATTCGACAAAATCCAGCATCCATTTCTGATAAAAACGCTCAGCAATGTAGGAATAGAGGGATCATATCTCGACATAATAAAGGCCATATATGAAAGACCTATAGCCAACATCATACTCAATGGACAGAAACTAAAAACATTTCCATTAAGAACAGGAACAAGACAGGGATGTCCACTTTCGCCACTCTTATTTAACATTGTACTGGAAGTCTTAGCCACAGCAATCAGACATGAAGAAAAAATAAAAGGGATCCAAATTGGAAAGGAGGAAGTGAAACTCATTATTTGCAGATGACATGATATTATACATAGAAAACCCTAAAGACTCCATCAAAAATCTACTAGACTTAATAAATGAATTTGGCAAAGTAGCAGGATACAAAATTAACGTCAAGAAATCGACGGCATTCTTGTACACCAATGATGAACTCACAGAAAGAGAAACTGAAAAAACAATCCCATTTACCATCGCACCAAAAAAATTACAATACCTAGGAATAAACTTAACCAAAGAAGTAAAGGACCTATTCAAATACTTCAAAAGTTCATATGGAACCAAAAAAGACCCCGAATAGCCACAGCAATCTTGAAAAAAAAGAACAAAGTAGGTGGGATCACAATACCAGATATCAGGTTATACTACAAAGCGACTGTAACCAAAACAGCCTGGTACTGGCACAAGAACAGGCATATAGACCAGTGGAACAGAACTGAAAACCCAGAAATGGACCCAAGGCAATACGCTCAATTAATATTTGACAAAGGTGGCAAGAGCATACAGTGGAGTAAGGACAGCCTCTTTAATAAATGGTGTTGGGAAAATTGGACAGCTACATGCAAAAAAATGAAACTAGACCATCAATTTACACCATACACAAAAATAAACTCAAAATGGATAAAAGACTTAAATGTGACCTGTGAATCCATAAAAATTCTAGAAGAAAATGTAAGCAACACAATTTCGGACATCATACAGAGCAGAATTTTCACTGATACATCATCTAAGGCAACAGAAATAAAGGAGAAAATGTACACATGGGACTACATCAAACTGAAAAGCTTCTGCACAGCAAAAGAAACAATCATCAAAATGGAAAGGCAACCCACTGTATGGGAGAACATCATTGCCAATGATGTATCAGATAAGGGGTTAATTTCCAATATATATAGAGTGCTCATACAACTCAACAAAAGGAAGACAAAGAACCCAATTAAAAAATGGGCAGAGGAGCTGAATAGACACCTCTCCAAACAGGACATACAAATGGCCAAAAGACATATGAAGAAATGCTCAACATCACTAATCATCAGAGAGATGCAAATTAAAACAACAATGAGGTATCACCTCACACCTGTCAGAATGGCCGCCATCAACAAATCATCAAACAACAAGTGTTGGCGAGGGTGTGGAGAAAAGGGGACTCTAATGCACTGCTGGTGGGAATGCAGACTGGTGCAGCCGCTATGGAAAACAATATGGTGCTATCTCAAAAAATTAAAAATTGAACTTCCATTTGACCCAGTGATCCCACTGCTGGGAATATACCCTAAGAAGCCTGAAACACCAATCAGGAAGAATATATGTACCCCCATGTTCATAGCAGCACTATTTACAATAGCTAAGATCTGGAAACAGCCCAAGTGTCCACCAGTAGACGAATTGATAAAAAAGCAGTGGTACATATATACAATGGAGTACTATGCAGCGGTAAGAAAGAAAGATCTCTTATCCTTTGAGACGACATGGAGGGACCTGGAAAGTATTATCCTAAGTGAAAGAAGCCAAGCAGAAAAAGACAAATACCACATGATCTGACTTATATACGGAAATATAATGAACATAACAGTCTGAGGAATACAGTAGACCCAGAAACATGGAAGTAGGGCACAGACTGACATCCCTCAGAAGAGGGGTGGGGGGTGGGGGGTGGGAAGAGATAAACCACAGAACTTATATGCATGTATGCATGACCAATGGACATGGACAACTAAGCCGGGGACGGGGCGGAGGTGGGGTGGGGTGGGGGGTGCCAACGGGGTAAAAAGGTAAAATATCTGTAACAAAAAAATAAATAAATAATTCATTAAAAAAAAAATAAAAATCCATACTTGATTGCTAAACCGTAATCATCCAATCAGAAATCATTTTAAATCCTATGCTAGCTAATAATTTTACTTAATCAAATATATTGAATTCACAACAAATTAATACTTTGAATCTGATTTAAAAAGGCAAAGGCACTAAGTAAAATGTTTTGGGTTTCTTTTTACTGTCAGTTTCCTTAAGTCTTGAACTCAAAGTAATTTTGGTCATCAAAATATCTCAACAATATAAGAAAATCTTTATGTAGTATTTATACTATTTCAAAGATACCTGACAATTATCAGGTAATCCAACCAATCTCTTGTAAAAGGTTTCATTAAATAAAACAAAACACTGAGATACTGTTATTTTCAAAAGATGTATTAACTGGAAACTAAAGGAAGTAGATCTTCCAAACCAAATTACAACGGTAGTGACAAACTTTTCTCTATTCATCTCTAAAGCATGAAAACTTTGATTAAATGATTCAACGTAAAGTTGATAAAGTATTTGTCATGCTAGACATAAAGTGTTAGTTAAATTAAATTTTATTTCCTCCCTTATGCACAAATGCATTTGCTAATGTGAGAGTAAGAGAAACGTAGACTTTTGCCCACGCAAAGATAAAGATCAGTTAGCTCAAACAGTGGCATTCCCTGTGAGTCATCATATTCCATTGACTACAAATCACAATTTAAGGAAATTCTGCAGCCAAGTAAACACTTAACAACAGTGCCATGACCATTCGGGCGACTGAAAAACAATGCAAATCTTAGAGTGAATATATGGTGACTTTTCTAAACTAGATCATAATCTCAGGAAACAATTCACTTAAGATCCCACAGAGTCCCTTTTTGTGTGCTACACTGAACTATTTTTCAAAATCAACCCCCAAAAAATATTTTTCAAAAATGTAATAGATTTAATAATTTCTTGATCTCTATCATGGTATCCATGATCCATTTAGTTACCGGTATCTAGATTATTTTATTATATCCTCTTGTGAACTCTCAACTTCTCTCCCTTCCACTTACGTAATGCTCCTACAATCTTCTTTTTCCAGTATGCCACTTCCAGGGAAGGCACATCGAGAATAATAAAAGTACCTAACATATATTGAGCCTCTATGGGCAGGGCACTGTGCCTTATATATAGAGTCATCTCATAGAATGGAATGTGAGAGGTAGGAAGTGATAGGAGATGGAGCGGGAAAGATAAGTAGGGTCCACATTGTACTGGAGGCCCTGAACCATGTGAAGGAATTTTCATTTCATTCCTCAGACAGTGGGAAGTCATCAAAAAGTTTTAAGCAGGCCCTGGCCGGTTTGGCTCAGCGGTTAGAGCGTTGGCCTGAGGTCCAGAGAGACCCGGGTTCGGTTCCGGCTAAGGGCACGTACCTCGGTTGCAGTTTGTCCCCGGCCCTGATTCGGTCGTGTGGGTGGCAACCACTTTAGAGCATTGGCCTGAGGTCCAGAGAGACCCGGGTTCGGTTCCGGCTAAGGGCACGTACCTCGGTTGCAGTTTGTCCCCGGCCCTGATTCGGTCGTGTGGGTGGCAAACACTCGATGTGTCCCTTTCACGTCGATGTCTCTCTCTCTCTCTCTCTCTCTCCCTCCCACTCTATCTGAACAAAATATCGAAAAATGTCCTCGGGTGAGGATTAAAAAAAAAAAGTTTTAAGCAGGAAAATAATACAATTAGATTTGCCTTTTAGAAAACCAAATTACAAACTGCAACCGAGGTACATGCCTTTAGCTACTATTTTGGAGAATAGAGTAGGGAAAAGAAGGTGGTTGGAGGCAAAAAGCCAGCCAGGACTATGTCGTGGTGATAAATGCCAAGCATGGAATTACCCTGAACTACAGTAGCAATAAGAACTATTCAGGAGATAGGTCCAAGAGAACACAGTAGTAAACTGGATGTGATGGAAGCGAGAGGAAAGAGCCAAAGACGACGTCCGGATTGTGAGTAATGATAACTGGGGGTGGGGAGGGGAGTGGAGATGGAGAACACAGAGAAGGGAAAATCTGGGGATGCGGAAATATCCAGCAAAAAGATACACAGGCCTGGATACACTTCCTCATTTAGTGAGCATTTCCAAGCATTAGCTTGAAGCTCAGATCTGCATCTCTTTTACAGTACCTCTCTTCTCTCTGTGATTACAGTTTTAATACACTGGGCATAAAGTATGTCCTCCTCACCTTTGAATTTCTATATTATGAAGTAGAGTCTTGTCACAAATAACAGAAACATCAATGAACAGACAAATGAGTGAATCAATCATTAAAAGTAACTTTACCAAATATAGCGTGAAAAAAAAAACACTGATGAGCATTGCCAAAAAGGCTGTTAGTGGAGTCAAATTTCAATGGCCTTGGCTCCTGAGCAGAGACATTAAGCATATATTTAAAGATTGAATAATATGAATCACTGACTAATGAGACACAAGGCCCACTTCCTTCCCCACCCTGACATATGTATTATTATATATCAACTCAATTTTCAATGTTTGAATGAAAGAGTCAAATTCTGTCATAAATAAAAAACTCCTTTATATTTATTTACCTAAAGAGTTAACATTGTTTTTATGTTCATTGAATCTCACAGAATGAGGTGTAGGTAGACAACAGGGCTGGGATGCCAGACATTGCCCGAATTCACACACATTAACCTAAGAGACTGAGGGCAAGGTATCTTAAGATAGCAGAAGGATTATTTGACTGAGTAAATGATTAAGATAAAGAGATGGTGGCAGCCAATAGGGCTGCTTCTTTTTTACTATTTTTATTAATTTATTTTTGTTACAGATGTTTCTTTTTCCCCCTAGACACCCAGGGCTGCTTCTTATAACACTAGTATACTGCCATTATGAGGCTGGGTGAAAAGCCACTCAGAAGGAAAATACTGACCAGAGCTGCAGAGAAAGCATATAAACTATGTCATAAAAATTTTTGTAGAATTATATATTTGCCATTACTACCCAATGGGCAGTATTTCTATTAGAAGAGCTGCTAGTTAAATGGGTTGTCATGTCCTCTCTTTTTTAGGTAGACAGCCTAAAATATATCTTATATAAATTTACATAGACATATTGCATTCTTCACCTCCAGGCCTTCAGCAAACTGTGGCTCAGAAAATTTTAAAAACTTGCTCATGGCCGGGCTGGTGTGGCTTAGTGGATTGAGCATTGTCCCAAGGATTCCCAGTCAGGGCACATGTCCGGGTTTCGGGCTTGATTCCCATTAGGAGACATGCAGGAGGCAGCTGATCAGTGTATCTCTCTCACATCAATGTTTCTATCTCTTTCTCCCTCCCTCTCTCTCTAAATAAAAAATATAAAAATAAAAAACCAAAGGATAAATACTCTATCCTGCAAAGCTATCATTTAGAATCGATGTACATATCAAGAGTTTCCAAGACAAGAAAAAGCTAAAGGAGTTCATCACCACCAAACCAGTACTATATGAAATGTTGAAGGGTCTTCTTAAAGGAGAAGAAGAACAAAAATATGAACAATAAAATGGCAATTAATACATATCTATCAACAACTGAATCTACAAACAAAATGAGCAAGCAGAACAGAAACAGACTCATAGATACAGAGAACTTTTTGTTGCTTGCCAGATGGGCGGGGCTGAGGGGATGAGTGAAAAAGATGAAGGAATGAAGAAGTACAAATTGGTTGCTAGATTGATGAACCTCATAAAGAAGGGGGGAGGGAGGGTGGGATGAGATAAACCAAAGGACTTCTATGCATATACACATAACCAATGGACATCGACAATAGTGGGGGAAGTGGGGAGGGGGGGGCCGGAGGAGGGGTCAGTGGGGAAAGGAAGGTGGGACATCTGTAATACATTCAACAATAAAGATGAGTTTAAAAAAACAAAAAAAAAAAACTGATTAAAAAACATTTTTTTTAAAAGAATAAACAAAGGACACTAATATTCCATGTTTATGGATAGTTTCTAATTTATG
This sequence comes from Molossus molossus, assembly GCF_014108415.1. Classification (NCBI taxonomy): domain Eukaryota; kingdom Metazoa; phylum Chordata; class Mammalia; order Chiroptera; family Molossidae; genus Molossus; species Molossus molossus. Next base: position 55,726,027 of record NW_023425346.1, read on the forward strand.
TACTTCTTATCAAAATCAAGGTCACAGCTTAGAATACTACCTATATGTTCTACTAAAAGGGCTGTCAGCCTTTAAACTTCCAGGAACATTGGCTCCTCAATTAAGTTTACTGTGGGAATGAGGGTGTGGCTAGGATTAGGCCCACTGTCATTCAGGAGCAATATATTTATCTCCAGTTCTTATTACAACCCTTCAGATTGAATGCATGATTGGTTTTCACAAGAATTCCAATCAAAATTCCAATTCTTTCAGGATGCCTTAAAAAGGAAACCATGAATCTAACAATTCCACTTCTGAGCATTTATTCAAAGAAAATAAAAACACTTACTCAAAAAAAAAATCTGCATTCCCATGTTCATTGCATCATCATTTACAGTAGCCAAGATCTAGAAACAATTTAAGTGTCCATGGGTAAATGAGTGGATAAAGATAATGTGAGATTTTATATATATATATATATATGTATATATATATATAGACACACACATGTATATGGTGAGGCAAAAGTAGGTTTACAGTTGTTCATACAAAAAATAATACAATAATTAATAAATAATTATATAGGAATAAACAGTGTTGTGACAACATGGATGGACCTTGAGGGCATTATGCCAAATGAAATAAGTCAAAGAAAGATAAATACTGTATGACCTCACTTATATGTAGAATCTAAAAAAAAAAATTTTTTAATTGATGATTGCCAGAGGCAGGGGGTGTGGGATAAACAAAATATACAAGCTTTCAGTTATAAAATAAATAAATCCTGGGGATGTAACATACAGCACAGTGACCATAGTTAATAATACTATAGTGTATATTTGAAAGTTGCTAAAAGAGAATATCTTAAAAGTTCTCACAAGAAAAAAATTGAAACTATGCGTGGTGATGGATATTAATTGAACTTTTGCAATATATACAAATACTGAATCATTATGTAAGACACTTGAAATTAATGTGTCGATTTTATCTCAATTTTTTTTTAAATGATACCAAAAATGATAATTATAAAGAAAGCGATGTATAAATCTAATGAGATTTCCCTTAGAAAGAGACAGAAAATGTTACATTCTTTTTTTTTTTTATCCTCACCCGTGGACACTTTTCCATTTTTTGTTCAGATAGAGTAGGAGGGAGAGAGAGAGAGAGAAACATCAATGTGAAAGGGACACATCGAGTCGAGTGGCTGCCACCTGCACGACCCAACCAGGGCCGGGGACAAACTGCAACAGAGGTAAGCGCCCTTAGTGAGAACCGAATCCGGGTCTCTCTGGACCTCAGGCCAACGCTCTAACCACTCAACCACACCAGCCAGGGCCAGAAAATGTTACATTCTTTCTGTCCTCTTCCACCCACTGACTTGCCCCTCACCCAAAAGAACCTGGCAGGTGGCAACACCTAAGACAGAAGACCAGAAGGAGGCTCCTCAGAATCTCAGCAGCCTTGGTAGTAAAGGATGCAGAAAAAAAATAGACAGTATTGCCCCTTAACCATACTGTTATACTCATAATAAATTGAAGAATAGTTGCCAATTTTATGGTTCACTCCTTTCCTCAATTTTAAGAATTTTTTTAAGACCGTTCATTATTTATTTAAGGCCCCCATCTCACCAAGCATTATACTCTCCCCTAATGTGGTCCCACAAACCAAACAATTTGAAAGAGTTCTTGCTTTTAAGGAATTTTGCATTCTAACAAGGAAAACAGAAACCTAAACACAGAAAACCTGCGTCTGAGTCAGACATGGCTTTTTAAATGCTTAGTCAATTTTTCATTCACATTTTGTATACAGTCATGAAGTTTCCTACAATGAACCTGATTCCAGGAGGAAAGTAAGGAGACTTAAGTAATTAGCTGTGAAAGGTCTTTTGTTCAATTTTTTAAAAACACAACAAAGATTTTGTTTAATTGCAAGGTGAAATCAGTTCAGCTAAATTAATGAGGAAGCTATTGCTAATAGATGCCTTTACTAAGTTTTAGGTATCCCTTAAGGCTGAGTTAGTGTCAAGCGTGTGCTGTGGGGGCTTTTTCTAAAATTTTAATCAACTTGAAGCAGAAGAAAAGAGCCTCATTATACACTTTCATTAAGATGAGATTTTAGACAAGAGAACAATCAAAGTCAAGCACAAAGAACTGTGCCCAATGCAGCAAGAACTTAGAAATCACTTGCTGAACTAAACGGAGCAACACTGAATTCATACATAGCTCATTTTTTTACTCTGGAATTTGAGAAAGTTGAAAACCATCTTTGCACACACTTGACCCCCTAGTAAAAACTGTACAATTATTTGTCGAGAAGCATCTAAGAGGACAACAGTTACAAATACTGCTGGTTAGTTTACCAAACTTCTTTGGGAAGGATGGGAAGGAAGCTTTTTATTCTTTAAATAACTACTGACAGTATCAACTAAAATCAAGGTTTCTGTACATTTGTCTTTGTAATGCTGCAAGAAATCAGAGAAAAGCCAGTAATGACCAATCTCTACAACTCCGAAGATCATGAGCAGACACACTGGAGTCCCCTTCACTTTAGAAAGGTCACCACCCCAACCTCAGTCAGGTTATACACAGCAGCTAGAAGTCAGGTTTTACTCCACGACTCAAAGATACCACTCTATTCAAAAACATCAGGATCAAAATCTTAAGAATTATTTTTACTTATTGATCCCTTTATATCTCTGAAAAGTCCTGATAATTCTGACTTAAAACGAGTCCAGGTTGGCCCGGCCAGTGTGGCTCAGTGGTTGAGCATCGATCCATGTGCCAAGAGGTCAAGGCACATGCCCAGGTTGTGGGCCCGATCCCTAGTGGGGGGCATGAAGGAGGTGGCCAGTCAATGATCTCTCTCATTGATGTTTCCATCTCTCTTCCTCTCCCTTCCTCTCTCTCTAAAATCAATAAAGAAAAAATTTTTTAAAAAAACTAGTCCCCGGTTTTATTGTTTTCATTTCCAAATATAATAGCACGTATTGACTATCTACTATGTGCCAACTACTTAGCTAAGTGTTCTCCATGAATTCTTTCATTTAAATTTCCAGTCATTCTATGATTAGTTGTTCTACCACAATGATAAATGAAACTGAGGGTCAAGAAATTAACTAACTTGACTGATGTCACATAGCTAATAAATAGAGAATCAGGGTTCAAATTCTAGGGCCTATCCTTTGAATGGCAGTACTATATTACCTCCTAGACTTTTCTACTTCTAGAAACTTCTAGCCATTCTCTTAATCCCTAATTTATCTCCATTCTCTCATATAGTTATTAAGAAAATCTTTTTTTAACTACTATTTTTTACTAATTACTTCCCTATTTAAGAAGTACAATGGCGTTGATAGCATATTAAATTGAACGCAGCTGCCATATCAAACCTGCCTTCAAGCAACCCAACAGATGCTCTTAAATTCAGGAGCATAGCCTCTAGAATATAAAAAGACAGCTAGCTGAATATAAAAAGACAACTGCTGCCAATGGAATGAGTTCTTTTTTTCCCCAGAAATAAAATTCCCCTAATGATTATATTCACAGACATATAGCATCCAGAAAAAAAGGACAATCCACTACTGTGGGCCACAGTGCAACCAGCATGGCAACCAATGTTGTGGTCTAGGAACAACATTTTAAATGAAACACTGACAAATCAGAATATACCACTTAACTTGCTGTGTAAATCTGGGCAAGTTATTTAACCTGTCTGTACCTCAATTTCCTCATCTATGAAATGGGGTAGACAGTCCCTATTTCATAGGCCTACTGAGAATCATATGAGTTAACACATGTAAAGTGCTTAAAACAGTGTCTGGAACACAGTAAGCACTCAGTAAATGTCAGGGGTTATTTTTGTGGTAGGAGTGTGGAAAGAGACATCCATATAACTTCCTTCAAATATGTCAAGAGTTGTCACATGAGTACATAAACTTACTCTTTCTAGCTCCAAAGTAGAAATCAGACTGACTAGGAGATGCATTAGAGAAGAAATTTATTTGGGTTCAACATGAGAATGTTTTCATACAACAAAAGCAGCCTGAAATGAATTGGTTTCCTTGTAAGAGAGGGAGCTCCCTGCTGACTGGAGGCCAGTGTCCACACATCTACAGGGGCTCTTGCTCGATATGGTGAACTGCACCCAGCTACCTTCAAAGCCTCACCTAAGGTAGTCTCAGAGATTCTTCCCGACAGTGTGGCACATGGAAATTACTCAGGACATCCTGTATTATTCTTGTTTGGGGTTTCTCTATGATTCACATACAGTATTCATTTGCAAGTCAGGATGAAAAGTGCAGTCCACATCTATGAGGCATATTCTTGATGTTAACTGGTTCATACAGGTATTGAAATGGGACCTAGTAGCATATGAGCCATGTTCTTGTCAGTTGCCCTAACTAGATCAAGCAATGTGAACCCAAAAACATATCAGAGTAATGATTGACCTCCTCATATCACAAAACACATTGATTCTTTCTCCAAGAATATATTCCATGACTAATTCTTTCAACCTTAACAAAATGTAGTCTCCTCTTCTTCATTTTACTAGTAAGAATCTCCTAAACTTAAGCTGAGAACATGGCCGCCCAGATAGAGACTACTTTTCCCAGCCTTTTGCAGCTGTGTATGGCCACATCATTAATGGGCCAATGGTATATGAGTATAAGGGGCCTGTGCAGCTTACAGCTCACTTCCTTAAAAGAAAGTTAATTGCCCTCCATTTTCTTTTTTTTTTTTCCCCGAGTTTTTTTTCTTTTTTGCTCAATCCCGACACCACCACCCACGCAGCCCCCACACCTGACAACTGTCAGCCTGCTCTTTATCTACGAATCTGTCTATATTTTGCTCATTAGTTCATTTTGTTCATTAGCTTCCACATATGAGGAAAATCATATGGTATTTGTCTTTCTCTGATTGGCTTATTTCACTTTCTTTTTTCCCCTTCCTGTGTGTAGAAGAGTGATGTGAATGTGGTGGGCTGGTTTTATCAAAGGGACAAAACAATATCCTAAGAGTGGCCCAAAGAAGACAAAAGGAACCGAATCCCTGAATTACTTCATGGAGCAGAGTTACTTACCTGACTTGGAATAATCTGCCTACTGGTGGAATGTTACTTATTTGAGAAATAAATTTCTATCTTGTTTAAGCCACATATGTTGGACTCTCTTTGTTAGAGCAGCTTAGCTTCCTAATTAATTCAAGCATTTAGCCCTGGCCAGTATGGCTCAGTGGTTGAGCATTGTTGACACATGCACCAATAGGTCCCTGGTTTGATCCCCAGTCAGGACACATGCCTAGGTTGTGGGCCTGATCCCCATTGAGGGGCATGCCAGAGGCAGCCAATCGATGTTCTTTCTCATCAATGTTTCTATCTCTCTCTCCCTCTCACTTCCTCTCTCTGTAAAATCAACAAAGAAAAAAAAAACAACTTTTTTTTAAGATTTCTGAAATGCAGGTTTCAAAGAGAAAGAAACTCATAACTTCAATCTAGGAAGTGTACTAACACAATCACCTCTGATCTACGGTTGTTTCCAGATCCCTCTGACTTCCAACTTAAATAAAATGATGTATGTGCACCTAGCCCAATAAATGGTGGTTGCTTTTATTGTAGAACAATGCAAAGTTGAACCACCTTAACTTTGGCCCCATCCCAACCAGATCAATATATTCTTAAATCATTGTTTGTTTTTTAGAAATTTGGGATACTGGGGATTGCAGTTTATGGGGATAAAGAAAATGGGGGGGGACTCTGTCCTCCCCCCGCCCCTCACCATCTACACACATACGTAACAACAATGAGACCAGGAACAAGTTCCCTACCTCTCAGAGCCTTGGCTTCCTTATCTGTAAGGTTATAATGATAATCATAGCAATATCTTGTCAGGCTATTATAAGAAAACTAATGTAAGATCTTGGCCATGGTCTATACCTATACCATACCATAAAATACTATACCTATTCTCTACCATAAAATCTTAAAAGAACCCATGGTGTCATAAACAATTTCTCAGCTCCCTGGAAGAATTGAGAGATGGTGAAAAGCCATGCTTAGTAAATGAAGGGGTAGATTAGAGAACAATCTCTAAGCTCTCCAATTCTACAATAATGTAATTAAATAATTAAACAGTCTCAAGTTGTTGGAGTATAAACATGTGAGTTGTACTTATCTCACAACTGTTCCCTCCCAGCTACGCCATCTCAGATCCCCCTGGCCCTCAGGTACTCTGGTTATTGCCAATAGATCACTCATATTCCACAATGTTTTAGTATCTTTCAGTTTTTGGAAGGGTTTTTTCAAGTCCTTAAAAACTCAGTCCTATTCATTTTATAATTTTAATTTCATGTTCAATTGAAGGTCCTTTTTCTACCCATAGCCCCCAAGACAAGCTAGGATGGTGGTTGTAGTGGCCTGGGGGCCAGGAGTGGTATACTCAACCCACTTCTCCCTTTTTCTTCCTTCCTGTGCTTCCCTTTTAGGGTTGGGCTGGAAGAGAAGAGAAGCCAAGGTCTCCCCATAGATAGCCCAATAGGGATATTGTCCGCCCCACTCAGTTGGTTTTCTGTGCTCCTCAAGCTAACAGTGAACTGATCATCGGATCTCTCTGTGAGGCAGGCATCCCAAAGCCGACTCTCGGTGGAGCTGCTGGTTTTCCACAGTATCCTTTTTCCTGTACATTCATCATACTGCTGTTAGATATCTGCCTTGGACACTGACCTCTTCCTCCCACTCCTTACCCTGCCCCCAGTCTTTTGTTACTAGAGTCCCTTTGCCCAGATGACCCCTTTGGGTTAGGCACCAACAAGATGACTGGCCATCTTCTACAGTGTCCTCTTTCTCCACACTTAGAATGGCATCAGGAGCTCTGATGGTACATTAACTCAGTACCTTCCAGAGAAGAGATGAGCTTCAGTCCCAACTTACAGGGGAAATTGGCAGAGAGGGACTGTTCGATGTCACCACCATCCCCTGCCCAATCTTTACACATGATTCTCATAAGTCATTTCTTTCTCAACCTCAGAAGAAGTCATGAGCTTCCCTCCACAATGAAGAAAGTGGAAGGAACAGGCTCTTCCTCAGGAACCATAACCCCCTTCCAAGGTTACCTCTTCCCTCTCAGTCCTCCCCTACTTAGCCTAGGCAAGAGCAGTAGTGAAGGCTGTCTCTCCCTAACATAGAGGGTGGTGGCTGAACACAACCGTTCATGGTACCCTAAATCTGTGAAATCTTAGACCTTCTTGTTTTAAGCTGTGATGGCTAATTCCAGTACTCACAATTACTTCATCCTGTTGCACCAACTTCCATGACGACTTGTTTGTCAGAAGCCACTTCTCTGTATTGGTGACCCTGTCATGCTGAGAGTGCAACTATGAACATTTTCTTTGGACTTTCCTAGGGCTAAAGTTAGGGAAACAACAAAATAGACAAAGCTTATCTTTTAATACCCAGCATTCCCACCAACAACCCAGACCAATCTTTCTTGGATCCTTCCCAGGAATCTCTGCATTCAAAAGGACTTTCTGCCCAACAATTACTGTTAGGTACACTAAGATGTGAGGTGTTCGTTAGTTAAAAGGCTCTCTAGAAGAATCAAAAGTAATCAAATTTTTTAAAATTAAATTCCCAAATGTACAACTTCTGGCAGAATGATCCAGGTAAAGAAACATTTGTTGAGCCATTTACCATGCCCGTGTATAAATATGGTCCCATCTGACTCCATTCCCCTCTAATACACCTTGATCCTTTTCTTTCTCTTCTCCCAAACCCCAGAAATCTCAACCTGTGGTCAAGCTTAACTGCTAACCCTTCTGTGTGAAACTTCTCACAGCCCACGCAACTACTTTTATGACGAACATGTCTTTGTGTAAAGACCATCATCCCAGTTGTAAGACAGAAAACGGGGGATCAAAAGGTCACCTGCTGTTGAGGATTCTGACTTCCAATATGTCTAGTGTAAGTGTGCATACATATCATATATGCACACACTACTGCATTTATCACAAACCCAGCTTGATACCATACTAATTGAGCATGAGAAAGTATTAGGGAAAATATTCCTTTAAATGTCAGATGTTTCCAAAAAGCCTTATTTTATTTTTTAAAAATCCTCTTTAAGAGACAATAACTAAATACCTTATTGTACAGATGCTGCAACAGAAGAAAAAGAGGAGGGAGGAGCAAAAGAAAAAGCCAAAGTTTTATATCCTCTCAATAATGTATCATAACCACAGATAGATAATTAAAGCTGACTTACAAATGTTTCAACAAGAGAGTTGACTGGGCCTTAAACACCTGGCCAGTCTCCAAGTGATGAGAACAAACCTCTGGGTACCATTTGGCCACGGCATTGTATCTCTGCACAGCAGAAGGGACTCATTAACCTTCAACGTAAGAAAGCAGCCACAAGCACAGTAATTTCATGACACAATCGTGTATTCGAATTTTCCACATATTGACTTTGAAATTTTTACCATGAAGAAAGAGATTAAATGATTAAACAGATTTTCAGTTTAATGGAATTCCCCAATTATTCACCAAACTCCTGCTATGTGTGAGCAACTATAACTGCCTCAAATGTAACTGGGAAGAAATCTCAATCATATAGCGTCATATCCGCTGCCACTTAACAAAACTGCAACTTCCTTGAATTAAAAACTCAGATACTCTTTATTGATTTATTGATGCTGGAAGACAAAACTATCAAACTACAACATAAATCACATCAGGGTTTAGTGATTAAGTAACTGTCCATCCTTAGTTTGTATAAATTATAGCAAACTTGGATCATAAATGCTTGCTTAATGGCAAAGATGCTAAATCTGTTCAAAAAGTAAAAATATACTAACAGGAGTTCCACTCCTCTCCAGGGAAAGTGGAGTACAATATTAATGTAAAGTCACAGGTATTTGATATGAAATGTTATAAAACTAAGAAAAAATGTATTCAAATAAACCTTAAGAGAGTTTCCCAAAACTGATTTTAGAATTTTTTAAGATAACCATAAAATGTATGCTATTTCATCCTCCATAGCTAAGGTTTAAATTAATATTATTTAAGAGGATATATAGTATAAAGATTAAAAACAAACTCTGGAACTAGTCAATTTGGGTCTGTTTCCTGGCTCTGACATTTGCTACCTATGTGACCTTGGGCAAGTCACTTATCTGTCCATCTGTAAAAATGAAGGTAATACTGAAAATACTCACCACATATGGTTATTGTAAGGATTGACTGAGTTAATACACATGAAATGCTTAGAATAATGCCAGACTCATAATACAAATTATATAAGCATTTTCCACTATTATAAAGAAAATTTCTCAATAGAAAGATTCCTTCAAGTGTTACTATGTGTTTTATCTAATAGACAAAACATAAAATAAATGCTATTTAATTGTTAATATCATTTCTAAACAGAATCAATAATTCCAAAATATTTCAAAATGGGAGTTCACCAAATGCTGAAGATACCTTTGCATCTTGTATGTCAGCCTCTAGGGGGAGCACAGACTTCATCCCTGAACCCCAGAATGATTAAGAACCTGCAAGGTCAAGAATATTGGTGGGCTATGTTTGGTAGAGATTAAGATTTCAGAGACAGCCCTGGCTCAGCGGTTAGAGCGTCGGCCTGCGGTCCTGAGATCGGTTCCCGCTAAGGGCACGTACCTCGGTTGCAGTTTGTCCCCGGCCCTGGTCGGTCGTGCGGGTGGCAGCCACTCGATGTGTTCCTTTCGCATCGATGTTTCTCTCTCTCCCTCTGTTCCTCTCTCTCCCTCCCACTCTACCTGAACAAAAAATGGAAAAATGTCCTCTGGTGAGGATTAAAAAAAAAAAGAAGAAGAAGAAGAAGAAGAAGAAGAAAAAGATTTCAGAGACAATAAAGGCAGAGTGCACATTGCATGGTCTCCTCTCTCCTCAACCCAGCCGGCCTGCAAGGAAACAGGGCAGGGCATTTTGCATGGACTCTTCAGACCCAGTTGCCCTTTCCCTGAACCAGACCCTAACTCAGCCTGAGTCATGTGGAGGGGAAACACATTCTCCCCCTGCTGACACATACTCTCTGGCCCTAAGGAGTGTTCTTCTGAGCAACCCAACTTAATCTGCAGCCATCAGATCTGGGATGTAGGGTGTGGGCTTTAAACTGGACAGGCTATTTGGCCTTCTTTGGCTTGAAATTATTTGGGCCTTAGGATAAAGCACAAATAACATGATGAGATCCAGCTTTCTAGAGTTCTGCCTTGTAATCTTGGTGCCAGCTAACAGTAAAGTGTTCTTTTGTCTGTTTTTGCCTTCCTTGTGCATTTATCTCCTTCAACATCTCACAGGGAAGGTATTCTGAATACAAATCTTATCATCATTTTTTTTTAATCCTCACCTGAGAATATTTTTCCATTCGTCTTCAGAAGAGTGGAAGGGGGAGAGAGAGAGAGAGAAATATTAATATGAGAGAGACACATCTATTGGTTGCCTCTTGCACGACCTCAACCAGGGTCGAGGGACTGAACCACAACCAAGGTATGTGCCCTTGACCAGAATCAAACCCAAGACTTTTTGGTCCATGGGCCGATGCTCTAACCTCTAAGCCGAACTGGCCAGGGCTTACCATGATTTCTAACCATTGCATGTATCACACAATAATACTAGTGTGCCTATTTTAAATATTGCCTTGTGCTTAGTCTACTACAGATTTGACAACTTTTTAAAGGCCCTTGAACAGGTCAACATGAAAGTATTAACAAAGCAGAAATTCTCTTTCAAAGGTATTTTGAACTTTTGAATACAAAGTTGTATGGTTAAAAGAAAAAAACAATATTTCTTTCCTGTAATAGCTACACACTTCCATAAATTTACAAATACAAATTTTAAAATCTTTGAAAACATTTACTGAAATAGTTTAGTTGTTAAGTTGTTTTGTTTTGGATGGACTGTTTTGTTTTCAAAATTAATTTGCCTTTCTTCTTCCTGGAGTGATAATGATAGTATAAATAATGATTCTTTTCTACTCAACAAGTACAACCCTACTTTTCTCAAAGTAATGCTAGGTTAATTATTAATGAAGTGAATTAAAATGGTACTGTTGAAAATAAACTAGACTATATCTCTCTTAGACATATCCACATAAGATATTACCAATAAAACTACAAATCAAATCCCATTTTAAATCCAAAGGACTATTCCAATAGTTTGTCACACTACGATTTTGTTGCCATCAAATGTTAGCTGAAATACAGAATACATTGTCCAGAACTAAAAACAAACAGAATGTTATTGTTATAGAAGTTGATCATTTGGTTCTAATTGCTATTATTCCATTAGAATATTCATTAATTACAATAAATTCTGTCCATTATATCCTATTATAGAAACTGGGATATAGAGATAATTAAAATAAATACAAGATAAATAAAATTACAAATAAACCTTTTTTACATTGTTAAAAAAACATCAAAATATGAGATTTTGTAAAACTGACAGGTTTTACTATAATAAGGTTTACTGATTTACTACCTTAGATTTAGATTATAAGGGCAGTCAACTTATTCTCCCTCCCTACCTAATAATCAATGCTTCATTTACTGGTACTGAGATCCCAATGAGAAACTCAAAAAAATAACTTTACTCCAGCCTCTTCAGTTTAGTCATTTGAAGCTGGATAATTTTTTTATTGCACAATCATATACATGTCTTAGTTTGGATATTGCTCCTGAAAATGGAATTATGTTTAATGTTCACAATTATTGAAGCTCAACAGAAGTCACTCCAGAAGCAGGGAAGGCTGCTGCAATTCTTTCTTTGAGTTACTCCCAGATGCACTGCCTGTCCAGTAGCTCTAGAAATGCCTAGAAGCACTAATGGACTGTTTGTTCAGTAGCACCAAAGGTGAAGTCGGCTGTCCCCTGACGTCTTTTTATAACACCCTACTGTGCCTGAGGTATTATCTGGCAATATGTGTTCAATTGACCTTTTACTGTACAAAATTTCATTACCTATTTTCTCCTCAGTAAAAAGGAAAAGGTCTAGGAAAACAATGATTCAGTTGTAATTGCCATGTACATTTGTTTAACCCCCTCCAAGGCTATGTAACTCACTTATACTTTTTGAACCTTAATATATATTCTAAGGAAAATAAATAGTGTAAATTCTCATAGTAGTAGCAAAAACTAATCAACAGGCACTTCTAAAATCTTTCATCAAAATATAAGAAGGTTGATAATCGAAATTTCATTCCTAATTCTTTTGAGAGGTGCTATAAGAAATCGCATCAGCAAGGCACCACAGTGAGAATTGACCATTTGTAAGGTGAAATGTGACCATGTGTCTTTGGCAATTTCAGAGAAAGTAAACACTCTGACTGAAGTTACTGGGATTAGAAAAAAATCCACCCCAAGAAGTTCAGTGCTATTTATACAGCTGACTCACACCTCAGGAAAAGCACCCCTAATGAAGCCACCAGGGCTTGCTCATGGCACCCCTTAGACACTAAGTGGTTCTCAACCTTTCTAATGCCACAACCCTTTAATACAGTTCCTCATGTTGTGGTGACCCCCAACCATAAAATTATTTTTGTTGCTACTTCATAACTGTAATTTTGCTACAGTTATGTCTTAGGCGACCCCTGTGAAAGGGTCATTCGACCCCCAAAGGGGTCGCGACCCATAGGTTTAGAGCAACGTCAAGCCAGCCCAATTGTACAGTCAGGCTGTTTCCCCAAAATTCACCCAAAAATTGATTATTTGGACCTTTTAATACATATTTCTACAAGCAAAAAAAAAAAACCTATAAGTGCTGATTAATTCCCAGGCTAGTCTATAGAAGACTATTTAACTTACAGTGTGGCTCACATTTTTATGTCACTTTTCATTCACACTTAACTTCCCTTCAAAAAATGTCTCTATTTTTTTTAAATGTTTTCAAAAAAATAAATAAATAAAAATAAATGCCCTGGCCGGTTTGGCTGAGCAGTTAGAGCATCAGCCTGCGGTCCAGAGAGACCCGGGTTCGGTTCCTGCTAAGGGCACGTACCTCAGTTGCAGTTTGTCCCAGGCCCTGGCTGGGTTGTGTGGGTGGCAGCCACTTGATGTGTCTCTTTCACGTCAATGTTTCTCTTTCTCTCTCTCTCTCTCTCTCTCTCTCTCTCTCTCTTTCCCTCCCTCCCTCCTTCCCTCCCTCCCTCCCTCCCGCTTTATCTGAACAAAAAATGGAAAAATATCCTCAGGTGAGGCTAAAAAATAATAATAATAAATAAATGCTTTCAAAGCTCCAATGTAAGATTCCCTATTTCATCACTCATAGAATAACACATATCCTCATATCCTATGCCCCAAGTATTTGCCCCCCCCCCCCGCCCTGCATATCAATCTAAAAAAGAGAATATAATCCTGCTCAAACTCAACTGCCTGTAGGAGCATGGGAGAAGTGGCCTGGTGTAAAACAACAGGTGTGTACTACACACATTGATAATAAGAGTACCTGCCAAAGTTCTCTGCTTTTTTTCATAAATTTATTTTTATTGTTAAGAGTATTACAGATGTCCCTCACTTCTCCCCTCTTTGTCCCCCTCCACCTGGCTCCTGCCCTACCCCAGGTCTTCACCCCACTATTGTCTGTGTCCATGGGCTATGCATATACGCATATAAATTCTTTGGTTAATCTCTCCCACACCCTCTCCCCCTTCCCTCTGAGATATGTCAGTCTGTTCCATGCTTCCATGTCTCTGGACCTATTTTGTTCATCAGTTTATTTTGTTTATTAGATCCCATATATAAGTGCTCTGCTTTTAAAATACAGTGCAGGCCCAACAAAATGACCAAAGACAGGCAAGTTTGCAATCCCTTTCTGGAGTCATCCATGTCCATGTGTTCTGATTTGGGGGCAGGGGTGGGCACAGAAAGGCTAAATTATTCAAAAGCTTTGAGACCCAAGATTCAGACTCTTCTGCCACTCTCTTATATGTTCATATTGTTTCTGACCTAGAAAGTATTCATGGATTGTAGAGAATCAGCATAAGCGCTCAAGTTCTCCAGTTTAACAGACTGGGAGTATGAATCCTAACTCTACATTATATCAGGAGCTTTCTGTGCCTCCCTTCTCTACATTAGAGGGTTTGCTGTAAGAATAAAGTGATATAATGTATGAAAGCTCCTAGTTTAGTATTTGACTCATAGTAGACAGCACTTAATAAGTATTAATAAGCCTGGCCAGTGTGGCTTAGTGTTTGAGTGTTTACCCATGTACCAAGAGGTTGCTGGTTCGATTCCCAGTCAGGTCACATGCCCAGGCTGTGGGCCAATTGACCAGTGGGGGACATGCAGGAGGTTGCCAGTTGATGTTCTCTCATCATTGATGTTTCTATCTCTCTCTCCCTTCCTCTCTCTCTAATATCAATAAAGAAAAAAAATTTTTTTTAAATAAGTATGAATAAAATTCTCCTTGCCCCACTGAGGAGAGCCATAATTTTTATATTTGTCAACAAGTAACTAAGTCACATCTGCAGCTCAGAAACCCACTACATCAGCCTCACAATGAGCCTGACAAAATGAGAAGGGCCATAATATAAAATCATGTTACATGAACAACACTGAAGAGCAGATCTGAGTATCTCATTCCCAGCTCCTGAATCTTCATCCCACACACCTATGTCCATGAGATACAACTGATAATTTCTTCTAGAGGATTCTTGCTTAAGTAGAATAAAAAGAAAATGAAAAAAAAGCAAAACCCTTCGATGTATTCTATATAATAGAAGAAAAATCAGCCTTTTTAGAACACATGCATGTAACTCAGTTCCCACCATCTAGTATAGGGAATACACTACATTACTTTCCATTTCCAGAACATTACAGAGTTACAGAGCTATAAACTCTAATCCAAAATGTTAAATATTTTAAATATATAAGTGTGATATCAAGTACTCAATAGACAAATATCTAATTTCTTAAGTAGAAATATATTCAATTACATAATAGTACATAATTGGTAGATATGATCAATTTTGCATGTAACTAACTTGTCATTCAAGCCACAAGCCATCAAGAACAAATTAAGATAGAGTCTGCTGCAATATTATGGTATACAACAATGTACTTATCAAAAAATATGTAACATTTATCAATGTCAATGCTGTCAAAATTAATCACACAGGGGAAATGGACAAATTAAAGAGAATCTTGTTTAATTCTCGTGTTAAATTGTTTTAAATTTAGGACTGGGCACATAAGTGAAAAAACAATTATAGTAGAAAGAAGACTTTCTGAATATGTATAAAGATTAGTGTTGTTATTGTTTTCATCAGCTATGAAGGAAATTGTTTTCTCAACTAAACACGTTTTCATAAATTAGAGAGGACAAATTTGCTAAAAAACATTCCTCTTATTAATATACAAGACAGTCTGTTTTCTGGCATGATAGAGAAATGCACTATTCTGATTCATCTAATATTTAAGTTACTAGAGAATTTGCATTCAAATAATTAGAATAGAAACAATGCCTTAATTGAGCTGAAAAGAATTTAATATTTGATAATTCACAATCTTTCAGTGGTTCAGAAATTATCTTGAATACTAATTATTACTGCATGAAGGCTATTTGGAACAACATTTAATAGTTTGATTAAAATAAAATGTACAAGCCTGGCTGGTGTGGATCAGTGGTTGAGCGTCAATCCATGCACCAAGAGGTCACTGGTTCAACTCCCAGTCAGGACACATGCCCAGGTTGTGGGCCAAATCCCCCATGTGGGGCATGCAGGAGGCGGCCAGTCGATGTTCTCTCTCATCAATGTTTCTATCTCTCTCTCTTTCCCCATTCCTCTCTCTCTAAAATCAATAAAGAAAAAAGTATTTTAATAAAATAATAAATAAAATGTACAAGTCTTTCTTTTTGAGTATGTTTCAATGCCAAATAAAAAGAACTCTTGGCAAACTATGAAGAATACATTTTCTGTAGATACAGAACATGTGCTATTTATTTCTTATATGATCTAGATATTTTTAAGAAATTTTCATTTTTACTACCCTAAAGTAAACAGATTCAAGATGTCAATGGATTCTGGGGCAGAAGATTCAAGATGTCAACAGAAAGGTCCCTGATACCAGAGAGGGAGTGAAACAGAACCCTTCACCTGACTCTTTCCCCACTGGAAGGGAATGAAGGCCTCTAGAAATAGACCCCAAGTTACCACCACCTATGACCTACCAGGTTATACTTTAAGATGAACTAACCAATCTCAATGACCTCAGACAACCTTCTAGGCATCAAAAATATTTGGAGCAAAGATAAAGGTCTGTAAAACTCTAACCAAATTTTGTTACACCTCAATAAATGAGAAGCTTCAGCGGTTCACCACAGATATGTATAGATACATATGCTTATATATGCATAGAATATTTCTGGAAGGATACAGAAGAAAGTGTTAACGGCTATGGTGGTGGACTACGTAAGTGGGAGTATGGAGTGGCTAGGAATTTTCCCTTCATACTTTTTTGCAACATTTGATTTTTTTAATCATATGTATATATTACTTTTTCCAAAAAACCTACTTTTAAATAATACTAATTCACTTCATTTTCTAGTATCTTCAGTTTTAAAGGCCACTTATTAAATGCTTATTTTACTATTAAATAGGGGAAAGATCAAGTTGATACTCTGTTGCCTCCCTCTTTTCTTGTCTGAAAATTAAACTTCAAAACTAAAAAGGCACCATTACCCAGCAAACACCCTTCTGTGAATATAAAAGCAGCACATGGTACAATTTAAAAACTGCAATTTAATTACAAGAATTGGTATATCTCTTACACTTCATTCTTTAATTTTTTACAACAGTATAGAGCCCACTGATTTTTATGATGGTATATTTTAAATGAACTTGCAGTACTTGTTTTTACACACAGGACCACATTTAGTATCAATATTTTAAATTCCAAACTGTGTGATTCCTCAAATACTGTATAATCTACACTTTTATGTAGAATTTAAAAGAAAAAAAAAAGATACAGAGAATAGACTGATGGTTGATAGTGGGGTGGGGAAGTGGACAAAATGGGCGAAGAGAGTCAAAAGGTACAAACTCCCATTATAAAATAAATAAATCATAGAGATCTAATGTACAGCATGGTGGCTGTAGTTGATGACATTATATTGCATATTTGAAAATTGCTAAGGTGTAAATCTTAAAAGTTCTCATTATAAAAAAAGAAATTTTGTAACTATATATGGTGACTAAACTAGACTTGTGATCATTTCACAATATATGCAAATATCATATCACATTGTACACCTGAAACTAATATAATATTGTATGTCAATTACACCTCAATAAAAAAAAATGTTTTTGAAAAAACAAAATGTAGCCCTGGCCAGTTTGGCTCAGCAGTTGGAGCCTCAACCTGCGGTCCGGGGAGACCTGGGTTCGGTTCCCGCTAAGGGCGCGTACCTCGTTGCGGTTTGCCCCCGGCCCTGGTTGGTCGTGCGGGTGGCAGCCACTCGATGTGTCCCTTTCACGTCGATGTTTCTCTCTCTCTCTCTTCCTCTCCCTCCCTCTCACTCTATCTGAACAAAAAATGGAAAAATGTCCTCGAGTGAGGATAAAAAACAAAAAAAACAAAATGTATGTTTCCTAATTGTGATGTACTTTAAGCTTCAAAACAATATGCTTTCTGATCTGTGGATTAAAAGGAAAAAAAATGATTGTCTCCTTTTTATCCAAATTCACACCCAGAAAAGAACACTCCCTTTTCACAATCTAAAAGTCACAAAATAAGAGAAGCTACTACAAGTCAATTTGCAACTACCACCCATTCTTCTTTTATTATAGCAATCCTGCTGGTTAACTTCCACGTGTCAGTGTTGGGGGAAAGCCTAGACCATACTTGGAGCTAGGTGGATGTACTGTGTGTACACACTGGTACTGGGAGCTCCAATTTAGAGCTTGAGAAAGAGACAAGCATTATACGGTGGTTACACAGTTAAACCTAAACAAGGCTTTTAAACGTATTATCGCAGCATGTACGTTGAAGAGTAAGTTCCAAGTCCTTCTTTCACTATCATCTTTGACGTGGGTGTGTAGTTTCATACTGACTGCCCTACCAAAATAGATTTTAGTCTCACGTGCATATGATTACTCCCATACATTTATGCTAAGAGGCCCTTTTCCAAAGCCTGTGGGAGAGTTATGACTTCCAGGAGACCTTACCCCATGTCACGCATCCAAAAGATGAAATCTCTAACAGGAAATAAGCCCCAGGTGGAAGGAAGACAGACAGAGATAAGGGAGGGGCGAAGCTTACAAAAATCTTGTCAAATGGATGAAGAGAAACCCTGTCTGGTAGTTGAGGAGTCGGGAAGCATTTTCTCTGAATGTGGTGGTAACCACAAAGACCTGGGATGCTGCTTGGGGGATTGCTTGCTTTCCGCAGCGCAGAACTCCGGGCTCCGCCATCGCTCTGCACTTGGCCGAAAGACCCACGGAAAAATCTGCCTGCCTCCCCGGAAAGTTCGCGCTTCTTGGGATTTCTGGACTGTTTGAATCTAGAGGGTTATTATTTTCACTTGAGGGTAAACAGCATTTCCTTTCCCGTGGGGGAAAAGTTAACCTTTCGCTGGAGAGCCGTGCACTACCATCCCGTGGGTTTGCATTTATATTGAGTCCTTTCTTTCTTTCATCCACGGTTCAACGAAGCTTTCGCAGAAAATGTGGAAAAGATCCATCAAAACGCGAGGACGCAGAGCGCAACTTTTCCTTCGCTGTCAGGAAAAAAAGTCACTTCTGCTTCTCACGGCCAAGAGCTGAGTCTGGGAACCTCCGGACGAGGAAGGAAGGTTTGGTAAAGAAGGAGGTGGGAGAAACAATGCTGAGCCTGCGTTGCCTCGGGACAGCGTACATCCTGGGGGACCCACCCACCACCCACACCCACGCTCCCGGGCGGCGTGGCCTCACTTACCTTGATGATGCTGCTGCGCCGGGGGGTCGCCCGCGCTGCCTCCAGGAGGCTAGCCTCGCTGTCCCCTGCAGGGACCGGCAACACCAGCCCGCTTCGACGGTCCCTCGACCGACCCCCGGGGGCCGCCGCCACGCCGTCCCCGGAGGCGGCGTCCAGGCCCACTCGGAGGTCATCTTCGCCCCCGGCGGCGTCGGGCAGCGCGGGACCCTCCCTGGCAGCCGCGCTCTCAGCCATGTCGGGGCGCCTTTCGGGCTCTCCGCGGGGAGACGGCACGCCCGGCAGCGGAGTCCAGCCGCGGGGCACGGTTGCGCTCCTGCACCGAGAAGCGGCCCCGCCAGACTTTGTTTCACCGCCCGCCTGCGGCGGCGGCGGCGGCGGCTGCAACTTTCTGGAGAGGAGGCATCGCTCGGGTGGAGACGTCCGCGGGCTTTGGTCCAAGAGGCCGGCAGTCCGCTGGGGGACGGCGGCGGGCGTGGGGAGCAGAGTGAACCGGAGGGAGACGGAGCGGCGAAAAGGAGAGGGAGGTGTCCGAAATGTGATGCAAACGCCCGCTCTGAGCCAAACAAAAGGCACCGGGCGTCTGGCTGGGCGGTCTCCGAGGCCGAGATGCGCGCGGCCTGAGAGGGGCTGGCGCCCGGCGACCGCTGCCCCGCGCACCCGCCACCTGCCCGCCGACAGCGGTGCAGAGACCTCAGGAAGTGCGGCGGCGGCGGCGGCGGCGGCGGCGGCGGCGGCCTCCACTCCGCTCCGTTGTGACAGGGAGGGAAGACTTGTTTTGACAGCCGTGGGGAGTGGCAGGCGTCTGAGCCTCTTAGGAGTCTCGCCTCGCCGAGCGGGGTCGGCCCGACCAATCCCCACTGCGGAGGGGTGTGCCCGAGCGCGAAGAATGGAATGTGTTCTGTGACTGGGAGCCGGCCCCGCGGGGCTCGTGTACTCCAGCAAGGTTGCGAGCGCGCGCGCGCGTGTGCGCACCCGCCGGCGCTCCGTGTATATTTTAGGAAGTTTAGATATTCGAAATGAGCCTGAAAATGCAACGAAACTGCGGGATAGAAAAAAGGAGGAGGCCCAGGGAGGAAACCTTTCTCAAGCAAAGCAAAGCATTTTGGAGGAAAGGGAGCGTTGAGTATTAATGTCAGAACGTTTGGGGTGACGGAGTGTAGCTTCGCAGCGTCAGGGGTTCATTGTAGGCTCTCTCGCCAACCCTTAGAAGTCAAATCCATGCAGAGATAAACTAGGGTTTACTGGGGCCCTCGGGTTGAATAATTTGTTTAAGGTTTTAGGAAGAAATTTTCAGTTCACTTGTAATGCGAATAAATGTGGCAAGGAGAGGACATCAGATGAAAGAGGTGAGGGTAATGGGAAACTGACTAACTAAATCGCTATGGAGAGTGACTTTTAACAAAGCACAGGTATGCCCCGCTGGTGTGGCTCAGCGATTGAGCATACACCCATGCACCAAGAGGTCGCCCGTTTGATTCCTGGTCAGGGCACGTGCCCAGGTTGTGGGCCTGATCCCCAGTGGGGGGCGTGCAGGAGGCAGCCAATGAATGTTCTCTCTCGTCGATGTCTCTCTCTCTCTCTCTCTCTCTCTCTCTCTCTCTCTCTCTCCCCCCTGTCCCTGTCCCTGTCCCTGTCCCTCTCCCTCTCCCTCTCCCTTCTTCTCTCTCAAATCAATAAAGAAAAAAAAAATGCTTTAATGAGGTGGGTGAGGGATTTAGTCTCTGTCCTAAAACATCCTATTTGATAATGGTTCAACCCCCTTTCTAGATAATCCTGTGTAAACATATTTTGCTCCTTTCCAGCAAGCTAGCTTCCAAGAGGAGTGATATCTTGGAAGATGCATTAAATCACTGAAATTAACCACAACATGCTGAGACAGACGCAAATGATGGCTCTGAAGTTTCCCTGGTAGAATAGAAGACTTGCTGTTTTAATTTAAAAGCTTTTTAATATTAGAATATATATTAAAATTCACTTGCAACATTAAATTATATTTAATTATTAATTTAATACTTCGAGATGTTACTTGTTCCTTTGGTCAAGAACATGAGAAATTCTTTAGCCTTTAGATCCAGAATTTGTTAGAATCTCAAAATTTTAGAGATGCAAGGAGATTTAAGGATCATACAGGGCAGCCCTTTTATTTTGTAGATGAGATGAAGGTCTAGGGAGGTTTCGTTTATTGTATACCAGTTAGTGCAGGAGTTGAAATTAGAATCTGCCACCCAACTCCTCCAGTAATCTCTTCACTACTTTATATGGTTCCTCTGGCACTGCAACCAGCCAGAACTGGATGAGGCCCTTGGGAGTTTTTAGCTTTGACATTTACCAACTTTTAGGTAAGACTGAGAAAGCTTGAGTTTACTTTTTCTTTTTCAATACAAATGCAGCCCAGTAATCAATGTACTGTAGATTAGCAACCTGTGGTTTTAAAACCAACACTACCCTCTAGCGAGATTCTGAGAACTGCATCCATAACGGAAAATGCTTTTTTCTTTCTTTCTGATATGTAAAAGCTGGAGGGGAAACTCAATTAAAGTTTCCTTTTCAGCTATCTGTTTTTATAACCCATCGACTAGAGGAAGAAGGTGAAAGGGCGTGCAGATTTCAAACAACCATACATGCCCTACAACTCCATCAGTTCAGGGAATTCTCATCTATCTTATATAGGAAATATTTTCACTTGCTATCCTCACAAAAATAACATATTTTAGGTTATTTTTTCCTTGATATTCAACTATTACTATGGTTTACTTCTGGCTTCTACAGCACTCACCATTTATTAAAGAGGCTTTCTTTTCTCCATTGTATGTTTTTTGGCTCCTCTGTCAAAAATTATTTGCCCATATACATGTGGTTTTACTTCTGGGTTCTCAGTTTTGTTTCAACTAGATGATACCCAGCTGGACTCCTCTCTTATCGCTTCCCACTCTTAGCAGCCTTCTCTCTTACCCTCATGTGAAGGCAAACATACACACACACACACACACACACACACACACACACACCCCACTCTGAGTGTCTGTTTATAAAGGCTGTTGTCTCATTCATTCTGCTTTGAGAAAATAGTTGGACCTTAATCTAGCAAGTCTGTCATACTGTTGTCTTCTAGCATAAGCTCAGAAAACTTCTCCTGATATTCATGTTTGCAGTTAAAACAAAACAAAACAAAACCCTCCATTGAAACTGCTCCTACTTATAGGGATAGATTCTACTCAGCGGCCATAGTCCCAAGATTGAGAGAAAGGTTTAGGCAGATTTGGTTAAGTCAGCAGCCATGAACACATACCTGCCCTTCCATTAAGAAGCCCTCTTTCCAAATTACTATCACCCACAATTTCTGCCTCCTAACCTTTCACCAAGTAACATGCTGCAGTCTCTTGGTTGGCAAATTGGAGTTGGGGGAGAGGGGTGAAGAGATGTGAATAAGAGTAATGATTTGGCAATTCAAATGTCACCACCTTAGAGAGGTCTTTGCTGACTACAAATCTTGAGTTGCCCTTTCAGCCCCACACGCATACCATGTCACTCTTTTGTTATGTTTTGCTTTCTCATCAGATTTTATCACTCTGAATAAACTGTCCTGTCCATGGAATTGTTTACATACTTATATATTCTGTCATACTGACCTCCTATCTCTACCCCACTGAAATGGAGAATGTAATCTCCGTGTGCAAAACAATCCTGTTTATTTTGTTAATTGCTATATCTGCAGCTCCCAGAACCATGCCTGGCATAGAGTAGGTACTTAATAAATATTTGCAGATGGAATCTCCACATTTGCAGACCTCTGACTGAATAATACAACCACTTATAATAAAGAAAAATGACTCTGGCCCTGGCCAGTGTGGTTCAGTTGATTGGAACATCATCCTGCGCACCAAAATGTCACCAGTTTGATTCCTGGTCAGAGCACATGCCCAGGTTGGAGTGTGTGCACCAGGCAGCCAACTGATGTCTCTCTCTCTCTCTCTCTCTCTCTCTCTCTCTCTCTCTCTCTCTCTTTCTTCCCCTCCCCTCCGGTGAGGATTACAAAAACAAATAAACAAACAAAAAACAGACAGACTGTGTTGATTTCTTTTCTGCGTATTACTGTATTAACTTACTTTGACGTAGATCCTGGACTTGGAGCTTATATCAAGGTTATGTTCCCCACTGATGCCCAAGCCACAGAGGCATTTATAAAAAGTACCACTGCAATGGCACAATGAGGCCTCCAAGAAAACTTGTTTCTCTTCTTTCTCTATTTTATTTGACAACTTGAATCTCTTCCAGGTGTGAAGTCATAATAAATGCCTCTTCAAATCAACTCCCTATGCATGACACTTGCAATACAGGAGTTGATATGAAGTAGGTTTCTTCCTCTCTCCCCCATCCCAGGTTCATACCCCAAATCTAATTCATCTACTTGTGTGGGAGTTTCTCCTCCAATTTTTCCAAGACATGAAGTTTACTAATGCTTTTCAGCATCATAGGACCCATTGTAAGAAAATATAGAGTCATATTTCTTTCTTTAATACACTCCTTTTCTTTGTAATATATGAGCCACACCTATTTTGTTAACCTTATTAATATACCTTTGTTGCATTCTACCTCAAATATTTTGAGAGGAAGAAGCAGAGTGCAATAGTATTTAAATAAACACAAAATCATCATGGAGTTCTAAATTAAAATATAAGACCCTTAAGGGTAGAGTATGGTCTCTTTTGTAATCCCTTGTTAGTTTCCAGTAAGTTTTCAGGTGTACAGCTCTTTTGTTAAGCACAATATAAGTCTGTCTGCTTTACAAAATGAAGAGCTATAAAAACACTGAGTTCTCTCTTTAAAAAAGAAAATCCAGCCCTGGCCAGTTTGGGTCTGCGGTTAGAGCGTCGGCCTGTGGTCCAGAGAGACCCGGGTTCAGTCCCCACTAAGGGCGTGTACCTCAGTTGCAGTTTGTCCCCGGCCCTGGTTCAGTCGTGGGGGTGGCAACCACTCAATGTGTCCCTTTCACATCGATGTTTCTCTCTCTCTCTCCCTTCCACTCTATCTGAACAAAAAATGGAAAAATGTCCTCGGGTGAAGATTAAAAAAAAGAAAGAAAGAAAATCTATTTGATGCCAAAGGTCTAGTGAAAGCTAGATTGCTAGCATTTGCTCTGTCATTAACCTGTGAGAATCCCACAGTTCCCACCCTCACTGACTCATATAGCTCACCATAGATACAGCTGCCTCTACCCTTAACCCACAGCTGTTGAACGGCACTTGGGACTTCTGCCATTATCTGTTCTATATAAAATGTGCTGGTGATGCTTTTCAGATAACGTCACAGTTGTTTTTTGAAAGACTAGGAAAATAAACCATGTTGCAGGAATCATCTGTATTATTACATAGCAGCAAATTTAATTTAAACTGTGAAATGGGATAATAAGTAAAATACATAGAATACTACATATAGTGTAAATGAGAAGTTAGAGAACTTCCTTTAAATTTCCACTTAACCAAAATGGGATTTTAATAACTAAACTGATAGCTGCAGATATAATTGATTTGGAAGATTCTTTATGAGAAAATACTCAAACTCTAGGCAAAAAAAATACCAAATACTATTATTTTCAGACTGTCATTTTCTTGTTTTGTTTTGTTGTTGTTAATCTTCCCCTGAAGATATTTTTTTCATTGATTTTTTTAAGATCTTAATTGTGAAAGTATTACAGATGTCTCCCCTTTTCTTTTCCCCTTGCCCCCCACCACCAGGTGTCCACCTCACCCTAGGCCTTCATCACTTTGTTGTCCATGTCCATGGACAATGCATATATGTATATAAATTCCTTGATTAATCTCTTCCCTGCTCCCCTGCCCCTTTCCTTCTGAGATTCATCAGTCTATTCCATATTTCTATGCCTCTGGCTCTATTTTATTTATCAGTTTATTGTGTTTGTTAGATTCCACATATAAGTGAGATCATATGATAGTTATCTTTCTCTGACTGGCTTATTTTGCTTAGTATAATAATCTCCAGGTCCCTTCATGCCGTCTTAAAAGATAATAGATCCTTCTTTTTACAGCTGCATAGTATTCCAGTGTGTATGTACCACAGCTTTTTTAGCTATTTATCTACTGATGGGCATTTGGGCTGTTTCCAGATCGTAGATATTACTTCCATTAATTTTAGAGAGAGTGGAAGGAAGGGAGAGAAGGAGAGAGAAATATTGATGTAACAGACACTTCAATTGGTTGCCTCCCCCACTCACCCTGACTGGAACTGGGGTTCGAATCTGCAACCCAGGTACATGCTCCTGACCAGGAATGGATACCAAGACCCTTTGGTGCATGGGCCAATGCCCTAACCACTGAGCCACGCCAGCCAGGGTTAGACTATCATTTCTAAAGGAAGAAATTTTTTTTTTCAATAAATGTTACATTTCTCATTGACATAAATTCTGCTATAAAGTCTAACTTCAGAAAAATAAAATATGTGGGTAAAATCAAATCTTACCCCTTCCATCTACCTTAATTTTTCCTAGCTTCAAAATATGGATTAATAGGGTTTTAGTTTGTTTCTTTTCTTCAAATGTAAAGGATGGTCTGTGATCTGTGATTGAAACTAAATTAAAGTCAAAGGAGTATCTCTTACCTGTATACCCAATGGATGAGAAAATATAATTTATTTAATTATTAAAAATATTTTTTCTTTTATTTTTCATCTAATTCTCCTCATTCACCAAGCTTTTAATAATGTGGGCAAGGCATGAAAATACTTCATTGACACTCGTCCTGAAGCAGCTCTTCATACTCAAAGAGATGTTTACTGATCCTCTCTGTGGGAAGGTTATACATCCTGGTCCCATTGACTGCATGCTCAGCCACGTGACTTGCTTTGGCCAGTGAAAAATGAGTGGAAGAGCCCCTTCTAAACACAAGCTTTAAGAGCCAGCATATATTTAACTATGATGTCATTTTCATCTGCCATAAGATTAATCAGTCACCGGATAGACTCTGGATCCTGAGTGAAAACAGCATGGAGCAGAGCTCAACCCAATCTACAGTGGATGTGTAACATGAGCAATAAAGCAACCTTTCTGGTAAGCCCCTCAGATTTGGGAGTCATTTGTTACTATAGTATAAGCTCGCCTCTCCTGACTAATATAGGTACTTAAATGTACTAAAAGCCACATGTTTTTCACAACCATGCAATTGGCTCATATAGTCAAATACTATTTGGCTTATATAGCGAATAAGTATTTAATAGACCAGTAAAAACTAAAAATATTTATATATCCAGTAAAATTGTGTATAGTTATTTCCATTTCTATAACATACTTTTCTTTCCTACAAGCTGTGTAAGCCCTTGATTCTGCCTTTCTTATTAGGTTTAGAAATGGTAGCATAAATATAATTATATGAAAGCTTTTTTGGTACACTTTTTATTTTCTTTTACATATCTTGCACATGTCTCTACTTCTCCACCCACATCTACCCTCCCACTCCTTGCAAGGTAACCCAAGCTAACAATTTAGTATGCACCTTTTCAGCTTTGGTCTACATTCATATATGTGTATATAACACATATAAATAGTGTACTTGTCATTGTTTGATTTACCAAAAATACAAAAACTGAGAGTGGAAATGTATTTATATATAATCTTTCTTTTCTCATTCAACAATACTTGATAATAATCCCACCATCTCATCTACAATATCTACTAATTCATTCTTTTAAATAAATGCATAATGTTCCATGCTATGGATATAACATAATTTATTGGGGCATTATTCTATTTGGGGAATTAAATTTATGTCTTTAATTTTTCACCACTACAAACATTGTAATATTATTTTTGCACATATGTATTTATGAACCAGTTGTTTAATTCCCATCAGATAGACTTCTAGAAGTAAAATTTTGGGGTCTAAAGGTATACATATTTGTTATTTTAATAGATAATGCTAGATAAATTTCCCAAGAAATCACAACATTTCACATTCCACATTAACAGGTATTATAATCTCTGCTTATCTTATAGATATAAAACCATATTCCATTGTTATTTTAATTTTCACTTTCCAGATTACTAACCATTCTTTCATGGGTCGACACGCAACCACTGAACCACACCAGTTGGGCCTTTCAAATGCTTCTTAGCCATTTGGACTTACTCTTCAGTAATTGTCTATACATGTGTTTTTCCTAAGTTTCCATTGGATTGAATGCCTTTTTCTTCTCGGTTTGAAAGAGTTCTGTGATAAACATGAAAGTGCAACAGTCAGTTCCTGTTTCAGTAAAGAGTTTACTCTCCAGCTGTGAGGCATATGGCTGGTTCACTGGCAACCTTCAGCTATTTGATTACTCAGGGTCTACCTCAACTTTTGAGCTAAGGTCATGTTCTTTTGGGGACAGCCCCTTGCCAGTGATTGAGTGAGGCATTGATAGCTGAAGGCAAGCACTTCTCTTCCCTGGGCAATCTCCAACGGACCCTAGCCTTTTCCACCATGGCAGGACTCCGCCAAAAGGCAACTATTGCTCCAAATCTTCTCCTTGGGCTGGTTAAGATTTTGTCATATCTGTACCTGGGCTCCTGCCCAATTCTGTTCCTCCCTTTCCCCTCTATGTGTATTACTTTCCAATAAATCTTTTGCATCTCTAACTCCACATGCTTCTTGGAGAACACAACTGGCATATTATAAATATTATCCTTACCATGCCATATGCTTTAATATCTTTCCCAGAACAATTGTTTATTGGCTTTGTTTATGGTGTCTTTTGTCTACACATTACATTAATTTTTGTATACGATAATCAAATATGTTTCTCTCTTCTTTTCAGCATTGGCAGTCTTCCCAGTAGATGAGGAGATGGGCCTGAACCAGAATGACCTGTCCCACTTCCTTCTCACACACAACATGCACCTGGTCACAGAATTCAACAGCCAGGAGAGTTGGGCTTTTGTTAGAGTACCTTCCTGATATGTCAAGGTTTTGGGTTCAATCACTGGTCAGGGCACATACAAGAATCAATCAATGAATGCATGAATGGGCTGAACAGCAAATCCATGTTTCTCTCTCTCTCTAATAAATACATAAATACATTTTTTAAAAGAAGCACTTTCCAATCCCTAGATTGTATAGGTAATCTTCTACTTTTTTTGCAAGATTTTTATTGCTCTTCTTTTATTATTATTATTTTTTATTTCTGGCATTTAAGCATTTATTCTTTCTATAATTTAATTTTTAAATTTAGTTTGCACCCATTTCTGATAAAAACACTCAGCAATCTGGGAATAGAGAGATCATATCTTGACATAATAAAGGCCATATATGAAAGACCTACAGCCAACATCATATACAATGGGCAAAAACTAAAAGCATTTCCCTTAAGAACAGGAACAAGACAAGGATGCCCACTTTCACCACTCTTATTTAACATAGTACTGGAAGTCTTAGCCACAGAAATCAGACAGGAAGAAAAAATAAAAGGGATCCAAATGGGAAAGGAGGAAATGAAACTGTCATTATTTTCAGATGACATGATACTATACATAAAAAACCCCAAAGACTTCATCAAAAATTTACTAGACTTAATAAATGAATTTGGCAAAATAGCAGGATACAAAATTAACATCAAGAAATCGATGGCATTCTTATACACCAATGATGAACTCACAGAAAGAGAAACTAAAAAAACAATCCCATTTACCATCGCTGCAAAAAAAATTAAGATACCTAGGAATAAACTTAACCAAAGAAATAAAGGACCAATTTGCAGAAAACTACAGGTTAGTGAAAAAAGAAATAGAGGAAGATATTAAAAAGTGAAAGCATATACCTTGTTCATGGATTGGAAGAATTAACATCATTAAAATGTCCATACTACCCAAAGCAATCTATAGATTCAACACAATCCCCATCAAAATACCAACAACATACTTCACAGAACTAGAACAAATACTTCAAAAGTTCATATGGAACCAAACAAGACCTCAAATAGCCACAGTAATCTTGAAAAAGAAGAACAAAGTTGGAGGGATCACATTACCAGATTTCAGGTTATACTACAGAGCCACTGTAATCAAAACAGCCTGGTACTGGCACAAGAACAGGCAGAGAGATCAATGGAACAGAATAGAGAACCCAGAAATGGACCCAAGACATTATGCTCAATTAATATTTGACAAAGGTGACAAGAGCATACAGTAGAATAAAGACAGCCTCTTTAATAAATGATGTTGGGGAAATTGGTCAGCTACATGCAAAAAAAAATGAAACTAAACCATCAATTTACACCATACACAAGAATAAACTCAAAATGGATAAAAGACTTAAATGTGACTCATGAATCCATAATAATCCTAGAAGAAAATGTAGGCAACAAAATTTCAGACATCATACGCAGCAGAATTTTCACTGATATATCACCTAAGGCAACAGAAACAAAGGAGAAAATGAACACATGGGACTACATCAAACTCAAAAGCTTCTGCACAGCAAAAGAAACAACCACCAAAATGGAAAGGCAGTCCACTGTATGGGAGAGCATCATTGCCAATGGTACATCAGATAAGGGGTTAATTTCCAATATTTAGGATGCTCATACAGCTCAACAAAAGGAAGACAAAGAAGCCAATTAAAAAATGGGCAGAGGAGCTGAATAGACATCTCTCCAAACAGGACATACAAATGGCCAAGAGACATATGAAGAAATGCTCAACATCACTAATCATCAGAGAGATGAAAATTAAAACAACGATGAGGTTTCACCTCACACCTGTCAGAATGGCCACCATTAACAAATCATCAAACAACAAGTGTTGGCGAGGGTGTGGAGAAAAGGGGACTCTAGAACACTGCTGGTGGGAATGCAGACTGGTGCAGCCACTATGGGAAACAATATGGTGTTACCTCAAAAAATTAAAAATTGAACTCTCATTTGACCCAGTGATCCCACTTCTAGGAATATATCCTAAGAAGCCTGAAACACCAATCAGAAAGAATATATGAACCCCCAATGTTTGTAGCAGCATTATTTACAATAGCTACGATCTGGAAACAGCCCAAATGTCCATCAGTAGAGGAATGGATAAAAAAGCCATGGTCCATATACA
This sequence comes from Molossus molossus, assembly GCF_014108415.1. Lineage (NCBI taxonomy): Eukaryota > Metazoa > Chordata > Mammalia > Chiroptera > Molossidae > Molossus > Molossus molossus. The sequence goes on from NW_023425346.1 coordinate 55,756,024, forward strand.
CAATGGAGTACTACGCAGCTATGAGAAAGAAAGATCTCTTATCCTTTGAGATGACATAGAGGGACCTGGAAAGTATTATCCTAAGCAAAACAATCCAAACAGAGAAAGACAAGTATCATATGATCTCGCTTATTTGTGGAATATAATAAACATAACAGTCTGAGGAATGGGGTAGTTCCAGAGACGTGGAAGTGGGGTACAGACTGACAATCCCCAGAAGAGAGGGTGGTGGGAGAGAGATAAACCACAGAACCTATATGCATGTATGTATGAACAATGGACATGTACAACAAAGCTGGGGACAGGGTGGGGAGGGAGGGGGAGAGGGGAATCAGTGAGGGGGAAAAGGAGAAACATCTGTAACAAAAATTAATTAATTAATTAATTTTTAAAAAGAAGAAGAAGAAGAAGAGTCTAGGAAAGTAAACAGGAACAAAACAAAAACCTTATGAAGAGGATTTGGTCCATTCCGCTAGGAATCAGCACAGTAGTCAAAGCGTTCAGGCCATTTAAAGCAGTTCAAATTTGTCAAAATATTTCCCAATGCATTCTCTTACACTGGCCAACCATTGCTGTGTTCATTTTCTCCAGGAGAAATAGGAGCAAGTTAAAGGAAAGCTTGCATTTTGAGTTCATAATCAAATAAGCTACACCCAAACCAGGTTAATAAACCTGTAGGCAAAAGTAACTAGTACCATAAGAAAGCCAAAATTAAACTGAGGTTTTTGTGTGACAATATTTGTATTATAAACAAAGTACTTAAGTTTATCAATTTTTACTATTCTTATAGGGGAAAAGATGTCAGGAAAAAAATCAATGAGTACCTACTGAATGCCGGTTTTTTGCTAGGACTTTTACATGCATTATCTCAACTAATCCTCACAATAGCTTGAAGTAGTAGATGCTAACATCCTTATTTGGGGGATGGAAAGCATTATATGAGCACACAGCAGAGTCAAAATCTAACACCCCACCATCAACAACACCATTGGATTATATGATAATACTACCTCAAAACTTGACATCACCCATGTTTATGCACAGGTGATGGTCAATGAAGCTACTCCAGATGTTTAAATGATGGCATTGAATTTTGGTTGCTTCTAAAATTTTCAGTGCTTCAAGAAGACCCAACCTTTAACATATCCAGATATATAATGTAAGAACAAATACAAATTTAAAATAAGGAAATTCTCCCTATTGAAAATAAGAGAAGATCTGGACAGTGTGGCTCAGTTGGTTGAGTGTTGTCCCCTGCACTGGTTTGATTCCTCCTGGTCAGGGCATATGCCTGGGTTTCAGATTTGATCCCCAGTAGGTGTCATGCAAGAGGCAGCCAACTGATGTTTCTCTCCTTCTCCCCTCCTCTCTCTCTAAAAATCAATAAAAACATATTTTTATTTAAAAACTGTTCTGTTTATAAATAGAGACTCCTCCCCTACTCCGCTTTTTTTTTTTTTTTTTTTTCAGAATTTCCTTCTCTGTCCTTTTCAAATGTATGCAAATCTTTATAATAGCTAAATAAACCTCTTATAGATCTCACAACTCAGGAATGTTTCCTCAAGAACAACTTTTTTTAATACATCTATTTGAAATGCAAACATAAAGGGAGATAACTCCCCTATCTGCTAGTTTTAGTAAGAAAAGCCTAACTTTGGTGGTTGCCTTGCTCCAATTTGCAAAAGCACCCCCTGTTATAAAGATATGTGGAGTTTGTTTTCCCTCTAGATAAAGCCAGTAAGATGTTCACCCTATTTACCAGGTAAAGGTGGGATGAACTATGTGTGATGTAATGGGTTATATCTATTTGACTGTATAAGGGGCTGAGTCCTTTCTTTCTTTACAGTCTCTTAGTAAATTGCCTGTGATATATGTGAACCACAGGTTTCATGCCTATTCAATAATAAAATTGTTTTCCACCTCACATGGAAAGATGTTTTCAAGCCTGTGCTCATTAAATGCAATGTGCAATCTGGACTTTCAGTGTCACAATTTTAGGTCACTGAATCTATGCTCCTGGTTTTTATCCCATCTGCAATCTCTGAGGTGCTCTATAAAGATTTGAATTTTTCCTGAGTTCTGTTTCTATTGTGTTTTCCTTCAAACAAAAGCAAGCATTAGTAACCTGATTAATCCTATTGTGGAGGGGCGGGGAGAAGCATTCGATGGTTATAGACTCATTTGAGAATATGCTGTGTTGTGCCCAAATCCCACTTCAGTACCACCAGATGCTGGGAGTATGGGTTGTTCTCAGCTGAGTCCTGTTCAGATATTGCCCTCATTGGAAGAAAACCATCTTGTCCAAAGTCAGGTCTACTCCCTGGGAGTAGTCTGCATCCAATGACTGTAGATGAACATATGAAGATGGTAGGAAGGAGGGGGGCAGAAGGGGGCTGGAGGGTAGGTGGAGGGGTGAAACCTGGTCTCTAGGGACAACTCTGAAGGTCATCCTAGGATTTCTGAGAACTCTGTTGCAATTTCACAATCCAACTTCTTCTGCCAAGTCCTGCTTCCCTCATTCCTCGTAGGCGCTGTTTCCAAGCTCAGGTCCCTCCCCCCAAAACTCCTGCATGCTGTTAACAAAAAAGTTTAGGCTATAATAGACACAAAAAGCATTTATTTGAGCAAAGGAGGGATTGCATTGTGGGGCACAGATTCAGGCAGCAACCTAAATTGTGCTCTGAAGGAAACAAAGAAAGTCAAGATATATAAAAAGGCAAAACCATGACAACTATTCTCATTAAGGTCTACCATGTAAATGAAGGACTTGGCTAGGTCAGTTGAGATTGGTTAGGCTCATTAAGTAAACTGTGAATGCTGACTGTGGAAATGGATTGATTCTTTCAAGTGAAGAATGCAGAAGGTCTGGTCACCGTGATGAGAAGGAAGTAAATTCCATATAGATCCATGCAGCAATCACTGATCCAGGATGTTTGTTGTTAGTCCTTGAGCTGAGTTTAGCAACAGCTCAGCAACTTAACAATAGTGCTGGGATGTGACACAGCATAGGCCCCACTTCCTCAATGGCCTCTCCACTTCGTTTTAAGTGATACTCTTAGCAAGCCTTATTCCAATTTATTTTCTCCACTATTAATGCAAATCTCAGAGTCTGTTTCCTGAGAACCCAACTTGCAACACTCACCAAGATAAAAATTTTTCCAAATGTTAAGCTGTTACTGATATCTGAGAATGTAATAGTAAAATATAATGAACATAAATAAGCCAGTGTTTCCTGATACCATCTTATAGTGCAGGAGCTATATTTAGGCAGGCCTGACACTGGCCCATTCAGCACCTTTTTTCTTAGAAAAAGGCACTCCCATTGAATGGATGGAGCCCTGTGGCTACATATGTGGCTACATTTAACCCAGTGATCCCATTTCTAGGAATATATCCTAAGAAGCCTGAAACACCAATCAGAAAGAATATATGTACTCCCTATGTTCATAGCAGCACTATTTATAATAGCTAACATCTGGAAACAGGCCAAGAGTCCATCAATAGATGAGTGGATAAAAAAGCTGTGTTACATATATACAATGGAATACTATGCAGCTATAAGAAAGAAAGATCTCTTATCCTTTGAGACGACATGGAGGGAGCTCGAGAGTATTATGCTAAGTGAAATAAGCCAAGCAGAGAAAGACAAATACCACATGATCTCACTTATTTGTTGAATATAATGAACAAGGTGGGCTGATGAATGAAATAGAGTGAGACATAGAAAGGAGTATGGTTCGGACTGACAAACCTCAGAGTAGGTGGGCGGGGGGGATTGATGAGATGAACCAAAAAATTTATATGCATGTATGCATATATGGACATAGACAACAATGACAGGGGTGGGGGGGGACGGGCTAGGGAGAAGGTGGTCTGGAGGAGGGGGAGGAGAAACATCTGTAACAAAAATAAATTAATAAAAATTGGGGAAAAAAAGATTGCCTGTTTATTTAGTTTCATTATACAGATATTTATTGAGTTCCCTACAATAAGCTCTATACTGTATATTCTTGTGTCTAAGTAGTTGCTCAAAGTAAATAGCATAATCAAAGAAGCCAATTAATTTCTACAAGGTATCTTCTAATAAATCAGATATTGCTCTAGTCCACACGATCTCCGTAACATCCTCTCTAAGTGTAAGTGTTCCCTGTAGAGGAAAAGATCTGAACTGAACTCTTCACTTCCTTAAGGCAGATTTATTTTTTAATCCTGTCCCTCACCTCTCCTACTTCAAATATCGGATGTCATTGAGAAAAAGTAATCACCTAATAATCCTCCAAAATAGAAGAATATGTCAATAAACATGAAAACAAAAAAAGAACTAAAATGGAAACAGAGGCATCTTCTAAACATTTATCTTCTCGTGTTTTACCTAAGTTAAGTCACTCCCTGGTCTGGGCTATCTCTATACTGGCAACTCTTCTACAGATAGTTAGCACATTGCATAAACTTTCTATTTACTTAGCTCCTTCTCCCACTAGACCACAGGCTGCTGGAGAGCAAGAGCCAGATCTTCTTCTTTTTTTATCCTCACCCGAGGATATTTTTCCATTTTTTGTACAGATAGTGGGAGGGAGAGAGAGGAAGGGAGAGAGAGAGAAACATCGACGTGAAGGGACACATCGAGTGGCTGCTACCCACACGACCAACCAGGGCCGGGGACAAACTGCAACCGAAGTGCGTGCCCTTAGAGGGAACCGAACCCGGGTCTCTCCGGACCGCAGGCCGACACTCTAACCGCTGAGCCAAACTGGCCAGGGTTAGAGCCAGATCTTAATTATTGCCATATCCCCTGCCTTAAAGGCTAGTTCACAGGAGGTATGCCAATTGTTACTTATTTCTGTAAGCTAGAGACTGCATCCAAAGGGTTATCAATTAAACAATTGCTGCCCTGGCTGCCTTGGCTCAGTGGTTAAAGCATTGGCCCATGGTCCAGAGAGACCTGGGTTCGGTTCCCGTTAAGGGCATGTACCTCGGTTGCAGTTTGTCCCCGGCCCCGGTTGGAGTGGTGTGGGTGGCAACCACTTGATGTGTCTCGATGTGTCTCTCTCACATCGATGTTTCTCTTCCTTCCTCTCTCCCTCCTGCTCTATCTGAAGATAAATGCAAAAATGTCCTCGGGTAAGGATAAAAAAAGAAAGAAAGAAAACGATTGCTTGAAATAGACATTAGGAGTTAAAATTTGGAGCTAGAAAACTCAAGAGGCAGGAAGGAGAGGCCTGCCAGTAAGGGAAGGCAAGCAAGAAGAAGAGCAAGCTTAGGTAAATCCCTGAAACAGTTACTATGCTCTGAACAGACTATGTGAAGAAAGTAGATGAGAGACAAGGGGATGCTAGCACAAAACATAAGAAAGTGGGATGTTTAGGTTTGCAATTTGTTGTATGTTGTACATCTCCAGTATCTGAAACTTGAGACTTCTGAATGATACTCATGATCCTTCTCTATCATCACCCCTGCCCAACAGTCCTGGTTCCTCTCTAGTTTTTTTTTTTTTTAACTCTTTCCCAGTATTTTAGTCTCACTGTTGCTTTTGTTTAGGTCCCCATTACTTTTCACTATAGTAGTAGCATCCTAAAGTAGTTCTCTGTTTCTAGTCCCCTAATAACTGTTCTCTGCTCTGAGAACATCTTCCTTAATTTTGGCTCTGATTATGTAACTTCCTAATTCAATAACCTTCAATGGGCTTCTATTTGCAAAGATTTCCAGAATAAAACTCTAGTCTTTATTCCATGATATAAATAACATGGCAGAGTGCACTGTGCATTGGCAATGGAGTCAAACAGAACTAAGTTTTGAAAACTGCATCTACTACTAAATAGTAATGTAACTACAAGAGTACTTTTACCTCTTGAAGGCTTAGATTTCCAGAGAGACAAAATGATAACTAAGAAGATTAAAAGAGAATGTGCCTAGCCCAGTACTGGGTACATGACAAGGGCTCAATATCTTGACTCCTACCTTCTCACCCAGACCAGCATTCCAGCCTTGATGGTGCCCTTACCCAGCTCTGAACACTATGCTCCATGCTGTCCTCTGGGCTCCCACACACCTAGATCACAGTTCATACATCACATATCCTATTCTGCTTGTATCTTACTTATTATCAACACCTTTGGATATCATTATTTTGAGTAGTTTTTCTCCCCTTCTAGATTGAAAACACTTCAAGAACAGAGGTGTGATCTTATTCATCCCCTATCTCCCATAGCATATAGCATGATGTACTGCACATAACAAGAATTCTATACATGTCTACTAAGTTGAATTGGATAGTTTTACATAATTTATCTAAGCTGTAAAGTAAAAAAATTACTTTTGGTGTAAGAATTAAAAGAGAAGCAGAACAGAAAATTAGCATATTGTATATACAGTATATCCCCCTAGCACCCAACAATGGCACTGAAATAAATTCAGTGTTTCCTAAATTTTGTTGACTAATTTTTGAACACCTTACTGTGATGAATACAGTCTTCAAAATTAAGAATTTTTAGTTAAAAAAAAAAAAGAGAGAGAGAGAAAGTATAGTAATATCTATCAAACCCATCATTACTACTAGGGAAATGTCCAAAGAAGATCAATGGCATTAAACAAAAAAATTATTCTGCTCTAGAATGTTTTAATTTGAACCTGTTTGTATTCTTTATTTCCACAGACATTTAAAACTTGAGAAAATGACCTTATATTGCATGCAGACTTTTAGGGTGCTTTGACTGAACTGTATTCAATTAACAAAAAATGGCTCCCATTTTATTTTTGGTAAATAATATTGAGAGCTCATCTTTAAACAGATTAAAATATAGCCCTGGCCAGTTTGGCTCAGCGGTTAGAGCATCAGCCTGCAGTCCAGGGAGACCCGGGTTCAGTTCCCGCTAAGGGCGTGTACCTCGGTTGCAGTTTGTCCCTGGTTGGTCGTGCGGGTGGCAGCCACTCGATGTGTCCCTTTCACGTCGATGTTTCTCTCTCTGTCTCTTCCTCTCTCTCCCTCCCACTCTATCTGTACAAAAAATGGAAAAATGTCCTCCGGTGAGGATAAAAAAAAAAAAAAATATATATATATATATATATATATATATATATATATATATATAGTCATGTTGCTTATTTTTTTAATATTTTATCTTGAAAGTAAAATAACCCAGTCAAATTTCTACAATACAGAACAAAAGTTACTTTTAACAATTATTGCTGCTGATTCTTTAAATATTTTTCTTTTATTGATTTTTTTTTTTTTTAGAGAGAGAGGAAGGGAGAGGGAGAGAGAGACAGAAACATCCATGAGAGAGAATCACATGGTTGCCTCCTGCATGCCTCCCACTGGGGATCCGCCCCCACAACCTAGGCATGTGCCCTGACAGGGAATCCGGCAACCTCTGGGCGCATGGGTCCATGCTCAACCACTGAGCCACATCTGCCCGGCTGATTCTTTAAAAATATGTGACAAAGTGGTTAGTTAAAATCATAAACTATTGTCAGAGAAGCCCCCAGTTAAATTTCCTATAGCTTTAGACCATGACCAAATTATTTAATCTCCATTTCCTCACCTGTAATACTGTGTGAAGATAATATGAATATCTACTTGAAGGATTGTTGTGAGAATGAAATGATTAAATATACTAATTATAAAGCACTGTGCCTGGCACAAAGTGAGGTCTTGATAAATGATAGCTATAGTAATAACCACCATTATTACATAAGTTTATCTAGTTGTAATATTTACAACTTGGTTATGCATTATATTATATAGTGCCAATATAACATATCTTCAGCTATCTTTTAGGAATATTTGTATATACGTTTACATTTATTTAGTTGTAATTATTTACAACTTGGTAATGCCTTATGTTATATATCGCCAATATAACATATCCTCGGAGGTCTCTTTTAGAAACTCTTTTTTTAGAAAGCAGTCTTCTTTCAAAGGAGATCCCAAGGCTCCAGCTGCTGCAGCCAAGTCACGCAGTCCCCACCCTCTTCCGCGCGCGGATGGCTTCGCGGCGGCCCGGATCCCAAGGCTGTGCCGCGGCCCGACGGCGCTCGGCCGGTCGAGCCCGCGGGAGCCGCTGGGACGCGGGCCTGGGGCAGGCGCCGGAGCCCAGGCTGGGCTAAGCGGCAGGTCCTAGCCAAGCCGTCCGCGCCCCCCGCCCGCTCGGCGCTACGAGTGACGGCGACAACACGTGCAGCACGGCGTCCCAGCTTCTTCAGAGCCCCTGAGTTCGGTTCGTCTGGCCGGGGGTCGGAGTTTGACTCGGGAAACTGCCCTCCTCGCCCTGCACCAGCCTTCCGACGTCGCCCCTCAACCGCCTCTTGCACCTTAGTAAAGCGTGAGGTCACCCCAACTTCTCGAAACCCACCAAGTCCCAAAGGCCCACTTTTCTCCAGCGGGCAGGAGAGAAAGGTGTGCTGTGCTTGGAGCTTCGCAAAACCGTTCCCTCTCTTCTTCCCAGCCGTCCGAAAGCAGGCGAGAGTGGCCCCAGAACCGAGCCCTCGCCCCGCACACCCCGCGCCCGCCCCGACCTGCTGTGCGCTCTGCCCCTGAGACGGCCCAGCTCGGCGACCCCCGACCACCGCCCAACCCTGCCCGCCCCCCTCCCCGGCTTGCGGCGCCCGCCCGCCCCGCCGCCTGCGACGTCGTCGCCCGCCCCGCCCCCCTCCTCCCCCGGGGGCAGGTTCAGGCCTGGGGTCCGAGCCTGCGCCCCTGCAGCTGCCACCGCCGCCGCCGCCAGAGGGAGAAAGTCTCCGTCGGGAAACGTGGTGTTGCCACCTTGACGCGAAGGTGCTTTCGAACTTGAGGTTTCTGATCCTTTTCTCCGGATTTCTGAAGAGCGTAGAGCAAGATGGAGAGCGAGTCCGCGGCGGTGAGTACAGCGGTCGGGGCCCTGGGCCCGGGGTAGCCGGGAGAAGGCGTAGCGCGGACCCCGCCCCTGAGGGGCCGGGAAGGTGAGGTCTGGAGCCCAAACGCCCGCCCTTTTATTGGGAAGAAACGTAGACAGGGCGCCCCGTCGACCACGGCGCAGAGCGGCCGCCCGTAAACCCCGTCGGATTATGTCGTGGGTTCGGGGAGGCACGGCCACTGGGCCTGAACCGGGGATTGGCGGGCGAGGGGACCTCGGAAACGGCAGGGAGGTTTCGGGAGGCGGCAGGTGACAGGGCCCGGTGCACCAGACCGGGTCCGAGCGAGAGAAATAGCTTTCCCGCCGAAACTGGGCTCGGCTGCGTCTTTGACGCTCGCTCCCGCAGTTCTCCGCCCAGCCTTCCGCTGCGAGGAGTTGTCGGGGCGGCCGCCTCCTTCTCTCTCCGACTGGTCAGTGGGGATCCGAAGGCCTGAGCGACCTGGGAGGAGGGCGCCGGTGGCCCAGGCCCGACCTGACACTCCAACCTCGAGTCCAGGGCCGAGCCGGGGGAGGGGCAGGGGGCACAGGGAGGGGAGCCGGAGACCCCGCAGGCCAGGCTACAGGCAGCCCCGCCCCCTGCCAGCAGCCCAATCAGCGTGTGGTACGCGAGGGCCGCAGGGTTAGCTACGCACGAGGCCGACGTCAGGTCGGTGCCGTTGAGGGTTCCCGCCACGGCTGCTGGCGGGTTTTGTGGGGCAAAATTTCTCGCTGGTTAGCTTTTTTTTCCCTCCCGCACTTTGGTGGGGAGGGGGTGGATCCTCGTGTCAGTGCCCAAATTCACGATGACCCGAGAGAACCCGAGGAAGTTGTCTCTGCGGCCATTGCCTCCAGCGCCTCGACTTGCTGGCCTCGCAGGGGAAGGAGCTTCGAGGCCGTGACTGCGACGGTTAGCCCGCCCTCTTCCTCTTGTCTTCGTTGGCAAAGTAGATGATAGAGTTCAAGGCTAATTCTCTACGGGTTGGACATAGTGAAGGCACATTGCTTGGAGGAAATTTTTAATAAACTGGTGTTGGAAGTTTACTAAGCAAAGGACCCTTCTCATAACCGAACAACAGCACCTACCTACCTACATTTGCAAAATTATTGCCAGCGGTATTTGAGGCTTTAGTGTTTCACTCACGCATTGCTGTCTTTCTCTAAGGAGTTTAGGTGTTACCTCTACCTGAGCCTTGTTACTGCTAGCACTAAAGTATTTTCTAGGCTATTATTCATACTGTATTCTAAAGCAGACTACTGGTTGGCATATCATGAGGAAGAAGAAATGAATCCCTGCCATCTACCATCACTGCTTTAGATGCTGCAGTGAACAAAATAGGCAACCTTCCCTTATGAACATTACATTATCGTGGGAAGAGACAGACAATAAACAATAAATAAATTATATATTATGTTGGAAAGTGATAAGTGGTAAAGAGAAAAAGTAGTTGGAACCCACAATAGAGCAGGAGCCTTAGAAACGGGAGAATGAAGTGTATTGGATGTAAAAAGTTGATGTATTTCTTTTCTCAGTAATATTTAACTAATTTCTCAAGATTGGAAATAAAGCACTCTGTTCCCTTCTGTTCATGTCATCCCTCTCAGTGAAAATAAATAAATAACGAGATTGACTTTTAAACATATTTGAGAACAAAAGAGCTCATCCATTGAATTAATTTTGTTTTTAACAAGGGAATTTCATGAAGGCTGATTTTTGTTTTAATTTGCAAATAGGTAATTTCTACACTCTCTAAACGGACAGAGAGAAGATTATATCTACTGTTCTATTATTTCTAGGAGTACAAATCTACAGTTGAAAAATAAAATTAAGCATCCCAGAATCATCTATTCTGAGCACTATGTCCTGCAAGTAAAGTCACTGAAGTTACAAATAGCCTCCAACTGCCCAGAGAGGATGCTTATGTTAAGATTGGATTCCCAATTTCTTTAATTGGAAACAACAATATAGTAATTTTTAAATATGATTATTTCTCTGTGGTTTAATACATGTTTTTATGAACTTCCTTATTAGAGAGCATGTGTTTTTCCCCATTAAGACTAGATGGAGAAGAGAGCCCATAAGACTCAGCCTATAGCCTCGTAGTCACCACTGGCCTGCAGTCATTCTTACATCTTGCAGAGATTAATTTAGAGATAATGGTTTTATTGGCTAATGAAGTGAAAGGAGGAGAACAAATGGGAAAAACAACAATTCCATTATCTAAGTTGAAATTCACTTTTATGTATTTGTTTATCAGGGAATTTAAATTATGAACTTCAGGCTTTTTGAAGCACTCATTTAGTATGTTACATTGTCCCAGAAGTCTGTTTAGTGTTCCCAGAAAGAAAATAATTAGCAAGTTCTTGAATTGGTTTCTTTTCAAAATTCTATTCTCAAGTCTTCTTTTTTTAGATGTACCTTATGAGTTTACTATCTTGCCATTGTGCAAAGGCTTATATGTCAATATATATTTATTAAAATCTAAATTAAGTCTCCTAATTTATGAATATATGCTGAGCTCAATTCTTTGGTATAAAAATGCATGCTTACCAGTTATAGGTATATAATTTTTTTTAAATCCTCACCCGAGGATATGTTTAGAGAAAGGAAAGGAGAGAGAAACATCAATTGATTGCCTCCTGTACATGCCCCTACCAGGGATTGAACACTTGACAAGGGATTGAACTCTCAGTGTAGGTATGTGCCCTGACTGGGAATCAAACCCACAACCTTGTGGTATACGGAATGACACTCCAACCAATGGAGCCACCTGGCCAGGGCTAGGTGTTATATAACGTTTTTATGAAATCAGTCAAATCTTCAAACTGACAAATGCAAGTATTTAAATTTTTAATGTTAGAACTGAAAAACAGTGAATTTGAATGTTCTTTAGCCAAAGACCACCAGGAACACACCTGTAGTTTAATAAGCTGGTTTTATTAAATCATTGCCCTTCCTAGAGCATACACCATGGGGCCTCTCAGTAAGATGATGTTAGAAATAATTTCTAGGGTGTAAGCTTGTGTTAAGCATTTTTTAGAGAGGGTTCAAAGAAGAAGGGCTTTACTCTGAAATGCATGTTGTCAGGATGTGGGAGTAATTGTATGATTGACAGGTTAATTCTTGTAGGCAAGAAAAATAGATCAAAGCTAAAGAGTTGATTGATAAAGAAGGAGCAGTCACTCGTTTAAGCCAGAATAGAGGGACGTTTGGTCATTCTTGTAGTTTGGAAAATGCTTTTGTTTTTGTCAATGCTCAGACATGATTATGGAGTGGTCTTACTTTTATCTTGATCCATCACAGTTACAGAGTAGCCTTGCCTGATGTTGGTGTTCTGTTAACATGAGAATACCACAACTTAGCTATAAGTTCTAGGACAACTTCTAACATCACCAGGATCTAGTTGGTTATGCCAGGCCAGCTCCTACCTTTCCAGGGCTACTTTTTTTTTCATCAAACTTCTTTTTGAATTAAATATTCCTTCTTAATATTTATAATATTTAAATGATTATAATATTTAAATAGTATACTTAACAATAATTAACATAAGTATGTAAAATAACATATTTAAGATTTTCCCTGTAATGGAATAGATTCTACGTTTCCTATCTTTATGTTGCTCCCCCAAAGTTATGAGCTTTAATTATAATCTTAATAAATTAGAATAAAATTAAAGTCTAAAATACATTTTATTTAAATGACATATTTTTGAAAGATACATGTTTTCAGTGTGCATCAATAGTTATATCCAGTGATAAAAGTTTAAAATAATTTTATTTTACAGCAAACATCAAATCAGACACAAACAGATTCATTATCTTCATCCCCTAATCCTGTGTCACCTGTGCCTTTGAATAACCCAACAAGTGCCCCAAGATATGGAACAGTGATCCCTAATCGAATCTTCGTAGGAGGAATTGACTTTAAGGTACCTATTTATGTGTACAGCATGGTATATTTTTTGCATTAGAAGTTATTTTATTTTTCAGAAATTGTTTCTTTGTGCAACTATAAAAATAAACATATTTGCTATTTGTACATTAATTAGTAGGTTTCAAATGGTCTTAATATAAAGAATCATTTTTTAAAAATGGAGGTTAACTAGAGCATATATAATTGTACAGTTTCATATACATGGAAATTGAGGCTCATTGACCTGTCCTAGCTACTTAGTGACAGAGTAAAGACTAGAATCCTAGTTTTCTGACTCATAGCTCCATATTCTTCATTTCACCATATCTCATCAATTATGCTTTCTTGCATAGTACTCTAGTAGCCCAAATAATAAGTGACTATAATTTGCAAAAGAAGACTAAAAAAAAAATACACAAAAAATGTGTCCTATGAAATTCTGTTTCATTACCCCAACTTTTATTTCAGATTCCTGAGTGACCTGATAGACTTTCATCTTTTGCAGATTGGTTTCTACCATCTATTTTTTTGTTGTTGTTGCTAATCCTCACCCAAGGATATTTTTCCATTGATTTTTAGATAAAGTGGAAGGGAGGGAGGGAGAGAGAGAGAGACACATAGATTGGTTTCCTCCTGCATGACCTCGACCAGGCTGGGGATTGAATCTGCAACCCAAGTATGTGCCCTTGACTGGGAATTGAACCTACTACCCTTCAGTCTGCTGGCCGACTCTCTAGCCACTGAACCAAACCTGCCAGGGCTCTATCACCTAATTTAAAATTTGAGCACCAAAACTTGTGTTCTTGTCAGAATAAAGTATCTTAACAGTAATATTTTTAAATATGTAATTAGCTATTTCAGAGACATATACTTCATAAGATGTTTTGCAGCATTCCCCTATGGAAGGTAGTAGTGAACACCTACAGAAAAGGCATGCATGGATATTTTAAGTGGAATATACCCTTTCTTACAAGTGGATATATGGAAGAATTTTCAAGCTTCCATATTATGTATTAGAAATTACAAGGAGAGTTGCCTTTTTTAATGAAAAAAACCCTGTGCCATTAGAGTATGGTATTTGACAGTTACAATTTACTATTTCCCTATTAATCAATTTGTCACAATTTGGATAGAATTATTTTTTTCTTGCCCAAGATAAATATGACATTTAATGTATTTGTCAAAATAATGAATCTTAAGCAACTATATGATTGATTCACTAAAAATAAAGTAAGAAAAGTTATTTTTTATGAAATGCTTATTTTTATAAAGGTTTTTTGTTTGTATGGAAAATATTAATGGCAAACCATAAATATACAAGTTGATTATTCTTGTTCAGAATTTATATTACAACAGTTTAGTATATTTTTTAAAATAAATTGTCAAGAAATGTAAACATTTATATGGCTAGGTTTTTCTAACTTACTGAAACCTACAACTAAAAAATGAATTTTGGAGGACATTGTTACAGCACAGTAGTAGCTTTAGGGTAACTGTTGGAGTTCCCTCTCTTATACTTAAACCTTTTCCAAAATCATAGATAAATGCCCACAATGAAACAGTTTACTATAGCACCAAGTAGTCTCAAACTTTTTTTTTTAATCCTCACCCGAGGACATTTTTCCATTTTTTGTTCAGACAGAGTGGGAGGGAGGAAGGGGGAGAGAGAGAGAGAGAGAGAGAGAGAAACATCGATGTGAAAGGGACACATCGAGTGGCTGCCACCCACACGACCAATCAGGGCTGGGTACAAACTGCAACTGAGGTAAGCACCCTTAGCGGGAACCGAACCCGGGTCTCTCTGTACCGCAGGTCGACACTCTAACCGCTGAGCAAAACCGGCCAGGGCGACTTTTTAAAACTTTTTTTAGAGGCCTATAGCCCATCTTTCTGTAATATTTAATTATCTTGACTTTCTGTCTCTTTACCTTTTCAACAAAGTTGTATTGCAAAATTGAGCTATTGATTCTTCTACCGGAAAATGCTTTGAATTAATTTGTTTTCAAATCTCTAATAGAAATCCTTACTTTGGTATTGATTCCATTTTAAATTTATTGAAATAAGAGTCATTCGTTTATTCTTAGATTAACTCAGTATTTGTCATCATCCAGTTTATCGGGCTTTAGGTTATAACTAAAAAACAATAGTATATCTCTGCTGTTAGGCATGTGTTTGCCTTTGTCCATAAGGGAAAATTTTTTTCTAGGGATATTTCAAGCTTTTCTTAGGGGCAAACAGTTATAGCTGAACCAGAAAATGAAATTGCAATGAATTTAGTACAGATACTGTAGGAAAGGTGATATGAGTCTATTATGAGACTAAAACCAGATATACTTGCCCTGGCCAGTTTGGCTCAGCGTTTAGAGTGTAGGCCCGCAGATCAAAGAGTCCCGGGTTCAGTTCCTGCTAAGGGCACATACCTCAGATGCAGTTCGTCCCTGACCCCAGTTGGGGTCGTGTGGGTAGCAACCACTCAATGTGTCTCTCTCACATCGGTGTTTCTCTCTCCCTCCCACTCTATCTAAAGATAAATGCAAAAATATCCTTGGGTAAGGATAAAAAAAAAAAAAAGAAAGAAATTTAAAACTAGATATACCAAAATCATCTTTGTAGACATCTTGTACATTATAGTCTATTTATGACTCAAATTTTATCTTGAATTTCATCATAATATCTTTATTTAGCTGAAATGTATATTGAGTATTATAAATCATCTAAAAACTTTAAATCCTGTAGCTACTTAATTGTTATCACAAATTGCATTCAAGTACTTTTGGAAATATATTCCTTTCCTAAGATCTTATTCTTCCGGGATACTGTGCTGATTAAAATAGTGATTGGTGTAGGCCAACATAACTTAGTTTCACTGCCTTAACTGTGGGCCTGTCTAGTAACACCAGTTTCCTCTGCTTTCTGAAGGCAGAGTTTTTCTACGAAACCTTTCATGAACTTAAATGTTCTAAAGCAAGGTCATATTTACATATGGAAAATTTTTTGAGTGTTTTCCCTGGCCCAAAAAAGTAACCTACCAAATTATACCAAATATGTTTAATTACATCTGGTTTTAAAATAAGCATAACATCTTTATGAGCTTTTTTTGGCTTTTCTGATACCTTAGGACACATCTTGGTCAGGGATACACAAAATAAATTGAGATAAAATACAGGTGCTCACAGACACAGTTCAAAGTTATGGTGGCTTGACGCCGAGCTGCTGAGTGCAGTTCCAGGGGAAGGATCTCTTTTTGCTTGGGCTGCATGCTGCCTCTATAAGGGCTTGCTGCAGAACAACAGCTGAACATATCTTCATTTTTTGCCTTTTTTCGTAAAAGCAAAAGTCCTCTTTAGATTTCTTTTGGTTAACCAAAGCAGGTACTAATGTAGGTCTTCTATAAAAGTAGTGGTGTATGGCGAACTTTCAAAAAACTATAATTACATATAGCCATACCTAATTCAGATTATTTTTTTTAACTGGCCAGTTAGAGAAGAAGAATTCCTTTAAATACTGAGCTTTCATTGTAATTTTAAAATAATTCAGCTTAAAACTTTTTTGTTTCTCTGGTTAATCCTCACCTAAGGATATTTTTTCATTTAATTTTAGATAGAGTGGAAGGGAGGGAGGGGGAGAGAGAGAGAGAGAGAGACATCGATGTGAGAGAGATGCATCAATTGGTTGCCTCCTGCATGACCCTGACCAGGACTGGGGATTGAACCCGCAACCCAGGTACATGCCCTTGACTGGGAATCAAACTGGAGACCCTTTGGTCTGTGGGTCGATGCTCTAACCACTGAGAAAACTGACCAGGGAATGCTTAAAACTTTTTATTATTAACCTATATTTAACAATGTAGTTAACTCAAAAAAGCAGAGTATTTACATATATTGATTTTATTAATCTAGTGGTTTCATGCACTGTTTTAATGAGTGGTATTATATTCATTCTTATTTTTATTATAAACTTTTCTATCTCCAAAACAAGCATGAGTTATTTCATCTTTTATCAAAAAAAAATGTTTTTTGTGTTTTCTTTTTATGCCATTAGACAAATGAAAATGATTTAAGAAAATTTTTTTCCCAGTATGGGTCTGTAAAAGAAGTGAAGATTGTAAATGACAGAGCTGGAGTGTCTAAAGGGTTAGTATCACTATTGATAGTAGTACATAGAATTAACAATTGTATTTTTATTGGGTTACTAGGTTTTGTATGCCAACTTAATTTGGTTCCCTTATTTTTACTTCGGAGAGAAAGGAAGGAGAGGAAGAGAGAGAGAAAAACATTGATGAGAGAGAATATTGATTGGCTGCCTCCTACATGCCCCCCGCTGGGGGTTTGGCCCACAACCTGGGCATGTACCCTGATTGGAAATTGAACCAGCAACCTCTTGGTGCAGGGGTCAACGCACCACACTTGCCAGGCTGGTTCCATTTTTTAAAAAGAGAATTTTGTGCACTCTTCTTTCCTCCTACTTTTTGATCTCGTGTGTGTGTGTTTTGGAGGGAGGACACTATAATTTGTTGAGAAGTTATTCTTGCATGTGCTAAGGGACCATTTCAGTATTACATAGCAAGCACTTATTGTTGAATAGGTAATGTCCAACAGCTAAGGAACCAGAAGCTAAAGGAGTCAGATACTTTTGGGACTATATACCTGCTTGAGACTAAAGAGAGCATTACTTGAGAAAAGCTAACACAAAAGAATGTCTGTAGGTTTTCCTCAGAGACCTAATTAAGGGACTAATCTGAGAAATATAACTCAAGAATAGTTTTAAAAATATTTTTTTCTTTATTGATTTTAGAAAGAAAGGAAGGGAGAGAGAGATAGACATGTTGATGAAAGAGAACATCAATTGGCTGCCTCCTGCATACCCCTCACTGGGAATTGGGCCCACAACCTGGGAATGTGCCTTGACCGGGAATCAAACCAGCAACCTCTTGGTGCATGGGTCGATGCTCAGCCACTGAGCCACACTGGCTGGGTCAAGAATATTTTTAATTTCTTAATCAAGAAGAATGAAAATTGAGAAGAAAGCAGTAGTATATGTCTAGAAATGTCTAATGACCTTAGAGCTGTTTTAGTGGATTGGTATATGCAAAAGTCAAATTTCAGAGAAGAAAAGGGTAGTTTGTGTAGTGTACTAACTTAAGTTTGCAGAGTCAAAGAAAATGGTTAAGACAGTGGAGATCAGTGAGATTGTATTGTTTTCTTGAAAGAGAGGCAGACATACATTTATAGGCATAAGAGAAGGGACCAATGAGGTGATAGAAAACTATATTAGTGGGAAACAACAAATGATAAGTGGGTATTTTGGAAGAGATAGGATTCTGCAGATAGGTTATTTCTAAACAAATGTACTTTTGTTTGACTGACAGAATTTGCAGTATTTTGGCAGTGTCCATTTTTTATCATTGAAAATCACATAGAAATACATATAAACTATTTTATGCCTTTTCCACTGGGTGGTGTATGTGTTCTACCAAAAAATTTAGTGTAAAAATATGTCCTTAACCCTTGTTTAATGTTTTGGCAAGTAGAAAAGAAACTTTATATTTAATACAGTAATTACAAATTTAAGAAAATAATCAAGATATACAGCACTACTCAGAAAAGTTTCCTTAAGTTATCCAAATAAAAATTACATTTTGTAGGGATATGTTATTTATGTCTTTTTTTTTTGGTCTACCTATTTTGGCTTTTTTGAACATGTATTTGTATCTTGAACATTATATGAATTATACTCTAAAGGTAACAGTTATGAAAAGTAGATATAAAGTTTGCATTGAACATATTTCTAATTTAATTTTGGGGGAAATATATAATAATTATATTATCAATTTATATGTGCTCATAATATTTAATACATTTGTATACTCATTTACCAATGTAAAAATTATAATTGAAATTTATTAATTAAAAAAATTTTTTCTACTTTGATTTCTATTTAAGTCAAACTTCTGTTATGTTAAAAAGAGACTATTGCTCTGGACTAAAATTTATTGCACCCTAATTTGTAAGCTAGTACATGTATCTCTCATGCTCTTCTGCCTTATACAGTTCAAGTCTGAGACTGTTCAAAATCCCTGAGTTTTTTTTCTTTTAGTCCCCTGAGTCTAAGAGGAGATAGTAGTGTTAAGTTTTACTGTCCTCCAGAAATTCTCCTAAGTTTTTTATGCTGGTGCACCATAGAAAAATACTCACTCCTCCAGTGGCCTATTCTTAAAAAACAAAATTTTTAAAAAATCTTAATATAACTCTAAGGTAATGTTCTAAGAAAATAATTCATTTATTTAGGTATGGTTTCGTCACTTTTGAAACACAAGAAGATGCACAAAAAATTTTACAAGAGGTAAGATCTTTTAATGTATTTAATCTTATTTTTGGAATTTCTTTCTTTGAAAATAATCTTTTGTGGTATTAATTTTAATAGTAGGGTTCCAGTACAATGATCAGTTGCTTTAAAAAAAATTTTAGTTTATTTGCATCTTAAGATTGACATTGGTCTATAAAAAAATTGAATTAATAAAAAAAAAAACATTAAAGAGAAATTTTATCTGCAGAAAAACAAATTTCAAATCATTACGTGAGTATGGTTATGGAATTATAATTTTTCATTTTATTTGCTTAAACTAAGAACTTGGGGCTATATCTTTTCAGAGTTCAACTGCACTTTGAATTTCTCAAAAACACTACAAATATGGATTTCTAGAATGAAATTATCTGAGATTATTTCCCTCCTATGAAAAAGTTTATATGAAGTAAAAACATTCATAGAAGAAATCTGTAGCCTGCAGTTCAGTGTAATAACTTTAAATTGGCAAAGTTAACACTTAATTTTTTAGAAAAAATGGCTTTTGAATTGTATATTATTAAATCATATGCATTCAGTTCTCGTTATTTGTAGTAGCAGTGTTCTATAAAGTCGCCACAAATACTGAATTAGTAAATAGTGAACTGCTGTTTCTAGAAGAAATATAGGGCTAGGTTCCCACAAGCTTCTGCCTATAATATTTTCATCGACCAATCAATATATAACTTTGTTTTATGTGTGCTTCTGTTTAAAGACATTTAATATATTATTGATTCATTAATATTGATCTCATGGCCAACAGCACTATAACTCATGCCTGAATTAAGCCCATCTAACACTTCTCTTCTCCATACCGTACACAACAGCCTTCGTAAGCTTAAGAACACTGACCAGCACTTCCTCACTACACTCAAAGGCTGTTTTAAGTAGCAAAATCACCAACATAAAGGCAAAAATGCAAAATACATGGCATTATATAGAACACAAAGAGGACACTTGCATACAATATAGAAGCTGAAATAAGACCGTGTCACTTTTGACCTCTGCTAGGGCATGTTTCGGGCAGGTCAAAATTTTCACCTCTCTGCTCTTGTTGGTTAATACTGTAACCACTAAATTGCTACGAGTATTGATTTTGGGATTACAAATAAATTTTAATGAGTAGGTTAATTCCCAAAGTTCCATGAATAGAGGATTAACTGTATTTTAGATGAGGGATTAGGGTCAGAGCATTAGAACCAAGATTTCAGACCCAGATCTGTGTGAATCCGAAGACGCTACTCTTTCTTTCCACTGTGCCTTGCTGCTATCAAAGAATGTTATGGTCTGAATTTTAAAAATTGTTTCTCATTAATTTTCCTTATTGGTTTTATAAACAATAGTGCCAAAATAATAAAATAATTTATTTTTTCTTACTTTAGGCTGAAAAACTTAATTATAAGGATAAGAAACTAAACATTGGTCCAGCAATAAGAAAACAACAAGTAGGGCTCCCTCGTATGTATTGACAATAATGTATTTTTCTTTTTTACAAAGAAATGATAAGTATTAAAAGTACATTTATAAAATAAAAGGGATTCTTACTAAATTTTTCTCAAATCTGTCACCAACATTCTAGTTCCAGCTACCCGCTTTGCTTGCCTAGATTACTGGAAAAGCCTCCTAACTGGTCTTTCTGACTCTAATCTTGCCACCTTCCAACCCATCATACATAAGGCAGCCAGAGTAATCTTTGAAAAGTGCATATTTTGTCATTTTATTCTCTGCTAATTTTTAGCTGTTCTTCCCTTTTCTTTTCATGCTTTAGCCATCTATCCTTCTCTCAGTTTCAGACTATACCATACTCCTGAAATTTGGTTTCCTTTACCTAGAACGCTCTTTGCTATCCCATTCTCATTGCATTTTTATTTATTTATTTATTTATTTTTATCCTCACCCGAGAACACTTTTTCATTCTTTGTTCAGATAGAGCAGGAGGGAGGGAGGGAGAGAGAGAAACATCAATGTGAAAGGGACACATCGAGTGGCTGCCACCCGCACGACCAACCAGGGCCGGGGACAAACTGCAACCGAGGTACATGCCCTTAGCGGGAACCGAACCGGGGTCTCTCTGGACCGCAGGCCGACGCTCTAACCGTTGAGCCAAACCGGCCAGGGCTCATCGCATTTATTTTTTAAAGCTCAGCCCAAACATTGTTTCTCACAAATGCTCCATGTATACATATATGTATATACATATAAATTAAATGTTCAGCATAGTACCCTGTACTACCTAGCATAATACCGTGCACTACCTCCTCATGTGTTTATCAAAATTGTATTCAATTGTGTAATTAATTAGTGACTGTCTTCCTCTATGAAGACAGAGACCATGGCATATCCCTTTATTTTTCTTTCTGAAAGTATCACCAGGGCCTAGTTCAATGCCTTGTAAGAGTACTCACTCAAAATTTATTTATTTAATACATAAAATTGTGGCTCCTTGATAATCTTTGGAGGGGAGGGAAATCCACAAACCTCCTGAGTTGTGTGCAGAATTTTGTTTGAATGTATATGGCTTTCATCAGAATCTCAAAAGGATAAAATTGAGAATTACTAAAATGAGCAACACTAGATGAAGCACAGTGAAAATATACAAGCTGAGAAGCAGTAGTACTACTTAAAGTGGTAGGCCAGTACTGCTTACAGTGCGGTGTTATATAGCCAGCAAGTGTTCACTTGGGATCTATCAACATGCAGATCCTCAGGCCCTATCTCAGACTTACTGAATCAAAATATTTGGAGATGGGGCCCAAATATTTTGATTTGTATTCTAATAAGCTGTGTGGCAACTCTAATGTATGTTGTATCTTGAAAAGTACTGGTATAGCAGAAGGATTGCCAGCTCCTGTAATTGATATAACTTGTTGGTCAAGTATTTAAATCTGACTTGGCTAATCTAAATTTTTAAAGTCTCCTCCTGAACAAAAATATGTGTGTGTGTGTATTTTTTAATTTTGTGGGTAGGAGTATACTTAACTTGGCTTTGGAAAAGAGATGGGGACCCAAAACTAGCCACATGAAGATTTGTGGTCATGTTTGCAACAGCAGCAGTTGTAGCAAAGACTAGAGCATAAAAGAAAGTCTTAACATGAATGAATGCTTGCTTGTAGTAGATCCAGAGAATTTGCAGGATGGAACCAAAATGTCTTCAAGAAAGTAGACTATCCAACTTCACTGCCTCCCTCATCGTTGGCCATTTACAAATAAAAGGTCTTATTAAAGTCTTAGGAACTTCACTACAGTGTCTATTAGTAAATAAATTATATATAATTTATATTTGTAAAAATAATGACTGCTGATCATTTAAATTGTTAAGCTTTGTGTTTCACTTACTGATACTACAATCTGAATTGGAGCCTGGCCAGTGTAGCGCAGTGGTTGAGCGTCAACCCATGCACCAAGAAGTCCTGGTTCGATTCCCCGTCAGGGCACATGCCTGGGTTGCTGGCTCAATCCCCAGTAGGAGGCATGCAGGAGGCAGCCGATTGATGTTGATATTTCTCTCTCATAGATGTTTCTCTCTCTCTCCTCTTCTTTCCTCTCTCTCTCTCTAAAGATCAATAAAAACATTTTTTAAAAATCTGAATTGGTGAAATTTTAGTATTCCTTATTGAACTTATTTTTTTTTATTCATCTTAAGCTAATAAAAGCTCTAAGGTAATAAGTTTGAAAATACGTACTTTAAAGATACTTTAACATGGAATTAAAAAATAACTTATAACATTTAATTTTTATTTAATTAGCAACATAGGTGTGCTAAGATAAACATTTCCCAGTGTTCACAAATTATATTTTTTAAGTTAAATTTAACATTTCAATTATTATTATTTAATTTTTATTTTAGGTTCCAGTGTAATGCCAGCAGCTGGAACAATGTATCTAACAACTTCAACTGGATATCCTTACACTTATCATAATGGTGTTGCTTATTTTCATACTCCAGAAGTAACTTCTGTCCCACCACCTTGGCCTGTAAGTAATTCATTTTAGAAGGGTTTTCGTCTATTACTATCAATTCTTAAAATATTTATTTATTTCTGAAATATGTCAACCACAGACAAGTACAAATAATAATAATATAATAGCCGTAGCTACCACTCAAGTTTAGTATATGTTAACATTTTGCCATATTTAACTTATGTTTTTTAATGGGGAGAATAAAATATGGTAAATTCAGATAAAGTCTCCTTGCCCTCATTCTCTTACTCTCTTCCTCCTCAGAGGTAACCAGAATATCTTTCCTGTTTTATATATTTTTACTACAAATGTAGGTATACTTAAACAATATATAGTATTGCTTTGGGTGGTTTTTAAACACTATATAAAAAACTTTTTAAACCATGTTGATTCTAGTATTTCTAGTTTACTTACTTTAAAATTTTATAATATTCCATTGAATGAGTGTATATTCCCTAATTGAGGGACATTTTAAGTTTTTTTCTACAATTAAAACTAAAATGAACACCCAAATCTTATATGTATGGTTTGAGAGTTTGTCTAAGACAAGAGTCTTCAAAGTTTTTTGCTTATATATCCCCTAAATGTTTTTGAAAAGTTATGAATACTCTCATTTTTTAAGTTGATATCTGAAATTTATCATAAATTTAAATACTTAGTCATATCACATACTGTAGATTTGCTTTAGATACATAAAACTTTGTAGCTGTAGCCCTGGCCAGTGTGGTTCAGTGGTTAGAATACTGGCCTGAACACAGAAGCGTCACAGATTTGATTCTCAGTCAAGGGAGAGTAGCTGGGTTTCAGGTTCAGTGATCCTCGGCCTCAGCTGGGCATGTTTGGGAGGCAACCAGTTGATGTGTCCCTCTCACAACAATCTTCCTCTCTTTCTTTCCCCCTCCTTCTCTTTCTTCCACCCTCTCTCTAAAAGTCAATAGAAAAAATATCCTCTGGTGAGGACTAACAACAACAGTAACAAAAACTTTGTAGCTGTAGATTTTAGGAATGGAAAATGTCTTATGTGTGGTGATGGTTGTTAACTAGATTTATTGTAATGATCCTTTTGAATATATACATATATCAAATCATTATGTTGTACACCTGAAACTAATATAATGTTATAAGTCAGTTATATCTCAGTTTTTAAAAGAGGAAAATGTTTTTTCTGTAACTTAACAAAACTAGTCAATCAAATACTAGTCAAATAAAATTCATTTTCTATTTTAAAATTCTGACTTTATTTTTAAATCCAAATACATGAGTTAATATGTATCCCTTTGACTATCGTGTAATTTATATTTTTCACTGGATGCAATCTCCTTTACTATTTCTTTTTTTTTATATCCTCACCCGAGGACATTTTTCGATATTTTGTTCAGATAGAGTATAAGGGAGAGAGAGAGAGAGAAACATCGATGTAAAAGAGACTCATCAGTGGTTGCCACCCACACGATCCAACCAGGGCTGGGGACAAACTGCAACCGAGGTAAGTGCCCTTAGCAGGAACCGAACCCGGGTCTCTCTGGACCACAGGCCAACGCTCTAACCACTGAGCCAAACCGGCCAGGGCCTCCTTTACTATTTCTTATCCAAGATCTTTTTGCTTTGCTCTTTCCTGTTTCTCACGGGCAAATGTTTTATTACCTTCTTGAATCGTCTGTTTGATGCTCTGTTGGTGTTTACATTCCAGAACAAAGCATTATAGCAAGATCCAGAAATATTAAGAAAGGGTACCTTGATAATGAAGCAAAAGGGTAATTGTGAAAGGGGAGTTTGAAAAGAATTCATTGTACAATACATTCACAATCAAGAAGTACATATGAAATTTAGCAGCTGAAAATGAATACTCTTAAACCAATTCATGCTCATGAACCACCGGAAAATGTTTGTGTTCCTCTGCCTTGATCTATGTTACGATATACACATAGAAGTAGAATATCCAATTCATAAAGTATATACGTCTTTAGGTAGATGTTGCCAGATAGTTATACTTTAGCTAACAGTTTTGAAGAGCTTCAACTTCTCCATAATCTGCCAGTCCTTTGGTTTACTAGATTTTTATATTTTTGCCAATATTATTATGAAATGGCATCTTGTTTTATTTTTCATTTGCCTAGTCACTGGTAAAATTGAACATAGTTTCATATATTCATTGGCCATTCCAGTTTCTTCTATGAGCTGCCTCTTCATATCCTTTTCCTTTTTTCTATTGGGGTTATTTGTCTTTTTCTTGAGTTCATTATATGAATTTTGTAAATATCTTCTTCTCGTTTGTGACTTGTCTATTAACTTTATGATTTTTTTTGTCGTAAGTTTTTTGTTTTAATGTTGACAGATGCATTAATGTTTTTTTTTTATGGTTTCAGCTTTTATTATCTTTTTATTTTTATTTCAAGAATGCAGATATTCTGCCCTGGCTGGTGTGGCTCAATTGGCTGAGCATCGTCCTGTACACTTAAAGGTCACTGGTTTGATTCCCAGCCAGGGCACATACCCAGGTTTCTGGTTCAGTCCCCAGTCGGGGGTGCATGTGGGAGGCAACCAATCGATGTTTCTCTCTTCCTCTCCCTTCCTCTCTCTCTCTCCTTTTCTCTCTCTCTAAAATCAAATTTAAAATATTTTTAAAAGTAGCCCTGGCCGGTTTGGCTCAGCGGTTAGAGCATTGGCCTGCGGTCCGGAGAGACCCGGGTTCGGTTCCCGCTACGGGCACGTACCTTGGTTGCAGTTTGTCCCCGGCCCTGGTTGGGTCGTGTGGGTGGCAACCACTCGATGTGTCGCTTTCACGTCGATGTTTCTCTCTCTCTCTCTCCCTCCCACTCTATCTGAACAAAATATCAAAAAATGTCCTCGGGTGAGGATAAAAAAAAATATATATATATATTTTTAAAAGTAATATAGATGTTGTATGTTTTATTTCAAAAATACTGTAGTGTTGCTGTTTATCACATCTAGATCTTAAATTTGGAGTTTTATGTATTAACTAATCTATTCTCTTTTATTGTTTTTAAATGAATCCTCTATCAAATACCAAGTTTCCATGTGTGGGTCTCTTTTCGATCTCTCTGCTCCATTGGTATATTTGTCTGCCCCTCCCAATTCTGTTTTAATTCCTTTTGCTTTAATACTGAGTCATAAAAGGAATTAATTATAATGAGTCTGTAGGGCAGTTCTTTCTCTGCTCTTCAGAGTCTCTCATCTATCTTTAAGTCTTTGCTTTTATAAATATAAATTGTTCAGCTTTGTGAAAAGCCATTGTTGGGTTTTTGTTAGAATTGGATTAAATATATAGATTAATTTGGGACATTTGAGTATATTAAATGTTCTTATTAGCGAACACTTACTTAGGTCCTCTTATATTTCCATCCATCAATCAAATTTTCTTTCTCCATAAAAAAGTTAGACACATTTTTGTTGGATTTATTTTGAGGTACTCTATAGTTTTTGTTGCTTTTTATAAGTGATATGTATTTTTTAATCACATTTTCTGATACATTGTGGCTGGTGTGTAATAATACTTATTTATTTTTAAATGTTGATATTTAAACCGCCAAACTCTCATAGAGACAAGCATTTATGATGCAGTATACCTCTATTTCTTTCTGCTCTTTTGTTTCTCTTTTTTTGTTTCCCATTGAGTTATTGCACTGGCAGTATCTCTGCTACAGAGTTTGTGCAATAACACAATGACCTTGTTCTTGAAAGAGAAAACAAGTTCAATGATTCACCATTAATATTTTATTCATACACATACATACACACTATGTTTTCAGAGATACTCTTCATTTTAACCAGGGTTTCTCAACCTCAGCTCTGTTGACATTTTGGGCCAGGAGATTCTTTGTTGTGAGAGGCTACCCTGTATATTGTAGGATATTTAGCAGTGCCCTAGCCTCCCTACATTTATGAAAACCAAAAATATTGTCAAATGTCCCTTACAGGGACAAATTCTTACCTGGTTAAGACTTTTCCTAAATCAATTAAGGAAGTTAGTTTTGCCCTGGCTGGTTTGGCTCAACGGTTAGAGTGTTGCTCGGTTGTGGTTCGTCGTGCCCCACCCCCCTCCCGTCCGGGTCGCAAGGGAGACAACCAGTCAGTGTGTCTCTCTTGCATCGATGTTTCTCTCTGTCTCTTTCTGTCTGTCTCTCTCTCTCTCGCTCGCTCTCTTGCTCTCTTGCTCTCCCTCTCCCTCCCTTTCTCTTTCCTAATCTATCTAAAGATAAATGGAAAAAATATCCTCAGGTGAGGATTAAAAAAAAATGGAAGTTTTTATTCTGTTTGCTAAGGATTTTTATCATGAAAGACTTGAATTTAATAAATGCTTTTTATATCTGCTGAGATTATCATGTTTTTCTCCTCTGCTAATCTATTAATAAATTATATTATTATTTTCTAATGTTAATTTGTGGTGCGACTTTAGTAGCATATGATAATCTGCAAATTGTGCAAAACTATGATACTTTTCTTTAGTTTCAAGGGTAAATTTTAAAACAAGGTAGATTAGATCCCATGTTAGAAAATGAATTTTAATTGCTTATTTACCCATTTTGTAATACAGCTTATCTGTTTTATTAATGTTGTGGCTTTAAATTTTGGGGTTTACTCTATTACTTTGAATAATTGAGTGCTAGACAGATACTTTCTCCAAACAGATAAATCACTTGTAAATTTATTAGATTATTAATTAATTTAAATGTCAAACTAATAAAATAGAATTTGATAAGTTCTTCAATAAATTATGTATTTGCTTTAATTAAATGCATAACAAAGAAATAGGATGTTGATTATAAATAGTAGGAAATGTGGCAACATCAACTATGATTTCTTTTTAAACTTTTTTCCTCTGTTTTCTAAGTACTGCTTTTGTTTTTATTTTATTTTTTCCATCACCATTTATCCCCTCTATACCCTCTTCCACCTCCACCCACCTGCTCCCCCTCACCACCACAATCACACTGTTGTCCATGTCCATGGGTTCTCTTTTTTTTCTTTGTTGCTTAATCTCTCCACCAACAGCCCCACCATCACCACCAGAGCTGTCTGCCCCTCTCTATGAGTCTGTCTCTATTTTGCTTGGTAGTTCAGTTTATTGATTGAATTCCACATATGAGTTATGATTATGTATTCAGTTCTAAATGCTATATAAACTATCTACTGCTGGTCTCCACAGTGGAAATAGGCAGTGACACATTAAGTAGAGCTGCCATTTTGCTCTGATTATTCTCTTAGAACTATATTTTCATAATCTTTGAACTAAAAACAACTTTTCTGGTGGTTATTTTAGCATTTCTATGGAAATAGGAATACTGTGATGATTTTAATAGACTGAAATGGAGTTGGTAGTATTAATAAGAGGTGGGAAATGGCATTTCTAATTATAAACTATAAGTTAACTAGGTTTAGGTAGCAATTTGAGATAAATTTTATTTTAAACTATTTTAAAGAATTTTGCCTAAAACAATTTTCCTTTTTTTCCCCCCTCTTATAGTCACGTTCTATATCCAGTTCCCCTGTGATGGTAACTCAGCCTGTTTATCAGCAATCTGCCTATCACTACCAGGTAAACATTAAACTAGTACAGTGATTCCCTGGCTGGTTTGATTAAGTGGTTAGAGCATTGGCCCGAGGACCAAAGAGTCATGGGTTTGATTCCAGTCAAGGGCATGTACCTCAGTTGCAGTTCATCCCCAGCCCTGGATGGGGTTATGCTGGAGGCAACCAGTCAATGTGTCTCTCTCACATCAACGTTTCTCTCTCTCTCTCTCTCTCTCTCTCTCTCTCTCTCTCTCTCCCACTCTATCTGAAAATATCCTCGGTGAGAATTTAAAAGAAATAAAAATAATAATAATAAATTAGTACAGTGAAAATCCTCCTTGATAATTTTAGTCTTTTTGGGGGGTAGCTTTCATTTTATTCTTTCTCATGCAAATATTCTAGTAATTAAAAAGAGTCAGTTAAACCTTGATAGCAGTGGTTTTTGTTTTGGGTGTTTTTTATTCTGTTTTTTATGGGAGAACTAAACAAAGTCATTTAGGAAAATGGATTATTTGCCTCCTTTTACAAAATATAATGAGGTCAGTTTTGTTCCCCTGGCTAACATTGAATTTTTAAAGTCTTTAGAAATAATTCCTAAAGTAAGATACAGAGATATTGGACCACAGGCTGAATTTTTTTTTTTTTTTTATCCTCACCCAAGGACATTTTTCCATTCTTTGCTCAGGTAGAGTGGGAGGGAGAGAGAGGAACAGAGAGAGAGAGAGAGAAACATCGATGTGAAAGGAACACATCGAGTGGCTGCCACCCGCACGACCAACCAGGGCCGGGGACGAACTGCAACCGAGGTACATGCCCCTAGCGGGAACCGAACCCGAGTCTCTCAGGACCACAGACCGACGCTCTAACCGCTGAGCCAAACTGGCCAGGGCTGAATTTTTTTTTTTAATAAATTTTTTTAAATTAATTTTTGTTATAGATGTTTCTCCTTTTCCCCCCACTGAATCCTGCCTCCCTCCCTGCCCTTTCCCCAGTTTGTTGTCCATGTCCACTGTTCATGCATACATGCATATAAGTTCTGTGGTTTATCTCTCCCCCACCACCCCCCTCTTTAGGGGATTGTCAGTCTGTACCCACTTCCACGTCTCTGGGACGACCCCATTTCTCAGACTGTTATGTTCATTATATTCCACAAATAAGTAAGATCATATGATACTTGTCTTTCTCTGTTTGGCTTGTTTCACTTAGGATGATACTTTCCAGGTCCCTCCATGTAGTCTCAAAGGATAAGAGATCTTTCTTTCTTACAGCTGCATAGTGCTCCATTGTATATATGTACCACTGATTTTTTATCCATTCGTCTAATGATGGACACTTGGGCTGTTTCCAGATCTTAGCTATTGTAAATAGTGCTGCTACAAACATGGGGGTACATCTATTCTTTCTGATTGGTGTTTTAGGCTTCTTAGGGTATATTCATAGAAGTGGGATCACTGGGTCAAATGGAAGTTCAATTTTTAATTTTTTGAGGTAACACCATATTGTTTTCCATAGTGGCTGCACCAGACTGCATTCCCACCAGCAGTGCACTAGACTCCCCTTTTCTCCACACCCTCGCCAACACTTATTTGATGATCTGTTGATGGCGGCCATTCTGACAGGTGTGAGGTGATACCTCATTGTTTTAATTTGCATCTCTCTGATGATTAGTGATGATGAGGATTTGTTCATATGTTTCTTAGCCATTTGTATGTCCTGTTTGGAGAGGTGTCTATTTAGTTCCTCTGCCCATTTTTTAATTGGGTTCTTTGTCTTCCTTTTGTTGAGTTGTATGAGCACTCTATATGTATTGGAAATTAACCCCTTATCTGATATATCATTGGCAATTATGCTCTCCCATACAGTGGGTAGCCTTTCCGTTTTGATGATTGTATCTTTCGCTGTGCAGAAGCTTTTGAGTTTGATGGAGTCCCATGTGTTCATTTTCTCCTTTGTTTCTATTGCCTTAGGTGATGTGTCAGTAAAAATTCTGCAGCGTATGATGACTGAAATTTTGTTGCCTACAGTCTCTTCTAGGATTTTTATGGATTCATGAGTTACATTTAAATCTTTTATCCATTTTGAGTTTATTCTCGTGTAGGGTGTAAGTTGATGGTGTAGTTTCATTTTTCTGCAAGTAGCTGTCCAATTTTCCCAGCAACATTTATTAAAGAGGCTGTCCTTACTCCACTGTATGCTCTTGCCACCTTTGTCAAATATTAATTGAGCATATTGCCTTGGGTCCGTTTCTGGGTTCTCTGTTCTATTCCACTGGTCTATATGCCTGTTCTTGTGCCAGTACCAGGCTGTTTTGATTACAGTGGCTTTGTAGTATAACCTGAAATCTGGTATTGTGCTCCCTCCAACTTTGTTCTTCCTTTTCAAGATTGCTGTGGCTGTTCGAGGCCTTTTTTGATTCCATATGAACTTTTGAAATAATTGTTCTAATTCTGTTAAGTATGCCATTGGTATTTTGATGGGGATTGCGTTGAATCTATAGATTGCTTTGGGTAATATGGACATTTTAATGATGTTAATTCTCCCAATCCATGAACAGGGTATATGCTTCCACTTTTTTATATCTTCCTCTATTTCTTTTTCCAATGACCTGTAGTTTTCTGCGAATAGGTCCTTTTTTTCTTTGGTTAAGTTTATTCCTAGGTATCTTAATTTTTTTGCTGCAATGGTAAATGCGATTGTTTTCTTAGTTTCTCTTTCTGTGAGTTCATCATTGGTGTATAAGAATACCATCGATTTCTTGACGTTGATTTTGTATCCTGCTACTTTGACAAATTCATTTATTAAGTCTAGTAAACTTTTGATGGAGTCTTTGGGGTTTTCTATGTATAATAGTATCATGTCATCTGCAAATAATGACAATTTCACTTCCTCCTTTCCAATTTGGATCCCTTTTATTTTTTCTTCCTGTCTGATTGCTGTGGCTAAGACTTCCAGTACTAGGTTAAATAAGAGTGGCGAAAGTGGGCATCCTTGCCTTGTTCCTGTTCTTAAGGGAAATGCTTTTAGTTTCTGCCCATTGAGTATGATGTTGGCTGTAGGTCTTTCATATATGGCCTTTATTATGTCTAGATATGATCCCTCTATTCCCACACTGCTGAGCGTTTTTATCAGAAATGGATTCTGGATTTTGTCGAAGGCTTTTTCAGCATCTATTGATATTATCATGTGGTTTTTATTCATCATTTTATTTATGTGGTGTATCACATTTACTGATTTGGAAATATTGTACCAGCCTTGCATCCCTGGGATGAATCCCACTTGGTCATGGTGGATAATTTTTTTGGTGTATCGCTGGATCTGATTTGCTAGTATTTTGTTCAGGATTTTGGCATCTATGTTCATCAGGGATATTGGCCTGTAGTTTTCTTTCTTCGTAGTGTCTTTTTCTGGTTTTGGAATTAGAATTATGCTGGGTTCATAAAACGAGTTTGGAAGTCTTCCTTCTTCTTGAATATTTTGAAATAGTTTGAGGAGAATGGGTATTAGTTCTTTGAATGTTCGGTAAAACTCCCCCGTGAAGCTATCTGGGCTTGGGCTTTTGTTTGCTGGGAGAGTCTTGATTACATCTTCAATTTCTTCTGTTGTTATTGGTCTGTTCAAGTTTTCTATCTTTTCCGGGTCCAGTTTTGGGAGTCTGTGTGTTTCTAGAAATTTGTCCATTTCACTTAGATTGTCGAATTTGTTGCCATATAATTGTTCATAGTAGTTGTTAACGATCTTTTGTATTTCTGTGGTGTCAGTTGTTACTTCTCCTCTTTCATTTCTGATTTTGTGTATTTGGGTTCTCTCTCTTTGTTTCTTGGTGAGTCTAGCTAAGGGTCCATCAATCTTGTTTATCTTTTCAAAAAACCAGCTCTTTGTTTCATTGATCCTTTGAATTGTTTTTTTGGTCTCTATGTCATTTATTTCTGCTCTGATCTTTACTATTTCCTTCCTTCTACTTATTCTGGGGTTTTCTTTTTGTTTGCTTTCTAATTCTTTAAGTTGTGAGGTTAAATAGTCTATTAGAGATTTTTCTTGTTTTTTGAGGTAGGCCTGTAGTGCTGTGAACTTCCCTCTCAGAACTGCTCTCGCTGCATCCCATAGATTTTGTATTGTTGTGTGCTCACTTTCATTGGTTTCCAGGAAGTTTTTAATTTCTTCCTTGATCTCCTCGGTGACCCATTCATTGTTTAATAACATGCTATTTAGCCTCCATGTGTTGAAATGTCTTTGCATGTTCTTGTTGCAATTGATTTCTAGTTTCATGCCATTGTGATCTGAGAAGATGCTTGATATGATTTCAATCTTCTTGAACTTGTAGAAACTTAGTTTGTGCCCTAACATGTGGTCTATCTTTGAGAATGTCCCATGTGCACTTGAGAAGAATGTGAATTCTGTAGTTTGGGGTGTAGTTCTCTGTAGATATCTATTAAATCCATTTGGTCTAGTGCTTCATTTAGAGTCTCTGTTTCCTTGCTAATTTTTTGTCTAGAGGATCTATCCAGTGATGTCAGCGGGGTTTTGAAGTCCCCTGCTATGATTGTATTGTTATCGATTTCTCCTTTGAAGTCCTCCAGAAGTTTTTAATATATTTTGGTGCTCCTATATTGGGTGCATATATGTTTATCAAGGTTATAGCTTCCTCTTGGATAGATCCTTTCAATATTATGTAGTGGCCTTCTTTGTCTCTAATTATGGTCTTCATTCTGAAATCTATTTTATCAGATATGAGTATTGCTACCCCAGCTTTTTTTTCTTTTCCGTTTGCTTGGAAGATTTTTTTCCATCCCTTCACTTTCAATCACTTTGAGTCTTTTGTTGTGAGCTGGGTCTCTTATAAACAACATATAGATGAGTCATGCTTTCTTATCCAATCAGCTACTCTGTGTCTTTTTATGGGAGCATTCAGTCCATTTACATTTAAGGTGATTATTGATATGTACTTATTTATTGCCATTTTTGTTTAGTGTGGTTCTATTTTTCTTCCCATTTCTCCTGGTAATTACAGCAGTCCTTTTAACATTTCTTGCAGTGCTGGTTTGGTGCTAATGTATTCCCTTAGCCTTTTTTTATCTGGGAAGCTCTTTATTTGACCTTCTATTTTGAATGATAGCCTTGCTGGGTAGAGTAGTCTTGGATTCAGATTCTTATTTTTCATGACCTTGATTACTTCATGCCATTCCCTTCTGGCCTGTAGTGTTTCTTGTGAGAAGTCAGCTGAGAGCCTTATGAGGTTTCCTTTGTAGGTAACCTGTTGCTTATCTCTTGCTGCTTTTAGGATTCTCTCTTTGTCTTTAATTTTTGGCAGTTTGATTACTATGTGTTTTGGTGTGGGCCTGTTTGGGTTCTTCTTACTTGGGACTCTCTGTGCTTCTTGAACTTGAATGCCTTCTTCCTTCACCAAATTAGGGAAGTTTTCTCTCACTATTTTTTTGAATATATTCTTTAACCCTTGCTTATTTTCTTCTTCTTCAGGGACTCCTATGATGCGAATATTATTCCGTTTCCAGTTCTCTTAAGCTGTCTTCCTGTTTTTTAATTTTTTTTTCCTTTTGGTTTTCTGATTGGTTGATTTTTTCTAGCCTGTCTTCTAATTCACTGATCTGGTCCTCAGCTTCCCCTAGTCTGCTTTTTAGACCTTCCAATGTGTTTTTCATTTCTGATATGTCATTCTTCATTTCTTCCTGTTGGTTTTTAATTTCCAACTGGTTGATTTTCAACATTTCTATGTCATTACTCATGGTGCTCATATCCTTACATACGCTGTTGAGCTTCCTCAACATCATGGCTCTAAATTCTAGTTCTGTTAATTTGCTTAACTGCACCTCATTTATCTCATCTTCCATAGAAGTCTCTTGTTCTTTCATTTGGCTTTTGTTTCTGTTTTTCACCATTTTGGCTATCACAGTGGGCTTTGGAGTCTGCCAAATGTTCCCTGTGGGTGTTGGTGTTCTGCTGTTTGTGGCTCCCTCTCCTGGGTTTGGATGAGCGAGGGAGGACCCACTTTAAACACCACCGTCAAGTCTTAGCTTTTCTGGTTAGTGTTGCTAGCCTAGGGAATGGTAGTTATCCTCTAGTTTTTTTGCCTGGAGGCTATTAGTAGAGGTCACCTGAAGACCCTTGGTTTCTGAGTTGCCTGAAAAACTCCCCCAGGTGCTCAGTGTAAGAGGATTTCCCGAGGGTAGGGCAGCTGCTGGTTGTTAATGGGCCTCAATTAGCATTTCAGTGGCCACCAGGTGGGGTTGAATCTCTGAGGGAGGGGCCTCTGCCTCTCCCCAGGACCCTGGGAAGGAGTAAGATGACCACAGTCCTGCGTGGCTGCACTCAGCGAAAGCTCTTAGCACCCTCCAAAACCCGAGTGTCCCCACACAGTTCCTGTCCAGTCTGCCTTCCCTCTGCCGGAGCCCAAGGTGAGTGGCTGCTGCCAATTTAGCCTCTGTCTAGACTCTGCGTTGTGGAGCCGCCTGGGACTTTTAACCTGAGGGTGCTGCTTCCAGCCAAGGGCAGCTGCGGCTGTGGCACCAGCCAAGGGCGTTGCACTCAGCAGAAGCCCCAGGACTGAGCCGCGGTAGCGGGACTCTGCAGAGGTGGCAGCAGCTTCCAGCAGAGTCCCCTGTCCCCGCGAGTCCATGCGGCACCAGCCGAGGGCTTAGCACGCAGAGTTCGCAGGACCCAGCCTCGGTAGCAGCATCCCGCCGAGTCCCCTGGTCACAGCTAGTCCGTGCCCAGGCTGAATTTTTTTTATTTTTATTTTTTTTTATCCTCACCCGAGGATATTTTTCCATTTTTTGTACAGATAGAGTGGGAGGGAGAGAGAGAGAGAGAGAGAAACATCGACGTGAAGGGACACATCGAGTGGCTGCCACCCGCACGACCAACCAGGGCTGGGGACAAACTGCAACCGAAGTACGTGCCCTTAGCGGGAACCGAACCCCAGTCTCTCCAGACACTCTAACCGCTGAGCCAAACTGGCCAGGGCCCAGGCTGAATTTTTAATGTTAGTTAACATTGCATTCGTTTTTTCATCATTATATTTAATATACAGTTGACCCTTGAACACTGAGGAGCTTAGGAGCACCAACCCCTACCACACATTCAAATATCAGAGTATAACTTTTGAGTTCTGAGAATTGGTTCCAGGATCACCCCACCCCCACCACAGATACCAAAATCCTCACGTGCTTAAGTCCTTTATATAAAATGGCAGAGAACAGTGATAATAGTCTGTCTGTCCTTCACACCCTTGGATTTCTAACTGCAGATCATCAATACTGTTTTCACTCCTCAGTTGGTTGAATCAGTGTATGCAAATCCTGGGGACATGGAAGGCCAACTTTATTGAAAATAAATATTGAGGGCCAATATTTATTGAAAACATCCATTTATAAATGGATCCACACATTTCAAGGGTCATCTGTAATGTACATTAAAATAATGATTATATTGTTATTACATTATGACAGCATCTTTTGGTTAACTAGCATTTTTCTTTTCATTATTAGTTCTTATGGGAGACTGGGATAAGTGAACTGTAATGTGAGACTATTTTAGTATTTTGTAAATGAGGCATAGTTGAACTTCAGCCATATGTGTTTATATATTGTCTGTGGCTGCTTTTGTGCTACAGTGGCATAGTTGAGTACTTACAACAGAGATATTATAACCTGCAAAGCTTAAAATATTTACCCTCTGGCCCTTTACAGAAAAAGTTTGCCAACCTCTAGTCTATAGCATTCACAAATAAAACCACATTCTTTCATACCTCTGAAATAGTGAAAGAGAATTCATTTCTGAATTTTTAAAACAGATCCACATGAAATGTTAAGGTTATTGAAATTATTTTTAATATTAAACTGGGTTTGGTGGAGGTCATTTATTAAGTTATATTACTATGCTAAATATAAAACTAAAGTGTTCCCTTCACTTACTAAAAATAGAAGTAACTTAATGTTGTTTATTTAAAATACATATGTAGCATGACTTTTCCTAAACTGCCTCAGAATTTTAGCAAAGGCTTCAAAGACAGCAAACATTAGGTACCAGACCATTTAATATGAGAAGCCAATTGTGAAACCAGTTTTGGGACCCTTAACTCAATACCCACCTTGAGCACATATGAGGGGTGGATGAGATTAATAAGGAAAATAGGTAAGGAGGAGGCTTTAACAAGAGAGTTAAGAGTGCTATAGCATTTCCCTTTCTCCTCAGCCAAGTGAAGAGGACTTGCAGAAATGAGTAAGTTTAATAGTCCCTTGAAATTTGTGAGATGGTACCACTTGGACCTGACCTCTCCTGAAAAAAAGTTCAAAGAAAAAGCTGGAGTGGTCTATGGAGGCAGAGCCAGGAGAGAAGGTCTCTGGTGGGAAGGTGTTAAACTTCTACTCGCAGCAAGCAAAGGTTTATGTTTCACAGGACAAGGTGTGAACCTCACAGAAGAGCCTCTTTCCAAAAAAACTTTAAGGTGACCCC
Source organism: Molossus molossus (assembly GCF_014108415.1). Lineage (NCBI taxonomy): Eukaryota > Metazoa > Chordata > Mammalia > Chiroptera > Molossidae > Molossus > Molossus molossus. Next base: position 55,793,107 of record NW_023425346.1, read on the forward strand.
TGTAGAGAAATAATCAGTGTGAAGTCAACTTCTAGAATCGAGGGCTACAGTTGTAGTCAGAGGTTCTAAGCAAAGGGATCACCAAAGAATCTAGTAAAGTACCTAACTAGAGGGTCAGCACTTGGAATCTACCATACCCCAAAAAGTGATCTGTCCTCAATTTTATCCACAGGCAAGGAAGAACAGCTCAACACAGGGTTTTTAAAGTGGCAGGGTAAAAATGAGTGAACTTGCTTTCTGCTTGCATCCTTTTTTTTTTTTTTTTTTGGTACATGCCCCTATCGGGAACTGAACCCAGGACTCTCGTGGTCCACAGGCGGATGCTCCAACCACTTAGCAAACCGGCCACGGCTGCTTGCATCCTTTTGAGTCTAGCTCCTTTTTTATTGATTGATTAACATACACCTATAGCTCACTTGACATAGCAGATTTTGGAAATTTTCTAATACAGTTTAATTTTATACTTTGACTCTGGTTTTCTACTTGACACAAATTATAAAATTGGAAGTATGTCATCTAGATACACTAAGGAAAGATTTTGAAACCAATTTGTAATATATTTTACAATATAAGAAATAATTTCACATCACATATTTCTTTTCAGTTATATATTCATCATCATTCTGCCCTTAAAATTCCCACTTTGATAAGAATAATCTTTTGTTCTTTTCACAAATTCTAAGATGGATAGCTTTATCAGTGTTTGTTAATCAAATCATGTAATTCATGGTTTAATCAGTTTTTACCTCCTTCGTATTTCTCACTTCATAAGTAGTGATTTCATTTATCTAACAAATCTACATATTAGTCATTTTATTTCACATGTTTTTACTGAACTATTTTCTTAAGAGATTATATATTATCCTGCCTTTCTGAGGATAGTATACAGAATATAAACTTCACATTACCGTGTTCATCTTTATAATACAGTGATTTCCCTCATTAGTAGCTGAAATAGTCAGCACTAAACTAACAGGTTTAGATAGTAGATCCATTGGGTCTTCTCATTCTTTTTTTTTTTTTTTCCTTTTAGTAATAAAAAGGACTTTATTAGAAATGGAAAATAAGTAAAGAATAAAACATTAAGAAATAATACAACTAAGAAAGTCTATTTTTTGTCATCTTAAAATAAGTACTTTAAAAAAGGTGACCCTCGCCCTGGCCGGTTTGGCTCAGCGGTTAGAGCGTCCGCCTGCGGTCCGGAGAGGCCCGGGTTTGGTTCCCGCTAAGGGCATGTACCTCGGTTGCAGCTCGTCCCCGGCCCTGGTTGGTCGTGCAGGTGGCAGCCACTCGATGTGTCCCTTTCATATCGATGTTTCCCTCTCTCTCTCTTCCTCTCTCTCCCTCCCACTCTGTCTGTACAAAAAATGGAAAAATGTCCTCGGATGAGGATTAAAAAAAAAAAAAAAAAAAGGTGACCCTCTTTTATATGAAATAACAGCTTTATTTAGATATAATTTACATATCATACAATTCATTTATTTAAAGTGTAGAGTGGTATTTTACTAAATTCAGAGTTGTGCAACCATACCACAATTTTAGAACATTTTAATCACCCCCCCCCCAAACACACACACACAAATATTACCCATTAGCAATCACTGCTCTTTCCCTCTACCCCCAGCTCTAGGACACTAGGTAATCTCCTTTCTATCTATATATTTGCTTATTCTGGACATTTCACATAAGTGGAATCTAAAATATGTGGTCTTTTCATCACAGGTAGGTATCACTAATAATGTCTATTTTTTTTTTTTTTATCCTCACCTGAGGACATTTTTGCACCTATCTTCAGATAGAGAGAGGAAGAGAGAGAGAAACAGTAACGTGAGAGAGATTCATCGAGTGGTTGCCACCCACACGACCCCAACCAGGGTAGGAGACAAACCACAGCCGAGGTATGCGCCCCTAGCAGAAACCAAACCTGGACTCCCCGGTCCGTGGGCCGACGCTCTAACTGCTGAGCCAAACCAGCCAGGGCAATAATGTCTATTTTTACTTGGTTGAGTGCCCCTTGTTTATTATTTATTTTCCTGTTTTTCTTAATTACTGGTTAAAGAAAATTAACATTTTCTTAAAATTGTCAATTTGGAAAAGTCATTCTTTATTAATATTAAATTCTGCAAGGAAAAAAATGTAGGAAAATGCTCCTCCCAAGATTTATATCTACCTTTTCTTACTCCTTTGATTAAAACAACTTTCTTCAAACATCAACATTCAAAATAAAAATATCATTTGATCCCCTCAAAAATAAAATAAAATGTGGTCTTTTGTGACTGTTCTTTCACCTAACATGGGAATGTTTTTACAATTTGTGTGATGGCATATATCAGTATTTTATTTTATTTTATGACTGAATAATATTCTGTTATATAGATAGACTACATTTTGTTTATCCATTAGATGATAGACATTTGGATTGTTTTTATTTTTTGTTATCAATAATACTGCTATGAAGATTTGTGTACAAGTTGTTGTGTGGACATGTTTTTATTTCTCTTAGGTCTTACACCTCAGAGTGGAATTACTCAGTCATATGATATCTCTGTTTAACTTTCTGATGTCATACTGTGTACCAAAATGGCTGCACCATTTTAACACTGCTACCAGCAGTTTATGAGAGTTCTGATGTCTTCACATCCTTGCTAACACATCATTGATTTTAATTTTGATGAAGTTCAGTTTATCTTTTTTCTTTTGTTGCTTTGTTGCTTGTGCTTTTGATGTCATAATTTTTTAATTTTGCTTGATTCAAAGTCAAAAGACTAATGGCTATGTTTTCTTCTAGTAGTTTTATAATTCTTGGCCTTAATTTTGCTCTTGGATTCATTTTGAGTTAATTTTTATATATGGTTTGAGGTATAGGTGTACAACTCCATTCTGTGGCATGTAGATAATCCAGTTTCAAACCTTGTTTATAATCTGTGGAGTCTTTTTTCTTTCATTTTAGGCCCCTGCACAGTGTCTTCCAGGTCAGTGGCAGTGGGGTGTTCCTCAGGTAAATATTAACTTTGTTCACTGTTCTTTTGTGAAGACTGCATGCATATTAAAATCAGGAGAATTAGATTAGAGATCTTTCTCTTATATTTATTAACTATGATACTTTTGGCAATTAATTTAATCATTATATTTCTCAGCTTCCTCATTTGTGAAATGGAAGTAATGATAATACTATACCTTTGTAATTTTCCTCATATGATTTTTATGAAGATCAAATGAGACTATGTAAATGAAAGCATTTTATAAATGAGTGTTACATAAACATGAAAAATTACTTCTTTTTTCATTAGTATTATTGGAAATTTTAACATTTTTGTAGCCTTACTTCAGATTTTGCTAGTTTGACTTATGCTCTTAAATAGGTATTCCATCTCCCAATTGTGATAACAAATAGTATACCACCAAAAGATTGTTTAATCATTTTTGACATTTCCCACTGCCATGGAAAGTCACAAAGCTAAGAATAGATGTTTATGACCATTAAAAAAAATTTTTTTTATCCTCACCCAAGGATATTTTCCATTGATTTTTAGATAGAGTGAAAGGGAGGGAAGGAGAGAGGGGAAAAAAACGTTGACATGAGAGAGACACATCGATTGGCTGCCTCCCGCATGACCCTAACCAGGGCTGGGGATGGATTGAACCTGCAACCAAGGTACGTGCCCTTGACTGGGATGGAACCCACGATCCTTCAGTCTGTGGGCCAACACTCTAACCATTGAGCCAAACCGGCCACGGCCATTTATGACAATTTAAATACCATAGGTTATATTATTACAACCTTCAGTAGCAATCTTAATATAATTATCTGAGTTTATATATGAGATTCTGAAGTACTAAGAACTTTTAGTACTTACCAGTGATTCTACACAACTGGACTTTGTAACAACCCAGAGTTTGTAATTTGTTGTTGAAATAATTCTATGCTATCCTTGAAAAAAAACTTCAGGAAAAGATGAAACAGTGATTTCTCTCATCTGTTGGGTAAGCCATTTTGTTTAATTGAAATAACTAATCATATTTGAATTATAACTATGGTTTTGTGTTTCAGTCTCCTGCCTCTTCTGCTCCATTCCTATACCTACAACCATCTGAGGTGTTTTACCAACCAGTGGAAATTGCACAAGATGGAGGATGTGTTCCTCCTCCACTGTCTCTGATGGAAGCTTCAATTCCAGAGGTATGTATTAGTCTCAGAGTAATTCATCTTTACTACCTTGTCTTACATTTATTTCTTTTTATTTTCTGAAAATATTTGTTCAAGACCCTAATAGAAGCTGCATATCTTGTTTTATTTTACTTATTCTCATCTTTCCTCTCTCTCTCTCTCTCTCTCTCTCTCTCTCTCTCTCTTTCTCTCTCTCTCTCTCTCTCCTCTTCCCTCCCTCCCTCCCACTCCATGTGAAGATAAATGGGGGAAAAGTATCCTAGGGTGAGGATTAAAAGAAAAAAGAAATACCATTTTCATTGTTTTTAAATTGTATTCCTAAACCATTACTAATAACCTTTACCATATATTTGCCAGGAACTGTACATATTTTAAATTGGTGTTGTGAAAGATTAGGAAATTAGCACCCATCTCCCAATTTGACTGTTTTGTATTATTTTTATATTGATAACATTTATAATGTTATGATTTTGTTCTGGAACAATAAATTTCACAGTTGGATCTTAATGGTAACTAAAAATACCTTTACTGGGATTTCTCATTCTTTATCTCATCCTCCATTTATCACTTGTTTGAGTGAATCTGCAAGTGCTCTTTGTTAAAGGCTTATGGATGCTATGTTCTTTGAGTTCTAACATGCTTATTCAACATGTTTGTTGTCTATAAATCTGAAAGAAAATAAGACTAGCTATAAAATGACTGCATCATACTTGTGTTAGTTTACTAAGGCTGATAGAACCAAGTACCACAACCTGGGTGGCTTAAGAAGCTAAAAGTCCAAGATTAAGGCGTTGGCAGGATTGGCTCTGTCTAAGAGCTGTAAAGGAATGATCTGTTCCAAGCCTCTCTTCTTGGATGGAGATGGCCATTCTCCCGGTGTCTTTACATTATCGTTCCTGTCTTTGTCCAAATTTTCTATTTTTATAAGGATACCAATTATACTGGATTAGGTTCCATCCTAGTGACCATACTTTAACTTGGTTACCTCTGTTGTAAAGACCCTATCTCTAACTAAGATCACATTCTGATGTACTGGAGGTTAGGACTTCAAACTGTAAGTTTTCAAGTAACACAATTCAACCCATAACAATACGTTTTGCTTTTAGAATTTCCTATTCTAGTCTTTTCTGGTGTTGAGTGTAGCCATAGTAAAGTTTAAAGCCCACCTGATTTTTCCTCTTGTGAATAATTTGCATTTTTCCCCCGTGTGCCTGAAAAGTCAATCTTAACTTGAAATCACTTCTCCAGCATATATCTTCAAACTTATCAGTCTTTATAGTATTTTTCCTGGGAAATATTTTGCCCATTTGATTTTCTAACTAGTTTTTAAATAAAGGGTCTTTTTTGTTTCCTTTTTTTTTTTTTGTTAATGCTTTGGAAAAAATTTTATTCCAGTTCTGTTCTATAAATCTAAAGAAAATAAGACCAGCTGTAAAATACCTGCATGATGCACGTATTAGTTTACAAAGGCTGATGAACAAAATACCACAGACTGGCTGACTTAAGCAATAGAATACAAAGTATGCATATGTTAGATCTCTTTTTGTCTTTCATATCTATCATAACTCAGGTAAAATTTTTTATCATGGTACTTTTTATGTTGTTTTATATGCTTTTTCAAGATGACTATATTTCTCATTGTGTTTATTCTGTTTTTTTATTATGACTAATGAGGCTTTTTTCTCTTATTTTTAATCTTTTTATTCCAAGCTCTGCCACTTTGCTTACATCATTTTAAATGGTTGTTGGCTTAAAATCTCTTTTTTGAGCTCCATTTTTATTTATTTATTTATTTTTATTTTTTTGGTACATGCCCCTAGCGGGAACTGAACCCGGGACACTCTGGTCCGCAGGCCGACGCTCCAACCACTGAGCCAAACCAGCCAGGGCTTTGAGCTCCTTTTTAGAGATTATGTTACTATAATTTATTTAAGATTCAAAAGATTTCTATCTATCTGATCTTTCCTACATTTCCTAGGGTAATTTTTAATCCTTTTCTTCAAATTTTGTCTTTCTTTGATTAAGTTGGAGAAGAGGTAGTATGCATGTTTAGGTTTCTTGTTTTTCTTTTTCACCTTTATGCTGATATTTAAATGAGGCCAGCTATTTGTCAAAATATAGAGTGGGAGAAGCAGGCTGATGCCTGAAGCAGTTTTCCACTGTGTTTTTAAGTGTCCTGGTTGAGATTCTCTTCCCTCGGTTTCTAGCATTCTGGGTATCATTTTCTGTGTTGGGTTATAGTAATTGCTACTTTCCTTTCTACCTTCACCCTGTTTCACTTTCACCTCCAGCAGTGTTCCTCAGCTATAAGGCAAGGTAATAGATAACAAAAATGATGAAAATATGATTTCTCCTTTAATTCCATATCCCCTGCTATTAAATAATATAAAATTGGATCTCTGTGGAGATATTCCCTGCTTCTGCATTTGCCTGACACACCCCTACATTTGAGACTCTTTGAATAGGTCATTCAGAACATTGATCTTTAGGCAAATCTTTATTCTTCCTGAAGTCTGAGGAGGCCTCAGAGTTTTCCCGTATATGGGCCAAATTGCATAGCATTTGTCAGACAGTTTAAATTGTTCGTGGTTTGGAGATCATGAGTATTTCCTTGTTTAATTGATTATGGCATTTAAAAAAAATCTATCTTTGGTTCTTTTTGCTGTTTTCTGATTTCAAGGAGATGGCAGTGAGGTAAGTATTCTTTTCCCTTAGATTTTTAGCCACGGTCTACTTTTGGCATTAAACCAGTGGACTATAATAAGATTTTTCTGGAACTGTTACTTATTATTAGCTTATAACTTGTACTATTAATTTTTATGATACTTCCATACAAAATGATATATGCATGCTTTTATTTGAATATTGTTTATGTTAGAAGGTATAGGTTAAAATATAAGTTAACTAATTGAGTGGTTGCTAAGTAGAAACCACGTTAGATAAAGCCATTTAACTTTCTGTCAACAGTACACCTCTACTAGAAGTCCTACAAATACCTCAAACTTTGTTTATTATAAACCTAACTTCTCTCCAACCCCCTTACACAAATTACATAAGCATCAAACTTCCTTTTCTTGTATTCCATATCTCAGTAAATGGTTCCACTATCAAAAATCCGCTTTTACATGATTTGTTCCCCACATTTTGCTCTAATGTCTCATCTTTCAGCTATCTTTTAGTGTATATTCTTCCTTCCAGCCATACCAGACAGTCTGCACAGATCTTCCAAATAATATTTGCTCTTGGTTGCTTCTACACCTTCATGCATACCATTCCCATCTTCTTTCCCTAATTCTTCAAATTCAGGCTTCAACTCCACTAGAAAACTTTCCCTGACCACCTCCCCAACTTTCTTAAGGTAGATCAAGTAATTTTTATCTTTTCTCTCATGCATCCCTGTACATGTCTCATAAGACTCATGGTAATTTTGACTGCTTGTTTGTCCTTGATCAGTCTATAAGTTAAAGATAGGGGATGTGTTTTTCATGTGTTTCTGCACTGTGTGGCAAAATGCCTAGTGCGTTGTAATACTGAGTAAATATTTTTAATTAAAAAGTGAAAGGGAATACATTTATTTTCTTGTTTTGTAATAGCCTTATTCTGATCATGGAGTTCAAGGAACATATCACCAGGTTTATGCTTCAAGTGCCATTGCTATGCCTGCACCTGTGATGCAGCCTGAATCAATTAAAGTAAGAAGTTTGTTTTGATTATTTTTTCTGATTTTTTTCTTGCTTATATTTCAAGTTTTCCAACTTTCTCTTCTGAAAAGAACAACTCTGGAGATTTATAGCACATTTGTGATTAGAAGTACAGAACTAGTAACTCTTTCATGTGAAGAAAATAGAATCACAAATTAACTGTAATTTCTATTAATTAGTTTTGAACAATTAATAAACCATACATGGTCAAAAATGTTTATTTACTAGGATAAAATATATATAACTTAACATTCTTTATTTTTAAGCAGAAAACTAAGTGGTAATTTTTACATCCATATTTCATTGTAACCATCACAACTATCTATTTCCAAACTTTTTAGTAATCTCAAATGGAAACACTGCACACATTAAGCAGTAAATTCCCATCTCCGCCCCCAGCCCCTGGTAACCTCTAATCTTCTTACTCTTTTTATGAATTTGCTTAGATATTTTATACACTCAGATTTTTATTATCAATGTTAATGGCATGTAAAATTTATGGGGGAATATCCAAGATGGTGGCGGAGTATGTTACACTCACCTTCTTCCAGGACCAAACTGGAATTACAACTAAAATATAGAGCAGTCAACATGAATAACCAATTGAAGGCAAGCTGAACAGAAGTCTTATAACCAAGGATTTACAGAAGAAGCCACATCGAGACTGGTAGGAAGGGTGGAGATGCAAAAAGGGCTGACCCTGCTCCCATGAGCAGCAGCTGAGATTCCAGAGAGATATCTCAGCTGCAAAGGTTCCCCCTGAGAAGAATGGGGTCTCAATCCCAAACTGGGCTCCCCAGCCCAGAACACTGGATCCAGGAAAAGGTGCCCACATAACATCTGGCTGTGAAAATCAGCAGGGATTCTGTCTGCCAGGGAGAGATGGGAGTCTGCTAGACACAGCGCCCTCTTAAAGGACCAACACACAAAATGTCATTCACAGCCACTCACCCTGGGCTTTGGCAGAGGGAGAGTGGGGTAAACTAGAGTCATCTGAGGAGAGATTGGTCTGTGGCTCTGGGGAGATAGCTAAAAAGACAGCCACTAGGCCCCCTGTGCTGAGTCCCTCTCCCCTACCGCAGATGCCGTCTTTCTTGCTTGGAGCACTCCCCTCCTTACAGCATCGCCCTGGGGAAATGCAATAGCCTTACTTTTTGGACTCCCTGTCACCCTACTCTATGGAGCTCATGCCCTACTGAGGAGCTGCCTGGGCTAGGGTGTCAAGGTCTGGGCAGACTCAGGGGTGTCAGTGACTAGTGTGGATTTGAGGTGGCAGCCATTGCCCTCATTTTTCTGAGAACCTAAAAGGTGCCACTCCCTCATGGGAGATATGCTAGCCCTTCCCTCCCAACTCTTGGTGGATCCACATTGCTAAGGTCTGGGTAGATTCCAGGACAGACTGAGCTGCCTGGCTCTAGGGAAGGGGCCACTCCTCCCACCTTCTCTGAAGCCTGACTGGTACCTCCCCCTCATAAAAGGCCTACTAGCCCCATCCTCCTGACTCCCAGCAGCCCCTCCCTGCTGAGCTCCAGCTCCTGGCAGAATCTTGAACAGACTGAATTGTATGTCTCTGGCATGGGCCATTTTTCCTTTGTACACCCAACCAATGCAGAGCCCTTTCTTAATGCAACCAAATCTTGGTCAGCGTGGGTCTGATAAATTCTGGTCTCACCCTAATGACTCTCTGAGACCCCAATCAACCACAAAGGTCTGCAGGTACCCGGCATGGGACAGCCAGACTTGATAAACCCTGGGACATTTGCTGAGTGGCCTCAGATGCATCACTGGCATTGAGTTTGAACCTGTATCAGTCTGGTGATAACCACTCACCTCTACCTGGTGATTCACTGAGAACCTACCTCATACAACTCAATTACTGCCAGAGGCTCTTTCAGTGACCGAGTCTGATGGGTAATTGGCAATTGGAGACAGGCAGAGGTAGATCTCGGGGTGCCTTGACACTTTTGCTGAGCTTCCCTGGGCCTGGTGCTAGTAAAAGCCAGCTTTGATGTGCAGCTTGGTCCTTCCCACACATCCCAGGCCCAGCAGAGGCAGCATCTGACATTGGCCTGCATCAAGAGGCTCCAGAACCAACACAAGCAGTAGCCAGCTTCAGACAACCACAGAGCAGGATCCATAATAAGCTTCATAAGCAGCCATATACACAGTGAGATCTCGACAGACACCAAATTCTGCTTCATGTGGGCAGCACCTGCACAGCAGCTTATACACTGTAGTCAGGTCAGTCCTCACAGTCAGCCAGCCTGAGGGTCAACCCCATGTGTGAATAGCCAATAGCAATGATTCAATTACAACAGGAGGGCTTACATAATACACACAAGCAACATTCCTGGAGAACCCAGCTCAGGTGATCAAGGAGACTGGGCCACTGGGCCCACAAAACAACTACTATATAAGGCCACCCTACCGAGACTGGGAGTCATAGCAGATCTACCTATGACATAGAAACAAACACAAAGAGGCAGCCAAAACAGAGAGACAAATAAACATACTCACCAAAAGAAAGAACAGGAGAGATCTCCAGAAAAAGATCCAATGACATGGAGGTAAGCAATTTACCAGATACAGAGTTTAAAAAAAAAATGTTACAAGGATGCCCAAGGAACTTAGTAAGAACTTCAGGGAAGAGATAACAAGCATAAAAAAAGGACATAGAACCCATTAAAACCAGTCAGAAATGAAGAATACAATATCTGAAATGAATATGCTAGAAGGAATGAACAGTAGGTTGGATGAAGCAGTGGATCAAATCAGTGATTTGGAAGAACAGGTAGCAGAAAATACCCAGTCAGAGCCTCAAAAGGAAAAAATAATGAGGATAGTTTAAGGAATTTTTGGAACAACATGAAGCATAACAACATCCACATCATAGGGGTGCTTGCATCTTCTCTGACCATAATGGTAAGAAACTAGAAATCAATTACAAGAAAAAAACTGAAAAAGACATGGAGGCTAAATAGCATTACTAAACAACGAGTGGGTTAACAATGAGATCAAGGAAAAAATAGAAAAATATCTTGAAACAAATGAAAATGAACACACAACAACCCAAAATCTATGAGACACAATGAAAGCAGTCCTAAGAGGGAAATTTATAGCACTACAGGCCTACCTCAAGAAACAAGAACAATCTGAAATAATCTAATTTTACACTTAAAGGAACAATAAACAAAGCCCAAAGTGAATAGAAGAAAGGAAATAATAAAGATTAGAGCAGAAGTAAAAGAAATTGAATCTAAAAAAAAGATCAATGAAACCAAAAGCTGGTTCTTTGAAAAGATAAATAAGATTGACAAACCTTTTACCAGACTCAACAAGAAAAAAAGAGAGGACAGATATAAATAAAATTAAAAATGAAAGAGAAGTAACAGCGACTCCACAGAAATACAAAGGATTGTAAGAAATTATTACAAGCACTATATGTCAACAAATTGGACAACCTGGGCAAAATGGACAAATTTTGGAAACATACAATTTTCCAAAATTAAATCAGGAAGAATCAGAAAATCTGAATAGAACAGTTACAACTAATGAAATTAAAGCAGTAATCAAAAACTTTGCAACAAACAAAAGTCCTGGACCAGATAGCTTCACAGGTGAATTTTACCACAGTCAAAGAAGAACTAACATCTATCCTTCTCAAACTACTCCCCAAAATTTAAGAGGAAGTAAGACTCCCAAGCTCATTTTATGCAGCCAGCTTTATCCTAATTTCAAAACCACATAAAGGAAAAGACACTACAAAGAAAGAAAATTATAGGCCAATATCCCTGGTGAACATAGATGCTAAACTCCTCAATAAAATATTAGCAAACCAGATCTAGCAATACATTTAAAAGATCACACACCATGATCAAGTGGAATTTGTACACCATGAGCAAGAGGATGCAAGGTTGGTACAGTATTCGCAAATCAATAAGCATGATATACCACATAAGCAAAACGAGGAATAAAAACCACATGTTCATATCAATAGAAGCAGGAAAAGTGTTTGACAAAGTTCATTACCAATTTATGATAAAACTCTAGCAAAGTGGGAATAGAGGGACCATACCTGAATGTAATAAAGGCCTTAAGACAAGCCCGTAACCAACATCATACTCAGTGGGCAAAGACTACAAGCAGTTCCCTTAAGATCCGGAACAAGATGGGGATGTCCACTTTCACCACTCTTATTCAACATAGTACTGGAAGTTCTAGCCACAGCAATCAGACAAGAAGAAGCAATAAAAGGTATCCAAATTGGAAAGGAAAAAATAAAACTGTCATTATTTGCAGGTGACATAATACTGTTTATAGAGAATTCTAAGGATTCCACCAAAAAAACTACTGGAACTGATAAGTGAATTCAGTAAAGTAGCAAGATACAAAATATCCAGAAATCAATTGCATTTTTATACACCAATTATGAACTATCAGAAAGGGAAACTAAGAAAACAATCCAATTTACAATTGCACCAAACAAACTAGGAATAAATTTAACTGAGGATGTGAAAGACCTGTACTCGGAAAATTATAAGACACTGAAGAAAGAAATGGAAGATACAAATAAGGGAAGGCATATACCATGTTCATGAATAGGAATAATTGACATCATTAAAATGCCCATACTACCCAAAGCAATCTACAGATTTAACGCATTTCCTATCAAGATACCAAAGGCATGTTACACAGACCTAGAACAAATATTTCAGAAATTGATATGGAACCACAAAAGACCCCAAATAGCCACAGCAATCTTGAGAAAGAAGAACAAAGCTGGAGGAATCATGCTAACAGATATCAAACTATACTACAAGGCTATAGTAATCAAAACAGTATTTTACTGTCATAAAAACTGGCATAGATCAATGGAACAGAATAGAGAGCTAAGAAATACTCGTGCCATTATGGTCAATTAATAGTCAACAGAGGAAGCAAGAACATACAATGGGATAAAGATAGTCTATTCAATAAATGGTGTTAGAAAATTGGATGGACAGATAGTGCAAAAATATGAAATTAGACCACCTTTTTACACCACACAAGAATAAACTCAAAATAGATTAAAGACTTAAATGTAAGACCTTGAAACCATAAAAATCACAGAAGAAAACATAGGCAGTAAAGTCTCAGATACTTCTCTTAGCAATATCTTTTTTGCTATATCTCCTTGAGCAAGGGAAACAAGAAAAAATAAGCAAATGGGACTACATCAAACTGAAATGTTTTTTTGCTCGGCAAAGAAAACCATTAACAAAATGAAAAGACAATTCATTGAATGGGAGAACATACTCACTAATGATACATCTGATAAGGGGTTAATATCCAAAATCTATGAAAAACTTATAAAAATCAACACCATAAAAACAGTCCGATTGAAAAATGGGCAAAGGATCTAACTAGATACTTGTTGAAAGAGGACATACAGATGGCCAATAGATATATGAACAGATGCTCAGCATTACTGATAATCAGAGGAATGTAAATTGAAATCACAATGAGATATTGCCTCACATCTATCAGAATGGCTATCATCAATGTGTCAAGTGTTGGCGAGGATGTGGAGAAAAGGAAACCCTCATACACATTTGGTGGAAACGCAGATTGGTGCAGCCACTGTGGAAAACACTATGGAATTTCCTCAGAAAATTAAAAATGGAACTGTGTTGTGACCCAGCAATTCCACTTCAGCGAATATATCTGAAGAAACCTGAAACACCAATTTGAAAAGTATATGCACCCCCATGTTCATTACAGCATTATTTACAATAGCCAAGATTTGGAAGCAGCCCAAGTGCCCATCAGTAGATGAATGGGTAAAAAAACTGTGGTACATTTACACAATGAAATACTAGTCTGCCGTAAAAACGAAGGAAATCTTACCTTTTGCAACAGCAAAATGGACCTGTAGGGCATTATGGTAAGTGAAATAAGCCAGACAAAGACAAATACCATATGATTTCACTTATATATGGAATCTAATGAACAAAATAACTAACAAGCAAAATAGAAATAGACTCCTAGATAACAAGATTGACAGCTGTTAGAGGAGGAGGGAGTTGGGGGCTGGGTGAAAAAAGTGAAAGAATTAAGCCAAAAAAATCACTTATAAATATAGACAACAGTATGGTGAGTACCAGAGGGAAAGGGTGGTGCAGACAGGTAGAAGAGGATAAAGGAGGGATAAATGGTGACAGAATATTTGTCTTTGGATGGTGCACACACAATACAATATACAGATGATGTATTATAGAATTGTACACCTGAGACCTATATAATTTTATTAACCAATGTCACCCCAATACATTCAGTAAAAATTGAAAATAAAAAATAATCCCCAGTCAGGTCGTTCAGTTGATTGGAGAATCATCCTGTACCCCAGAAAGGTTGTGGGTTTGATTTCCAATCAGGGCACATATCTAGGTTTCGAGTTCAATCCCTGACCAGGGCACATATGGGAGAAAACCAATTGATGTTTTCTCTCTCACATCGATGGTCTCTCTCTCTCTCTCTCTCTCTCTCTCTCTCTCTCTCTCTCTCCCTCCCTCACCCTCTCTCACCCTCCCTCACCCTCCCTCACCCTCCCTCACTCCCTCCCCCCACCCCGCCCCTTCTCTCTTAAAAAAATAAATAAAATGTACCCTTGGGTGAGGATTAAAAATACTGTATAGTAGGGAATTCTGCTTATGCCCATACGACCTAGTTTCTTAGTGAAACTCTTGCATCATTACTGTAGAGAAATGGGACTATTCTCTCTAGTAAAGAACCGCAGATTAACAGTTATGATGGTAATATGAATCTTATTTGCAGTGTACTTTGGTAAGGAAAATAGGCATACTCTTTACAAAAAAATGATAGAGATTAGCTATTTCACAGTCATATTTATGTTTCTGACCTATCCTAAGTGTTGGAACTGATCACTAAAACAGTCTACTTTAAGGAGTCCCTCCTCTCACTCTGGTATCCCCTCACTATCATCATTCACTGCATTTCTTCACTGCTATTATCACTGTACTGCAAACATGAAATAAAACCTTAATTTTGACCTAGTCCGAAAGTCTACAATATTACTAAAGTTGTATCAATATGTAAGACTTCCTTTGATGTTAATAATATAGGGTGTCCAGCCCAGCTGGTGTGGCTCAGTGGTTGAGCGTCGACCCATGCACCAAGAAGTTGCTGGTTCGATTCCTGGTCAGGTTGTGGGCCCAGTCCCCAGTTGGGGGCATGTAGGAGGCAACCATTTGATGTTCTCTCTCATCAATGTTTCTGTCTCTCCCTCTCCCTCCTTCTCTCTCTAAAATCAGTTTTAAAAAAGAAAAATAATGTAGGGTGTCCCAAAAAAATACACACACAATTTGGTTATAAAGTTAGTGTTTATTAATGTATAGTTCATTTTCAAAGTGTAAAAGAATCTACAGAAAATTTTTTTGTCAGTGCCTGTTTTCAAACTGATGACCATTCTGGTCCAGGCACTGCTGATAACATGAAGCAGTGGAATCGCAGATATCAAGAATCATTTTGTTCGGGATTTGTATGCATTCTCTTTCAATAGCTGCTCTCAATTCTTCGACTGTTCCCAGTTTTGTACCGTAAAATTTATCTTTTATGTATCTCCATAAAAATGTATCTAGTAGATAAGTTTTCTTTGTTCAAAACTTAGTCTGGCTTCACCCATTATTTCAAATCAGTTAAACATGAAAAGGAGTGAGAATTGAGTAATCAGCTGTTAAAATGTGTATTCATTGTTTGGGACACCCTGTATTTTCTCCAGATAAATTTATCTAGATGTAGCCGAAGTAGCCATTTCATTATTAGATAAGTGCTATTTATTTTCAGTTACATATTATACACACACACAAATGATTGAAGTTTTACTATGGAATAATCCCAGTAAAGGATGAAGTGGTACTCTAGGATAAAAGAAACTTCCAAAGAATATTAATGTTAAACATATTTTTTGCTTTAATATTTTATATCTTTTTCTGCTTTTGAAATGAGCTCTCAATGACAAAATATCAAACTACATTTAAAAAATACAGCATCGCCCTGGCCGGTTTGGCTCAGCGGTTAGAGCGTCAGCCTGCGGTCCACAGAGACCCGGGTTTGGTTCCCGCTAAGGGCATGTACCTTGGCTGCAGTTTGTCCCCGGCCCTGGTTGGGTCGTGTGGGTGGCGGCCACTCAATGTGTTCCTTTCACATCGATGTTTCTCTCTCTTCCTCTCTCTCCTTCCCGCTCTATCTGAGTAAAAAATGGAAAAATGTCCTCGGGTGAGGATAAAAATAAATTTAAAAAATAATAATAAAAAAATACAGCATTGACACAATATGGAGAAGCCCACAAGGAAGAACAGATAGTAGCAGGTGGCAAGATGTGGGTGGGAAGTAACTGAAGCAGTGGTTACAAACGTCCCCAGGAAGCTAAAACTATCCAACAGGTTGTGCCTTAATGTTAGCACAGGTTAGACTAGTTACTACCTTGGTGGGTGGCCTCGGTGTATTTGGGTTCAGATTCGACATGGCAATGCAATTTCTTCCAGTTAAGAGTTCTTGGCTTGCACCAGTCAGGGTGGCCAGAGGGCACTGGACTAGTCTACTAATTTTTCAAAATGCTGTCATAGGCCTTATAGATGTACTGAGAGACTTCAGGAGCTCTACATTTCAGTGAGTGTATAATTGGGGTTTCCTGGCTGGATACGTAGCTCATCCAAAATCCAAATGCCATTAATGAGCTTCAGAAATTGAGACAGCATGGTTCTGCCTTTCCACTTTCCTCTTGGCAATGGTAAACACTGTTGTTTTGCAACTTGCTGGAAATGACATTCCTTAACCTAAAACTAAAGTTCATTTTCATTGGCAATAAATATCCTTCCATGTTGCAAGGAACATTGGGTGCTCCATTTTGCCATCTTATACAAAGAGTACATGGAGTGGTTATGAGGCAGCTGTAGTAGTAGACATCAATATTGTTTTTCAAAGCCACATGCAGGTTATTTAGAGGTTCTATTTTCATGATTGAGCCCAAGGTATTGAGAGGGAAGGAGTCATCAATGCTTTGGCTTGGCATTAATGGTGTATGGATGGCCAAAGGGGGTGACACCAAAGTTGTTCTTGTTAAACTGAACTGCAAAGCTTGTCATGCTGCAGAGTTTTGTTGATGAAGTTCATTTTTATAGTGTCCTTGGTGATGAGTAAATGTTCCAGAAATCTCCAATCCTTTACTGCAGGCAGCCAGACAGCCTTAGGAGAGACATATCTACCAGGTGCCATGCTATCCCTGTAGAGAGTTCAAATAGATCACTCAGACCACTGCTGACCACTGCAGGAGTAGGTAAAGGAGCAAAGGTTGCACGCATTGATGATGGGATGAAGGATTGTCCCACTCTTGGACTTCCTCCAATGCCCCCGCCAAGGTCAGCCAAACAGACTATCTAGTTCTCCTCCCAAGAGATCCGCTGCTCTCATCTGCATGGATACCGTGGCACACTGACTGGGGAACCAGGGTCAAGGTTTAAAGGTTCCCTCGGGTCACTTTGAGAAGGGATAGATAACCCAAAGCTGTTCCAGGTTGGTGGCAGTGGTTGTGCCAATAGGGCTGTTACCCACATCAGTGCTTCTATGATGTGTTGGCAAGTGTTTGTGATGGATTCCATGACTTCCTTCCACAAGAGCATTGGGAGGCTTGTGGTACACAGAGGCCAAAGAACCAATGTGGCATATTAGTTCATCCAGCAAAGTTGGTTCAGTAAGATCTGTCTCCTCAGATCAGTGTCTTCTCACACAAGATGACTTCTTTGATGAAGATGAGAGAAGCCTCCAATAAATACAGTCTTATCTCTGAGGTCATGATTACCATAATACTGTGTTGCCAAACTCAAGACCTGATGTACCAGCTCCTGGTTTCTTGAGAAACAGTTTATGGCAGTAAACAGTGAGATGTACCTTGGTGCTTTCATCATGAACACCTTCCAGGAAGCTCTCTAGTAACTCAGTTGTATTGTCAGTCCTTTCAGCATATTCTCCCACAATCCAAATCTTAGCTTCTGGTTCATCCAGTGAGTCTAAATTCTCTCACACAGTGTCCATGATAGTTTCACATTTGTTGGGGTATTTGAGGAAATATTCCCTGATTACAATAATCGCTTCCTGGACCACATAATTTACTTTGGTCTGAATGAGATCAAGCAAGGTGCTTACACAATGTTCTGCAGATTGCTCCACCTTGATGGCACATCATCCAGTTGCCCGCACAACTTTGGGAACAAAGTCAGCATCTACCTCTGTGGTATATCCCTTCAGTTCTGCCAGAACCTGAGCAATATTGGCTTGGGATGCCAAATGAATCATGATGTCTGACTTCTCTAGTTTAAAATAGATAGGAATATTATACTTTACAAAGAAGACTTTGATTTTCTGCTTCAAGATTTCAGGCTTTTACAACAAGTTCAGCTGAAGACTGAAGCAAGAGTAGGATCAGGTGGCAGCCACAGCAGCCTCAAGGACCTCAGCAACGATGGCCTCCTGCCCAGATTCAGACAATAGCTGGGTGCTTGCTGGCTCAGAGAGCCTGCCTGTGGAGACCCTGGGCCCAGAATCCACGATGGACCCCAAACCTCAGAGAGCTCTTCAGGGCCCTGGGAGCCCTGCCAAAACAGATGAAGAATTGGCTGGGACCTTGGATGGAGAAGAGATCCTTTTCCAGAGTGAAACCTCCCAGTCTGGTCCCATTCTGCCAGAGGAGACTGAGGCCAAGGGTGTCCTGGAAGGTGATGGTCCTGGACTGGAGCTCCCTGACTCAGGAGACATCGTGGCCCAGGGAGACTTGGAGGAGGCCCCTGTGGTGGCAGACCTGGGACCAGACACACAGGACCTGGAGGATCAGAGCCTCCAGCAGAGCCTGCCCTCATCCACCAAAGCAGCTTGGATCAGGGAGGCTGCCCTCTGCACCAGCAGTGAGGATGACACCGATGTGGATGTGGAGGGTCTGCGGAGACGACGGGGCTGGGAGCCCAGCACTCCTCAGCCTACCGTGCCCCTGGGCGCAGAGGACCAGGCCGGGGGTGAGGGTGTAAGCGGGGAGCTGGGCATTTCCCTCAACATGTGCCTCCTCGGGGCCCTGGTTCTGCTGGGCCTGGGGATCCTCCTCTTCTCTGGTGGCCTCTCAGAGTCTGAGAGTGAGCCCATGGAGGAAGTGGAACTGCAGGTCTTTCCAGATGCTACCCTGGACAGTAAAATGGCGGATGCTGTGGGGGATGGGCGGGATGGGCTAAGGCAGCAGCTGCAGGCCTCAGCGCCCCCTGACAGTGTCCCCAGCCTGCAGAGCATGGCTCTTCTGCTGGACAAGCTGGACAAGGAGAACCAGGATATCCGGCTGCTGCAGGCCCAGAAGGAAGACCTTCAGAGCCTGATGCACCAGCCCAAAGGTCTAGAAGAGGAGAATGCCCAGCTCCGAGGAGCCCTGCAGCACGGCCAGGCCTCCCAGAAGGCCCTAGAGTTAGAGCTGCAGCAGCTGCGGGCCCGTCTCCAGGGGCTGGAGGCTGACTGTATCCGGGGAACAGATGGGGTGTGCCTCAGCTGGGGCAGAGGCCCACAGGATGGCAAGGTCTCTAAGGAGCAAGGTCCTCAGGGGCAGGAGCCAGGCACTGGCCTCCTAAAGCAGAGGGAACAGCTAGAGGCTGAGGCCCAAGCACTAAGGCAAGAGTTGGAGAGGCAGCAGTGGTTGCTGGGGTCTGTGCAGAGGGACCTGGAGCAGAGCTTGAGGAATGCAGGCCAAGGTGACCCAGCTCACAGGGGCCTTGCTGAGCTGGGCCACAGGCTGGCTCAGAAGCTGTAGGGCTGGGGGAACTGGGGCCAGCACCCTGGGGGCCCTGCCAATGCCTCAGAAGCCTTGAGTCAGGAGCCCCACTTGCAGAGTTCTAGAGAGTGGAGTGGAAAGGAAAAGTGGCAAGATAGGCATGGGGACCGGAAGGCTGAGCACTGGAAGCATAAAAAGGAGAAAGCTGGCTGGGAAAGGAAGAAGAGCTGGGGGGATAAGGAGGACAGGGAGCTGGCAGGGAAGTGGAAGGAGGGCAAGCCGAAGGTGGAGGAGAGGGGCAAGAAGGATGGTAAGCGACAGGGCCCCAAGGAGCCCCCCCAGGAAAAGTGGAAGCCCCCACTCCTCTGGGGAAAGGCACAAACACCCTCAGTGGAAGGAAGGGGCTAAAGACAGACATGAACCCCTGCCATTCTGGGCAGAGCTATCAAGGCACAAGTACCGGACACCCCAGGGCTGCTCGAGTGTGCACAAGTGTGCCCAACAGGAGGGCCTGGCCTTCTTTGGCATGGAGCTGGCCCCAGTGCAGCAACAGGAGCTGGCCTCTCTGCTGAGGACATATCTGGCACGGCTGCCCTGGGCTGGGCAGCTGACCAAGGAGCTACCCCTCTCACCTGCTTACTTTGGTGAGGATGGCATTTTCCGCCACGACCGCCTCCGCTGTCGGGATTTTGTGGATGCCTTGGAGACAGCCTGGAGGAGGTGGCGGTGAGACAGACAGGTGATGACGACGAGGTGGATGACTTTGAGGACTTCATCTTCAGCCACTTCTTTGGAGACAAAGCACTGAGGAAGAGGTCCGGGAAGAAAGACAAACACTTTGGGAGCCCCCGAGTTGTGGGGCCAAGGGAGGAGCACAGTCACCACCGCAGAGGCTGAGGCCTGCTGTTACCTTACTCCTGGGGACTGCTGAACTGCCATCTCTCCTGGTTGGTGTCCCAGGATGTCCTTCACAGAGAAGAGCGAAATCCCTCAGCCCTATACTGATGCGACTTGCACTAGAAAAAGGCCTTAGTGGGGCCTGCCTTGCTGTCTGTGCACACGTATGGGAATGGTCAGGCCTGGACTGGGACCCTTGGCAGTCTGACTGTGTCACGCCAAATGTGAAAGGGTTGGGAGAAAAGCCTGGTTTGGGGGGTGGGGTGGCGGTGGGGGATGGTATTCTGATTCTGAAGCCAAAGCACTTTTTTCCTCTTGTATGTGTGCTGCTTCAAAGTGGGCCCTGCGTGCCACAGCCTGACCCGTGCCCCTGGGGTTTGAGAGTTGCTGGCTAGAGGCCCAGCATTTGGACTTTCCCTGGGGTTTGTTAGATTTGGAAGCAGCTATCCCTAGGGAGTGAAGTCCCCTTTACCCTGGCTTCTCACGTGGCCTCACCTCTCCTATGAACTGTAGACTCAGATCACAATAAAGAGCTGTTGGAGCCCTGAAAAAAAAAAAAAGATTTCAGGCTTTTTCT
Organism: Molossus molossus; assembly: GCF_014108415.1. NCBI lineage: Eukaryota > Metazoa > Chordata > Mammalia > Chiroptera > Molossidae > Molossus > Molossus molossus. The sequence goes on from NW_023425346.1 coordinate 55,814,247, forward strand.
GAGCAATTAGATTGATGGTGCTCAGGGTGACGTACTGCACCTCTTGCTCCCCAGACAGCGGAGTGACAACAGAGGGAGCAACTTCTTCAGCAGTATATTATAGTAGAGTCCATTGGTAACAACTCTAGAGATCTCATTAAGACTTTTACTGCTCAGCTGGCATGAGATAGCTGGGGAGTTAGTGCTCACAGATGTTCTCAACCTCCCCGTCATCTTTAGGTTTGTAATTGGATAGGCAGCCTAGGATGAAAATCTGGCCCTATTCAGGGCTGTGTGCAGCTTGTTAATGTTCTGTGGGTTCAAATTGATGTAATTATAATACACTACGTGGCTCATTAGGAAACAGTATTTACTAAAGCATAATAATGAAAATAACAAACTTATAAACAAGATGGGTGAGGAAATAAATGAGATATAAAAGTTAAAATCCTCATCTACTATATAAGAAATCATTAGGTAATGAAATTGTTCAGTTAATATAGATAGAAATGTGAAAGTAAATACTAGAAGTAACAACTCAAGCAAGTAAGTGTAGCCACTTATGAAAAAATGGAGTGGGATAGGAGTAGGGTAGTAGGAGAGGGTAATGTTGGAGGTTTTTTTTCCTTATCCTTTAATCACTATTTAACTTTTAAAACTATATATATTGCTTTAGTAAAAATAAAAATTAGCTTCAAAAGTGCAAAGAACACTAGATTGGGTCATTGCCAGCCAATATGTATTAGAAAAATGTGAAAAACAGTAGGAGGGGAAAAAAGGATGACATTAATATAAGAAAGTAAATTTTTGGAGTTTTTTCCTTTTTTAAACTTAGGTTTATTGTTGAATGTTTTACAGATGTTCTCCATTTTTGCCCCCACTGATCCCCTCTTCCCCGCTCCCAACCCTCTCTTGCCTTCCCCACACGATTGTCAATGCCCATTGGTTATGCATATGTGCATATAAGTTCTTTGGTTTAGCTCTTCCCACCCCAACCCCTTTCCCTTCCTTTGAGGTTCATTAGTCTAACAATTAATTTGTACTTCTTAATTCCTTCACCTTTTTCACCCATTTCCCCAAACCCCTTCCCATCTGGCAACCAACAAAAACTTCTTTGTATCTATGAGTCTGTTTCTGTTCTGCTTGTTCATTTTGTTTGTAGATTCAATTGTTGACAGATACATATTTATTGCCATTTTACTGTTCATATTTTTGATCATCATCTTCAAGAAAATCCTTCAACATTTCATATAATACTGGTTTGGTGGTGATGAACTTTAGCTTTTTCTTGTCTGAAGAACTCTTTATATATCCATCAATTCTAAATGATAGCTTTGGAGGATAGTGCAATCTTGATTGTAGGTCCTTGCTTTTCATCACTTTGAATATTTCTTGCCACTCCCTTCTGGCCTGCAAAGTTTCTTTTGAGAAATCAGCTGACAGTCTTATGGGAGCTCTCTTGTAGGTAACTAACTGCTTTTCTCTTGCTGCTTTTAAGATTCTCTCTTTGTCTTTCACCTATTGTACTTTTAGTATGATGTGTCTTGGTGTGGGCCTCTTTGGGTTTGTGTCGTTTGGGACTCTGTGCATCCTGGACTTGTATGTCTGTTTCCTTCACCAAGTTAGGGAAGTTTTCTGTCATTACTTTTTCAAATAGGTTTTCAATTTCTTGCTCTCTCTCTTCTTCTGGCACCCCCATGATGCGAATGTTGGTATGCTTGAAGTTGTCTCAAAGACTCCTTACACCATCCTCATTTTTTTGGATTCTTTTTTTCTTTTTGCTGTTTGAGTTGTATTTTGCTTTCTGGCTTCACCTCCTGTACTGTTGATTCCCTGTGTATTATTCTTTATTTCAGGTAGTGCATCCTTCATTTCTGACTGGTCCTTTTTTATGTTGTTGATGTTCTCACTAACTTCCTTGAAGTTCTCACTAAGTTCCTTGAGTATCCTTGTAACCATGTTTTGAACTGCGTCTGATTGATTGCTTATCTCCATTTTATTCCGTTCTTTTCCTGGAGTTTTGTTCTGTTCTTTCATTTGGGACATTTTTCTTTGTCTCATCATTTTGGCTGCTTTCCTGTGTTTGTTTTTATGTATTAGGTAGAGTTGCTATGTCTCATAGGCTTCGTGGGGTAACCTATTGTAGAAGGTATCCCGTAGGGTCCAGTGGCACAGCCTCCCTGATCACTCCAGCAGGGCCCTCAAGGTGCACCCCTAGTGTGGACTTTACACCCTTCTGTTGTAATTGAGTCGTGATTGCTGTTGGCACATCAGTGGGAGGGATTTACTCAAGTTGGTCAGCTGCGAGGTGCCAACTGACCTCTGACTACCTTGGAGGATCACCTGTGCAGGGGCCCATCACATAGAGCAAGACTTACTTGAGTAGGGCTCTGGTACCCACTGAGTTCACTGCTTGAGTGTGTCACTTGTGGAGGTGGTAGGGTGGTGGTGCTTCAGCATGGTCTGAAGCTGTCCATTGGGTGTACTAGCTCTGGGGCAAGGTCAGCCCACTGCCTATGTTCTACCCAGAGCCACCAGGTATAAGCTACAGAGTGATCTGCTTGTGCTGGGTTTGCAAGGTACCCAGACAAAGTCAAGCTGTGAACTAAGGCTGGCTGCTTGTAGTGCCAGGCCTGGGGCCACTTAGTGAGAGGTATGGGGCTCACTGAGGCCAGATGCTGTTCGTTTAAGAGAATTTAGGAAACTCTGAAGCAGGATCCAAGACAGGCCAATCCGGTGGTAAAGCCACTGGAAACGGCTTGGGTGGGCCCGAAGGTTGGGTGGGACAGGGCCTCAGGGAGTCATCAGAGTAATGCAAACAGTGTGAGCCAGGTTGCTGGAGTCCCAGATATGGCACCCATCTGCCACCCCAGAGAAGGGCTCTCCAAAAGAACAATGGCCTCCCTACGGCTAGTCTGTTCAGCAGAAAGCTGCCCCTCCTGCTCTCGCCCCAATTCCAAACAACTCAGTTCTTCCCCCTTATGTCTCTGGCACCTTTCAAGTTGCCTCTCCAACGCTGGAGCCCAGAAGGAGCAAGTCTGAATTAAGTCCGTTTGCAGGCCCTTTAGGAGAAACTGCCTGGGATTCCAGAAGCCTCAGCCTCCCTCAACCTCAATTCCTGCTGGGTTTTACAGCCAAAAGTTATGGGGACTTCTCTTCCTGACATTGGAATCCTGAACTTGCGGAGGGCTGGTGTGGGATGGGGACCCCTTGCTCCTCAGGGAGGACATTCCCAGCCAAGGTATCTCTCCTCATTTTTATCTGCCCCACATGGGGTGGGACCAGCCTGTCTGCTCCTCCACCCTTCTGTCCATCTCAGTGTGGCTTCTTTTTTAATTTTGTAGTTGTAGGACTTCCATTCAGCTCTATTTCAAGTGGTTCTGAATGATAGTTGTTCTGTAGTTTAGTTGCAATTTTGATGTGGTTGTGGAAGGAGGCGAGAACCACGTTTACCTACACTGCCATCTTGACCTGAAGTCCCAAGAAAGTAAATTTCAAAGTAAAAAGCATTGAACAAGGCACAGAAGACCCAGCTTATTGTGATAAAATATTAAATCTACAATGAATAACTAAGTCTAATAAGTAACATCAAAAAATATAAAATTAAAAACTTAGAAATACCAGGAGAAAAAAGTAACTGGGAGACTTTAATATCATGATTATATCTTAGATTTGAATAAATAAGACCCAAAAATACTATATATGAATAGTATATGTTTTATTTTGTACCTTGCAAAGGGTGCTATTGCTTTCCTAGCATCCATAGAACATTTCAAAAAGTTTATCATATTTTAGCGCTGGCCGGTTTGGCTCAGCGGTTGTGTCTGCCTGCGGACCAGAGAGTCCTGGGTTCGGTTCCCGCTAGGGGCATGTACAAAAAAAAAAAAAGAAAAAGTTTATCATATTTTAAATCTCTATAAATTCAGTAAATTATACTGGCTATGTTCTCTGACTATAACGAGTATTACAAGAGCACTGTGCAAGGCAGAAGTATTGAGAGACTGACTCCCTGGCAGTCAAGGTTGCCTAGTGAAATGGCACCAAGTGGGTTGATATAGCCTGGATGATAGTGTCAAGAGCTCTGTCTTGGGAATGACAACCCTGACTCCTCAAACCACTGCACAAGCTTAGGGTCTGGTTTGGCCCACGATCCACCCTTCTATTTTTGTTATTAATATGTTTTTACTGATTTTTTAGAGAGAGAGGAAGGGAGAGAAACATCAACGTGAGAAACATCGATTGGCTGCTTCCTGCACGCCCCCTACCAGGGATCAAGTTCAACCCAGGCATGTGCCCAAGCAGGAATTCAACCAGGACCTCTCAGTCCATGGGACAATGCTCAGTCCACTGAACGACACTGGCAGGGCCACCCCTCTATTTTTAACCCACCCCTCTAAATATTACAAACCATCTTAGCTGATGGTACCCTCAGGAGAAAATTGTCTCAAGTCAAAAATCACAAAACATCTGAGAACAACACAATAAGTGACCAAAAAAAGAGAGAGAAAACAGCTGATATTAGCTGCTATTCCTCACATAAGTTGCTTAAAGAAGCAATTTTAAAAAAGTAAAACCACCAGCTTTATGCCTCTTTGAGAAAATTATCTCCAGACCTCACACTTAATTTTTCCTTTCTCTTGATCTTACTTATTTTTGAAAATAAAGTTTAAAGATAACTTTTACCTCAAACTTATGCAAACCTAGAAATAATTACATATCTCAATACTCCACCTTTTTTTCCTTCAACAAATGTTTACTTTTTATAATCAACATATAACATTATATTAGTTTTAGGTATACAGTACAACATAATGAGTCAATATATGTATATATTGCAAAATAATCACCACAATAAGTCTGGTTAACATCCAAAACCAAATAAACGTTGCAAAAATAAAGCCCTGGCCAGTTTGGCTCAGCAGTTAGAGCATCGGCCTACAGTCCAGAGAGACCCGGGTTCGGTTCCCACTAAGGGCGCATACCTCCGTTGCAGTTTGTCCCCGGCCTTGGTTGGGGTCGTGCAGGTGGCAACCACTCGATGTGTCCCTTTCACATCGATGTTTCTCTCTCTCTCTCTCTCTCTCCCTCTCTCTATCTAAACAAAAAATGGAAAAGTGTCCTCAGGTGAGGATAAAAAAAAAAAAACACTTCACATAGTTACAATTTTTTTCTTACGATAAGAACTTTAAAGATTTGTTATCTTAGAAATTTTCAATATATAATACAGTATTATCAATTATAGTCATCATACTGTACATCAGTAGTCCACTTGGAAATGTCTTCTACATATCTGTATTACCAAAGCAGTAATTTTCTGCTTACTTTTTCATTACTCAGGTAATTAAAATAGGGTTCTATCAATCTGAGTTAATTTTCTCCACACAACTATATCATATCAATTTGGCCTTTTTTTCTTCAGTACTTTAGACTTTAGTTATACCGTTATACTTCATGAAACAGTATTATTTAAGAGTGTTGCATGTGTTGCTTATCTTTAAAACTTCAGAATGAACACATTAGTAACAGATTTTAAAGTATTTGTAAATAGCAAACACTATCTTTCTTTATTCTTTTCACAATGAAATATTCTCAACCTAAACGGTATTACTTCATTGCAAGGTGGGGGGGGGGGAGGTCTCTTATTTCATCTTGTAAATTTTTAAGGAGGAGATATTTGTGTCACTCTGCAAACTTTAACCAAGTTTTATTTAAAAGCCTTCTCTCTCAACTTTAAAAATTGGCCAAATAATTTTTACTTGAAAAATAATCATAGCCAGTGGACACAGACAACAATGTAGTGAAGGCGGGGGTGGTGGTAGGGGTTGTCAATGGAGGAAAAAAGAACATCTGTAATACTTTGAACAATAAATTTTTTTAAACATTACATAAATATTAAGTTGAATAAGTGTATAATATACTATTATGTAGTGTACTCTATTTTAGTAAGCTAGTAGATTCTTGCTGAATATATCGAAGTAATTGACAGTATAAATAAAACTTTTGAACGTAAAAAAAATTAACAACTCAACTTTAAAAATGGGACAAAGGCCTCAACAAAGAAGCTTTGCAGATAGCAAAGAATCATATGAAAAGATGCTTAACATCATATGTCATTAGGCAATTGTAAATTAAAATAGCAATGAGATACCACTACACACCAGTTAGAGGAGCTAAAATACAAAACACTGACAATATCAAATGCTGACAGGGTTGTGGAGCAACAGAAATGCATTCATTGCTGGTAGGAATGCAAAATGGCCCAACAACTTTGGAAGACAATTTGGCAGTTTCTTAACAAAAGTAACCACACTCTTACCATAGAATCTAGCAACTACACAGGTAATTCAACCAAATTGGTTGAAAACAACATTCACACAAAACCCTGCATACAGATATTTATAGAAGCCTTATTCATAATTGACAAGACTCGGAAGCAACCAAGATGTCCTACAATCAGTGAACAAATAACTGGTTTATCCAGACATTAGAATGTTATTTTGCACTTAAACAAACAAAAAAGCTCTCAAACTGTGAAAAGGCATGGTGAACACATAACTAAGTAAAAGAAGTCAATCTAAATATGCTACACATTGTATGATTCCAACTATATAACATTTTGGAAAAAGCAAAACTATGGACGTAGTAAAAAGGATCACTGGTTGCCAAGGCATTGGGGGAGGGAGAGCACAGGAGTGAATTGGGAGAGCACAGGATTTTTAGGTCAGTGGCACTATTCTGTATGATAGTATAATGATAGATACATGCTATTACATACTTGTCAAAACCAATAGAATATATATGTCCAAGTGTGAACCCTAATGTAACCTATGGATTTTGGGTAACAATGATATATCAATGTAAGCTCATCAATTGTAACAAACAACAAATGTACCATTCTGGTGCCAGATGTTAATGGAAGAGGTTATGCATATATGAGGGTAGAGAATCTATAGGAACTCTTTGTACTTTCTGCCCAATTTTTGCTGTGAACCTAAAGTTGCTCTAAAAAAATAAGGTCTGTTTTTAAGTTATTAAGGTACTCAGGTTTCAACCCAGAACTTTTATTGATTTCTTATGTTTAGTAGTATAATTCCTTGTGGATGTGCCCCATATTAATAAGAAACCATTGAAATAGTGTGAATAATTTTTTTCCCATTAGTTCATCACAGCTACTATGACAGTCTTTTCTTTATATTCCTATCATTTTAACGAAGGTACTGTAGTGCCCTATATTATATAAATATATGCATTTTATATATATGTATATATATATATGTTGTATATTTATAGATTTGATAATTGTTGAAAAGTTTTGTTTTCCCATATCACCACATTTTTCTTTGTATCTTCCCAACACATTAAGTGGTAGTATATCCCAGCTTATTCAGATTTTTTTCAAGAATTAGGGAATTATAATTAAGTTCAAAATTTAGTTGCTGATCTTAAGGAAATACAGGGTGGGGCAAATGTAGGTTTAAAGTTGTGAGTACATGAGTTTATTCTTGTATTATTATTCATTAATTATTGTATTACTTTCCATATGAACCACTGTAAACCTACTTTGTTTCACCCTCTATGTACCTGACTCGTATTGCCTTTGATTTTCCTGAAATGTTGAAATCTAATCTAAGATTGCTTTTAACATAGCCAAAGTGAATATCATGTAATTTTTTTATACTTGATGGTAGTATGCAAATGGCGTCTGTATGATATCCAATCATTTACATTTAATCTTTCAATTCAAAGAAAAGAGATACTAAGATTCTGCATTGAGTTTAAAAGTTAATCTGATCCAAAGACCTCCTCTTTTTTTTAAATGTTTTTATAGATTTTTTTTTTTTAGAGAGAGAAGTTGGGGGAGAGAGAAAAACATCTATGTGAGAAACATCGATCAGCTGCCTCCTACATGCCCCCCACTGGGGAGAGAGCCCACAACCTGCACATGTGCCCTGACCAGAAATTGAACCAGGACCTCTCAGTTTATGAGATGACACTCAACTACCGAGCCACACCGGCCGGGCCACGGCCGGGCCAAAGACCTCCTCTTAAAGCATCTGTGGTTATAAGTGTGTAACAATATAATTGTTTCTCTTATAATCCTATGTATTTTACTTTATATATTTTATAGCATGTTTCTAAGAAGGGGTCCATAGGCCTCAATAGACTGCAAAAAGAGTTCGTAACACACATAAACAAAAACAGTTAACCCCTTAAAACTATTTATGAAGACTTCTATTATACCTTTAATAAATACATAGAAAAAGCAAAAAAATAAAAATAAAAATGGTTAGCCTCTATGTTAGAGTCACTTTATTTCACTTGTAGCATAAATTTTTATAAGGAGGCATGTTTTCAACTACATGTTCCTAATTCTAAGAGAGCTTTTTGGTCTTCCATCCTGGTTGAGGTTATTAAAACTAGATATGCAGTGACATAGGAAGAAGGGTGATAAGGAACACCAACCAGATATTGCAAGTACAATTTACCACATTAAGTATACACAATGTTCTGAAACAAATATAACAAAAGTAACTTTCTATAAAAACCACTAATAGTCTCAATTAAAAAAAGGCCATCAAAGAAGTATTAAAAACAAACTTTTCAATATTACAGGAAAGTTCTTGTGCTTTTATAAAGATTTAGAAACAACTTTTTTTTATCCTTACCCAAGGATATTTTTCTATTTATCTTCAGACAGAGTGGGAGGTAGGGAGAAACATCCATGTGAGAGAGACACATCAACTGGTTGACTCCCGCACGACCCCAACCAGGGCTGGGATGAACTGAAACCAAGGTGTGAGCCCTTGACCAGAATTAAACTCAAGATCCATTGGTCTGCGGGCCGATGCCCTAACTGCTGAGCCAAACCGGCCAGGGCTAGAAACAACTTTTTTTTTTTTTATCCTCACCTGAGGACATTCTTTCCATTTTTTGTTCAAATAGAGTGGGAGGGAGAGAGAGGAAGAGACAGAGAGAGAAACATCAACGTGAAAGGAACACATCAACTGGCTGCCACCCCATGACCCAACCAGGGCCAGGGACAAAACTGCAACCGAGGTACATACCCTTAGCGGGAACCAAACCCGGGTCTCTCAGGACCACAGGCCAACGCTCTAACCACTGAGCAAAACCAGCCAGGGCTAGAAACAACTTTTGAAGGTAAAAGAAGTATAGATTTAACTTAAATTTTATGGTATCTAGTGCACAAATATTTATCTTTTTATATATTTAAACATATACAGCAGGTCCTCAAGTAATGTCGTTTTGCTCAAAATCATTTTATTATAACAAAGGGGGGAAATCCTGGCTGGGGCCACTGTCTGTGTGGAGTTTGCACATTCTCCCTATGTCATGTGACTTTTCTCTGGGTATTCCAGTTTCCTCTTACATCCCAAAGATGTGCATGTGAGGTGAACTGACATGACTTTGTTGCCCTGGTCTGGGTGTGGGTGGGTGGGAGTGCAGTGTGCAGTGGAAGTGTGTCCTGTCCAGGGTGGGTTCCCACCTTAAGTGGAATGAGTTGGTTGGAAAATCTTGTTTTATGAATCTTTCTTAAATGTATGTACAGCTCACACTCATGTCAGTGTTTAATATTAGAAGTGTTTGGGGTCTTTATTTAGAAGTTTTGTGATCAGATGTTTTATGATGTTTTTGTGACCAAAAATATGCCATAGGAACTTAACTCTTGTTTATATTAGTTAGCCTATGGTAAAATTGGTTTTGTTATACGTCGTTTCATTTAAAGTTGCAGTTTCCAAGATCCGATCATTAAGTGAGGATTTAACTGTATTTAGTTATTCCTGTTCTTCATAGTCTTAAAAGTAGTATCAGTAGCTTTCTAGTTTTCTCAGGGTTTCTAATTATCCTATAATTTCTGATTTTTACTTTTATTTAATTAAAGTGAACACAGTATATTTGAGGCCAGTAATATTTCTATAATATAGAGTATATATACAGTACTCTTTGAATTTAAGGCATCTTATTAAGATTTTCTTTCATAGAATTTGAGAATTTCTCAGCCTGAAAGTTTCTTTTTAGCCTGAATAGGTTAAATCAGGGGTCAGTCAACAAACTGTAAAAGGCCCCACAGTAAATATTCTAAACTTTGCAGGCCTCACAGTCTCTGTCTTAACTGTTCAGCATTACTATTGTAGTGGAAAACAACCATAGATAAAATATAAACAATGAGTGTGACTGTGTTCCAGTAAAATTTTATTTACAAAAACAGGTGATGGGGCATATTTTACCTGCAAGCCATAGTTTCACTAACCTTGGTTTAACTCATTGTCAGGTTCATGTGTCCTCTTTTTTTTATTATTACTAATGTATTTTTGTTACAGGTCTTTCTCCTTTTCACCCCCAGACACCCTCCTCTCCATCCTGCACCTGCAACCCCCCAGCATTGGTGTCTATGTCCATTGGTTACACATACATGCATATAAGTTCTTTGGTTTATATTATCCATCCCCCCCATCGCCTCCTTCTCTGAGGTTTGTCGGTCTGAACCCATACTCCTTTCTATTTTGGGGGGTCTATTTTGTTCATCGGCTTATAGTGTTCATTATATTCCACAAATAAGTGAGATCACGTGGTATTTGTCTTTCTCTGATTGGCTTACTTCACATAGCATAATGCTCTCCAGGTCCTTCCATGTCATCTCAAAGGATAAGAGATTTGTCTTTCTCACAGCTGCATAGTGTTCCATTGTGTATATGTACCACAGCTTTTTTATCCCCTCATCTATTGATGGACACTTGGCCTATTTCCAGATCTTGGCTATTGTAAATAGTGCTGCAGTGAACATAGTGGTACCTATATTCAGGATGATTAGTGTTTCAGGCTTCTTAGGATATATTCCTAGAAGTGAGATCACTGGGTCAAATGGCAGGTGAATTTTTTATTTTTTGAGGGAACACCATATTGTTTTCCATAGTGGCTGCACCAGTCTGCATTCCCACCAGCAGTTTACTAGAGTCCCCTTTTCTCCACACCCTCTCCAGCACTTGTTGTTTGATCATTTGTTGATGGCAGCCATTCTGGCAAGTGTGAGGTGTGATACCTCATAGTTGTTTTAATTTGCATCTCTCTGATGATGAGTGATGTTGAACATTTTTTATATGTCTCTTTGCTATTTGTATGTCATTTTTGGAGAGGTGTCTATTTAGGTCCTCTGCCCATTTTTTTTTCTTTTTTATATATTTTTTTATCCTCACCCGAGGACATTTTTCCATTTTTTGTTCAGGTAGAGCGAGAGGGAGAGAGAGAAACATGGACGTGAAAGGGACACATCAAATGGCTGCCACCCGCACAACCAACCACGGCCGGGGACAAACTGCATCCGAGGTACGCGCCCTTAGCAGGAACTGAACCTGGGTCTCTCGGGACCGCAGGGCAACGCTCTAACCACTGAGCCAAACCAGCCAGGGCTCCTCTGCCCATTTTTAAAATGGGTTCTCTGTCTTCCTTTTGTTTAGTTGCATGAGCACTTTATATATTTTGGAAATTAACCCCTTATCTGATGTATCGTTGGCAGTTGTGTTTGTTCTCCCATATAGTGAGTTCCTTTTCCATTTTGATGGTTGTTTCTTTCACTATGCAGAAGCTTTTTAGTTTGATGTAGTCCCATGTGTTCATTTTTTCCTTTGTTTCTCTTGCCTTAGGCATTGTATCTGAAAATTCTGCTGCGTATGATATCTGAAATTTTATTGCCTACATTTTCTCCTAGGATTTTTATGAACTCACACATCACATTTAAGTCATTTATCCATTTTGAGTTTATTCTTGTGTATGGTGTAAGTTGGTGATCTAGTTTCATTTTTTTGCATGTAGCTGTCCAGTTTTTCCAACACCATTTATTAAAGAGGCTGTCTTTACTCCATTGTATGTTTTACCAAATATTAATTGAGCGTACTGTCTTGGGTCAATTTCCGAGTTCTCTGTTCTGTTCCATTGATCTATATGCCAGTTCTTGTGCCAGTACCAGGCTGTTTTGATTACAATGGCTTTGTAGTATAGTCTGACCTCCGGTATTGTGATCCCTCCTACATTTTCCTTCCTTTTCAAGATTGCTGTGGCTATTCAGGGTCTTTTTTCATTCCATATAAACTTTTGGAGTATTTGTTCTAATTCTGTGAAATATGTCATTGATATTTTAATGGAGATTGCATTGTATCTATAGATTGCTTTGGGTAGTATGGACATGTTAATGATGTTAGTTCTTCCAATTCATAAACAAGGTATGTCCTTCCACTTTTTTATATTTTCCTCTATTTCTTTTGTCAATGTCCTGTAGTTTTCAGCAAATAGGTCCTTCATTTCTTTAAGTTTGTTCCTAGATAAATGGGATTTTTTTAGTTTTTCTTTCTGTGAGTTCATTATTGGTATATAAGAATGTCGTGAGTTTCTTGATGTTAATTTTGTATCCTGCTACTTTGCCAAATTCGTTTATTAAATCTAATAGATTTTTGATGGAGTCTAGGGTTTTCTATGTATACTATCATGTCATCTGCAAATAATGAGTTTCACTTCCTCCTTTCCAATTTGGATCCTTTTTATTTTTTCTTCATGTCTAGTTGCTGTGGCTAAGACTTCCAGTACTATGTTAAATAAGAGTGGCTAGCCCTGGCCGGTTTGGCTCAGCGGTTAGAGCGTCGACCTGCGGTCCTGAGAGACCTGGGTTCGGTTCCCGCTAAGGACATGTACCTCGGTTGCAGTTTGTCCCCGGCCCTAATTGGTCGTGCGGGTGGCAGCCACTCGATGTGTTCCTTTCACATCGATGTTTCTCTCTCTCTCTCTGTTCCTCTCTCTCCCTCCCACTCTACCTGAACAAAAAAATGGGAAAATGTCCTTGGGTGAGGATAAAAAAAAAAAAAAAGAGTGGCTAAAGTGGGCATCCCTGTCTTGTTCCTGTTCTTAAGGGAAATGCTTTTAGTTTTGGTCCATTGAGTAGGATGTTGGCTGTAGGTTTTTCATATATGGCCTTTATTATGTTGAGAATATGATCTCTATTCCCACACTGCTGAGCATTTTTCATCAGAAATGGGTGCTGGATTTTGTCTAGTGCTTTTCCAGCATCTATTGATATGATCATATGATTTTTATTTTTCATTTTATTTATGTGGTGTATCTTATTTATTGATTTGCGAATATTGTACCAGCCTTGCATCCCTGGGATGAATCCCACTTGGTCATGGTGAATAATTTTTTTAATGTATTGCTGGATCCGATTTGCTAATATTTTGTTAAGGATTTTGGCATTTATGTTCATTGGGAATACTAGCCTGTAGTTTTCTTTCTTTGTAGTGTCTTTATCTGGTTTTGGAATTAGAATTATGCTGGCCTCATAAAAAGAGTTTGGAAGTTTTCCTTCTTGAATTTTTTGGAATAGTTGAGGAGAATGGGTGTTAGTTCTTCTTTGAATGTCAGTAAAACTACCCTGTGAAGCCGTTCAGGCCCGGGCTTTTGTTTGCTGTGAGATTTTTTATTACATCTTCAATTTCCTTAGTTGTTATTGGTCTGTTCAACTTTTCTATCTCTTCCCGGTTCAGATATGGGAGACTATGTATTTCTAGAAAGTTGTCCATTTCACCTAGATTGTCCAATTTGTTGGCATATAATTGTTCATAGTATTTGTTAACGATCCTTTGTATTTCTGTGGTGTCAGTTGTTACTTCTCTTTGGTTTCTGATTTTGTTTATTTGGGTCCTCTCTTTGTTTCTTGGTGAATCTAGCTTAAGGGTCCATCAATCTTGTTTATATTTTCAAAGAACCAGCTCTTTGCTTCATTGATCTTTTGAATTGTTTTTTTTGGTCTCTACGTTGTTTATTTCTGCTCTGATCTTTACTATTTCTTTCCTTCTACTCGCTCTGGGGTTTTCTTTTTGTTTGCTTTCTGGTTCTTTATGTTGTGAGGTTAGATAATCAATTAGACATTGTTTTTATTTCTTGAGGTAGGCTTGTAGTGCTATGAACTTCCCTCTCAGAACCGCTCTCGCTGCATCCCATAGATTTTGTGTTGTTGTGTGTTCATTTTCATTGGTATCCAGGAAGTTTTTAATTTCTTTCTTGATCTCGGTAACCCATTAATTGTTTAATAACATACTATTTGGCCTCCATGTGTTCAAATGTCATTGTATGTTCTTGTTGCAGTTGATTTTCTAGTTTCATGCCATTGTGATCTGAGAAGATGCTTGATATGATTTCAGTCTTCTTGAACTTGTAAAGACTTAGTTTGTGTCCTAACATATGGTCTATCATTGAGAATGTTTCATGTGTACTTGAGAAGAATAAATTCTGTAGTTTGGGGGTCTAATTCTCTGTAGATATCTTTTAAGTACATTTGGTCTAGTGCTTCATTTAGAGTCTCTCTTTCCTTGCTAATTTTTTGTCTAGAAGATCTATCCAGTGATGTCAACAGGGTGTTGAAGTCCCCTGCTATGATTGTATTGCTGTCAGTTTCTCCTTTGAAGTCCTCCAGAAGATTTTTAATATATTTTGGTGTTGCTATATTGGGTGCATATGTTTACCAAGATTATATCTTCCTGTTGGATAGATCCTTTCAATATTATGAAGTGGCCTTCTTTGTCTCTAGCTATGGCCTTCATTTTGAAATCTATTTTATCAGATATGAGTATTACTGCCCCAGCTTTTTTTTCCATCCCTTCACTTTCAACTTATGTGAGTCTTTTGTTGTAAGGTGGGTCTCTTGTAAACAACATATTTTTGAGTCATGCTTTCTTATCCAATCAGCTACTTTGTCTTTTGATTGGAGTGTTCAATCCATTTACATTTAATGTTATTGTTGATAATGTACTTATTTATTGCCATTTTTGTTTATTGTGGTTATATTTTTCTTCCTATTTCTTCTACTAATTACAGCAATTCTATTAACATTTCTTGCATTGCTGGTTTGGTGCTAATATATTCCCTTAGCCTTTTTGTGGTCTGGGAAGCTCTTTATTTCACCGTCTATTTTGAATGATAGCCTTGTTGGATAGAGTAGTCTTGGATTCAGATTCTTGTTTTTCATTACCTTGATTAGATCATGTCATTCCCTTCTGGGCTGTAGTGTTTCTGTTGAGAAGTCAGATGATAGCCTTATGGGGGTTTCTTTGTGGGTAACCTGTTGCTTGTCTCTTGCTGCCTTTAGGATTCTCTCTTTGTCTTTAATTTTTGGCATTTTAGTTATGTGTCTTGGTGTAGGCCTATTTTGGTTCTTCTTACTTGGGGCTCTCTGTGCTTCTTAAACTTGAATGCCTTTTTTCTTCACCAAGTTAGGGGAGTCACTATTTCTTCAAATATATTCTTTAACCCTTGCTCATTTTCTTCTTCTTCTGGAACTCCTATGATGCGGATGTTACATTTCCAGTTGTCCCACAGTTCTCTTAAGCTGTTTCCCTGTTTTTGTTTGTTTATTTATTTATTTATTTTATCCTCACCTGAGGACTTTTTTCATTTTTTGTTCAGATAGAGTGGGAGGGAGAGAGAGGAAGAGACAGAGAAAGAAACATCGACGTGAAAGGGACACATCAAGTGGTTGCCACCCACATGACCGAACCAGGGCCAGGGACAAACTGCAACTGAGGTATGTGCCCTTAGCAGGAACCGAACCTGGATCTCTCCAGACCGCAGGCCAACGCTCTAACCACTGAGCCAAACTGGCCAGGGCTGTCTTCCTGTTTTTTAATTGTTTTTTCATTTTGGTTTTCTGATTGGTTGATTTTTTTCTACCCCGTCTTCTAATTCACTGACCTGGTCCTCAGCTTCCTCTACTTTGCTGGTTATTCTTTCCAATGTGTTCTTTATTTCTGCTATGTCATTCTTCATTTTTAATTGGTTGGTTTTCAGTGTTTCTATATCTTTACTCACGGTGTTGAACTCTTTACTCATGCTGTTGAGCTTCCTCATTATCATTGCTCTGAATTCTATCTCTGATAATTTGCTTAACTGCATTTCATTTACCTCCTCTTCAATAGAGTTCTCTTGTTCTTTCATTTGGGATTTCTTTGTTTCACCATTTTGGCTGATTCAGTGGGTTTTGGAGCCTGTCAAATTTTCCCTGTGGGTCTTGGTGTTCTGCTGATTGTGGTTCCCTCTACTGGGTTTGAATGAGTATGGGAGGACCCATATTAAACACCACTGTGAAGTCTTACTTTACTGGGTAGATTTGCAAGCCCAGGAAAGGTTCTGTTATCCTCTTTTTGCCTGGAGGCTATTAGTCTCAGTTACTTGATGAGCCTTGGGTTGTAGCCCTCAACTGAATGAAAAACTTCCTCAGGTGTTCCGGATAAGAGGATTTCCAGAGAGTAGGGCAGATGCTGGCTGTTAACAACCTAAATATAATCTTCTTTCAGTTTTCCTAGACTTATCAACATAAGTTATTCATATATTATAACTACTTGTATTTTTTTTCTTTGTGCTATCATGAAGCTAGCACTCCTGTTCTCTCTAGGCATATTGAGCCTTCCACCAAGTGATTCCTCATACATAGAAGAATTTCACTTCACTTTTTTAGTTTTCCTGAAAGGACCAAAGCATATTACCAATAAGTTATGAGTAGCTGACTAGGCATGAATAGCTATATATTACCAGAATAGATTTCGCTCTTTTACCAAATATTTATTGAGTACCTACCATGTGTAGTCAGTATTCCAGACACTGAGAATATAACAATAAGACATATTAAGTGGTATTGGACAATACTGAACAGGCCAAAGAAATCCAGGCCAGTTTACAAAGTTTAGCAAACTGGACAAATTTGAACCTCTAGAACCATGCTGTTCCCAATATGGTAACCATGAGCCACATGAGACTAGTTAATTTTAATTTTAGATTAATTAAAATTAAATGAAATTTAAAATTCAGTTCCCCAATTGCAACTAGCCACATTTCAGGTGCTAAATAGTCCCATGTGGCTAGTGGCTAACATATTTGACTGTGTAGCTATAGAACCTTTCCATCAGCATAGGAAGTTCTACCAGATAGTACCGCTCTAGAGATCCTGGAATAAATATGGAAAATTTTGAGCCTATCCAAATTTTAAAATATGTCCTGGAACAGATTGATTCCCTAAATTAGGAGTTGGCCTATGCCCGACATAACAAAAAATGTGTATCAACTAGGTTGTTTATTTAACTCAAACTAATCTTAACACACAAAATTCTCAAGATGAAACAGATGCATGGAACTACTCTATTATATGGCACAGATACCTATATGCCTGTCTTACCAATGCCAACTTTTAAAGGGTACGTTTTGGGTTTTGGACAACAGCCTTCTGCCAAATTCTACTCCACTTTTAAAATCATGTTTTTTAAAACCACCTAATGATGTCTTCAAAAATAGAAGGAATATTATGACTCAACTTGTTTTTGTATTAACCTGTTTCTCATTTTATATACTAAACATTTATACTGTAACTAGAAAAGAGATTGTCTAAAATAAATTGTAAGCAGAGTGACATCCCTAAACTCTGGATGTCACCAGAAAGCTTTAAGAATGAATTAAGATTGACTTTGGAAGCCAATAAAAGCCTCTGGGAGATGGCCTGGTACCCTACTTATTCACATGGTTCATGGCAGTCTTCCCAGGTAAGGAACGAAGGTTGCTTTCCTGGGAGATGGCAAAGAGAACCTCAAGAGATTTTGTGAATTTCAAGAACTTGAGGAATTCACCCAAATCTATAGGTATTGCAGGCAAAGCCTGATGAACTATGTAGCTTGGCTTCTTGGCCCTGAGGAGCTAATTAAAATTCAATCTAGAGCCCTGGCCAATTTGGCTCAATGGTTAGAGTGTCAGCACGTGGACCAGAGAGTCCCGGGTTCGGTTCCTGCTAAGGGCACGTACCTTGGTTGCAGTTTGTCCCTGGCCCCAGTTGGGGTCATGTGGGTGGCAGCCACTTGATGTGTCTCTCTCATATCGATGTTTCTCACTCTCTTCCTCCCTCTCTCCCGATCTTTTGAAGATGAATGCAAAAATGTCCTCAGGTGAGGATAAAAAACATAAAAAATTCAATCTAGAGATTCCTTATGAGATTCCAGCAAAGCAGATTTACTGTTCTTGCTGTGTTTATGCAAATAATAAGGCCAAATGGAAAATGGACTTAATGCAGTAAATAGTCTTGATTTGGCTATCTTTGATAAAAATGAGGGTGATTTTAAGGGGATAAATTGTGTTTTAGTAGAATCTAGTCCTACCTGTGTAGCTCAGTTGGTTAGACCATCATCATGGTTTGCCAAGGTTGCAGGTTCAATCCCTGGTCAATGCACATACAAGGAGCAACCAATGAATACAAAAATAAGTAAAACAAATCGATGTTTCTTTCTCTCCCCCCTTCTTTCTCTAAAATTAATCAATAAAAAAATTTTAAAAATAGAATCTATAATACACAGTTGTGGATATATTAAAGTTTTATTCTTCACCTACAAACTGAATTGGATCCTGAATTTTTCTAGTTTTCTTCTAAACTAATGTTTCATTTTTCTCCCATCCTTTGACTTGGAATTATTGAGAATTAAATTTTTTTTCCAACTTTGCACTTGCAAATTATAGCCAAAGGTCCTGATATAACCTTGAGAAATTGCCATAACAGCTCAAAGTTAAACAGTCTTAGTGACTGATGTTATGTAAAGCATGCAGAATGTACATCACCAGAGATATTCAAACTGCAGAAAAGGAGGATCTATCAGATTGTCAGTGCTTGCTTTCATTCCAGTAAAAGGAACTTGGAGCCTTACATCTAAAAGTCTTCTCCACTAACAGTTTTATAGACTCAGAAACTACTTTATAATTTGCTGTGATCATTAACCTTTGTTTTTCCTTCTGTTTTCATAGGCATACCTCTTATTAAATACCTGATTGCTTGTTTACACAGTATAGGTCTCACTTTGGGAGCTCATCTGCATCATGGCTTCCTGAAATGAGACTCAACAATTTAACTGAACTGACTTATTTTCAGGACTACATAATTGAGTCAATGAAATATGAAGCAATGTACCAACTTCACTTCTGGAATGATACCACAATTCCATATCAAGATGATGATGCTTCAGGGATTCTGGCCTACCCCTCCTTTGGAAGAATCAGCTAAAAGCCTCTCTGTTCCAGTCTCAGATCCCATTCCCTTGTACCCCTTAGATCAGGCAGAGAGACTTCCATACCCTATATAGGCAGGGACCACAGCTCTTGTCAGCAGGAAGCAGTTACTGAAAACTGATCATCCTCCCTCATCAGCCCTAAAAGATTTCAGGGACAGGAGTCTCTGAGTGGGAACAAGCTAGTAAGACAGGACAAGAGCCCTGGCAGGTTTGGCTCAGCCATTAAAGCGTCTGCCCACGGACCAAAGAGTTGCTGGTTCAATTCCGGTCAAGGACACATACCTCAGTTGCATTTCGGGTCCCCGGCTCTGGTGGGGGTCATCGGGAGGCAACCAGTCAATATGTCTCTCTCACATCTTTCTCTCTCCCTCCCAGTCTATCTGAAGATAAATGGAAAAGTATCCTCGGATGAGGATTAAAAAAAGAAAAAAGACAGGACAAGTAGGATAGGAAAACTGACAGATAAATGGCCAAGCAGCTTTACAACCATCTATTAAATCACAAAATCCTATCTTCCCTAACCAAAGACACTCCCTACAAATAGCAGAAATCCAATTAGTGTGTTTGCCAACCACACCCAAGGACAGATAAAGTTGAGGAAATCAATCTCATTTTGGTACATCAGCATAAAAGTGATGAATATTCTATTGAGTTCCTCCCCTAAGAACTCCCTCCCCCAAACTCCCAGCCTTTAAAATCCTCAAAAAGAAGGTTCCAGTGTGTGAGCACCCCTGTGCCTTTCCTGTCCCCCTCTCCTTCCCCAATAAGGCATGCTTCTCCTAAACTCTAAGAGACCCCACGACACTTGCAACCAGGGGAGCAATGGGCAGTGGCAGCTCATCCCAGCCTAAGCCCCTGAACCTATCTCCAAGACCTCTTCTCTGACTTCCCCGTGAGCCAAAGCAGCCCTACCTAGGCTCACGTTTTTCTTATAACATTCCTGGAGAGCCAGAGCAGCCCCACCTAGGCTCTCTCCTGTTGCTTCTTCTATCCTAAGCCCTTCTTTGTTTCCTTGTCCCCAGTTTTAATAAACATACTCTAAAAATCAAGTAAGTAAAATAGATTGTAAGCTCTCAGCAGTGAGCAAAGCCTTTCCTGAGTTCTGGCCCTCTCCTAATCTCTAGCTTCTCACTTCATAACACACTATTAGAATTAATATCACATGTTCTGTAAGTATTTGCTAAATGTTCACTGATGTCCTATACTCATCTACTCTAACATACTTACTGTTTCCCATGCAGTCTTTCTGATCTATATTTTCTTTCTCTTAACAGACAGTGTGGAGCATTCATTATTAAGACAAATGGGCAGCTCTAGTCCAGCTCAACTGATTTCTTGTCCAATGATCCTTGTGTGACCGAGATCCAGCTTCAACAAACCGGCTAGAAGCTGCCCGTTATGAAACTTAGGGTTAGTTAATACCTCGCCATACTTATTTATTCCACTATAAACTCTCTAAATTTGATGAAATTTGCTTTTTCAGCTGTTCTACAAAATTATTTAGGTAGATGTGGCATGTTGGTTTTTTTAATGTGTTAATCTAACTGTAATGACATTTTCTACATGTTTTATCCATTCCATAAATAATAATCACAATGAGAATAGTGAGGTGTCTTTCATTTTCTCTGCTTTGTGTTATTTCTTCTCAGTGTTTTAAGTTATGTTTCATATTTGTTGCTATTTTATTTCATTTTTGGGGAGGTGTTGCTATTTTAATATTTAAGGTAAGAATTATTTTTAATTGTCATAGATATTTTTAATACTTTAATGCTTTTTAGCATATATTTAATCTTAATAATTCAGTTCTGCTACTTTGGTATTTTGTCATTTAACGTGCTTTTGTCTAATTTTTTTTGTTGTTACTGCTACTCTTTATTTTGCTTCTGCAATGGTTTTCAAAATTTGCATAGTATTTTTACTTTTTGATAACATTTTTCAAATATTAGAAATACCATCAACATGATCAGTATTCTTGCCTTCTCATGTTATTATTATGACTATATTAAAACTTTTCTCTAAAATGTGAGATAATACTGCAGCCTTCCTATAACATAAGCCATTTGGTATCAAATTTTATATACTATGGATCACCTAATAGAATTGTTTAAATAAAAGGGCTCACCTCTGACATGATCCCATAACATTGGCTAATATTCCACTGTATTTTAGTGTGCTTTGAATGCCTTAATCTTTTGACTTTTTCTTTTTATATGTTACCAATATATTTAATTATATGTTACTAATTCTTAAAGGACAATTAACTGTTTTCATAAAAAGCAAAACAATTCTTATGCCAAAGGAAAACTTTAAATTCTGATTCTAAAACCAAGTCTTATTATAAAATTGGGAAAAAGGTAGGGAGGAAAAGCCATTGTTCAAGTTACAGGGCAAATCAAAAGTGTTATCACTATAACACTTTTTATCAATATAAAAAAAATCCTTCTTACATTCATTTGCAGTTCTTTCACTGACTTCCTAATTTTAGAACAGAAGGGAGAAAGCCATAACTATTGGCATCACCCTAATAAATCTATTTCTTCCCTCTCCTGGTTAATCCCCAAATGTCAGCAGAAATAATAGGACATAGACCTATTTCCTGTGAGTCAAATAGGGTGTTTCTTTTAAAACTAATGAACCTATTTGCCAGTCAAATTGTTTCATAAGACCAGTAGGCCATATGAACATAATACTAGCATATAAGGATCCCATTAATTATTCTGAGTTTTAAAAATGTAAATAGACTAATAAATTCCACAATAAAATTTCAAAAGTTTTTGTTTTATAAGTAAAAATTATTAGTCACTGATGTGTGGTCCAGTAACAAATACGAGGGTTTTGGATGCGCTTAAGGTTAAATATTTTTGCTTTTTTAAAGGAGTTAATAAAGAAATCTTAGGCAGAACATTGGAGGTGCAGGATAAAATCATGGTTTCCTTTATTACTTCACACACACTTAAGTAACAGACTTGTAAACTGTAACAAATAGAACAAAGGATATCTATTAAACAAATATTTTGATAAAGTTTAAAAATTCAGTCATCATCTGGCTATTTTAGCAACATGATAATGTCAAAAACAACTACTTAAAAACATCTTTGGTGTTTGGATTTTTCAGTTGTATTCCAGATGTTTCAGAATATGCATAGCAACAGGCCATTTGTTGTAATATGGAAAATTCAAAAAAACACTATCTAGTTAGGGAGATAATATGTAAAAGATTCTAGAGATAATATGTAAAAGATTCTAGCTTCTACATTATTTTGGTTTCACTGTATTTAGGTTAGTGTATATTTTTCCTATATTAAATGATTTTTATAAACTATAGGTTTACATTAGAAATTTTGATAGGCATTAATACATTTAAAAATAATTTGTATATAATATATGGAAATTTGTCATATTATGACCATTTATTTTATACCAGTTACTATGGACAAAGTTGACACTATTCTTAAATGTACTTAAGATATCTCCATATATATTTCTGGCCCTCTTTTGTCATTCATACAAGAAATATAAGGGTTCTTACAGCATTTTAGCAAGTATAAGCATTCACTGTATATATCATGTCAGATTCAACACATATTTCTCCCTTTAACATAGTGACACAGTCAAGTATTCCTTTTTATCTTCCATTCAGGTCTTAATTTGTGGGATTATTTTATTCAGGTTAAACCCAACTGTTTGTGAGAACAGTTTTCAATTAAAATAATAAATTTAATATCCTAATGTCTATGCCAAAGGAAAAATGAAAATAAACTCAGCAACAATCCTATGTTTACCAATAGATTTTTAGGCCTGTGCCCTAGCTATGTGTCTGTCTTTAGAGAATGACTTATTTAAAACTTTTGAGTTCAGACTTTCCTACCTTCACATATTGAATATTTAAAAAACATCTACCTCTACAAACGTATCAATGATGAGTTCTGATAACTTAGTTGAACTTGGCTAGTGCCCTTCTTACTACTCAATGTTAAGCAGTAAGTTTTCACCATCTTTCCTTTGTTTTTCTGTCTGAGATCAGGTTAACTTTCAAATTTTTACACTTAGGGACACACAGTTAAACATTTATCCTGGTTTTTGTGCCCCAGAACTGAGAGCTCCACTTTTAGATGGTCTCCATGAATTATGGAAAAAGGAAGAAGTGCTATATACTCTCCTTAGGCTAGAAAACTAATTTAATGACATCAGTTACATCCAAAAACGTTTTATTTAAAATTTTTTATAAATTAACTACCTTCTAGACGTTGACTTAATGTGGACATTTTAATAAGAAAAAATTTCTATTTTGAAGGTCAATTATTAACTAAAAATTTTTATACTAGGTCAGACAATATCATAATGAATGTTAAAATATTTCCTTTATATTTAGCAAAAAAAAATACTCCTTCCAAATCCTAAAATGGTGTGACAATCCAACCATCAGCTTTCATACAATTAACCATACATATTTTCAGTACTTCATTTTAGTACTTAGTTTTTTGTCTATAAGTACCAAAATAGGCTTCTTACACGTTGTAACTTGATTTATTTAAATGCAATCCAGTAATGAGTTATAAATTAAATTAAACTCAGAACTAAAAAGTTTTGCTTTCTAAAAATGTAGGGAGTTTCCATAAAATAAGTTTTATAGAAATTTAAATATAAAGTTAGTCCAGTTATTTCAGTTTCCCAGGACTGAAGATTCTTTGCTTTATGAAAACCTTCCTAAATTCATTTACTTAGTGATTTTTTTTAGATAATCAAAAAACCTATATTATTTATAATACATACATCAGTGTCATAGTCATAGTCTGCTGTGCAAAAAAATACTTAAAAAGTGAGCATCGTGCCTTGCTAACTATGGGACTGTGTAGCTTGAATTTAAAGAGTTCTGATTAAATCATTTAAAACATAGAATAGAGATATAGCTGTACTTGGCCTTCCAAGTTAGCAAAGACTATAATACCTTTTGATACATTTTTAAAAATACAATTTAGATGATAGCTAAGTTTTATATAAACACAGGTTTTATCACATTTCATCAAGGTATAGCCCATGTCCAACATAATAGCTACATTTCATAAAGCATGTAAAATATGACAGAGTATTCTTTATGCAATTCATAATAAAGTTTCTAATTTGGGGAAGTTAGAACATGTTTTGGTTGTCATATATGAGATTATATTTTACCTGGAATTATCCAGTATGTGTCATTTTAGCTAATGGGGTGGTATTGCTCTGGTAATAACTGGAATCAAAAAGAGTTTAATCTGGTTTCTGCAGGCTTATTAGGAAAGATGTCATAAAAATAGAGTAATAAATGTTCAGTAAATTAATAGAATTTAAATTGTTAGTAAATAGATGAGTCTTTTAGTAAGTTAATTTGTATTAAAACTGTATGTATGAAATGAAAACGTTTCAGAGTTTGTAACCTCTAATAAATTATCTGCCCTTGTTACTATAATAGTTAATTCAAATAAAACTTTTGAATATTGATGTTTTGATGTATAGAGATAAATGAGTGTTTTAAGTATTGGTAAAATGTTGTTTCAAAATACTTAGCTTTATGAACATGAAAATACACTTTCACTCAGAGGAGAACTGTTGGAGCCAAGAATTTGGAACACTTCTGAAAATAAGAAATAATCTTAAGGAAAAAGAACAATAGAAACTATACAGTTTTTAAAATTTATACCAGCACACTTAAGAGGGTTAGAATAATAAAGGAAACTTAAAAGCAAAGAGAAATATATCATATTTTATGATGGACGTAAGAATTTTTTCTAAGTTTCTATGTTGGCAGTCATGTTTCATAATCTAGCTATCAAGAACTAATTCTTCATTTTGAAACAATCATGGGTATAGTTCAATTAAAGGTTCTTATTTAGACTTTTCATCTTCAGGTCGTCAGATCTGATTATACTACTTCCTCCTCCCCACAATACAGAGCCTTCAGTACATATACTCACTGAGTGCAGTTTGGTGCTAAGGGCGGTGCTGAACCTCTGGCACTGGGACAGGCTTGAGTCTAGGCTCTCCTGTTTTACAAGCTGTATAACCTTAGCCAAGTTACTTTATCTCTCTATGCTTCAACTTCTCACTGTGAAACAGAAAGAATACTTTGCAGTTAGTGGGAAAAGTAAATGAGAACACATACCGTACACTAAGAAAGTGGCATTGTCCATTTCCAGTTTTTCCTAAAGCTGCCCCTCCAGTTTACCCAGCAAGTCTTTCAGGCCTTCTGCAGACATGTCATCTCAAAATCCTTGACTTGTAGGCACGGTTCATCTCTGTTTGGAGTTATATTTTTCTTCTCTCAGATGGCACACTTGGTTTCCTAAAGCATCCTGACATCTCATATCATCTTGTTCCTAAGTGAGGAGGTGTCAGGGACTTTAAGATCTATGATGAGCTAAACTATCACAAACCAAATGGGGGTTAAATTCAGTTCATAGCCAAGAATGGAACTTCCATACTAGAGCCCTGCCTTACTTTGGTGAAGATTCAAGTATGGCTGAACCTCCCAATAGCTATTCATGGGGAGAGGCACAGTAGAGAATATATTATTTCTGCCCTGGCCGGTTTGACTCAGTGGTTAGAGCGTTGGCCTGCAGTCCAGAGACCTGGGTTCGGTTCCCGCTAAGGGCACGTACCTCAGTTGCAGTTTGTCCCCAGCCCTGGATGGGTTGTGCGGGTGGCAGCCACTCGATGTGTCCCTTTCACGTCAATGTTTCTCTTTCATGTCGATGTTTCTCTCTCTCTCTCTCTCTCTCTCTCTCTCTCTCTCTCTCCCCCCTCCCACCCCCTCACTCTATCTGAACAAAATATGGAAAAGTGTCCGCAGGTGAGGATAAAAAAAAAAGAGAGAGTATATTATTTCTAGCTGTCAAGGCATTAAAAGATCTTGGCAGGTAGCTATTCTCAATTCCCTTTCCTCATCATGAAAATGTAAAAACTGAATGATCTGATATCATCTTAAGCAGGGTTTTTTAAAATGTGGCCAACAATTTCTATTAGATGGTTTCCTTAATTCAGAGGATCTATACTGGGTAATCCAGGACTACCTAAACACAAAAGAAGAGTCCATTTCACCTCCAAGTGGGTTAGTACCCTAGAGGAAAGCAGCTTAGGCTGGGCTTCTTTTATCCTTTATCTCAGAAAAGAATAAGACACTTTTCTTGAAAAGTTAAAATCCCTACTAATTAACCCTAATTAACTTGGTTGTTAATGTTCTGGCTCTTCCAGCAATATTAACCTCCAAATTTGGTGTTAACCAATGCGATCCTAAGTTCCTTAGAGGAAGGGACAGGACTAGCTGTGTTGTGCTAAAATGACATATTGGATACTATTAGTTTTGCAAAGGACTCAAAGGCTTTCTTCTAGACTGACCCCCTAACCTGTGCCCTAGCTCCCCACAAGCTCTCTGAACTAGTAAACCTTTGCTGCAAAAATAGACACTTGGCTGACGGTATGTGCACACCCTTTCAGGTCCATTGATATTATTTACTCTGGCAAAAGAGGGCAAGGACCCACTAAGGTTTATAGCAGCCCAGACCTCACCAACAAGAACAGTTCTATATCCAGTAGAACTCTGGAAGCATTGCCTCCAGGAGGCAATTATAGATTATCATACAGCAGCTTTATGGACCAAATCTTAGTCAAGAGGCATTACTTCCCCCATAACTCAAGGTTATACTAATGCAGGCCAACAATGCAACTATACTTACGAGGGGTCAGGCAGAGTCCCCGGAAACCATCCCTACTACAATGCACATGGAAGAATCTGTTGAATGCTTGGTATTGCCACATGCTGCCCAAGTCACTATGATTGTAAGTCATTCTAGTTGGAGCCTCACAACCTGACCAAATACTGGCTTCGATTTTAGAATTTCCCAAATCTAAAGAGCTAGTACAACTGCAAAAAAAAGTGGACCCTGACCGGTTTGCTCAGCGGTTAGAGCATCAGCCTGCAGACCAGAGGCCCAGGTTCGGTTCCCACTGAGGGCACATACCTCAGTTGCAGTTTGTCCCTGCCCCAGTTGGGGTCGTGTGGGTGGCTACCACTTGATATGTCTCTCTCACATGGATGTTTCTCTCTCCCTCCTGCTCTATCTGAAGATACGTGCAAAAATGTCCTTGGGTGAGGATAAAAAGAGAAAAAAAAAGTGGCCTGTGCCTCAGAGCCCATGTTTCAGCCCAGGCCATTTGAGTACTTTAGCATCAACTTAATAGTCAATTTATCAGGCTCTTCTCAACCCCTATAGTCACACAGGTCCTTAAGAAAAATGATGAGGCCTATTTCTAGAATAACAGATTTCAGTGAAATCAGATTATATTTATTTCTTGTTCCTGTTTATCCTTGACCTCCATATAGTCACAGGTCTTCTGACTTCAGAGGTACCTAATCCATGAGTTCACTTGTGGAATACCTCTAATATAAAATGGTGCCACTTAACAGATACTGTACACTGCCCATAACTTCTTTTTTTTTATGTTTTTGATTTTTTTAGAGAGAGGGTAAGGGGGCAAGAGCTAGAAACATTGATGTGAGAGAAACATCGAATGGCTGCTTCCTGCACACCCCACACTGGGGCTCAAGCCTGCAACCTGGGTATGTGTCCTGACCAGGAATCAAACCAGGACCTCTCAGTCCATGGGACAATGCTCAATCCACTGAGTCACACCAGCTGGGCACCCACAACTTCTTATATGACTTCATAGATAGGACTATAGTCTACTGAGTTGCCAGCTTGTTATTCTATAACAGACATCCTGTGAACACCTGGTCAATGCTGTATCATAACGTCCTGCAACACTGTCTCCAAGAATAACCTAAAATGAAAATTGAGAGCTTCAGGAGTAGTATTTGAGAGCAACCTTTCCGGTCAAGGAATCCAAAGATGCCAAATAAGGTGTTAACAGTTCTGGAGTAGGGGGGACTCTTAAATGTTTACAAGTTTTCATCTCCCAAAAGTGGTTAGGATGCCCTCTTGGAAGTGTATGCCCTCCAGTTTTAAGTTTTACCTATTCTCCATTTGCCATTCTTAAAATGCTGCATCAAATTGAATACATCCAGTACCCAAAGGATATTTGCTTTACCTCCTACAGAGAATCAACCTGTGCATCTACCCTATCACCACAGAAATGAGTCAGATCCAACTTACCACACCATTTCATTCAAAGTATCTTGTCTTCACCTGGCCGGTGTGGCTCACTGGATTGAACATCGTCCCATGGACTGAGAGGTCCCAGTTCTGTTCCCGGTCAGGGCACATGCCCAGGTGGCAGGCTCGATCCCCAGTAGGGAGCATGCAGGAGGCAGCTGATCAATGTTTCTATTTCACAACAATGTTTCTCTCTCCCTCTCCCTTCCTCTCTAAAAAATAGCAATAAAGCCCTGGCCAGTTTGGCTCAGCGGTTAGAGTGTCGGCCTGGGGTCCAGAGAGACCCGGGTTCGGTTCCCGCTAAGGGCACGTACTTCGGTTGCAGTTTGTCCGCGGCCCTGGTTGGTCGTGCAGGTGGCGGCCACTCGATGTGTCCCTTCACGTCGATGTTTCTCTCTCTGTCTCTCCCTTCCTCTCTCTCCCTCCCACTCTATCTGTACAAAAAAATGGAAAAATATCCTCAGGTGAGGATAAAAAAAAAAAAAGCAATAAAAACATATTTAAAGTGTGTGTGTGTGTATCGTCCTCTATAATAATTATGCCCTTTCCTCTTTGAATCCCCTATTTTCTCATGCCCTAAAGTACCACAAATATTCTGGTACAGTTAACTGCCTGCACAAATGACAGACTATACAAAAGGAACTCCATTAACACCCATCAAGCAAAGGTCCCATGTAATGACCAGCCCTTGGCCATAGGAAAGCTCAGTCAAGGGGAAGACACTGTCTCTCCATTCATGATAGGAACTCTAAGACTGCCTGTAGGGCACTTCAAAAGCAGATTATCATTCCACTGGTCTTCCCAGTTTTCCTTCACCCATGTAAACACATCCCATGTCTTTCACTACTCTGCTCTATGCAGACCTAGGAGATATACGCAATCCTAGGCCCTGGTAATCTGCCCTAATAATCCCAGCAGGTAATTGGTATATGTCATATGGAAAGGCCAGGATTCCACTATAACGAATAAGGAGGGTCTGAAGGAACATTTGTAGAAACAGTCCTTCCACCTTTAGAATGCCTTTGAGCATTCCTTTTTAAGCAGTGTTTCCAAGCAAACAAATCTTTCAATGGAAACTGGAGCTAAATAAGTCTGGGGGAACTAGAAGCCTAATAGTTTACTTCATAGTGAGCCCTCTCTGCTTGCTACCATATGTAGAATGGATATTTCAAGGCAATTTTTCATTTTAAACTTTGGCCTAGCTGTCCAATCCATCACTTATCAGATGTAATGCTGGCTTACTGTGTTGTAGTCATTGTATAAATTGATCTTACATCTTCTCTGTGATGTTCTTATGGAGCCTTGGAGAAATCCCTAAATCCAGTTTGAGATTCTTGGAGCACTGATCATTTCCTCCCTTCACCATCACCTTCAATAAATGCAACAGTACATAGCTGAATAAGGTACTTACAAACTTTTAAACTTTAATAACTTAAGTTTAAAAAGCAAAAGAAATCAGTAAAAACCACTTAAAAGTAAATATATATTGCCCTGGCTGGTTTGGCTCAGTTGTTAGAGCACTGGCCCACAGACCAAAGAGTCACAGGTTCGATTCCAGTCGGGGGCATGTACCTCAGTTTTGGTTCATTCTCCAGCCCTGGTCAGGGCCATAAGGGAGGCAACTAGTTGATGTGTCCTCTCATGTCGATGTTTCGATGTTTCTCTCATCAATGTTTCTCTCTCTCTCCCTTCCACTCTCTCTGAAGATAAATGGAAAAATATCCTCCCGGGGGGTTAAGAAAAAAAAAGTAAATAAACATTTATAATAACTATTCTACAATTTCTATATTGTATTATAGATCCTGATTGACCAAAAGAAGTCAGATAAGGTAAATTATGTGAATAACAAAATTAAGACTAAGAAAATACTGCCCTTTTGAATAATTTATAGATTTTTTTTAATCATACCTCTAAATCTGTTATTAAGGTTTAAAATATTTAACATACCAAGTACCTCAAGAGAGCTTTACAATTTATCATGGATAGTCCAAACAATACATTTACTTATTAGCTTACTAAACATTTAGAGTAAATGCCCTTTTTCAGTAGTCTAAAGAAAACTGAGGATTCTGATTCTTTATATTGCTTTCTATAAAATAGCAGTGGTTGCAGTTATCCCTCATTTCAAGAAAAGCAATACAAATTTTCTTTAAACTCTGCAAAATTAGAAAGCAGAAAACACGTATTTTAAAGATTCTGAAACCTCAATGTTAATTTGATATGTGAGCCTAGAGCCATCTACTGGTTGAAGTGTAATGTTACAAGTACAACTATTGGCTTATTAGCTAACAAAGTATAGGGAGTCATGGTTGTAAGAACTGGAAATATAAACATTGGTAAAAATCATCTAGTCTAAAACACTGATTTTTAAATATTTAATAAAATAATCTCTTTTTAAGCGTCGGCCTGCGGTCCAGAGAGACCCGGGTTCGGTTCCCGCTAAGGGCATGTACCTCGGTTGCAGTTTGTCCCCGGCCCTGGTTGGTCGTGCGGGTGCAGCCACTCGATGTGTCCCTTTCACATCGATGTTTCTCTCTCTCTCTCTTTGTTCCTCTCTCTCCCTCCCACTCTACCTGAACAAAAAGATGGAAAAAATGTCCTCTCGTGAGGATAAAAAATAAAAAATAAAAATAAATAAAAAATAATAATAATAATCTTTTTAACAGGAGACCCAACATATATGACAAAGGAGGGCTAAAAGTTGAGGTAGGGGGCCTCCAATCCCCACTCTAATTTGAGGCCAGGCCAATGAAAAACAAGCCATGAGAGGTAATCTGGGCAAATAAACTAACTGTGGTTTGGAATGAGGCACAATAAGAAGGAATAGTATCAGCAAAGTTGTCTCTTACCCATCTTACCCCTAGAGACATCTTAGAGACACTGGAGTGCAAAGGACAGTGGTTAATGGACACAGAGAACTGAAGAGTCGGGTAGACACCTGAAAGGTTTTAAACCTCTTTTCACAGGGATATTGCTTATGTGCTCATTTGATGCAACACTTCAGAAAACATTATTAACTTTCCTGAAAATACAAAATAAGAAAATAATACATTTGCTTCTTTACCACAAGCCACAAACCATACAAACTGAGTGTCTAGGTCCTATGGGCCTTCACCAGCCAGGCCCTGGACTGGTCCAGTCGTGGAAATAAGAGCCCAGTTTCAGGTCCCAGCCTCCTCCCTTCAAAAGGGCAAGGGTGTCCATAGAATCGAGGCAAGAAATAGAGCTCTCCAAGGCCCCTCTCTGTGTCAGTCACCCCCAACCTGGACAGCAGCTTGTCAGCTAGGCTTGGGGTGACAGGCTGGAGCAAAGTTCCAAAGACTCGCAAACATTCCAAGGCCACATGAAGCACAGTACCCAACCAGGGAGCATCCACTGGGCTCTCCCAGTTCAACTTCCATGGTGCGTGTCTTTGGACAAAACCGTTAGTTTGCCGGACACAGCTGGACACTGCCTCCAGAGCCTTATAGATCTGAAAGTTAGCATAGTGGTCTGCTACCTGCTTGGGCAAAGTGGCCACTGCACTCACCAGGGCATAGTCCTCTGCCCGGGCACGAACTGATGGCCCCCCCAACCCTGGCTCACTGGGAAAACAGGTGGTGCAGAAGGTCGGATAGGTCCCAAAAGGATTTATTCTATTAGCAGTGCATCGGTTCAAGAGACCTCCCAAAGCATCTGCCAGCTCAGAGTCTAGTAACTTAACCACCTTTTCATCATAGTAATCACAGTCCCAGTTGGGGACGCCCTGACGGAGAAGAAAGTAGCGGAAACCATCCACAGTATAGCGGTCAAGGCAAGTTCTGGGATCCACCACATTGCCCAGGCTCTTAGACATCTTTTGGCCACAGACAGTCCAGTGGGAGTGGACAAAGATGCGGTATGGTGGGCTCATGCCGGCCCCTAAGAGGAGGGCAGGCCAATAGATAGCATGGAACTTGAGGATGTCCTTGCCTATGATATGAGAGGTAGCAGGCCACCATGACTTGAACTCAGCATTTGGGTAGCCGATTACAGTAAGGTAGTTGACCAAGGCATCCAGCCATACGTAGATGGTCTGCGAATCGTCCCCGGGCACCGGAATGCCCCAGTGCAAGTGACTACTCCTGCGAGAGACTGACAGGTCCGGCAGCTCCTCCTCTAGCCACTGAAGGACGGTGTGATGGAATGGCTCGGGGATGATCACCTGAGGGTTGTCCCGCAGCCACTGCTGGAGCGGCTCCCGGAACTGGGAAAGCCTGAAAATGTAGTTTTCTTCCTTGGTCCAGGAGACGGGATGCCCGCTTTCTAGAGACACAGGACACGAATCCCCCGACGGGCCCGGCTGCTGGGTGACCTTGGTCTCCGGCAGGAAGCACTCGTCGGAGGCGCAATACCAACCTTCATAGAGCCCCTTGTAGAGCAGACCCCGAGCCTTCAGCGCTCCCCAGAAGTGCTGCACTGCGCTCCGGTGCCGGGCCTCGGTGGTGCGGATGAAGTCGGTGGAGGAGATGCCCGCATCCCGGAAAAGCTGCTGGAACTGGGCCGAGACTCGGTCGCACAGCTCAGTCGGGGCCAGGCCCGCGGCGGCCGCTGCCTGCTGAATCTTCAGGCCGTGTTCGTCTGTACCAGTGGAGAAGCGCGTGGCGCCGGCTCTGGGAAGGCGGAGGCGATGGTGGCGGCACAGAGCGTCCGCCAGCAGCGCGGAGTACAGGTGCCCAATGTGCGGCGCCGCGTTCACATAGAAAATGGGTGTCGTGAAGTAAGCGCGCGCGTCGTGAATATCGTCGCGGGCACCCAGAGGGCCGGAACCGTAGAGGCGTGGGTTGGAGTGCTGCAGGAGCCAGAGCCCGCTCGCCCGTGGGCCCGCCAGCAGCCGCAAGGCAGAAATTCGCAGCATGATGCAGACCGGGCCCAACCGGCAGAGGGGCGTTCTGGCAGCACGTGTGCAGCGCGCATGCGCAGCCCGGCCTAACCGCCGCTTCCGGCCGGAGGGCCCGCCCCTCGCCGCCCATCAAGCGCTCCGCTCTCCCGGGACCTCGGACCTTGGGCTTCTGGTTATGACTTGCAGAGGCGCCAGAGGGACATGGCCTAGCCTAAGTGTTTCTCAACCTTCCTAATGCCCTAACCCTTTAATATAGTTCCTCACGTTGTGATGAGTCCCAACTATAACATTATTTTCATTTCTACTTCATAACTATAATTTTGCTACTGTTATGAATCGCCCTCGGAAATGTGTTTTCCGATGGTCTTAGGGGACCCCTGTGAAAGGGTCGTTAGACCCCCCCAAAGGGGGTTGGGACCCTCAGGTTGAGAACCTCTCAGAGGAACTGGGCTTGATGGGGTGGGGGTAATGAGAGCGGGCAAATCTTTATCTTTCTAAAGCTTCCTAACTGCTCTAGTTTGGGTTGTACTTTTATATTATGGATCTGTTTTCCTCTCTAGGCTGAACGGCTTGTGGGCGAGAGTTCTGTATTTGGGCATTTCTCAGACTCCAATCAGTGGCTGGCACATGGCAGGGCACAGAGTGTGCCCTCTGCTGGGCCCTGGCTGGCCCAGGGCTCTGAAACATCTCAATTTTATCTCAGAACCCAGTGGACACACCTGGGAAGGGGGGGTGGAGGAGGAAGGAAGAAAAATAATTACCTAGAGCACCTGAGGGAAGAATATTTGAACACGCTCAATATTTGTTGAATCAACAAAAAAGGTAGATTTGTCATGTATTAAGCCTTTGCCAACGATTATTTAGCTCGAGGGAGGTGGAATGTAATATTGTCACTGTGCACATAAGGAAGTATCAGTCTTCCAATTTATTTCACAAAGTAGTAATTTTCTTTTAAAATGGTCTTGGTGTTCATCTTAGAGCAGTTTTTCAAGTTTGCTTTTATTAAAGGAGCTCTAGCTCTGTTGGAGGGGATGCTTCAGGAGCCCAGAATTGGATGAATGTTAATCCTTGCGTCATTGCATGCTCTCATCTTTGGTCAATGACTAGCCATCTTGTTTTATTTTATCTATTTAAATACTATAGTCATTTGAGTGGTTCAAATGTTTCATCTTAGGAACACTACTGCAACTATCTCATGTATATTTTCAAGTACTTATATGCTAAAGTTTGTCTTGGATATATATCTAGAAGTGATATTGCTGGATCATAGAGGATGTGAAAGTTCCATTTTGAAAGATAATGTCAAGCCCTGGCCGGTTTGGCTCAGCGGTTAAAGCATCGGCCTGCGGTCCTGAGAGACCCGGGTTCAGTTCCCACTAAGGGCACGTGCCTAGGTTGGAGTTTGTCCCCGGCTCTGGTCAGTCGTGCGGGTGGCAGCCACTCGATGTGTTCCTTTCACATCGATGTTTCTCTCTCTCTCTGTTCCTCTCTCTCCCTCCCACTCTACCTGAACAAAAAATGGAAGAATGTCCTCGGGTGAGGACAAAAAAAAAGAAAGATAATGTCAAGTTGTTTTCCCACATGGTTGAACAAATTTACATCCCCATCAGTGACACACCCTTAACGAGGCCTCTCTAATACTTAGGTATTATCTACTTCTTAATTTTTTTGTCAAACAAATGTAAAATGCTATCTCGCTAACATTCGTGGAAGTAATATTCACAGTAGCTAAAAGGTGGAAACAACCCAAAATGTCTTTCATCTGATGAATAGATAATCAAATGTAGTATAGCCATACAATGGAATATTATTCAGCCATAAAAAGGAATGGAGTATTGATTGATACATACCACCACATAGACCTTTAAAGCATTATGCTAAATGAAGGAAACCAGACACAGAAGACCACATATTGTAGGTTCCATTTGTATGAAATATCCAGAATAGAAACAGAAAGGAGATTAGTGGTTGCCATGATGTAGGAGAAAGTTGGAATGAGGAGTGAATGCTTAAAAGATACGGGTTTTCCTCTTACAGTGATCAAAACGTTCTGGAACTAGATAGTGATCATTGTACAATATTGTGAATGTACTTAATGCCTGAATTGTATACTTTAAAATGGTTAAAATGGTAAATTTTATATTATGTGTATCTTATGATAATAAAATGTTATCTCACTGTGGTCTTGATTTGCATTTCCTTAAATAGAAGTGAAGTTGAGCCATCACTTCATATATTTATTAACTGTATATGTTTCTTTGCCTCTGAAGTGCCTATATATATTTTGTGTCTACCTTTCTATTGGCTTGTCTTTTTATTTATTTACAGAAGTTCTTTTTTTATATATAATTTTGTATTTATTTTTTATTATTTTTTATTTTTTATCCTCATCCAAGGACACTTTTCCATTTTTTGTTCAGATAGAGTGGAAGGGAGAGAGAGAGAGAGAAACATCGACATGAAAGGGACACAACAAGTGGCCACCACCCACACGACCCAACCAGGGCCAGGGACAAACTGCAACCAAGGCACATGCCCTTAGCAGGAACTGAACCCAGATCTCTCCAGACCGCAGGCCGACACTCTAACCGCTGAGCCAAACCAGCCAGGGCAGCAGAATTTTTTTATATATTATTAGTACTATTCCTTTATTGGTTGATATTTTGCCAATGTCATCTAGGAATTAGTATCTGGTCTTTTCACACTAAAGAGGCATAATGAGTGGAAGTTCAGTCATCAGGTATCAACCAGACTTCTGCAATACTCTCCTGATGGACTGGTCTCCCTGCATTCTTGCTCCGATTAAGACCATCTTCCTCAAAGCAACCTTAGTGACTCATGGAAAATACAAACTGATGTTACTTGCCTAATTCAAACTTCTCCTTTGATTTTCTTTTTATTTGATCATTTGATTCTACTTTGTTGCCTATAAAATAAAGTCCCAATTCCCTTTGTATGGCATATGACTCATTACAAGTTAGCTCTTGCGTCCCTTACAGCTTAGTCTTCTTTCAGATTTTATGTTCTAGTAATTTTTTTTATCCTTACTCAAGGACATTTTTCCATTTTTGTTCAGATAGAGTGGGAGGGAGAGAGAGGAGAGAAACATCAACGTGAAAGGGACACATCAAGTGGCAGCCTCCTGCACAACCCCAATCAGGGCCAGGAAAAAATCACAACCGAAGTATGTGCCCGTGACCAGAATTGAACCTGTGACTCATTGGTCCTCGGGTGGACGCTCTAACCGCTGGGCCTAACCGGCCAGGGCTGTTCTAGTACTTTTTAACTGCTTTATGTTCCTTCAGGTGTATGCTATACCATTTCATGATTCTGTGATATTGTTCATGCTTTTCCCTTTTCCTGACACATGCTTCCCACCTTTTTTTTTTTTTTCCAATTTGAGGGAGAGAGAGAGAAAAAAAATGTCGATTTGTTGTTCCACTTATTTATGCATACATAGGTTGCTTCTTATATGTGCCCTGACTGAAGATTGAACCCGAAATCTTGGTGAATCAGGATGACACTCTAACCAACTGAGCTACCCTGCCAGGGCACTTCCCACCTCTCTTTATCTATCTTGCATCTATTCATAATTCAAGACAGTTCACATGTCATCCTCCAAGCTGAGTTGGAGGTCTCTTCTTGGGTTCTATAACATCCCACGCATGCTATATCTCAGCAGCTACCAAATCAAAATTATCTGCTTATAAGCCTGCCTTCCCCATTAAACCATAACTTTCTTCAGGGCATGTTTAGTCATCTTGTATACCCAGCCTGCATCTAGTTCAGTGCCTGGAAGATAGCAGACATCTAATATATAGTAAGTATTTAATAAATAATCTTTAGGCGCTGCAATAAAAACTAGTGGACTTCAAATATTCCATATTCTACCATCTGGGGGCTCATAGCCCATCATACAAAAGAGAACAAGTCAAACAAGTCATACTGGGTCAGAGGCTGCTGTCTTTTTAGCCTAATTTACCCATAAATTGCTTACCATGAACCATGCTCATCTTTGAAAATGAAGGACTATGGAATCTTCTGTTAAAAACACTTCTGAGCAGTAAAACTAAAGACAAGTAGGCAGAAGGAAGAGACAAGAGGCCATAGTGATCTACAAACCAGTCCATTCCCCACTTTGAGAGTTTGCATGGGCACTCTTCAACATGACTGAAAAAAATCTTTTCAGACTTGTGTCCCCTAGAATCTGAAATGTGATCAGGGTTTATTTTGTAAATAATTGGAGTGGTAGTAGAATCACTTCCTTCCTGTTACTACTCTCAACCCTATTTTATAGTGTAAGCACATTAGCAAATTTATTTTGTGCTATTAGGCAGGCATAGTGTTAGGATGTAAGATAAGATTATCTCATTCAACCTTCATAACAAGCCTATGGAGTACTATTATTAACTCCATTTTAGAGGGGAGGAAATTGAAACTTGAAGAGGTCAAGTAACTTGCCCAAGATC
Source organism: Molossus molossus (assembly GCF_014108415.1). Taxonomy (NCBI): domain Eukaryota; kingdom Metazoa; phylum Chordata; class Mammalia; order Chiroptera; family Molossidae; genus Molossus; species Molossus molossus. Next base: position 55,851,796 of record NW_023425346.1, read on the forward strand.
TTGTCTCTAGCAGGTATTAGAAGTAGAATTGAACCCAAGCCATCTGATTCCAGGACTCTCAGTGTTGATAAATGCATCACACCATCTGACCTATAAATGGTAAAATGCAATAAACACTCATTACAATTGGTCCATCATAAATTATTCTTGACTTCAAGTAAATGGCAATTTATAACACTAAATGAATCAAGTTGTCAAGTTTTGTTGTGCATGTTTTTCAAATTACGGATACTGCCCTGGCCCATCTGGCTCAGTGGTTAGAGCATCAGCCCAAGGACCAATGAGTCGCAGGTTCAATTCTGGTCAAGGGCACATACCTCGGTTGTGGTTTGTCCCCGACCCTGGTTGTGTGGGAGGCGGCCACTCGATGTGTCCTTTTCACGTTGATGTTTCTCCACACACCCCACACTCCATCTGAACAAAAGTGGGAAAATGTCCTTGGGTGAGGATAAAAAATAATAATAAATAAATAATGGATACTTTGGGAGCTGCAGAGTGTTACCAGTTACTGTCAAAAGCCTTCTAATAGTATTTTAAACTTTAAGGATGTTGGGAAAACTAATTATCCACATTCTGTCTCTTCTTTGCAATTAAAGTCTTTTTATTAAAACATTTCAATGTATTTTTTCATTTGGCAGTTTTAATTAGTTCGTAATTTTCCAGCATAAAGAAACTTAATGTCGAAAGAAATCCTCAAAAGTGCTACCTAAAGACTAAGGTGTTTGTTTTCTTTTTTAAAAACTTTATTTTTCTCCTTTAAGACTCCAGAAAGTTTCCTCATAAAGCTGACTTCCGTTCTGGAAATGATTTTTGTTTCCAGTCATGCTGAGAATACATTTCTTTCATCCCTTTTCTCTCTCTCTCTCTCTCTCTCTCTCTCTCTCTCTCTCTCTCTCTCTCTCCCTTCCTCCCTCCCTCCGTCCCTCCCTTCCTCCCTCCTTTTGCTTTCTTGGTAGTAGCGGGGAGGAAGGAGGGGGTGGGCACAGGAAAGAGGGTAAAAGAGAAAAAAGAAAAAGAATCGCATGCCACTGTGTCTGAATATATCCTCTGCTTTGTAGATATTCCCATCTGAGCTGCACTTTTGCCTTTTTATTTCTGTTTTTGGACACCTTTTTTTTATCATCCAGCCAACTGGAATAGACAAAGCACAGTTGGTGCCCTGAGCGACAGAACTCTGGTAGGGGGCTGGCTGTAAATTGACGTGGCATGGAAATTCTCCGCTAAATTGTAGCAGCTTGCATGTTTCTGCTAAGATCAAGCCCAGCCTCTGGGAGCTGTAGCTCAATCGTGATGGGCTCAACCACCGTACAGAAAAATGGATAGAAAAAGTCTTCAGCTCCTTTCTTTGGACTCAAACGTTTTCTTTTTGAGTATCTATGGTTTAGCTGAAAAAATCAAAGCAGTTAAGTCTATAACTTTCTTTTTGCAGCTTAAACAACAGAATTTGCTGCTCTCCCTCCCCTGTCCTGCAATTTAATTCCTTACAGATTTTGCCATGGGGTGCGGACTTAGAAAGCTAGAAGACCCTGATGATAGCAGCCCTGGAAAAATATTTTCTACTCTGAAGAGACCGCAAGTGGAAACAAAGACAGAATTTGCTTACGAATATGTATTGCTGGATTTTACTTTACAAGGTACTTTTTCCTTCTATTTTATTTGTTAAATGAAATGTTTGAAAGATAAGGGACTGCTAGTTTTTTTAAGTGTTGGTTTGTGAATTTTTAAAGTGTTCTTCATAATCAGATTATATAATCAAACAACAATGCTTTGTCTCTTAATTATATATTGAAAGATTTTGTTTGCTTCATTTTTTATAACATGACTCACGTGTACTTTATAAAATTAGAAAAACTGCTTAGAAATATGTCCTTCATTTTTAAATCAAATGCTTATTTGTAGAAGGGTACATGAAAAATGTTTGATTTCCTGGCCAGATAGCTATAGCCTTAATGACAGTTTGTGTTTTGAAAAACATCTGAGGCACAAGGAGGTAGCCTGGAGGAAAACTACATCGTGTGGAAGAGTATTTGCTAAGCCAATTCTGAGGTGTCCAGCTATGTTTCATGTGGTGATTGTGCTACTTAATGGATATTTTTGACCAAACTAAACTTGAAATTTGAGCATACAGTAAAAAAGAAGAAAAGTTAGTCTTTTGTAAGACACTTCCTTTGCTTGGTGCCCGGTCCCTAACAGAGAAACTCCCTGTTCCAGAAAGTTGGAGACACAAATAAACAAGCCCAGATGGCAGCCCTGTGGAAGGGACCAAGGCGACTCGACAGCTCAGACACTTTGCCTCACTTCTCTCAGAAACTTAAGAGTAACTGTGCAGCTGCATAGATAACACGGAGTTGTTAAAAAGCAGAACTGTGTCTTTAATAATGCGATACTACACATGAACTGTAGACTGTCTTGCTTGCTGTTAGAATTTCCAGATAACAGTATTTTAAGTTCTTATTACAAAGTTATACTTTTCATTTTAAAAAGGCACACACTTTATCAGTGGAGAGGAAGTTTATACTAAGCATATTATCACATTGGATATTATCTTAATTTCTTTTCAACTTAAACACAAATTCTCCATTTTTTGCTCTGCTCTGGGAACAGTGCATCTTTGTGCGAGAAGCAGGAGCAGCCCATTTTTCTTTGTCAAACACTGAGCTGGCCAGCAAGCAAACTCCCTTCCAGAGACACGCACAAATCTGCACGTCTACTTGTAACACAGCCACATTTTTATTTTTATCTAAGGCTAAGGCTACCAAAGAAAAAAACGTTGGTATTCTTAATTTTCTTTTTACCTATGGAAGTTAAAAGTCGATGAAGATAATGGTGATCAGAGAAGTAACAAATTATATGAATTGTTGTTACACTTTTCCAAAAACCATTATTTGAGAACATTTCTGTGATGTGGTGCTGTTCTCTCCATTGATTGTCCTTGTTGATTATTTTTGAGGACTAGTTTCTGTAAATCCATAGGACACAAACACACATTCTCCTTAAACCTAAAACCTCATCTATTCATAAACTTGAGGCCAGAGCCATTTTGATCTGCACTTTAAGATTGGCTGCACAATCCCCCATAAGATCTTAGGGCTTAAAGTCATTTGAAATGTTTTTCTGACTTACTTCCTCCCCACAAGGTTAAAAATCTCATGCACATCAGTATAAATGTAGTCATCCTTAAATCGGAAAGATCTACAGCACTTTTTAGAAGTCATTTTGGTTTTGTTATTATGAGAAGTCCTTCTCTCTGTGAAAGGAATATAATTTCTACCTTCCACACTAGGTGTTTGGAGGAGGTAACAGTTTATTACACTGTGTATAAAGTGTAAGTATGGGCACAGTTTGCAGATGTTAACACACAAAACAGGCACATATTTAAAGTTGTACCTGGTTCCTGTTTAGTCCAGGTGCCTCGCCTCCTGGTGTCCCTGTTCTTTCCAGTTATCCTCATGTTTTTGTTTTGTTTTGTTGTCTTTGACTCAGAAGCCAAAACTCTGCATCAGCCCAGCTCCACAAACCACTTTCCTCTCTCTCCTCTGACCTCCACCCGCCACTCCGGCATACAGAGGAGTCAAAGGGAGCTTGAAGCCTGCCGCCTGACATGTGGCACTGGCCGTTCTGTCCTGGGCTCCCGTAAGGGTGCTGAACAGTGGCTCCTCCTGCCTCTCAGAGGCCACTGTGCAGTGAGCAACCTTTCAGGAAACAAAGTGGTCTGGTGACAGCTGTGTGTGCTCATGATGAGCCTGTCTGTTACCGTGTCTTCCTCTGTTTTTCCAAACCCAGACACGAGACAGAGAGTTAAGTCCCAGTGGGGCAAGAGGAAGGGACTCTGAAATTTCCCATGCTTTGTTATGGGGGCTATAGTTATCTTGAAAAACTTATTTATTTTCCATTCAGTTACATTCTGCGCGCTCTCTCTCTCTCTCTCTCGCTCTCTTTCTCTCTCTCTCTCTCTCTCCCTCTCTCTCTCTCTCTCTCTCTTTCTCTCTCTCTCTCTCTCCTTGAAAAGGTACCTGTCACTTTAGTAAGCACTTAATAAAAGTTAATTATTATTATACCTGCTGGTTTTATGCCAGGTCTACCAACTGCACCAGTGAGATTTCAGTATATTTTTTGTGATAAATTTTTTTGTTTATTGTATAATAATCTATATGTGTGTATTTCTCAGTGTGAGTGTGCTAAATATAATTTATTAATGAAAAGTTAAATTAACTCTGCAAATTATCCAAAAAGGTTAGTTTACCTCCCTGTACAATCCTAGAAAACAATCTAAATAATAATAGTCTTGCCCTGGCCAGTTTGGCTCAGCGGTTGGAGCATCAGCCCGCGGTCCAGAGAGTCCCGGTTTCAGTTCCCACTAAGGGCACTTACCTTGGTTGCAGTTTGTCCCTGGCCCCAGTTGGGGTTGTGCAGGAGGCGGCCACTTGATGTGTCCCTTTCACGTCGATGTTTCTCTCTCTTTCTCTTTCCCTCTTTCTCTTTCTCCCTCCCTCCTACTCTGTCTGAACAAAAATGGAAAAATGTCCTCGGGTGAGGATAAAAATAAATAAATAAATGTCTTAAGAATTTTTAGAACATGTATAGCTGTATGACTAAAAATAGTTTCTACAGCCCTGGCCGGTTTGGCTCAGTGGTTAGAGCGTCGGCCTGCGGTCCTGAGAGACCTGGGTTCGGTTCCCGCTAAGGGCACATACCTCGGTTGCAGTTTGTCCCCGGCCCTGGTCGGCAGCCACTCGATATGTTCCTTTCACATCGATGTTTCTCTCTCTCTCTCTGTTCCTCTCTCTCCCTCCCACTCTACGTGAACAAAAAATGGAAAAATGTCCTCGGGTGAGGATAAAAAAAAAAAAATAGTTTCTACAATACAAAAACCCAACAGAAGGACAAATTGTAGGTTCCTTTTTGAATTTCTAGTAGAATTATGTAAAATATATTAAGTAAAATTTTGCTGGCCTCTAGCTTGCTTCCCTATTATTAGAACAAGAAGCTCTAGTTGTCTCTTATCATCACTGTTAACAGCAATAAATACATATAATGTATATATTCTGTAGAAAATGCCAATGAGTATTGGAAATACAAAGAGGAATAAGACATGGTTTCTGCCCTCAAGTATTTCATATTCTAATTGGTCAGTCTGGACAAGATCATTAACTCCTCAAGGTTAGGAACTATATCTTAACCTTCGTATCCCCTGTGTCTAGCACAGAGTTTGACACATGACCAATGGCCAATGAGTTGTGTTGAATTAATGAATGAAAAACCGCAATACAAGATAGAAGAGGTGTCAGAAGAAAGAAAAGTCAGTTTTGCATTTAATTAGTTAGAACTCGAACTAGGACTTTAACTGACCCTGAAGAAAAAATAGGGCTTAGACAATAGAATACTCAAGGTTGAGGCACGTTCAAGGGCTACTGAATAGAGCAATAAGCTAAGGGGAGGTTTTGTAGGAGAGAAGCAGAAAATAAGTTGGAAACAGAATATGGAATGCTCCGACTAGGCTAAGGAATGATTCCTCGGTTCATCCGAGGAATAGACAGCTGTAAAGGCTTTTGAACAAGTAGTTGATAGATACAGAGAAGTGTTTTGAGAAGATTCGTGTGTGTTTGCAATGGGGAGACATGGGAGGGGGGAGAAAAGTTAGAAGACTGCTTGTAGTGGTCAAGGCTAACCAAGGAGGACCTGCACGTGAGGGGTAGCAGTAAGGATGGAATGCAAGGGGTAAATATAGCAGACATTACGAAGGAGGAACTTAGCCTGTGGGATATGAAGGGACAGAAAGAATGAGGCATCCACACAACTTCCTGGTTCTGAGCATGAGTAACTGTGGAAATCATGATGCCTCTCACAGCAGGCGGGGCGTCCCGAAGAGTCCACGTGTGGTGAAGAGAATTCCATTACAGGATGCTGCATGGAGGCGGCCGGGGAACATCCCGCTAGAGACGCTTACGGATGCAAGGCTGGGAATGATTTCCAGGAGGAAGTGAAATAGATGAAGTCTTAAAAAGAGGGAATATGGGCAGAGCACAAGTGTCTTGAGCTAAGCGTCAGGTATATTTAGCCATACTGAGGACAACTGAACAAAAACGGCACAGAGTGAATGGAGAGCATCAGAGAACACAAGGAAAGGGAGTGGGGAGGTTTAAAACAAGAAGTGATCGGTGCTTTTAAATATTAGACAATTCTCAAGAAGAATGAAGATGCAACACTGAAGAGAACACACTAAAAAATCAACAAGCGGCCCTGGCCGGTTGCTCAGTGGTTAGAGCATTGGCCCACAGACCAAAGAGTTGCAGGTTCAGTTCCGGCCAAGGGCATGTACCTCAGTTGCAGTTCGGCCCTGGCCCTGGTCGGGGTCATGCGGGAGGCAACCAGTCAATGTGTCTCTCTCCCTTTCCCTCCCTCCCTCCCACTCTATCTGTAGATAGAAAAATGTTCTTGGGTGAGGATTTAAAAAAAAAGTCAACAAGTGATGAATGAAGGATCAGAAATGAGGGGAGGGAGTGAGGGGAAAGGAAGGAAGGAAGAAAGGGAGAGAGGGAGGGAGGGTCCTGATATATTTTTTATTTCTGTCTGCATCTAATAAGTTTCTGGGCATTTCCTCAAGCGGTAAAAAGATTATCATATGTGCAGTGTTACATAAAAATAAATTAATAATGCCCTGGTTAGTTTGGCTCAGCAGTTAGAGCATCGGCCCACGGACCAGAGGGTTCGGGTTCGGTTCCCGCTGGGGGCATGTACCTCGGTTGCAGTTTGTCCCCGGCCCAGTTGCGGTCATGTGGGTGGCAACCACTTGATGTGTCTCTCTCACATCAATGTTTCTCCTTCTCTCTTCCCCCCTCTCTCCCTCCTGCTCTATCTGAAAATAAATGCAAAAATATCCTCAGGTGAGGATAAAAGAAAAAGAAATTAATAATAAAAAATGACTAAATTTACTCAAGCTGCAACATCATCTCTATCATGGTGTCTAGCCTAAATTTCTACCAGGTGATAAAACTATGTAAGGAGTCCCATTTTGTTTGAAATGGTGAGATATTTTGGTTTAGAAAAAAATAATAAAACCTCACAAATTCAGACTATTATGGAAGAGAAAGATCCCATTCTAAACTGAAGGAAGAGAAAATCTCTGCCCTGGCCGGTTTGGCTCAGTGGTTGGAGCGTCGGCCTGCGGTCCTGAGAGACCCGGGTTCGGTTCCTGCTAAGGGCACGTACCTCGGTTGCAGTTTGTCCCCGGCCCTGGTTGGTCGTGCGGGTGGCAGCCACTCGATGTGTCCCTTCACATCGATGTTTCTCTCTGTCTCTCTGTTCGTCTCTCTCCCTCCCACTCTACCTGAACAAAAAAATGGGAAAATGCCCTCGGGTGAGGATGAAAAAAAAAAAAAAGAAAAATCTCTGATAATAGCATATAGTTGACCCACTTAAGTAAACATTGATTTTGGGAGAAAATGCATATACATTTCTATTGGCAATCTACATTATATTGGATTTTATGTATGCTTCTTATATGTGGTTGGACAGATATTCATTGTTTGAACTAATACTTAGTGAGCACGCACAGAGCTGAGAGCTGGGCTACAAAGGTAAATAGAGCCTAGTCTCTGTGCTCTGTGAACTCGCATCCCGAGCATCCTACTGAGAGACACCAATTTGTGAGCATTTAGTTACAACACATGCACCACACGCGGGCGTACAGGCTCTGCTAGAGGTGTGAGGGCTGCAGACGCAGAAAGAAGAGCACCTCCCCCTGCTTGGCAGGACGCAGAAAGACTCCTTTAAAGAAGTACCACCTCCTCTGAGATCTAAAGAATGAGTGGGACTTAAACAAAGGTTTGTATCCAGAATATATAAAATATAACTGCAAATAAATCAGTAAGGAAAAGACAACCCAGTGGGAAATGGACAAGGAACCCGGACATGCCGTTCACAAAACAGAAAACCCAAATGGCCAATAGACATACAAAACTGTGCTCGGCCTTGTTAATAATCAGACAAATAGATGTTAAAACCACAGTGAGATACCACTACAAATCATTCAAAATGGCTAAAATTTTTAAAGTCTTCTAACATTAGGTGTTGGTAATTGGTGTGATCATGTCAGAAAAATGCTTTGGCATTATCCAGTTAGTTGAACATATACCCAACAGAAATGTGGGCACATGTGCAGCCTGGGGCACATACAAGAATGTTCATAGAAGCATCATTTGTAATAACCCAGAAGTGTGAACAACTCAGAAATCCAGGAACAAGAGACAGTAAAAGTAAACCACGGTATACTCACACAGCGGAACACTACCCTGCAGAAATCAGCAGACTTCTTCTGCAAAGGGCCGAAGAGTAAGTCGTTTAGGCTCTGCAGGCCATGTGGTCTTTGCCACAACTACTCACTCATCCCTGCCGTTGTTAACTTAGTCGTATGAGACCAAGCAGGCCATGAGCAGTACTCTGCTGACTTCTACTAGGCTGCAATGGAAATGAAGGAACTACAACTACACACGCTTCACCGGATGAACCTCAGAAACATAGCATGGAGTGAGAAACAGACACAACGTACATACCATACGATTCCATTTATATAAAGCTCAATAAATTAGCAAAACTGAACCATAGTGTTCGAGGCTGCGTACTTGGACAGTAAACTGGAAAGAACAGAAGGAAGTGAGGACCATCAGCGTTCTAGTGGTGCCGAGAGGGAGAGGAGTTGTTACTGGAAAGGCTGAAAGGGAAGCTTCTGGAGTGCCCGTCATTTTCTGATTGTTGAATGGATGGTGGCTGCCCAAGTGTTGGCAGTTTTGTGCATTTTGTATGTTACATTTCTACCCCCACCTAAAAAATTTAAAAAGGTTTTAAAAACAACTGAGTAGTCCTGGCCAGTGTGGCTCAGTTGGTTGGGTGTTGTCCCATGCACTGAAGGTCAACAGTTTGATTCCCGGTTGGGGTACATGCCCAGGTTCTCTCTGTCTCTCTGTCTCTCTCTCTCTCTGGCTCTCTCTCTCCTTTTCCCTTCCTCTCTCTCTAAAAAATCAATTAAAACATATTTTTTTTTAAAAAAGAAGACTGAGTAGCCCTGGCTGGTTTTGCTCAGCGGTTAGAGCGTTGGCCTGTGGTCCGGAGAGACCTGGGTTCAGTTCCCGCTAAGGGCACGTACCTCGGTTGCAGTTTGTCCCTGGCCCTGGTTGGTCATGCAAGTGGCAGCCACTTGATGTGACCCTTTCACATCGATGTTTCTCTCTCTTCCTCCCTCTCTATCTGAACAAAATATGGGAAAGTGTCCTCGGGTGAGGATAAAAGAAAAAAAAAAGACTGAGTAGGAAGTTGGGTTAAGGCAAACAAGGCTGGAAGACAAGATGTACAGACTGAGAAATGAGAGAAAGTTTTAGGGTTGTCTGGGAACTCCAAACAAAGCAGAGTGGATGGATGGCATGGCTGGTTTTGCTCAGCAGTTAGAGCATCAGCCTGTGGTCCAGAGAGACCCGGGTTCAGTTCCCGCTAAGGGCACGTACCTCAGTTGCCATTTGTCCCCGGCCGTGGTTGGGGTCATGCGGGAGGCAGCCACTTGATGTGTCCATTTCACGTCAATGTCTCTCTCTCTCTCCCTCCCTCCCTCCCTCCCACTCTATCTGAACAAAAATGGAAAAATGTCCTCGGGTAAGGATTTAAAAAAAAGATTAGACATGTATAGCCATATTCATTGAATTGCAGTCAGCAATAAATCTTTGAAAACTGAAAAAAAATTAGGCATGTAAAACATTTCACATAGTGTCTGACACAAAATATGCACTTGGTATATGTTACTTATTATTTTTTACTTTGATTGCTAGATAGAATATGGAGATTGACAGTCTGTTCCCTTTTGAAAATATAAAATTTCTCGCCATTGTTTGCACATTGTATTTTCATCTGAGGAAAAATATTTCATAAATATTTCAAAAATACATACTAATGTTCAGAAATAAATTGGTGGAAAGAACATATATAAGTCATGGACTATTTTCAGAGTTACATCATCAGCAAAGCTTTTGGCTCTGAACAAGTTCTTAACTTTATACTGGAATGTAACTTTCTCTGCTTTTAAAAGTTGGTGCAAAGGAACATTTAAAGGTCTATTCATTATTTTATTTTAGAAACTATAAGGATAAATATAGATGATTGCTTAACCTCCAGCATGTTTTGATTTTAATAATAAAAATCCACTTTGCATTTGTCTAGTTTTCAAAGCAAATTACAAAATGCTTTCTTTCCATCGGTTCTTCACAATAGCCTTGTAAAGTATAATAAAGCTTTTATAAATCATGTAGCATTAATTTAACAGTAACCAACCCCACCCATTAATGCTATAAACAACACCATTTGTTCCTTCTCCCAACCAACTGAAAAAGAAGGATGATGGGGAGGGAGCTAAGAGTAAGATGGTTTGCAGCTGCTGCTAACCACCGGTGCTGTTCAAATTCTAGCCAAAACAACCGCCACCACCCCCCTAATTTCCTGTGTTTAAAAAGTAATAGAGCCTCTGATATCACTGCCCCAGTGGAAGGACATCCAATCAAAGGCTTGGCCTCCGACATGGAGCCCCTCGCGGGAGACGTAACTGTTCACTCTGGTGAGCGCTGATTCAAGTCCCTCCGTCCGTGCGCCCCCAGCCCTTCTCGGGGGCTCCAAACTGAATCGGCCTTCCTGTCTCATTTCAGCAAGTATAACCCATTAGTAAGAATCAAGGGAGCCCCACCCGAGTGGCCCAGTTGGTTGAGCGTCCTCCCACGCACAGGTTACCGGTTCAATTCTGAGGTCAGGGTGCATACCTGGGTGTCCGATCCCAGTGGGTGTGCAGGAGGCAGCCCACAGATGTTTCTCTCTCTCCCTCTCGCTTCCTCTCTCTGAAATCAGTAAAAACATTAAAAAAAAAAAAAAGGGAATTACATGGAGGACAGTTCTCCACAAAATTCCCAATTTATTTTTCCTCTTCTTGTTCCTGGGTTTAACTTTCTCAACTGATGTTGGCAGGTTTAAAGCAAGTCCCCATGTAGGATAAGAACAGTTTGTTAATGGAGTGAACCACAGCCCCCCATTACCATCATTTCCTGTCCCCATGAATGAGGAAGACTTGGATCCCTTTTCTGTGTCCTAGGATGCTGATGTCTACGAGGTCTAAGTGGCCTGGCCGACCCGGGAAGGCTCTGGTCTGCAGAATCCCAGAGGTGGCCCCGAGCACAAGCACAAACCCAGACAGGAGCCATATTTTAGCCATCAGACAGATCTCCCTTGGTGGGTAGAGTGTTAAAATATTGAATTAACTGCCATTTTTTAAAATGGAAAGATATTATATAAGAATTAGGCTTCTGGGCCCTGGCCGGTTTGGCTCAGCGGTTAGAGCGTCGGCCTGTGGTCCTGAGAGACCCGGGTTCGGTTCCCGCTAAGGGGCATGTACCTCGGTTGCAGTTTGTCCCTGGCCCTGGTCGGTTGTGCGGGTGGCAGCCACTCGATGTGTCCCTTTCACATCGATGTTTCTCTCTCTCTCTGTTCCTCTCTCTCCCTCCCACTCTACCTGAACAGAAAATGGAGGAATGCCCTCCGGTGAGGATTAAAAAAAAAAAGAATTAGGCTTCTGGGGTTATGTGAAAATTATAAGATCAAATGACACTGGGCCCCCATACCCATAAGGCAGCATTCGGCTGGAGCTGTTGCACTCTTTGAATGAGGTTTTGAGTTTTCTCCGGGTCCCACAGCCTCGTCCAGCACAGCTCCCTTCTTTGTTTTATCAGCCTGGTTGGCACCTTTGGGCTTTTGAGTCCATGGTAGTCAACAGGGTAGATGGGTATGAGATAGGGACCCCTGATCTGTGGTGTGAGCCAGGGACTCCTAATCTGCGTGTGAGTTACAGTTTCAGAGCAGGAGTTAGGAACCCCTGATCTAGAGTGTGAGTTAGGGGCCTTGATAAGAGTTCTACAGAGTGGGAGCCAGGCCTGTTTTTGGAATAAACCCAAATATTCTCCAGGAAGAAGATGTTTTAAACCAGCAATGACTTATCTCTGAGGACAACTTCATTTGAAACAATCTTTCTCAGAGCTGGGCCACCCAACAGACAGGAACATCTCTGATGTTTGATGTTTACTCTATACTAGGCACTGGGCTCATTCATGTTTCACAGTTACTGTCAAAGCAAGTCTATGAAGTTAACACAGTTATTTATCCATGTCTCAGAGAGGTACAGACTTGTTTCAAATCACATGCCTAGTAAATGGCATAACCAGGATTTGAACCCAGGCAATTTGCTTCTAGAACTAATGCTCTTCGTGAGAAAAGTGTGTTCTCTCTCTAAACAGGGGAGAGGACCTTATCTGACAAAGCACTCACTACGTGCCAGATACCTTCTAGGAACAATGTCAATTCATTTAACCCTCCTAACAACCGGCTAAGATAGATTCTATTCTTACTTTCACTTTGCAAATGAGGAAACTGAGGCACGTGGATACAAAAGTGCCTTGCTAGTCAGCGGCAGAGCTAGGCTTTGCAGCCGGACAGTATGGTCCTGGAGTCTGTTCTCTAGGGCCCTGCTCCTCTGGGGCTCTGTTAGGAGAATGTGTAAATATCATGTCCAATTTTTCATGCAGTTGTTTGTGTTGTTTTTTTTATCCTCACTAGAGGACATTTTTCCATTTTTTATTCAGATAGAGTGAGAAGGAGAGAGAGGAAGAGAGAAAGAGAGAGAGAAACATAGACGTGAAAGGGATACATCAAGTGGTGCCACTCGCACGACCCAACCAGGGCCGGGGACAAACTGCAACCGAGGTACATGCCCTGAGTGGGAACCGAACCCGGGCCTCTCCAGACCGCAGGCCGATGCTCTAACCGCTGAGCCAAACCAGCCAGGGCATGCAGTTAGTTTTTAAATGAGTATTTCTTAAGCACTTACCGTAATTGGCATGTCTGTGCTAAGTGCTATTAATCAAAAGACACAGACCTCCAGATAGAACATTCACACTTGGGACAGTTAAATAATTAACTAAAGCACTGGGTAAAACAAACATGAACTTTACATATGTTTCTTAAGATATGTTTATTAGTACTAATGTACATTTTTTTTTCTCCCTTTATAAATGTTCTGGCTTTCTGAGTTTGTAATCCTCCAGAAAGTTTGTGTGTGTACGCGCGCATGTGTGTGTTTCGTGCATTAACATTTCTTTTGCATTGTTTCAAGAAATAACCTTCCTTTACTGAGAGTGCAAGGGGCTGTGGATTACGCCAGAAAAACTGGATTTATTCCACTGACACAAAATTTCTCTGACATTGCCAGACAATGAGATGTTCCTTAGAAATGCATTCTCCACCTGAACAGGGACCTCCCCGAGCACCAGTTCTGTCTTAGCTATTTCCTTGGCGATTGTTTTCAACGTGTTAGAGAACTCTGCCTTTGAACACCATGTTCTGAAATAATACAGTGGAGGGAATGACTTTCCATAGCATCAGTTCATGAAGTGTAGAAGGCCCTTTACGTGCCCCAGACTGTAGTTTTTATAGTTCTTTTACCTAGTTTATAATTCCTTTTATTCCCTCTAATGTCATCTTTGCTACTATCATTATGTCCCTGCTACTTCTAATCCAGTGGGTCTCCAAACCTACACCAAATGACTTGGCATTGAACATGAAATACTTTTAAGTTGTACACACAGACAAAATTAGATAACATTGAATCACATAGAAAGTTATGTGCTATTCATTTCTTTTAAGCCTTCCAATCAGTTTAGAGTTAATATGTCTTTAACACCGCTCTCTAATGATTAATTTCCCTTTTCATCAAAGAGCAGAGCTATTGCGCAGAGTCTTTGGCAGATAACAGTATCTAGCTAGAATCTAGTAAGTGTTTTCTTTCATTGTATTTATTTGTGTGGTGGTTGATTCTGTTTTTGTGGCTATATGAGAGATAAATTCTTTTTGAAATACATTTCAGTTTATTACCAATGCACCAACAACTATGACTTCCTATTTTCTTATTGATTAGTAATTTTATTTTAACTATCATAAGCATTTTCAGGTGTACAGCAGTGGCATTAAGTGCATATACATTGAGCCCTGGCTGGTTTGGCTCAGCAGTTAGAGCGATGGCCTGCGGTCCAGAGAGACCCGGGTTCGGTTCCTGCTAAGGGCACATACTTCGGTTGTAGTTTGTCCCTGGCCCTGGTTGGTCGTGTGGGTGGCAGCCACTCGATGTGTCCCTTTCACGTCGATGTTTCTTTTTTTCTCTCTCTTCCTCTCTCTCCCTCCCCCTCTGTCTGAACAAAAAATGGGGGAAAAAAAAAAAAGTACATACACATTGTTGTGCAACCATTACCACCATCCATCTCCAGACAACATGTCATTTTTAATGATGAAGGTGGTATTATAGAACTCAAATAGTCAAGTACAGTTGACTTCTGTACAACACTGGGGTTAGGGGTGCTGACCCCCACACTCATACGGTCAAAATATCCATGTATAACTTTTGACTACCAAAAAACTTAACTATTAATAGCCTACTATTGACCAAAAACCTTACCAGTAGCATAAACAGTCAATAACATATATTTTGTACATTATAGGCACTATATACTGTACTCTTACAATTAAAGTAAGCTAGAGAAAAGAAAACATCATTAGGAAGAAAAAATACATTTATAGTATTTACTGGAAAAAAAAATCCACACATAAGTGGACCCGTGAAGTTCACACCTGTGTTGTTCAAGGGTCAACTGTAATATTACTAACTGCTGAGCATCAGGTGAAAATATAGAATAATTGAAATATTCTAAATTATTCTATATTTAATAATAGTCTATGTTTAAGTACCTCTTTGAATTCATTAAATGCCTTCTACGTGTTGGCCTCTGCCCTGCTCTCTCTGGCAAAGAGACAAGACCGTGCTGTGAACTCTGACCCGGCTCCCGGAGAGGGCACTTCCCACCTCCAAGTTCATGATTTCTGGGGGTTCCTTCTGATCAAAGCAGCCAGAGTAGACTGGCTGAGACAGTACAGAACCAAGTGCGTGGAGAAGCGGGGCCAGCAAGGTCCAGGAGCCCCCAGGCCCTGCGTTCTCTGAGCCACCGTCCGCTCCAACTTTCTCTCCAGATTCCACAGGGACACGGGGACACGGAGCTAATTCCGCCCATGGAGCTCCGCCTCTTATTGCTTTTCACCTAATTTGCAAATGTGGTTTTGTTTTGTTTTTCATTGTAATATCATTAACTTGAGGAACATAAAGTGGGGCCGGAAGTGAGTTTGACTTTTAACTCTACCTGGTTGGATTCTCACAAGGTCCTTGACACCTTCACTTTTGTGATCAAAAGAATAACAGTCGCACAGCAATGCCTGTGTGTTCCTTCCCGGTCATGTCTCCCTCCTTTAGGGCCTAGATGACCTGACAACTGTTCCTGAGTTTGTTGACCTAACTTTTTTTATTTCCACTAGCTCACCCTGATGACTTTTCTGCCTTTCTACAATAATTTCACCACTTAGTTCCCTTGATAAATAGTATTTCCAGCTTAACATAATGACCTAGGAAAACGGTAGGCAAAGAAAGAGAAATAAGGTAGGTTTCTTGTCCCTAAGGAGTTCTCAGCCAGCAGCAGAGACAAACATATGAACAAGTAACTCGAACGCAGCCTGATACACGCAGCGGTGGAAGGCACAGCACAGAGTGACTAACTCCGGCTCGGAGCAGGGGAGGAAATGAGGCCTGGAGTCACGAAACAGTGTGCAGCTTCGGGGACCAGTAGCCAGGGCCTGCAAGCCAGACATACAAGGAGGAAGGAGGACGAGAGTGGCGCCTGAAAAGCAGGCAGAGGACAGACGATGAGGAATCTTTTGTATCACGTGAAAGCATTTCCCCTTTCAACAATAAGCCGTGAGATTCATTAGGAACTGAAATTTTCTTTAAAATTTTGTAGGACTCGTATATAGTTCTAAAAATAAGTAGGTTATGTTTGATTCCTGGTCTTAATAGTTTATTCTATCTGGTGGGTTTTTTCGTTCCTTTGTTTGGAAATCAGTGTTGGTAGTGAAAACACTGAAAAATAGTAAAACCAAATGACTCACAGAGTGATTGCCACACACCAGGTAGAACTGGGTCATTTCACAATGAAGCCCAGCTATTTCTTCAAAGTCTAGGATCATTCTCTGTTTTTATTCCTATTAATAATCATGAAGAAAATATAGGATGAATCAATTAGTTTAAATCCAAAAGACGATGAAAATTTAAGGAAATGGATTCATCTTGGTTTATATCACTTTTCTATTCAGTGCTATACTTTCATTTGAGAAGTTGGCATGAATTCACTCAGATGGTGGATTTCTGTTCCATCGCATGGATGTTAATGTAAGAGGAGGAGAGGATTTCCTCTGACCCTTCTTCCTTCTCTGCTTCTTAACCTCCTTCCTGTGTCCGGGCCATTAGCAGCAGTGCTTTGCTGGATGTCACTGACCACGCGGACATCAGCCAACAGCCAGCACCTGCCCATACCTGCATTCGTATGTGTTGTTACTAAGAGATACTCAAACTGCAGATCTGTTTCTAGATATTAATTCTTGATTGTTTTCCAGAAAATGAGAAATAATGTTACAGAAAGCTTTTTCTTAAATTAATACTGCTGGAACACTAAGAACATTTTCCCAAGTAACACAACCCATTCCTTTGACTAAAAACTACAGATTGTACTATTGTGTAGTTTCTAAAGATGTACCCTGCTTCAAAGGGATGGTTAAGTTGTATATCCATTTTACATTTACATTTCCTATGCATTTAGAATTCTTACTTATTGAAAGAATTTCTGGATACCTTTACTTTTTCAATTCCTTTACTCAAACCTTTATATAAGAAATCATATTTTTAGCTTCCCAGAGAAACAAAACATGGTGGCTTAGCCCTGGCCAGGTGGCTCAGTTGGTTGGAGCATCATCCCATACACCAAAAGGTTGTGGTTTGATCTCCAGTCTAAACTCATAGGAGAGACAACCAGTTGATATTTCTCTCTCACATCTATGTTTCTCTCTCCCTCCCTCCCTCTAAAATCACGATAGTTTAGAAATGTAATTGGAAATGACAATTCTTACTTAACAGATATCATTTCTCCCATTTTTAATTTTTAGATTCTTAAGAAAGTATGCATCTCATCTGGTTCAGAATCATAAAAACAATTGGCTTTTCAACTTAATATTGTTTCTCTTGTGTGTGTCTTCAATATCTATTAATGGAAATACAGTCAAATGAAATCCTAACAAAGCTGCCTTAATTGAAAAAAAAACATATAAGGCATTATATTTTTTTTATTTAAGACATATTGGTAATATTATATATCTACCAGCTCATGAGGTTTCTGCTGCTTTTTTCTGAAATTTAGAAAGTATATAATCATGTTGGTTTAACTTTATCTGAGATTAAATCATATGGCCGTGTTTTCTATTCATTAGTATTATCACACATAGATAGAAATAATGCATAATTCAATTTCATGAATGTGCAGATTTCTCTTTGCATTTGATATTTCAGCTTCACCAAACCCAGAAGTCATCAAGATAAATTCAATTCCAGATATAGTAACAAAAGTGGAAGATTACTACCTTAAAGGCTATATTGTTGGGGCGATTCATCCTGTCCTACAACCTGTGTGGCAGCGAAAACACCTACCTGCAAGTTACCTCTACAGGGTGGTGCTATGGCGCTTGAAATTAAGGTACGCCCGCTGCTCAAGAAAGCAGTCAGGCTCTGAAGCTGTTGAACGGCTGTTTTCTTTGGCGACAAGAACAGAGTGTTTGAACTAAGTGACAGAAATAAAGGATAAGTAGGGGTTGGGTTTAAGGCACATTTTCCGCTTGTACCTGATTGGGGAAAGGAAACTTCCGTTTTCTCCCTTACAAGTCCTCGTTGATTTTAGCCCCTTGCAGACAAACAGATCCTAGGTGAGGATGTTAGTGAACTGAGGGAGAGGGAAGTGGGCTGGAGAAGCCCCTCGGAGCTCCAGCGCCGGCAGCAAGTGCAGGTGGAAGTTAGCTACACGTCCTCGAGCGTAGAACCTAGTCCACTTTCTCGGAGCATTTTCTGAACTGTCCTATGTTGTTTTCTTAACAGTGACAACAGAAACTATCTCTACCTTCTAAAACTTTAACTTCGGAAAGGTCTAAATGCCAAGTTCTCACAAATTGGGTAAAACACTTATCAGCTTTTTCCAAAATATAGGATGTAAAAGCCATCTATTCTTTTTAACTTTTTGAAATAGCTGCTTTTCCAAACAATACTGCAACCATTTTTGCCAGCTGAGCTTGTAAGTCTGAAAGTTTTCAAATACTGTTGCTCCTTCCCACGAAGAATGAAAACTCCAGACCAATTTTCTTTGATTAACACATTACATTTTTTAAACCACTCCAGCTATATCAAAACCATCTCAAAGACAGGGTAAAAACTGTGTTTTCTCTTTACAGTAATGGACTTTAATAATCAACTATTCTAACTATGAAAGGGCTAAGCAGAGAAGAAAAAATGAAATAAGAAGAAAACAGAAAAACTGAAGAAGGAAAAAAAGTTTTTAAAAACTTCTAGGTGTGCTTTCAAGGGACACTGTCTTTATGGAGTAACTGCCCACTGGTCGGAGTCTGAGAAGGCGCATACAGGCTGCGGCCTTCATCAGACGCTTACTAGTTAAAGCTAAACATGCCATCTCATCACACAGTAGTGACACATTTTCTAATTACAAACTTTATAAGCCATGTATACATTATTTTTTTCTCTTTTAGCATTTCTTACCATGGATTTAGTAGGAATAAGATTAGGAATAAGTAAGGGGTAAAGACGACAAAAATAGAAAAAGGAAAAATACAGCATATTTATCTGCATTTGAATAAGATTTTTACTTGTGCTTTTGTATAATAATGAGGTACAATAGTAATCTAATATCATTTCTCATAACTTTTGTTAAAACATCAGATATGAAATTTTTCTTCCATATTAAATTAGAAATTAAATCAATAGAAATTTAAATTAAGAATTTTAAGTTAATAAAAGTGACTGTGTTTCTGGTACTTTGGCATAAGAAGACAACCATTAGGTTTGAGATAACAACAGAGAAATTATTTCCTTGACCTTATTTGTGAGTTGCTCACTCATTGGAGGTGAGCATATTAGCTTAAATTCAGCAATTGGCTTCTAACCATGAACATATTCTCTGTTACAGCGCGAAGCACTCAGCAGTACCCAGTGGACAAAGACGCCCACGACTTGTGATTGAGGAATGTCCTCTAACTTATGAGACACAAACAAATGATGTAGCAAAAGAACTGATAGAAAAGGTACTAAATGTATATGTTTATTTGTGGGATATTGCGAAATATTTGGTATTTCTTCTTCATCAGTTTCCTTTCTTGTTTTAAAAAGAACAAGGATCCCTGGACAGTTTGGCTCAGCAGTTAGAGCATCGGCCTGCAGGCCAATGGGTGTCAGTTTGATTCCAGCCAAGGGCTCACATCTCAGTTGTGGTTTGTCCCGGGCCCTGGTCTGGGTCGTGTGGGAGGCAACCAGTCAGATGTGTCTCTCTCACATCGATGTTTCTCTCTCTCCTTCTCTCTCCCTCCCACCCACCCTATCTGAATTAAGAAAGAAAGAAAGAAAGAAAGAAAGAGAGAGAGAGAGAGAGAGAGAGAGAGAGAGAAAGAGAGAGAGAAAGAAAGAAAGAAAGAAAGAAAGAAAGAAAGAAAGAAAGAAAGAAAGAAAGAAAGAAAGAAAGAAAGAAAGAAAGAAAGAGAAAGAGAAAGAGAGAGAGGGGGAGGGAGGGAGGGAGGGAGGACAAGAAAATAATAGGTAACTTATTCTACCAGAATTTAAAACATATTGAAGCACATATACCAAATTGCAGAGAGTTAAAAACAAAATACAGGCAAGGAAACAATGAAAATGCCAGAAATAAATTTATACCTATAGAAGTTTTATAACAAACCTGAACAAATAAAAGAGGGGCCCTGGCCAGTTTGACTCTGTGGTTAGAGCATCAGCCTGTGGACCAGAGAATCCCAGGTTTGGTTCCTGCTAAGGGCATGTACCTGGCCCTGGTTGGGGTCGTGTGGGTGGCAACCAGTCGATGTGTCTCTCTCACATCGATGTTGCTCTTCCTCTCTTTTTCCCCCTCTTTCCCTCCTGCTCTATCTAAAGATAAATGCAAAACATGTCTTCAGGTGAAGATAAAAAAAAAGACGGAACAACCATTGCTTAGTAAGAACTATATCCTTAGGAAAGTGTGCAACTATCCTATAGGAAATACATGCCACACATTTTAAATGAGCTAAAGAGATAATTTTTTAAGTATAAAAAAATTGGAAAGAAAATAAGAGTAGAATAAATTTATAATTTATTCAATAATAAATGTATTAAGGACTTTGAGTTTAGTTCTATATAAATATAGCATATACTAGGAAAACTGCACTTTAAAAAAAAAGAATCTGGGGAAATCTGCAACAAAAGTATCCTATGGGAACTTGGTTTCAGAATATATATGAAAAGAATACAAATGCATCAAGGTGAGGTCAAGTCTTGAGTGGACAGACAGAATCCACGAACAGCGAATACAAAAGGAAACACAAACAACAAAGAAATATTTGGCAAAAGGTTCAGCCTAACTTATCATTTTTAATGTACATAAAAACTGAAAATAAATACCTCACCAACATTAATTGAGAAATTAAATTTAAGAAAAATTAATATATCGCAGCTGACATTGTAATACATTAGTAACGTGTTCTTGAATATCAATTTGGTCATAAAAATTATAAATCTTGTTTTATCTCATGACTCAGTAATTTCTTCTTTAGGAATCTATTCTAAAAAATTAATTGAGAAGGGAAAAGGTCATTTCTATACAAAGATATTTTAAACAATAGTGAGTCAGGGGCCAAGTTCTCATTAACGGGGAAACTGAGGCGGCAATGCTATATCAATACAATGGACTATTTTACGGTTATTAAACATGACAACTCTATTGACTGTCAATCGAGACAACATAACCTAATTGAAACTTAAATGAAAAACTGAACACTATATGTATAGTGATTAAAATGAAGAAAACATTGACAAGTATTCTTTTTTTTTTTTATCCTCACCCGAGGACATTTTTTCCATTTTTTGTTCAGGTAGAGTGGGGGGCGGGGGGGAGAGGGGAACAGAGAGAGAGAGAAAGAGAAACATCAATGTGAAAGGGACACATCGAGTGGCTGCCACCCGCATGACCAACCAGGGCCGGGGACAAACTGCAACCGAGGTACATGCCCTTAGCGGGAACCGAACCCGGGTCTCTCAGGACCGCAGGCCCACGCTCTAACCGCTGAGCCAAACCAGCCAGGGCTTGACAAGTATTCTCAACTGAAGGTATTTTATGCTCGTTTTCTTTTTAGTTGCACTGACATATTTGTAAGGTTTTAGCTTTTATTTAAATGAATACAACCAAAGATCTAAGGCATTCCCTTTTCAGTAAGAAACTGTAGGGCTTGTTCCGTTTCTAGTATTGTCCCTAAGCTGTGAATGGCTGTGGGAGTACCTGTGGTCTGTGTACAGCCAGTGGTCGCTGCTAAGGATATTTCCTATCTCGGTATAAACTCGATGAGATTTTCAGGAACAGTCTTTGAGCCTAGATTTTTATAAACAAGGTACACGTACTGTTTACTACTACAATTCTGGGAAATTTTAATTTTTTTTTTTCTGGGAATATGTCCACTCCAGAAAATTTGTTTTTAAACAAAAATATAACTACTCATTTAGTCTTAATAGATTACCATCAGAGCTCTTGTTTTGCATTTGACTTCCTGGAGACAGTTAAAGATCTATTTAAACAGGAAAGTACTGTTATTTCAGCAATTAGAGTAATGGGGCTATTTCATAGAGAGAAAAGCTTCAGGAAACATAGTGCATGAAATATTTGAACATTGCCCCGTGCATGAGTAAGAGCAATACGTGAACGCCAAATGTTAGTTTTGAACGACTGCCTTATATAGAGAGTTGACTGTTGAACAGCTAGGTTTTAAGTCATTTTAACATATCAATGGTTGCTCTATTTGTAAAATTAGGTTTACACATGTTTTCCCAGGATTTTTAAATAAAGATAACATTGGAAAATATCAATCTTCCAACTTAAAAAATGGAAAAGACTAATTAATACAGTCTCTTTGTTACCAGACTTTTCCAGATAAAACTTTCTAATAGAAAAAGGTGTCTGCACGTTTTCAACCAAATCACTTAGTAAGGCCCAGAGAGAACACTGGCAGTGATGAGTCTGTGCCCACCTGCAGAATGCCAGGTAAAGGATGCTTCCCTGCCACCTCCCTCTCCTCTCCCAGGACACCTGATGCAAAGGACAACTTGTGATTATTTGTAAGGCTTCATGCATCGTTACAGTGTCAGTGTGCTAAGGTATAGGAGTAAATAAATGATAGGAGTAAATAAATGACTATGTGTCCACATAGTCCTTTATCCTCGCTCACACACCCACATTCTCCATTCTTCTCAGAACTCTTCTCATCAGCAGAAGCGATATTACAGTCACCTGCTTTGATTAGACATTGCTTGCTGGTTTAGCCTCACTTCTTCCTGGCCTTTTTCACTCCATTTCATTTCTGACTATAAATGTTTACGTTTGCAACCTCCAGCATAACTTATTCCTCCCCTCCCAGGTAACATTTTAAACATTTTATTTAAATGTTTAAAACAATGACCACGTAAAAGACATTGCTTGTTCCTTATTTCCCCTTATTTAACAATTACTTATAGGGCGCCTATAGGTACAAAACATTACAATACAAAGATGAATAAGACGCAGTCCTGCCCTTAAATTAATTACCAGTTTAATAAGGTGGGGGAGGGGGATAGACATGGACACAAAAAGAACAAAGAAATTAAGCAAAAGCAGAGAAAAGGAAAAGGGCTATGCATGAAAAAAACAATGTTTGAAATTATTTCACTAGAATCATGCCATGTGCTTCTGAATCCTATTCTTTAACTGATAGGATTGTATCTAATCATGTTTTTTATGGCCCAGATAGGCGACAATAGCATCAAGCTATAAGCAGATCAGAAAGCTTCCTAGAGAGGTAGTATGAATTGGGCTTATGCATTATATATACACATTTGTCAAGAATTCATCTTTTAATATTTTTCTATACTCATGTCAAACTATGAATCATCACATTATTTTTGAACGACTGTATTTTTTGCTTTTTAACCAATATCTTTTTTAGTAATTAAGATGTGTTGGTAGCCCTGGCTGGTTTGGCGCATTGGTTAGAGCGTCAGCCCGTGAACCAGAGAGTCCTGGGTTCGGTTCCCACTAAGGGCATGTACCTCGGTTGCAGTTTGTCCCTGGCCCTGGTTGGGGTCTTGTGGGTGGCAACCAGTTGATGTGTCTCTCTCACATCGATGTTTCTCTCTCTCTCTTCCCGCCTCTCTCCCTCCAGCGCTATCTGAAGATAAATGCAAAAAATGTCATCAGGTGAGGATTAAAAAAAAAAAAAAGATGTGTTGGTAATGTTATTTTTGAGGATTTCTTGGAATAGTTTTTAATTTTGCCTCAACTGGAAAGACCATTTGTTAACAGGTCTGCAAAAATTATGCTATAGAATTATTAGTTCTTCTCAAATAATCTTTTAAAGAAAAATATGACTCCTGTTTCTTATGATTTTTAAAGTGTATTAGTTCTGCTTGAAGAAATCACATGACATAGTCTTAGGCGTAGTGCTTTATTAGAGGCTGTTAATTTGTTCATGAATGGATCTTCAATGACAGGTAAACTGACTCCTTCTAGTGGATTTCCTTAATAAGCCTGAAGGTTAATTGATAAAGTAATCAATTCAAATGAAATTTATATTTTGTTCTACCCTCTCTTTTAAACCCTCAGATTAATGTAGCTTCTAAAAGAGGAATGAGATTCGTTGGATTCATATCACAGCATTGCCCACCATTCTGCAACGGGACAGCCCACGAGGGAGACCGAGAACCTGCACTGCATGCAAGACACGCAGCAGACGAAAACTGTAAGAGCTGGAGTGAAGGAACAGTAAGTGGGCAATCCTCTGAAAGTGGAATTCAGGAAGAATTTCATCACGAAAGTGGACAGTGTCAAATGGAACAAGACGGCAGCCCCAGTTCCTCCAAATCAAAAAAGGGAGAAGGTAATAGACAAGATCAGTGGAAACAGAGCGTCTATTGGGTTAAATTTAGCAAAATTTGTTTTTCAGAAATAGGAGACAAAGGAAATTGCTAAAGGTTATAATGACTAAATAAACTAATATAAACTTGTCTCGATTCTTTGAAATTATTATAGTCAGAAAGAAGGTAGGGCTGCTTTTCAAACAGGTGACTCCGGCACGGTCTTACTGTGTCACCCACATAATTACACTTTGTGTTGAAAATTGCTTTCCATTTAGACCTTCACCAGCTCCGCTGTAAAATGAAAGCTCTGCATATGTATCAAAAGGGTGATTCTATAAAGAAAGCTATTCTGACTTATGTTTGTCCTTATAAACAGGGTGTGAGAATTTTAGTTTTGGCCTTTCCCATTTCATGGATGGTTTCCACCCTTGAAGTTAATTGGTTTCTTTGATCATCAACTAGAATATGAAAATAGCACATCATGGTGAAACAATTAATGTAACAATAGTGCCTGCATCCTAAAATATTTTTAAACAATAGTTTTATTTTTCTCAGCCAACTAGCAAGTCTTTCAGAGAAACTGAGAGTATATTTCTCATGTTTTTGGACTGTTCAGTTTTCTGGTGCCTTAACAGGCATACTTTAAAAAGCACTATTAGAGAAAATTAAAGACTGGGTATAACCTTAGAGTTAAGAACATACTTAACTTCTGGAATAAGAATGAGATTACCTCAACTTCTTTATAGAAAAGGGGTTGTTGTGAGAAGTAGAAAAGAGATGTCTACAAAGTACTTAGCTCAGGGCCTGGCACAGAATAAACTCTGTATTAAGTTAGCTACTATTTCGTGATCCCTTTATCAGTGTTGGTGCTGCAGCTGCTCACACTGGCGACCTCAGCTTTCTGGGTTCTGGTTGAGACGACAAAGACCCATTCAACTCCAGTCACCACTATCTTTTTAAAAAAAAAAAACAGGAGCATTTCCCAGCTCATCATTTCACCCATGCTTACCACCACTTCCCTAGTTGACGACCACCCTGATCCCCCTGCAGTGTAACAAATGTCGGAATACAACAGGGAGCAAGGGTTGGAGCTGTGGGCAGAGAGCTATTCCCTATCTTTTGTCCACTGCTACCTTCGAACTGCTGGTTCCCATCGGACCTTGATTGGATCAGGTGTCTCACTCCAGTGCTTTAAGTTCTAAACCCTATATGCTACCTACCTAATTTAAGTATCAATCTTTAGATTCCACTTTCTAAATAATTTGTTTTTAACTCATATACTTCTTAATGACTTTTCCATGGCAGTAGTTCTTAGAACCACTAAGAGAGGTGGGGGGAGCAGACACACATTGAAGACCTCTTAGATAATCTGATGAAATTTGTGAGATTCAACCCAGAAAAATGCACACATACACCCAAGTACTCGGGTCTGTAACGCAAGAGGTGCTAGGCTTTCTAAAGCACTGTCACATAGACACCTGCCCCAAATCAAGTTTTCCAACTTACAATAAAGTATGACATGTGACCCAGCAATTCCATGTCTAAGTATGTATTCTAGAGTCATTCTTACATGTGTCCGAGGAGACACGAGTAATGTTTGCAGTAACAAAAGTTTGGAAGCAGTGTATATGTCCATCAGTAGAGAATAGTAAACTGGAAAACTGTGTAAACTAAGTGGATAAAATCTATAAAGTATTAATTATACTTCAGAAGCATAATATTGAACAAGAAAATCAATTTATAGATTGATATGTTTAGTATCATACCACCTTTTAGAAGTTTTTTAAAACTGCAAAACATCATATATATTTGTGGGTATATAAATCTATATTAAAATAATAAACACTTGCATGAGAATGATAAACACCAAATTCATTATAGTAGCTATTTCTGGAGAATAGGATAGGGGAAGATTACACAGTGAGCCTCAACAACATCCATGTCCTAATTCCTTGAAAAAGTCTGGAGCAAACACGGCACAATGTTAACATTGCAAAAGCCGAGTGGCACGCAATGCTATTATTCTCTATGCTTGTTTATGTGCTTGGAACAGCTAGTGATTGATAAAAAATATTTTAAGAATCTTTTCAATGAAATTACAGTTTTTTCCTTTTTTCTTCCTTCTGAACACCTATCCTCAGATAACAAGTTGTATATAGTCTTCAATGTGTTTGATGATGAATCAACCTGCTGGACCTATCAGGAGGGCATCCTGTCAGTGAAAGTAACAAGAAAAGGATCTGTCATTAGTACACTTGATGCCGATTGGCTGGAGTTAACTACATTTTATTATAAGCAAGGCTTATCTTTAATTGATTCTTTTGTATGCTGGGAAACACATAAAGGTAAGTTTTAAATTATGGTGTATTGATATCTTTAAAAAATATCTGTGCGTTAGAGTTGGTGGAAATGTTTTTGCCTCTCAAGTTCTATGTCTAAAAGGACAGATATTATTCCTAAGGAAATAGATTCCAATCCTTAAACAGTTATGTTGCTTTAATTTAAAAGCTTCACCATCTTGTGTGGTTTGCTGTTGGGTTGTAACTGTCAGGGCTAGACAAACCACTGTGTGAGTGACTAGTAGGATTTTCCAAATATGATGTACTACTACAACCCAATCAGGAGGCTTACAGTGGCATTTGAGAATTACTATCCGAATTTATTACACTATCCCAATTTTATTCTTTTTTTAATCCTCACCTGAGGATATTTTTCCATTTATCTTCAGATAGAGTGGGAATGGGGGGAGAGAAAGAGAGAGAAACATGGACGTGAGACAGACACATTGATTGGTTGCCTCCCGCACGACCCAGACCAGGTACGTGCCCTTGACCGGAATCAAACCCGAGACTCTTTGGTCCACAGGCTGATGCTCTAACTGCTGAGCCAAACCAGCCAGGGCTACACTATCCCAGTTTTGAACACTACTTACTAGACTCTTTCTAAACTTTGTCTGGAAAAAAATGTTTGCTTCAGAAAGTGATATTGACCCATATTTGTCTCTGCCTCCCCTGTCTTTCATGTCTCTAGTCTTCCTCTTCTAGTTACAGTGGAACCTGTAATCATTCATCTATGTCCCAAAAACAAAAAAGCAAACAAACAAAACTTTCCAAAAGTGACTTTCTAGGGAAAGTGTTTTTAAAAAGAGATTAGTGCTAAAAGAAAAGAAAAATAGATAGTGAGGAGGCTGGAAACAAGGAAGGACGGAGGTTCTGAAAACCAGAATAAGGGGGGACCCTAACTCAATGAGGTCAGAGAAAATAATGAAAAAGTAAATAGGATCAGATCTCAATATACCTCATTATCCTTAAGTCAGTCTAGTAATGACTTCACTAATACAACTGAAAACTTTGGGTGGATATTTTAAATGATCAGGTGTCATGTTCTAGCAGATCCTTTTAACTAACAACCAAGGTTAAGGACCGGGCACCTTGCATAGGGCTTGGCACAGCAGGTGCTCAAGAAATATTTTTAGTATTTTTTGGCTATTGGAAATGTCTTCCCAGTTGATCGAATAGGAAGAGCATGGGCTTTAAGAGCAGACAGACCAGGGTTTAAATCCTATGTTCTCTACATATTAGCTGTGTGATCTGAAGAAGTTAGTTGAGCTCACTGAGCCCCCATTTCCTCCAAGGGGGATAAAAATAGCCCTACTTTAACTCAGAAACAGAGACCAAAGGAATGGTCACCAGAAGGGAGGAGGTGGGGGAAGGGTGAAAGAGGAGAAAAGGAATATAGTCAATAATATTGTGTTAAGTTTGCACAGTGAGAGAATGTTCACTAGAAGTAGTGGAGTGATCACACCCTAAGGTAGAAAAATGTCAAATCACTATATTGTACATCCGAAACTAATATAACCCATATAAGATTGTATACCAACTGTACTTAAGTAAATAAATTTTAATTTTAAAAATACTCCTACCAGTGTGGCTCAGTGGACTTAGCATGGTCCTGCTTCAATTCCCAATCAGGGCACATGCCTGGTTTGCAGGCTCGATCCCTAGGAGGGGGTGTGCAGGGGGCAACCGATTGATGTTTCTCTCTCACATCGATGCTTTTATCTCTCTCTTCGTCCCTCTCTCTCTTACAAAAACTTAAAAAAAAATACTCCTACTTTATCATTGTGAGAATTTAGTAAGATACAGTATGTGCAGAGGGACTCCCACAGTGCCTCGCCCACCATGGGGGTTCATTTTCTGAGGGTAATTTTCTTTCCCAACACGTTATGTGCAGTCACAGTTCCCTCAGTGTGGGTCTTCTGTTTGAAGGTCGCTTCATGCTTCACGTTTCCCGCCCTCCCCTTCTCTCTCCTTTTCTTGCCCTCCAAAGGGTCTAAGTTGGAGCCATTTCAAATTGTGGTTTGTGACTAACTGCTGAAGGAAAAACAAAAAATACTCCTTTCACAGTCTCTTCCAGGCATTTGCCTGATGAAAATAAAATCAGCCACAGCAGTTGCCAGTTAGAGGCTCTGTAGGGCTTTTGTTCTTAAAGCCACGGGAGCTATTTAGAGAGCGGGGCCCAGCCTCTCCTCAGCAGCGCTGGGACGTCACCAGACTCTTCACACTGCAGGACACGCCAAGCCCCTGACGAGCCACCTCAGTCTGTGGGGTCTGGCCATCGGGTGTGTCTCTCGGGACTTTCCTGGGAGTCTGCAGGGAGCTGCAGAAGGGAAATTGTGACCAATGCCTGTGTCACTGTGAGAAGCAAGTCAAGAGGAAGCAGGGCTGAATGGGTGGCTTTGTTCTGGGAGAGCTGATGCTGACATCTAAAGCTCGTGGGACAATCACGTTTTGTTTTGTCTTGCTTCCATTCTCTTTCAAAATATTGTCAGAAGTCAGCCCACTACAAGGAATAGAAGTACAAAACCAGACATTGCTCAGAAATTTAAATATATTACACCATAATATACCCCACTTACTCGAGGTTTGCCCAGTGGGGTTAACACCTCCAGATGGACCCAGGAGAGTCAACCCACTGAGCAACCACACAGACACTTTATCTACCAGGACATACAGACTCGGCGGGCAGCTGACATGGGATAAGATGGGCAGCTTCTCCCACTGGTACAGAGCACACACACGCGTCCCCAGTGTGCAGGTGCCCCTTCCGCCTCAGAGCGCGGTCTCCTCCCGGCTTAGCATAGCCCACATCTGAAGGCTACACTCTGTTCTTTATGAATTCTGTTCAGACTTCACTTGCTGTTCTGTTCAGTCTCTTCACCCCTATAAAATGTTTGTGTGGAATTAGCAGGAGATGTAGCAGAATGAGGAGTGGGATAAAGTAAAGACATTGAGACATGTACTTACTCACTTCACATATATGTATATGCCGGGCCCTGGGCTTACAACGATGAGTAAATTGGACATCTTCCCTGCCACAAGGAGCTAGCCATGTGGCATCAGCAGGAACAATATCAAAACAAATATATTTGCTTCCAAAATTGAGAAAAGTGTTGTAATGTTAGCCAACAGGGTATTGTAATGAGAGCAGCAGGAAAGAGCCCACACAGAGGGGTGGTCAGGAGGTCCCGTCTGACAAGGTGGCCGTCCCACTGAGACAGGAAGGCTGGAGAGGAGCCAGCCCGGAGAGCCAGAGGCAGACAGTTCTGGGCGGAGGAATCGCCCAAGTGAACAGAAACTCTAGGGCAGGAAAGAGGAACCGGGAGGAGGTCTCCGTGGCTGGAGAGAGAATGGCTCCAGAGGGGGAGGTAAGCAGCAGCCCCTCGGCAGTCTCATCACAAGTAGTGCAGCCAGGGCTTCCGTGTGTCGGTACCTGCCGTGTGCCAGCATCGCTGTATGCGCTCACGGTTATAACTCATTTCATTCCCACAGCAGCGCTAGGAGGGAGGTACGATTGTTCCCCTTTTACAGATGAGGAAACTGAGGCACAGAGCTATCACACAACTAGAAGGGGGCACCTGGGTGGAGTGTATGCTCTTAAGCAGTTTGCCATCCTATCAGGACATTTATTCCAAGTCATTCATTACAAATGGAAAGAAGCAGTTATGATCTGATCTGCATTTTTCGAAGAACCTCTTTGGCCTCATCTGGGAAATGGATCCCAGACGGCAGGAGTGGAAGTGGGAGACTGCGAAGAGCTGGCGCAGTGGTCCGTACAGAGGATGGCGGGGTGGACAGTGGACAGGCTGAGGTGCATTTTGGAGACGAGCGCTTGCCTCGACTTCTCCAAGATGGTCCTGGACCACCTTCAGGCAGTTTAACGCCAACAATGACACGTGGACCAAAAATACTGACAGGGAATATCACCCTTGCTCACATTTACTGGAATGTCAGTGTCATATCTAGCTGAGATGAATGTGTACGATCACATGTCCAGACAAGTAAACTAGTCCCTGGGAATCCTTCAAGCTTGTGCTTCTCACCCCAGGATCCAGGTGCCCGCGGGGCCTGCAGCCCTGTGCCAGGGAGCACAGACGCCCCCAGAGACACCTCTTGCCAGAGTGCCAATCTTACTTCAAGAGGGCAGAGGGGAGAACATTACTTCCTTACACTGTATGAATATATTGGAAAAGAAAGCAAAGTTTGCCTGGTTTTATAAGATAAACATTAGACTTTAAAGAAACTTCATGCTTGCCACAAATCACTTCAAACTATACCTGGAGACTATCCTTCATCAATACAAATGCACTTTTCTTTTCTTTTTTTTAATTTTTATTTATTTATTTATTTTGGTACGTGCCCCTAGCGGGAACCAGGACTCTCTGGTCCGCAGACCGATGCTCCAACTGCTGAGCCAAACCGGCCAGGGCACAAATGCACTTTTCCTTTGCTATGGGTATTTGGCTTTTAAAAATATATATTTTTTGAGAAGCACTGTGTCAGTGCTTAGTAACTTTTTCATATTATGCACACATAGAAACTGGTAACATTGGAGGGCACACGGCGTAGTGGAGAAAGCGGCTCTGGGCGGGAGGGGCGCCTGCATCTTGGCACACCTGTGTCCGAATCTCGGAACACCAGTGGACCAAGGCACACTGAGAGGGAAGTTCCGGGATGTGTAACATTAAGAGGTGACTCAGGCCCTGGCCGGTTTGACACAGCGGTTAGAGCGTCGGCCCGCGGACCGGAGAGTCCGGGATTCGGTTCCCGCTAAGGGCACGTACCTCGGTTGCAGTTTGTCCCCGGCCCAGTTAGGGTCGCGTGGTGGCAGCCAGTCGATGTGTCTCTCTCACATTGACATTTGAGATTGACATTCCTCCCTCTCTCCCTCCTACTCTGTCTGAAGATAAATGCAAAAATGTCTTTGGGTGAGGATTAAAAAAAAATTTTTTTTTTTAATTAAAAAAAAAAAGGCGACTCAGTTCGGGGACAGTTATTAAGTAATTGTTTAGAATGATCACCTCACCCCATTGCCTGGAAGATTTAACACACCAAACACCTGAGTGATCACTCCCCATGAGAACTTCCGTGCCGCCCTCCCTAGCTGCACTTCGGTTAGGGGCAATTTCTCAAAAGATACACGTACTCCTCCTGTGAAGTGCCAGTCTTCTGTGGCTCTGGGGACTGGCATGAGCCCTAAGCAAGCCAGCCAGGCCCTGGGGAGCTCTAAGTTTACATCAGTATAACCTTGCACTTACTTATGCAAACAGTGCACTTATGTGTACAACTATTCGATACAGAACATTTCCTTATAGGTCAATTATATCCCAATGAAGCTGGAAAAAATCATGTCTATTACATACCTCAATAAACCCAGGGAAGAAGAGAAATGCAAAAACAAAACCAAAAAAGATGCAGAATATTCCCAACACCCAAAGGGGCCTCCTCGTGACCCTTCCAGCCGATACCCTCCCACCCAGAGACAAGCAGCAGACTTCCAACACCACAGATTAACTGTGCCTGTTCTTGAACTTCGGGTAGTTGAAGTATAAAGTATGTAATCTTTTACAGCTTTTCTCTCTGGCTTCTTTTCGCAACATAGTGTCTCTGAACTGCATCCATGTTCCTGCACAGCAGCGAGTCTTCTTCATTCTCAGGGTTGCATCGTCTGAGTCTACCACTCTTTCTTCCAAACTAAAAGTTTAGAAGTACTAGGGAACCCCAGTACTGAGAACAAGGAAACCTGTGGATCTCACATTATATAAACCCAAAGTAAAGAGATTATGAATAATGACATTGTTATCAAAGTATATAATTATTTTTAAAATTCATACCCCTATTCTAAAAAAGAACCTAGGACATAGACATTATTAATGATGGTCTAGTGATGCCCTGAATTTACCATCAGAAGCAGATTTGATTCCTCTGGTCACTTGGGTGTGACAATGGTCAAATACAGTGAAAGGAAATGGGGCATACACTGTGCTCAGAAAACCATTTTCAACTAGTAAATTAAACTTTACTGGTTGTTGGAAACCACTCTGAACAGTGTAAATCTCTGTGATATTCTGCTTTAACTCTCAGGGATGTGAAAATTATAATAAAATTATTTTCTCTGTTAATAAAAATTTAAAAATTATATTGGAAGTATTTTTGTCTTTTTTATATTTGAGTTTAGCAGGGCATTTGAAAACTTTGTAGGCCTTTGTTGTGTAGATAACTGTCAACCAGGGAAACTTGGATGTGACACACTGTGCCACATAAGAACCAAGATGTGTGACCACCTGTGACCATGGGAAATTGTCTCCTATTGCAAAATTTGAGACAAAAGAACTTCCATAAAATCAATGTAGATTTGGCCAGATGGTTATTGTCAGCTATTCAAGAAAATGTCAGCGAGGCCCTCCCTTCAGACTTCCTTCCCAGCAGGAATTCTTTTGACAATGACTTCTGTTTAGAATCTTCCTGTTACCATTTTTTTTTTTTTTTTTAAGCATCATTGAAGTAAAGAATTGGTCTGTGTTTATAATTTTTTGGAAGTAATTTTACCTCACACTAGTCTTAATATCACACCTGTAAATTTCAAGGATTGATATTTTTTATGTTGATTCTTTTCGTGGTATAATTAACAGGCATACAACATACAGATCAGAAACCAAAATTCAATTTAGGCTTAGGAAATCTACTTGCTTCTCAGTGTATATTATTTTATCTTGTTTGTTTGTTTTTGTTTTTTAGTTTTCATGTTTATAGTTTGATTTTAATTCAGTGAAATATAAAACTGTCTTGATCTTGGCAAAAAAAAAAAAAAATTAACCTTCAAAGAACAGGGGGATGTTGCTGATTCAGCCATAACAAGTGTTTATTAATGGATTTGTTTTTCTTTCTGCTTCCTACATGGGTTATATAAGTATTGAGATGATCTTAAGAAATATTTGTCTTTACCACTCTTCTTAATTGTATCCTTTTCCTTAGGGGAACATTTGCCTAAGTCTCTGGAAGGATTCTTTATTTATGAAGAAGAAGGTTCTGGAGTTCCAGGTTCCAGTAGAAAAGGAAATGATGCCATCGTAGTAGAACAATGGACTGTTATCGAGGTGACCTGCAGTTTTCTGACAATTTAGCTTTACTTTTATATTTAGTTTTACATGTGAAGTCTCCTCCCAGCAGGTTGTGCAATGTTCAGAATGTCATCACAGATGCATGAACAAACTCCTTTCAGATCTGTGAACATTGCATCACCTGATATCCAACTTTCTTATAAGACAGCAAAATAATTATCTATACATAAATAGCAGTATATTCCCAAAGACTGGCATTCTAATCCTAAACAGAGTCTCTGGCACTGACATTCTCTTTACACAATGCGGTGACAACTGATTGAAAGTGAAAAATTCAGTCAATAACTAACACCTTGTCTCCAATCTACCAATATCACTGACATTTTACCTCGTGAGCTATCAAAGCAAAGGTATCCAGAAGGTGTTCTCTCTCACCGAGCCAAATGGGCACACAGCCTGGTCCTCCCTGAGCGGAGCTGGCGCCGATGCTGCTGGGCACTCGGGACTCAGGGCACCACTGGGCTGGGCGCCTGAAGTCCTCTGTCGCCGCGTGTGTGTGAAGCCTTCTCTGACAGGCTCTGTCATGGACACTTTTGCCTTTCTGGTCTAATAAGGGTTAGAGACATAGCCCTCTTCCTCCCCCCCCCGAAAGAAACTAGAAATCCCATTGAGAGGAATAAACAGGATTTGGGAAAGAAGTAAAGCTCCAAGGAAAAATCAATTTCGGTTTTAAGCTAAAAAAATAAAATATAAAAACCAAGTCTAAGCTCCTCTCCCCTTCCAGTCCCCAGTTTGCACTCTCCTCTCCTGTCCTCAAGGCCCAGTCCCTAGACAGGTGCAAACTACCTCGATCCAAATCACCTGGGGAGCTTATTTAAAATGCAGATTCCCACCCCCAACCCCCATTAGTGTTTGATTACAGAACAAGACCCAAAGAAAGCCTAGACTTTGGAGAACAAAAACCTCCCTCTGCTCTGATCCCAGTGTTTCAACCTTGGTTCAAGGGTTAGAAGGCAGCAAGTAGCAGAAAATGCAGCCCAGGAAATTGTACTCCACACAGTACAAACTCCCCTCGTCGGAACGCCTGCCGCTCTTCATTGTAATCACCTGCGTGGCCGGTTGTCTTTGCCGTGTGACTGTGAGCTCTTGTTCCCGCAGGGCTGTGAAATCAAGACAGACTACGGCCCTCTGCTGCACACGCTGGCTGAGTTTGGGTGGCTCCTGACGAGCGTGCTGCCTACACCTGTACTGAGACATGACAGGTAACGCCAAAGTCTCCTTAGATACTCTCTTTT
This sequence comes from Molossus molossus, assembly GCF_014108415.1. Lineage (NCBI taxonomy): Eukaryota > Metazoa > Chordata > Mammalia > Chiroptera > Molossidae > Molossus > Molossus molossus. The sequence continues at coordinate 55,886,630 of NW_023425346.1, forward strand.
AATTCTAAAATATTGTTTATTTGTTAACTAATTCAATTTAAAATTCCCTATTTAATGCCTGCTACAAGCATTTCACTGAACTTCTAATCTGATCTCATGGACCTTGGAGATCAGCTAATCTAATCCCCTTGCATCATATATGTACAAGCTAGTATGTCTCCTTCCCAGGGGTGTCCAAGTTCACGGTGGCAGAGCTGGAGCTGGGGCGGGAGATGCCTCCCAGCTCAGTACTGCTTCAGCCCACCACTGGAAGGTTGCATCCCCTTTCTCTAACTCAAGATGCTGGTTCCTCCCTACAGTGGAGACTGAGTCACGTAAATCTGCAAACAGAGAAACACAGCCCACTGTTTAGCCCCCTTCTCCTGTTCTTCTGGTCTGCACGTGCAAGCGGAGCTGGCCGCACACGGCCAGGGCGGGACTGCAGGGGCCTGGAGAGGCCGGGGTGGAGCAGGGCAGCCTTTCTGCCTCGGTCCATCCCTGCAGTGTGGTGGGTTCGTTCTCCCCTGGACATGGACTTGTTAGCTGTTTCCACTAAAATAAACGCCTGATAGAATGTTCAAAATGCCAACACTTCACTAATACCAACATTTCCCTTTCTCCTTCTACTAATTTTCCCTATTTCTTTTTCCTGAAAAGGAAAAATTGAATGTACTTTTTTTTTTTAGAGCGAGAAATAGACCAGGTAGGTCCTCCTTATAAAGTGCTTCCCTGTCCCTTGGACTCGGAGACGTTCCCTCTGCCCTACTTGGCAACCAGTGACTGCGGGGCTGTCCTGCCTGGACCAGTGACTACCTGCAGAGGCCAGCACAGCACCACCTGCGCAGGGCTGTCCTTTGAGTAACTGTCATGTAGCTGAGGAAGGCAACTCCTCCTTCCTCAGCCTCATCCACCCTCCTCCCTTCCCTGGGTTTCTCAGCTTAGCAGCTTACCAATACCCCAAGGTCCCCATAAGCTTTAAAAACATGGCTTGATTGACATGGCTTTATAGTAAAGCCACATCTTCAGGTGAGGAGAGGGAGGAAGGTGGATGTGGAGTAAACATGCTCAAGCTTTAAAAGAAGGGATTCAAGCTTTAAAAGAAGGGATTAGGCCCTGGCCGGTGCGGTTCAGTTGTGGCAGCATCTGTTTGATCCTGGGCCTGATCCTGGGCCCTACTCAGGGTCACAGGTGAGGCAAGCAATGTGTCTCTCTCATATCGATGTTTCTTTCTCGCTCTCCCTCCCTTCCACTCTAAAAAATCAACGAGAAAAATATGCTCTGGTGAGGATTAACAACAACAATAATAAATACAGGTTGGAGGGGAGACTAGAAACAAGCAAAGCAATTCTTCTGCTTTTCTCTTCAGAGGTCTGTTGGTAACTTCTCAAACTGTGAGTGACATACAGTTAGTTCCCTGAAGCATTATTTCCCATCTTTTTAAAATCTGTGACATGCGCGTCAGAATACAGTGCAGCAGCAATTCCCAGGATTCTGTCTTCGGACCAAGCAGTACGAATCACCCAGGGAGCCTGCCCCGTGGGACAGCCAGAAGCTCGGGGGACCCATGGAGCTGCATCCCACAGGCTCCTGGAGCTCATAACCCGCACTTCCTCTTTCTCCTGCCCCTCGCTGTCCAGCGGGGAGCCCCTGGTCTGCGCCAGTCCCAGCCAGCCTCAGAGCAACCTGTGCGTTTGGCCTTCGCACCTCTTTGTGGCAGTTTCTCCTGTATAATTTCGGGGGTCGTTTGGCCCGTGACAGTTAACCCTTCCTAAAAGTACTCTGAGTTCTCAGCCTTTCCCTGGTGAAAAACAAAGCTATCATTCCTCCCTCACATTCACTCAGAGCTTCTGCTTCCTGAGTCTAAACATGTACTGAAGCGTAGGAACAACGGGGGCACCCGCTCAGACGGCGAGCCCAGAGGGCTGGGTGCTGAGCCGTGGTCACCAGCAGCAGCTCCTTCGGGTTTGGGCATGAGGACAGGACTGAGACCAAAGGTGGGAAAGAAGAGGTCTCAGCTATGAGGAGGGGCAGGTGGAGGGGCCGAGGGCCACATCGACTTAACCACCGGGTCCTGCTGACAGTGTAAGGTCACAGGCTGTCCCCGGGGAGGAAGGGCCCTCCAATGAGGAGTGGCTGTGTGTTGTTTTTGGAGCAGAGCTTGCGCCACTGCCTCACCAGCACCCCAGCTTCTCCTGCACCCCTGGTGCCCACCACGGCTCTGTGAGGTCACAGTGGGCCTCTCAGGCCCAGCTTGTGGAGGCTTGTCTCCACCTGTAATTAAAGTGGCAAATGTCTATCAAGAGAAACTGGTTAAATAAGTGATTGTCTATGCATACAATAGAGTAATATGAAGCTGATAGAAAGTGAGACTGTAGCCCTGGCCAGTTTGGCTCAACAGTTAGAGCATCAGCCTGCGGACCAAAGAGTCCTGGGTTCGCTGCTGGCCAAGTGCACGTACCTCGGTTGCGGTTAGTTCCCAGCCCCGGTTGGGGTCGTGCAGGAGACAACCAGTCAATGTGTCTCTCTCACATGGATGTTTCTCTCTCTCTCTCCCTCCCCCTCTGTCTGAAGATAAAATCTAAAAATATCCTCGAGTGAGGATTAAAAGAGAGAGAGAGAATGTTGATCTATATATGTATTGTCATAGAATTTTCTATTAATAATTATTGTGTTAAAAAAAGGTTGGGGACAGTATATAGTACAATCCCAATTTTTTAAGTTCATACATTTTGACTATGTCTAGCAAAACTCTGAAAGGCTACATAACAAATTCCAGTGAGTGGCTAGCTCTTGGGATTATGGGGAGGGGAAGGGGAAAGAGGGGATTTCTGCTTAGTCTTTACATGCTTTCTATGATTTGACTTTTTACAAGGAATACATGTTTATTCTGTGATTTTAAAAAAATAAAACAGTTTTAAAAAACCAAAGAATTTATCAATCAATGAAAAGATGTGGAAGTTCCATATAGTCTGCCCTGAAGGAGCTTATAGCTGGTTAAGCTTACATTCAGTGTATAACCGAGGGCTTGCATTCAGGTTGGGACAGGTCAAGTTCATGTACTGTGGAGTGTAATATAGTAACTAATCAAGGGCTATGAAGTACTTTAGTCTATAGGTTCCACAGGAATATTAAAAATAAGAGAGAGTATAGGCTGTCAAAGTTAGATGGAGTCTTCAAATAGTAATAAAATTAAAAGTCATTATTACCGCCCTGGCCAGTTTGGTGTAGCAGTTAGAGTGTCAGCCTGCAGACCAGAGTCTCAGGTTTGATTCCAGTCAAGGACACACGCCTCAGTTGCAGTTCAGTCCCCAGCCCTAGTCAAGGTCATGCAGGAGGCAACAAATAGATGTGTCTCTCTCACATCAGTGTTTCTTTATTTCTTCTTCTTCTTCTTCTTCTTCTTCTTCTTCTTCTTCTTCTTCTTCTTCTCTCTCTCTCTCTCTCTCTCTCTCTCTCTCTCTCTCTTTCTCCCTCCCACTCTGTCTGAAGATAAATGGAAAAATGAGGATTAAAATTTTTTTAAGAAGTCATTATCACCATTTAGCAGAACCTCATTTAGTACTCTGCTATTGATCCTGGGTAAAAGGTAGTAGAAAAGTGGATTTTAATAGTAACTGCCCTATGCAACAAGGTACACTAGAACACACAGTGTCAACTGTTCTTTCAAACGCCAGGAACATTTTTCAGTATTGATGTCTACTTCGTCCCTTTACATTCGGTAAGTGCCTGCGAGGCAGACAACATAGGATGAAGGTAAAGGTTCACTGGGATCTGATGACACCGACTGTTGGTAAAAACCTGTTTTCCCTCTGCCTTATGATTCTTGTCCAAACATGCTGTCCCTGTGAAGTCACGTGCTGGTCTTAGCTGCTTCAGTGCACACAGAGAGAGTACTGATGGTCAGCCATGTCATCTTTATGTAAAGAAAAATATTGCGGCCCTGGCTGGTTTGGCTCAGCGGTTAGAGCATCAGCCTGCGGTCCAGAGAGACCCGGGTTCAGTTCCCGCTAAGGGCACGTACCTCGGTTGCGGTTTGTCCCTGACCCTGGTTGGTCGTGCTGGTGGCAACCACTCGATGTGTCCCTTTCATGTCGATATTTCTGTCTCTCTCTCTTCCTCTCTCTCCCTCCCACTCCATCTGAACAAAAAATGGAAAAATGTCCTCGGGTGAGGATAAAAATAAATAAATAAATAAAAAAGAAAAATATTGCGTACAGGTCATCTTGGTCCAGGTGGATGGTAGAGCCTGATATTTTTAGTCTCTGAAACTAGAAGAATGGTCCAGGCCTCCAGAAAAATCTCTTATTTATTTATTTCTTGGTGTCCTGACCAGGAATCAAACCTACAACCTTGGTGTATCAGGACAATGCTCTATCCAGCTGAGCTATCCAGCCAGGGCTAAACAAATCTCATTTTAGTTCTAGTTTCACCATTAACTAGCTGTATGACTTTGGGAAGTCACCCAATCTCTTTGGGTCTCAATTTCCTCATCTGGAAAACAATACAATAATATCAACTTTACTGGATTGCCATGATGATTGAGATAATATATGCAAAATATCTATGAAGGTCCTATACATACTAGGCCAATAAATTAGACCTAGTCTATGGGACCTAATTATTTAGCAGAACCAAAATCCCTATGAAGTTGAAACCAGTTGGGCAAGGATGATAACTAAATCATGATATTTCAGAAAATGTAAATAGTGTAGTTCACGCTATACAAAATCAGCACTGAGGATTACAAACCAGTAAAAGAAATAGCAGTAGCCCTGGCCGGTTTGGCTCAGCGGTTAGAGCGTCCGCCTGCGGTCCGGAGAGACCCGGGTTCGGTTCCCGCTAAGGGCATGTACCTCGGTTGCAGTTTGTCCCCGGCCCTGGTTGGTCGTGCAGGTGGCAGCCACTCGATGTGTCCCTTTCACATCGATGTTTCTCTCTCTCTCTCTCTCTTCCTCTCTCTCCCTCCCACTCTGTCTGTACAAAAAATGGAAAAATGTCCTCGGATGAGGATAAAAAAAAAAAAAGAAAAGAAATAGCAGTAAATACTGACACTATAAAGATATATGCTTACATGTATGCTGATACCCAGAAAAACGAATGTCTGTCATGATCTTTCTTTTGGAGCCCACATGTCTGAAAACATAGCTTAGAACCACTACCAGTGAAAACTTTCTTAAGTATTTTTGTCTCATCTCCAATAGTTATCTTAAACAATTTCAACTTTTTCCTTCTATTACCTAAGCCATAACTTGAATGGTCTATTCATAAGGTATTTCCTCCTTATTTCTTTTTTTTAATCCTCACCCGAGGACATTTTTCCATCTTTTGTACAGATAGAGTGGGAGGGAGAGAGAGAGGAAGAGAGAGAGAGAGAAACATCAACGTGAAAGGGACACATCGAGTGGCTGCCACCCGCACGACCCAACCAGGGCCGGGGACAAACTGCAACCGAAGTACGTGCCCTTAGCGGGAACCGAACCCAGGTCTCTCCGGACCGCAGGCCGACGCTCTATCCGCTGAGCCAAACTGGCCAGGGCCCTCCTTATTTCTTTAATTACTCAAATATATCCTGTTATCAGATTGTATTAAGGTATTTTTTTTATCTTTATTGTTGAATGTATTACAGATGTTCCTCATTTTTCCCCCATTGACCCCCTCCTCCCCACTCCCACCTCCCTCCTGCCTTTTCCCACACTGTTGTCTATATCCATTGGTTATGCATGGTTTATATCTTCCCACCCCCAACTCCCCTTCTCTTTGAGGTTTGTCAGTCTAGCAACCAATTTGTTCTTAATCCCTTCACCTTTTTCACCCATTCCCTTAACCTTCCTCCCATCTGGCAACCAACAAAATGTTCTCTGTATCTATGAGAATGTTTCTGTTCTGCCTGTTCATTTTGTTTGTAGATTCCATTGTCGATAGATACATATTCATTGCCATTTTGTTTGTTCATATATTTTATCTTTTTCTTCAAAAAGACCCTTCAACATTTCATATAGTAATGGTTTGGTGCTGAACTCCTTTAACTTTTTCTTGTCTAGGAAACTCTTTATATGGCCGTCGATTCTAAATGACAGCTTTGCAGGATAGAGTAATCTTGGTTGTAGTTCTTGCTTTTCATCACTCTGAATATTTCTTGCCACTCCCTTCTGACCTGCAAAGTTTCTTTTGAGAAATTAGCTGACAGTCTTATAGGAACTCCCTTGTAGGTAACTAACTGCCTTTCCCTTGCTGCTTTTAAGATTCTCTCCTTGTCTTGCCCTGGCCGGTTTGGCTCAGCGGTTAGAGCGTCCACCTGCGGTCCGGAGAGGCCCGGGTTCAGTTCCTGCTAAGATTCTCTCCTTGTCTTGAATCTTTTGCATTTTGATGATGTGTCTTGGCGTGGGCCTCTTGGGGTTCATCTTGTTTGGGACTCTCTGTGCTTCCTGGACTTGTATGTCTGTTTCCTTCACCAAGTTAGGAAAATTTTCGGCCATTATTATTTCAAATAGGTTTTCGATTTCTTGTTCTCCCTCTTCTCCTTCTGGCACCCCCAAGATGCGAATGTTGGTACCCTTAAAGTTGTCCCAGAGGCTCCTTACACTATCGTCATTTTTTTGGATTCTTTTTTCTTTTTGCTATTCTGATTGGGTGTTTTTTGCTTCCTTATATTCCAAATGGATGGTTTGCTTCTTGGCTTTACCTACTCTACTATTGAATCTGTGTAAATTATTCTTTATTTCAGTTAGTGCCACCTTCATTTCTGACTGTGCATCCATCATTTCTGACTGGTCCTTTTTCATGCTCTTGAGGCCCTCACTAAGTTCACTGAGGTTCTCACTAAGTCATTGAGCATCCTTATAAGCAGTATTTTGAACTCAGCATCTATTAAGTTGCTTATCTCCATTTCACTTAGTTCTTTTCCTAGCGATTTTTCCTGGTCTTTCATTTGGGACTTGTTTCTTTTTCTCCTCATTTTGGCTGCCTCCCTGTGTTTGTTTCAGTGTATTACTTAACGAGAGGTATGGGACTCGCTGAGACCAGATGCTGTTTGTTTGAAAGAATTTAGGAAAACCTGAAGCAGGATCCAAGACAGGCCAATCCTATGGTTAAGCAACTGGCAACAGCTTGGGTGGGCCTGAAAGTAGGGTGGGGCGGGGCCTCAGGGAATCACCAGGGCGGGGCTACCAGTGTGAGCCAGGTTGCTGGAGTCCCAGATATGGTGGCTGTCTGCCGCCCCAGGGAAGGGCTCACCAAAGGAACAAAGGCCTCTGACAGCATATCTGTCCCAGAGAAAGCCCCCTCTCCAGCCCTCACTCCAATGCCAGACAGCTTAGTTTTTGCCTGTATGTCTCTGGTACCCCTCGAGCTGCCTCTCCTCCAAGCTTAGAGGGAGAGAGTCTGATAAGTCTGTGTGCGGGCCCTTTAAGAGGAGCTGCCTGGGGCTCCAGCTGCCTCAGCCTCCCTGAGCCTCAGTTCCCGCTGGTTTTTCCAGCCAGAAGACTCCTCTCCTGGCACTGGAATCCTGAGTAGTGTGCCTGGTGTAGGACAGGGACCCCTCAGTCCTCAGGGAGGACCTTCCCAGCCGAGGTGTCCTCCTGATTTGTATCCGCCACACGTGGGTGTGGGACCAGCCCCTCCCCCTCCACTCCTCCTGCCAGTCTTGATGTGGCTGCTTCTTTAATTCCGTAGTTGTAGGACTTCCATTCAGCTTGATTTCAGGTGTTTTTAAATGATGGTTGTTCTGTAGTTTAGTTGTAACTTTGATATGGTTATGGGAGGACGTGATACCGTGTTTACGCTGCCATCTTGACCAGAAGTTCACATAAAGGTATTTTCTCAGTATGTTTCTAGGTTAAGATTGTCACTTCATTATCCTCAGCAATCACACCACCAACATTTAAAGCTGTATTACCATGGAAACATTACAATGTGGTAATCTGATATTACATGATTCCAAGATTATTGTTGTCAACCCTGAAAACTTGCCAGAATCCTTTCTTATTCGTTATCACTATATAATTATACAAATGGGCCTTTTTCCAAAAAAATCAAGGTGAAAATTGACAATCTCTTCAGGGCAAATCTGGTAGAGGATCAGAGTAGCTGGATGAGGGGCTAATATTGCTGATCTTAAAATAATCACAGGAATAAAATGAAAGTTGGAGCTCAAGTTCCCTCTGTTTTGCTGCTCAAAACCACAGTGTCACCCCCTCTCCCCAAATAACAATGGAGGAGGAGCAGGAATGTACATTTTAACAGGAATCCAAGGAGATTCTGATGCAGTTTCATAAACACTGAACTATATCCTTACATTGAGAGAGAGAAAGAATGTTAGAATCAAGGGATACATGAAGGAGAAAATAAAATTCTGTTCCTTAAGGACAAGGTATGAATAACTTGCCTTCTCACCGTGATGTCAGCCCCCCTCCCCTACAAAAAAGGCTTCACAGCCTTGTGGTGCCACAGTCCAGAAGCAGCAGAAGTCTCTGTAGTTATTTGAGACACTTCCTCTAAATCCTCAAGGGACAGCCAGAGCAGGAGCTGCACATTTATCAGTGGAGGGGGAGGCTAGGGTTTCATGTTTGGCCCTGTTAATGCCCTTCTCTTTGCTCTCTGAGGTTCTGTGCAAACAAGGTTGTGCAATTCCACTGGGCCTAAACTCAGAGCAACCTTGCAGTGAGCAGCATTTTGATAAGGCCACGTTTTTAAAAATAGCCCCTATGTCTAGTATATATACTTTCGGTAATCACTCTTCCTCATCTGAACTTAAATTTTTACCACTTTGTAGGGAGAGGGGTTGGGAGGAGTGGTACTCTTGTGTGTCTTTCACACACATACCAGAGAAACAAATTAGGGTCATAGGGCAAAGGAACTGTATGACTAAACACAGAGCCAGCTACAAAGGTGCAAGCTAAAATTTAACTTCATAATTTTGCTTTTAAAAAGTTAATTTTTATTTCACATCTTATTTCCAAGTTGCAATCATTAACCCGTGGCAGTTAATTAATGTACAAGATGATGCAAAACTAATCAGAAAATACAAATTAACTGTCCCCTCTAGTCTAAGGGATTTTGAAACCGTAACTGAAAGCTTTTTATAAGAGCATTTTTATTGCACAAGCGACTAAGCAGTTGCAGAGAAGCCACTCATCTGCAACCAACTCAGTTGTATCCAACCTGACTCACACGCTTGCATTTTATTTTAAATAGAATGTTTTTTCACTTCAACTCAACTATGTATTGAGTGCCTGGTATGTACAGGCAATATTTTACCCACTCTAGGGACAGACTCTCACTCCCAGGAACTCATAATCTGCTTGCAGACAAAGCACAGTCACAAATAACTAATGCAGAACAGATCACAAGTCCTGCGGTGGAGGTCTGAGCATGTGTTCCCAACCAGGGGCGGAGGAGTCCCGCCTGTGGGCCGTATAAGGCCCTCAAAATCAATACCAGCTAACATCACAGCCTCACCAAATCAGCCTGACGAAATATAGCAGGCTGATTTTTAAGTTGATAATTTTGTATGGCCCTCAAATGGTGTTATAAATATCCAAATGGCCCTTGGCAGAAAAAAGGTCCCCCACCCCTGCTAGGGGATACTGCCCCAAGGATGAAAATCAGTTACAGTGGGTGAAAAAATATTAGATATTACAACGGTTTGTGGTCCTACAAAAGGTCACAGTACATAAACAGATACACAGCGTATCTTAGGTATTACAATTTAATGGGGAGAGGAGAGGAACGAGAGGAAGACATCTAAAAAGGCTCCTTACGGAAGCAACAATGAAGAAAGAGCTGAGTGTGAGGCCGGAGAATATGGTAGAGGACCCTGTGCAGAGGACAGGCCTGTGGCGGCTGTGATGCCTTACTATAAAAGAATAGAAAGTTGGGGGAAGTGGGGGGCATCCGTAATAGTGTCAACAATAAAAATAAAACAAAACACACATGAACACACACACACAAAAAAAAGGAAAAGAAAGTGCTAGGGATTAGTGCACTGGTGCAGCCACTGTGGAAAACAGTGTGGAGTTTCCTCAAAAAAATGAAAATGGCCCTGGCCGGTTTGGCTCAGCGGTTAGAGCGTCGGCCTGCGGTCCTGAGAGACCCGGGTTCGGTTCCCGCTAAGGGCATGTACCTCGGTTGCAGTTTGTCCCCGGCCCTGGTCGGTCGTGCGGGTGGCAGCCACTCAATGTGTTCCTTTCACATTGATGTTTCTCTCTCTCTCTCTCTGTTCCTCTCTCTCCCTCCCACTCTACCTGAACAAAAAATGGAAAAATGTCCTCGGGTGAGGATAAAAAAAAAAAGAAAAAAAAAAAAGAAAATGGAACAGCCTTTGACCCAGTGATCCACTTCTGGGAATATAGCCTAGGGATTTTGAAACACCAGTTCGAAAGAATATACTCACTCCTGTGTTCATTACAATAGCCAAGATCTGGAAACAGCCCAAGCGCCCAACAGTGGATGAGGGGATAAAAAAGCCGTGGTACATGAACACAATGGGATACTACTCTGTGGTAAAAAAGTAGGAAATCTCACCTTTTGTGACAGCATGGATGGATCTGGAGCATATTATGCTAAGTGAAATAAGCCAGTCAGAGTAAGACAAATACTAAATGATTTCACTTATATGTGGAAACTAATGAACAAAATAAACTGACAAACGAAACAGAACTAGAGGCATGGATACATGGAACTGACAGCTCGGGGGCGGGGGGTGCTGGATGAAAGAAGGTGAAGGGATTAGCCAAAGAACATGTGGGCATAGCCCATGGACACAGACAGCAGTGCGGTGATGGCTAGAGGGAAGGGGGATGGGGGCTAGGTGGAGGAGTGCAAAGGGGGAAAAGGGAGACATCTGCAATAGGGTCAATAATAAAAATAAAGGAAAACGTTTTCATGAAAAATAAAATAAAATATCATTATAATATTTTTTTAAAAAATAGAGCTTCCAAAACAGTTTTAGAGAGGAGACTGTTCCTGGTGCAGACAGGGCAGACGGGCAGAGCAGCGTGCACTAGGGAGCAGCACCCCCAGGCTGTGAGCAGGGGCTGCCTGGACGCTGTAGGAAGGCTTCTGAGACAGTGCTGGGCACGGAGCAGGGGGAGAGGTGAAGTATCAATACCGCAAATTAGTTCCTCCCTCTGGCAACCATAAGGGAAAAGCAATGTGTATAGGATATATTCGAGGAGAAGTGAGTACAACCCTGACCGGGTAGCTCAGTTGGTTCGAGGGTCATCGCATCCTGATACACCAAGGCTTCGGGTCGGATCCCCAGTCAGGGCACATACAAAAGTTGACCCAAGAATGCGTGAAGTCAGTGTGCTCAGGGTCTGTGCTGAGCGCTGTGTGTCCACCATGTCACTGACTCACAGATAAGAAACAGGAGCCTCAGGACGATTGGGTGACCGGCTCCTTGTCACGCAGGTAGTAGCCGAGCTGGGATGCAAACCCAGGGTAGGTCATACTTGACTGCCTCTCTAACTGCATCGCAGGACAATCATGGGTCCTGACACTGCAGTGGAAAGCTGTAGGACTGGCCGAACCGATTTTCTCTTGCATCTAGCACTTTCTGGCTGAGAAGGTCTGTGGGGAGAGATGTAGGCCCTGACCTCTGAGAGCATCCGGGGCATTTGAAGCCCATATGATGTCACCAGTCAAACCCTTCAGAAGTCTGCTACTGGGCAAATACAGGGTGTGTCAAAACAGGTTTACGGTTGTTCATATTGAAAATAATACAATAATAAGTAATAATACAAAAATAAACTCGCCCTGGCCAGTTTGGCTCAGCGGTTAGAGTGTCGGCCTGCGGTCCGGAGAGACCCGGGTTCGGTTCCCGCTAAGGGCATGTACTCCGGTTGCAGTTTGTCCCCGGCCTTGGTTGGTTGTGCGGGTGGCAGCCACTCGATGTGTCCCTTCACATCGATGTTTCTCTCTCTCTCTCCTTCCTCTCTCTCCCTCCCACTCTATCTGTACAAAAAATGAAAAAATATCCTCGGGTGAGGATTAAAAAAAATAAAAAATAAACTCACTGTTTCGCGCACTCACAACTGTGAGCCTTTCTGCCCACCCTGTATTCTGTCCCGGCTGAGCAGAGAGTGACCTCAGGAGCCTCAGAGACTGAGGGACTCCCTCGCCCTGACATAGTTGTTGCTCTGTGAGGCTTCAGACCTCTTTCCCTCGGTTCTACCGTGATTAGTCTCCATGCCGAAAGGGGTTTCACATCTCACAGATGTTCTGAAAACAGCAGGCCTATTGAAATCAGAACGGCCCTCGGAAAACCAGGGACGCAGAGGTCTCAGACATATTTCAGAGGGAAGACGGCTCAAAGGACCTCCCAGGAGATGGGAAGGTGCTGGCCTTCCAAAGTCTCATTCGGGCATCTGGAGATTGTCCTGAGAGTCCGCCTTTGAGAAGCCATCTCCACATTTACCGTTTCAGCCGTGATAAAGGTGAAGCCTGCTCCCGACCAAACAGTACACCCTAGAGCATTCAGCCCCGCCGGCCGCTGACCCTCCAGGATCACCACAGCCCCACCCTGACATTCTCCTGCTTTCCAGTCGGATAGTTCTAGGCCTTTGTTCTCTCGTGTGATTCTCTGAGTGGATCACGCACCTAGAACGTTACCCAGAAACCTCTTCTCTGTTCTTGTGTACCCTTTCCCTTGACTTTTCTATTCGTTTTTAATTTTTAAGTGTTTTTTCTTTATTGATTTTTATTTTTTATTTATTTTTATTTTTATTTTTTATCCTCACCCGAGGATACTTTTCCATTTTTTGTACAGATAGAGTGGGAGGGAGAGAGAGGAAGGAGAGAGAGAGAGAAACATCGACGTGAAGGGACACATCGAGCGGCTGCCACCCGCACGACCAACCAGGGCCGGGGACAAACTGAAACCGAAGTACATTCCCTTAGCGGGAACCAAACCCGGGTCTCTCCGGACCGCGGGCCGACGCTCTAACCGCTGAGCCAAACTGGCCAGGGCTCTTTATTGATTTTTAGAGAGAGAGGAAGGGAGAGGGAGAGAGATAGAAACATTGATGAGAGAGAACATCAATTGGCCGCCTCCTGCATGCCCCCAACTGGGGATCTGACCCACAACCTGGGCATGTGCCCTGATGGGGAATCGAACTGGCGACCTCTTGGTGCATGGGTTGAAGCTCAACCTGAGCCACACCTGCCAGGTGACTTTTCTATTCTTGATTCTGAGACATTCCCCCCCACTTAGCTCCACCCCACGTTTCATGAAGTGAATGGAGGAAGTGGGAGGAAATGACATTTGTTTGCCCCTCCAGTGGCAGCACGGTGAGGGGTCTTCGTGGATGTGGACTTATGTGTCCTTCACAAGGTCCCTGATAGGAAAGGAAAGTTAGAGAGTTTAAGGACTTTGTGAAAGTCAGCAGCTATTAAATGCTGTGGTCGTGTTAGGATTCAAACCCAGGAACTTCTGGTTCCAAAGCCATTTCTGGGTCCTTTTCCAGGACACCCAGGCCTCCCAAACGCTGACCAGGCCATTCTGTACATTGCTAGTCCCTTCCCTGGGCGCCTGTGTCCCAGCTGAGGTCGCCTGAGGATTGACGTTGTTCCCAAAAGTTCCGATATATTTTGTGCCCACTCTTTTCTTCTCAGGTCAAACTAAAATGAGATTAGAGTAGAAGCAGTCTTTTTAAAATAAAAATAAAAAGAAGCAGTTTCGCCCGGCTGGTGTGGCTCAGTTGACTGAGCACCAACCCATGGACTGAGTGTGCCAGTTTAATTCCTGGTCAGGGCACATGCCCAGGTTGTGGGCTTGATCCCCAGTGAGGGGCATGCAGGAGGCAGCTGAGCGATGCTTCTCTCTCACATCAATGTTTCTATCTCCTCCCTCTCTCTCTCTAAAAAATCAATGAAAACGTATTTTTAAAAAAAGAAGAAGAAGCAGTCTTTCCATGACCACTTTGGGGAAGATTTTCTTGTTTCTCAAAATTCAACAGTGTCAATAAGTTTGTGGTGCTCAAAGGTGTGGGGTGGACACATACTTCTAAGGGCCAGAGTTTCAATGTTGCATTTGTTTTTCAGAAAAAAGAGCTCAGCATAAAATGCAGCTAATAGTGAGGTTTTGTTTGGGTTTTTTTGCATAATAACAGTCGTAACTGAGCAACATTAGCTACAGACACTCCTTCCCGTAAATCCATGGAGACTCTGAAAAACACTTCAGAGAAATCCAAACCCCAAGTGGTCTTTGGCAAAGGGTAGTTGCCATGATGGTAGTTAAAGGAGGAGAATACTGAGTAGCTGCCTACAAAGGAGCACCTACAACGAAAACTAGCTGCGGCTCAGGTCCCTGGACTAAAAAATCTACATAAAAGTTTTTGCATGTGATCCCTCCTTTTTACAAGGCAAATTTGACCATGAAAACAACATGTTTAAATCACACACTTTTGACTTAATAATCCCACTCTGGAGAATTTACCTCAAGACTTTCTTGAGTCATACAAATAGGAAGACGACATATTTCTATCGCAGCATTATTTATAATTAGCAGTAAACTGGAAGCAATCTAATTTTTCAATAATCTAGAAAGACTTGGTGCGTTTTGGTATCTTAAGTCTTTGAGATACTATGCAGCTATTAAGAATATGATCACAGTGTCCAAACAAAAAAAAGGGTGTTGCATGAAAAGCATAGAACACAGAAATGCAACTATGCAGTGGTTACAGACAGGCAGAAACACATTACGCTGATAAAGACAAGGGGACAGATGGAACAGGTGAGCACGGTGAGGTTATAAATTTTCAACATTAACATTTTCTGTTGTAATGACCATATTTGGCTTTTAGGAATTTTTTTTCTTTTTCTTTTTTTCCAGTTGCAACTTATATAAAATTATTTCTTAATTATTTTTGGACCAGGAGATTATTTGACAGAGGACTATTTTACAAAGGAACATGCTAGCCAAGCGTGAAGTATAGAGAATTACTCATTCACCAATACTAATGCTGTTGTTTTAATTTGCAGTGAAGGGAATTTGGCTACCAAGCAGGTTGTGTTTCTTCAGAGACCGGTTATATGGAATTCAGCAGCTCAAACACCAGAAGTGAGTAATACTGATGCTTTATGAACTGAATGTTGTATCGAACCTCTTAATCCTGGAACTCTCTTTGTAATTCTGAATGGTGAGTACAGCCGGGGAAGTGCAATGGTAACAGTCTTCGAAGCAACGATAAAACAAGGGAAACATGCCAGCGCCCAGGCTACTGAGCCGGTTCTGAAGGGGATCAGGGCAGGCCGCCCCAAAATATGCCCCTTGGGCATCGGGATCATTTTGAGCTGAAGGCAGTTAAGAAACGGCAGACACAGGAGGAACACTCTACCCTCCTGCTTCCTGACAAAAAAGCAGGGCATGCATTTCCCCCTGCAAAGTGACGTAAGTCCCCTTTATGAAGTAGTCTCCCTCTCCTGCGCCAGGAAGAGTAGACAGTCACCAGAGACGACCCGTCACCGGGGCCGCAGTCTGCATAAAGGAACCTCACGCAAATAACCCTGCCTTCCGCCAGTTCCCCATGTACCTACCTTCCCACAATTTTCTGCCCCTAAAAGCCCAAACCCTTTTCCGTTGGTCACTCCTCTACAATTTATTGCCCTTTGTTAAGGTGATATAGAAGCTCAGAGTCTAACTGCCTCTTGGGGTTTTTACTACTTCTCTGTGAAGCTCCCCTGTGCTTCCAAAACAAGCCTTTTCTTCTGCTAACCCGTCAGTTTAATTCGCTGGCCCCAGGGTAGAGGGAACGCTTCTACCTCCCTTCTGGTTCTCAGTCTCGTACACGGAGGAGCCTAATCCTGCCACAGATTTGTGCAATCTGTCTATCTTGACCTCTGTCAGTACTTTTATATTGTCTCCATAACTTCACATTTTTTCTGCCCTGTATATTTTCTTATTCTGTGTATTGTCAACCTAAGAAACATCCAAACCAGTAGTATAGAGAGTTTTTATGAGTTTGTTTGAGCAAGACTGACAGCAATTGTAAAATCTCAACAGATTGAGAAAATGCTCCGGAGAATGGCAGTTTTGCAGTTTATTTCATACGTTACAATCAAAGGAGGAGGCATAAGGAGGGTCACGTGAAATCCATCGGTGTAGATCAGGGAGGTGGAAAAAGCAAAGCAGAGAAGTAAGTCTCTGAGACTGGATAAAGGGTAAAATGGGGAGACTTCTTTTACATTGGTGGGGACAGGGTGGTTAACAATTAACATTTACAACACATACATAGTATTTGGGCAACAAGATAACAATGAGCGTTCTGTGTTTGCATGCTCTGGGGCCAGATTGTGCCCTGAGAGGTCTGGAAAAAGGGGGGATTATTCAGACATTCCAAAGGTATGTTATTTTAAACACAAAAAGACAAGAGACAGGCTCACTTAAGGTAATGATTGACCTTAAAGATTGTCAGGGAAGATTCCGGCCTAGGAAATGGCTACCTGCCAAGACTCACTTTTAGTTAGTAAGTTTTCATTTCAGACCATCCTATGTGGTTACTTTGGGTCTCTGAGTTTGTAAGACCCCCACCCCCACCCCCTGCAGGCCTCCCCTGAGGCTATCAGATTTAGGGTGTGGCCCCTGTTTTGTCCACTATATTAAAAAATATTGTTTTAGAAAACTAAGGTTATCTAAACTAGCAAAGCTAAACTGACAGTATGCAGTATAAACTTTCGCGTACTCACAACTGTAAACCTACTTTTGCCCCACCCTGCATATAATACAGCCATGCTAAAATGTCTCACATTAATTTTTTTATTTTAATCCTCACCTGAGGATATTTTTCTATTTTTCATCAGCTAGAGTGGGAGGGAGGGAGAGAGAGAGAGAAACATTGATGTGAGAGAGACACATCGACTGGTTGCCTCCCCCATGACCTGACCAAGGCCAGGGAGGAGCTACAACCAAGGTCTGTGCCCTTGACCGGAATCGAACCCGCAACTCATTGCCTCAAGGGCCAACAGTCTAACCACTGAGCCAGACCAGCCAGGGCTAAAATAATCTTTCAATGAAAAAACATGAGCGAAAGGGTCTGGCTGGCTCCAGAGCTAGGAAGGTAGAGAGGTAGACCGGCAAACAGGAAGATTCCTCCCCGGAGCAGGAGAGCAGTGATCGAGACCGTAGGTGGCAGACAGGCCGCGTTGCCCAGGGGTGAGCCCCGACACCTCTGCCCCGGCGTCACTCCCAGTGAAAATGGCTCAAGGTCACAAGTTTATTAAGAAGCATTCCGTCAGGAAGAATCAAGGATGGGTATATGTAGAGAATGGCCAGAAAAAGGTTTGATTCTCCTTTCTTCGAATCAAAAGCAACTTCGGACCGTGCTACAGCCTTCTCTTCTTTTGGAGAAGTATTCTACCATGGCCGTCGTTTCGGAGGAAAGAGCAAGAGAACTGACAGTTTCACGAGAGTTTGATTGACTGAAGGTCATGGAGTTGGTGTCGAGAATTTCATAATGAAGAAAGTGTATTGTTGGAATTTTTTTCTTCTGAAGTTATCAAGACCTTTCCTTTTGGAATTTGTTTTGTTCTTTACAGATATGTGCAATATTCTAGGTAACTTGAGAATTTTTTGAACATGGAAAATGCCAATTCAAAATATTTATACTCTCATTTACTGCCTCAGTTTTCTATAAAATATTGAAAGATAGTTTTAGTAAAGCTAGAAAACTTTTAGAAGAAAAAAAAAAAGAGAGAGAAATGTTCATGAAGTGGAACTAGGCAAAAAGTTCTTAGACATGACCCCAAAAGTATAATCTATAAATTAGATTTTATCAAAATTAGCAACTTTTGCTCTATTAATAACACTAAGAAAATGAAAAGACAAGCTACAGACTGGGAGAAAAAAACTTGCAAATCACATTATAACAAAGGACGTATGTCCAGACTGTATCAAGTACTCTCAAAATTCAACAATAAGAAAATGACCCAGTTAAGCCCTGCCCGGTTTGGCTCAGCGGTTAGAGCATCAGCCTGCGGTCCTGAGAGACCCGGGTTCGGTTCCCGCTAAGGGCGCGTACCTCGGTTGCAGTTTGTCCCCGGCCCTGGTCAGTTGTGCAGGTGTAGCCACTCGATGTGTTCCTTTCGCATCGATGTTTCTTTCTCTCTCTCTGTTCCTCTCTCTCCCTCCCACTCTACCTGAGCAAAAAATGGAAAAATGTCCTCCGGTGAGGATTAAAAAAAAAAAGAAAATAACCCAGTTAAAAAATAATTAAAAGACTTGGACACCTGCCCTGGCTGGCTTGGCTCAGCAGATAGAGCGTTGGCCCATGGACCAGAGAGGCCTGGGTTCGGTTCCCGCTAAGGACATGTAGCTTGGTTGCGGCCTGTCCCCGGCCTTGGTTGGGGTTGTGTGGGTGGCAACCACTCAAGGTGTCTCTCTCACATTGATGCTTCTCTCTCTCCTTCCCTCCCTCTCTCCCTCCTGCTCTATCTGAAGATAAATGCAAAAAAAAAAAAAGACTTGGACACCTCATCAATGAGAATATGTAGATGAGAAATAAGTACATAAAAAAGACACATAAATCATTAGCCATTAGGGAAAGGCAAATGAAAACCATGATGAGATACTACTATCGTACACCTGTTAGAATGACTAAAATAAACAATACCGACAGTACCAAGAATATCCTTGGGTGAGGATTAACAACAACAACAAAAATGAATGATTTAACTTCAACAGAAATGTCTCTCTCCTGTAATAGTCTAAAGCTGGGCAGGCAGGCGGCAGGGGTAGAGCACGGCTCTGCGTCGTGGCTACTCAGCTCTGCTGCCTTGGCTTCTGCCCCTGGACCCAAGGCTGCTGTCACAGTTGTCACGTCCAGCCAGCAAGAAGTCGTGAGGAATTCCAGGCATGCCTGCAGGGCTCTGACCCCCAAGTCACAGACATATTTCTTCTCACATCCCATTTATTTATGTTGCCACAAGCATCTGCAAGGGAAGCTGGGAAATGTAATCTGGGCGACCTTGAGCTGGTACCACAGTGAAATACCACATGTCCAGCTAAAGATTGCACGGAGGTGGGGAGGAGTTCTGCTATTAAAAGAAAGATGGAGAGAATAGATGCTGAAAGACAGGAGTTTAATTTTAATGGTTCCCATTTTACATTTATTTTTCTTCTGTAGAGCAGTTTTGCATTCAAATAATTTTCTTGTCTTTAAAATATATCTCAAAATGAATGATTTCAAGAGATAAAGACTTCTTGGACACACTTGTTGAATTATTTCTCTAACGCACACCAAGAAGTTGAAGGAGCAGCAGCCAGAAAACTGTTCTGAATTAGATCTTTCCCACGGTAACGACAATAAAATTATATGAATAGCAAGAAATATTTCATATATCCATCAACTTCTTTCCTCACCTTACAGTAAGACAATTATTTAGCAAATGTTATTCTTACTTTTTTAGTCATTTGAAGTTAATTTGAAATTATTTGAAAGTCATAAGGGTCATATTTCATTCATTAGCTGTTAGTATCCTCGATGGAAGTCCTTGTGAAATTAAATCAGGTCCCCGTGTGAATAAGGATGTCAGGTATCTTAAGGAGCATCATGTACAAATAAAGAGGATCTCTGTTTTAATCACTCTGCCATCTTGCCTCCTCTCCAAGGAACTGCAGTGGCTAAAGCTAGGTACTGAGCCCTAAAAAGTCATTTATTTCTGAACCATTTGTCAAAAGACTTTCTTTTTCCCACTGACTTTCCTGGGCTCCTCTGTTGAACATCAGTTGAGCATGTACGAGTGGTATATATGACTAAGCCTGGCAGTATAGCATGGAAAATCTTTCTTTACTGACCAAAGGAAATATTCAAAATATAGTACCAAAGGGGAAAGTGAGCTGTACATTTCTCTGTGTGTAGCAAACACATAGCTATCTAGAGAAGAAAACAGTAAAGTACATCAAATTTTTACAGTAGTAGCTCTGCAAGATGGGATTGTGGGTGGGTTTTGCTTTTTTCTTTGTTTTTGCCAGGTTTTCTACACTGAACGTGTATTTTGTAATAGAAGGAAATTTTTATTTGGGACCACAAATCTACTCATATCTTTTGCAGATGTGGGTAATATAAGTGTGAAAAGAATAAGGTAAGATACTCAGACTCCAGTCCAAGGCCAGCCTTTCCCTGACCTCGGGCAAATCCCGTCTTCCATCGGGCCTGAGTCCTACCTCTGTAGAACAAGTGGTTCAAAGAGATGATCTCTAAAGGCTGGCCAGGCTTTAGTCTCCTACACTTCAAGTTGATAAGAACACTGCAAGTTGATATGTTAGAAAAGGTATTATTTCCTGTGGAGTGAGGGTGGAGTAGGGGAGGCATTATCATTGCTGAAAATGTATTTATTAAGTCACATGGGCCCTGGCTGGTTTGGCTCAGTGGCTAGAGCATTGGCCTGTGGACCAGAGAGTCCCAGGTTCGGTTTCCGCTAAGGGCACGTACGTCAGTTGCAGTTTGTCCCTGGCCCCGGTTGGGGTCCTGTGGGTGGCAACCACTCAATGTCTCTCTCACATTGGTGTTTCTCTCTCTCCCTCCCGCTCTATCTGAAGATGAATGCAAAAATGTCCTCGGGTGAGGATATAGATAAATAAAAATTTTAAAAAAACAAGTCATATGGTAAACCTGGCTGGGGTGGCTCGGTGTATTGAGCTTCATCCCATGGACTGAGAGGTCCTGGTTTGATTCCCAGTCAGGGCACATGCCCAAGTTGTGGGTCAAATCCCCAGGGGGGGGGGGGGCATGCAGGAAGTAGCCAATTCTTTCTCATGAATGTTTTTCTCTCTCTCTCCCTCTCCCTTCCTCTCTCTCTAAAATCAATAAAGAAAAAATTATTTTAAAAAAGAAAAAGTGTTCTGAAATCTTTTTTCGAGTTACCATGTGAGGTGTTTGTCATCTTCTAACACATGATATTTATATTTGGTGGCTGTCTACTTGACACTTATCTAAAAGTGAATTACTATGAATATCTTGTTATTCTGAATAATGCCCAATTTTTACTAAGAAAATTCTCATTGAGTATGTGGGTGTGGGCCTCTAGTGCCAGGTATACAATAAAGAATTTATTGCAAAATTTACCTTCGGCTCCGGTGCTGGGGAGGGAGGAAAGATCCAGGCAGCCAAGTGCTCCCGGGCTCTCTGCCCTCCCAGTTCATTCATTCAGCGGTGAACGAATTCTGGCCCTGGCCGGTTTGGCTCAGTGGTTAGAGCTTCGGCCTGCGGTCCAGAGAGGCCCGGGTTGGTTCCCACTAAGGGCATGTACCTCGGTTGCAGTTTGTCCCTGGCCCTCGTTGGTCGTGAGGCTGGCAGCCACTCGATGTGTCCCTTTCATGTCGATGTTTCTCTCCCTCTCTCTCTCTCTCTCCCACTCTGTCTGAACAAAAAATGGAGAAATGTCCTCGGGCGAGGATAAAAAAAAAACCAAACAAGAGTGAATGAATTCTTTATGCACATGGGAAAGGGAGCCAGTAGCCAGGCTTGAGAAAGGAACCCAGTATGGCAGGACCCAGCAGCTCTGCCTGCAGCCAGAAGGCTGGATCCTCACTGGCCAGCGTCCCAGTGCCGGAGCTCAGGCCCTTCTCAAATCCGGTACCCAGTGTGAGAGTCAACCCGGCAGGCTCCACTCCTTGTTTGCAATTCAATACATTTGGTGAGTGAGAATAAAAAGGAAAAGGATTTGCGATTGGTTGTTTGCATTTGATGAACGCAAGGGGGCCGATGGAAAATGACACGCCCCCCAGCTCTATCTGACTGGGGACCACGAGGCTGGGCTTTTGTTGAAGCAGGACCACTGTGGACCTGTCCCCTTGAACTGCCCAAGGACGCAGGAGCTCTCCCTCGCATGCAGCATGGGGAGCGCTCCATGTTGGCATGAACAGTGGTGACACTCCACAGGAGCAGAATCCACTTGAGTAAAGCTGTTTGCTTTATGTGTTTGCCTTGAAAACCAGTAGAAGATACTGTTGTGTCTTATACATACAGTTCAACAACCCTTTTGTAAGACTAGCCTGAGCATCTGACTTCTATGAGTTCTAAGAATTTTATAATTTTAGCTCTTACATTTAAGAATATGTAACCCTAGTTCCCACACAACATATAAATGAACTTTCAGCAAATAAACACTTTGTAAATTGGGAAATCATTGTGCTTTTTACATTTATCCCTCTGATCCCTGGTCAGTGTGACTCAGGTGGTTAGAGCGTCATCCCGTGCGCTGAAGGGTGGAGGTTCGATCCCCAGTGAGGGCATATACTCAGGTTGAGGTTCGACCCCCAGTTGGGCTGTGGGTGGGAGGCAACCAATCAGTGCTTCTCTCTCACATCGATGTTTGTCTCTCTTTCTCTTTCTCCCTTTCTCTCTCTCTAAAAAGAAATCAATTTAAAAAATTTTTTATTTTATTTATTTATTTATTTTTATCCTCACCCGAGGACATTTTTCCATTTTTTGTTCAGATAGAGCGGGAGGGAGAGAGAGGAACAGAGAGAGAAACATCGATGTGAAGGGACACATCGAGTGGCTGCCACCCGCACGACCAACCAGGGCCGGGGACAAACTGCAACCGAGGTACGTGCCCTTAGCGGGAACCGAACCCGGGTCTCTCTGTACTGCAGGCCGACGCTCCAACCGCTGAGCCAAACCGGCCAGGGCCACTTTAAAAAATTTTTAAATGTATCCCTTTTGTTTCTCTTTTTTTATTTCCCCCTGTTTAATTTTTTTTTGTGTGCCTAGGAGTTTTGTGCCTAAATTTTTTGGTGCCTATTCTCATCCATGTCATGTTACCGGTATTAAGGAAGCTCGTGATGGGAACCTCACGGGCGGAGCAGCCAGGGGAGCTGGTCCGGCTCTCCAGGAGCCTCCCTGTCCCCGACCGAGACACTGCATCCTGACGGGGCTCCCTGGCACAGACCGTGCCCCCCTCTGTTCTGAACCGCACGGAGAACATGGCCAGCCCCCAGTCAATGTGCTGAGCTGTGCCATTTGGCCGGAGTTATTGGCGACTCCTCTTTGCAGCCCTTTCTTAAGTGGGTGTGAGGCGGCCGCTGGAACACTTTTTCTGTCGTTAGATCCCAATGAACACCAGAAAAAGATGGAACCTTTAATGTGTTTCTACCCCGCTTTGTTCCCCAAAGTGTGATCTCAACAGGTTTCTCTCCTCAGACAAGTCACTGAGGGTCCAGACAGGTACACAACCAACCTGCCAATGACCAGAATGATGTGCCCGGAAGCAACAGAGGCTGTGAAACAGGCGCCCATTGTCCCCTGGGGGGGGTGAAGGTCTCCCCGCTGGTCCTGAGATGCCCAGGACCTCCAAGAGCAGAGCAGAGAGCAGTGGGCGCTAGAGCAGAGGGACAGGAGAGCACCCAGCTTTTAACTCCTGGTTGCCCATCTCTGTTTCAGAGGAAAGCCAGCCGGCACGCGAAAGGTGAAGACAGAGGCAAAGGCACCAGCAGGAGCATTGGATTGGACACGGCCATGTCACAACCTGCAGAGAACAGAAACCTGCCCGAGGAGGGCCCCTCCCCCTGCCGAGAGTGCTGGATGGAGGAGAAGCGGCCGCCCCCCCCCAGCGGCTTCGCGGGGTTCGGCGGCGCGGGCGTCCTGCGGGAGCTAGACGAGGGACAGTTTGACCAGGAAGATGGAGCCACTCAGGTCACCTGCATGTGAGCACAGCAGCGCAGCACAGAAGGCCTGCGCGTGATTATCAATTGCTGCCAACTGACTGGGTTATATTACTTTCTCTGCATTTAAGTAGTACTTTGAATTTGTCCAGGCTCGGGCTTTCTTCTAATCTGCGTAAACTTTGGCTCAACCCCCCAGACAAGGAAGAATAACCCACAGATTTGTAAATTTAGACTCATGTTTACACTTCTCTCAAATAAAATCATCTGTTTACACAGAGGTCTCATTAGGGTATTAACTGATGATAATCTACTTCATTTTCTCATGAATGCACATGGTATACTTTTCTTATCATTCCTGGTAAGAAAACTAAATATCTCCATCAGTGTTTTGCCTAATTAGAAAGTTCTCAGGAAGTTAGTCTTACTTAAACTGAAAAATAATGCCATCCCCCCACGTGTGACACACACACACACACACACACACACACTCACAGCTAATTAATGAAATACCTATTTCCTGAATATAACAATGAATCCAAATTTTGTCTTTAACCGTGGCATGTATATAAAGCAAACCCTTATTTGTTCAAATATTCTTTGAAAAAAATCTTTGTTGCTGTCTTTGCTAAGGGCCACCATGTTACCAGCCCTGTGCTGACCCACTGAGCTTAAAGTTTGTTGTTTCTAGTAGCTGAGAAATAGAGCAAAGCAGTGCCCCCTACCATTCGATACGGAAATAACCCAATCTCAACATTTAAAAACCTTAATAAACAGAAATAATTAATTTTATTTCTTTTATATTGCAAATAGTGTGAAAAGGGAAAATATCAACTGGGAGTGGAAACTGAAGCCTTTTATATCTGTCTAGATTTGAATTATGCTTTTATTTCGATGGCTAAATCACGAAGCAGGTGGAAACCCAGAATTTTCCATCTTGCAGGAGTAAAATGTGCTTGTAGCACATGCGATGGGTCTGGTGGCCTAGCTGTGCCATCTCTGTTGACAGGGATGCCTTTGCCTTGCCCAGACTTTGAGGGGTAAAGATTAAATTTCTACAAAATATAGGATTTGCATTCCTCTGTCAAAGGCTTACTTACTTTGAAATGTGGGAACCTTCAACTGAACAACTGACTTTGCCATTACTGAGTTCAACATATTATATATTTTTATTAGCATTGGTTTTGACATTATAAGATCATTTGAATAATAAAATGTCATTTGTCGCTGGGCTATTGTTTTATTAAACACAAATGTTCATAATATGTTTTGTACATTTATGTATTATGTGTATCAAATATCTAGTGTAACTAAGTCAATCTCCATGAACTGTAAATAAGATTAACATGGTATCATTCCACTTGTACCATGCTGAAGCATTACCTATATAGGTAGAAAGGAACTTAAGAATATTCTATTCAGAATTATTCTGTGGAAATAGCTATCAACAATATTTGCAGAAATGTTTTTTGTTTTTATTTTTATTTTATTTTTTTAATCCTTACCGGAGGACTTTTTTTTCCATTTCTTTGTTCAGATAGAGTGGTAGAGAGAGAGAGAGAGAGAGAGAGAGAGAGAGAGAGAGAGAGAGAGAGAAACATCGATGTGAAAGGGACACATCAAGTGGCTGCCACCCGCATGACCAACCAGGGCCGGGGACAACTGCAACCGAGGTACACGCCCTTAGTGGGAACCAAACCCCGGTCTCTCTGGACCGCAGGCCGACATTCTAACCGCTGAGCCAAACTGGCCAAGGCTTGTTTTGATTTTTAGATGAACCTAAGTTCCATATTCAAGAGCTGGTGAATGTTTGGTAGACACAAGCATTACTTCTGGAGCGCACAAAATGCCACAAGTTAGGAAACACAGAAAGGGTACTCAGGAAAATCAGACAGCGTGTCCAGTGCCAGGGTCCGCAAAGGCAGGGTCCTGTGTCATTCCGTCAGTGCAGAGGGGATTCACGGTATATCAATCACTTCTAATTTTTTAAAGTTTGTGTAAGCTTACTTTCTTCTTAGAGTTTGCTTTTATTTCTTATTTTTTTTTAAATTTTTGATTAGAATAAACAGCAGTTGTATCCTCAAAACCTATTTCATAAGCATTTATTCCAACGATTCTTAAATTATATGGCAAATTTGTATTATAGTGAATAAATAATGACCAAGTGGTTCTATAGTGTCATATATATATATGGCTTTGAGTCTATTCTTTAAAAAAAAATAACAAAACTTGAACTCTGTATGCCCGAGGAGTTAAATGTGACTAACCTTATTACCTGCCAGTTGTATAGTCCACTCTTTTCATAACACATGTAATTCCTTAGGGGCTCTGGCATGTGAATTTTTAATATCTATAAGTTAGGATGAAAAGACTCAAGATCATAGATGTGAGGGTGGAGTTCTGCCATTCCCCTTGGTACGGTATCTATGGCACTTCTGTCTTAGGTTTCAGTGACTCCTTGCTAGTTCCACCCCATTTGGATTAAAGTCAACCTATTATCTTTCATGGACAACACTAACACCTAGTCACCAGAGAAATCACTGTCAACATCACTAAAGTTCTCTTCAGGAGAGATAAACAAAAGAGTCACTCTCTTTAAGGGACTCCAGGGCTAGCAGGAGTCTTCAGACACCCACGCAAGCAGGAGGCAGAGCTGTAGTCAATCCAAATCACAGCTACCTCAAGTCCCTTGTTTTATCAGGAGCAGGTGCTTATACATATGAATATAAATGTCCCAGATGCATTTTCCTTTCTTTCATTTGGGAAGAGCTAAGGAGTGGTCTCGTTTTCCTGGCCTGTCCTCACTGGCTCCTCACCACTATTCTCTCTGGGCTGGAAGGACTGTGGCTCTCTTGACATACGACTAAGACAGACTTCCTTCTTTGAACTCCTCGGGGCTCTAGAGGATCTCCCTCTGGGAAGATTATATTTCAAGTGAGAAATCAGATGTAGTAGGTGCTAACAATGGGAGAGTATAACTAAGCATGTTAAATCAAAATGTACTGGTGGATATGTAGGAAAATGAGATAATGCAAAGCATCAGAATATCCATTTAAATAAGTATTTGTTTTGGCAATTTATCACACCATGAGAGTGAATTTTACCTTGTGCAACAGCCCAAAGTTTACAGGGCCTTAACCCTGATGATTAAGTTCTAAGATGGTGTTTGAGGTAGAAAATTAGGCAAAACTCTAAAATAATAAGCCTTGTTTCTGGTGAGGCTTATTTTTATAATAGATTCCAAAAATGCTTTGAGCATTAAAATTATTATAAGTATTAAGTAAATAAAATCAAGGTATGTATAAGTAACAAAGTGATTCTTTGCAGACTTACATCAGCCAACATTCTCATCTGCAAACAACAGAAGCTGGCCTTGGCTCATAGCAGTAAATGCTTATTTCAAAAGATATCTAGAATAGGACTTCATCAAAATTTAAAACTTTGTTCATCAAACTCAGTTTAAGGAACGAAAAAGCAAGCCAGACTGGGAGAATATGTTTGCAAAACACATACATGACAAGGACTCATATCGACAATATAGAAATGGCTCTGGCCGGTTTGGCTCAGCAGTTAGAGCACTGGCTAGAGGATCAAAGGGCAAGTCAAGGGCATGTACCTGGGTTGCTGGTTCATCCTCAATCCTGGTCAAGTCAGGGTAGTGTGGGAGGCAACTGATCAATGTGTCTCTCTCATATTGATGTTTCTCTCTGCACACCCCCCCTTCTCAATTGAAAATCAAATTATTCTTATTTTCTCATCAAAAATGGAGTCACTAAATAAAAACAGCAAGTGGGATTAGAAAATTCACCTGCATGGAAAGGAAGTTTGAATTGACCACACAAGTTTCAATCAGGTGTTCATTGCGCCCTCCCAGTTCATCACTGCTGTTCCGGAGCCAGTAGGAGTCCTGGCTCCCAGGCTTGGGCTGCCCCCAAGAACCACCCAAATGGACATCTGGGAAATCTGAAGTCTAATGTAAAAATTTCCTTGGTTGATTATGTTAAAAAAAACTAATACACACATTTAATCTTCTTCGTGTCTTAATGGGCATGCTAAGCCTCAGAGAGCTGTTTTCAACACATTTCAAAGAGAAGCACTCATGTCATAGATGGGCTAAGTAAACAACTTTTTATTTCTTACAGCAAGCGAATAGCATGTCTTTAATTTCAGTGATTTATATAAAACTGGAACACACCAAATCTGGGTATTTTATTTACATTTCCTTTTTCCTTCCCAAAATAGAGGCATATAGTTTATTATACCACACATACAAAAAGTGGGTTTTAACATTTCAATATTTTTTCTGTAAACATTAGATACATAACCACATGTCATTCTTCTGAATTTGTTCTTCTGGGAAACCATGTGTCTCAAGATTTGTCTCCTTTTGTATTAATTAGAATTCCATTTTTTAAAAACGTCCAGCTTCTGGGACTGTTGCAGTCTGATGTACTATATTTCTCCCTTTCTTCCTACCTCTGCATGTGAAGACAACCACCACGACCCAAATTCAAATGAATGAGATTCATTCCTTATTTCAAAATACCTTCCTGTAAATGTAAAAAAACCTATAAAATTGTGAAATAATATATGAGCTAATATTTAGATAATTCAAAACTCAGAAGTCATAAAGACTGCCTAAATACTAAAAATAATATTTAAAACTTCTACACAGAAAAACACTCCATAAACAACCTCAAAAGGTAAGCAAAACTGGAATCAAGAAACGATCACATGGCCCTGGCCGGTTTGGCTCAGTGGTTAGAGCCTCAGCCCGTGGACCAAAGAGGCCTGGGTTTCTTTCCCGCTAAGGGCACATACCTCAGTTGCAATTTGTCCCCGGCCCTGGTTGGTCGTGCGGGTGGCAGCCACTCGATGTGTCTCTCTCACATGGATGTTTCTCTCTCTTCCTCCCTCTCTCCCTCCCTCTTTATCTGAAGATAAATGCAAAAATGTCCTCTGGTGAGAAGAAAAGGAAAAAAGAAAAAGAAACGATCACATGACCAAGGACTAATATTCTAAGTACACTGAGATGTTAACAAAAAACAATGTATAGCCAAGTAAAAAATACTGTAAATGATACAAATAGGCAGTTTATTTAAAAAAGAAAAAAATCAATTAATGTGACTTTTTTTTTTTGTCCTCACTGGAGGACACTGTCATTTTTTGTTCAGATAGAGTGGGAGGGAGAGAGAGGAAGAGAAAGAGAAACATCGACATAAAAGGGACACATCGAGTGTCTGCTACCCGCACGACCAACCAGGGCCGGGGACAAAATGCAACTGAGGTACGCACCCCCAGCGGGAACTGAACCCAGGTCCCTCCGGACCACAGGCCAACGCTCCAACTGCTAAAACAAACCAGCCAGGGCAACAAGATTTTTTTAAATATTTTTTTTCTTTATTGATTTTAGAGAGGAAGGAAGAGGGGGAGAGAGAGATAGAAACATCAATGAGAAAGAACATCGACTGGCTGCCTCCTGCATGCCCCACACTGGGGATTTGGCCCACAACCTGGGCATGTGCCCTGACCAGGAATCAAACTGGTGACCTCTTGGTGCATGGGTCGAAGCCACACCAGCTGGGCAACATGACAATATTTTAACTCAATAAAAAACTGCAAAACAGCCCTGGCTGGTTTGGCTCAGCGGTTAGAGCGTCAGCCTGCGGTCCACAGAGACCCGGGTTCGGTTCCCGCTAAGGGCACGTACCTTGGCTGCAGTTTGTCCCCGGCCCTGGTTGGGTCGTGTGGGTGGCGGCCACTCGATGTGTCCCTTTCACATCGATGTTTCTCTCTCTTCTTCTCTCTCCTTCCCACTCTATCTGAGTAAAAAATGGAAAAATGTCCTCGGATGAGGATAAAAAAAAAAAATTAAAAAAAAAAACAAAAAAAACTGCAAAACAAAAACCAAAAAAAGATGCCTTTTTTTTCTCATTGAGTTAGCAGTTTTAAAAAGATTGATAATACCCAATGTTGGCCAGTGTATTGAGCCTGGAGGGGAGCAGCCTCCTTATAACCATGAAATAGCTGGGCCTGAGAATGGAGGCCATGTCCCAGGGATGATGGAACTGGAAGACAGGCGCCTGAGACACCAATGTCGGACCCTGGAACTGATGCACTAACCCAGGATTGCTGCCCTCTGGTCTTGTTACAAAGAAAAGCAAAACCTTATTTGGTTAAGGCACTCCATTCCAACACAGGCTGCCTAATTCAGTCCTACTCATATAAGAATGAAAGGGGTTTTCCAAGGATGAGTTACAGCAATGCTCGGAAACATAGCATAGCCAAGTGGAGTAGCCCACGCTTAGGAGCCAGGACTGAATTCAGAGCCTGACCCTAGCTCCCTGTTCCTGTGGACACAAATTAAATTGTATGAGGATTAAGTGGGATATTGTGGGACTGTACTTACCACAGTTCGTGACACCTAGTTACATGCTCAATAAATTGAAACCATTATTTTTTTAAAGATCTGTTTTTGTTTGTAAAGTTCTTTGTGGTGTGGTGAACAAGATTACACCTGGGGAAATGCCAGAAGAAATGCAGGGCATCTTTAAAATTTGAATATAATATTCACAAACATTTCAATAAATTTCTAGGTGGTTAATAAAAAGATTCATCACTACTTTGCCAAGTATGTTAGGTAGTTCACCGATCTCCTGAAGAACCAGAGACCAAAACTAGATGCTCAGCAGCCAAGGACAAACAGAAGACCATGCTGCTATCACTACAGGCACACACTGCTAAAGGCAGACACCCTGAATAAAAGAGGAGGAGGAGGAGGAGGGGAGACCTCTTGATTAAGAATGCTTTTTAGGCCCTGGCTGGTTTGGCTCAGTGGTTAGAGCATTGGCCTGCAGTCCAGAGAGACCCGGGTTCGGTTCCCGCTAAGGGCACGTACCTCAGTTGCAGTTTGTCCCCGGCCCTGGTTGGGTCATGCAGGAGGCAGCCACTCGATGTGTCCCTTTTACATCGATGTTTCTCTCTCTCTCTCTTCCTCTCTATCCCTCCCACTCTACCCGAACAAAAAAAATGGAAAAATGTCCTCGGGTGAGGATAAAAAATAAAACAAATAAACAAAAAGAATGCTTTTTAGTTTTCAATGCGCAGGCTCTTGACAGCAATGAAGCCCTCCTGCTGAAACAGAATCCCTATGAGAAGATGCAGGTTCACTCTTTTCATTCATTTAACATTTATTGACTCTTGGTCACATGCCATGCCAGGGACTAGAGAGCAAACAGACACAGTCTTGCCCTAATGGAATCAATAGGCTAGCAGAGAAGAAAGATAGATGAATAATAACAGAAATAATTATGTATTTGTAGTTCATGGAAATACTCTTAGAGGAAGGGAAGTTTGCTGGGAGAGCATATAACAGACAAATCTAATACATTCAAGGCTAGGGAAGGCTTCCCTGAGCAAATGATATTTGATACAGTATTTCTAATTACAGCATGCATTTGTTATAAAATTATACTCAGATCATTTTAAACACGAGGACCTAATGAACTTTTCA
Organism: Molossus molossus; assembly: GCF_014108415.1. Taxonomy (NCBI): domain Eukaryota; kingdom Metazoa; phylum Chordata; class Mammalia; order Chiroptera; family Molossidae; genus Molossus; species Molossus molossus. The sequence continues at coordinate 55,917,721 of NW_023425346.1, forward strand.
GAGGTCCCCAAAAAGCCTTGAGGCCTGTTAAAAAATATGTTGGCTCTAAAATATGAAAACTGCAAAACTCAAATAGATACCTATAAAATATATACCATTTCTTTTCATATTCATAAAAATGTTGTTGCTAAAAATAATTTGTAAATTAGCCCTGGATGGTTTGGCTCAGAATTTAGAGCGTTGGCCCTCGGACTGAAGGGTCGCAGTTCAATTCCCTGCCAAGGGCAGGTACCTGGGTTGCAGGTTTGATACCCAGCCCCAGTCAGGGTTGTGCGACAGGCAACCAATCGATGTCTCTCTCTCACATTGATGTTTCTCTCTCTCCACCTCCTTCCCTCCCTTCCACTTCATCTAAAAAAAATCAACGAAAAAATATCCTAGGGAGAGGATTAACAACAACAAAAATAATAATAATTTGTAAATTAGCTTTTCCCAAAGGAATTCCAGAGAATAAGACTGATGGGAAACAACTGTCAATTGTAAACAAAGTAAACAAGAGACCCAGCTCTTTAAAATCAATTGCAAAAAGCTGTTCAAATTTATGTTTTAAGTATCAAAATTATATTTAATGTGAAATGGGGCTACATTTTAATATATTTAATCTTGTATGGGTGGATCTGGTGCCTACAAAGACCTTAAAATTGTCTGATTTTAAGGTCTTGGGACAATCAGAGCCAAGGATCGAGACTGTGCAGAGCAGCAGATGGCTGTCAGGGCCTGAGATTAGGGAGTACTGACAAGAGGGGTCCTTATGAGTAGGTGCAGGGTGTCATGGGCATTGGAAGAGAGTAGGCAATAGGGAATTCACAAGATAAGAAATTCTTCTCCTGTAGGTCCAGAGAACATTCACATCAAATCTATTCCTGTCTGTGGCCCCCCCACCTGGCCTCCCTTCTGCCACCACCACATTTCCAGGCCACCACGTTGGCCCCTTTTCACACTCCATTCCATTTCTGAGAAACAGTGTTTATATCTGAGTGAGTATGCAATGAGCTCTAAGGTTCGGTGAGCCCTAGAATCTTGCAAATGAGAGGAAGTCTGAGGAGTGGCAGAGGATATGACGCAGTGGATATGGAGAACCTTGATGGCCAGAAAGACACACTTGAGAGGCCCCTCCTTCTGACACTTCACGAAGTCTCAGAAAGGCGACACCAATCAATAGGGTCACATTCCACTTGTTATTACCCTGTTAAATCTGAGCTTTTCACTCTCTACTGATGGAGTCTTCCCAGTAATTGCACTATATCTGGGTGCTGGTATTTAATTAAAATAAGGACTTAGTCTCTACCCTTGCTGTAAAAGTTTGCATCTTATTCAGAAATAGTGAACCCCATTCATTTCACCCTAATCCTCTCACCAACAACTAAAAAGCTCATTTTGTATTCATCGTACTACATTTCCCCTGCTACAAGCAATGCTTGAAAAGTCATTTTTCCTAATTCCCCCAAATCATTACCAGTTATTTTAAATCTTGTTGTATTAATATGTTGAATGATGTTCAGGTGGTCAAAGTAACTGTATATAAATACAGCACCAAAGAAAAATCTTCATTGATTGCTAAATTAACTGGTTGTAAATGCAGGCTTAGAAAAAATGTATTAATGTGAATAAGCAAAGAGGATGTTTTAATAGAGTTTGCTGCCAAGACTTATAGCCTCTTTATCTCTAACTAGACATAAGATATTTTTTAACTTAATAGAATTTAAAATATATAAATTGTAAAATATTCCAAATTTACTTAGGGAGAAATTAAAAATCTACAAAAATGTGCTTTCCCAAAATTTATTTCTCTCCTTTTAAGGTCACAGATATCACATTTTCTTTATTCTCACTTCTAGCTTCTGGAAAGCTATTCTATTTACATAGCTGCAATCTCAAGTTTATTTTCTAATTTAATTCCAAGATCAGAAATACAGTCCTTAAAATGCTTCATTGACTTAACTAGACAAGATGCAAATGACTGTCAGGAGAAAAACTTCTTTTAAGAGAAATTATCCATAAAGTATAATGTCATCTGCATTAATAGCTACAAATTTTCAATTTATTCACTCAACTGGATCTAGACTGTCATAAACTGAATTTCATATTTTAGATCACTTGATGCATAAATAGAGAGGGCGAGGGCCAAGTGACAACTGCAATGTGCAATTCTGACTCAAAGAAGCACATGTGGGTCCAACTTGAAAAATTGGCTAGGTTAGTATTGGGTTGTATAGAAAGCCCTGGGGAAGAATGGGTGCATTGTGAAGCTTTTGGCATATTTGTGAATGAGCTAATGCAAGCTAAAGGCAAATGGGATTTTAGCCAGTTAATGACTGGCCTATTTTAAAATTTAGAATTATAAGCAGGACAAGGGACTGTTTATAATCAGCCAAAATGTGATTAAAATATGCCTGGAAATAAATCATGGGTTTTGGAAGTTCCCGAACATCCCTACTATTTAGTGCACTACACACTAATATACCAAATGCTCTATTAAATGAATAGATTTCACACGACTCCTAAACTCAACCTACTCCCAGAGACTCGGGTGACTGCATTGTTAAATTCTGGCCCCCAAAAAGCACTTTTGGGCTTAGAAAATCCTAACATGCAAGTTAACTTGGGAGTTTTAAGAATGGAGATCACCTGATGGTGCATGCATCATCTACTGAGAGGTCACATGGGAGGGAATGTTGGTTTCCTAGGCCCCAGAGGATGAACTTTCCTTTCTTCCCTCTTCTACATTAACTTCCACATCATTCAGCAGGTTGAGCCCAGTTCTGCACTATCTATCTGTGGGAATTCTGGACAATCATGTAATCTCTGTGGCATTGGTTTGTTGTTTTGTTTTTAAAGCTGTAAAACAAGAGGAAAGGAAAGAGACTTGACTCAATGAACCCTAAGATTCCTTTTCTAGTTTCCGAATATATTTTTCTTATCCTTTCCTTGGGATTTGCTAAATACCAGCACAATGGAGCCCTTTTAGTTGTGCTAAGAGATTGCCAATTCTTTATATTCAGTCCCCCAAATAAACCAAACCCAAGTGATTCAAGAATGGTGATAAAGGCTGGATTTAATATCTATACTGCCACCAAACAGATAAATATGCTTCAGTCTAGAATATGCTAAACATGGCTGAAAAAACCTGATGGCAAAAAATTACTTTCCCTACTCAGTGCCCTAAAGATTCCAGACCAGCCTGGACATACTCATTTAATAGGACATATTCATTTCTTCAGAAAAGAGAAACTAAATAGCACCTTCTACCCATACCTGTCTGAGGATGCACTTGGACATTCTGCAATGGCAGCATTCTCACTTTGTAAGGAACCAAAACATTACTGACCTACTAGAATTTACCTGATTTCCTTCATCAAATCAAACAAAAGGTTATCTCCAGTGCCACAGTTCAAGGACCTCACAAATAGCAAGTCTCACAAAACAAGGCTTTTGAATTCCATTAAATGGTGGGATGCAACAAGTCTCAAGTAGGCTCCCACATTTTAAAAACAGAAGATAACGCTGGCAACAAAGCTGGTTAGAAGCAGAAGGTCAGCTGCGAGTTCCCTTGTTCCTTTGACTCCGTCAATCTATTTTATCTCTGAAGGAAACGGGAAATATGACAGAACCCTATGGTTTCTATTTGATTCACTCTTTTAGAACAAGGTAAAAAGTGGTTTTTAAAAATAGACTAACATTTTCTTTTAGATACAGATACTAAGGAAAACCAAAATATTAAAATCAGCAAATGTAAATGTAAAAAATTCTTTTACATAAAGAATCATATTTTGTGAGAATGTTCCTTTGACATTGTCACAAAAAGGCAGAAAAACCTATAATCTGCAACAAACAAGTTTTTAAGTAAAAAGTTCTAATTGTCATTCAAGATAAAAATGGCTCTCATGAAGTCCACCCAAAATACAAGTGGTAAATCCACTGTTTATGAAATTATAAACTGCTTTTACCAAGGTTTATAGCAACAATCAGATCAGGATAAAGTGCTGATTTCATTTTTAAAAAATGTTGATGCTATACTTTGAATGTTGATGCTATAATTAATCCCAAAATCCATATCAGACATTTAATTGACATACTATCTTCATGGGTGTAAGTTTGGGGTGACAACTGTATTTCTTTTGGAAATTTAGGTAATTATGAAAATTTAGTTTTTACTTAATTACATTATGTTCCCAGCTCATATAAAAGAGCCTATAAAACATGCATCCTAAATGCTAAGAGTGAGGCTCCTAGTTAAATCTTTTAGATAAGTAATATAACCCCCTCTAGTATAGCAGTTTTCAACCTTTTTCATCTCATGGCACACGCAAACTAATTATTAAAATTCTGTGGCACACCAGAAAATATATTTTTGCCACTCTGACCAAAAAAAAAAAGGTATAATTTTTATTCATTCACACCAGACGGCTATTGTTGTATTTGATGGTTGTCATTTTTTATTTGACAATCTAAGGGAGAAGTGGTCAGTGCCACTGACTTAATAGTCAGTTATTACATTCTAAAAATTCTGCAGCACACCAGTTGAAAATTGCTGCTCTTAAAAGATTAACTTGATATTACCTGGTTTGTAGTATACTCTACAGATAATGCATATTTTTTCAGAAAACGAATTTGATGTTTTGACCATCTCAAATAAGCTGCTAAATGTCTTGTACCAATACATTTGTAGTGTCTGTAGTTAACAATAAGCTGCATTTAAGAAATGAAAATCAACTACTTTTACTAAAAAAATTACATAGCATAGAAGAACTACACAAAGAAACCTTTAGCACATCCAAGAAGTATGCGAAAACAAAGAATATAAAATGTAGAATTTAACAGTGCAAATAAAATCATAGAAAGCTTTCAGGCAAAAAGGTGTCATCCTATAGTGAGAAGAGCAAAGTATACTGGGTACAAATAATTAGTTCTGTTACAATAATTCGGCAATAGTCAGTAAATGTGTTTAAATCATAACACAGTCTTTGCTAACAACGCAATGATGAATTTGTAATGTTATTCTGGTAATAAAAAGTGTTAACTTGAGAATTTAATTGAGAAATTGTTCTAAAAATGTAATCTCAAGTCAGAGAAAAGGAAATGTACACACACAAAAGAACTATGATACTTACGGGAACATAAATTATTAAGTTAGCTTACCTTCCCAAGTATAATAGAAGAAAAAGAGTGAAATGACTATATGGTCAAAATAATTTTATGGAAAGAAAAATTTAACTTTTGGATCTATATGGGATAATTCAAACAAAAAGTGGAGCTTAACTTCCTCATTACACAGAACTGTGAGTTTTCTATTCCCCTTGTTTTAGAACATTTACTTTATAAATCAATGGTTTGCCAGGGTGATTAATTTTTTCAATACCACTTAAGTACATACATGTATATTTCCAAAAGTCTGTAAACAGTATTAAGGAAAAACAGTAACTGTTTCATTTAGGTCTGCCTAGTATAGTGAGTCAACTTCACATGCAATGAGTATAAAGGAGATGTCAACGTGAATACAAAAGCAAGACTACAAACTGATGTTTCCTTTTCTGTGTATTTTTATGATCAATTCCAAACACAGCAAAGATGAAATGAGTAATAAAAAAAAATTAAAAAATTAAAAAAACATATTTTATTTCCCCATTAACACTAAGCCACATTATTCAAAATGTGTTTCAAAATACTTAGCCAGATTGCCAAGCCCAACAACTGCAACAGAAATCCACCGAGACACCATCTAGAGAGAACAGCAACATTGCTCTATATAATTTATTAACTTAGTAATTTAGTCTCTCAATATTTAGCAAGTTTATGTAAAAATTAATATTCCCATTGGTTTATAGTGACATTAATATAAATGTATAATTTCAAAGTCAACATTCTTTTCACTATGATCATAAAACTTCTTAAAGGATAGTTGTGGGATGGGGTAAAGTAATGACTGGCTGCTAGGATAGCACTGTTCCAAAATCAAATATACTGGCAGGCTGGGAAAGGCATAAGTATATATACACACTCTCAATATGCTACTATTTCCCACATTTTTGCTGTATGTACTTGTCTCATTATGTGATATAATATTTCCTCAAATTTTAAAAACAAATTAAGATGAGAATACATTTTCATCTTAATTTCAAAATAACCATTTTATGTCTTTTTTAAATAACCATTTTAAATGAAAAAGTTCCCATGTTTGTCAACTCTGTTGAAGAGATGGATTTATATATTTTCTGCATGTACAATTTTTAGCCTATGTTAGTGCCTCATTACAACCAGTTTAGCAATCACAACTCCAGTGCCTTATTTAAAACTGCATTCAGTAAATTATAAGACTATAAAATCTGCAATTGAATCCTTGTTAAGACACTGAATTATAACAAAGCCCAAAACATGTATGATCATTTATCAACACCCTTGGAATCTGTAAATTACTGCAAAAAAATATATAACATGTGCATATAATTCAAACATAAACATTGTAGGGAGGGGTCATAAAATAAATACTACAATATTTTTTAACTCGATTTAAATGCTGCCTTGATGGTTGGATAAAAAGATTACTATTACTAACAGAGAGAGTTAAACTATTTAAAAACCTGTTTTCCAAGTAGTTAGAACAATTTTGCAAAACAAAGATGCGCAAGAGCCTATGCCAATACATTTTTCCTGTAGTGTAATTGCTAATATGAGGTATAATCTGTAAGCAATCAATACAGTATATATAAATAGGTATAAGCCACCACTAAATCACAGTCTAGTGACAAGCTTCTCAGCTAATGCAGTTTGGGGAGGGAGTGAAGGAAAATGAGGAAAAGGGAAGGACAGGGTAGGTTTCCAGTGGGAACATCATTTACGCACCTTATTATTATCACCATCTTGTATGTAACAGTCCACTGTTGCAAAAAATAAATCCTTTCCAAGTATGTGGGTCTAGAATTTACTTTTTGTAGTATTAAGATTATTTCAGTATTACTAATGCTTCAACTGATTTATATTTGGATATACACACAACCATATATGTATATCAAAAACTATTAACAGAATTTTAAATCACTTTTATCTCATTTTTTAAAAGTTAACAGTTAAGACTAAACTATGTACTACAGAATTTTCTACACTATCTAAACTCAGGGAGAAAACCAAAGAAAAACATTACTATTTCTTTAGTAAATGGCTTGTGCGAAACCTCAAGCTCACTCATCTTTTTATAGATGGTTTATTTGATGAGGATTGTGATCCAATGATTGTTTAGCAGCAATTTTACCAAACTGTAAATTCTTTTATTAACAGGCATTATAAACAGATAATACTAATCTTATTTAAAAACCAAGAGTGCCACACTGGTGAATATACAACTCATGAATAACTTAAAAAGTATTTCCCATTTTAAAAGGCAACACTCAGCATACAAAAACCTATACTAAACAAAAAAGCTAAAATATGGATACATGATTGATGTGTCTAAAATGATATATATACAGTACATAATTAATGTTAATTATGTGATCAGTACATTTTTTCTATGTGATTCCCTTCATGCTTCACTTTCCCCAGAAACTGAATTCTGAACTTCCTCTTCTAAAATTGGTACAATCAGGTTATCCTTGGACATCAAATTATATTTCATCACAAATTTAGTAAACCGATGACACAAAAATGTTTCATTCTGTAAAGAAGAAAAAAATGTTATTTTAATTTACTACCCCAAACCAAAAAAACTAGACATAATCTCAGCATATATTATTGTCATTCTGATAAGAATGCATCAGGTTAATTAGTAAAATATACTTACTTCATATTCATCAAATATCTGTCGATGATGAAAATAAGCATGTGAAAATATTCTGTAAATCCTACGGCATACTGATCCTAGTTTTGCTACAGATGATTCCTTTATGCTAACCCTAAAAACAGAAATCATAGATTCATAGAGCTGGACAGATCTTAGAAACAATATATTTCAACCTCCTCAATTCACAGGTGTGCAAACAGAAACCTAGGGAAAATAAGTTCCCAGTCCAAGGTCAAAGTGCTAGTAAGTGGCAAGAGCAGGACTAGAACCCCTGTTCACTCCTGGGCCAGTGCTCTTTCTATGTAACCACAGTGCCTAAGAAATTCAGTATCATAGTCTTGAAATGTTATAGTTTTAAGGAAATGAAAACAAATCCCTGACAACTCAAAACTTACTAAAACATATACATAAGACATTAATACTTTGTTCTCTAGAGATGATTAAAACTACTAAAAGGAATTATTGTTTTATTCCATAGAACTTTATTCTTTGTTTTTGAGAAACAAAAATTGCCTGCACATTTCTGATATTCTTTTTTTAAAAATATAGGATACTGAGGCAAAACCCAGTATTTTTTACATAGTTTATATGAGCTCTCTGGAGTTAATATTTGGGGTGAAATAAAATTTCCAAATCGATCTACCTGGTAACAAATATCTTAATAGAATAAAAGATCAGTCACAAACCTCACCCATAACATTACAGTGTACACAGGCTTCTTCCCAGATATTATTTGATGAGGATTATGATAAACAAGGATAAGGAATCCTTCAAAAACAGGCAGTTAAACTAAGAAAAGTCTGCTCTCTAAGAAAAGGCATGCTGTCTAAGAAGAGGCTGACACTGTCACAGAGATTCAAGTAAGCAAGTATATAAATATCCCAACTCTAAAGCATCCAAGAAAGGGCTCTGAACAATGACACACAGCAGCAGGGACTACCCTTGATTGAACTGGCCTGAGAGGTTTGGGAGCTAAAACCTGCTATCTTTAGTTTAACCATAACCCTAATTTCAAAACTTGAATAAAAGAAAAAGTTTAAAGAATACAATGCATTAATCAATGGACACAGACAATAGTTTGGGGAAACCGGGAGGAGGGTAGAAGCGGGAAGAAGGGGGTAAATGGGGAGAAAAGTGGGGACATTTGTAATACTTTCCACAATAAAGATTTTAAAAAAACAAATATAATGCATTAACCAGGAACCTAGTTTTAAAAACAACAATCTTTCAATTAAATCCAAAAAGTTTAATACCATGTTTTAAAAGTTTTGTTTACCTGCTGGGAAAATATTTATTGCTATTCAGAAGACATGCAGCACCATCAAGTGTATGTCTAGTATAGTCTATAGCAGGACACTATAAAAGAAAGGACATAAAAATGCATCAACAAAGAGCTGTACCTCTTAGGTTACAATATCAGAATGACTATAAAATTCAATGTTACATCAATAAATAAGGGTTTACTGTCCCCATGAACTATATCAAACCTCTGGAAGATACATGAATCAGTCTCCTAATCTCTCATTCCCACCACTGTACCCAGAAGAAAACAATATTTAGAGCTGGAAAGAACGCCTGATTATCTAATCTAACCTGATTTACAAATAAAACTGAGGTTGGTCAGTTTGCAGAGTATGCACAGGCTTCTTCCAGGTCTTAAAATTATCTGTGGGCAAGAATAAGGAATCTTTCAAAACAAGCAGTCCAGCTTAGAAAAGATCACAGAGATTCAAATAAGCAAGCACGCAAATATCCCAACTCTAAAGCGTAAGAGGGAGAGCCCTGCTAGAATGACACACAGCAGCAAGGACTTCGTTGACTGATGGCCAATGACTTAGGCAAGATCATACAGTTAGGAAGGACTCAAAAACATGTTTATACTAGGAATATGCTGACTCCTGGTCCACTGATTTATACTTTACCAAGAGGCCCAGAAGCCTCCTTCTTTTCACAAATACCTTGAGGGATCACTGCCTTCTAACATCCTAAAAAGCATCCTCTAGTATGTGCTCGGCATCCTATAACCCTAACAGCTCCCTAAAGAATTTTCTCCTTGAACCTCGTTTGAAATTTAACATGAAATTTCTATCTTTACATTTTAATAAACCTGTATTATCCTATTCCATTTATCAGAAACAATGAAACCTATTGTCTCATGGCAAATCAGCAAACCTATTGAAGAAAAAATAAAATGGCAAAGTAATCTCCTCACACTCAGTTCTTTTGAGAGCAGACAGGGAAAAGGATCAGAGGAAATGAATAGTGAGAATAAACCAGGGATCTCCTTGAAGGAAAAAAAATGAACTAGTATTTAGAAATGTAAATGAATAACTGGTAAATATGGCTTATTACAGTGCCATGGCAAATACACAAAGATTATCTAAACAAACATTAGTATTTTTCTAACTATACATCCACAGGAATTTATGGTTAGCAGACTCTGCCTAAAACAGTACCATGAGTAGTATTTGTTGAAAAAGTTATCTTTCTCCATATATGTGATTACAGGTGATTTGGTCAAAAACAAATACCCCAATAATGAAGATCAGAGCAGAAATAAATGACATAGAGACTAAAAAAATAATACAGCCCAGGCCGGTTTGGCTCAGCGGATAGAGCATCAGCCTATGGTCCAGAGAGACCTAGGTTCAGTTTCCACTAGGGCACATACCTCGGCTGCAGTTTGTCCCTGGCCCTGGTTGGGGTCGTGGGAAGCAGCCACTCGATGTGCTCCTTTCAGGTCGATGTCTCTCTCTTTCTCTCCCTCCCACTCTATCTGAACAAAAAATGGAAAAGTGTCCTTGGTTGAGGATAAAAAATAAATAAATAAATAAAGTGAGGCTCTTCAGTAAATTTAAAAAATAATACAAACGATCAATGAAATGAAGAGCTGGTTCTTTAAAAAGATAAATAAGATTGATGAACCTTTAGCCAGACTCATCAAGAAAAAAAGAGAGAGGACCCAAATAAATAAAATCAGAAGTGAAAGAGGTGAAGTAACAACTGACACCACAGAAATACAATGGATTGTAAGAAAATACTATGAACTATATGCCAACAAACTGAATAACCTAGGTGAAATGGACAAATTCCTAGAAACATACAATCTTTCAAAACTCAACCAGGAAGATTCAGAAAACTTGAATAGACCAATAACAATTAATAAAATTGAAGCAGTAATTAATAAACTCCCAGGAAACAAAAGTCCTGGTCCAGATGGCTTCACAGGGAAGTTTTACCAAACATTCAAAGAACTAACAACACCAACTCTCCTCAAACTATTCCAAAAAATGCAAGAAGTAGTAAGACTTCCAAACTCTATTTACGAGGCCAGAATTATCCTAATTCCAAAACCAGATAAACACACTACAAAGAAAGAATTACAGGTCAATATTCTTGAGGAACATAGTTGCTAAAATCCTCAACAAAATATTAGCAAATAGGATCCAGCAATATATCAGAAAGATCATAAATCATGACCATTTGCAAATCAATAAATGTGATACATCACCCTGGCCAGTTTTGCTCAGTGGTTAAAGCACTGGCCCGCAGACCAAAGAGTCGCGGATTCAATTCTGGTCAAGGGCACGTGCCTCAGTTGCGGTTTGTCCCCAGCCCTGGTCAGGATTGTGCGGGAGGAAACCAGTTGATGTGCCTCTCTCACATCGATGTTTCTCTCTCTCTCTCCCTCTCACTCTATCTGAAGATAAATGGGAAAAAATTGTCCTCGGGTGAGGATTGAAAAATAATAATAATATAAAAATAAATGCGATCCATCTAATAAACAAATTAAAAGATAAAAATCACATGAGCATATCAATAGATGCAGAAAAAGCATTCGACAAAATCCAGCACCCATTTTCAATAAAAACTCTCAGCAAACTGGGATTAGAGGAATAATACCTCAACATAATAAAGGCTATAATTGACAAACCTACAGCCAACATCATACTCAATGGGCAAAAAGCATTACATCAGAAGATGACTATGAAAACAAAAACCTCAAAGAGTAGGGACCAAGAGGACACTGACTGAGGGAATCAAGCAGTGACATCAGAGCTGCACACAGGATCTCCGACAGTCTGGATAGTTCTTTTTGATTCAGAGAACCGCCCCCATACCCAACTATTTCCAGTCTGTGCTCTGTTCCCAGCTTCTCCAAAAGATCTACGCCGCTATTCTATCTAATAACTAGATTTCGGAGACTCTCTTGCTACCAGGCTCCAGAACAGGGCTTAGAAGGTGCATCTGTGCCAGATCAGGAGCGCCGTGGCCACAGCAAGCTCATGGGCTTCGACAGATGGATGGATGTACTTCCCCTTTCACGCTCCCTTGACTGGTTTCATCCCGGGACTGTGGTCATCTGTGACCATCCACAGTGATTTTCTGCATTTTATTGACCTCTGGGTGGCAGCTGCAACTTAGGACTTCTTGGACCACACTCGGGGAAAAAATGGAAAACTAGTGGTGAATCTCTTGTTGCTGTGAAAAGCTGGTGTAAATGTAGCGATTTTATTTTATCTATCTATCTATCTAATTTCCTCACCTGCGGATATTTTTCCGTTTATCATCAGATAGAATGGGAGGGAAGGAGAGAGAGAGACAGAAAGAAACATCGATGTGATAGAGCCACATCGACTGGTTCCCTCCTGCATGACCCAACCAGGGCCAGAGACGAACTGCAACCGAGGTACATGCCTTTGACCAGACTCAAACCCGAGACTCACTGGTCCTCGGGCCAATGCTCCAACCACTGAGCCAAACCAGCCAGGGCAAGTGTAGTCATTCCAGAGGAACCGTCTTGCATGTCTTACTCCTTGAAACTTTGGAATTTTGGATGGGGCCAAACCAACATTGTCTTAGAAATAATCGTTTGTAAGGCTAACAGGAAAGCAGATCTCTTGACCACAAATGAAGAATGATGATTTTGGATATTCTTTAGAACCAGTAACCAGCCATTTATAGCTGAAGAGTAACTTAGCATGTTAGCACCAACGGAAATTCCTTACTTCTATTCAAGTAATTCTTTCCCTTCCCTTTCATGTGAAAACCCTCACCTCCTCATTGGGACGTAATTTGGGTTTCTGCCTGAATCTATGCCCCAGATTGCAATTCTTTTGTGATCTCAAATAAACGCTTGTTGTCTCTCAAAAAAAAAAAAGCGTTACATCTAAGAACAGGTACAAGACAGGGATGTTCGTGTTCTTTCACCACTCTTATTCAATACAGTACTGGAAGTACTAGCCAAAGCGATCAGACAACAAGAAAAAATAAAAGTCATCCAAATTGGAAAGGAGGAAGTAAAATTGTCATTATTCACAGGTGACGTGGTATTATACAAAGAAAACCCTAAAGGCTCCACCAAAAAACTACTAGATTTAATACACAAATTCGGCAAAGTAGAAGGATACAAAATTAACATCCAGAAATCAAGGGCATTTTTATATACCAATAATGAACTCTCAGAAACAGAAACTAAAAAAAAAAATTCCATTTCCTATTGCAACAAAAAAATTAAGATACTTAGAAATAAATTTAATCAAGGAAGTAAAAGACTTGTACTCAAAAAACTACAGGACGTTGAAAAAAGAGAAAGATACAAACAAGTGGAAGCATATATCATGTTCATGAATTAGAATTAACATCATTAAAATGTCCACACTACCCAAAGCAATCTATAGATTCAAAGTAATCCCTATTAAAATACCAACAGTAGCCCTGGCCAGTTTGGCTCAGCAGTTAGAGCATTGGCCTGCGGTCCAGAGAGACCCAGGTTTGGTTCCCACTAAGGGCATGTACTTCGGTTGCAGTTTGTCCCAGGCCCTGGTTAAGTCATGCAGGTGGCAGCCACTCGATGTGTCCCTTTCATGTCAATGTTTCCCTCTCTCTCTCCCTCTCTCCCGCTCTATCTGAATAAAAAAATGGAAAAGTGTCCTCAGGTGAGGATTAAAAATAATTAAGTAAATAAATAATAAAATACCAACAGCATATTTCACAGATCTAAAACAAATACTCCAAAAAGTTATATGGATCCCAAAAGACCCTGAATAGCTGCAGCAATCTTGAGAAAGAAGAACAAAGTAAGAGGGATCACAATACCAGATATCGCATTATACTACAAAGTCACCATAAAATCAAAACAGCCTGGTACTGGCACAAGAACAGGCAGAGAGATCAATGGAACAAAACAGAAAACCCAGAAATTGACCCAAGACATTATGCTCAATTAATATTTGACAAAGGTGGCAAGAGCATACAATGGAGTAAAGACGGCCTCTTTGCCCTGGTCGGTTTGGCTCAGCAGTTAGAGCGTCCGCCTGCGGTCCAGAGAGACCCGGGTTCGGTTCCCGCTAAGGGCATGTACCTCGGTTGCAGTTTGTCCCCGGCCCTGGATGGTCGTGCGGGTGGCAGCCACTCGATGTGTCCCTTTCGCATCGATGTTTCTCTCTCTCTCTCTTCCTCTCTCTCCCTCCCACTCTATCTGTACAAAAAATGGAAAAATGTCCTCGGGTGAGGATTAAAAAAAAAGATGGCCTCTTTAATAAATGGTGTTGGGAAAATTAGACAGCTACATGCAAAAAAATGAAGCTAGACCACCAACACCATACACAAGAATATGGATAAAAGATTTAAATGGATAAAAGATTTAAATGTGATGTGTGAATCCATAAAAATCCTAGAAGAAAATACAGGCAACAAAATTTCAGACATCACACGCAGCAGAATGTTCACCAATAATACCTAAGGCAACAGAAACGAAGAAAAAAATAAACAAATGGGACTACATCAAACTAAAAAGCTTCTGCACAGCAAAAGAAACCAGCATCAAAATGAAAAGGGACTCCCCACTGTATGGAAAAGCATATTTGCCAAAGATACTTCTGAATAGGGATTAATTTCCAAACTATATAAAGTACTCATACAACTCAACAAACGGAAGAAAAACAATCCAAATGGATCCCACTTGCAGGAATACATCCTAAGAATCCCAAAACACCAACCAGACAGAATATATGTCTTTAAGCCTATTAAAATAAATTATAGTGTAAAAAACAAGAAAAGAAAAAAAAAGAAAAAGAAATTATACTGAACCAAAAACCTAAACAGGTATATCTAATACATTACACATTAGGTATCGGCATGATATGACTGATCTTATTCTGTGATAGCCAATGAATCATAAAGTGAGTTCTAGCCCATGTAATTCCCAATTGTAAAAATGCTACTAATTATAAGAAACCCTAAAATAGCACTGTGGCAATAAACTTGCAGCAAAGAACACTAAGCCAAATGGCAAAACAAACGGTGAACTAAAAACTTGTCTACCACAGTCCTGGAGAAATTTAGGTATGACAATTTTATTAGTCATTCTATTTTATAAATTCTCACCTCTTTTGGAGTTTTATGAGCCGCACAAAGAAAAATCCATTGTTCAGTTGCTGTCATCTGAGTACATGTATCTGGATGGCATTCACTCTGTTAAAAAGTTACATTTCTTAATATGTAAAATAATAATTAAAAAGTTTATCATTTGAGCCCTGGCCAGTTTGGCTCAGTGGTTGGAGCGTCGGCCTGCGGACCAGAGAGTCCTGGGTTCGGTTCCCGCTAGGGGCACATACCAAAAAAAAAAAAAGGTATCATTTGAGTTACTATATTTCCAGGTAAAATTCTAAAATAATTTAATTTAGATAAGTCTTTGTAAGTACATTAAGTTACAAAAACGGGGGGAAAAAAAATCAAAACTTTACATTATAACTTTAACTTGAAAATATTACCTGAAGTTTGACAGCAAGTCCATTGAGCTCAAGACAGAATTGCCTAAAAATTCAAATATATAAATGAAAAGTCTTATCTACTTTCCACATTATATTTAGAACATTAATTTTAAAAAGAGAACCCCACCAGTACTGTCCATCCTCCCTCATTACCATTATCAACACCATCTGAATTTACATGGCACATTTCCTACAAAGACATACAAATTAATAAAGAAAACTCAAAACTAATGGCCTTAAAAATATTCACTATCAACCCTGGCTGGTTTAGCTCGGCAGTTAAGAGAGTGGGCCCGCGACCAAAGAGTCACAGGTTCGATTCCAGTCAAGGGCACGTACCTCAGTTGCAGTTTGTCCCCAGCCCTGGTAAGGGTTGTGTGGGAAGCAACCAGTTGATGTGTCCCTCTCACATCAATGTTTCTCTCTCTCTCCCTCCCTCCCACTCTATCTGAAGATAAACAGAAAAATATCCTCGGGTGAGGATTAAAAAAAAAAAATTCAGTATATAGTTCAGTGAGTTGATCACTCAACACTGGAAATTGGTACAATTATTCTGAGAAATATTTTAGAAATATTTACCAAGACACTTAGGAAATGTACATTTTTTGACTAAGTCATTCTAAGAAACAATTCTTTTTTTTTCTTTATTGATTTTAGAGAGAGAAGAAGGGAGAGGGAGAGAGATAGAAACATCAATGAGAGAGAATATCGATTGGCTGCCCCTCCGCTCCCCCCGCGGGGATCGGATCCACAATCTGGGCATGTGTCCTGACTGGGAATCAAACTGGCGACCTCTTGGTGCATAGGTCAACACTCAACCACTGAGCCATACCGGTCGGACTGAGATAATTTTTTTTAAACAGACATGTTACTTGCTATGAAAAGGCAATTTCTACTTTATGACACACAGAAAACTTATTTTATAACTGTCGAAATACGGAATATGTTCCCTCTAAAATCCGATCAAATTAGTTAATCACGATTATGTTTTCCATCAAACAAATGAGAACACTTTAGTTTTTAAAAATGCAAAGCTAGCCCTGGCCAGTGTGGCTACCTTGGTTGCGCACTTCTTGTGCACAAGAGGTCGAAATCAAAGGTTCAATTCCCAGTCAGGGCACATGCTCAGGTTGCAGACTGATCCCGGTGGTGGGGGACATGCAGGAGGCAGGCAGCCGATAAATGTTACGCTTTCACATCAATGTTTCTCTCTCTCTCCCTCTCCCTTCCTCTCTCTCTAAAAATCAATAAATTTTTTTTTTTCAGTACGTGCCCCTAGCAGGAACCAAACCCGGGACTCTCTGGTCCGCAGGCCAATGCTCAACCACTGAGCCAAACCGGCCAGGGCAAAAAAAAAAATTTTAAATAAAATCCAAAGCTAAGGCCCCGGCTGGGTAGTTAAGTTGGTTAGAGCATCGTCCTGATATGCCATGGTTGCAGTTCAATCCCCAGTCAGGGCACGTACAAGGAGCAACCAATGAATCCCTCCCTCCCTCCCTCCCTCCCTCCCTCCCTCCCTCTCCCTCTCTCTCTTTCTTTCTTTCTCTCCCCTTCCGCTCTAAAATAAATTTTTTAAAACTGCAAAGCTAAAATCTACATAATTGATAGTTAAAAGAATCCCAAACAGAAAAAAAACTGCACATATGTAAAAGAGAAACTGTATTTATTTACTTATTTAAGGTACATAATAACAGAAGAAACCTAAAAGACAAGGGTTGCCCTGACTGGTTTGGCTCAGCCGTCAGAGCATCAGCCCACGGACCAAAGGGTTCAATTCCTGGTCAAGGACACATACCTGGGTTGCGTTCAATCCCAGGTCCCCATTGGGGTCATGCAGGAGACAACAATCAATGTGTCTCTTTCACATCGACTTCTCTCTCTCCTTCCCTCCCTCCCACTATATCTAAAAAAAAAAAAAAAAAATCAATGAAAAAATATCCTCGGGTGAGGATTAAAAAAAAAAAGACAAGGGTTAAACTTTCAGTTGTCTATAATTTTATTTCCTTTCTAGATGCCTAATAATAATGCTGTTCTTAGATTACAAAAATAACATTATTTCTGAATCACCACATCACCCTCTACTGGACCTTATATGTAGGCTGCATGTTAAGTGTTTTTTGAGTTGTTTTCCACTAAGTGGTAATGAAAACGAATAGTAATAAACAAGTTTCATCTAATTCAACCCACTTATGGCCTATAGCAAAATTAAGCTAATTGATTTGGCTATGTCTATGGGCACCATCTGTGGTAAATAGTCCAGACCTAACAACTTCAAGTTAATTCAATACAGGGCTAACATGTAAAGTTGTATGGCTAAAACAAAAGCCAAAGCTGAATTCCAGTTATTATGTGACTCTAGTCACTAAACCATGCATCCTGGCATAAGATTGCATTCACTCAAATGAAGGGGCATCTTTCCCTAATTACACAGATTCCGTATGGGCTACTGGAAGATTTAACTGAATCCTGCATGACCCAATTCCCATTAACAGCATAATATAATCAAATGCATTAACCAGTAACACCATATTAAGCCTCAAATAAATAACATCAAGTACATGCCCTTAGTCAACTATAAAGATCTATACAGTATGATGAAGAAACAAACAAAAAAATACATGTGATGTATAATGCATAAATACAAAACCTAAAAAAGTGGCTAATATTCAGGAAAAAATAACAATAGTAAAAATAATACTGCTGAGACAAATAAAATATGCATGAGAAAAATGTTGTAAGTTTTGTATAATACATATTTCATATCTAAGTTAAACAGGAAGGAAAAGGTTTTCTTAGATCTAAAATTTAAATCTTGTAAACTAAAATCAGCCCTTACTTGTCAGGTATCATGTTACCAAAAAAATTCTCACTTATTTTCATCATTAATCCTACTAGACAGTTATTTTCTTTTTTTTTTTTTAATCCTCACCCGAGGACATTTTTCCATTTTTCACTCAGATAGAGCGGGAAGGAGAGAGAGGAAGAGAGAGAAACATCAATGTGAAAGGGACACATCGAGTGGCCGCCACCCACACGACCCAACCAGGGCCGGGGACAAACTGCAGCCAAGGTACATGCCCTTAGCGGGAACCGAACCCGGGTCTCTGTGGACCGCAGGCTGACGCTCTAACCGCTGAGCCAAACCGGCCAGGGCTAGACAGTTATTTTCAAAGCTGATTAAAATAAGGCAGAGGATATATAATGTGTTCTCTATCTTGATTTATAAGAATGGGGAAATATCTACACATTCATACATTCAATTATGCATTGAGATGTATTTCTTTTCTTCTTCTTCTTCTTTTTTTTTTTTCGGTACATGCCCCTAGTGGGAACCAAACCCAGGACTCTCTGGTCCGCTCCAACCACTAAGCCAAACCAGCCAGTGCGACATATATTTCTTAAAAATTAGATCAAATAGTCAAGTGATTTGTCCAAGAAATTGGCAAAGTACAAAGAAGACTTAGCATCTTGAAACTGCTGAACTGTTATCACAAAACATTATGTCTTTGTATAATCTAGAAAACATGCCAGGAACATTTAAAAAAAAAAAAAAAAGTACCTTATCTACAAGTTGAGGCACTTATCAGAGGAAATGTGGTCTAATTTATTGGTGAAAAGTCATATTTCTACTATATTTATTATTTTAAAATCAACTAAAAAGTAACAAACCCTGATGAACATATATCCATTCTCCATATTCAACTCATCCTAGCTACCATTTATACTAGAAAGTTTATAACTTCAAGAAACGACCTAGTAACTTCAGGATACAGCTGCTTCTAAAGGTAACTGTAGTCATTAGTCATTTACTCATCATCAATTTTCGCATTCAAATGATATTATGAAAAGCTCCAAAACTCCTTAGACTTCAGGACTACAAGTAATCTCTATTTATCAAAAGGGAGGGACTGGAAGTTCACAGTAGTTAATAGGTAACTCTTCAGAGACTAAGCCTATATGAGAAATTTGACATGATCCTCTACCAAGAAATAGTTATTCATGAGTAAGTAAATGTAAATAAATGCACTTGTGGTTAAAAGATATGATTAAGAAAAACTGTGTAAAAGCATAAGGCCCAAATCCATAAATGTATAAAACAATCAGTAAATAAAGTTGAAAACTTTATAACACAAAATACAAAAGCTTTAGAATTTGCTTTTTGCTTTTTGATCTGTAGTTACATAAGAATTTTATTTATAATTCATAATAATTAATATTAAAGATTATTTTTACTAATAAGTACTATTTCTATTTTGATATATCATTAAGGACCTACCTTAAATGTTCATACTTCCATACACCTTCATCTTGGCCTTCAGGTGGTTCAAGAATTTTGTCAATATTGGAACAATCTGCTCTTATGTTCTGTTGAATATACTATAAACAAAGAAGTTTTTCCAGTTAATTAAAATATTATTCTACATGGTAAATCTTATGTTAAATATATATAATTTTTGAATATATAACTGCCCTTGTGGTTCAACTTTGGGGCTATAAACAAAATAGGAAACCAAGTACAGAATCATAATCAGTACAGCATTCACTCACTTCCCAGGCCTTTCATGTCTCCTCTGCAAGAATATACTACATCAGTATTAAAACTAAGTAAAAAAGAAGGTATGAAATCTTTCTTCCTTTTCTTATGAAAAAGGCAAAAATATATCTTCCTAGTGATTTACTCTTGTAGGCTATTATTATCTATATCTTTTAGGTCAGAGTACTTAATCTGGCTCCTCAAAACTCATGTTTCAAAGTCACCTTGGAAAGAGAAGTTAAAGATCATCTGCTGACTGTATTGCTGGAGAACTATAGTCACCTTTATACCTTCCAGAGGTAAAACAAAAACTGTTCTCACTATAAAAATAAAACACTCATTGTGTGGAAGACCACTAGAAACTGTTAACAGTGGTTGCCTCTGGGGTGCTGGGCATCTGGGCTTACTATTCATGATATGCTCTTATATTAACCTTTTACATGTTCACTTGTTGCTTTTTTATAGAAATGGAAAAGCTGATTCTCAAATATGTATGGAACTCCGAGAGACATTAAATAGCCAAAATAATCTTGTAAAGAAAACACAAAATTGAAGGACTCACACTTCCTAATTTCAAAATTTACTGTAAAGCTACAGTAATCAAAACAAGGTAGTTCTGGTGTAAGGATAGACATGTAGACCAATGGAATTGAATAGAATACCTAGAAATAAATCCTCACATACATATAGTCAAATGATTTTGACAAGAGTGCCAAAACCATTCAATGGGAAAGAACAATCACTTTAACCATTTTTTAAGTGTACAGTTCAGTGGCATTAATTATATTCACAATGTTGTGCAACCAAATAAAATCCCTGGACCTGACGGCTTCACTAGTGAATTTTACCAAACATTTCAAGAACACCAATCCTCCAATTCTTCCAAAAAACTGAAGAGGAGGGCATCCTTTCTAACTTGTTCTATGATACCAGCATTGCCTGATACTACAGCCAGTCAGAGACACTCTAAGAAAACTAGAAACCACTTATCCCTTATGATCACTGATGCAAAACTCCTAGCAAACTGAATTGTGCAGTGTATTAAAAGGATTATATACCATGAGCAAGTGGAATTTATACCTAGAATGCAAGGATGGTTCAACATTAAAAGAACTGATCATTATAATACACATTAACAATATGAAGGGGGAAAAATACATGATCATCTCAATTGGTGCAGAAAAACCATTTGACAAAATTCAACACTTTTTAAAAAATTTATTGATTTTAGAGAGAGGGAAAGGAAGAGGGGAGGGAGGGGAAAGGAAGAGAGAGGAAGAGGGAGAGAAGGGGAGTGGGGGCCGAGAGAGAGAGGGAGAGAGAAAGAGAAATAACGATTTGTTGTTCCACTGGTTGCTTCTTGTATGTGCCCTGAATAAGGGATCAAACCCCCAACCTTGGCATATAACACTCTAACCAACTGAGCTATCCAGCCAGGGCTAAAATTCAACACCTTTTTATTTAATAAATCCAACAAATCAAAAATAAAAGGAAACTACCTCAAATAATAAAGACCAAATGTGAAAAACCCAGTGAACATCATACTCAATGAAAAAGACTGAAAGCTCTCCTCTATAATCAAGAACGAGATAAGGATGACTGCTTTTGCCACTTCCATTCAAAGTAGTATTGGAAGTCTAGAGAGCAAGTAGTCAAGAAAAAGAAATAGAAGGCATCCAGATTGGAAAGGAAGAAATAATATTGTTTGCAGATGGCATGATCTCATATATAGAAAACTGTAAGGATTCCATAAAAATATCGTTAGAAAAAAATTCAACAAAGTAGCAGGATACAACCTCTACTTTTAAAATATGTTTTTATTGAGATGGGTTTTTTTAGAGAGAGAGAGAGGAAGGGGAAGAGACAGAAACATCCATATGAGAGAGAAACATCGATCAACTACCTCCTGCACGCCCCCTACTGGAGATTGAGCCCACAACCTGGGCATGTGCCCTGACCAGGAATCAAACCAGGACGTCTCAGTCCATGGGATGACACTCAATCCACTGAGCCACACCAGCTGGGCACAACCTCTACTTTTAAAGGTAGAAATATCTGCACATTTTTCCTCTTAATTTTTGCCAATTTCCAGGCATAGGATCTAAGTTTATATTTCTGCAAACCCAATAAATACTTGCTGATTGAACAATACATTTTTAAAAGGCAATGCACAAAACCATTCATTCATGCATGCTCTTCCATTTCCTATACTAAATATCTGATACACTAAACCTATTTTAAAGGTTTTTATTAGGATTATGAATTGTTTTTAATGCTCAAAGAACCCAACTCTATTTCTATTTTATTTCCTAAGATCTTCAAATAACGATAAATCCAAATAGCTACCTACTTTTATTTTCTGGCCATCAAGACAAAGCCAAATAGCCTATCATTACTGCACATTCTCTCTTTAAAAATGTTAGTTAACCAATGCCTAGTTCAATATACTAGTACACCCAATTTCAGGCATCCTAAATGCAATTTTTAGTAATTAGCTATGGAAATTATTTTCCCCCCACATTCCAGATTGTATTCATTTTGAAAGAATGACCACGTTTTTCTAAAAAAAAAAAAACAACCCAACTTGTACACAATGTGATTCTCAATAGGAATATTTAAGAATATCCTGTCCAGCCCTGTCAGTGGCTACAGCATCGGCCAGCAGACCAGAGAGTCCCGGGTTCAGTTCCCGCTAAGGGCATGTACCTTGGTTGCAGTCTGTCCCCAGCCCCTGTTGGGGTCATGTGAGTGGCAACCACTTTATGTGTCTCTCACATCAATGTTTCTCTCTCTCTCTCTCTTCCTCCCTCTTTCCCTCCCACTCTATCTGAAGATAAATGCAAAAGTGTCCTCAAAAGTGTCCTCAGGTGATTAAAAAAAAAAAAAAGAATATCCTGCCCTAGAGGGTATGGCTTAGGTAGGTGGAGTGTCCTCCTGTACCTCAAAAAGGTGGCAGGTTCCATTCCTGGTCAGGGCACATACCCAGGTTACAGGTTCAATCCCCAGTCAGGGCACATGTGGGAAACAGCCAATAGATGTTTCTCTCTCTCCCCCACCCTCTTCTCTCTAAAGTTAAAAAAAAAAAGAATATCCCGAGGGGCTTTTCAAAGCAAACATGCTACAGAAGCCCACCCTCTTGATAATCACTGCCTTTACAAGTAACTTGACAGCCTAAGGAGAGGCACCTTGGTTCTAACATGTATTGGATGGGGACAAAAGTAAAGAACTGATGGGGCCCTGGCCGGTTTGGCTCAGCGGTTAGAGCCTGCAGTCTGGAGAGACCTGGGTTCAGTTCCCACTAGCACGTACCTCGGATGCAGTTTGTCCCTGGCCCTGGTTGGGTCATGTTGGTGGCAGCCACTTGATGTGTCCTTTTCACATCGATGTTTCTCTCTCTTTCTCTCCCTACCACTCTATCTGAACAGAATATTGAAAAATGTCCTCAGGTGAGGATTAAAAAAAAACAAAACTGATGGGAACTAAAATTAAAATGTAAAGTTTAGGCCCTGGCCAGGCTGCTCAGTTGGCTGAAGCATCCTTCCGTACAACAAAAGGTTATAGGTTCAATTCCAGGTCAAGACCTATATTCCTGGTCAAGGCATGTACAGTAGGCAACCAATTGATGTTTATTTCTCTCTTTCTCTCTCTCTCCCCACCCCACCCCCACCACCTCTCTTTCAAAAGTCAATAAACATATCCTCAGGCAAGGATTTTTTTTAAAAATGGATAAAAGTAAAGCTTAGTTACATGTTCTCAAGTGTTCAGTCACCAAATCAATATGCTATTTCTATTTAACTGTTATTCTAATTTAGTATTCAATTAAACTTGAATTAAATTCACTGTAAAATCAAATTTGGTACACTAAAATGGTATAGATTAACATATTTTTAAGATATTAAAATATATTTAAGTTTCATTATAGTTCATTATGCCATCTTAAAACAAAATGAAAGTTGATAAAAGTTTTAAATTGCCATTCCATTAATTCCATGGATTCTGGTTTGTACTAAAAGATATAGAAATACTTAACTAGCCAAGGGAGGTCAAATGCTTAGTTTATAGGAGTTGCAAAAGAAACTATTGTTATTACCTGCTGAACAGCTAGTGTACTGTCCATTTCATCAAAGGATTCATCAGGCCAATTATAGAAATCCTATAAAAAAAATTCATGGTTAAAGCACATGATGTAATGCCATTATGATTAACTTCAATTCTTAATAAAAATCCAAAGTTACACTGGAGAGGAAAAGCCCTTATACTGTAAACATTATGATTATCACTAAATAAGCTAAAGGAATTTTATGCAACGTTTTTATTTTTTTATCCTCACCCAAGGACATTTTTGTATTTTTCTTCAGATAGAGCGGGAAGGAGAGAGGGAGGAAGAGAGACAGAAAAACATTGATGTGAGCCCTGGCTGGTTTTGCTCAGTGGTTAGAACATCAGCCTGTGGTCCAGAGAGACCTGGGTTCGGTTCCTGCTAAGGGCACGTACCTCAGTAGTAATTTGTCCCTGGCTCTGGTTGGATTGTGTGGGTGGACTCGTTGTGTCCCTTTCACGTCAATGCCTCTCTCTCTCTCTCCCTCCTAGTCTATCTAAACAAAAAATGGAAAAATGTCCTCGGGTAAAGATAAAAAAAACACTGATGTGAGAGAGACACATCAAGTGATTGCCACCCACACGACCCCAACTGGGGCCAGGGACAAACCGCAACTGAGGAACATACCCTTAGCAGGAACCGAACCTGGGACTCTGGTCCGCGGGCCAATGCTCTAACCGCTGAGCCAAACTGGCCAGGGCTTCAATGTTTTTATTTTATTTTTTAAATTGTTTTTCCTTTATTGATTTTAGAGAGCGAGGAAGGAAGAGGGGGAGAGAGATAGAAACATCGATGAGAAAGAACATCGATTGGCTGCCTCCTGCATGCCCCTCACCGGGGATTGGGCCCACAACCTGGGCATGTGCCCTGACCGGGAATCAAATTGGCAAACTCTTGGTGCATGGGTCGAAGCTCAACCACTGAGCCACACCAGCCAGGCAGGGCTTCAATGTTTTTAAATGAACACCAAGATTTTATTTAATTGAACTACAAGTTACATTTTTCTCAACCACAAATCCCTCAATATGGTTCCCATAAACCTTCCACATATCACTTGAGGAGATTAAGTCTATCACATTTTCGTTTATGGTGGTTAAATATCTTCTCAGTTACACTTAAGCCCTGGCTGGTGTGGCTCCAAGGTTAGAGCATTGGTACCCAAAGGACTGGGTTCAATTCCCAGTCAAGGGCACATACCTGGGTTGCAGGTTCGATCCCTGACCCTGGTCAGGGTCATGCGGGAGGAACGATGTGTCTCTCTCACATCCATGTTTCTCTCCCTCCCACCCCACCCTACTTTCTCTAAAAATCAATGAAAAAATATCCTTGGGTGAGGATTAACAACAGAAAAAGTTACACTTAAAAATCTCCAGGTGCCGCCCTGGCCGGTTTGGCTCAGCGGTTAGAGCGTCGGCCTGCGGTCCTGAGAGACCCGGGTTCGGTTCCCGCTAAGGGCATGTACCTCGGTTGCAGTTTGTCCCCGGTCCTGGTTGGGTCGTGTGGGTGGCAGCCGCTCGACGTGTCCCTTTCACGTCGATGTTTCCCTCTCTCTCTCTTCCTCTCTCCCCCTCCCACACTCTATCTGAACAAAAAATAGAAAAAATGTCCTCGGGTGAGGATAAAAAAATAAAATAAAATAAAATAAAATAAATCTCCAGGTGCCATAAAACCGAATCAGTTTTTACCTAGAGAATAGGTAGTGTTAGTAGTACAAGTAGTAGTAGTTACTGTTCCATAAGTGTTATTTTAGACAGACATTATAAAATTATTCCAATTCCAAATGGTGTCTTAAATTTAAAAATCAAATATGAGCAAACATGCTACAGAAACCCACCAAATAGAACAGCCTTCTTATAAGAGGGATAGTTTTGTGGATCATCTTGCATTGGTTCTGAATTCCTCTATAGATAATCTAGTTCAAAGACATTCCCCAAAGTGATTAAGAACCTTTCCATTTGACTGATTATTCAGCAAAGTTTACCTATGTATCCTTTGTAGGTAGCACAATGCCTGACACATAGTAGGTGCTCAATAAATGTCTCTGAGGTAAAAATGGGGGAGAAAGTAGTTGTAAATGAATGATCTATAACCCTGTATCAATCATCATGGATACTTAAGTCTCCAAACACATTGAGTAAAAATTGAAGCAAATTGAAGAATACAGTGTATGATACGATATGAAAAAAGGTTTAAGAAAGTTCAAAGCACGCTTATGGATATAATACATATATCGTAAAAGTATAAAGAAAAGAAATTACCCCCATTATTGTTTGAGAGGAGTGAGTAGAAGACAGAAGAATGTAATACAGAGAGAGTCAACTATGTTAGTAATGTTTTAGTTCTGAGGGTAGGTGATGGGTATACTTTCTTAAGTGTCTTAAACTGCTCATTTTTAATTAATTATTTTATTAAACTGCTCATTTTTAAAGTTTCCCTAT
Source organism: Molossus molossus (assembly GCF_014108415.1). Lineage (NCBI taxonomy): Eukaryota > Metazoa > Chordata > Mammalia > Chiroptera > Molossidae > Molossus > Molossus molossus. The sequence goes on from NW_023425346.1 coordinate 55,944,341, forward strand.
ATAAATGAAAATGAATTAACTTTATTTTAAAACGTCAAAAAATTTTAGAATACCTTCTGAAAATTATTCCAGGATGTCTTTTCCTAGACATCATCTAAATATTATTAAAGAGTAATTTTAAATTTTTTCCTATATGATTTATACTTTAAAAATAATTTTTTTTTTCTTTATTGATTTTAGAGAGAGAAGAAGGGAAAGGGAGAAATGGAAACATCGATGAGAGAGAACATTGACTGGCCACCTCCTGCATGCCTCCCACTGGGAATCTGGCCCACAATGTGGGCACGTGCCCTGACCAGGAATCAAATTTGCAACCTCTTGGTACATGGGTTAATGCTCAACCAGTGAGCCACACCAGCAGGGCATGATTTATACTTTAAAAATGTTTCTATCACCCTGGCTGGTTTGCTCAGTGGTTAGAGCAGCAGCCCGCAGACCAGAGAGACCCAGGTTCAGTTCCCACTAAGGGCATGTACCTCGGTTGCAGTTTGTCCCCAGCCCCGGTTGAGGTTGTGTGGGTGGCAGCCACTCCATGTGTCTCTCACATCAATGTTGCTCTCTCTCTCTTTCCCCCTCTCTTCCTCCTGCTCTATCTGAAGATAAATGTGAAAATGTCCTTAGGTGAGGATAAAAAGAAAATTTTTTTTTTAAATGTGTCTATCAATACACTTTGCATATACTTACCTTTAAATTTTTTAGTTTGTAGAATATTTGTTATTAAAATATTAGAAAACACATATAGGAATGTACAGAGAAGACGTAAAAAAAAGTTAACTGGGAATTAAATGTTCTGCCTCATCATTCCTGTGATATACTTGAAATACTTAAAGGAAAAACCAAAAATCCAGTTTAATGAATGTTCTCATCTAATTTCAGTCAATAAACATTTACTGAAAACCAACTATGAGCCAATATCCCAATCTAACCAATCTCAAAAAAGAAAATTTAAAAAGGTAGGAAGATACTCCACCTACTCTATTACAGTTCTAAATAAGTCATCTTAGAATAGACTCATTTCACTGAAGGAAATTAGTGTGACAGACAAGAGATAGGACAGAATGCCTGCTTAAGCAGTCTTTTTTTTTTTTTAATACCCTAATCTTTTCTGTCACATTTTATTTAACAACTTGATCTATGACAATGTGGAAAAAAGCAAAGGAGCTCACATATAAGAAAGCTCCTTATACAACTCATATAACATAGACAGATGTGTTACAATATTAACTTAAAATATATTTTCTTTCACTTCAAACTTCAGAACTTATGAGTAAATAAAAATGGATGACAATGATCAGAATGTGAATACAAAAGTCCACTTCTGAATATAAAAACATAAAAGTGGATCACTTAATAAAAGAAAAAAAAATGTCTCCACAGATTAAGAAGTAAAGGTATCTAAAGAGAGTATTTATACATTAAGTCTAGAAAAGGTAAAAAGAAAGCTTAAGTTAAAAATTCCCAGTAGTATGACCATGAAAACTGCCAACTGACAGCTTAATGTGACTCTAGGGCTTTCAAACTAAATTCTCTAAAATTCAGCACTAGAAGCAACTCCTTAAAGAGAAAACATCACCAGTGAACTAAGAAGGAAAACTGTGTAAGCTGGAGCAAATGCAGCCAGTCTCTGGGCCTCGGTTCTTGCCCTAACGTGGAGCTGGGAAGGAGTCGGAGCTCAAGGACCCTTTGAAAGGGCTCCTTCCCAGAACTCTGAGCATACCGTCACAGCTCCAAGTGGCTTTCTGTGGCTTTCACTTACATCACTTTTTCTTTAAAATTGCATTTTAACACATCTCTTCTAATTTTAGAGCATCTACTCAACGGCAATCCATTTCAGCTGGCAGATTAGTCAGATCACATCGACATGCCTCCTGTGATCTTTCCAAAGACCAGGAGGCATCCCTCTTTTGCAAACCCCAAGAACCAATACCTCCATAAGCACCAACTCACCCAAAGACTGGCCTACCGAAAGCTAGTAAAATCATAACCAGTGCATTCCCTAACTGTGCTTCACACACAACAACAAGGATATTCACAAGGAATGATCTCTAACAAGTCGCAACCTGATGATGAAAACTTGCTGGAGCAGAGAACAGCTGCAGCGAGAAGTGGCCAAAGGCAAACGGCAAGAGGCGGAGAATATTGTCAATTTTCGCCGCCGGGAGCCGGCTAGACTGGCTGGATGGGAGAGGCGGCCAGATACGTCACAAGCCAGGTAGATGCCAGGCCGAGGTAGGCTGTTTAGACGCCCTCTCACCCAGGCAGCCCGACCCTCGCGCAACCCCCGGGGTCTCCACGGGCCGCCTGCGCCCCTCCGACGCAGGTCAACGGGGGTTCAGAGAAGGCAGAACAAGCAGAACCGGCTGACAGGTTCCCAGCCCCCGGCCTCGACGATCACCGCCCGTGACCCCACTCGCCCCTCACGCCCACCCTCCTAACGGGGCTCCGCAGGCCTCACGGGCCGCTGCCGCCACCGCCTCAGCCAGACTGAGGGGCTGCGGCTCCGGAAGAGCAGGCCGGGCACCAGTGCCCCCGCCCGCCAGCCGCCACCCCGGCCCACCCTCCTCTCAGGGGCGGCCAACTTCCAGGTGTGGCGTGCTCGGCTCCGAGAGGCCCCCCGCAGAAAAGGTGCGAAGAGGGTACCTGCGCCTTGGTGCCCGGCCTGTTCCGCCTCAGCACTGCCGTCCCCTCCGCCATGACCATAGTGCCAGAGTCTGGGCGGCTGGAGTCGGTACCCGGATGTAGAGGACGGCTGCCTGCGCAGGGGGTGGGGCCGAGCGCCGCCCTTAGTCCGCGAGCTGGGGAGGGGCGGTGCCTGATGGGACAGCGGTAATCCGCGCGGGGCAGGGCGGGAGATGAGGAGGAGTCCCGGAAAGAGCCAGTTGACGGAGGGAGGGGGGTCAAGAAAAGGAGCAGCCGACGACTAAGTGGCGGCACAGTGGAGGAGAGAGAGACCCGAGGACCGGGACCAGTAATGGCAGGGGAAAGTCTGCGGCGACGGCGGAGGGCCGCTGCGGGACTGTTTCGGCTCCGCATATGTCTCCTTGGGTTTACGTTAGTTACATTGGAAGGGCTGAGCTAGTACAGTGGCGACCGTTTCGGTAAACCTTTGCACAAAAGCATACTTAGAAAAGCATAATTCTGTCCCGAAATCCACCTAGGCATTCAAAGGGGAAAACGGACCAACAGCCTGTGAAAATTTTAAAAATCCTGCAGGAAATCGACCCAATCTCAAATCAGACTGGGGTTTAGAGTGTCGAGTGATATTTCCACCATTTGGTGACTTCAAAGCCAAGGACTTTTTCAATGACAAGTTTGCGTAGATAAAAGACCCAGATGCCAATTATCCGAGATAGAGTGGACATCCGGTATTGTGCGTTACGAAATTAGCTCCTATATTTTGCAAGTGAGAAAGGAGAAGGAGAAAATGAATGCCCCTTGATAGTGGGAGTTGTACATCTTACAGAATTTCAAATTTCCTTTGTTGCAAGTTTGGTATTCTCTTTAGTCATGAAATCATGGCAGTTTTGGCAGACTTTTTTTTTATTTCCTGCTTAGAAAACTTAAATCTTTTATCTGGGGTGAGAGAGACCTTAGGATACCAGATGGGAAGACAGTTCAGCGGGTCAAGAGTGCCTATAAGTAGGGTGATTTCCAGGAGAAGAGAACAGATATCCTATCAAATACACCTACAGGTGTATTGAGAATGAATGCTAAGGAGAACTATGTCACAGACATCATCCAAAGATGTGAGGATTGGAGGAGAGGTTGGTTAAATTAAGTGGGTGCAAAACTGAATAACTGTCAGATACTAGGAACTTTGTTCAAGGCGGGTTGACAATAGGAAGTTGGTTTGCCTTAAGATTGCTTTTTTCTGGAAGATGTATAGACTGATAACTTTTTTTTTTTTTTTTTTAGGGAGAGGGAGAGGGAGAAACATTGATTGGCTGCCTCCTGCACGCCCCCTACTGAGGATGGAGCCCGCAACCCAGGCATATGCCCTGATCCGGAATCAAACCTGGACCTCCCAGTCCATGGGGCAACGCTCAGTGCACTGAGCAACACCACCGGGGTAGACTGATAACTTTTAAAGAGCAAAGATTTAATTCTTAATTTCATCACTATCTTCTAGATAAAAAAAGGTTTATTCATTCAACAAATATTTATTAAGCCCTACTGTGTGTTCAGCAGCACTGGAGTAGGAGAATGGAAAGGCCCAGATGATAACCATAAATTACTTAGTGTCTAGCTATAGAGATGTGCAAATCACCAATTCTCTTACTAAGTACAATGAGAATCTAAGACAAGTGGCACCCAAAATTTGCCTCCCTAAGAGAGACATGGGGTGGGTGTGGAGAGCAGAGTCCTAAATAGGTCTCTCAGTCTGGAGACAACCCCACCTCCAAGGATTAGGTTGAAATTTCCTATATAGTGTGCCCTTGAGCTGTAAATATCAGTTACCTATGTAGTTGAGGGGCTCACCTCAATATTTTAAGTCCAGATTTGTTATACTGTTTCAGTACATCTGAAAAGAACAAGAGAAAAAGGCAGTAAGTCGGTTTTAAATTCAGGAACGAAGTACACATTTATCTTTTTAAAAGTCCAATAAAGTTGCATTGTGATGTCAACTCTGACCTTGTTCAGAGGAAGAACCTTGTTCTTTAAGGTTGAAATGTTTCTAGCTCATAACCTTCACATTTTAATACTTCTGTCAGCCTGAAGATTATGACCTTTAAACAAAAATAATTTTATAACCAGGGTTAATTTGTAGGGAGGAGAAGAAAAGGAAAAAAAGAGCATGATCAGTTATAACAGTTACATGTAAAAATGTAAAAACTGGAATATTTTGGTTAAAGAAGGAATAGTCTTTTCAAAGGCAATATAGACAAATGAAAATAACTCTGGGCTGGGATTAGAACATTTAAATTCTTTTGCCTGTTGACTATAAGACTTTGAACAAGCTATCAAATAAATTTCCTTTTTTTATTTAAAAAACTTTTAAATTGATTTTAGAGAGAGGAAAGAGACAGGTAAACATAAATTTTTGTTCCACTTATTTATGCATCTATTGATTAATTCTTGTATCTGCCCTGACTGGGTATCAAACCTGCAACCTTGGCGTATAAGGATGATGCTCTAACCAACTGAGCTACCCTACCAGGGCTAAAAGTTTCTTTTTTTGTAAAGAAAATAATTTACAGCAGTTCTTTCCCTCTACTTCATAGAGTATGAAAGCAAATATAAAAGTAAATATTCCTGCCCTGGCCGGTTTGGCTCAGTGGTTAGAGCGTCGGCCTGCGGTCCAGAGAGACCAGGGTTCGGTTCCCACTAAGGGCATGTACCTCGCTTGCAGTTTGTCCCCAGCCCTGGTTGGGTCGTGTGGGTGACAACCACTTGATGTGTCCCTTTCACATCAATGTTTCTCTCTCTCTGTCTCTCCCTCCATCCCACACTATTTGAAGATAAATAGAAAAATATCCTTGGGTGAGGATTAAAAAATAATAATAATTTCCTAACTTTGTTCCTGTGCTTTCTCTATAAAAGAAAAGCCCTGGCCGGTTTGTCCCCAGCCCTGGTTGGGTCGTGTGGGTGACAACCACTTGATGTGTCCCTTTCACATCAATGTTTCTCTCTCTCTCTGTCTCTCCCTCCATCCCACACTATTTGAAGATAAATAGAAAAATATCCTTGGGTGAGGATTAAAAAATATTAATAATATTAATTTCCTAACTTTGTTCCTGTGCTTTCTCTATAAAAGAAAAGCCCTGGCCGGTTTGGCTCAGCTGTTGGAGCACTGGCCCACAAACCAGAGAGTCCCAGGTTCGGTTCCTGCTAAGGGCACATACTAGAATGCAGTTTGTCCCTGGCCCCTGTTGGGGTTGTGTGGGTGGCAACCACTTGATGTGTCTCTCTCACATCGATGTTTATTTGGATTTATAAAAAGTTAAAATTCAGACAACTCTGACTATAGATGACTAAAATATTGAACTTCCATGGCACTTCACTTCTCTCTAGAATTTTAGAATATTTGACCAAGTTGGTGATTGTAGTAGCCAGCCACCAAGATGGCCCTCCATGATTATTATCTTCTGGTATTTAAACCTTTGTATGCTTCTCTCTCACACTGACTGGGGCTGACCTGTATAACCAATAGGATTCTGTGAAAATGATCTGTGACTTCTGATGTTAGGTCATAAAAGACATGAGGCTTCTGCCTTGCTCTCTTAGCTCACCTGCCCTGGGTGAGAGAGCTACAATGTATGAGAACACTCAGGCAACCTTATGTGGTAATGCATGTTGAGGAGCTGAGGCTCCCGCCAAGAGAAAGCAACAATTTGTCAGCATATTAGTGAACTGTCTTGGAAATAAAACCTCTGGCCCTAGTTAAGCCTTCAGATGATGGCAGTCTCATGAGAGAACCCCAAATTAGGACCACCCAAATAAGGACCACCCAAATAAGCTGCTTTCAAATTTCCAACGTCAGATACTGTGAGATATTTACTGTTGTGCTGAGTCACTAAGTTTGGTGTGATTTGTTATGCAGCAATAGATAACTAATACAGTAGTTCCTCAACTTTCAAGAAGGGAAGATGTGATCAGAAAAGAACTCATAATAGACTGTTATCATTTCCTCTTTTTAATAGGGCACCTGATGTCTCTCATAAAGTTAGCAACATTTTCTACATTTTCTTTACACTAATGTCTACTAAAATTAGGCTATTAGTTTAGTTGTGTACTTCTGTCTCCTCCCATTTTATTCATCCCTGTATCTCCAGTGCCTAGAACAATGCCTGGCACATGTTAAAGAAATGAATGACTTAAAAGTGCTATAACAAACTGGCCTTTTTGAACTGATACTCAAGTCAGGTAAGTACCCATTGATAATTTTTCCAGGTCTATAGGCTAAAAGAGGCTGAAAGAGCATTTTGCAAGACTTGGGCTAAAAAACTAGACTTAATCTTACAACAGGAACATCTCCAAATAAAGTCAAGATTGAAATATGTGTGTGTGTGTGTGTGTGTGTGTGTGTGTGTATTTACTGTTAAAATACCTAAAGAAACCATGGAAGAAACTAAGTATATGCATATCTCATTTTATTGTGCTTTGCTTTATTGAGCTTCACAGATGTTGCTTTTTTTAATAAATTAAAGGCAAGACCCTCCACCAGCAAAAAAAGATTACAACTAGCTTTTTTAAAAAATATTTTTTTATTGATTTTTTTTTTAGATAGAAAGGGAGAGGGGTAGAGAGATAGAAACATCAATGAGAGAGAAACATCAAACATCGCTCAGCATGGGACTATGCTCAATCCACTGAGCCACACTAGCAAGGAACAACTAGCTTTATTGTAATACTTATTTTGTTGTGGTGGTCTGGAAACAACCCTCATTCCTCCGAGAATTGCCTGTATTGAAGAAGACTTTTCAGAGTTTAACATAATACCCAGAAGCCATATGGAAAACATTAATTCAACTACACCAAAATGATTTCCTGCAAGTTCAAAGCATAAATGAAACTAAAGCCAAAATGACAAACTGGATGAAAAAAATGTATCACAAGGAACCAATTACCCTAATAAAGATATCACACAAATCATAAAAGGCCAATCACCCAGTAGGAAAATGGGCAGAAGATATTAGAAGTCAATAGGAATGGTTAACAGTAAAGGAAATAGAAAAGGCTCTTAATCACATAAGATGCTCACCCTCATTCATAATGATAAAAGTAAAATCTGAGCCCTGGTTGGTTTGGCTCAGTGGTTAGAACATTGGCCCGAAGACCAAAGAGTCACGGGTTCAATTGCAGTCAAGGGCATGTACTTTGGTTGCAGTTCAGTCCCCGGCCCTGGTCTGGGTCGTGTGGGAGGCAACCAATTGGTGTGTCTGTCTCACATTGATGTTTCTCTCTCTCCCCCTCCCCCTCCTACTCTATCTGAAGACAAATGGAAAAATATTTTAAGGTGAGGATTAAGAAAAAAAAAGTAAAATCTGATTGGCAAAATAAAAACTATAACTTCCTATATTATTAAGGGTGGGAATAAATAAGCAGTCTCATACATTACTGATAGGACTGTTAGTTGATAGAATATCTCTGAAGGGAAATTTGAATATATATATGTATGTACATATATGATTAAAATCCATATACCCTGCCCTGGCCAGTTTGGCTCAGCGGTTGGAGCATCGGCCCATGGACCATAGAGTCCTGGGTTTGGTTTCTGCTAAGGGCAGGTACCTCGGTTGCAGTTTGTCCCCAGCCCCGGTTGGGGTCGTGTGGGAGGTACCACTTGATGTGTCTCTCTCACATCGATGTTTCTCTTTCTCTCTTCCTCCCTCCCTCTCTCCCACTCTATCTCAAGATGAATTTTAAAAAAATAAAATGAAATCCATATACCCTTTGGCATAGCAATTACATGTCTAGGAATTTATCTGACAGATATACTTGTACACATGTACAAAATAACATGCAAAATTTTATTCATTGCAGAAGTGTTGCTAATAGCATAAGATTAGAATTTAAATACATATCAATGGGGAATGTGTAGATTATAGTTCATCCATAGAATGGAACATTATAAAGCTATAAAGAGAATGTAAAAGCTCTTTATGTACTTTATAGATTAATTCTGGAGACAAGTTGGTAATACAAAAAAGCAAGGTGCCCTGGCCGGTTTGGCTCAGCAGTTAGAGCGTCGGCCTGCGGTTCAGAGAGACCCGGGTTCAGTTCCCACTAAGGGCGCATACCTCGGTTGCAGTTTGTCCCCGGCCCTGGATGGGTGGTGCGGTTGGCAATCACTCGATGTGTCCCTTTCATGTCGAAGTTTCTCTGTCTCTCTTTCTTCCTCTCTCTCCCTCCCACTCTATCTGAACAAAAAATGGAAAAATGTCCTCGAGTGAGGATGAAAAAAAAAAGCAAGGTGCCAAATGGTGTGTATAAAATTTTATTTTATTTTATTTTTTTAAATAAATATATATTTCAGTCTGGCCGGTGTGGCTCAGTGGTTGAGCATCAGACCCATGCACCAAGAGGTTGCTAGTTCGATTCCAGGTCAGAACACATGCCCAGGTTGTGGGCCAAATCCCCAGTGGGGAGGATGCAGGAGGTGGCCAATCGATGTTCTCTCTCATCGATGTTTCTGTCTCTCCCTCTCACTTCCTCTCTCTCTAACATCAATAAAGGAAAAAATTAAAAAATAAAAGAAATATAGCCCTGGCCAGTTTGGCTCAGCAGTTTAGCGTCAGCCTGTGGACCAGAGAGTCCCGGGTTCGGTTCCTGCTAGGGCCACGTACCACAAAAAAATAAAATAAAAAGTCTGTGTTCCTTAAAAAAAAAAAAAAGAAATATATATTTCTTATGCATGCACACACAAACACATGAGTGCACACACACAAATGTATACATAAAGCACCCCTGAAAGGAAGAATATAAACTGTGACACTTGTGGCCTCTAGGGATGGAACTGTGTGATTAGGGGACAGAGATGGGAAGGACTCTTTTCAGTGTATATCTTCTTTTAAATTTTTGCAGTGTATATCTTTTTTTAATCTTTTCAGTGTACATCCTTTGGAAATTTTTTTTTTTATCCTCACCTGAGGACATTTTTCCATTTTTTATTCAGATAGGGCGGGAGGGAGAGAGAGGAAGAGAGAGAGAGAAACATCGACGTAAAAGGGGCACATCGAGTGGTTGACACCCGCATGACCCAACCAGGGCCGGGGACAAACCACAACCGAAGTACATGCCCTTAGCGGGAACCGAACCCAGGTCTCTCTGGACCACAGGCCGATGCTCTAACCGCTGAGCCAAACTGGCCAGGGCCATCCTTTGGAATTTTTAACGACATGAACACATTATCTGTTTTTAAATTATAAAAATAAAATTTAAGAAAACAACAAGCTTGACTCAAAATGTTAAGGGCTATCTAGTGCCCTCCTTTTAGAGGGGTTAGGTAATTTGTCAAATGTCACAAAACTAGCATGTAAGCAATACAGGATCAGAGCCTTGTTTTATGATTGGGCTCTTTCATATAGGTTGCTTAAAGGTAAAGGACAACATGTAAACACTGTTGACATAAATAAATCAAAAGTTTAAAACTCCATTTTGGTGTGGATGCAATGAAAACAGCAATCAACTTGGTGGAAAAGGCATGCCTTAGAATCAATCTGGAGAGCAATTTGGCAGTCCTTACTGAGAACCTGAAAAGTGCACATAGCTTCCCTGGTTGGTTTGGCTCAACAGTTAGAGCATTGGCACTCGGACAAAAGAGTCATGGGTTCGATTCCAATCAAGGGCACATGACTCGGTTGCAGTTCAATCCCTGGCCCTGACTGGGGTTGAGCGGGAGGGAATCAATCAATGTGTTTCTCTCTCTCTCTCTCTCTCTCTCTCTCTCTCTCTCGCCCTCCCTCCCTCCCACTCTATCTGAAAATCAATGGAAAAATATCCTTGGGTGAGGATTTAAAAATAAAAGTTTCCACAGACCAATAAGTACATTGCTAAAAGAGAACAGGGAAGACTTGCCTTGTCAGATATCAAACTTTATGCTGAAAATAATGTGGTGGAATAGAGAGAGCAACAGAACAAGACTGTAAAACCCAGGAATAGACTTATTTTAAAATTTAATGTACAAGAAATATGATAGCTGAAATTTGGGGGGCAAGAGAGTGGTGGTGGGGAAGAATGGATAATCCAATAAATGAAGCTGAGACAACAAACTCACCGTTGGTTGAAAGGAAAAACAAAAACACATATGAAATACACTAACCTCGAATAGCCACAGCAATCTTGAAAAAGAAGAACAAAGTAGGTGGGATCACAATACCAGATATCAGGTTATACTACAAAGCGACTGTAACCAAAACAGCCTGGTACTGGCACAAGAACAGGCATATAGACCAGTGGAACAGAACTGAAAACCCAGAAATGGACCCAAGGCAATACGCTCAATTAATATTTGACAAAGGTGGCAAGAGCATACAGTGGAGTAAAGACAGCCTCTTTAATAAATGGTGTTGGGAAAATTGGACAGCTACATGCAAAAATTGAAACTAGACCATCAACTTACACCATACACAAAAATAAACTCAAAATGGATAAAAGACTTAAATGTGACCCGTGAATCCATAAAAATTCTAGAAGAAAATGTAGGCAACAAAATCTCGGACATCATACGGAGCAGAATTTTCACTGATACATCACCTAAGGCAACAGAAATAAAGGAGAAAATGAACACATGGGACTACATCAAACTAAAAAGCTTCTGCACAGCAAAAGAAACAATCATCAAAATGGAAAGGCAACCCACTATATGGGAGAACATCATTGCCAATGATGTATCAGATAAGGGGTTAATTTCCAATATATATAGAGTGCTCATACAACTCCACAAAAGGAAGACAAAGAACCCAATTAAAAAATGGGCAGAGGAGCTGAATAGACACCTCTCCAAACAGGACATACAAATGGCCAAGAGACATATGAAGAAATGCTCAACATCACTAATCATCAGAGAGATGCAAATTAAAACAATGAGGTATCACCTCACACCTGTCAGAATGGCTGCCATCAACAAATCATCAAACAACAAGTGTTGGTGAGGGTGTGGAGAAAAGGGGACTCTAATACACTGCTGGTGGGAATGCAGACTTGTGCAGCCGCTATGGAAAACAATATGGTGCTACCTCAAAAAATTAAAAATTGAACTTCCATTTGACCCAGTGATCCCACTGCTGGGAATATACCCTAAGAAGCCTGAAACACCAATCAGGAAGAATATATGTACCCCCATGTTCATAGCAGCACTATTTACAATAGCTAAGATCTGGAAACAGCCCAAGTGTCCACCAGTAGAGGAATGGATAAAAAAGCTGTGGTACATATACACAATGGAGTACTATGCAGCGGTAAGAAAGAAAGATCTCTTATCCTTTGAGACGACATGGAGGGACCTGGAAAGTATTATCCTAAGTGAAAGAAGCCAAGCAGAAAAAGACAAATACCACATGATCTCACTTATATACGGAATATAATGAACATAACAGTCTGAGGAATACAGTAGACCCAGACACATGGAAGTAGGGCACAGACTGACATCTCTCAGAAGAGGGGGTGGGGGGGTGGGGGAGTGGGAAGAGATAAACCACAGAACTTATATGCATGTGTGCATGACCAATGGACATGGACAACTAACTAAGCCGGGGACAGGGTGGAGGGGGGGTGGGGTGGGGGGTGCCAATGGGGTAAAAAGGTAAAATATCTGTAACAAAAAAATAAATAAAAATTCATAAAAAAAAATTAAAAAAAAGAAATACACTAAAATAAATTATGGATCAATGCTCAAATGTTCAAAAACAAAAAGTACTGGAAGAATGAGATTTGACTAGCTATAAACAAAAACTGCACATCAAATTAGTAAACAAGTGTGACAAGTTAGTACCTCCAATACATAAAACCTTATGATCCATGTGGATGGGAAGGTGGGAATGAAAATGGTGGGCCACTATGGAAAACAATAGGAAGATTTCTCAAAAAAAAAAAAAAAAAAAAATATATATATATATATATATATATATATATAATATATATATATATATAAATAGAACTATCGGTTCTATCTAGCAATCATACTTCTGGGTATTTATGCATAAAAATAAAAATCAGAATCTCAGAGAGACAGTACCACTTCCCTGTTAATCACAGCACCATTCACAATGGCAAAGATGTGGAAATAATCGAAATGTCCAATTCACAATAACTAAGATGTGTTAACAACCTAAATGTGGTGTAGCCCTGGCCAGTTTGGCTCAGCAGTTAGAGCATGGGCCTTGGGACCCAAGGGTCATAGGTTCAACTCCCAGTCAATGTCATGGGTTGCAGGTCCCCCGAGGGGGTCCTGTGGGAAGCAACGAATTGATAATTGATGTGCCTCTCTCACATCCCTGTTTCTCTATCTCGCTCACTTACCCTCTCCCTCCTCTTCCCCTTCCCTTCCACTCTTATGTAAGAATCAACAAGAAAAGATCCTCAGGTGAACATTTTTAAAAAGCCAAAAACAAAACAGAAAAGAAACTGTGGTATAAACTTACAATGGAGTATTTATTATTCAACTTTAAAGTAAAGGAACTCCATGGACTAGGGCTGGAAGGGCCTCTTGGTCGCCAGGTGGGCCCTGCAGGCTCCGGAGGCTCCCTGCGCTGCGGTGCCCAGTGCGGGCCTTTGGTACGAGGCCAACGTGGCAGAGGTCAGCTGAGCGCGGGACGCGTTGGCCGTTTCCGCCGCCCCTCCCCGCATTCCAGGGCCGTACCGGTGGTGATGGGGCCGCATTCTCCCTCCCGCCCTGGCCCGAGCCTTCACTGTGCGTTGGCAAAACTGCAACCTCCTCCCTTGTTTGTGTCATTGGGGAGGAGGCAGCGCCAGTGGCTTGACCGGGAGGCTCCAGCTTCTGAATATAAGCCTTGGTTTCCCCAGGCTTCATTTCTCAGGTACTTTGGGATCCTTTCTCTGCTCTCCCGGACTTACAATTTGAGAATGTGGAATTCCTGGGCCACACTGTTGCAAATGAACCGCCAGACTGCAACAGCGTTACCTGCTGAGACCTCCAAGTGCACACAGCCCCAGAGGGTGCCCATCGGGACAGGCACCACCACATCCAACAATGATTGGCCAGTCTTTCTGAGTGTCCCATCTGCTTTGACTGTATGTTACCACCCACTCTTTAGTGTCAGAGTGGCCATCTTGTCTGTAGCAACTGTCACCCAAAGCTCACGAGCTGTCCAACCTGCCAGGGCCCCCTGGGATCTATTCACAACTTGGCTGTGGAGAAAGACGCCAATTCAGTACTTTTCCCATGTGAACATGCCATTTCGGGATGCAAACTAACTCTGTCATACACAGAAAAAGAAGACCACGAAGAGCTCTGTGAGTTTCAGCTCTACTCCTGCCCATGCCCGGGTGCTTTCTGTAAGTGGCAAGGCTATTTGGATGCTGTGATGCCTCATCTGATGCATCAGCACAAGTCCATCACAACCCTGCAGGGAGAGAATATAATTTTCCTTGCTACAGACATCAGTCTTCTCCAGGCTGTGGACTGGGTGATGATGCAGTCCTGCTTTGGTTTTCACTTCATGTTAGTTGTGAAGAAACAGAAGTATAAGGGGCACCAGATGTTCTTTGCACTTGTACAGCTGATAGGAACACACAAGCAAGCTGAAAATTTTGGTTATCGATTTGAGCTAAATGGTCATAAGCGGCGGTTGACTTGGGAAGCCACTCCTCAATCTATTCATGAGGGAATTGCAACAGCCATTATGAATGGTGACTGTCTGGTCTTCAACACCAGAATCGCACAGTTTTTTGCAGAAAATGGCAATTTAGGCATCCATGTAACCATTTCCATGCCTTGCAATGGTAAACATTTTCTAGCCAATGTTTAAAACTATTGCATTCAATTTTATAGAGAATAGGCTCCTCTCCGCCTGCCAACCTGAAACTTTTGGTAGGTGGAGCTAGTCACATAAAGGTAAATAAAAGGAAAGGCTGTTAAATACAGGAAACAGTTGCATGTAGTTGTTGGCGGCAAGATTGGCACCAGATATTAGACGGTGGGGTCAGACCTGACCTTGGTTCAGCAACCTCTTTACTTGAGTTCTGGCTAAGTAAGAATTCAGCATCAAGACTCAAACTAGCCCTGGCCGGTTTGGCTCAGCGGTTAGAGCGTCGGCCTGCGGTACAGAGAGACCCGGGTTCGGTTCCCGCTAAGGGCACGTACCTCGGTTGCAGTTTGTCCCCGGCCCTGGTTGGTCGTGCGGGTGGCAACCACTCGATGTGTCCCTTCACATCGATGTTTCTCTCTCTCTCTCTCTTCCTCTCTCTCCCTCCCGCTCTGTCTGAACAAAAAATGCAAAAAAAAAAATGTCCTCGGGTGAGGATAAAAAAAAAAAAGACTCAAACTATAAGAGAGAGTTTATTTTTAGAAAGTCACAGATGTAGAAGAAGTGCAGAGTTGAAGAAATGGGTTTCAGGAAACAAGTTACAGAGTTAAAAGGGCCCTTGGAGCTTAGGAGAAAGAGAGAGGCAGGGAAATTGCACCTGGGCCAAGGGGGTGGAGAAAGACCCAGGTGTGCTCCCTAGAGATTGCCACACTGGGTCCTCCTCCTTGAGAGTATTTATCTGGAGGTCTCAGGAGGATCTCAATAGAGTATTAATCAGCTTTCCAGGTGTGTCCTTTCAGGGTCTGGTCTCTACTGATTGATTTGGCACCAGGACGGGTTCATTAGTCAGTGCAGCTGGTCCTGATGTCAGCTATGGTGTGGCTTGTTTGGTTTTGCTGCTTTTCTGGGCTTGTAGCTGAAACACAGCTGAGGCCTAGGTGTATTTGATTTGGGATAGAATCTCATTATCCTGTGGACTTAATACTTAGGGGCTATTCTCTGGCCTCCTTGTCCGTTCCCCTTCTAAAGGGTCTAACCCTCATGACCAGCAAATTGGCAGGGGAGGAAAGGTCAGGGGGAGGGTCTGAACTGAATGACCAGTGATATGAAAGGTCAGGGGGTCTAAACCACATGACCAGCAATGTACTAGAGGAAGAAAGGTTTCCCTGGGGAGGAGACCCTTGTTTTTCCAGTTTTGCACCTTGCTAGGTACCTGGGACTTTCCACCTTGGTGACTTTCTGTACCTGGCCCATCCTCCTTGCTCTGCTCATATCTGTCTAGCTGCGTACCACATAGTAACACTAATATCTTTATTTTATTTTTAAAATTTTCTTTTTTCACTGATTTTAGAGAGAGGGAGAGAGAGATAAAAACATCGATGAGAGAGAACATCGGTTGGCTGCCTTCTGCATGCCCCCCAATGGGGGATCACAACCTGGGCATGTTTCCTGACAGGGAATTGAACCTGCGACTTCTTGGTGCATGAGTCGATGCTCAACAACTGAGCCACACCAACTGGGCATCACACTAATATATTTAAAATAAGTCAATAGCCCTGGTCAGTTTGGCTCAGCAGTTAGAGCTTTGGCCCAAAGACCTAAGGAACTTGGGTTCAATTCCCAAGTCAAGGGCTCACGCCTGGGTTGCACATTTGATCCGTGGCCCTGGTCTGGCTTGTGTAGGAAGCAACCAATTGATATATCTCTCTCACATCGATGGGATTAACCAAAAAGATCATCCTTCTGATTTAGGTTATTAATGGAGTTCTAAAATTTTGAGTTCACCAGGTAATCCCAAGGATGAACCAAAGTTTGGAAACTATCATACTAGATCACAAAACTCATTTACTTGGGTCTTCAGAAAACAAAACCATGGAATAATGAGAAAACCATGACTTTTGAACTAGATTCCTAACTTTGCAAGTTACCGGCCTCATGGCCTTGAATGAGTTTCCTCATCTCTTCCCAGTTTTCTCACTGGTAAAACAGAGGGAAATCTATGCTTACAAGGTTAGGATCTACAAAGCCTTAGCTGCGCACAGTAGGAAATTGATGACCCACTTCGGTGCTGTAAAAATAGAGCTTTTCATCATAATTCTTGTACCTAAATATAACAACAATTAAGCTTTAGTATAACAAATGCCACTAAACACCTTGTACATAAATGTAAATACACACACATACAACTTTACTGATGGGATTATCCAAAGTTGAGACCATATTCCATACCATTTACAACTTCATTTGGATTTCAATTTTACAAGGTAAATATGGGACACATCTTTTAAGACATGATCGGACTAGTTCATAGGGAACTTAAATAAATTTGACCACCAAGACAGAAATAGCTCGTAGCTGATTTTAGGGGTTGGTAGTCAACTCTGGAGCAGGATTGTCTAAGTTCAAATCTTAAATTTTCCCTAGCTGCTATAGCTGAATCAAGGTATTTATCCAATTCTGTGACTCAGTTCCCTATTTGTTAAATTCAACAAACTATACACTAGATACTACTAATTCCCAGACATTTACACACACACCCCCTTCCCATACCACAGTGTTTATCACTAGAATTGAAATATGTATCAAGTGCTTGGAATTAGCTGGAGGTTGCCTAAATCCAAATCCTGGCTTTGCCACTTTTTACTAGGTGATCTTGGTTATTACTTAACCCCTTTGTGCCTCACCATCCTTATTGGCAAAATGAGAGTGACAGTTACCCAGCTCATGGGGTGGTTGATGAAACCAACTGATATATGCAAAGTACCTGCAACAGTAGCCAGCACCTACAAAAACGTCCTTAAGTGTTAATTATGACTTTTAGCACACAGTGCTATATAGAAGGCACTCGGCCAATGGTAGCTATGATATACCTTGCCTTGGATTTTGTTGCTAAGTAAATTATGTGGTAGTATTAAGTTTTAAAAAATGGGAAATATTCGTTAAAATGTTCTAAATATAAAACTTAAGAAACAAGGTATATAAGACACTAGATTCCATAAATTAACTCTAGTTTAATATAAGTTTGTTATATATAAAGTTAAAGCCCTGGCCAGTTTGGCTCAGCGGTTAAAGTTGCTACTTGACTTTACTTTTTATTTATTAAAAGTTATTTTTTAATTTATTGATTTTTACAGAGAAAGGAAGAAAGAGGGAGAGACAGATCCTTTACTGAGGATCAAGCCCACAACCCAGGTGCATGCTCTGACTGCGAATTGAACCGGCAACCTCTTGGTGCATGCTGAACCACTGAGCTACACCAGCCGAGCTAATTCATTGATTTTTTTTTTTTTTAATTATAGATACAGATGTGAAATCCTGATTTATAAATATTTTATTCTTATTGTTTTCAAGTTCTTATTAACTCAAACTAGGATAACAAGAGTTTATTATAGAAATCCTAATGAGGCCGTTTTAATAATATGTAATATGACTTTTTTAATGATTTTTATTATAAACATTGACTTGTTGTTCCACTTATTTATGCATTCATTGGTTGCTTCTTGTATGTGCCCTGACCAGGGATCGAACCCACAACCTTGGAGTATAGGGAATATGCTCTAACCAGCTGAGCATTCTGGCCATGGCCTGTTTGACTTTACTTTTTTTTTTTTTTAATCTTCACCTGAGGATATTTTTCCATTTATCTTCAGATAGAGTGGGAGGGGGAGAGAGAGAGACATTGAAATTTGCCTCCCATAGGGCCCCGACCAGGGCCGGGGACCAAACTGCAATGGAGGTGCATGCCCTTGACCGGAATCAAACCGGCAAATCCTCAGTCTGGGGGCCGATGCTCTAACCACTGAGTCAAATCAGCCAGGGCTGACTTTACTTTTTAAAAACATTTATGAGGCCTGGCCCTTGTGGCTCAGTGGTTGTACAAGAGACCAAGAGATCACTGGTTCAATTCCCGATCAGGGCACATGCCCAGGTTGTGGGCCTGATCTCCAGTTGGGGACATGCAAGAGGCAATCAATGTTCTCTCTCATCAATATCTCTCTCTCTCTCATATCAATAAACAATTTTTAAATGTTTATGAACCCTGGATGGTTTGCTCAATGATTAGAGTGTCACCCCCGGACCAAAGGGTCACAGGTTCAGTTTCAGGATTGGCCACAACCACTGAGCAACACCGTCCAAATTATTGATCAACATTAGTGAGGGATGAAGTAATCCATTTCTACACCTGGACCATACTCTCCTGTATAATTCTCTGTGGAGTGGCTCTAAGCATCCGGAAGACAGTAGGGCTACAGGGTGGAGTCTAGGACCCTAAATGATTGTGTAGCAGTGCCCTCCCCAGCCAACCTGCATTACACTAACATTATGAAAAATAATATAAGTGGAGATACTTTTCAAAGTTGGAGCTGCCATCCCAGAGTAACTGCCTTCTAACTCCTTAAACCTTTAGAATGTTCCAAGTAGGCAAATTAACCTTTGTACCAGGCCCAAAGCAGCTTTGTCTTCCAAACTGTTTGCAAAGCTAACAAGAAAGCACACATCACTACCTCACCGACTGATTATTCTTTAGAAGCAGCATCACCATTACCTTATCAGCACCTACAGAAATTCCTTCCTTCTGTTCATGTAGTAATTCAAATTCCCTTTCACCTTCTAATTGGAATACTATTTGGGTTTCTGCCTGAATCAGTGTATAGCAGCTTTATGGACAGAAAGAGTGGTTCTATGGAAAAACCTCATAGGGCTATCTAACTATAAATTCCTAACTAGGCAGGTCACAGTGGGTAGTCGCACTGCAGGCATATTACAGGAAAAAGGTTTATCTTTTTGCCTTAAGCAAGCCCTGTCTTGTTTCTGCGCATCTAAATAGATTAACACACCTTTTAAATGACTCTTTATAGACCCCCTTCTTCTAAAGCCAACCACCCTCAAGATCAGTCCAAACTATTCTGTAACCCAACCCCCACCTTGCGTTTTCCCCACTTTCATGTATCTTCCTTGGTTCTCTCCTTCATCTCAAATGCATACCCCCTCCCATAAATTGCCATTCTGGGGAGCATAAACTCTTATTACAGGTTTGGACTTTTTTTTAAACGTTTTTATTAATTTTACAGAGGCAAAGACGAACATCAATGTGAGAGAAACATCAATCAACTGCCTCCTGTACACCCCCTGTGGGGGATAGAGCCAGGAACCTGGGCGTGTGCCCTGAGAATAAAACCACTTACTTTTTGGTGCATAGGTCACACCAGCCAGGTCCAGCCAGGGCTGGATGTTTATGTCCACAGATTCTGTTCTTTGGATCTCAAATAAATGCCTGCTGCCTCTTAAAAACAATGTAAGTGTAAACCCAGGGCTCTGTATCAGCATCAACAATCTATTTAGTGAAGCTAAATTCAATGTGAAAATTGAAAACTTTGTTTCCCAGAATTCTCTGCAGATTACTTAAGAAAAAAAGCATAAACTAGAGAACCCTAGAAACCTCTTAAATCACTAAACAAAAACTGACCATTTATTTATATATTTTTATTTGGAAATGTTTGTATCAGTACAGTGAAACTAAATTTTAAGAGACACTGGATGTCATTAGTTTGGATATCATTAGTTTATTATAAAAGAGACACAGAAATTATTTACATGATGAAAGATTTCAGAACTTCAATGGAATGGGCAGCTTCACATGATGCCATTTCAATAGTGGTTTATTTCAGTCTACATACTTTCCAAGAATGTCACCATCTCTAAATAAGAAATAATCCTGCAAACAGAGAAGCCGTTAGTTAAGAAAAAAAAATAGCAAGCACTTAACTTTTTTAAAATTAAGTTTTAAAAATTTTTTATTAAGCTCACATACCTTGTCGTCTAGAACTACTTTGGTGCCTCCATATTCTGGAAGAAGAACTTTATCTCCAACTTTCACACTAACTGGTTGAATCTCTCCACCCTTACGAAAATAAGGATATATTAGCAAAGACATCTAGCACATCAAGTATTTAAACCTAACTTTTGTTAATCAAATGTGCTCACTTAAATCAATTGTTAAAAAATAACTTGGAGCCCTGGCCAGATTGGCTCAGCAGTTAGAGCATCGGCCTGCAGTCTGGAGAGGCCCAGGTTTTGTTCCTGCTAAGGGAATGTACCTAGGTTGCAGTTTGTCCCTGGCCCTGGTTGGGTTGTGTGGGTGGCAACCACTCGATGTGTCCCTCTCACGTGGATGTTTCTCTCTCCCTCCCTCCCACTCTATCTAAACAAAAAAATGGAAAAATGTCCTCTGGTGAGGATTAAAAAAACAACTTGGACACAAAGTGATGGATCTACAACTGTAGTTCTTCACTCAAAGTTAACACTGGAGAGTTAGTTACATTTTGAAATAATGCCCACCCACTGGCTTAAACTAAAACCTGATTTCAGTGTAAAAGTTCAAGAAGTTTTATGGGGAAAGCTAACTTAACATAACCTATGAACTATGTGAAATAAACCAGTTTTTAAAACCATGTATATACATGGTTACGTTTAACTTCAGCATACAAAAATTCAAGAAAAATTTCCTAAATTTGAGTATACTTTTTTATTCAATTTCCTTTCCTCAAAAATAGATTTGGAAGAGGGAGTGAAGCATAGGGCCCATTTTCTAAAGGTTTCTTATTCTTGGCTCCTAGCTAGAACTTTCTTTCTGGGAGGAAACCACAACAATGCAATTAACATATTTAACTTCAAGGGCATTTATTGTGTATTCTGGCTGACACTTTTAGAGGTCTGAGGAGTAACCAGTTAACTGAACAAAACCAGGAAGGATAGTCTAACCTGTTCCTTTCATAGGTATGCCAAGTAAGGTAGAAGTGGTGAGTACATTAGGGCAATTTCAGTGTTAAACTTTAGACCAATTCTTAAAAGCCCTCAGCAATTATCTTCAAGCACAATTTTTTGTCTTATCAAAAACTCAGAACTTGAAGAAAACACTGGTCATACCAGGCTACCAAATGGCTATTGGTTGAATCTTCTCGAACTTTCCATCATATACAATGAGCATTTTTACTTTACAATAACGTTTCTTAAGGAGCCATATCAGATATCAGACATCATTGAACTAGGGAATGATCTAAAAATTAAAAATACAAGCTACTCTTAAGACTACCTTTAGTAACAACCAAGAATTTTTTTCCTTCTACTTCACATAAAAAATAATCCCATTTTTGCTCCCATTTACCTTTCCTTTGGAGCCGGATCCAACAGCTACTACTGTTGCTTGCAATACTTTTCCTTGAGATTTTTCTGGAAGCATAATGCCTCCTTTGGTTACAGTTTCCGCAGCACTCCTTTCAACTAATACTCGGTCAAAGAGGGGAAGAAACTTTCTAAACGCCTGTCCTGCCTGTAGGGAGAGAAATGTTTCATTTCAAACAAAAAACAGTATGTAACTATATTCTACACAGGCAACGCCATCGTAAACGTTACAAAACCACCACCACGTGTGGTTTCAAAGATAACCCAACTCAGATTATTCGTTCAGGAAACCCATTTGGATGTTCCGCTCTACATTCCGAGTAATTTCCCACTCCCTTTTGTACGTTCAGCAGCCAGACGAGATTTAAAAGCAACCTCAGTTTATTCCAAGGTCAAATGTTTTCCTTCCTTAGAATCTTCAGGGCATTTTCAACAAACACTGAAGCCAACATCCCCACTCAAGGCCATGCTTTGTTCACATTACATTATGTACAAAGGCCCTGCAGGGAAAAGCGGGTCCGCGGCCACGCGTGCGTCCAGGTTCCCGCCCCCTAAAACACACGCCCGCTGCATACACGCGTGCAAAGAACCCTCCGCGGAGGAAAAGGTCGGGGGGCCTGGCCTCTCCAGATTTCGGACAGGTGCAGGTCCCTGAATGACCCCCACTACTCCCCACGAGAACCGCTGGGCTTCCCGTCCGCCTCAGGCCGACCGTGCCCGCGAGCTTCGAGCCCACGCGGGACTCACCATGACTTCGACCGCTGCAGCCCGTACTCTGCTCTCACGCCGTGGCCGCAAGGAGAGACCTGCAGTCCGGCCCGCTGGACACGTGAACTTGAGAAAAGGCCGCCCCGCGCGCAGGCGTGCTCGCCCCCGCCACCCGCCCCTCCCCGCGAGAGAGGGCGGCTGCAGCGGCGTGCGCCGCGATTCGTCCCAAGGATTCTGCGCAGGCCACTTCCGCGACGACTGGGAGGAGAAAGAAAAGAGGCGCTCTTTCTAGGCTTTTCTAGGCTGCCTGCCCTGGTGAAAGTACTATAACGTCTCCCCCTCCGGAAATGACGCAACTTGACCCTTGACCCAGAGAGAGCGCGGCACTTCCGGAAAGTTCTAGAACCAAGCGCGGCCCAGGAACTAGCCTAAGTGGGCAGGAGCCGGCTGGGGCCGCTGGCCTGGCTCGGCGCTGGTAGGGAGGGGCGGGGCTGGGGCGCGGCGCGTGCCGATTGCGGGGCCGGGGTCGACGGGAACGGGCGTGGGTGGGAGGTGCCCGCGCGCGCGCGCGCGCTGCCGCGGGGCGGGGGAGCGCTGGAGGGAGGGGACACTAGCTCATTGCCGTGTGCGCCCTGCACTCTGTCCCTCACTCGCCGCGGACGGCCTTCCTCGCTGCTCACGAGCCCTGCCTCTGCCCCGCAGGTATGCGGCCGCCCCGCGCCGCCTCACCCGGGCGCCTTGGACCCCGGAGCGGTCCTTCCCCTGCTGCGGTAGTGCCTGAGTGGGCCAGCGGGACAGCCTGGGCTCACCCCCAGCGCCGGAGGCCCGGATCCTCCAGCCCAGGCCTCGCGGGCCCATGCGGGTGTCCATCACGTGCGGCGTGGATCGCTTGCCCGGGCAGGGCGTAGGAGGGAGGGCTTGCCCGGGAGTGTGTGGAGTCGGTGGAGTTGTATTCACATGGGCCTTCAAATGCAACCCACTCCTGGCCGACTGCAGGGTTCCGAGAAGGATGGTCGCTACCGCGTGGGAACCGCCTTTGGCCCCGCGGACTCGGCGGGATACGGCGTCTCCACCCTTGACCTTGCTCCGGGCGTTCCGGTGGAAAGACACGTGGGGCCGCGCGGAGTGGGGCCGGGCCACAGCCGCTAGTATAGCGGCCTACACCGCAGCTCTGAAGACAAATTTTACTAAGCAGATTTTTGCATTGTCAGGAATACTTTTACTTCCTTGATCACCGAGTTTGTAACCTGCCCCTTTCCTGCAGATTTGGCTTATTAGGGGCCTGTTTGGAGTAGATTATCTCTGAAGGCCATTTTAGCAGTGAAAGATTAACTCGTTTTTAGCGGTAGGGATAGTTGGCCATGGGGAAGAAGATGGGTGTGCTTTGTGCTAGTGCTCTAGGTCAAATGAGGAGGCGGCCCTTTCTTCAGACTTGTGCTAGTACCTGGTATTGTGCAGCTGTGGCGCGTTCCTTGGCCCTGGTGTAATGGCTGATAGAGGTCTGCCCAGCTCACATCTAACATTTGTTCTGTTGCACAGGTGTCACATTGGCGTTATAACGTATCTCGGGTAATGCTAGTATTGATGTACTGATGATGTGCTTGTTTGCTCCTCTCCCCAGAAATGCTTCGATTACACAAAGTCCTTCGCCAGATTAGGCCAGTGTCCAGGGCCCTGGCTCCTCATCTCACTCGGGCTTATGCCAAAGATGTAAAATTTGGTGCAGATGCCCGAGCCTTAATGCTTCAAGGTGTGGACCTTTTAGCCGATGCTGTAGCCGTTACTATGGGGCCAAAGGTATCAGTATTATTATTTTATTGTAACTTATAGTACTGTTAATGAAGAAATAATATTTTGCTGTTGGCAAATAGTCATGTTGAACTTGAACAGAATATGGGTATCCATTTTTGAGAGAACCCAATTTACATAAATTCCACATTAATGGTTAACTTTTTTTTTTTTTTTTTGCTTATATGTAACAAACAGTCTTAAAATTTAAACTGTTGCCCTGGCTAGTTTGGCTCAGCAGTTAGGAGAGTCCTGGTTTCGGTTCCTGCTAAGGGCAAGTACCTCGGTTGCAGTTTGTCCCTGGCCCTGGTTGGGGTCGTGTGGGTGGCAACCACTCAATGTGACTCTCTCACATCGATGTTTCTCTCCCTCCCTCTCTCCCTTTCTGAAGATAAATGCAAATAATAATAATAATGTTCTTGGGTGAGGATAAAATTAAAAACTGTTTCTGCTAAATTTGCAAAATTTAATTTTGTACAATGTGTGATGTAATCCACTAGTAACTCATAGCTCAAGATGGATTCTTAAACTTGCTTACCTACTTTTGTTGAAGTTTGGATTGTTTCCCAGTAGTTAATGTCAAGCATAGAGGGAAGAATGTTACTTATCTCCTATAATGCCTAAGTATGTTCTCGAAGGTGCTAGTTTTACCTAATTTTTTCTGCTGTCCCTTCCCTTCCAAAGCATATTTAAAAATTGGCCTTGTTTAACATGAAGAGATTGGTGAGTGAGTAGTAATAAATTGAAGAGGCCTTTAAAGGTTGTGCACAGTCAAGTGATGGTTCATTTTAAGCTGAAAACATCAAAGTGATCCAAACTGTATAAATAGGGCATTGGCATGCCTCCCAAGTGGCAGCTCTGGTTCAACCCAAAAGCTGCCAATACTTTACACCGTGTTTTAGATTTAATGTTGAATGACCTGGAAGAGTGCACTGCACTTGCCTTGCAGTTAGTATTTTAGTAACTAAAATTTAAAGCAAGTTTTCACATTACTTTCAAAGATAGCAGGCACTGGGCAAAACTTAAGTGTAAATTATGTGAAGAATTTCATTATAACCTACCAAATTGGTATTGGTTTATATGTGTTATTGTTGTTTTATAATGTCTTTTTTTTCTGAGCGTTTTTATGAGTTTACTTGAGCCAAACTAACTAATTGCCAGGAAGCAAGATCTCAAATGCTCCTATTTTATAACATCCTTTCATCTAGGATTTTTATCTTCAGTAATACCTTATCCAAAGTTATGCATTTGGCAACAGAGGTGATATTGTCTGTAAACGGAGACCATCGATGAACTTGCCCTTGAGATTTATACTGCAGATCTGATAATATGTTGAGGCTCTCAAATAATTGCCTTAGTATAAAGACTGCTTGTTCTGTTTTAAGTTAAATAGTACTTCAAGTGTGTGATTCTGTGTAACTTTTTTCTCTCTCTCTAATTATAGGGAAGAACAGTAATTATTGAACAGAGCTGGGGAAGTCCCAAAGTAACAAAAGATGGTGTGACTGTTGCAAAGTCTATTGACTTAAAAGATAAATATAAAAATATTGGCGCTAAACTTGTTCAAGATGTTGCCAATAATACAAATGAAGAGGCTGGAGATGGCACCACCACTGCTACTGTACTGGCACGCTCTATTGCCAAAGAAGGCTTTGAGAAGATCAGCAAAGGTGCTAATCCAGTGGAAATCAGGAGAGGTAGGAGTGTCTCTTCAGTGTCACCACATTGTTTTGAGCTGTCTATTAAATTATATTAGAAAGTTGATTCTGCCCTGGCCAGTTTGGCTCAGTGGGTAGAGCATCAGCCTGTGGTCCAGAGAGACCTGGGTTTGGTTCCCGCTAAGGGCATGTACCTCAGTCGCAGTTTGTCCCTGGCCCTGGTTGGTCGTGCGGGTGGCAGCCACTTGATATGTCCCTATCACGTCGATGTTTCTTTATCTTCCTCTCTCTCTGAACAAAAAATGGAAAAATGTCCTCGGGTGAGGATTAAAAAAAAAAGAAAGTTGATTCTTAGTTCTCTTCTCTCCTAAAAATTCTCATGCTGAGTATTCCTTCAGCAAATAGCAATTGAATGCCTGGCTGTGTGGTGGGCACTGTATTAGGTGTTTAAGGAGGAAAATGTGACTGAGACCTTTCCTGTGTTACACTCCACACTTAAAACTTCCCCACTGCCCTGAAAGCCAGTAGTATTATTGGAAGATACAGAATGTACTGTGTACCTTGAAAATAGCAAACTTCTGGGGATTAGAGCAGAGAGAGTTTATATAGTTCTGATGTTTTACTTTAGTAAGTAGGGCTTAAGCAGCTAAGTCACCCAGGATGTCAAAGGGTTTTTTAAAGCAGTTTTTTGTTCTCTCTGTCTCTTTTTTAGAGTGGAAGGGAGGGAGGGAGAGACAGAGTGAAGAGCATTGATGTGAGAGAGACATGTCAATCGGTTGCCTCCCTCACGACCCTGACCAGGGCCAGGGATCGAACCTGCAACCCAGGTATGTGTCCTTGACCGGGAGTTGAACCCGAGACCCTTTGGTCGCAGGCTGACACTCTAACTGCTGAGCCAAACCGACCAGGACACTCTCTCTTTTAGAGAGAGAGAAACATTGATTTGTTGTTCTACTTATTTATACATTCATTGGTTACTTCTTGTATGTTCCCTGACCAGCGTTTGAACCTGCAACTTTGGTATGTGGGGACAACACTAACTGAGCTACCTGGCCGGGGCCTTTTCTTACTTTTTAATATCACATACTATGTTGTGGGTCTGCATTTTGTTTATTATTGCTTAAGGAAGCTAGACCACTTTAAAGATCTGTTTCCTAGCATGAACTTCATAGTGATAAAATAAGGAAAACAAACTTGGTTTTTGTATTTTGTAAATGGAATTACCATGTATCGTAGGGTCTCTTATTGGCCAAATGAGGATACTTTCAGTAAAGG
Source organism: Molossus molossus (assembly GCF_014108415.1). Lineage (NCBI taxonomy): Eukaryota > Metazoa > Chordata > Mammalia > Chiroptera > Molossidae > Molossus > Molossus molossus. Next base: position 55,971,378 of record NW_023425346.1, read on the forward strand.
ATGATGCCATTAATTTTGTCAGAATTGGCATCTCAGGCATACTGATATGTCATCCCATCTATCTTGATGTTTGAGGACCAAACATGGAAATATGTTGCATTAAAAGCAGTTTGAGCATTGCCTGGGTAGCTCAGTTGGATGGAGCATCATCCCATACACCAAAAAGGTTTCAGGTTTGATCCCTGATCAGGGAGTGTACAGGAGGCAACCAATCAATGTTTTTCTCTGTCTAAAATCAATAAACACATCCTTGGGTGAGGATTTTTAAAAAATTAAAAGGCAGTTTGACTGTAAATCACTAACAATTATTAATTAAGGTTATTAAGATTACTTCCCCCAAGAAGGTCATTGCTACTACACTTCTTGCTTTGGATTTTTTTCTTGAAGTAACATTTATCAAAGAAGGAAAGAGCTAGTGCTAGTCCCAATTGAACAAAATGGGGTCCTTATAAATCCATATTGTGGTTATTTATTGACTTAAAACTATTTTGTAAGTTCATAATTACATATTAAATGAGGAAATTTTGGATAATTAAAACCTGCACGGGCATAGCTACAAGAAATTCCTTATTCTTGAGAATTATACTTGTTGAAATTAAGGGACTGTAATCCATTTTGGTCCTTTTTTGTGTCGTTCAGTTGAGGGGAGAAGTGTTGGGTGACCCTGTTGGAAACAATGCAACATGATTGGATTGGGAATGACTTACACAGAATGAGTTGAATGGAGATTCTTGCAATTGTACACCAATTATTTTAGTCTAATTTTCAAAATATTTTGGCATTGTGGGACTTGATTAAAGTTCCTGTTTCAGTGCATGCCATCCAATTCCGTGTGATTTGGAAAAGTACTGTCATAGAAGCAGTGTATGTGCTGTTAAGGCATGAAAACACTTATATAAATCAAAGTTTTTATGTGACATGTAATCATGAGAGAATAAACATTGTCATGACATTTATTCTTGACCCAGGTGTGATGTTAGCTGTTGATGCTGTAATTTCTGAACTTAAGAAACAGTCTAAACCTGTGACAACCCCTGAAGAAATAGCTCAGGTAGGGATTTTTCATACTATTTTACGATACAGTTTTAAAAATGTAGTAACATTTTATTCCGTGGAAATCATATACCAATCTCAGACTAACAATACTACTCAATCACCAACATTTGGAAGCATTTTTCTTACTGATTGCTAAAACATTGAAGAATAATTCAGTGGTCATGATACAAGTCTTAATGGGCTGCCATTTATTTCTGTGTGTTTTGAGACTCATTTGTGTGTATGCAAAGTAATTCTTCAGTCATTGTTATGTTGTAGTATTGCCATGTTTGCCAAGTGAAAACAAAATAATAGGGTCAGCCTTTTTTATTTACTGTTTTTATTTAAAAGAATAATTGCATGTTTGTTTCATGTCTTTTGAAAATGATATAGTCAAATAATGAGTTGAAAAACAATCGAAAACATAAAGTTCCCTTCCCTTGTTGTGACACCCCACCCATGTATCTATTTGGAAGTTACTAGGAAAAGGAAGGTGAGTTGGTTGAGGACACCAGTCTTACCTTTTAATTTGGAAAGGTAACTTGCTATTTCAGGTTGCTACAATTTCTGCAAATGGAGACAAAGAAATTGGCAACATAATTTCCGATGCAATGAAAAAGGTTGGAAGAAAGGGCGTCATCACAGTAAAGGCAAGTGTATTTTCCATGATAGTTTCAAATAAGATGGCTGATGATCAAAGTTAAGTTTTTCAAATAAAATAATTTGGTCTATATGTTTTTAAAAGTATATTCTGTCCTGGTCGGTGTGGGTCAGTTGGTTGAGTGTGATCCTGTGCACTGAAAGGTCTCTGGTTTGATTCCCAAGCAGGATTCCCAGGTTGTGGGCTGGACACCCAGTCAGGGTGCATGTGGGAAGCAGCAGATAGATGTTTCTCTATTTCTCCCTTTCTTTCTTAAAAATTAATATAGCATCCCTGGCCCGTTTGGCTCAGCGGTTAGAATGTCTGGCCCACCGACCAAAGAGTTGCGCGTTTGATTCCGGCCAAGGGCATGTACCCTGGTTGGGGTCATGTGGGAGGCAGCCAGTTGATGTGTCTCTCATATCGATGTTTCTCTCTCTCCATCTCTATCCCCCCTCCATTATATCTAGAGATAAAAAGTATATTCTATTTTGTTCCTTCATGTGTAATATTAGCACCTATAGAGAAAAGAGTACTTGCCCTGGCCGGTTTGGCTCAGCGGGTAGAGTGTTGGCCTGCGGTCCAGGGAGACCCAGGTTTGGTTCCCGCTAAGGGCATGTACCTAGGTTGCAGTTTTTCCCTGGCCCTGGTTGGTCGTACGGGTAGCAGCCACTGGATGCGTCCCTTTCACATCGATGTTACTCTCTTCCTCCCTCCCTCCCACTCTATCTGAACAAAAATTGGAAAAATATCCTTGGGTGAGGATAACAAAAAAGAGTACTTTACCGTGCTTTGTATGAATTATTAGCCTTGCTGTCAGGAATGAATACATCCTAACTTAAATGATACTGTTTTCTAGGTGTAAAAGTTAATTCAAATATGCATTCTGGGAATTTTTGCAGAAGTATAGTTGGATGCCCTGGGGCATTTACATACCACTATGTTATGTTTTTTTTTGTTGTTGTTGTTTTTTTGTTTGTTTGTTTTTTATCCTCACCCGAGGATATTTTTCCATTTTTTTTGTACAGATAGAGTGAGAGGGAGAGAGAGGAAGGGAGAGAGAGAGAGAGAAACATCGACGTGAAGGGACACATCGAGTGGCTGCCACCCGCACGACCAACCAGGGCCGGGGACAAACTGCAACTGAAGTACGTGCCCTTAGGGGGAACCGAACCCGGGTCTCTCCGGACCACAGGCCGACGCTCTAACCGCTGAGCCAAACCGGCCAGGGCTGTTGTTGTTTTTTTTTTAATGAAATTTATGCAACTGATTTATTTTTATTTTTTTCATAGGATGGAAAAACACTGAATGATGAATTAGAAATTATTGAAGGCATGAAGTTTGATCGAGGTTATATTTCTCCATACTTTATTAATACAGCAAAAGGTAAGAGCAAGTCAGTAACTGAAATATTTTTAAAAATACATTATTTATTTGCCCTGGCCAGTTTGGCTCAGTGGTTGGAGCTTCGGCCTGCGGACCAGAGAGTCCCGGGTTCAGTTCCCGCTAGGGGCACGTACCAAAAAAATTATTTGCTATGTGTCAGACTGTTGGCATTTGTCAGTGTCATACCTCTGGAAATAAAAATTCGTATGTTCCAAAAGTTAAAACATCTATGAGAAATGAAGAGGGAAAACGTGAATTTACCAGTGACTTATAAAATGTACTGGAACTTTGGTTTGTAGCTTTTTCAGTTACATAAATTTCAGTCATTTTCAGAATATTAATGTTCTAAAGTTAGTTTGAGATGTTCTTTGTTTTTGCAGGTCAGAAATGTGAATTCCAAGATGCCTATGTTCTATTGAGTGAAAAGAAAATTTCCAGTGTTCAGTCCATTGTACCTGCTCTTGAAATTGCCAATGCTCACCGTAAGCCCTTGGTCATAATTGCTGAAGATGTTGATGGAGAAGCTCTAAGTACACTTGTTTTGAATAGGTAATAGGCAGTGATAATTGGTTTACATTTCTAGATAAATAATTTGTATTGATGTTAGAAATCTGTTATGTACCTCCATCCACTTGTGTTTTATCTGGAATAGTGTATAATAGAGGTGTGTTTCATGAACCCTTAGTCCAGTTATAATGGCTTTGTCTTTTTTAATGGGGCCTCAAAGTCCTTAAATACTGTGAAACTTTCTCATAACAAAGCCTAATTTTGTATGTAGTATCTTTCTGTTTTTATAAATGTTTACAGTTGTTTCATAGGTAAATGACTTTTTATTTATTTATGTATTTCTTTTTGGTTACTCCTCACCTGTGGATATTTTTTCCTTTTTTAGAGAGAGTGGAAGGAAGGAAGGAAGGAGGTGGGGAGAGAGAGAGAGAGAGAAACATATCAATGTGAGAGAGTCACATTGACTGGCTGCCTCCTGCGCGCACCTCTTGAAGCCAGGAATTGAACCTGAAACCCAAGCATACTCCCCTTACTGGGAATCAAACCCATGACCTCTCGGTGCAACTACCATACTAAAAACTTCAGTCTGCCCTGGCCGTTTTTGCTCAGTGGTTAGAGCATTGGCCCATAGACCAATGAGTTGTGGGTTCAGTTCTGGTCAAGGACATGTACCTCCGTTGCATTCATTCCTGGCCCCTGGTCGGGTTGTGTGGGAGGCAACCAGTCCATGTGTCTCTCTCACATCGATGTTTCCCTCTCTTTCCCTCCTTCCCACTCTATCTGATGAAAAAATATCCTTTAGTGAGGGTTAAAAACAAAAAACTTTGGATCTGAGTGTATTCAGCAGTCAGTATTTTACATAATCTATTGAAAGAAAATTTTAGTAAGTGAACTGAAACAAATTGGCACTCAATCTAAAATAAAGTGAGGTCTCTACTTAATTTTTAAAATCCGGGGACATGTAACAAAAATAAATTAATAAAAATTACAAATAAATAAAATATGTAGTTTAATGCATTACTTATGACTTTAAGACAGGTAATATTAATGCCATAAACACAATCTTAGGACATTGCTAAAATATATATTCTCCCTAATGTTAGAATTGAGGTATATTAGATTTTCTAATTTTATTATAATGGAAGTGCATAAATGAAATAGCAGGTATGTATGCTTTAGAAATCTCTAATTGCACACTATAACCTGATTCAAAACTCTGAGTTTACTTATTCTGGAAAGTTTGTTAGCTTGGATTTGCTTTTTGGATTATTAAAGAGCCTTAGAAATTTTGGAATTTGAAGCCAACATTTAAAAAAAAAAGTCTTGCAGAGTTTTCATTGAGCCATTTTATTGGTAGCTGAAAAGTTGAATGGATGTCTGATATACTTGACATATTATTAGAGCTTATACCTCTAATTTTTATTTAGCTTTTAAATAAAATAGGCCGGCTGTCTTGAACTTTGTGTGTACCTTTTATTTCACAATCTGGTCTTAAGTGGACATTTCTTTAATTGTATATTCCGAGTACTCATTACCTGCTCAGATAGTTCTTATCAACAATATGGCCATTTCTAAAGGAACTAAATTAAGAACATTGCTTACTCAAACTTAACTTTAATAGCAACTTAATCTAATACTAAATGGAACCCATGGGGTAAGTGCTTATTAGATGACCCCTAAATTTAATAATCATTCTGATTTTTCATAGTCTGTGAAATAGTTACCATAGTTTTTAACATAAACATTAATTATTGTTCTTAACAGGCTAAAAGTTGGTCTTCAGGTTGTAGCAGTCAAAGCTCCTGGTTTTGGTGACAATAGAAAGAACCAGCTTAAAGACATGGCTATTGCTACTGGTGGTGCAGTAAGTAAAATAAATGTGATGTTGGTTTACTGAATGTTATTTACACTTCCAGGTCTAAAATTAATACGAAGAATTTACATTTTTTACAATCACATACTACCAACAGTTTACTTACTCTGTTTCTGTTGGATGTCTGGGAGGTGGAGGTTGGATTAGGTTGTGCTACAGACCTTTCTCTACCTTGCCATGAATAGTCATATTGACTAATCTGTTTTTAAGAATATAGTAAAAAGACATAGGACTTAAGAGTTTAACCCTGGTTCCACCAAAAGTGTGACCTTAGATGAGTTTCCTCATTTCTTAAGTAGAGCTAATACTAATTGAGGGTTAAGTGAGAAATTGGAAATGCAATGGAAGACTATATTCAGTGGTCTTGAAATCTCATGTTTCAAAGAAATAACAGTATTGTAAGATACTTCTTTCATTAAAACACCTGCATGATGAATTATTAATAAACTTTTAGTACAATGAAAATACCATAACTGAAATTTGTTCGTTTTTTAAATGTTTTTGTAGGTGTTTGGAGAAGAAGGATTGACTCTAAATCTTGAAGATGTTCAGCCTCATGATTTAGGAAAAGTTGGAGAAGTCATTGTGACCAAAGATGATGCCATGCTCTTGAAAGGAAAAGGCGACAAGGCTCAAATTGAAAAACGTATTCAAGAAATCATTGAGCAGTTAGATATCACAACTAGTGAATATGAAAAGGAAAAACTAAATGAACGGCTGGCAAAGCTCTCAGATGGAGTAGCTGTGCTGAAGGTAAGATTCATGGCTGACTTCTTTTCTCTTGTTCAGGGGATTAACTTCTTCATGGAGATATTATAAAACTTTAAGTAAACAGGTGCTAATGATTTGGCTGTCAGCATCTTGAATTGGAGAAGCCATACTGACTGGACTTATTTTAATCTTTAGGTTGGTGGAACAAGTGATGTTGAAGTGAATGAAAAGAAAGACAGAGTAACAGATGCCCTCAATGCTACCCGAGCTGCTGTTGAGGAAGGCATTGTTCTGGGTGGGGGTTGTGCCTTGCTTCGGTGCATTCCAGCCTTGGACTCATTAACTCCAGCTAATGAAGATCAAAAAATTGGTAAAAAGTTATCTTACAAACGAGTTTATTTGCAGCCTGATTTTAGTTTTTTGTTGTTGTTGTTAGAATAATTTTGTTGTTGTCCACTAAATGGAACAACAAAACACAAAGCAATTTCCAGAATAACAGAATACAATAGCACTGATGTCAAAGAGAGATGAAAGTTGTATCATAATTTTCAAGGGAAATGACTTGGCCTGTGGTATATTCCATTTGGAATTTTCCTATGTCAGTACTCTCACAAGTAGAATTGTGTTGTAATATTTACAAAAGAAAGAATGAAATAAAGTGGCTAAAATTTGTTTTTTTTTATAGGTATAGAAATTATTAAAAAAGCACTCAAAATTCCTGCAATGACCATTGCTAAGAATGCAGGTGTTGAGGGATCCTTGATAGTTGAGAAAATCATGCAAAGCTCCTCAGAAGTTGGTTATGATGCTATGCTTGGAGATTTTGTGAATATGGTGGAAAAAGGAATCATTGATCCAACTAAGGTAAATAGTTGACCACTTTCCTAAAAACTCTTTCAGTAACTAGTTCATCAGGAAGTCTTAATTACTTTTCTAGTAAGTAAAAAGTAATAAGTAATATTTATCAAAAATATTTTTTTCCTAGGTTGTAAGAACTGCTTTATTGGATGCTGCTGGAGTAGCCTCTCTGTTAACAACAGCAGAAGTTGTAGTCACAGAAATTCCTAAAGAAGAGAAAGACCCTGGAATGGGTGGGATGGGTGGAATGGGAGGTGGCATGGGTGGTGGTATGTTCTAATCCTAGAACGGTGCTTTACCATCATTAATGAGAACCTGAGAGGAAGCTCAAGGCAGTCTTCCTCACCTATAACTTCAGAGAAGTCAGTTGAAGGAAATGACTGAAGAAAAGGCTGGCTGATGTTCAAGAAAATCACTATAACCATCAGTTACTGGTTTCAGTTGACAATACAATGGTTTACTGCTGTCATTGTTCATGCCTACAGATAATTTATTTTGTATTTTTGAATAAAAATACATTTGTACATTCCTGATAACTAAGTGCAAGAGCCATGTACCAATGTACTGCTTTCAACTTAAATCATTGAGGCATTTTTACTACTATTCTGTTAAAATCAGGATTTTAGTGCTTGCCATCACCCGATGAGAAGTTAAGAAGCAGCCTTTCTGTGGAGAGTAAGAATAATTGTGTACAAAGTAGAGAAATATCCAATTATGTGACCTTTGTGTAATAAAAATTTGTTTAAAGTTAATTGTGCTAGCCTTTCCATGATCTAGACGATAAAAGAAATGAAAGCAAAGAGGAAGAGGGTAGGGTTTGGCACAAGTATGTAAAATACTATTAAGTTTATTTAATAATTTTAGGAGGGAAGGGAGAGAGAAACATTGATTTGTTGTTCCACTTATATGTGCATTCATTGGTTGATTCTTGTATGAGCTCTAACTGGTGAGCCAACTCGTAACTGGCATATCATGATGACACTATAACCAACTGAGCTACCCAGCCAGCGTGATAGTGGGGAGAATATGTAAAGTGACAGCTCTGAATGCTGTGGGAACAATATTGTATGTGTTGGGATCTTGGTCATAAAGAGCAAGTGTCATTTCTTACAGGGGTTATGATTATTGCTTCAAAGCCTTGGCATAACAAAAGCTATGGGTTGCTAGGAGGGCAGGGTGTACTTAAGTGGAAAGGACAGAGGTGTGCCATTCAAGCTTAAAGATAGTGGGGTAGCCCTGGCCAGTTTTGCTCAGCAGTTAGAGCATTGGCCCACGGACCAGATTCTCACATTCAATTCTGGTCAAGGGTACGTACCTTGGTTGCAGTTCAGTCTGTGGCCCTGGTCAGGGTTGTGTGGGAGGCAGCCAGTCGATGTGTCTCACATAGATGTTTCTCTCCCGCTCTGTCTGAAGATACATGGAAGCATGTCCTCAGGTGAGGATTACAAAAGTAAACAAAAAATAAAACAGTACCTGGGCCCGGCTAGTGTGGCTTAGTAGTTAAACGTCGACCCATGTGCCAAGAGGTCGCCAGTTCAATTCCCAATCAGGGCACATGCCCAGGTTGTGACCAGATCCCCAGTCGGGGGGCATGCAGGAGGCAGCCAATCGATGTTTCTATTCCTCTAAAAATCAATAAAAAAAAAACAGTACCTGGATATGTGCATGTTGGGGGCAGATACTGATTTGCAGGAGATAACATTGCTTTCATAATTCACTGAATTATAAATTGAAGGCCCAAGATCTTGTGTAACATTTGAATTTTTACTTTCATCTGTGCCAAAGACCTAGTCTATCTTGGAGCTGTGGCACCTAATCTCTAGGTGGGAAGGAATTCCTCAATATGGCCCTGGGACTGCTGCCTAGTCTAGTGTAAGGCAGGCATTGAGGCAAATGTCTCCACTGTTCTTGTATACATTGCTTGGACAGAAATGGACAAATAAAGCCCACCAGAGAGCAAAAACCAAAGTCACTTGAAATTCTGCACCTAAAAATTTTGCAGCTAGATTAGAAGAAAAGGAATAGACTTTAAAATATTTCTGACTTTAAAATATTTCTAGTTGCTATTAGAATGACTGGCGCCTAAAGAGATTAACAGGAGAAAAGATTTATATGCTAGACATTGGGCTGAATACCTGGATTATTAACCCTTTGAACAATACTGATTAGGGACTACTTATTAAACCTATGCTACAATGATGTAAACAGGCTCTGAAAGGTTAAGTGACTTTACACAAAGTATCAACTGTTAAGGAATAGACCCCAGATTTGATCCAGGAAGAGCTGAAATTCTTAAAGAGCAAGCCCATAATAAACCCCTAAACCAAGATCTAAACCATTGTAAGAAAGCCTCTGAAAGCTGCCTTCAGATAAATCAAAATAGACTGGGAAGTTTCATTTCTTGCTTTAGAACTGCACAAAGTGATTGCCGTTTTGGAGATTCTAGAGAGAAGGAAGATTAATTTGTCAAGATTAAAGATGCCAGTAACTGATAGACGAGGAAGGAGGGATGGTAGATCTCTGAGGAATATGCCAAGGATATTCATGAAAAAAGTTTGGAAAACTACATAAAATAAAAATGTCAAGGCCCCCAATCAGATGTTGGATGGAAAAATGTTGGCAGAGTGGAGTTGCCTCATTGAAAGCAAGCAGGATTTATTTGAACAGTACAGACCCATGGCGAGCCTTTCATGTCAACATATGTAGGAGTGTGTTAGAACAAATGTATGACCCTTAAAAAAATGTGTGAGGGAGGGAGGGGATGAAAACACCAATCCAATATTTAGCCCTAACCCGGGAGGTGAACTTTAAAAATGTAGCTGGGCCCTGGCCAGTTTGGCTCAGCGATTAGAGTGTTGACTTGCGGTCCAGAGAGATCCAGGTTCAGTGCCCGCTAAGGGCATGTACTTCGGTTGCAGTTTGTCCCCAGCCCTGCTTGGGTCGTGCAGGTGGCAGCCACTCGGTGTGTACCTTGCATATCGATGTTTCCCTCTCTCTTCCTCCCGCTCTATCTGAACAAAATGAAAAAATGTCCTTGGGTGAGGATAAAAAATAATAATAATAAAAATAAAAATGTAGCTGGATCTGCCTGAAAAACAGGGAAATAACCAAGAAAAATGGGATGCATATTATTTCAGGAAAAGAGCATGGAATGTTTCTACTTTAATCCAGGAGCCCCAGCTGGGCTCAGGTCTTAGCGAATCTCAAACTGAAAAGCAAGGCTAGGATCACATGACTAGGGGTTTTATCTTGGTCCTACAAGCAACAGCAGCTCCAATCTGATGATTCTCAAGCTGGGTTAAATATAAAAGACTGTCTGTGTTGGAGTAACTTGTTGATGGAATCAAATGTTATAAGAAAAAAAATGGAGTGTAAATTGAAAAAGAAAAGGCCTTGGCCCTGGCCCTGGCCGGTTTGGCTCAGTGGTTAGAGTGTTGGTCTGTGGACCAATAAGTCTCAGTTTGATTCCAGTCAAGGGCACATATCTCGGTTGTGGTTCGTCCCTGGCCCTGGTTGGGGTTGTGCAGGAGGCAACCAGTCAATGTGTCTCTTGCATCAATGTATTTCTCTCTTTCTCGCTCTCCCCCTCCCTCCCACTCTATCTGAAGATAAATAGAAAAATATACTCGGGTTCAGATTTAAAAGGGGGGGGGGCTGGCCAGTTTTCTCAGTGGTTAGAGCGTTGACCCAAAGATCAAACTGTCGTGTTTCTGGTCAAGGGCACGTTCCTTGGCTGTAATTTGATCTCTGGCACTGGTTGGGGTCATGCAGGAGTCAACCAATTGATGTCTCTCTCTCTCTTTCCCTCCTTCCAACTCTATCTGAAATTCAATGGGAAAATATCCCTGGGCAAGGATTTAAAAAAAAAAAAAGAAAAGAAAAGAAAAATGGAGTGTAGCAATTGTCAAATTGAAAATAATCATTGTGAATTAAAATTACAACTAAACTATGGAACAACCATCATTCAGAACTGCCTGACATCGAACTGAATGGAAGTCCTACAACTATGACATTAAAGAAGAGGCCACATTGAGACTGGTAGTGAGGACATCAACAACATGAAATAGGAAATGAAGGATGCACTAACTGAAATAAAGAATAATTTACAGGGAATCAATAATAGAGTGAGTAAAACCAAGAAGCAAACCATCAATTTGGAATATAAGGAAGCAAAAAATACCTAATCAGAACAGCAAAAGGAAAAAAGAATAAAAAAAAAAAAAAATGAGGACAGTGTAAGGAGCCTGTAGGACAACTTCTAGCTTACCAACATTTGCATCATAGGAGTGCCAGAAGGAGAAGTGAGAGAACAAGAAATTGAAGACCTATTTGAAACAATGACAAAAAACTTCCCTAACTTGGTGAAGGAAACAGACATACAAGTACAGGAAGCACAGAGAGTCACAAACAAGATGAACCCCAAGAGGTCCACACCAAGACACATCCTCATGAAAATGCCAAAGGTTAAAGACAAAGAGAGAATCTTAAAAGCAGCAAAAGAAAAGCAGTTAGTTACCTACAAGGGAGTTCCCATAAGACTGTCAGATGATTTCTCAAAAGAAAGTTTGCAGGCCAGAAGGGAGTGGCAAGAAATATTCAGAATGATGAAAAGCAAGAACCTACAACCAAGATTACTCTAACCTGCAAAGCTGTCATTTAGAATCGATGGACATATAAAGAGTTTCCCAGACAAGGAAAAGCTAAAGGAGTTCATCACCCCCAAACCAGTATTATCTGAAGTGTTGAAGGGTCTTCTTGAAGGAGAAGTACAAAAATATGAACAATAAAATGGCAATAAGTGCATATCAACAATTGAATCCACAAACAAAATGAGCAAGCAGAACAGAAACAGACTCAGATACAGACAACTTTTTGTTGCTTGCCACATGGTGAGGGGGGGGTTGGGGGGATGGGTGAAGAAGATGAAGGAATTAAGAAGTATGAATTGGTTGTTAGACTGATAAATCTTAAAGGGAAGAGGGGAGGAAGGGTGGGAAGAGATAAACCAAAGAACTTTTATGCATATATGCATAACCCATGGACACAAATAATAGCATGGGGAAGACAGGAGGGGATGGGATGGGAGGGGAGGGGGTCAATGGGGGAAAAAAAGGAGGACATCTGTAGTACATTCAACAGTAAAGATAAGTTTAAATAAAAATAATAATAATAATCATTGTGAATTTAGTAAACTTAAGTGATCTGTGTGTTTGACTCTCACCAGGAAATGGCCTAACAGCAGCAGCAGCAATAGCATTTAGCCTAGCACCAGATTCTGATCTATAATAGTAGTCTCCACTGAAAGGGAACAGGATTTCTTGGATAGCAATGTAGTCCATGCCTTGAGATAGAAAACAATCAGGATGGATCTGGAACACTTCTTTGTTGCCGGACAGTAAGAATACTTTCAAGAATATCCATGCCCTGGCTGGTTTGGCTCAGCGGTTGGAGTGTTGACCTGTGGTCCAGAGAGACTCGGGTTCAGTTCCCGCTAAGGGCGCGTACCTCGGTTGCAGTTTCTCTCTCTCTCTTCCTCTCTCTCCCTCCCACTCTATCTGAACAACAACAACAACAAAAAGAATATCCACAGCAGTTTGGTTTGTTTGTTTGTTTTGAAAAAGAGCCAGCTCAAGCGGTTCCCACTGGCCAAGTTAGAACATTTTGAGTATCAATAATAACTAATTGTAATGAATTATTACAAAGACAGGAGTTCATAATACTCAAAAGAGTAAAATGAATGTATAGAAAAAAATAATTCAAATATAAACCAGTGAATACATATTTAATGCCTTATTGATGTTAAGAAGCCAGAGTATTGACATATAGGTATTTGCTGATAAAGTATAGATTATATTCTTGTTCCTGTATGTATAAACAGGAAGGAATGAAAACAAAACTGGTGAGAGCTAAATGAAGACAGCAGAAACTGAACCAAGAGTAGGAAGAATGAGCCATACTTATAGTCTCACATTATAATCAGGTAGAAGGGGAGTCCAGCAACCAGCTAGCATTGGTCATAAATAAATCAACTGAGAGAAGGCCTAATAATAGGTTTCAAGATTATATATTATCCAAATCCCCAGAATTTGAAATTTGAAGTTAAGTCCTCAAGGGAATGAAACGAGCTGAAATCATGAACCTCATGATGTAACAAGTAAAGTTTTGTTATTAAAAAAAAAAATCAACCCCAGCTGGTGTGCTCAGTGGACTGAGCATGGCCCCATGGACTGAGAGGTCCTGGTTTGATTCCTGGTCAGAGCACATGCCTGGGTTGTGGGCTTGATCCCTAGTAGGGGTCATGCAGGAGGCAGCCGATCTCTTGTCGATGTATCTTTCTCTCCCTCTTCCTTCCTCTCTCTGAAATTAATGAAAACATATATATATTTTTTTTAAAAAGGTGATGGTGGGGGCTCACCTTAAGGTTCAAGGCTCTGAATTACATTGGCCTGTAGAGCCAGGTTACACATCCCCACCAGGAAGCTAATAGTTGGTTAACAAGATCCCGCAACTCAGCTGGACTCTTCTTGCATCCAATTAATAAACTGAATGTCCAGAAAGATATAAAACTACCTAAACATGCAATCTTAGAATAATAAGTGTAAGCTGAAATACTAACACTCATGTCCTATTTATGTGTAAATATTCGTATTGTAATAATAATGTGGGGTTTCTGCTGCTTCAGGTGTTTAAAACAGCCAAGAGAATAAGATATATTGGACTTGTGATTTTAATTAAATGTTTCAGTCTTTTATTAAATTAGCAATATTTAAATGTTCAGAGAAATTTATTGATGCCACACACTTGAATTGTTTAGTTATCTAAGTAGATTAATAAATTGGGCATTAAACAAAGTACAAATAAAATTATTTCACTTCTTACTGAAAAGCCCTTCTGACATTTACAAAACAACAACAAAAAGTCTTGGCCAGTGTGGCTCAGTTTTTTGAGCATCATCCAGTGCACCAAAAGGCCACGGGTTCAATTCCCTGTCAGGGCACATACCTAGATTGCAGGTTCAACCCCTGGTCAGGGTGTGTGCAGGAGGCAGCCCATAGATGTTTCTTTCTCACATCGATGTTTCTCTCTCACTCTCTCTATAAAAATATCAATAAAAACTTATTAAAAAACAAAACAACAAAACAAAACCCCCAAAAGTTAGGTTGAGAGAAGGAGCTAAAAAGAAAGAGAAAGCCTACCTTCCAAGTTGTGGTCTCTGACCTTACAGAATGCCAGCATTTTTTGTACTCCATCTGTCCCTCTACCTACCCCCATCCCCTAATACTCTAGGGCAAGAGAGAATTCTTATGAAAAAAACTGTGAGAAGAGATCTCTAGATCCTGCCATTTGGGAGTCTCCCAGTGAAAAAGCCTGGCTCACCTGATCACTTTGCAGGGAAACCCACCAGTCAATACGTCCCACCTTAATTCCAATAAACCTTTTAGTTCCTTGCTTTCAAACAGTAATGGACAAACAAGAACATTACACAGATGAGGAATTCTTCAACATGAAGGACAACAAAAACCAAAAGGGACCTTGGGGAAACTTTTTAAAATCCTAATTAATATCTTAAGAAAGGTGGGATCTTGTTTCCATAAAACAAGGACTCTGTAAAAAAGGAACAATTAGAAAACATTTATGGAAATCAGAACTATGACAAGTATAAAATTAACCAAAAGGGCTGGAAGACAGAATTGAAGAAATCTAAAAGGTAGAACGAAAACATGGAAAATGGGAAGAAAAAAAGATAAATTAAAGATTTAATACGAGAGGTAGAGTTGTCTAAATACTTAGGAATTCTAAATGAGAGAACCAGAGAATATGGATAGGAGCAAATTATCAGACAAATAATTCAAGGACATTCTCCAGGGCTCAAGGGATGAGTCTGTGGCTCAAAGGGCCCACAAGATGCTCTACACAATTAAAACAGGGCAACAGGGCAGATCAGCATGAAATTTTAGACCAGCCAGGATAAGGAATATACTTTAAAACCTCCCAGAGACCAAAAAAGTGGGTATTATACAAGGGACTGAGAATAAGAATGGCATTAGATTTCTAAAAAGTAGCACTGTATGCCAATTCGGGGGTGGGGAGGTAGGCAGTGATATAGGCAATATTATTTTTAATGTAGAGTTCTATACTCAGTCAAATATGAGTATAAAACAATGACATATTTTGACACTCGAAATTCTAACTCACTCACTTTCTCAGGAAGCCACTAGAGGATTTCCTCAGTGTTTTGAAAGTCAGTTTAAAAAAAAAAAAGGAAGCCAAACGATTTAGGAAATAGGGAGCTCCAAAGAGAAGGGAAATCCTAGGATGGCTGCGGCAGAGCCCTAGGGATTACAGCTACACAACAGCCTGGAGAGCAGCCAGTTCAGACTGGAGTAGGATAAAGGGGGTGGCTGCCAGGAACTGAATACTGTACCTAACTTTAAGCAACTTAAACACTAGATGTCTGTTAGCTCACATAATCAGAAGTGCAACGACAAGGTTGGTTTATTCAACCCTTGATATTAGAGTTCTGAGTTGGCTTCTCTGGAATAAATATCTCTTTCCTCTTTGTGAAGATGGCAGATGTAGCTGCAAACTTCATGTCTTCACTCAACCAGACAAAAAAACGAGGAAGAGAAGTTTCTTCACACAAAGAAAAACCTTATGTTTCATGTCATTAGTTTTCTCCTCAGATTCCACTGACCAGATGCTACTTTAAGAAGTTAATAAACATAGCTCCCAAATTTTAAGCCCCCAGGTCATGGCCTCTGGACTGCTGTACTAGATAAAGCAAACCCAAGAGCTTGATACTGGAGCCAGAATGCTTGGGTATATGTCCTGTGTCTATTACTTACTGTAACCTGGACTCTGAACATACTTGGGGAGCCTCACGGGTCAAAGGGATGGCTAGATCAATGCATATTTGGGTATTCCTGGGTTTCCTGACCAAAAAACCATCTATATGCTATCATAATACCAGCAGAGTTATATCCTAACCACTAAGTTAGATTCTGCACCTAAGAATCTAACTTAGTGTTTGGAAGAGTAGTGATAAAGTACAGGTTCTATTTTCATCAAAAGAGAAGTACTATACAGGGGAAAAAGAAAATATCTAGGTCCTATCTTTGCCATTAAAAAAAAAAAACACTTTGTCCTGGCCGGTTTGGCTCAGTGGTTAGAGCATCGGCCTGCGGTCCCAAGAGACCCGGGTTCGGTTCCCGCTAAGGGCACGTACCTCGGTTGCAGTTTGTCCCCAGCCCTGGTTGGGTTGTGTGGGTGGCAACCACTCGATGTGTCCCTTTCACGTCGATGTTTCTCTCTCTCTCTCCCCCTCCCACTCTATCTGAACAAAAAAATTGAAAAATGTCCTCTGTTGAGGATTAAAAAAAAAAAAGAGCGCTATAATTGGAAGGGTAAGGCAACAGGGTTGTTGGCTATGAAGCAAAAGGAGGGAAAGTGATCAATATTGATTAAAAGACTGAATTTTGTTCAGATTTGTTTCTGCGAAAGTATTTTAAAGACATAAATGCTATCATTAAACTTTACTATGTCTATGTAAATACACAATGAAACAAGACAGGAAGATTTCAATAACCAAAATAACTGTACAAAAAAAATAAACAAATTAACTTTATTAAGTTACCACTTCAGTCCTTACATTGATTTGTTTACAAAAATATCAGTTTGAAATACATTATTGAAAGTGAGTATACGCAATAAATAGAAAATAGGGATGAATGGTGCTGGAGACATATCAACCAACTTATCTTCATCTTCTGCCCACTGTTGTAGATACAATTTTATACACAATCAGCATTATTGAAAGAGAAGTTAAAGTACCTGGAAGGGGGTTGGTTGAAAACTATAAAAAAGTAGCTTAAAGCTCTGGACCACTCACCAAAAAATTCACTGTTTATCAAGGAGCTAATCTCACTACAGCACTGAATTATCTCCTACTATTCATAAGAACAATTTAAAAATAAGAAAAGTGTCAGGGAACCTTCATTAACAGTATTGTTAAGTCAAAGTTTTTACTGTAAGTATCTGATAATTACTCAAATATCCTAAACCATGACACAGGCCCTATGACAATAAGTTATAAATAGTCTGAATTTAATAACTTAAACGTGATATGGTTATTATAATACACACTACATGAGTATCTCAACTAATCTCTTTCAGGTAAAGTGATAACTAAAAGACTTAAATTTAGTTTTAGTTTCTGCTCAGAAGAGTGATGTCAGTATTTTAGCAATAGTGATGACATCCATTATTATAAATATGCTAATGTACACATTTCTTTGAATTATACTTGATTGAATTCTATGTACATGTGGTTCCATATTCCAAGTGCAAATTTTCAATGGTGCAGGTTTATAATCAAAGCTGGGTTGATGAAATGCTTTCTGACTTCTGAAAGCAAATGATAAAAGCACGTTCTAAAAGTGAATAAACTAAAGTTACAAGTAGGTGACCAGTTCCAGTTCGTTTTTTTCCCTTTACGTGTGATGAACTTCATGAAACATTAATTCCCGAGGTATATTTGTTTCTGGACCATACAGCTTACATGCTCTTCTTTCAAAGGCAGCTACCATCTGCTTTACAACTTCATCAAAAAACAACGTGGCAAGCTGAGAGTGTAAAAGTGAGCGAAATTCAAAAGAAATCTGTAGGAAAATGTTAATAATTAATTTAGGAAGACATTTTTTTCACTAAATTTCTACTTAGGATAGTGGTGTTCACACTGTGAAATGGGCTACTTGCCCCAGTATCTAAGGCAGAACTGTATGTGTCTATCTAGATCAGATTTTAAACACCTCTCAGAGGAGGGAGTCATGTTTACTGCTATAAGCACAACTGCTGGCTAAATAAAATTACGTAAACAAGACCAATGACTCATTTCAAGGCAGAGCCAGCTTTTATTAAGTTTAAAAAATAGAAAAAATCTTTGCTGAATACCATGTTTATCACTCTGGCTTCTTATTAATGGGTCCTAAAAACTTTTTTTCTTTATCGATTTTAGAAAGAGAGAGGAAGGGAGAGGGAGAGAGAGAGAGAGAACATCGATTAGCCGCCTCCTGCATGCCCTGCACTGGGGATCAGGCCCACAACCTGGGCATGTTCCCTGACCGGGAATTGAACTCGCAACCTCTTGATGCATGGGTGGACGCTCAACCACTGAGCCACACCGGCCAGGCTTAATGGGTCCTTTTAGATCTACCCTACCTCCCAGTAGGAAATCAGGAAGAGAAGTGATCCTTCTCTTAAGTATTCCCATGAAAAGGAGCAGCAAGGAGATGAGATTGATCCACAAAACAGGTGGGAAGGTGGTTCAGTCTTTTTTTTTTAATTTTTATGTTTTTATTGTTTTTTTTTTTGGTTTTTTTTTTTAGAGCGAGAGGAAAGGAGAGACAGAAACATTGATGTGGGAGAGAGACATTGATTGGCCGCCTCCTGCATGTCCCCCACTGGGGATTGAGCCCACACACCTGGCATGTGCCCTGACTGGGAATTGAACCGGGACCTCTCAGTCCATGGGACGACACTCAATCCACTGAGCCACACCAGCTGGGCAGGTGGTTCAATCTTAAAGTAGAGAGTGATCTAAAACTTTATATCCCCTCAAGACAGAACTCAGGCAAGGTTTGTTTTGAGAAGTAGTGTTTTTAAAGACCAAATATCCACTAAGTTTTAAATCTTCATTTTGAGGTAATTTAAGATTAAAAAGTTGTTAAAACAGTACAAAGATTTCTCAGAGACCCATCACCTAGAAACCAGAAAAATTAACAGAGGGAGTTAATACTACTAGATAATAATGCTATTATCTAATCTATACAGGCCTTATTCAAATTTCCCCAACTGTCCCATTAATGTCCACTAATATTTTATTCTTTTTGTTTTAATCCTCACACAAGGACATGATAAGAGAGAGGGAGGAGGAGAGACAAACATCAATGTGAGAAAAAAACATTGATTGGCTGCCTTCCATTCATTCTCCGACCAGGGACTAAACCCACAATCCAGGTATGTGCCCCACCGGGAACTAAACTGGCAACCTTTTGGTGCACAGAATAGTTCAACCAACTAAGCCACTCTGTCTGAGTGCCACTAATATTTTATTTATTTTTTTCCTTTTTTTTTTTTAGTCTCTCTGCATTCTGCACACTGAAACAGAGGTAAAAGAAAATCACAGGAACTTAAATATGAAAGAATTCTTTACAATTAAATCCACAACTGTATACATTTACTTTACTCACGTCAGTGAAACATCACCATTATGAAATTTGACAAATTACATCAAAAAACCCCCAAAATATCTCATAAAATAATATATCCAAGTCTGAAGAGCGCTGCAGGCTTGACACCTTCACACCCTCCTCTTCTGTGTGCTGATGTACAACACATTG
This sequence comes from Molossus molossus, assembly GCF_014108415.1. NCBI lineage: Eukaryota > Metazoa > Chordata > Mammalia > Chiroptera > Molossidae > Molossus > Molossus molossus. The sequence goes on from NW_023425346.1 coordinate 55,990,786, forward strand.
TTTCCTCGGATAAACACATCCCCATACTCATTCTTCATTTGCCCATTTACATATTCTTCTGTCTGCTCCAAGGCTATTTGATATAGCCATCTAGGCAAGCCAGGACCCCTCGATAATCCACTCCAGAATTTAATTTTACCACCACTGGTCGTCCAATGATTTGCTTTAAGAAGTCACTGGGGGTTTGCTTCCGCAGACTCATTTTAACAATCCTGATCAGAAATTTGGGAGGCAGGACACCTGAGGGCTAATCCCAGCTCTGCTACTTAATTAGCTGTGCGCCTTGGATAACTCATCATTTCACCTCTCAGGGCCTCAGGTTCCTCATCTCGTGGCTGGGACCCGGAATCCCACTCTGGCAGCCCCACAAGCCCAGCCTCCTGAGTGCCACTAATCTTTTAATGAAAGCAATTCAAGAGCTGAGAACAGCGTACAGAAATTTAATAAAAATTATGATCATTTCTTAAAATGTAATACCTGAGTTGCAAATATAGAGAACAAATATATTCTATTGGCAAAGAAGAAGCTACAAGTGGCTTTAAGTTTTCTGTAGCTAAAGTGATGTGAAGAAGAAAATACCTCAGTCCCTAGATTCTAAAAATGTATTTGTCCCCTTTGCAGTTTATTTAAATTGTTATTAAACTAGTAGTAAAGTCATAGCATGTGTCTTATAACCTATGGACTTGTAAAAATTAGGAAGTAGAGAAGAAATGATTATTCAAGGTCTCAAGAAAATACAATAGAGCCCAGCCGGTGTGGGATTGAGCATTGACCTATGCGCCAGGGTGGTCCCAGTTCTATTCCCAGTCAGGACAGTACCCAGGTTGCAGGCTTGATCCCCAGTAGGGGGCATGCAGGAGGCAGCCAATCGATGTCTTTTTTACTGATGTTTCTATCTCTCCCTCTCCCTTCCTCTCTCTAAAACCAATAAAAATAAATAAATAAAAAATAAAAATGAACAGAAAAGCATCACACTAAAAGAAAAGAAATACACTAGAAAAAGATTCACTAGTATTCATTCTTATAAAGTTAGTGCAGAAAGAAGAATTCAACACTCAAAAATTTGAGATTTAAAAAAAGTGGTTTTTTAGTAATTGCTATATGAATAAGATTATTAATTACGGCATCTGGGCTCTAATAAATGTATTATTCCTTCTACCAACTTCACCTGATATTTGGAACAAATGAAGGACTTTATGAGAGACTTACTGAAAAATCCAAGGTACAAGTTCTTGGGTAGCCAGGAAGACCTGGGCTAAAACGCCAAACAGTCTCCAAATGATTGAAAAGCTTCCCATCAGTACAGGATGCCTAGAACAAAATAAAAAAATAAAACTGCAATAAAATACCATTTGGATTGTCCACACCATAACTGATGATGACTTCTTTGGAAAGTAAATATATTTAGTCAGACCACAGGTGATGCAGACATCTCATTTTTAGCTTGGTGCTAGGAAGTGACCTCTTGCCAATTTAAGCCATTTTCTTTTCCCCTGGGATCCTCAAGACCGCCAGTTGTCTTCTCTTTCACTGCTATCACCCACAGTGCTACTTGGAGTTCTCTCCTCCAGCAGCAAAACAGGGAGTGATTTTCTGGAAGTTTATTTCCAGCTCTGCCACTTATAAGTGATCCTGAACAAGTTGATTCCCTGTACCATATTTCCTTAATCTGTAAAATGAGTATAATACCTATTTTATACCATCACAATGAAATGGCTAAGACATTTATAAGGTATCTGGCACAGATTTCTACAATTCTATCTTTCTTCTTTCCTACTCAAAGGTTTTTCTCTTATTAATCACATCCTTCACCCATTATTATTTATTTCTAAAGGCCTCTAGGGTTCTAGTTTTCATGAAAGTCTGGCCCTGACTCTTGTACTTGACCCACTGCTTTCTAACTTCTAATCTCTTCAGTGCTCATGTTTACTTTGTATGTATGTGTACACACTGAAATATAATACTTAGTGAGATTATGTGCAGAGTATCCTATTTCCCATTCTATACCACTAAAAAAATGCTGACTGAGGCGCACTAAACTAAAGGGTTGCCTTCTGTAGTGTGAAAAATGGTGGTCAGAATCACAGTCATTAGTCCATTGTTAGGGTGAGTTATGACCTTGGATGAAGTTCAACTTCTTTATTTACTATCCTAAAATGGTATCTGGGCCTTATTATACTAGTAGACAACTGACCTCAAAAATATATATCACGCCCTTGCCGGTTTTGCTCAGCGGTTAGAGCGTCGGCCTGCGGTCCAGAGAGTCCTGGGTTCGGTTCCCGCTAGGGGCACATACCTCAGTTGCAGTTTGTCCCCGGCCCTGGTTGGGTTATGTGGGTGGCAACCACTCGATGTGTCCCTTTCACATTGATGTTTCTCTCCCTCTCTCTCCCTCCCACTCCATCTGAACAAAAAATGGAAAAATATCCTCGGGTGAGGCTAAAAAAAAACCCACAAAAACATATCACTTTCTCTCAGCAGCAGACGATTTTTAAAATCCTGTTTCAAAGTCTATAGCCCCCCTCCTCAATTATGCCTTAATTTTTCAGCTCTTATGGCATATATTGGAGCCAATAGATGATAAAGCCCCTCTATTCCTTTTCTCTTTGATAACTTATTCCCTCAAGCGTTTACACTGTCCCTCCACTGATGCTCTACGCTACAGATTAGCAAAATAAGGACTTGCATAGGTAAACTCATTTTCTCCAAAGTATAGCCTTCCCTAACTATAGCCTCCCTAAACAAAGAAAATTTTCTGACCACATCAGGATCTCTCCACAGACAGTTCAAACTGGGAGCCAAAGGGTTAAAAAATCTATTTTCAGTTTATTCTACACTTCCTCTTCACTGAAATCCTTTTGAATAAATTATCAGATGGTAATATGGTAGAATCATTACAAAGATCAACTACATCCATATTAACAAGTATTTATAAAGAAATGCTCTATTTACATGTTCATCAAAAATTATTTTAATTCAAAAAATGAAAACCAGTGAATGTCTTAAATTTATTTAGATGTTGTAAAATAGTAGTCAGTCATCAAAATACTGAATTTAGTCACATTATGGAAAGTCACTGGAGAGAAGTAAAAATTTTCTTCAAAAGGTTCGGCTTTATATATATATATAATGGCCAGCTAATTTTTAAGTGCATCAAAAGTCTAATAAAATTTTACTGTTTCAGTTATCCAATTTCAAGATAATACATTCTACCCTTCTTACAATCACATAAGACACTTATAAGAAATTTAACAATGTAGGAGAACAGCTGCTGAGAACACTCAATACAACACAGCACCTTCTTCTGAATACTTTTAGGCAAAATGTGGCAATGATGCACTCACACCTGTCGTCTAGCCCAAGGACTCACAGATTTTTACAGCTAATTTTGATAGGGATGTTACTACCAAAGACCTCATTCCTGACAGCAGAGGTGTTATGCTGATGACCTTCAACTGGTTGTTCTGATTGAACTGACTCCAACCACAGAAACTATGCTATATAAAATGTTTATAGCCCTGGCTGGTTTGGCTCAGCGGTTAGAGCATCGGCCTGCGGTCCGGAGAGACCCAGGTTCGGTTCCCGCTAAGGGCATGTACCTCGGTTGCAGTTTGTTCCCGGCCCTGGTTGGTTGTACAGGTGGCGACCACTTGATGTGTTCCTTTCACGTCGATGTCTCTCTCTCTCTGTGTTCCTCTCTCTCCCTCCCACTCTACCTGAACAAAAAATGGAAAAATGTCCTCGGGTGAGGATGATAAACAAATAAAAAATAAAAAAATAAAAAAATGTTTATGTTGTGCCTGGCCAGTGTGGCTCAGTGGTTGACGTCAACCCATGCACCAAGAGGTCAGCAGTTTGACTCCCAGTTAGGGCACATGTCCAGGTTGTGGGCCAAATCCCCAGTGGTAGGCATGCAGGAGGTGGCCAATTGATGTTCTCTCTCTTGATGGATGTTTCTGTTTCTCTCTCCCGCTCCCTTCCTCTTTCTCTAAAACCAATAAAGAAAAAAAATTTATTTTTACATTTATCTTCAGATAGAGCAGGAGGAAGAGAAGGGGGAAAAGGAAGAGAGAAACATCGATGTGAGAGAGACACGTCCACGGGTTGCCACCCACACAACCCCGACCGAGGCTGGGGACAAACCACAACTGAGGTATGTACCCCTAGTGGGAACTGAACCCGGGACTCTCTGGTCCACAGGCTGATGCTCCAACTGCTGTGCCAAACCAGCCAGGGCAAGAAAAAAATTTTTTTTTTTATCCTCACCCGAGGACATTTTTCCATTTTTTGTTCAGGTAGAGTGGGGGAGGGGGGAGAGAGGAACAGAGAGAGAGAGAAACATCGATGTGAAAGGGACACATTGAGTGGCTGCCACCCGCACAACCGACCAGGACCGGGGACAAACTGCAACCGAGGTACATGCCCTTAGCGGGAACCGAACCCGGGTCTCTCAGGACCGCAGGCCGACACTCTAACTGCTGAGCCAAACCGGCCAGGGTGAAAAAAATTTTTAATAAAACGTTTATGTTGTGAACTAGGCAGTAAGATTCACTGAACTGTTGCCTCTACTAAATGTGCTGTGTGCCCGACTGGTGTGGCTCAGTGGACTGAGTGTTGTCCCATGGACTGAAGTCCCGGTTCGATTCTCAGTTAGGACACATACCCAGGTTGTGGGCTTGATCCCCAAAATGGGGAGTGCAGGAGGCAACTGACTGATGTCTCTCTCCCATTGATGTTTCTCTCTCTCTCAAAAAATCAATAAAAACATATTTTAAAAAAATCTGCTGTAAACTCTCAAGGGCTTCTGACAATTACATATTCATGTAGACTAACACATTATAACTGGCATATTAAGACACAGGCACATCTGGGGAAGCTAATAATTCATAGAAAATGTCACATGGTTTCTACTCCTCCCTTGGTTATAATGATTTTTATTGTATGTTACAAATGTGTATTAGGTATTAAAGTACAGAACCTGAACCCAGGGATAACTGAAAACTGAGCACACATAGTTGTGTTATTCTTAAGTATATCTTTAAACAATAAATTAGCATGTTAAGTGAGGCAGCTTATTTTAATGGAAAAATAGTTTTGGAATCAGAAACATTGCGTAAATTTGTTTAAGGTTCTTAATTTCCCTAAACCTTATAAAATTGAGCTAGCCATGGTCATCTAATACATTTTATTATTATTTTTTCTAATACAGTTTCTTCCCTCCTCAACAGTGTTGGAAGTTTCTGAGATTATTATGAGCATCTCTAGATCTGAAATAACCCAAGAACATAGTAGTGAGATTTTCATAAGCAAGGAGCCCTCATGACTCCCATCTTTGGAGTATTGGTGCTGAGGATAGAGAAATGAAAAAGAGGACTTCCCATCCCCCCAAGTAACTCAGTTTTATCAAGCAGAAATCCAGATGAAGAAATAAATTATATTACAGAGTGTTAAGAGATAAAGCATGCAAAAAGCCCAGAGTAATCAGAGGTAGAAATGATTATTTACACAAAAGGAAAGGGAGAAAGCAACACAGACAACTAGAATTTAACAGATTAATAGGAAAGGAGTTAAGTTCATTATAAGGAAGAAGAGTGAACAATATGCAAAGGCACAGGGCTATGGAATAAGTACGGCATGGTACATTCCTGGAACTTTAACATGTGTGGTATTGCCTGAACATTTAAGTGTAATGTGTAAGGGTGTGTGAAAGGAGGTAGAGTAGATGGGCCCATGAGCAATAAAATGATTGACTTTAGGAAGAGAAGAAAGCCAGAGGGAGAAAATGAGATTTTGTTTTTTAGAATTCTTTTAGACATCTCATAATATTTTAAGATTTAAGTTATAAGAGTTTAAATAATAAGAGATTGAGGTCAGGGAATAGAAAAAAATATTAAGATTATAAAGATATTCATCGATATCCGAAAGACTGAGTTATACAGTCTTGGCTGTATAACTTTGGGCAAGTTATCTAACTCTTCTAAATCTATTTTGCTCAACTATAAGATGAGAAGAATATTTGAACCTCAAAGGGATGTTATGAAGATTAAATGAGTAATTCAAGTAAAGCACTACAAACAGGTCAATAAGTAGCTATTTAAATTATATCTAATTTAAGAGAGGCAATTCAGTTTAATAGGTAAAAACCCCAAAACTATGAGGCAAACAGGTGGAAACATTTCTAATAACAGCAAAGTCCCAGAATGGAACAAATCTTTTTAAGTGGAGTTCAAGTTCTGAGAGTGAGTCTAGGATGGACTTGAAGGTCTCAGCTTCACTGGACAACTATACTACTTTTTTTTTTTTAATCCTCACCCGAGGACATTTTTCCATTTTTTGTTCTGGTAGAATGGGAGGGAGAGAGAGAGAGAAACATCGATTTGAGAGGGACACATCGAGTGGCTGCCACCCGCACGACCAACCAGGACCGGGAACAAGCTGCAACCAAAGTACGTGCTCTTAGCGGGAACCGAACCCAGGTCTCTCTGGACCACAGACTGACGCTCTAACCGCTGAGCCAAACCGACCAGGGCGACAACTATACTCTTTGTAGTATGAGAGTTACAATTAATACAATGCCTGAAAAAAACCCGACAGTGTTTAGCTCTGGTCAATTACCAAAAAATTATATCACCACTAAATCCTGTGGGCACATAACATAACTTAGCTTTAAAAGTCTTTGGTCACGTTACTCTGGGAATTAAAAATAAATAGGTAGTACTCTATGGAATTTTGCCTTTTTGTGTATTCAAGTCTGGGTACCTTTCCTATATGTGTACCCTCGCTGACAAGGGTAAGATGATGAATATAATGCATGTAACAGCACCTGACCTTTTAGTAGCTGGTACAGAGCAGAACAACCACAACAATGTTTATGCTCTCTATATTTATCTTTGCTACTTTTCTTTTTTTTTTTATCCTCACCCGAGGACATTTTTCCATTTTTTGTTCAGATAGAGTGGGAGGGAGAGAGAAAGAGAGAGAGAGAGAGAAAGAGAGAGAGACATCGACGCGAAAGGGACACATTGAGTGGCTGCCACCCGCACAACCAACCAGGGCCGGGAACTAACTGCAACGGAGGTACGTGCCCTTAGCGGGAACTAAACCCTGGTCTCTCTGGACCACAGGCCAACGCTCTAACCGCTGAGCCAAATCGGCTAGGGCTATCTTTGCTACTTTTCTTCACCCTTTCACAACTTTCCCTTCCTTCACTAAAAAAAAAAAAAAAAAAGTGCATAAATTAACTTAAAACATTTCTTGCTTGTGTGGCCTGATCTTTCCTATGGGTGAGTAGTCTTCAACAGAAAGAAAACAAAACGTTTCTTATTTCCATATGTTAGTCAAATTTCTATTTGGAAAGAATAATGCTAATACTGTATAAAGTAAAACAATTAGGAAATATAATAAATGGTGTTTTCCCCCTCCTCTTCTATTAGCTTAGGAAAATATTTTTAAGCGATTCCACTTTAACCCATTTTATATCATCAATATTTGGGGAATATTAAAAAACAACAACAACAAAAAACTATTACCTTTACCAAATGTGGTTTCACCATGGTTACTATGGATGTATAGTGCTCCAATATAGGTGGAAATCCAATTTCTAATCGTGTTTTGCAGTATCCGGATCTCTTTGATATTATATCTGATTTTTTGCACCAAGGAACAAAATGTTTGTAATTTTCCATTCCTGATACTACATCATACATTTCCTGCATAGAGTATCTAAAAAAAAAAAGAACAGTTAACTGCATTTAGTTATATAGTATACATATTCTTTAAATTGAACACAAATACAACTTATTGTATGAGGCAAGAAGTCATTTGGGACACGTTGAATGTTGAATCACACATACAGTCGTCCCTCGCCACTTCGTGCTTCAACTTTTTCATTCATTCATTCATTCATTCATTTATTTTCATCCTCGCCCGAGGACATTTTTCCATTTTTTGTTCAGATAAAGTGGGAGGGAAAAAGAAAAAGAGAGAGAGAGAAACATCGATGTGAAGGGGACACATCAAGTGGCTGCCTCCCACACAACCCAACCAGGGCCGGGGACAAACTGCAATGGAGGTATGCGCCCTTAGCGGGAACAGAACCCAGGTCTTCTGGACCACAGGCTGACTCTCTAACCACTGGGCCAAACCGGCAAGGGCGCGCTTCAACTTTTGTGGCTTCACTCTATTGTACAAATATAGTATAGTATATTTTCTCAAATATATACTATACTATATTTGAAAAAACTGCGATAGAGTAAAGAAGCGAAAGTCGAAGCAAGAAGTGGCGAGGGACGACTGTATATAGAAAATCCTACTTTGCGAAAATTCATTTATCGTGGCAGAGTCTGGAACTGATTAACTGTGATGAGGTGGGCCGACTGTACTCTGAAATGAAGGACTTCAAAGCAACACAAAATAAAAGGGAGCTAAATATACATATATAGCAGAGGTGATAATTTGGTAGACCAGAGGTTGGATCTGGCTTGCAGATGTAGATTTTACAATTTTAATTAGTGCCCAGCATTTAAAAATTGGGAGCTTGAGAGAAAAAAACTTAAATGTTTACCAGTTGGTAGACATTAATAAATGCTTAATATAATAATAAATGATTAATAAATTCTGGTACACCCATACTGTGGAACTCTGTATCAGTTATTTAAAAGATAAAAAATATAACTTAGAGCAAAGAGGTTTACAATATATTGTTATATTTAAAAAGCACATTACAGCCCTAGACAGTTTTCTCAGTGGTTAGAGCACGAGCCCTCAGACCAAAGGTCATGGGCTCGACTCCCGGTCAGGGGCACATACCTGGATTGCAGGTTTGATTCCTGGCTCCAGTTGGGGTTATAAGGAGGCAACCAATTAATGCGTCTCTCTCACATCCATGTTTCTTTCTCTCTCTCTCTCTCTACCTCCCTCCCACTCTACCTAAAAAATCAATGGAAAAATATCCTCAAGTGAGGATTAACAGAAAAAAAAAAAAGCACTTTACAAAGTAGACAGGATATGTGCAATTCTAGTATCTACTTAAAAATTATAAGTATATATATTTCCTCCACTTTATTTGTTAAAAACAATTTTTTTCAATTTATTTGATTTTGGAGAGAGGAATGGAGAAAGAGAAGCCATTCCACCGCTCTATGCACCCATTGATTGACTCCTCATGTGCCCTGACTGGGGTAGAACCTGCAACCTTGGTGCATCGGGATGATGCTCCAACCAACAGAGCTACCTTGGCCCGAGTTGTGCCCGAGCACTGAAGGGGTCAAGGGGTCAATTCCCAGTCAAGGACACATACCTGGGTTGCAGGTTTGATTCCCAGCCCTGGTTGGGGTGTGTACAAGAGGCAATCGATTGATGTATCTCTTTCACATCAATGTTTCTCTCCCTCTTCCTCCCTCCCTCCTCTCCACTCTTTCTAAGAATCAATGGAAAAATATCCTCAGGTGAGGTTAAAAAAAAAACAAAACAATAGTTGCTATTTCTCTTTTGGATAGATACCAGCTGTGGCAAAGATGTCTACCCATCCAAAGATTTGCACTTCCTCTCTGCGGTGTTGTTGCTGGGAAGTAGCTGCCCATCAGGGGCTACAATTCCCAGTACCCCCTCCCTTGCACTTAGAGGGTCACGACTAGTTCTTGCCAATAATATCTTATTGGAAGCACCATCACTTCCAAACCAATGTGGTTAAGAAGCAGGTCTCTCTCTCTCTTTTTTAATTGATTTTTTAGAGAGAGAGGAAGGGTGAGAGAGATAGAAACATTGATGTGAGAGAGAAACATCAATCGACTGCCTCCTGCACACCCCCTACTGGGGACTGAGCCCACAAGCTGGGCATGTGCTCTGCCCCAGAATTGAACCAGGACCTCAGTCCATGGGATGATGCTCAATCCACTGAGCCACACTAGCCAGGCAGCAAGTGTATCTCTTTAAGAGACAAGTGGATAAAAAAGTTGTGGCATATATATATATTATGGAATGTTACTCGGTCATGAATAAGAATGAAACCTTACCATTTATAACAGCATAGATGGACCTAGAGCATATTATGCTAAGTGAATTAGGTCAGAGAATAACAAACACCATATGATTTCACTTGTATGTGGGAATATAAAGAGCAAAATAAACAAAATGAAAACAGACTCAACAGATACAGAAATCAGACTAATGGTTGCCAGAGAGATAATGGGTTTGGGGTAAAAAAAGTAAAGGGATTAAGAACTACAAATTGGTAGTCACAAAACAGTCCGAGGGATGTAAAGTGTAGCATAGGGAATACAGTCAGTAATATTGTAATAACTTATAAGGTGCCAGGAAGGCACTTGAAATATTGGGGGTATCACTTAGTGAAGTATATGACTGTCTAACCACTGTGCTTACTGCGTAATGACCTGTAGGGAATTAGGACCACCCTTGTAGAAATTCCCATATGAAGAGATGTTGTATTTCTGGTTTAGCAGAACTGCAGAGTTTCTATCCTATGCTACATATACCACTAGATCAGGGACCAAACTGGCCCAATGCTTGTTTTGGTAAATAAAGTTTGTTTTTGTTTTTTGTTTTTCCTTTATTCATTTTAGAGAGAGAGGAAGGAGAAATAGAAACATCAATGAGAGAGAACATTGATTGGCCACCTCCTGCATGCTCCCCACTGGGGATTGGGCCCACAACCTGGGCATGTGCCCTGACCAGGAATTGAACTGGCAACCTCTTGGTGCATGGGTCGACACTCAACCACTGAGCCATACCGCCCAGGGCTTGTAAATAAAGTTTTATTAGAACATAGCCATGCCTTTCTATTTATTACACATTTTCTATGGCTACTTTTGGTTTCTATATCTACTTTTGGACTATAATGAGAGTTAAGTAGTTGGAACAGAGACAGCATGGTACACAAAACCTAATATATTTACTATCTGGACCTTTATAGAAAAGGTTTGCCAACCTCTTTTCTAGATGGTAGGTGCCTCTTAGTATATTTGTATGTATTTATCCATGTATGTGTGTGAAGGAGCTATATAAACCTATTTGGGGCCTGGATATTAGTAATGTTGCCACTATAGAAAAGAACCGTATACAAAAATGCAGGTTATAAGAGTTCAATTATTTCCTTTACATGTCATGGTTTAAATATGTCTTATAAAGTTACCATATAATTATATCCACTTACAAATATTTATAAAAAGCAAGAGCTATGGAAAGGCCAACCTAGAAAAACCAGAACTTAAGTCTGTAAGCAGAGAATCCAGAAAAATGAGGCATGATACTCTATAGAAAAGAATGTGCTCTTTTAGTAGAACTATTATTATACAAACCCTATAATTCTCCTCTCTGAATATTCTTTTCTTTTGTTTATTAATGGTGCAGTAATTTTAAAGAAAGTTCTTGCACACATCTCCTTAGGCAAAATTGAGGTATGTAGTGGAAGAGTTCTGCTCATCAGTATACCACAGGAAGCTAGATATCTAAAAAGACAAAAATACATGATTTAGATTGACATTAAATATTAAGAGGAAACACAAATGATATTGTAAAATAACTGTTACACTTCAGAAGGCTCTGCAACTTTATAATGTGCCTGAAATGCACACGTGTGGACACACTCGCACATATTGTAAAATAACTATCACTTTAGAATATTCTTGAGACACACGCACGCATACACATACACAAAACAAGCTTCTTAAGCACCTTAAAGAAAACTAAGAATAACAGCTTACAGTTAGGGTTAGAAGCTTCTGGCACAAAAGGGACCTCTCCTAACACCTCAAAATGTTGGCTTTTAGTCTGTAGTTATGTGCCTTAATTCTTCTTCTTTTTTTTTTATCCTCACCTGAGGACATTTTTCCATCAAGACACATCAAGTGGTTGCCACCCACACAACCCAACCAGGGCTGGGGACAAACTGCAACCGAGGTACGCGCCCCTAGCGGGAACCAAACCTAGGTCTCTCTGGACTGCAGGCCGACGCTCTAACTGCTGAGCTAAACTGGCCAGGGCTCTTCTTTTTTATTTTATTTTTTGAGAGGAGAGAGAGGAACATTGATCGGGTCACCTCCAAATATGCCCTGACTTGGGATCAAACCTGCAACCTGGGTATGTGCCCTGACCGGGAATCAAACCTGCTACCTTTTGGTGTACATGATGAGGCTCCAATCAACTGAGCCACCTGTCCAGGGCAGGGTTCCTTAATTCTTGTCCTACTGTATTAGTTTAAAATTAGTTTTCACTTTCAGATTGAAGATCTGTTGACCCTGTGAGAACTGTTGCTCTTTTATCCTTTAACTTTCTGTTCTCCATTTCATGCATATATGTAAAAACATATGCCAATGTAATTAGAATGTTGTCTAAGGCACTTCTAAATACAGATGTCTGACATACCCTTTCCTTAACAAAATTATTGCATAATTATTTTACACTACTATTCACATATTAGTTCACATATTTACTGAGCTCCTATTATGTGCTAGGCACTAGGGATATACTGGTGAATAAAACAAACATGAACCTTATGAAAATTAGATGCTAATGAGGATTCCAAAAAAAGTACTAAAAGAGAAATGGGGTTGGAGACATATAATTAGGACCTCTTTTTTTTTTTTTTTTCATTTATCTTCAGATAGAGCGGGAGAGAGGTAGAAAGAGAGAGAGAGAAACATCAATGTGAGAGAGACACATTGAGTGGTTGGCTACCCTCACGACCCCAACTGGGGCTGGGGACAAACCACAACCGAGGTACAAGCCCTAGCAGGAACTGAACCTCTCTAGTCCCATGGGCTGATGCTCTAACTGCTGAGCCAAACCAGCCAGGGCAGGACCTCTTTTAGATAGGGTGGTCTAGGAAATCCTCTGAGGTTAAATTTCAGCTGAGACGTAATGGATAGGAAAGAGTTAGCTATGTAAAAAGAGAAATAGGTATATTTATACATAATAAATGTGTGTACCTATATGTAAACACATATAATACAATACAATATATATATGAATGAAGAGGAGAGGTAGATGGGGGACATTCCAGGCAGCAGAGAATTGAGAGACTGAAAAAAACTAACAGTGGAACAGCACTATAGCAAGCCAGGGGGAGAATACCATGAAATGTTAGAAAGACAGGTTAGAACTAGATCATGCTGGGGATTATTGGCCAGAATAAAGCAATCCGGAATTTATTCTCAATGAGAAGCTGTTGAATAATTCCAAGTAAGACAGTGTTAGTTCACTAAATCAAACCTTCAAATCATTTTTTAAAAAGGGGAACAGGGTGGCCTGGTAAAACCTCCTTATGTTATTAAATATAAACTTTAATTTCTATAAAATGATTTATATATAAATAAAATTTCTTTTAAAAACATTTTTTTCTTTATTGATTTTCTTTATTTTTATTTTTTTGGTGGTACCAAAAAAATGCCCCTAGCGGGAACCAAACCTGGGACTCTCTGGTCCACAGGCCAATGCTCAGCCGCTGAGCCAAACTGATCAGGGCTTCTTTATTGATTTGAGAGAGAGGAAGGGAGAGGGAGAGAGACACAGAAACATCGATGAGAGAGAACATTGCTTGGTCACCTCCTGCATGCCCCCTCACTGGGGATTGGGCTCACAACCAGGGCATGTGCCCTGACCAGGAATTGAACTGGCGACCTCTTGGTGAATGGGTCGATGCTCAACCACTGAGCCACACCGGCTGGGCTAAATAAAATTTCTTTTTTTTATCCTCACTGGAGGACATTTTTTCCATTTCTTGTTCAGATAGAGTGGGAGGGAGAGAGAGGAAGAGAGAGAGAGAGAAACATCGATGTGAAAGGGACACATCGAGTGGTTGCCACCGGCACAACCCAACCAGGGCCGGGGACAAACTGCAACTGAGGTACACGCCCTTAGTGGGAACCGAACCTGGGTCTCTCTGGACCGCAGACCTACACTCTAACTGCTGAGCCAAATCGGCCAGGGCCTAGCTTCCTCTTTTAAATAGAAATCACAAAAAATAATTTAGAATCTGTTAGCCATACTGATTACAACAACCAAATTTGGTGTACAAAACGCCCAATTATCTATTTCCCTTCTAAGACATTCTTAGATGTCTTTTTTTAAAAAAAAACATTTTTTCTTTATTGATTTTAGAGAGAGAGGAAGGGAGAGAGAAACATCGATGAGAGAGAACATGGACTGGCCACCTCCTACTTGCCCCCCCCCCCCCCCCGATGGGGCCCACAACCTGGGCATGTGCCCTGACCAGGAATCGAACTGGCAACCTCTTGGTGCATGGGTCAACGCTCAACCACTAAGCCACAGCAGCTGGGCTTAACTGTATGTGGTTTTGAATTCTGTAGTAGGTTCATGTAATACCATCCCTTCAGCCCCTCAAAAGAAACCATTCCACAATCTGATTACAATCATAAGTGAAATACCTGTTTAAAGCAAGCTTATAAGAGTTTTCCTGATCAGGTTTGCATACTCTGGTTACAATGCCTTGGACAACACATCTATTTCTATACACTATCAAGAATAAGGTGTCTTCAACTGCAATACGAGGAGTCATACAGTCATATATATGGTTAAACCATGAAATAATAACGGGACCAGATGAAGCAGTTTTTTGTCACTAATCTTCCAATATTACATCTTAAATACTAGAGTGTATATATAATATTCTATAATAATAAAATTATTAAATGTATATTTATTATAATTACATATAACTGTTAGTGGAAAAAAATGTGTCTCGTCTTCCCTGTTAGTGGGAGTGAGGTTCTTGGGATACCCCTGGAAGAAGCATATCTGGAGGTCCCCCCACAGGAGGATGAAATATGGTACAAAGCTTTATTTCCATGGAATTACATTCCTGGGTTTCCAAAGTCCCATTTCTCTTAGTCCAGTCATAGAAGAAGTGTAGCTAGGGTTTCAGTAAAACTAAAAGTAAAGTCAATGTTCAGAGTTTCCTTTCCATATTGGAGCTGGGTTTAGTTCAGCATCAGGCTAGTTATAGCCTATTAGTCCATTGTGTGTGGGGCCTTGTGGACAAATGCCCGGAAGCAGGAATATAAGAACCTCACAAGCCAAGAGTCCCAAAAGAGCCAAGAGCATGAAACAGAGCTTCTTTGTTTAGGGGATTATATATTTCCACAGGCTTGCAGTGGCCATGCCCATTCTGGCCAAAGACTTCTGTTCCCAGGTGTGACTGACAGGCAGCACCTCCCCTGTCACTACAACTTTACTGGGCATGTGTCTATCTCCCCTCTGTTTAGTCCCCTCCCCCCAATGTTTTTCAGGGAACATGCCTATAATGCCTGGCCTTCCCTTCCCTCCTTTCCTAATAACTAGCTAATTACAACGGTATCATAACTATATTAATAATATATAGTTAATTAATAATACAATTATAATAAAATTTATATTAATATAATTATAATTAACAATATTATATTAATAATGTATTGATATAATACTTTATTAATAATATAATAAAAGGTCAGAATCTGTTAATATTTCTGACAAGCAAAGAACTCATAAACTCCCTCCATCTTCATTATCATAAACAGTAGATATTTATCTTGAAATTTAAGCCTTAATTATATCACTAAAGTAATAGTACTGTGTTCTTAAAAGCAAGTTTTGTTCATTTGCAAGCCAACATTTTATGAGTAATACAAGCAGATCTAAAGCACAGCACAGTATGTTCTACTTGGAACTACTTTTTAGGTTATTTCCTAAAGCAGGAATAAATAATATAAGATTATTTTATTTCAGTTTCAACCAACATTTGTATAAAAGGATGAGTTTGCTGGGTTGTTGGCATTTAAAAAATTCATTGCCTGGCTGGTGTGGCTCTTGGCTCAGTGGTTGAGAGTGGACCCCTGCACCAAGAGGTGCACAGTTGATTCCCAGTCGGGGACGTGCAGGAGGCAGCCTGTGGATGTTTGTCTCTCTCTCTCTCCCTTCCTCTCTAAAAATCAATGAAAACATATATACACACACGAACGAAAACCCTTGATTAAAAAAAAATTCTTCATAAAATCTACATGTCCTGGAGCTCAACTAGATTTGTGATTTCCCCCTCCATCCCGTACTGTTTACAACTGACTTCATTTTAGACACTAACTTTAATTTTCGAGCATAATTAATTACAATGCCATTAGTAAAAAGAAACTAAGTAGTGGAAGTATGGAATTCATGTTCCACGTTCTCTACCCCCTGCCTCCACCACAAAGGAACCAACCAGGAAAATCGAAGGCAGACTCTGGTTCAAGGTTACATGATCCGTAACTTACAGTGGAGTGGAAAAAAAATCCAAGTACTCTACGTCGGCTACATTTAGTTTTGCAAGAACCAAAGGGCGGGGGCAAAGACCTCTACCAGAAACTGGGAAAGCACGTCTGGTCTTCTGGCACGCAGGAGGAATAGGAAAAGGGGGTTCACTGCCAGGCACAAAGTTCCACAAGCCCAGAAGCCCGCAACAACATCGTACGCAAAGTTAAAACTTTCCAGCAGCAGCAGCAAGTCGTAGGGGTGGAGACCGGAACAGCCCAAAGGCACCCGAGGCAGAACAGTTCTATCAGCTGCTCCCAAGTTGCTTCGCGGAAGATTTACCGCCTCTCGCGAGGATAGTGAGCCACACACACAGAAAGGGCGGCCGGGATAGGCTGGCCTCGGGTGATGAACACCGCGCCCAAGTCCCTCAAATATAGAACCCAGGAAATCTTCTCTCTCCGGGTCCAGTTCCCCCTCACCTAACATAACCCTGGACTTCCCAACTCAGCAGGCCCGGACGGAAAACTACTCCGGTCGCGGGGCCCCTGTTTATTACCTGACGTTCCGCGCAGGCCCCTGCGCCGAAATCGGGGCTGCCGCCGACTTTGGACGACATCCCGACACCGAGACCACCTTTCTCAGGGCTCTCTGACCAGTCCGAGCTGCCATGATCTTCTCACTGAAGCCGGTAACTACCTCTGGGACCAAACTCACCGCGCCGCCCATCTCCGGCGAGGCCAGGTCCTGCCCGGCTCCGGCGCCTACCAGCCAATCGGCGGCCTTCCTGAGCCTCCAGACCCACCCCTTCTTCCTTCCCGATTGCGCAAAGCTGACGCACGTTCCTACCGCCTTAAGGCCAAATGTAAACGCGCGCGTCATCCTGCCAGCCAATCAGAGGCAGCGTCGGGCCGCCCGGACACACCCTCTCCGCTGGCTGGCCTCTGGGTCTCGCCGCGCGCTCCGGCGGCTCACGTAGGACTCGGTGACCGTTTACCCCAGCTCCTGCGCTGGAACTCTTCCCGGATTCGCCAGCCGCCGCGGTTCCCTTGGGCACTGCTGTCGGTCGCGAGGCTCGGCTCGTGCGCTCATCCTGGGGCGGGAGGAATCCGGATGTTCTCTGTGTTAATTATGTAACTGTCCAAACCGGTGAGTGCTGAGCCGGACCCGCCATCGCTCCTGGCTGCCAAGTCCGGCTGTCAGTCTTGCTGTTAATAATTGTCTCACACAGTACCTGCCGCGCCAGCCCCGTGGGGTTGTGAGGGCAGCATACGGCCACGTCCTTAGGGAAGAGACTTGGGTTATTTGTGCTTTCTTCCTGCCTGGCTCGTGTATGGTATTCCATACGAACCAGACAGCTTGGCTTTGATTCACCCATTTCAGGAATCAGCCATCCGGTCCTGACATGTTTTCCCTCCTTTTGTCCCCAGGTCCTTTTTTAACCTTTGTACGTCATAGTTTCCTGTGAATTGAAGATAGCAATACTACCTGCCGCCTACAGTTGTGAGGAGTAAATGAAATAGTTGATTAAACGTAGTTAACAAATATACTCTTTGCTGCTTTAGGTGGTGGATAAACGAACAAAAGTCTTTACCTTCGTAGAACTTCATCCTAGAGGGGGAAACCCATTAGGATGTAATATATGTCAGATAGTCATGTGCGGTAGGAAAAAGTAAAGCAGGGTAAAGAGATGGAAGGGGTAAGGTGAGGTGCTGTTTTGTATAGGAGGGTGGTCAGGTGGGCCTCTGATGTGGCGCTACAAAGGCCTAGATGAGGAATTGAATTATGTATTTGGGGGGAAAGTTACTCAGGCGGAGGCAAGAGCAAAGGTTCCAGGCAGGAACAACCTTGCCCTGCTGTATGAAGAGCAAGGGCTTTGGATCCCAGTGAGTGAAGAGGTCGTGAGGGGTGAGCTTTATCAGAGTGCCTGGGAGGTCATGGTACCAACTTGGGGTTTTATTCCAAGGGGGAAGGAAAGTCATTTGAGTTTGAGGGCAGAACAGTGACTTGATCTTATTTACATTTACAGAAATATTAGCCACTGTGTCTATGTATGATTGTTACTTTCTACTCTTGTGTTGTTCATGGCAGTCATCCCTTACTAGATGCTTTGTGGAGTGAGTTGAAATCCCCAACTACAAAGTTTGTCACGCACTTTTCAATACAACACAGGATGTGCTTGACCATTCAGGTGGTTCTGTAGCTGTATCCAAACAGTTCTATTTCAGATTACCTTCAAATTCACAATCCCTGCTCTTCTTGCCTTAAATCCTAAATATTACCAGTAATGTCTTCCTTCAGAACACATTTTCAGTATATAACTTCCCTGCTCAAAAACCTCAGTGCTGCCCTGGCCTGTTTGGCTCAGCGGTTAGAGCATCGGCCTGTGATCCAGAGAGACCCGCGTTTGGTTCCCGCTAAGGGCATGTACCTCGGTTGCAGTTTGTCCCCGGCCCTGGTTGGTCGTGTGGGAGGCAGCCACTCGATGTGTCCCTTTCATGTCGATGTTTCTCTCTCCCTCCCTCCCACTCTATCTGAACAAATAATGGAAAAAATGTCCTCGGGTGAGGATTAAAAAAAAAACTCAGTGCCTACAAAATATAGGCATTACGCTGCCACCTCCTACTAAATTCTATTTCAAACTATTGGTATTGTTAACTAGAAGGCCTGTTAAACATTTTTAGTACAATACATGATGTACTTATGTACTTAATATAAGGCCTCCTTTTATTAAATTCACAAACATTCTCATTCAACTCTTCCCAGATATATGAAAATACCTACTGAATCGAGCCACCCAATTGAATAGTTTCCCATTTAAAAAAATTTAAAAGGCAAATAAAGGAATCTGTATAATAGATGACAGTGTATGGTACTCATTTGACTTCTCAGCAAAGGAAGGAATAATATTTCATAAGCTTAAAGGTGATAATAAACTCTGGTTCAGTTTCAGTAAATGGCTCTCATAAATTGGGGGTTAAAAGGTCTGTCTATACATTATGAAAAGATTGGTAGTAAATCAAAACAGCCCAGACCTGTGAGAAGCAGTATCTTAGAGTCCAAACCAACTATACTGTCAAATACATTTGACACAACACTACATATTAAATATCTTTCTCAAAATAATTGAATCTGAATCTGGTCAGCCCTTTAGATATGCTAGTTTGCATAGGGACTAGAAGAACGTGTTAAATGTCACCAATGGGATACAATATGCCAAATACAGAATATGGGAAATTCTATAAGGCAAATGATCCAATTTCTTAAAATAAATGCCAAGCAAAGAAGGAAGAAGAGGGCACTGTTGTAGATTTAAAAGATTTAGGGGCATTACTTGGATTTTGTTTTGAACAAATTATTAAAAGAAGTATACAGCCCAGTCGGTGTGGCTCAGTGGATTGAGCCATCCCATGGACAGAGTTCTCAGTTCGATTCCCAGTCAGGGCACATATCCCGGTTGTGGGCTCAAGCCCCAGTGGTAGGCATGCAGGAGGCAGCTGATCGATGTTTTTCATATCAATGTTTCTATCTCTCCCTCTCTCTCTAAAAGATCAATATAAATTTATTTATTTATTTATTTATTTATTTATTTATTTATTTATTTATTTTTATCCTCACCTGAGGACATTTTTCCATTTTTTTGTTCAGATAGAGTGGGAGGGAGAGAGAGAGAGAAACATTGACGTGAAAGGGACACATCGAGTGGTTGCCACCCTCACTACCGAACCAGGGCTGGGGACAAACTGCAATCGAAGTACGTACCCTTAGTGGGAACCAAACCCGGGTTTCTTGGACCGCAGGTTGAGGCTCTAACCGCTGAGCCAAACCGGCCAGGGCAATATAAACATATTTCAGCCCTGGCCGGTTTGGCTCAGCGGTTGGAGCCTCAGCCTGCAGTCCAGAGAGACCCGGGTTCGGTTCCCGCTAAGGGCATGTACTTCGATTGCAGTTTGTCCCCGGCCCTGGTTCGGTCGTGTGGGTGGCAGCCACTCGATGTGTCCCTTCACGTCAATGTTTCTCTCTCTCTCTCTCTTCCTCTCTCTCCCTCCCGCTGTATCTGAATAAACATATTTCAAAATATATTTTTTAAAAAAGTATACAGACTGGGAAATACAACTGAAATTTCTACTTTAAGTAGAGAGTCATTATTGTAGATTTTACAGGTGAAAATATGTCTGTGATTTTCTTTAAAGTAATCCAATGTGAGTGTAGGAATAAAGTAAATGAAACAAAATTGATCATTTGTTGATAATAATTGAACTGGATGCTGGGTACGTGGAAAGTTTATAATATCTAATTTTTATGGATGTTTGAGATCTTGCATCATAAAAACTATATGTATATTTTCTGTCTTTCATCTTTTAGAGCAATATAAAAATGTTTCCAGCATGCTCAGTGATTTCATACAGAGATTATCTTCATGAAATATTTGGTTGAAACACCTTTCTTGTCTGAATCTGGAACTGAATTACAGAGATTACTGCTGTTACAGAATTTAGTTTCTGATAAAAATTGGACTATCAGAGGAGATTAACTAGACAGTTTGACCTTACAGACTGGCTTTTTCAGTCAGGGACCAGTCAGGAAAAATTACACCAGTTGTTTTAATTTTTTTTTTTTTTGGTACGTGCCCCTAGCGGGAACTGAACCTGGAACTCTCTGGTCCGCAGGCCAATACTCCAACTGCTGAGCCAAGCCGGCCAGGGCTATACCAGTTGTTTTAAAAGAAAATTTAATATAAGGGCATTGTTAAACAGAGGTTGGAG
The DNA here is from genome assembly GCF_014108415.1 of Molossus molossus. Classification (NCBI taxonomy): domain Eukaryota; kingdom Metazoa; phylum Chordata; class Mammalia; order Chiroptera; family Molossidae; genus Molossus; species Molossus molossus. The sequence goes on from NW_023425346.1 coordinate 56,011,791, forward strand.
AACTATGGTAATAAAAAATGGATAGTAGGTACCAGATGGGAGGAGGGTGTCAGTGGGGGAAAAAAGGAGGGATGTCTGTAATACTTTCAACAATAAAGATGAATTAAAAAAGAAGTAGGGCCTGGCAGGTGTGGATCACTAGTTGAGCATCGACCCATGCACCAAAGGGTCGCCAGTTTGATTCTCGGTCAGGGCACATGCCCAGGTTGTGGGCCCAATCCCCAGTGGGGGGTATGCAGGAGGCAACCAGTCAGTGTTCTCTTTCATTGATGTTTCTCTCTCTCTCTCTCTCCCCCTCCCTCCCTCCCTCCCTCTCCATCCTTCTCTCTCTAAAATCAATAAAGAAAAAAAAAGAAGTCGGTACCACCTCATGTTCCCAAGACTACTGATAGGTTCAATGATTTGCTAAGAGGATTTACAGGATTCAACATATAGTTGTACTCAGCTATGATTTTTACAGTAAGAGGAAACAAAGCAAATTTAATAAAGGGAAAAGGAACATATGGATGTCTGGGGGAAAATAGGTGCAAACTTCAAGCGTCCTTACCCAATGAAGTCCTAGAATCATACAGGACATGCTTAATTCTGCTGACAGATTCTAACATGTGTGAAATGTGGCTGACCAGAGACTGTTGCCAACATTAGAGACTCTATACTCTGTTTTTATTTGGGGCTGACCACATAGGCACTCTTTATGTGACACGTACCCAAATTTTAAACTCCACAAGGAAAGCTGATATTCAGCATAAAACCATATTGCTTGCACAGTTCAGGCATAGTGAGATAGTCTTATCGGTTCTGGGGATGGTAGGGATTCTCCTGAAATCCAAGTTCCAAAATGCTAGCCAAGAGCCAACCTTGTAACCAGGTCTTTCGAAGGATAGCAGGTAGGCCTGACTCTTTCCTGCACATTCCCCTAGCACCGGGGAAACAAGAAGTTGGGATTATTAGAATTTACAAACTTGGTGGAGGAGTCCTGAAATGCTGGAACCTAGGTCTCTGAGGGGAGGAGGGCATGGCTTGCCTGATGCTAGTGCCTGAGAAGCATGGAGGAGACACACCCCTGTACTCCCAAACCCCACAGATTTAGGACAAAAGATATGTGAGGAAGAAGCAATGACTGATATTGGTTCATTTGAGGTGGTACAATGAGACTTTTTTGATTCAGTCCTTCAGCACATTTACCAAGATCTCAGGAAACAGGTTTACGAAATTTAAATAACTTGTGCAAACTAGAGAGTAACACAGCCAGCAAGTAAACCTTGTTTTCTGACTTTAGAATGTTCTTTTATACTATATGTCTTATTGAAAGATGTAGCAGCAATGTTGTTATACTAAAATATGAGCTGTTTTTAAAAACAACTCAATTAGAGTGAGTCAAACTAGAAATTTGAACAAGTGATTCAAACTAGAAATGTGAACAAGAGAAAAGAGGATAATTGGCTATCCAGGGAGGGCTATAAAGGATGACATCATTTAGGGGCTCTTCTCAGCTTTCCAGATCCAGAAATTAATTAGTTTAGGGAACTCAGAGTTTATTTTTTAAAATGGATTTTTCCTGGTTATATGATTAGCCTCTTATCAAATCCTAGAATTCCTCTTTTGCTACTCTCTGCCACACATTTTGGCATCCAACCACACAGAACTGCTTCTACCTCCTCTACAGACACTGTGGTGTTTGTTGCCTACACTGTCTTCTTTTCCTAGGTCCTCCTTTTTTTTAATATGTTTTTAAAATTTTATTTTAGAGAGAGAAGAAGGGAGAGGGAGAAACATCAGCATTGATCCACTACCTCCTGCACCCCCGCACCCCCCAGGGGATCAAGCCCGAACCCCGGGCATGCCCTGACTGGGAATTGAACCGGTGACCTCTTGGTGCAAGGGTGGAGACTCACTGAGTCATACTAGCCAGGTGGGTCCTCCTTTTTTTTTGGGGGGGGGGTACATGCCCCTAGCAAGAACCAAACCCGGGACTCTCTGGTCCGCAGGCCACACTCCCAACTGCTGAGCCAAACTGGCCAGGGCAACGGGTCCTCCTTTTTATTCGAACCTCTATCACCTCTTCTTTTTACCTGGCTCTTTCTCATCCGATAAGACTGACCCAGTGTTACTGCACCCAGGAAATCTCACCTTGGTAATGAGCTATCATTATAGATAGCATGGTTTGATATTTCTGTACAGTCCTCCAAAATACCACAAACATGTCTAACTACTCTAAACACTTTCTTTTTTTTTTTTTTTTATCTGCACCCGAGGACATTTTTCCATCTTTGTTCAGATAGAGTGGGAGGAAGAGAGGGGAAGATAAAAGAAAGAGAGAAACATCGACGTGAAAGAGAGAAACATCGACGTGAAAGGGACACATCGAGTGGCTGCCGCCCACACAACCCCAACGGATGGGGGACAAACTGCAACCAAGGTACGTGCCCTTAGCGGGAACTGAACCCGGGTCTCTCTGGACCACGGGCCGACGCTCTAACCGCTGAGCCAAACCGGCCAGGGCTAAACACTTTCTATTATAATTATTTCTCTGTGTCTTTCTCCCAGTGTTGGACTATAAAGCAGCTGAGTTAGTGGGGTATTTTATAATATATGAAGATTATAGTCACAATATTTTATATTAGGTCCTGGCTGGTTTGGCTCAGCGGTTGGAGTGTTGGCCTGCGGACCAGAGAGTCCTGGGTTCGGTTACGGGTAAGGGCACATAACTTAAAAAAAAAAATTTTTTTTATATTAGGATTACCATTTTGAAAATTTGAGACTGCCCTAGCTGGTTTGGCTCAGTGGTTAGATCGTTGGCCTGTGGACCGAAGGGTCTCAGGTTTGATTCCCAGTCAAGGGCATGTACCTGGGTTGCAGATTCGATCCCTGGCCCATTGGGGTTGTGTGGGAGGCAACCAGTGATGTTTCTCCACCACCTCTTCCAATCTAAAAAATTAATGGAAAAATATCCTCCAAGGAGGAGTAACAACAACAACAAAAATCTGAGACATAGTTTCTATTCTCATATTTTCTCTTTTTGGTGTGAAACATTATTTCTTTAGTCAGTTTGTATATAATGTAGGTTTCAGATTCTGTGCCATCCAAAAGTACTACATTTTGAGATGCTCTTAAAAGTTCCTTTGTTCCGTTAACAAGTTCTATTGACATTTGGGGTGTGAGTTGGTTTGGGCCAGGATACCTGCCCTCACTTAAAGCTGTCAGTCTTTCTTACTGTCACCTCACTTCATTTAAATTAAGCCCATTTCCTTTTCATTCATACTTTTTCCCTTTTAGTTTGGGGATTATTTTTTCTTAGTAGAAACAAAAGAAACAATAGAATTGGTGAGTTCACTTTGTCTCTATTACTGAACCATCGACCTCAAGCAATGAAACTAGTTTCATTATTCTTGCTCCAAACAAAAGCCTTTTTATTTTCCTTAGCATTTTATCATAAGTCTCAGCTCATTGAGAGTTTAGCCTTCTTTACATATTCTGATAGATTTCTGCCACTTTTTTTTTTTTTTTTTATCCTCATCCGAGGATATTTTTCCATTTTTTGTACAGATAGAGTGGGAGGGAGAGAGAGGAAGAGAGAGAGAGGGAAACATTGATGTGAAAGGGACACATCAAGTGGCTGCCACCCGCACGACCAACCAGGGCCGGGGACAAACTGCAACCGAGGTACGTGCCCTTAGCGGGAACTGAACCCGGGTCTCTCCGGACCGCAGGTGGACGCTCTAACCGCTGAGCCAAACTGGCCAGGGCGATTTCTGCCACTTTTAAATTTCTTTTCTCGGCTCAAGAAAATTTCATTTTACCCTTTTCCAAAGTTGTTAATGTTTACAGCCTGCTAAACATTTTACCCAAATGTGGGAAAACTGCCTGGAAATACAAAACACAATAAAATAATTACATGGAAAGAACAAACAAAAATATACATTAAAACAAAGTTATTTTAGCTGGCAGCACTTAAAATTAATATTTTGTATTTTTTAAAAAGTTGTACAGCTACAAGATGATTTATTGCTGATTAACTGTTGAACAGTTTTATTTAAGAAGAAAAATATATTTAATAAATTGTAATTCAATAGACTACCCTAGATATAATGAATTAAAATGTAGCCCAGCCAGTGTGGCTCAGTGGTTGAGCATCAACCCATGCACCAAGAGGTTGCCAGTTTTTTTGTTTTGTTTTGTTTTTTTTATCCTCACCCGAGGACATTTTTCCATTTTTTGTTCAGATAGAGCGGGAGGGAGAGAGAGGAACAGAGAGAGAGAGAGAAACATCAATGTGAAAGGGACACATCGAGTGTCTGCCACCCGCACGACCAACCAGGGCCGGGGACAAACTGCAACCGAGGTACGTGCCCTTAGCGGGAACCGAACCCGGGTCTCTCTGGACCACAGGCCGACACTCCAACCGCTGAGCCAAACCGGCTAGGGCAAGAGGTTGCCAGTTTGATTCTCAGTCAGGAAACATGCCCAGGCTGTGGGCCTGATCCCCAGTGGAGGGCATGCAGGGTGGCCAGTTGATACTCTCTCTCATCAGTGTTTCTCTCTCTCTCTCCCTTCCTCTCTCTCAAATCAATAAAGAAATAAATTTAAAAAATAAAATAAGATGTAATTATGTGACTTGGTTTACTCATAGGGCTGCATACCGATATTGTTAAACCTTTAATTGTGACGTTTGGTGTCTGAATACAAAATATTTATCAGTGTTACCTATGTAGATGACTACTATTAAGGGACATGCAGCATTTTCACAATCCCTGTGTGTCCTTTAGGTGCATGTTTGGTACACTGAGTTTTGTGGTAACTGCCCTCTTGTTAGCAAGATATATATTTTTTCCTATATGATTGCCTATGTCTATATTACTGAATCTCAGAAAACTAAAATTTCTGGCTTCATTTTTGTTTTTGTTTTTCTAGAGATAGATCCTCATACCCTCTGTTTTTCAAGCATCATCAAAAGATAGGAAAACCTATGAAACAGAAATCTAATGCTTAATTTGAAGGTGCTCAGGGCAAGATCTATTTACTTCAAACTATTTATCAATGAAATCTTTATGATGTATGTATAGACAAGACAGTCATGCAGTAGTATCTCTCTTCTGCATTTCAAGGCATATTGCACATCCCCTAGCATCTTTACTGGGTACATCCTTAGATTACCAGTTTGTTATAAAAGGATATAACTCAGGAACAGCCTGATAGAAGAAATGTGTAGGGCAAGGTATGTGGGAAGGGGCTTAGAGCTTACATTTCTCACTCTCTTCTATTTCCCATGTTCTCCAACCCAGACGCTCCTGATTTTTCTTATGTAGGCTTTCTTTCATTTTTTTTTAAAAGTCTTATTTCTATCAGGAAGATTCTTATTTACTCATATTAGCACTTTTATGCTTGAACTCTTTTTTCTTTTTGGAATAATTTGTGATTTTATAGTATGTAATTTTTGCCAAACACCCTCCATCTAAAACAGTCTTCCCTTTAAGAATCTCTGGTGTAGCCCTGGCTGGTTTGGCTCAGTGGTTAGAGCTTTGGCCCGTGGACCAAAGAGTTGGGGTTCGATTCTAGTCAAGGGCACGTACCGCATCCCTGGCCCTGGTCAGGGTAATGTGGGAGGCAGCCAGTCGATGTGTCTCTCACATCAGTGTCTCCCTCTCTCTATCTCTTCCTCGCACTCTGTCTGAAAATAAATGGAAAAATATCCTCAGGTGAAGATTAAAAAAAAAAAATCTCTGGGGTAGCTCTGGCCAGTTTGACTCAGCAGTTAGAACCTTGGCCCAGGGCTAAAGGGTCTTGGGTTTAATTCCTGGTCAAGGGCACATACCTGGGTTGCAGGTTTGGTCTCTGGCCCCATGCGCGAGGCAACCAATTGATGTGTCTCTCTCACATCGATGTTTGTTTCTTGCTCTTGTTCTCCATTCCAATGTATCTAAAAAAAAAATCAGTGGGAAAGTATCCTTGGGTGAGGCTTAACAAAAGAAAAAAGGAATCTCTGGTATAAAAATGTCCTCGGATGAAGATTAAATAAATAAATAAATAAATATCCAAAATATATAAGAACTGCTACAACTTAACAACAAAACTAACTCAATTAAAAAATGGGCAAAAGCCCTGGCCGGTTTGGTTCAGCGGTTAGAGCGCCGGCCTGCGGTCCTGAGAGACCCGGGTTTGGTTCCCGCTAAGGGCGCGTACCTCGGTTGCGGTTTGTCCCCGGCCCTGGTTGGTCGTGCAGGTGGCAGCCACTCGATGTGTTCCTTTCACATCGATGTTTCTCTCTCTCTCTCTGTTCCTCTCTCTCCCTCCCACTCTACCTGAACAAAAAATGGAAAAATGTCCTGGGGTGAGGATAAAAAAAAAAAAAAAAAGGGCAAAAGACTTGAATAGACATTTCTTCAAAGATGATATAACAAATGGCCAATAAGCATGTGAAAAGATATTCAATATCCTTAGCCAATATGGAAGTGCAAATCAAAACTACAATGAAATACCAGCATTATTCAGGATAGCCAAAAGATGGAAATAATCCAAGAGTCCATCAATAGAAGAATGGATAAACAAAATGTGGTATATACATACAATATTATTCACCCTTAAAAGGAAATGAAGTTCTGATGATATATGCTACAACATTGATGAACCTTGAAAATATTATGCTAAGTGAAATAAGCCAGACACAAAAGGACAAGTAGTGTATGATTTCATATATATGAAATATCTTGAAAAGGCAAATTCATAGCGACAAAAAGGTTAGACATTACTAGAGGCTTGAGGGGAGGACAAATGGGAAGTTGTTGCCTAATGGTTATAGTTTCTGCTTGGGTTGATAAAAAGTTTGGATACAGCCCTGGCCGGTTTGGCTCAGTGTTGGAGCATTGGCCTGAGAACCAGAGAGTCCTGGGTTCAGTTCTAGCTAGGAGCACGTACCAGAAAAAAAAAAAAGTTTGGATACAGATATTTGTGAGAGTGGCACAATACTTTGAGTGTACTTAATGCCACTGAATTGTATACTGAAAAAAGGTTAAAATGGCATATTTTATGTTGTATAGACATACCTTAGAGATATTGTAGGTTTGGTTACAGACCACCATAATAAATATCATAATAAAGCGAGTTGTAATCTTTTTGCTGGTGGAGGGTCTGACCTTCAGTTTTTTGTTTTTTTTTAAGTGCAACACCTAGGAAACACAATAAAATGCCTGTATATATTTTATTTAAAAAAAAAAAAAGATTGGCAGCCAGATATGGCTCATGGGCTAGAGTTTTCTGTCCCTTGCTATAGGAAATTTTGGCCTTAGTGCCTACTTAACCCTGTTTTCTTTACCTGAGGATTCCTGGGATCATTTATGTTGACAATCTAATAGCAAGATACCTCTGCTTATTATTCTTGCTCACTTTCTCTTTTAAAAAAATTTTTTTAAAAAACATGTTTTTATTGGTTTTTTAGAAAGAGAGGAAGGGAGAGAGAGATAGAAACATCAATGTGAGAGAGATACATTAATCAGCTGCCTCTTGCATGTCCCCTACTGGGTATGAAGCCCGCAACTCTGACCTAGAATCGAACTGGGACCTCTTAGTCCGTGGGATGATGCTCAATCCACTGAGCCACACCGGCTGGGAAAGTCTTGCTCACTTTCTAAGTTAAAAGCCCCTCTAAAAATCGTCCTCTCCTAATCCTCATTATTCTACAGTTCAGTGATTTATCTCCCAGATTTTCCCTCTTAAGCCTTTCCTTTGTGTATTCTAGAACCTCTAATTTGTGATTCATAAACTTCCCTACTCCTCAATACATCTTTTATAAACATTTTTGCTTTCATTTCTTTTATATTTCTGTTATGGTATTATATTGATATTTTTCAAAATATCTTGGATCAGGTCATAGTTCTGTGATTTCTATTTCAGCAGAGTATAGGAGGTGTTGCAGCCTATAGGGCTAAGAACAATTGCCTTGGCTAAATCTTGGCTCTCTTGTGAAGCTCTCCTGTGCTGCTCATTCTTTCTCACCCATAGGCATAATTTACCTAAAAGTGGGGGTGGATGACAAACCACATATACTTTTGAACACTTGTGTACATTTATTTCTTCTTCTGACCATGGAATACTGGAGGTCTGTTTGCCTTCTCCAGAATTCAGACTGTTTGATATGCAGTGTTTCTCAGTGCATGGAGCTACCTGTAAGAATTATCAGCTCTTAGACTCCACCTCAAACCTACTGAATAACTCTCTGGAGTTTGGGTTCACAACCTACTTTTGAGAAGCTCCTCAGGGGATTTGAGTGCTCTTAGAATTTGAGGATCACTAAAATAGTGGGTGAGAAAGGTTTCAGAACTGAGAGCATGTACATGTGCGCCCCCCTCCACCTCTTCCAACTTCCACACATAAAGAATCCTGGTGAGGCATAACCATGATGAAAAAGAGACTATAAAAATGATTTTTTTTCTTCTTTTTTATCCTCACCCAAGGACATTTTTTTTGCATTTATCTTCAGACATAGTGGGAGGGAGAGAGGGAGGAAGAGAGAGAGAAACATCGATGTGAGAGGGACACATTGAGTGGTCGCCACCCACACAACCCCAACCGGGGCCAGGGACAAACTGCAACCGAGGTATGTGCTCTTAGGGGGAACTGAACCCGGGACTCTGCGGTCCGCGGGCCAACGCTCTAACCGCTGAGCCAAACTGGCCAGGGCATAAAAATTATTTTCAATTAATCACCGTTCCAAGAAAGAAAATGTTTTTGGAGAATTTTGGGAAGGGACATTTGCCAACCTATAGACTAGCTATGTGCTACCCATGTACTTCAAGGTTAAGAGAATAGGACTACTGTATCCCTCACTCCTCACTATTGCTTTCAGACCATTATTTACTCACCCTTTTGTGAAAGCCCAAACCTCTTTGGGGCTTATATCCTTAGGGGATAGTGTCTTCCTCTATCTGGCTGCATCATTGTCATCTCATGGAAAACACTTTTATATGCTTGAGGTGGATGTTATGGTGGGCTGCCCAGATTCCTTTCTCTCTTCCCTCATAACCAGACTGTTAGGAGTTGTGTCCTAATAGCTCTCTGATGCATCCCTCTCTGGGTATTTCTTGTAGTTAAATGAGACCTGCCTCTCCCAGGGTCATGCCCTCTTCCTGGGGAAGCTCACATACAAAATCTTATTGTTATGGGAGTATAAAAGCCCAAACCCCTTACGAAAATTTAGTACAACTTTGAAGGGCCTTCCTATCTCCAGAGTTCCCCATAGAATAGGTTGAGGTCTTTGTTGCAACTGTGTGGCAGTTCAACATCTTCCTCTGCCCAGTTCTGAGTCCTTCTATCTCCCAAAGGTATTGATCCTCACACACTTCTTGCATTGCAAATCTCTACCTCAGTCTGCTTCATAGGGAACCCAACCTGTGATCCAACAAAGCAGGCTCTAAAATATGATTTTTATATCTGGATCACCTTCAGTCTAACTGCCAATGAGGACCCTCTCACTGGTGGTAGGTGAAGTGCTAATAGCTCCGATGGATATGGGAGAAAGACATCGAAAGGCTCAGAGTGATTAATCACTATTAAAGGTGAAATGTAAAAGCTGTAGGGTAGGAGAGCTCCAAACATGGACAGAATTTTCAGCCCCAGCATGTCTCTCATAAAAAGTGAGTGCCTTGATTGGGAAGGATTGCAATCCTGAGAAATACGACAAGGACATCTGGATAGTACACTCAAGAAATTTGAAATCCTAGATTCCCCTGAATCCTCTGGGTCTACAGAGTGATCTAATCCTATCATAAAGCTAGTGCTCCCTCTTTGCTTTCAGAAGATACAGAGAACACTGACTTGTAAGACAACAGGTGCCCCACTCAGGAACTTTCCTCAGTTTTCCTCCTGGACACCAGGCCAATAACTGGGTTAAGTCATACATCACCTAGCCAAGGAAATGTTGGGCCTGCTAAGGGAGGAAAGGGATACCTCAAAGGAGCCAAAGGACCTAGCCAATATGTACCATCAGGAGTTGGAAGATGACATAAGGATCTAAATTGAGGGCCCTAGATCAAGTCACAGGGATGGATAGCAGAACACAATGTTGTATAGGGAGGGTTTATTAATGATATGGAATGAAATGGAGGCAGTGTTAACACTCTAACTACTAGGATGACTTTTAGAAATGCAGAGAAAAAAATGGCCCTCATTAAGTGGTGTAGAATGGCTGAACTACTGTAGAAGATGGTATTAAGAAGGGATCAAGTCCAACCGGCGTGGCTCAGTGGTTGAGCATCAACCCATGCATCAAGAGGTTGCTGGTTTGATTCCTGGTCAGGACCCATGCCCAGGTTGTGGGCCTGATCCCCAGTGGTGATGGTTAATGTAACAGGGTGTCCTTGGGTGTCCTTGGAGGCAAGATTGTTCAACCAAGAACTTAGAAATGATTTCTCTATACAACCAAGAGAAATCAAGGATGAATGTTCAGGAGGCTGAAGGCAGCTATTCCAGTTTTTTTCTTTAAAGTGGATTTTTAAATAGTTCCCAGACCTGAGCTAATATTCAGACCTAGAATTATTTGATTTCAGACTTTTTGATTGAAAGATAAGCTAGGTCCCCAGGACCAAGGACCATGTAGCACCATGGTAAATATGTATTAATCAATCCCCTAGTACTTCTGCAAAGGTACCTCTCATTTCTTCTGGTAACTATACATTGGGAAAAGTGGAATAAGCAAATATTTTGAAGGCTGTGGACATTGTCCAAGTTGACATTGATACCCAAAGTGTCATAGTGGCCCCTGTTAGAATGAGGGTGTATGGGGTCATAAATATAGTCCTGGCCCAGGTCTAGCTCACAGTGCCAAGTGTCATTTCCTAAGTTCCCAAGTGTATACTTGGAATGACCATACTTAGAAGTTGGCCAAACTCCCATGTTGGTTCCTTGGCCTGTGGAATAAGAACACATGGGGAAGGCTACTGAACAGCTCCTCTCAAACTCTGTAAGATATTATCATATCCTAGGAAATATGGCACAGATTAATGCCTTAAAGACCTAAAGAATGCAAAGATGGTGGTCCCCATCATATCTACACTGAAGTCTGGCCCTTACAAAGGCTACACAGATCCTGGGGGATGATAGTGACCTATCGCAAATTCAATCAAGTAGTATCCTCAATTGCAGTCGTTGTGCCACATTGTGGTATCTAAGCAGATTAACATGACCTAAAGTACATGGTAAGCAGGTATTTATCTGATGAAAGAGTTGTTTTCCATTCTTAACAATAAGGAGGATTTATTTTATTTATTATAAAATTTTTTTCTTTGATTTTACAGAGAGGAAGTGAGTGGGAGAGATAGATAGAAACATCAATGAGAAAGAACATTGACTGGCCGCCTCCTGCATGCCCCCACACCAGGGATCAGGCCCACAACCTGGGCATGTGTCCTGACCAGGAATCGAACTGGCAACCTCTTGATGCATGGGTTGATGCTCAACCACTGAGCCACACCTGCCGGACACAAAGAGGATTTAAAACTGTACATTCTCTTGGGCTGAACAACAGTATACATTTTAAGTTTTACCACTGGGTTATGTTAATTTTCCTCCAATATAGTCTATCTGTTAAACTCTATCATAACATAGTCTTAAGGCACCTGGATATCTGGACCTACAGCAAAACATATTAGTCCACTGTATTGATGGCACTGTGTTAGTCATGTTAGTCAGACTACATTACCAGGAAATAGTAAATACAGTGGAGGCCTTGGAAAGACACACATGCTCCAGAGGGTGGGAGATAAACCCAATGTAAATTAAGGGTCTGCTCCATTAGTGATATTTTTTAGGGCAGGATTTCTTAATGATGGTACTATTGATATTCTGGGCCAGGAAATTCTTTGTTGTGGGGAGCTTTCATATGCAACACAGGATGTTGCGCAGTATCCCTGGCTTTCAGGTGCCAGTAATCTCTTTTTAAGTTGCTGTAGGCATTACAGTCCAGTTCAGGGAGAAAGATACATAGAGACAATCATAATTCAAAGTGGTTAGGATAGTTAGAGAGACTTGTTTGTAGTATTTTATTTATTTATTTATTTATTTTTCCTCACCTGAGGATATTTTTCTACTTATTATTAGAGTGTGTGTGTGGGGGGGGGGGAGAGTGAAAGAGAAACATTCATGTGATAGAGTCACATCGACTGGTTGCCAACCGCATGACCCCACCAGGGCCAAGGACAAACCGCAACTGAAGTACATGCCCTTGAGAATCGAACCCGCCACTCATTGGTCTGCAGGCCGACGCTCTAACTGCTGAGCAAAACTGGCCAGGGCATGCTTGTAGTGTTTTAGAAGCACCTCACAGAAATTTCAAAGCATGCTATCTATATCTCACTCATAGGGTGAGATTTCCTGGATGGGGTAACACAAGTCAGTCTTATAGGATGAGAAGGAGTTAGCCAGGTGAAAGAGTTGAGACGGGGGTGGGAATAGGAAGGAAGACCCTTTAGGAAAAGAAAATAGAGTCTTTAGACTTTGCTAAGTATCCCTGAGAGACAAAATCACTTCCAGCTGAGAACCACTGTTTTAGGGTCATAATGATCTGGGGCCTGGGACATCTCCAAAGTAAAGGACATACTATTACATCTTGCACCACCCACTGCTAAGAAGGAAGTACTATGCCTTGTAGGTCTTTGGGTTCTGGGTGGCATAAAAAGCTGCTGGCTTTGTACTGTTGCTATTGTTGTTATTGCCAACTTATCTAGGTTGACTCTGGTACCTACCTACAACAGAACACCTGTTACTCACCCAAGGACTCTAGTCTGCTCAACATCCCTTCATTACACTCCTTCACAAATCCTACTATTTTCTCTGGCCCTGATAAATTCCCATCTTCCTCTACCTCCAGTTTCTTAGTTCAGCTAGAGACATTAGCCAGCCTAAGTGGAATCATTATTGGCAGTGTTTCCAGCTCTTGTGTTGTACACCTGTCATTGAAACTGCAGTAACAAAAATTATGTGGTAGGTCTCTTTTTTTTTTTCCATTTTTTGTTCAGGTAGAGTGGGAGGGAGAGAGAGGAAGAGAGAGAGAGAGAGAAACATCGACGCTAAAGGAACACATCGAGTGGCCGCCACCCGCACAACCGACCAGGGCCGGGGACAAACTGCAACCGAGGCACGCGCCCTCAGCGGGAACCGAACCCGGGTCTCTCAGGACCGCAGGCCGACACTCTAACCGCTGAGCCAAACCGGCCAGGGCGGTAGGTCTCTTTTTATCAGCTAACAGAGGCAATACAGAACAGGAAACTTTGGAAGATTCCTTCATTCAACATCCATTCATTCAACAATGTAGTACTGCCAGATACTACAGGTACCTGGCTTCATCTCATGCCATTTGTCCCCCTTACTCCACTTTAGATACACTAACCTTCTTGCTGTTCTTGAAACATCCCCAGCTCACTCCCACCTTGGCATTCTTTTTCATTGTTAATATTCCATCATATATATATATATATATATATATATATATATATCTCACATCTTCTTTATCCATTCATCTATTGATGGACACCTGGATTGCTTCCATATCTTGGCTATTATAAATAATGTTGCCATCAACATAGGGATGCATATATCTTTTTGAATCAGTGTGTTTTTCCACTTTGGATAAATATCTAGAAGTGTTATTGCTGGGTCATATTACAGATATATATATATATATATATATATATATATATTTTAATCTTCACTAGAGGATATTTTTCCATTGCTTTTTCAGATACAGTGGGAGGGAGGGAGAGAGACGGGCCGACGTGCTAAACTGGCCACGGTGACAGCTCTATTTTAAATTTTTTGAAGAATCTCCATACTGTTCCATAGTGGTTGAACCAATTTACAGTCCCCCAACAGTGTTCAAGGGTTCCCTCTTCTCCACATCCTCCACAGTACTTGCTATTTGTTGGTTTGTTTGTTTTTTAAATCTTCACCCGAAGATATTTTTCCATTTATTTATTTTTATTATTATTTTTTAAATCCTCACCCGAGGATATTTTTTCCATTTATCTTCAGATAAAGTGGAAAGGAGGGAGAGAGAGACAGAGAGAAACATCAATGTGATAGAGCCACACTGACTGGCTGCTCCCACACGACCCCAACCAGGGCTGGGGACAAACCGCAACCAAGGTATGTGCCCTTGGCCAGAATCAAACCTGCAAGTCTTTGGTCCGCGGGCCAACGCTCTAACCGCTGAGCAAAACCTGCCAGGGCCATTTAGTTATTTTTAGAGAGAGTGGGAGGGATGGAAAAGAGAGAAACATCTATGTGAGGGAGACACATCAATTGGTTGCCTCCCACACCACCCCAACCATGGATGGGGATCTAAATGCAACTGAGGTAAGTGCCCTTGACCGGGAATCAAACCCACGACTCTGGTCTGCAGGCCAAAGCTTTAATCACTGAGCCAAACCAGCCAGGGCTATTTGTTGGTTTTATGATGATAGCCATTATGACAGGTGTGAGGTGAGATCTCATTGTGGTTTTGATTCCCATTTCCCTGATTAGTGATGCTGAGCATCTTTTTGTATGTTGGCCATTCCTATGTTCTCTGTGTCCTCTGCCCATTTTTAAATTGGATTTTTTTGGTGTTAAGTTTTATGAGTTTCATATATATATAACTATTTATATACTTATATATATTTATATATATTAATTTTAGATAGAGTGGGAGGGAGGTAGAGAGAGAAACATCGATATGAGAGAGACACATCAATTAGTTGCCTCCTATACCACCAGGACCAGGGTTGGGGACGAACTACAGCTGAGGTACATGCCATTGGACAGAATCAAACCCATGACTCTTTGGTCCGCAGGCTGATGCTCCAACTGCTGAGCCAAACCAGCCAGGGCTCCTTATATATTTTGGATATTAACCCCTTATAGGATGTATCATTTGCGAATATGTTTTCCCATTCAGTAGGTTGCCTTTTCATTTTGTTTCCTTTGCTGTGCAAAATGCATTATTTCTTTCTTTCCTTCCTTGTCTTTCTTTTTTTGTTTTAGATTAGGAAAAGCCAGCCTCCAAGTGCCCTTGGTTTAAAAAAAAGGGATGGCCCAGCCATTGTGGTTCAGTGGTTGAACACTGACCCATGCACCAAGAGGTCGCCAGTTCGAGTCCCATTTGGCACAAATCCAGGTTGCAGGCTCAATCCCCATGGGGTGTGCAGGGGCAGCCGATCAGTGTTGATGTTTCTCTCTCTTTGATGTTTCTATTTCTCTTGTCTTCGATCTCTAAAATCAATAAAAACATATTTAAAAAGGAATGGATTTTCCTTTTAATTGGATGTCATCACTGTCAATTGTCTAGGTTATAAAGGGGGGGGGGGCAGATCACTCCTCACCTTTGAAACAAAAAGCCTCACCAGAAAAGGGTAGAAAGCCTAATTAATTAATAGCTGATTATTATTTATTGATGTTGAAAAAAACTCTGTTTTCTTACTGTCTGAATAATATCTTTTTATTAAAGACAAATTAGTCTTTAGAAGAAGACTGAGAGAAGGGAGTCTCTCTCAATCTTAGGCAAAGTCTCCATTCTCACTATCCATATATGACCTCGACCTATAAAAGTGACTCAATACCTAGGAACCTAGAGAAGTATGCACATAATATTAGGTGGCCAGCTAATGCAGCTTCCCTCTATCTTGGAAAGACAAATGTGATACCCACTTTGCAGATGCTTTCCATTTTTTGAATACATTTTTCTTCCTGTTTATTAAAATAATACATGCTGCCCTGGCTGGTTCTACTCAGTGGTTAGAGCAATGGCCTATAGACAGAAGGGTCGAGGGTTTGATTCCCGATCAAGGGCACGTACCTAGGTTGTAGGTTTAATCCCCAGCCCTGGATGGGGTCGTGCATGATGAAACCTATCAATGTGTCTCTCACATTGATGTTTCTCTCTCTCCCTCCCACCCTCCTTCCCTTCCACTCTATCTAGAAATTCAGTGGAAAGGTATTCTCAGGTGAGGATTAACAACAACAACAAAATAATAATACATGCCTATGGCAGACTATATGGAAAATACTAATATTTATGAAGAAAAAACACTCATAATTCTATCATTCATAAATATCCACTATTAACATTTTGGTGAATTTCTTTGCATATATTTTTACATGACTGTAATCACCTGGTATATATGAATTTATCCTTTTTTTTTTGTAAATTCCTCACCAGAGGATATATTTTTCCATTTATCTTCAGAGTATGAGGGAGGGAGGGAAAGAGAGAGAGAGAAACTTCAATGTGAGAGAGATACATCAGTTGGTTGCCTCCCAAACAACCTGACCAGGGCCAGGAAGGAACAGCAACCGAGGTAAATGCCCTTGACCTGAATTGAACCCAGGACTCTTTGGTCCATGGGCCAACGCTCTAATCACTGAGTAAAACCAGCCAGGGCTATCTTTTTTTAAAAAAAAAACATAATCTAATGCAATGTCCCTGTGATTTTTTTAAATCCTCACCCAAGGATATGTTTTATTGATTTTAGAAAGAGAGGAAGGGGGAAAGGTAGAGAGAGAGAGAAACAGAAACATCGATGTGCAAGAGAAACATCCATCAGTCGCCTCCAGTTTATGCCTGGACCTGGGACAAACCTACAACCTAGGTATGTGCCCTACCAGAAATCAAACCTGTGACTCTTTGGCCCTCGGACCTACCCTCTAACCCCTGAGCCAAACTGGCCAGGGCTGGATGAATTATTTTAATATGTTGATTATTGATGGATGATAATAACACCCTTATCTTTCCCTATTTCTCATTCGTTTACCTTATATTGTTTTAAAATATGATACTTTGTCTATATAAAAGAATAAATGTAATCTATTTGTAGGTTATAGACCATTCTGTATAAAGAATATCTGTGGACCCTCTGCCAATCCAAGAACTAGCATTTATCAATAATTGTATAATAATCTAGGTCTCTTAGCTCATCTCCTTCCTCCTTCAACTGTTGTTTAAATCTAAATTAAAACAAATTAATTTAGCCCTGGCCGGTGTGGCTCGGTTGGTTGGAGGGGGGGGGGGGTCTAAGTCAGTATGTCTAAATGGCAGGTTGGCGGGTTGCAGGCTTGATCCCCTGTGGGAGGCATGCAGGAGGCAGCTCATCAGTATCACATTGATGTTGATGTTTCTTTTTCTCCCTCTCCCTTCCTCTAGATCTCTAAAAATAAATAACTGATTAAAAAAAAAAAAAAAAAAAAGTAGTGTCCGGCTGGTGTGGCTCACTGGTTGAGCATCGACCCATGCATCAAGAAGTTGCCGGTTCAATTCCCGGTCAGGGCACATGCACAGGTTGTGGGCCAGATCCCCGTTGGGGGGGCATGCAGGGGGTGGCCAGTGCATATCTCATCAGTTTCTTTCTCTCTCCTTCTCCCTTTCTCTCTCTCTAAAATCAATAAAAGAAATAAATAAAACAAATCAAGTTTAACAATTGAAATTTTTAAACCATCAAATTGATTTTTTTCATTGATGCTTATAAAAATCCCACTTTTAGTTACTAAAGACTCTTCTAAGTATGTGTCATGAGTCTATCACAGGGAGGTACACTTTCTTTGTGATGGCTCTATGTTATCCTAGGCTACCTCCTGTACCAAATTCCCTTAAGTTTTGTTCTTTTTCAATTCCAAGGTCCAAGGTCCAAGTGACATTACAAGGTTATGCTAGTACAATTGATGAATAAGGAATAATAATTTTTAAAAAACCCTCCATTACTGACTTTTTAAAATTCCTGATTTAGGAATGACGTTTAGGATTGAGAGGCTTTTCATCAGTGTTAATGCGATCAAGTGGTTTTATAAGAACCTGCTTTACTGGGCTATTTGTGAGGTTCAGTAGTGTTTAGGAACATGTAAGCTCCCACCTAAATGGTAAATAATTATTTAAAACAAAATGACCTTGAATTATAGCGGGAAGGATGAGAGTATTTCCCTAACGCAACACTGCAACAGCTGAGACGGATTCTAAGAAAAGCTTTTGTCTGATCTCCAGATGCCTTCCCGGGGATTTGGCGAAAGGGAATAGGAAATTTGAGGTTTCTTCCCGTTCTGAAAACTTTCCTCCACGGCAAAGTTACTCATTTAAAGGCACTATGCTTTATCCCGCCAGTCCATTTCTGGATGACCACGAAGACCGCCTCCCGGCCTAATCCTGGCTCCTCCCCCCACCCATAATGCACCTCTCTATTCCATATAGATTGCTGCTCTGTCACGTGTCACTCGACGGAGCGCGCTCCCGCTTGGCACATGCGCAGAAATCAGCCCACAGCTATTTTTCTCCGTGGCAGCGGCGACGAGCGGAAGTTCTTGGGAGCGCCAGTTCCGTCTGTGTTCGAGTGGACAAAATGGCGAAGATTGCCAAGACTCACGAAGGTAAGCGGTCTTCCGCTAGTTACATGTCTTTTCCGCTCCGGAGCCCGCTAAAATTCTGTCTTCCTGGGTTTCTGTCTCTTTCTGGGCTTTCTTTTGTGGAGGCCGAGCCTGCGCTTCAGGGCCTGGGTCGTCTCCTCGGCGCCAGCAGTGCAGGCCACTGCCCCACGTAATGGCGTCCTACTTTTACACCCCGGACAGGCTCTTTGTTCCGTGTTTGGGTGCTGCTACTTCAGGGTTGCTTCTTTTCTCTTTGACCAGAAGGCCTTGTTTAAACGGCTCGCTATGGAGGATTTTAGGGCAAGGGATCGGGAAAGGGCGTGGGAGCAAAGGCTCACTTGTCTCTGGGAACTGTCGTCGGCATAGTTTGTGCATAGGAGGGTCAGAAAAACACTGAAATACGGCAGCCGCTTTTCGGGCAGCCCTAAATCGAGTTTTGTCAAATCGAGGCCCATTGTTCTTAACCTTGGCTGATTTGTGTCTTCAGGCGCCTAAGATAACTTTTTTGTATGAAATGATTTGGGATTAAAATGTGATTTTTTTTCCCCCTCCCTTGATTGATTTTAGTAAAAGCTTTCTGTTTCGAGACTGATCATTGTTGAAAAAGGGAAATACATCTTGTACTAATGGACAAAGCTTTCGAGGTAGTTGATCGTTTTATGGAATACGGAGTATACAAAATTAGGAAAATGTTGGGAATAGGCTGGAGTTTATTAGGGAGTATCCAGAAATGACGGAAAATAGGCTCACTTTTTAGAAAAAACGAAGCATGGGAAATTGGAACTGCATTTCTGGTTTTCTGACTTGGAATCTGGAATTTTTATCAAACATGAGGCTTCCAGGAGAGTCACTTTTATTTCACACGTCGTTTCTGGGTGCCTGGCTGGATGGTAGTCTGTGAGAGGTAATAAAGACTAAGGACATCAAAAGTTTTACAGTCTAGTGGGGATATATTTGTGTATATATTTGTTTTTGTGAGGCAAATTAATGCTTAAATAGAAAGCGTGTTCTGAAAACCTGTGTAACGGAGTGATTAATTTATGCTTAGAGCTATTTCATGGAGATGACTTGGCCCTTGTCTATAAGGATCACCCGTTTTAAATTAGGGGAGGACATTTGAGCCAGTCAGAACGTCTTGTAACTAGGCAGAGAGTCCTGAAAAGTGTTGGAGTAGTGGGCTGTGGCAGGAAAAAAGTAGATGATTCTGGAAAGGTTGATTAGGAACAAAGGGTTAATGGCATTTTGAATAGTTGTGTCACCCTTGGAACTGAAGTCCAGCTCCCTGCAGTTTATGAAACATGCTGATGAGTTTCAGAGACTTGCATATTCTTATTGTTAGGAATTTAAGATTTAAACAGCTGTTTTAACCCAGAAGTGTTTATAGGCACTTATTTCTCTGTCTTAGACTATTTCAGCCATACCTTTTGCAAAATAATTAGAAAATGTAAAGATGTTGCTATTTTTGTTCATTCAGGAGATTATTATTCATTTGGGGCATTTTATGACTTTGATTACTTGTTTGTTGATTGGTATCTTTATCATGAGGTTCTTGAACAACTGAGCACTGTGTACAAGATATTGTTCATCACTAGGGAGTATAGACACAGGTTGATAAATGTTTAGTAGAAATACACATAATATTTATATGTTTCTTGCTAGAACTTGTAGTCCTTCATGGTCCATCTGTGTTTTCACTTTTTGAGCTATCTCTGATAACCTGGAGCAGAATTAGTTTGTTTGTTTTTTTAATGCTAGCTGCTATCACACTTTATAAGTCTTTCCCATATTGCCTAGAATATTCAATTGCTTTCTCTTCCACTTTGGGATTGTTGTGTCCAGGAACTGTACCTTGCTATTGTCCCCAATGTCTGGTGCATTATGGGTGCTGAATATTTTATCAGTATTTACTAATAAACTAATTTGTACTGGAAGTATTAAAAGAGTTTTACAGAACTGACCTTTGAATGATTGAATAGGTTTGGATACATCTGTTTGGCTGAGATAAGTGGGAAGTGTAGTACTTATTCATATATTAGAAACCACCTTAGCTGACAGGAAGAAATGCGAAGTTAGCATCAAATTAGAGAAGGCTTTGAATGCTGAGCTAGGTTTGACTTTGGCTTTCCACTGACTAGAGAATAAAGTACCCTTCTTTTTCCCCCCTATAGCAAGTTATTTCTGTGTTTCAGAAAAGTCATTTGGTTGCAGTGTCAAGGATGACTGACAGGTAGTAAGAGCAACCATTCTTCCTTGTACAATCGAGATAGTTGAGAGGAGAACTTGAATTTGAACCTCACTGGAGCCACTTTTAAAATGTGTAATACATGTTTAATTTTTGGTTGAATTGTTCATCATCATGTTGTATAAGTAAAGAAGATTATATTTTCATCCTAAATAATGTTGCTGGTAAAGACATTTCTTTGTTATGCCTTGTAACTTATTTTTAAAGTTAAGGCTGCATCAATAGTTTGTTCTTGAATCTTGTGAGGTAAATAATACTGTATTCAAACTGAAGTAGTTTATTATTATACCTTCCTGTATGGTTCTCACAGGCTATTACTTCCCATCATTGAGCCAAACTGGTAACTTATTTTTTTGCTGTCCTATTCCTTTTATACATTTTTTTCTTTATTGATTTTAGAGAGAGAGGAAAGGAGAGGGAGAGAGAGATAGAAACATCGAAGAGAGAGAACTTTGATTGGCTGCCTCCTGCTTGCCCCCACTGGGGATCAGACCCACAACCTGGGCATGTGCCCTGACTGGGAATTGGACTACCTCTTGGTGCATGGGTCAACACTCAACCACTGAGCCACACCTGTCAGGTGTGTCCTATTCCCTTTAATATTTCTATATTAGGATCAGCCCTTAACATCCTCTTTAACTAATGATTATTTTTTACCTTGATCAGTGTGGCTTATGCTTTCCAGTATTGAAATATAAAAATAGCTAGATTTATTCAAATGAAATACAATTTTTTGGACCTTTTTGCATGTTAGGTGTGTCAAGTGTATATATTAGTGTGCATAATATTGTTATCCAGCAGTTCTTCAGATATTGCCGACTTTTGCAAATGAGGGAATACTTTTTTGATTTGGAAAGGGGAAAATGGATTATCCAAAAATTTCTGTGGCATGTTTTGCCACTATCCCTTGAGTAGATTTTTTTTTTTGCATCTCGAAGCTGAAAAGTTTTTTTCTCTGATTCTTTGCTTGTAGAATGGCTGGAATAGTTTTTATTTTATTAGTTGTGTATCTCTAAAATGTAAGGACTAAAATCCCATTATTGCAACTACAATTAGTAAAATATCCATTCAATGTTAAATTTTGCTAATTGCCTTATAAACCTTTTTATTTCCCAGTTTGTTTAAATCAAGTTCCAAATAAAGTCCATACATACATTGTGAATAGTCTTAAGTCTTTGTGTTCCTCTTCCATCTCTTTTTCTTTTTCCTTGCAATTCATTTGTTGCAGCACCTTTGTCCTGTAGAGTTTCCCAGTCTGGAGGGAAAGGGCAAGAGGGCAATACAATCACCCAGGACTACTCTTAGACTCTTTCACCACTTCTGCTCAAACAAGATGTCAGGAGGCCCACAGCAAAGGAAGCTCCAGGAGAATTATTGGCTTTAGGAATAAATCCACTTCTGAAATCCTACTTCAGGTTTAGGTTGGACTAGCTATGGCAAAGAAAGGTAACAAAGGACTTGCAAATTCAGGGGCCCTTCCCATTATAATTTTAATGGCAGTAAATACACTCTCACAGTTTTCTAACAAGCTTAACTGCTACTTGAAATGCTTTTGTATGAGGAGTCCCAGTGAAACATGTACCTTAAAATAGAATACCAATTTAAGAAAAACCTCAGGCACAATAATTTACCCCCAAGGTTTTCCTTTAGTGAGGCTCTTTGGTAAATATAAGCTAAACTAGTACTTTGATTTCTTGTCTAAGACTTATAAACCACTTCCAGACTATGCCAACTCTGGGGATTTGAAGGACTGCCTACTTCAATTTTGGGATTCCAAATGTACTGTCAAGATAGGGAATCCCTGCTTGCTTGCTTTTTTTATTATTATTATTTAATTAATTTACTTTTCTTGTTGTTTTTATCCTTACCCGAGGACATTTTTGCATTTATTTTCAGATAGAGCAGGAGGGAGAGAGGGAGGAAAAGAGAGAGAGAGAAACATTGATTTGAGAGAGACACATTGAGTGGTTTGCCACCCACACACCCCAACCGGGGCTGGGGACAAACTGCAACCGAGGTTCATGCCCTTAGCAGGAACCAAACTCGGGACTCTCTGGTCCGTGGGCCGATGCTCTAACCGCTGAGCAAAACTGGCCAGGGCCCTACTTTCATTTTAAGTGTTCAGCCTCATCACTAACCAAGAGTCCCACCTATCCCCTCTCCCCCAGTTTTACTAAAGATGGGGTTGAGGGGAACAGAAGTGAGGCTTTCATCCAGAAAATCAGATAATTTACAAATCCACATTAATTATTTCTACCTCCAGACACCCTTTTCTTTAACACAGCAGGGCTGGAATTTTTCTAATTTCACCTCAGTTATTCTTCATTTTACTTGTTTTTTTAATCTTTCTTCCTTTATCTCAAAATTATTCTTCCTCTGTTGTACAGAATAATTCAGTTCACTGACCATCAAAGGGACTTTCTGCTGTGATGGTTTGGCTTAGCGGTTAGAGCATTGGCCCATGGACCAAAGGGTTGTGGGTTTGATTCCAGTCAAGAGGCACCTACCTGGGTTGCAGGTTCGATCCCCCAGCCTTGGTCGGGGTTGTGATGGAGGCAGCCAATCAGTATGTCTCTCACATCGATGTTTTTCTCTCCTTCCCTCTCTCCCCCATCTAAAAATCATTGGAAAAACATTCTCTGGTGAGGATAACAACAACAAAAAAGGACTAAATTTCTGAAAACATTAAACGTACAAATATGATAAGACCCAGCAATCCTATTCTTAGGTTTTTACCCAAGTGATATTAAAACTTAGTTCACACAAAAACCTGTACACAAATATTTACAGCAGCCTTATTTGTAATCTCTACAAACGTCAGACAGTCTGAGTGGCTCTAATAGGGAATGGATAAACATAGTGAAGTACAGTGTAATACTACTTGATAATAAAAAGGCACAAACTGTTGATACACAAAACAGAAGATTGAAGTATTTACGGGTTAGGTGGACTAGAGTGCCAGCCAGCTCTTGGCAATCATTTGTTTATGTGACTACTATGAGGTCCTAGTTTCTTGTCCAATCAGTCACAGTCACTAGCAGACAGCATCCATTTTTCTTTATCTTTACATCTGATATCTTAGATTACCAGGAGTCTAAATGAAGGGTATTGGGTGGGAACAGGATTTAAAGTAGGGAAAGGTTAGTATAAACATTTCCTTTCTTTGCCTCCTCGAGTCTTGATGCTGTCTTTTTTTTTTTAAATCCTCACCCGAGGACATTTTTCCATTTTTTGTTCAGATAGAGTGGGAGGGGGGGAGAGAGAGAGAGAGAGAGAAACATTGACGTGAAAGGGACACATGGAGTGGCTGCCTCCTGCACGACCCAAACAGGGCTGGGGACAAACTGCAACCGAGGCATGTGCCCCCAGTGGGAACTGAACCCGGGCCTCTCTGGACCGCAGGCCGACGCTCCAACCGCTGCGCCAAACTGGCCAAGGCAGGCCTCTGGTTATTCTTTTAGTATGTTCTCTCTCATTTTTATACATGCCAACAGATCTTATGCATTGATCATTTGTTGTCTGAAATGATCTATTTGCTTGGTTTAGTTAATTTATATTTAAGAAAGTACAGGAATACCTGCATACCAGAAGCTATAATTTAGCGTTAGATAACTTTAAAAATAAGGAGTTAGAGGACAACTTTTTTTTTTTTTTTTTTTTTATCCTCACCCGAGGACACTTTTCCATTTTTTGCTCAGGTAGAGTGGGAGGGAGAGAGAGGAACAGAGAGAGAGAGAAACATCGATGTGAAAGGAACACATCAAGTGGCTGCCACCCGCACAACCAGCCAGGGCCGGGGACAAACTGCAACCGAGGTACGTGCCCCCAGCGGGAACCGAACCCGGGTCTCTCCAGACCGCAGGCCGACGCTCTAACCACTGAGCCAAACCGGCCAGGGCGAGGACAACTTTTTTGGTCTTTCCAATAGATGTAAAATGTTTATAAAATTTGAAGCTGTGGAATTTTATGAACCATTGCTGGCATGGAAGGGTGAGAGAAAAATCTGGAATTACTTTTAATGAATTCCACAGGTCAGAAGTACCTTTTTATTATGAAATAGTGTAACATACAGAAGAGTGTAGGAAAAAATACAGTTAACACAATGTAACCCATTGCCTTGTCCAGCTTTACTAGTTCTTAATATTTGCCATATTTGCTCCACAAATTTTATTTATTTTGGAAATGAAACATTGCAGGCACCAAATTCCTTATTTATTAATGTAATGATACATTTGTTTGTTCATAAGTATTTGAGTGTGTTATAGTTAGTATTTTGGTACATAGTTTATTTTAAAAATCCGCATTTTCTAGTTTTAATTCTGTCACTTGTATAACTGCTGAGTTTTGTGGGATCTGTTGTCTGAATTTTGTGGATAACATGATGTTTGTGTAAATGTGCTGTAGCTTATGCAAAAAACAAAACAAAAAACCCACACTTTATATCCTCACCCAAGGATATATTTTTTAAAATTAATTTGAGAGAGAAGGCGGAGGTGGAGGTGGAGGTGGTGACGAAGACACTGATGTGAGAGAGAAACATTGATTGGTTGCCTCCTGGTACATGCCCTGACTGGGAATCCAACCCAGAACCCAGGTATGTGCCCTGACCAGGAATCCAACCCACAACCTTTTGGTGTATGGGATGACGTTCCAACCAATTGGGTCACCTGGCCAGGGCAAAACTCACTTTTTATCTATAATTTCAAGCAGATACAACCTGGTTTGCATATAAACATCGAACTATATAAAATTTAGTAATGAACTACCCTACCCTACCCTACCCTCAGAATTAATTAACTACAAACAGCTGCCTAGCCTCAGAAGACACTGAGCTAGGTAATTTTCTTGCTAAATTTTAATTTAATAGGAATCCAGTCATGATATACATAGATTTTGTACAAATATTAATTCAGTAGTTTGTATCTTTGTAATTAAAACACTCCGTTGCTAATCAGTAAGTACATAAAGTAGGTGAAATTTAGTAGATGAGGGTAATTCTTGCGTAAATGTATTATCCAAGTAAAGGACTAGCTGCTGAAAACTTAGAATGGAAAATTCTTTGGAAGGAAAAGAAGCTTTCTGTGATGTATTAAGTGGGGGGGAAAGCAAGCTGCATAATGATAGTATGTAGTATGATGCAGTTTTTGTGAAACAATACTCCTATCTTGTTTTTTACTTATAGATGAGCTAGGAAAAAAGTGAAATGAAGTTCTAAATTGGAAGTTTTGGTAAGGGTGGGCTAGGGCTGGAAATGGAGGGATGAAGGGATGAGTAAGAATTTTCCGGGTGTTGTTAATGCAGAAACCAGCTCTTAAGTTGGAGGTTATGACTTATTTGTAATATGAGGCCTTGGAGTCTGTTCTTATAAAAGGTACCTCAAGTGATTTCAATGTATGTGGTCAGTAAACTACACCGATGTTGTAGAATAGAGATTTCAGACTATGTGGCTGGCCTAATTCACCCAGTTTACTGCCTCGATCCTGATGGCAGTAGCATTTGTGGTCCTTTAAAATAACCTACTTCCTTAAAAGTGATACTCACCTTGTGGTTTACAAACCAAGCCTCAAACATTTCAGAAATGGAAATGTATATAAAGGAAAAAGTGAAAATTAAATCTCTATTCACCCTTTAGCCAGTTTTGCCTACCAAGGTTCTGTGTTCCCTGAGAAAAAGTGTGTGCGTGTGTGTGTGTGTGTGGGGGGGCAGGGAGCAAATATGGATTTAAAACTAAAGAAAAAATATTTCAAACAGAAAAGGTAGAGAGAATAGTAAAATGAACCACCCAGCTTAAATGAGGATATTTGTATTTGTGAGTAATCAGGGTAGAGGCCCCTGGCTGCCTGAGCTGCTATAACATTTTAAGGGGAGATATGAAGGAAAAAGTAATAACTGTGAAGATGGTGGTTCCATAACACATTATAAGAATTTTGAGATCTGGTTCTGCTAGTTCAGTAGTAAACCTGTTCCATTTTTTTGAGACCTGCTGTCACTCTTATAGGGAAATGTGGCCCAGTTGTGCCTTGGACTAGGTACTGTTATTACATTTTCTGTTTTACACCACACCCATCTTGAGGAACTACAGAGGGTTTTCTCCTTTAACTTGGGGTGGGGGTGAGCATTTGAATCTTTTCCCTTTCGGATCCTTATAAATTAGTAAGTGAGTTTTTTAAAGGGCCTGGTATCAAAGGCTTAATTCAGTTGAAGGTAATGAGCTGGGAAGAATTGAAACATCTATTTGTTAGGCTATAGAAATCACTGGCAGTAGACTTTGTTTCTTTCCACACATATATTGTCCATATAATTAAAATGAAACATTAATTTGTAATTTAAAATTACCTGGTGTTAAGAAAGACTAAAAAAAATTGGAAGACTAGGCTGTATTTGAAGGATGCTAAAGACATGACAACTAGCCTGGGCTGTGTGGCTCAGTGGTTTGATCACTGAGAGATCCTCATTCAATTCCCCGTCAGGGCACATGTCCAAGTTGCAGGCTCGATCCCCACTAGAGGGCATGTAGAAGGCAGTGGATTAATGATTTTTGTTTTTGTTTTTCTCTCTCTCCTCTCTCTAAAAAAAAAAGATGACAACTAAATGCAATACCTGGTGCTTGATTGAATTGTGGATCAAAGAAGAGAACATCTAGAAAAGAGTGTTACTAGGACAATTGGAAATATAAATCTAGATTATATATTAGATGATAATGTTATTGAGGTTTAATTTCTTTAAAAAAAAATGTTTTTAATGATTTTTTGGGGGGAGGATATGTGCCCCTAGTGGGAACTCTGGTCCACAGGCCAACGCTTTAACCACTGAGCCAAAACCGGCCAGGGCTGTTTTTAATGATTTTTTTAGGGAGAGAGAGAGAAACATCGATCTGCTGCCTTTTGCATGCACCCTACTGGGCATGTACCCTGACTGGGAATTAAACTGGCACCTCTCAGCCCATGGGATGATGCTCAAGCACTGAGCCAAACCGGCCGGGCAAGGTTTAATTTCTTGAGCATGTTAAATCTGTTGTGGTTATTTATATAGGAGAATGTTTTATTTTTTTTTTTATTTTATTTTATTTTTTTTAATCCTCATCCGAGGACATTTTTCCATTTTTTGTACAGACAGAGTAGGAGGGAGAGAGAGGAAGAGAGAGAGAGGGAAACATCGATGTGAAAGGGACACATCGAGTGGCTGCCACCCGCACGACCAACCAGGGCCGGGGACAAACTGCAACCAAGGTACGTGCCCTTAGCGGGAACCGAACCCGGGTCTCTCCGGACCGCAGGCGGACGCTCTAACCGCTGAGCCAAACCGGCCAGGGCTAGGAGAATGTTTTAGATTGGGAATACATGCTGAACTATTGGGAATTTTAAATGGTTTTCCACTTAGAAAAGTTATATGTACATATATATATATTTGCTTTTTCTCTCATATACACAGACAGTTGATGAATACAGGTGAAGAGTATGTGGGTGTTCATGGTATTATTTAATTTTCCTAGTCTTGATAAAATTAAAAATTCAGAAATTTGGGAGGCAGTTGAGAAGAGTTGATAACTTCATTCACCAAATGTGTGTCTTCTGAATGTTAGACCTGTGGATAGACCATGGTGCTTGGGGAGTGATTTAATCCTTTAAGAAAAAACCCTTTATGTTGTAGGAAACTGAGACACACAAATTTAAGTAATACATTAATTAATAGAGAAAGAACCTTTCTTTGAAGGCAGATATTTTGATTACAAATTTCAGACCCTTAAAAATTATATTCATACACACATTTTTTTCCAGGTTTACTTATTTATTGATTATAAAGGAAAGGAGAGCGATAGAGAAAAGGAGAAACATCGATTTGTTGCTGCACTTATTTCTGCATTCACTGGTTGATTCTTGTATATGCCCTGACCAGGGATTGAACCCCACAACCTTGGCACATTGGGACGATGACACTCCCAATCAACTGAGCTACCTAGCCAGGCCCAGATCTCAGACTCTGAATCATAAAACTACTAAGTGTTACAGTGGTTCCAGCCAAATTATGTAGAGTTCTGAATTCCATGTTTAGGAATTTATATTTTATACTTTATTGTTCTACTATTCAGAGTGTGCTCCTAACTGTTTAGGACATGACCTGGGAGCATGTAAGAAATGCAGAAATTTGAGTCTTATCCAGGCCTACTTCATTTTAATAAAATCTGTAGACAGTTTTTTGTACATTCAAGTTTGAGAACCACTCTCCATAGTACTGTTTTTATATTTCTGGTAGTGTTAAGTTTAAATAACCTTGAGTGTTGTTTTTGGGCCCTAATCAATACTGACAGTATTATTTTTTAAGTTGGAGAAAGGTTTAGAATTCAACAATAATTTAATAAATTTTGGTAACCCATTCTTAAGAGTAATTTGTAGTTAATGAAATAGTAAGCATCTTTTCAGTATTGCATTGTCTGTTGAGGTGTAGGAGATATATTTAAATGTATTAAAAACCAGTACTTTATGTAGTTCTACTAACCCCTTATATGGTATAATTATTTTAAAGTTTTTATATTTAGAAGAGTTTTTTTTTTTTTTAATAATTTTTTTTTTTTGTTTTTCATTAAGAGAGAGGAAGGGAGTGGGAGAAAGAGATAGAAACATCAATGAGAGAAAACATCAATTGGCCGCCTCCTAGATGCCCCCACTGGGCTCACAACCTGGGCATGTGTCCTAACGGGAATCGAACTGGTAACCTCTTGGTGCATGGGTTGATGCTTAGCCACTGAGCCACACTGGCTGGGCTAGAAGAGTATTTTGATAATACCTAGTAGGGAAAATGCATTGTGTTGAGTGCTCTTTGGAAAATGACATTAAAGTCTGTGTTAACTTTCTTACAGATATCGAAGCACAGATTCGAGAAATTCAAGGCAAGAAGGCAGCTCTTGATGAAGCTCAAGGAGTGGGCCTTGATTCTACAGGTTATTATGACCAAGAAATATATGGTGGAAGTGATAGCAGATTTGCTGGATATGTGACATCAATTGCTGCAACTGAACTTGAAGATGTAAGTACAAAACATATAAGAGTCAAGCATTTTTTATGGAGAGCAAGGAATATAAAGGAATTTTTTGTTTGAGTCATCTGGTTTAATCTGGAGACATTTTGGAGATTGGGAACTCTTCCTTTTTAAGGATTCAACTGTTGAAAGTATCCTTTGGCCCACAACCTGGGTATGTGCCCTGACCGGGAATCAAACTAGCAACCTCTTGGTGCATGGGTTGATGCTCAACCAGTGAGCCACACCGGCCAGACCCCTTTGGCATTTTAATATTTATAGGCTGTATCTTTTTAACTGATACTAATGGACTCTTTATGTCTGTTTCAGTTATTCTTGAAATACATCCGTCAAAGTGTTCTTATACATTCCCATAGCTTACATTTTGTCAGATTATTTCAGGACTCCAAATTTGGTGAAATAGCTATCCATGTTTATGTGATTGAGTAACAGGCAAGCATTTTTATGTATGTAGGTAATCAAACTTGTTATTTTCATTACATTCAAGCCACATTTTATTTTGTAGTTGTCGGATTTTTTTAAAGTAAATTTGTAAGTCCCAAAGGTAAAATTTCTAGAAGCCAATCATACTTTCTGGTAAGAGAGTGATGGCTGTATGTTCCAGAAACTGAGGGGGAAATTGTTTCATTTTTAAATGAGTGTTACGATCTTTTTTTTCCCCTCTGATTAGGTATATTATAGGTTTATTTATTTTATTTTTTAAAATTTATTTATTTTTGTTACAGATGTTTCTCCTTTTTTCCCCACTGATTCCCCCCTCCCCTCCCTGTCCCCAGCTTTGTTGTCCATGACCTTCGTTCATGCATACATGCATATAAGTTCTGTGGTTTATCTCTTCCCCCACCCCCTCTTCTGGGGATTGTTAGTACCCCACTTCCACATCTCTGGGACTACCCCATTCCTCGGGCTGTTACGTTCATTATATATACTTTGTCTTTCTCTGTTTGGCTTGTTTTGCTTAGGATGACACTTTCCAGGTCCCTCCATGTCGTCTCCAAGGATAAGAGATCTTTCTTACAGCTGCATAGTACTCCATTGTGTATATGTACCACAGCTTTTTTTTTTTTTTCCCCTGAACAGATTTTATTACATGTGATGGGGCTCAGTCCTTCTTGGTTGCTGCCTTCCTCATGGCTGCAAGGACATTGCTCAGCTCCTCTCTCTTCCTCTTGGCACGGATGTGTGTCCCCACCCTTTTGTTGATGAATTTCAGGGCCCGCTTGTCCTCAGAGATCTTGAGCAGCTCCATGGCACCCCGCTCATAGGGGGCAAAGGCACACCTCTCGGATCATGTCCGGCACGAACTTGGTGTGCTTGGTGAGGCGCCCGCGGCGGCGGCTGTTCCTTGGCTTGCTCACATTCTTCGTCATCTTGTGGCCCTTGTTGAGGCCCACGGCCATTGGGTAGCGCAGAGCCATGGCTGTTGTTCCTCAATGGCTGCGGCTGTGGAAGGCTGTACCACAGCTTTTTTATCCATTTGTCTACTGATGGACATTTGAGGTGTTTCCAGATCTTAGCTATTGTAAATAGGGCTGCTACAAACATGGGGGTACATATATTCTTTCTGATTGGTGTTTCTGGCTTCTTAAGGTGTATTCCTAGAAGTGGGATCACTGAGTCAAATGGCAGCTCAATTTTTAATTTTTTGAGGTAATACCATATTGTTTTTCATAGTGGCTGCACCAGTCTGCATTCCCACCAGCAGTGCACTAGAGTCCCCTTTTCTCCACACCCTCACCAACACTTGTTTGATGATTTGTTGATGGCGGCCATTCTGACAGGTGTGAGGTGATACCTTATTGTTGTTTTAATTTGCATCTCTCTGATGATTAGTGATGTTGAGCATTTCTTCATATGTCTCTTGGCCATTTTATGTCCTGTTTGGGAGGTGTCTATTTAGTTCCCCTGCCCATTTTTTAATTGGGTTCTTTGTCTTTCTTTTCTTGAGTTGTGTGAGTACTCTGTATGTTTTGGAAATTAACCCCTTATCTGATGTATCACTGGCAATGATGCTCTCCCATAGTGGGTTGCCTTTTATTTTGGTGGTTGTTTCTTTTGCTGTGCAGAAGAAGCTTTTGAGTTTGATGTAGTCCCATGTGTTCATTTTCTCCTTTGTTTCTGTTGCCTTAGGTGATATATCAGTGAAAATTCTGCTGCATGTGGTGTCTGAAATTTTGTTGCCTACATTTTCTTCTAGGATTTTTATGGATTCATGAGTCACATTTAAGTCTTTTATCCATTTTGAGTTTATTCTTATGTATGGTGTAAGTTGATGATCTAGTTTCATTTTTTTGCATGTAGCTATCCAATTTTCCCAGCACCATTTATTAAAGAGGCTGTCTGAGTGTTACGATCTTGAGAGTTACCCACTGTTGTACTTCTTCCACTAGTAAAATAATACTACACTTTTCTGCTTAAATATACTACTGGGGAAGCAAAAACATTTATAGTTGATATTTTACTTGTTTCTGTGCCTAAATCATGTTTAAAAAAAACAAGGAAACTGGAGATTTTTAAATAAATTGTAGTTTCCAAATTTGAAAAACAAATTTCATCGTGCCTTCAGTGAGAAAACGAAGTACTCAGATTTTTCTACTGTATTTTAATTGGCTTCCACAGAAAGCCTTTTTTGTTTAATATTTTTAAAAGAAAAACTAAGTTTAATTCTTTTAATAGCTCTTTTTGAGTTGAAAACTCATATGTTTACTAGTTTTATGAACAAGTGTTTAGACATCACACTATTGGTAAGTCTTTTGATTTCATGTTGAGTCTTAGTATATTTTTTCTAATTTTTAAGTTCTGATGTTTTGTTTATGACTTTTTGGTGGCATTTCATTGCAGGATGACGATGACTACTCATCATCTACAAGTTTGCTCGGTCAGAAGAAGCCAGGATATCATGCCCCTGTGGCATTGCTTAATGATATACCACAGTCAACAGAACAGGTGACTTTTTTTTTTTCTTTTTAAAACCAGAGTTTATTCAGCTAAAGAAAACTGTCTTAATTCCCACGAAAGCCCGCATAATTTAGAAGTCAGGTTATTAGAATGTTTTTAGGAGAGTTGATTTGGGATAATTAGAAGTAATTTTATGAAAATAATTATTTTATGAAGAATTGAACTATGGAAATACAGGGGTATTATCTCATTTCTTTATTACTTATGCTTTCATATTAACATCCCTAAAATGATACACAATACTTTTATTAGTAGGCATTTATTAAACATTTTACATGTTTTATAAATGTTTTTTGTTGTTAGTCCTTATCCAAGGATATTTTTCCATTGATTTTTTTAGATAGAATGGAAGGGAGGGAGGGAGGGAGGGTAGAGAAACTGATGTGAAAGAGGCACATTGATTGGTTGCCTCTCACATGACTCTGACGCCAGGGATTGAACCTGCAACCTAGGTATGTGCCCTTGACTGGGTGTCCAACCTGAGACCTGATGCTCTGTCCATTGAGCCATATTGGCCAGGGCTGTTTTATAATGTTTTGATTTTTGTTTAAGGTAGTCTGTTTGGTTGTTTAATAAAGTGGGTATTAAGTGAGATATACCTCTTTTCAGTATGATCCATTTGCTGAGCACCGACCTCCGAAGATTGCGGATCGGGAAGATGAATACAAAAAGCACAGGCGGACCATGATAATTTCCCCAGAACGTCTTGATCCTTTTGCAGATGGTAATCCTTTCCCACTTTTCTTTAAGTATTCACGGATTTGTTTGTATTAAGTTGTCTTTAGCCCTTTGATTTTTTTTGGCATGCTTATGAATTTGCTTTTCTTTTTTAAAATCCCCCCTATTATAGATGTGTATAGATTTGGTTGAAGTCAAAGATGCCATATTCTTCATCTTTATAATGCAAATTTTCTTTCCAGGTAGAAGGACAAGAAAATAATGAGCCAATGCCATAGAAACGCAAAGGGTTAAAGGTTTTTCTTTTACTTTTGTTTTGGGTATGCTTTCTATACTTTAAACAAATAGTTTTTCTGCTCAAAATACTTTCAAATTATTGAAAGTTTTCATTCCAAATCCTAGACTTTAGGATTGTTACTTTTGAGAAACTGTTTCTCACATTAGAGCTCCCCTCATATTGCTCTAAATATAGTTTAGTAAATGCACCTACTTTGCTTTAAGCATACTTAAAATTAAAACAAAAGTATGTATACAAAGGCTTTGATATTTTTAATAGTTGGAGTCTGTTTTGCTAATTTTAGTGTGCAGGTCAGCACAAGGGGCATAGTGAGCCTGATGGAAGCTTTCCTCAGGTGAGTGAGTTTCAAAATCAAAATTAGGTGCCTGTTTCTTAAAATGAGATTCTGCTGCAGGTTTACAAATTAGACTTTCAGCCTGCATGAATTAGTAGGGATATTCTTTTTTTACTTGCATAATTGTAATTGATTTAAACATGTATGTCAGAATTCACAGGCCCATACTAACTGTCCTTAATTTCTTTCCTACAGCAGTACTGCTATATGCCAGTCCTGTCTGCATTCTTAAGGGTGCAGTTCAACACATCCTCTCTAGATTATGGTGAAAAAGTATTCCAAAGGAAGTCTTATCAGAGCTAGTGTCAGAAAGAATGACACTACCAATTGGGCATGATCGTCAGCCTAGGAAATGTCTTAGTATTTTATTATTTTTTCCTAAATTGTGATGCTATACTACTGTATGGCTAATTATCACATTTCTAAAACATGGTGTGCCTCTGTGAATCTCGTTATATACTGTTTGGGCTTCTTTAAGATATTTTTAAGTTTGAAAAGAAATATTGAAACTTTAACCAAGAGACTAACACATCTCTTTGTACACCACTTCTCTTCTGTGTGCATCATAATAACTGGTAAAAAGTAATATATTCAAGTAGTATGTTTTCAGTTGTAATTTATACTTTCTAAGAAAATAAAAATGTTTCTGGGTCAACAAAACTTTAAAGAGCACGAAGCCCTTTTTAGTAACCTGACATGAGAATAAGATTATAGGTGTATTTTTAAAAATCAGATTTTCTAAACTATAACTATTTTTAGAACATTGTATGAAGAACTTATCTAGTTATAGTTATTTGTAGTCAGGATTTTAACAGCTTGCAACAGGTAATGTTTTGAATATAAATATCTTTCCAAAGTGTTACTAATGGTAAAGAGATAATTTTCTAGGCTTCTATTCTGCTGCTTGAAGTCAGAACTGCTGATGGAGACAAAGGCACGAAAGTGTACGTATTCCGGATTAGCAACCCAGGAACCCATCACTTCTGAAGACTAAACTGTGCTGTCATTTTGCTTATATATGCATTAAAATATTTGTTTTAAACTGCTGTAGATATGTTTGTGTTCAAACAGGTTAAATTGATCAGCAAACTCAATAAAAAGTAAGATGTATAATTATTAAAGTTTTCCATCAAAAAATAAATTAAGTGATTATGGAATAACATAATATTAGAGCAGGGCAGATAAATCAATTGAACTTAATTATCTTTTATTTATTGTACTCTTGTCCTGTTGCTGTTCTTTTCTGCAGGAGGGAAGACCCCTGATCCTAAAATGAATGCTAGAACTTACATGGATGTAATGCGAGAGCAACATTTGACTAAAGAAGAGGTATGAACCTCCTTTTTATTTTAATGGTTATGAAAGAATATAAGTAATGCGGAGATTGAGAAACTTTTATATTTTCTTTTTATCTGCTGCACAAGTCATTCAATAGGATTAATAAAAATTAAGTTTAGAAAGCACCTTACCCAAAATTCTACCACCTTCCATATTAAACATTTTTTTTTTTTTTATCCTCACCCGAGGACATTTTTCCATTTTTTGCACAGATAGAGTGGGAGGGAGAGAGAGGAAGAGAGAGAGAGAGAGAGAGAGAGAGAAACATCGACGTGAAAGGGACACATCGAGTGGCTGCCACCCGCACGACCAACCAGGGCCGGGGACAAACTGCAACCGAGGTACATGCCCTTAGCGGGAACCGAACCCGGGTCTCTCCGGACCGCAGGCTGATGCTCTAACCGCTGAGCCAAACTGGCCAGGGCAACATTTCTTTTTTCTATATCCTTTTCTAGTCCCTGACCCCTTGGCCATGTACATGCGTGTGTCCTAATGAATAGTGTGGAGAGGATTAATAGTTTGTGTTTGAAGCCAGTGTATGTGGGGAAAGCCAAGTATCTAAATCACTCCTTGAAAAACCTCTAATTCTCCCATAAAATTGAGTTTGGATAGGGATGGGAATTCTGAAGATTTCCTGCTGGCCTCCAGAGATCACTTTATTTTGTTTATAATAGTCTCCATAATTTTGTTATGAATATATAATAAATTTGTTGCAAAGATTAAGTGAGGTTATGGAACCTCACTTGAAAATCATAGGATAAATTAAATGCATTTGTTAGAATGTTATATATAATATTTACATAGTTATAATATAATTTTAAAATTTTTAACTTTTTTTTTTTTTTTTTTTATAAATTATTTGGTTTTTATTTTTTTTTATTTATTTTATTTATTTTTATCCTCACCCGAGGACATTTTTCCATTTTTTGTTCAGGTAGAGCGGGAGGGAGAGAGAGGAACAGAGAGAGAGAGAGAAACATCGACGTGAAAGGGACACATCGAGTGGCTGCCACCCGCACAACCGACCAGGGCCGGGGACAAACTGCAACCGAGGTACGCGCCCTTAGCGGGAACCGAACCCGGGTCTCTCAGGACCGCAGGCCGACACTCTAACCGCTGAACCAAACCGGCCAGGGCTAAAATTTTTAACTTTTTACCACATATCTATTTTGTTACACAGTCTGAATTGCTATTTGAGTTTTATTTTATTTATTTATTTTTTTATCCTCACCAGAGGACGTTTTTCCATTTTTTGTTCAGGTAGAGTGGGATGGAGAGAGAGGAACAGAGAGAGAGAGAGAGAGAGAAACATCGATGTGAAAGGAACACATCGAGTGGCTGCCACCCACACAACCGACCAGGGCCGGGGACAAACTGCAACCGAGGCACATGCCCCTAGCGGGAACCAAACCCGGGTCTCTCAGGACCGCAGGTCGATGCTCTAACCGCTGAGCCAAACCGGCCAGGGCTATTTGAGTTTTAGATAAAAATATTTGCCATTGTGGTTCTCCACTATTGACTAAAGATTTACTTTACTAACTAGATAAAGTTAGGGTACTCTGTTATAAATTCTGTACTTGTTCATCAATTGTGCAGAAAGACATTGTATTAAACTGGAAATACAGAGAAGAGAGGGAATAGGAGTGGGAACTACCTGTAGCATGAGAGTGAGTGAAGAATAAAATGATGTTAAATAGAAATGATTGTACTAATGATACAAAAATATATTGAAAATGTTTTAAAGATATTCTCTGCTTATTCAACTATTTTCAGAGAGAAATTAGGCAACAACTAGCAGAAAAAGCTAAAGCTGGAGAACTAAAAGTCGTCAATGGAGCAGCAGCATCCCAGCCTCCATCAAAACGAAAACGGCGTTGGGATCAAACAGCTGATCAGACTCCTGGTGCCACTCCCAAAAAGCTATCAAGTTGGGATCAAGCAGAGGTGATTTCATTTAACTTTTTAATATTACTATTATAATTTTTTTCTCTCATATGAAATATATTTGTTCTCATGACATAACAGGACATCACAAACTGGGTGGCTTAAATAACAGACATTTTCTCATAGTTGTGAAGGCTGGAAGACCAATATCAAGGTGCCAACTGAGATTTTGAATAATTTATGTGCTTTACTCACCTAATGGAAATTTTTCCAATTCTGAGTAATATATATAATCTTTTAAAAGAAAATATAAAGAGTTTTAAGTTTATAATGGTGTTTATGAACTTGCAAACAAAGCTAGCTAGAATTCTTATGTTGGATAGAGCATTCAATTTTAAAACAAATACATTAAAATATACTACAAAACCTATTGAATAGCCTATTGTTGTGCAGGTTCTTCACTGTGCAGGTTCTTTTGCTATCATGTGCGTACTTCATGCCCTACATCACCTGTTACTTGATCTCTCTTTGAATTGTTACCTTTGGTTACTTAAATCCAATTCTAATCTTTTCTCACTAATCTTGCCAGCATCAGTTAGAGTAATCTTGCAGATGTGATTGTAAATATAAATTCACTTTTTAAAGATTGAGATCATGTAGTAGTATCTAGTTGTTATTATGCAGGTGGTCCAAAACTTGCTTATATTCAATAAACACAGAATGAATGAAAACACAAAAATAGTATTTCTTAGTGAGAACTCAGTATGTCCCTGAGCCCCAATTTGAGATCTGATATAACTACAGCTGAAATTATTTGATTGCAGATGTAGACAGAGAAACCTTAGTAACTTTCCCAAAATTATGGAGCTCATAATGGCAAAACTAAGATTTATACTCAAGATAGTTTTTTTAAACTAGGGCTTATTTCACTGCTCTAAATGAAAACTTTAACTTATGTTTAGTCATAAATTATTTGCTAGAAAGTAGGTATCTTTTTTTTTATCCTCACCTCAGGACATTTTTTTTTTTTCATTTATCTTCAGATAGAGTGGGAGGGAGGAAGAAAGAGAAACATTTATGTGAGAGAGACACATTGACTGGTCGCCACCCACACGACCCCAACCAGGGCCGGGGTCAAACTGCAACCGAGGTACCAAACCTGTGTCTCTCTGGTCCGCAGGCTGACACTCTAACTGCTGAGCCAGACTGGCCAGGGCGAAAGTAGGTATCTCTTAAACAGAAGAAGAATCTACTCTAACTCTTAATTATAGAGACTAGAACTAAAGCATTTATTTATTAAAAATATATATTGAATTTATTGGGATGACATTGGTTAATAAAATATATATGTTCCAAGCGTACAATTCTATAATACATTATCTGTATATTGTATTGTGTGTTCATCACCCAAAATCAAGTCTCCTTTCATCATTTATCTCTCATTTACCTGACTCCCCCCCTTCCCTCTGGTAATCATACTGTTGTCATTTCCCCCAACCCCCAAGTCCCCTCCCCTGACAGCTGTCAGTCTGTTCTTTGTTATCTATGAATAGTCTGTTTCTGTTTTATTTTTTTCATTAGATTACACATATAAGTGAAATCATGCTTAACATTTTTTAACAGAAAATTTTCAGTTATTTTTATGTGGGTGTGTAGATATGTGACATAAAATGCTTTTGCTTTGTTAAGACCCCTGGACATACCCCTTCCTTAAGATGGGATGAGACACCAGGTCGTGCAAAGGGAAGTGAGACTCCT
The DNA here is from genome assembly GCF_014108415.1 of Molossus molossus. Lineage (NCBI taxonomy): Eukaryota > Metazoa > Chordata > Mammalia > Chiroptera > Molossidae > Molossus > Molossus molossus. The sequence continues at coordinate 56,050,686 of NW_023425346.1, forward strand.
GGAGCAACCCCAGGCTCAAAAATATGGGATCCTACACCAAGTCACACACCAGCGGGAGCTGCTACTCCAGGGCGAGGTGATACACCAGGCCATGCAACACCAGGCCATGGGGGCGCAACTTCCAGTGCTCGTAAAAACAGATGGGATGAGACCCCCAAAACAGAAAGAGGTACTTACAGTGGTGTTTGGGTGAAATATTGACTTGATGAATGGTATATACAGGCCATGATCTGTTCTTTCTAGTCCTGGCTAGACGGGCAAATAACCAGCTGCTTCAGGGACAGATAAAGAACTGAGCAGATCATATATGCTTCACTCTTTTCTTGAAGATGTTTAAAATTTATTTTTTAGGAAAAACATTAGGAAGAAGTAAAGTTTGTAGACTATATAACCTTTTGTTTTTTATTGTGGTAAAGTCTATATAACGTGAAATGGAACCATTTTAAGTGTACAATTCAGTGGCATTAAGTACACTCACAGTGTTGTGCAACCATCACCAGTATTAACATCTAAAACTTTCATCATCCCGAACAGAAATTCTATAATTATTAAATAATAAATCTCATTTTTGTCTCTTCCCAACCCTGGTAAACGCAATTCTACTTTCTATTTTTATAAATTTCATAAGTCTTGTTTTTTGTATTAACCATTCGTTAACTGTTTATGAGAGCTATGGCAAGTTAAGATTTCATAGTACATCTGCTATGTTAAAATGTTTTTGTTGATCCTCACCCAAGGATATTTTTTCCATTAAGTTTTAGAGAAATGGAAGGGCGGGAAGGAGGGGGAGAGAGAGCAACATCATTGATGTGAGAGACACACATTGATTGGTTGCCTCCTGCATGCATCCCAACCTGTGCTGGGGATCGAACCTGCAACCTATGTACATGCCCTTGACCGGGAGTCAAACCCACGACCCTTTGGTGTGCAGGCTGATGCTCTAACCACTGAACCACACTGGCCATGGCTATATTAACATTTTTAAAAAATAACTTTATTGATTTGAGAGGTAGAGACATCAATGAGAGAGAACATCGATTGGTTGCTTCCTCCATGCCCCCCACAAGTGATCAGTCCCATAATCTGGGCATGTGCCCTGACTGGGAACTGAACCGGCGACCTCTTGGTGCATGTGTCGATGCTCAACCACTGAGCCACATCAGCCGGGCATAATTTCATAAAGAATTTTTGATGAGCCCTGGCTGGTTTGGCTCAGCGGTAAGAGCGTCATCCTGTGGTCCAGAGAGACCCAGGTTCGGTTCCCGCTAAGGGCATGTTCTTTGGTTGCAGTTTGTTCCCAGCTCTGGTTGGGTCTTGCGGGTGGCAGCCACTCGATGAGTCCTTTTCACGTCGATGTTTCTCTCTCTCTTCCTCTCCTCCTCCTGCCCTATCTGAATAAAAAATGGAAAAATGTCCTCGGGTGAGGATAAAAAAAAAAGAATTTTCAGTGATGTGGGAAAGTACTGAACATGTAAAGAAGCAGTACAGAATTGTAAATACAGAGCAATCTTAACTGTTCGGAGAAATGAAAAGTGACTTGAGATGTAAAGTGGCTATCTCTGGGTTGAGATATTAAGGGTGGTTGAAATACTTTTCCTATTCCTTAGTGTTTGCTAATGTATCGTTTCTGTATAATCAGTGGAAAAGAAACAAAAAATAGTGAAGAGAACAAATATGAAACACTTAAACCTAAAATGGGCCTCCATTTTAGGAATATTGTCTTTTTTTATTTTTATTTTTATTTATTGATCTTTAGAGAGAGAGGAAGTGAAAGGAAGAGAGAGATAGAAACATCGATGAGAGAGAACATCGATTGGCTGCCTCCCACATGCCCCCCACTGGGGGTCAGACCCATGATTTGGGCATGTGCCCTGGCTGGGAATCATACCGGCAACCTCTTGATGCATGGGTCGATGCTCAACCACTGAGCCACACTGGCCGGACAGGAATATCCTCTTTTTGAACTTAATCACTTTGAGTATGTTAGCTATTTGAGAATGAAAAGTAAATTTTTGACAGTGATTAAAATTTTAGACTTATACACTCTCCTTTTTTAAAAGATACTCCTGGGCATGGAAGTGGATGGGCTGAGACGCCTCGAACAGATCGAGGTGGAGATTCAATTGGTGAAACACCCACTCCTGGAGCCAGTAAAAGAAAGTCACGTTGGGATGAAACACCAGCTAGTCAGATGGGTGGAAGCACTCCTGTTCTGACCCCTGGAAAAACACCAATTGGCACACCAGCCATGAACATGGCTACCCCTACTCCAGGTAAAAACCCTTAACTGTCTTATATCCTAAGGACCTATGAAATGATAAATATTTGCATTATAGATTGTTAAATAAATTTACTTTTTTTGGTAGGTCACATAATGAGTATGACTCCTGAACAGCTTCAGGCTTGGCGTTGGGAGAGAGAAATTGATGAGAGAAATCGCCCACTTTCTGATGAAGAATTAGATGCTATGTTCCCAGAAGGATATAAGGTAATAACATGGATTGTGAATGTGATGGTTTTTAGGATGTGAATTTTACTTTAAATATTCTTTCAAACAATTTACTAGTCAGGTTTGCGCTGGCATTGCCCATATTTACTACTGTCATTCTATTCTTTTAGCTATTTCCATATATTTCAGTTCCAAAAAGTAATAGGAATGAAAAGAAATAACGTGGAACTTTTTATTACTTTTGGAAGGTGAGAAATCTTAAGGACTTCTTGTACCATGTACTTGAGAAATACTGTTTTGGGGTTATGAAATAGCTTGCTGCTTTAGTTTATCAGTAGTCCAAGGATTAAGCTCACATTAGTTATGGTTATTTAACTTGGTACCTCACAAGATTTTGTGTATTAATAAGTTTATGGATTGCCAGTGAACATAGAATATTCTTTCTTTACCATAGCAACTTGAAGTTTATTTTGAACTGTAAAGTATTTTAGGTACCTAGGACTTAGGGACCATTTGCTAGTGAAGGTAGTCTGGGCATATAGTTGGTGTCATAACCAGGGCTGAACCCCAAGTCTTCTGATGTCCTTTACTGAGCCTTTTCTGCCAATGCCTGTTGCTTTTTAACAGTTTATATGAATTATCCCCCTTATTAGGTTTGATTAAAGTATTTGTCTGAAGCATTCATGAATTTCTGCTTTATAACTTTTTGTAGTTTCCACCTAAAGTGGGTATAGACATTTTACACCTATTAACTGCCTGTGTTGTCAGTTGCCGTGGTCACTGATTTTATTAATATCAGTAGGAGGGGGAAATCCTTCTTAGTGAATCTTTTTATTTATTTTGGTTAACCCGAGGATATTTTTCCATTGATTTTTTTTTTCCCCCATTGATTTTTAAATAGAGTGGAAGGGAGGGAGACAGAGAGAGAAACATGGATGTGAGAGAAGACACATTGATTGGTTGCTTCCTGCACGGGGCTGGGGATTGAACCTGCAACCCAGGCATAGCCCTTGACTAGGAATCGAACACGTGACCCTTCAGTCCACAGGCTGATGCTCTAGCCATTGAGCCAGACCAGCCAGAGCCTCCTTAGTGAATCTTCACTGAATTTTCTTTCACTTACTCAAATGGTGTATATTTTACAAGGCTTTGGTAAATATTTTGGTTTTAGTTTATATTCATGTAACTGATTTTTGTAAAGTGACAAATATTATGATTTGTTCTTTTGTGCAGAGGTTTATATGAGTGATTTTTATTTTATTATTAAAACCATCATGGCCTGGCCAGTGTGGCTCAGTGGTTGAGCATCAACCCATGCACTAAGAGGTCGCCAGTTCGATTCCCAGTCAGGGCACATGCCCAGGTTGAGGGCCCAGTCCCCAGTGTGGGGCATGCAGGAGGCAGCCAGTCGATGTTCTCTCTTATCAATGTTTCTCTCTCTCTCCCCCTCTCCCTCCCTTTCTCATATCAATAAAGAAAAAAATATTTTAAAAAAACCCATCATGTTTAAGTAATGTTTGAAAGTAATCAGAATTTTATAATCTACTTCATTATCTTTTACTTTTCCCACACTCCAATTAAACTTAAATTTTATTATCAGATGAGAAAAATAAATATTTGTCATACATATTTATTTTTTAATTCTCACTTGATGTTTTTTCATTTATTTTCAGATAGAGTGGGAAAGAGGGAGGGAGGGAGAGAGAAACATCAATGTGAGAGAGAGAGAGAGAGAGAGACGTCGTTGGTTGCCTCCTGCCCAAACCCCGACCAGGGCAGGGGATGAACCACAACCGAGTTACGTGCCCGACTGTCTGGTCCACGGGTCAACTCCCTAACTCTCTAGCCAAACTGGCCAGGGCTGTCATAATATATTTTAAACTTATAGCCAAGGTAGAAAAATGGGGTTGGTGGTAATTCTTGTCTCTAAGCAAAAAGCTCCCTAGCTAATAAACTGTAAAATGTTTTAAGTGCAAATACTCATTATGTTATTTCTGAGTTTATCAAGTCAAGAAAATCCTAAACTGTCTTTTAACTGTATTAGGTACTTCCTCCTCCAGCTGGTTATGTTCCTATTCGAACTCCAGCTCGAAAGCTGACAGCAACTCCAACACCTTTGGGTGGTATGACTGGTTTCCACATGCAAACTGAAGATAGAACTATGAAAAGCGTTAATGACCAACCATCTGGAAATCTTCCATTTTTAAAACCTGATGATATTCAGTACTTTGATAAACTTTTGGTGAGTGCTAAAGCAGAAATAAATAACTTTTTATTTAGGAATTGGTCATAATATATCAACCCCCTTTAAATTATTTTCTTTTTACTGTATTAGGTTGATGTTGATGAATCAACACTTAGTCCAGAAGAGCAAAAAGAGAGAAAAATAATGAAGTTGCTTTTAAAAATTAAGAATGGAACACCTCCAATGAGAAAGGTAAGTGCCAGTTTTTTAAGTCATCATATTAATTATAGTCTTATGTTTAGAAATTTGTAATTAACCTCTTAAGCTTTACCAAGGACATAGTATGAGGGAAAGAAAGATGTGTAATAAGAAGGACTTAACTTTTTAATCAAGGAATTTTATGCTAATAGGCATGTTGAAAAATGAGATTATCTTTTTTGTCCCCCCCCCTTTAAAACATGCTGAAGACTCTTAGGTAAATTAGTGGAATTATGTGTGGAACTGTAATAGCATCCTATGTGGCTTGAAGATGTGTAGGCCTTTTAGGGAAAGTTAGTTTTATAACCCCAGTGGCTCCATTGTTCTATTATCTTTTATTAAATGAAACACTGAACTTCTGCCATAGGAATTCAAACTTCAGGGGAATTTTGATGGGAATAAATTTAAACTACTCTTTGTAAAATGTCTGTAAAGTTTACACTAAAAGATTAAGTTACAAAAAATCATAGAGTAAATTGTTTGTTCAAAATGCTTAATTACAAAGAAACATCTTTTACTCTCCCCTCCCCAGGCTGCGTTGCGTCAGATTACTGATAAAGCTCGTGAATTTGGAGCTGGTCCTTTGTTTAATCAGATTCTTCCTCTACTGATGTCTCCTACACTTGAGGATCAAGAACGTCATTTACTTGTCAAAGTTATTGATAGAATATTATACAAACTTGATGACTTAGTTCGACCATATGTGCATAAGGTTTGTTATTCTCAAGTAGTGTTTCTAATGGTTTGATATTTTTAATATGAAAGGAATTAATGATGTTTTTACCAACTTACATGTATTTGTGCAATTTAAAAATTCTAAAAACGGCCTGGCCAGTGTGGCTCAGTGGTTGAGCATCAACCCATGCACCAAGAGGTCACCGGCCAGTCAGGGCACATGCCCATGTTGTGGGCCAAATCCCTGGGTGGGGCACAAGAGGAGGTGGCCAATCGATGTCCTCTCTCATCGATGTTTCTATCTCCCTCTCTCTCTAAAATCAATAGAGAAAATCTTTTTAAAAAAAAATAATAAAAATTCTAAAGTAATAGATGATGCCATACATTCACAGTGAAAAGGGAAATTTTACCCACCTGCTAGACCCTGAGTTATCAATGTTAAATTTATATGTCTTCCCAGAGTTTTTTCTTTGCACAAGCATGCATCCATCACACATACACAAATATGTATATATAGATAGAACATTTTGCCATCTTTAGTGTTAAGAACTTTTTTTTGCTGGTGGCAAAATTATAAAATGCAGGTAGATGTATAATTTTTTTTAAACAAAATATTAGCTGTTCTTTGGTATGATTAACAGTTCTCCCAAATTTTTATTTATTTTTTCATCTTTATATGGGGTTTGAAATTGTGCAGTTAAGTTTCTTAATTTGCCCTTGATTAACTGTCCTCATAATTATAAATTTTCTAGTAAAATGAGTTTTATATATTTGTATTTTTAGATTACATAAATGACATGCTATAATAATTTTTTTTCTATATGTATTTAATTCTGTTACATGAGGATGGCATCAGTAATTAGTGTGAAAATTCAGTTCCTTCTCTTTTTCAGATCCTTGTGGTCATTGAACCATTGTTGATTGATGAAGATTACTATGCAAGAGTGGAAGGCCGAGAGATTATTTCTAATTTGGCAAAGGTATTTGCATTATATTTCTAGAGAAGAAGGTTTTATATTTGTTAATAGGATTATTTGATTACACAAGGAAATGGTTGAGGGTTAATGTTATTAACTCATGACTGTCCTTTTTTCTTTACTTTTTTAGGCTGCTGGTCTTGCTACTATGATCTCTACCATGAGACCTGATATAGATAACATGGATGAATATGTTCGTAACACAACGGCTAGAGCTTTTGCTGTTGTAGCTTCTGCCCTTGGCATTCCTTCTTTATTGCCCTTCTTAAAAGCTGTGTGCAAAAGCAAGAAGTCCTGGCAAGCAAGACACACTGGTATTAAGATTGTACAGCAGATAGCTATTCTTATGGGCTGTGCCATCTTGCCACATCTGAGAAGCTTAGTTGAAATTATTGAACACGGTAAGTTATATAACTTTGTTTATCTTTTAAAAGATGTCCTGAAATTGGGCTACCGATTTGGAGAGAGAAATGGAAGGGCTTGAACTACATAAACAACATATCGTTTAAAATGGGAGGATTCATCATATTATCTGCTAATAGACTGTGGTTTATGATAGCTTTTGCCTAATTTTGTCTAATGTGAACAGATTATTCTGCAGTTAGATTATATTGCTAGACTCTGGATGATGTAAAAATTAGGTAATACTTTTGCTTAGTTAAAATCTGTATTTGGTTTTATAGGTCTTGTGGATGAACAGCAGAAAGTTCGGACCATTAGTGCTTTGGCCATTGCTGCCTTGGCTGAAGCAGCAACTCCTTATGGTATCGAATCTTTCGATTCTGTATTAAAGCCTCTCTGGAAGGGTATCCGTCAACACAGAGGAAAGGTAGATTCACCAATTAGATTTTTTTTTCCTACTCATTGAAGCTAAGGCAACCTAAACTCAATTTACTAAGTGTATACAAACATATATATACACATATTTATGTTTATTTTAAAATAGGGTCTGGCTGCCTTCTTAAAGGCTATTGGGTATCTTATACCTCTCATGGATGCAGAATATGCCAACTATTACACTAGAGAAGTGATGTTAATCCTTATTCGAGAATTCCAATCTCCTGATGAAGAAATGAAGAAAATTGTGCTGAAGGTAATTGTCCCAAATTATTGTTCTAGATTTGTTAATGTAAATTGGGTGTGTTTTATGGTTGAAAGAGAATTTGAAAGCATTTAAAAACAACAGTGGTTGTATATTAAACCAGGACTGTGTTTACAAGTATTATTTTTTAATCTTCTAGGTGGTAAAGCAGTGTTGTGGAACAGATGGTGTAGAAGCAAATTACATTAAAACAGAGATTCTTCCTCCCTTTTTTAAACACTTCTGGCAACATAGAATGGCATTAGATAGAAGAAATTATCGACAGGTAAGCTTTATTGTAAAAAAAAATTCAAAATCTTTTCAACTGATTTTTTAGTCTGTTTGATTGCATGTTACATATTATTTTTTGCCCTGATTACCTTATAGTTTGTATGTGCTTGATTGTGAAAGGAGATGGGTTTTAGTCATTCAGTTAACTTCCATTTTGATTTTGCATAATAAGGTACATAGCAAACTGAATTGATGTCTTTGTTCAGTCAGTGAAATGCTTCATCTGGCTAGGGCAAACGAATATAATCAATCACCTTGGCTTAAACTCAAATTTAAATTTGTTTGGTTACCTTTCTCTTAAGAGTTTCAGTAAAAATAGGGAGTTGATCGAACTCAGCATGTTAACTAGCTGAATAATATTTTTAACTTTTTAAATTTAAATCCTCACTCAAGGATACTTTTTCCACTTATCTTCAGATAGAGTGAGAGGGAGGGAGGAAGGGAGGGGGAGAAACATTAATGTGAGAGAGACACATCAACTGGCCACCTCACACACAACCCTGATCAGGGATGGGGATCAAACCGCAACTGAGCTTTGTGCCCTTGACCGGAATCAAACCCGTGACTCTCGTCTGCCGGCTGGAGCTTTAACCACTGAGAAAAACCGACCAGGACTGTAGAGTAATTTTAGAATTTTTGTTTTTCATAATTTTATTTCCTTTGAAGAGCAATAAATTCAGTGTCCCCCCCCCTTTTTTTTATAGTTAGTTGATACTACTGTGGAGTTGGCAAACAAAGTAGGTGCAGCAGAAATTATATCCAGGATTGTGGATGATCTGAAAGATGAAGCTGAACAGTACAGAAAAATGGTGATGGAAACAATTGAGAAAATTATGGGCAACTTGGGAGCAGCAGATATTGATCATAAACTTGAAGAACAACTGATTGATGGTATTCTTTATGCTTTCCAAGAACAGACTACAGAGGTAATGATACTAATTAGGACAAATTGCCACTGACATTTATGTTATAAAAAAGCATCTTTTCAAGCAAATATTATCACTAAAAAGTAATTGAATTTGAAATAATTTTTTTAATGCTCATGTTCTCTTTCAGTTAGCTATGAGGAAATACTCTTCTACCTCAAATTTTTAGATTTTATTTTGTTAGTAAAGTATCAGTATATTTCAGACATGATTGGGTGCATTCAAGGTGGTATGTCTGTAGATGATTATCAGTATATTTCAGTCACAAAACTGAATTCTAGTTTCTACTGAATGTAGTATTTTAAAATTTAATTTAGGTTTTTTGTTTGTTTGTTTTTTAGGACTCAGTAATGTTGAATGGGTTTGGAACAGTGGTCAATGCTCTTGGCAAACGGGTTAAACCTTACTTGCCTCAGATCTGTGGTACAGTTTTGTGGCGTTTAAATAACAAATCAGCAAAAGTTAGGCAACAGGCAGCTGACTTGATCTCTCGAACTGCTGTTGTTATGAAGACTTGTCAAGAGGTAAACTTTTATGTTAGATTCTTATTTTTCATCACTTAGTTTAATGCGAATATAGTAACCTTTTAACATTTCTTTAATTACAGGAAAAATTGATGGGGCACTTAGGTGTTGTTTTGTATGAGTATTTGGGTGAAGAGTACCCTGAAGTATTGGGCAGCATTCTTGGAGCACTGAAGGCCATTGTAAATGTAATAGGTATGGAATTTGCTGGTCATGTAGGAATTTTTTGCTTTGGTTTTTAACTTTCTTTTATTTATTATTTTAGGTAAAATAATAGAATTTATTTAGGAGTTGAGTAATGATTTCTGGTACCGTTTTTTTAAAGTACTTCAAAATTATAGTTAGGTCAGGGGATGCCACAATAGTCTTATCTCCCTAAACCCATTTGTATTTTACTTTAAAAGAGAAAAGAGGGCAGTTTAGGACCTGCGGGAGAGGTGGGAGTAGTCACAATTCAAAAAGTGTCTTGCCTGAAATGTATTCGGGGGTGGGGCACAACTCTGAAGTTTAGGACAAAATATATATTTATTCAACCTTGAATTAATAAGTGATTAGGCAGATTTTTCTACTTTCTTTCAAAGTTTAGTAATATAACCAGAAAGAAAAGCGAATTGTTGAAGTTATCTTGTTTTTATTTATATCCAATTCTTTAAAACTATCCATTCATTTTTCTAACCCAAAATAAAAACAAGTATATTATAAATGCTCTTGTGCGGAGAGCAAAGCTTTAATTTTTTTTAAGGTCATTATGATGAAACAAACAAATGGTCTCTTGTGTTTAATCCTTTGTTGCAGTTGAACATGACTATTTCGAAAGTAACTTCTGCATGGGTTAGAGGGATAGAAATAACTTAGCAGGAGGTTATAATAGCTGGCTGTGATAGCCACTGTTTCCTTTTAGTAAGGATTTTTATGCAATATAGTTGTTCTTTGAACCATTGCATTTACATATAATCCCCACTTCAGTCCTATTCTCTATACTTAAAGATAGTTACTTGGCCAGAAATCAGGTACTTGACCACTTATGGAGCTCTAGTTTGCAGGGAGTTGTAAACAATATTGTTGTTAAGGGAAACATGGGAAAAGCAATGGAGAGAGAATCAGAGCAAGCAATTCTAGTTAGAGCAAGAGCCCCTGCCAGCTGCCTCCTTTTTTCTCTCTTCATAGGTGTAAATACCATCCAAGTATGCCCTGCATTGCAGGGAGACTGGAGATCTGTTTGTTTTGCAGTTAAAGGGTAAGGGGGCCCTTTCTGGAAAATTTTGCTTTAATTTACATGTCTAACTCTGGCTTACATTGTGTATGGCCAGAATATAAGCTGTCCCCATATTTAAATGTCAGTATACAAATACATTTCAGAACCAAATAAAGCTTTTTTTTGTTGAATATCCATCATTCTTTAAATCACTTCACTAATTTCTTTCATTTCTATGCATAATCAGAAGTTGTTAATAAAGAGTTAATGACAATTCTAAGTCTGGTCAGAATCTGGGGCTATTTCTTTTCATAGGCAGCTGTAAGTTTATGCCTGGTCACGTATATTGTATTGCTAAGTAAAAGGTAAAATGAACAGAGGATGCAGTTAAAATGTTAATTGACAGTGTGTTGGCTTCTATTAAATAGGTATGCATAAGATGACCCCACCAATTAAAGATCTGCTACCTAGACTCACTCCCATCTTAAAGAACAGGCATGAAAAAGTACAAGAGAATTGTATTGATCTTGTTGGACGTATTGCTGACAGGTAAGCAGATTAAACATTCTTTACAAGCATGATTTTTCATATTTAACTACTTTTTATTTATTTTTGCAAGTTTGCTTAATGTGTCTAATGTAAGTATATATGGTCAGGCTATCCAGTATTAATATTTTTAGTGAAATTTCAATTTGGATAGTAATGGGGTAGTAATATAGTTTAAGACTAAACTTTCAGAAGAGTATTAATATTTTTATTTAATGCTTAAAGTGAGTTGGTAATCGTGTTTTGAGAACTGAATTTGCAAATTTACCTTTTAAAACTTATTGTCACAAAAATTAATTTTTTGTTTTTTAAATTAGGGGAGCTGAATATGTATCAGCAAGGGAGTGGATGAGGATTTGCTTCGAGCTTTTGGAGCTCTTAAAAGCTCACAAAAAAGCTATACGTAGAGCTACAGTCAATACATTTGGTTATATTGCAAAGGCCATTGGGTGAGTACTATTTACTTCCATATATATATTTTTACTTTGTAATAAACCCATTTTGGTGTTGAAAAATGTTTCTATTTCTGTAGAAATTTCTTTTAAGGCATGGTGTGAACAATGCATTTGTGAAAGTATTTCATTTAACCACTGACCTTCAATTATTGAAATGTTTCTTTTAGTTTTCTTATTTAATCCTCACCTGAGGGTATTTTTTCCACTGATTTTTAGAGAGAGTGGGGGGAGAAAGGGAGAGAGGAAGAGAGAGACAGAGAAAAAGAAGGAAACATTGCTGTGAGAGACACTGATTGATTGCCTCCCACTTGTGCCCTTGACTGGAAATCAAACCCGAAACCCTTCTGTGCTAGGGCCAATGCTCTAACCACTGAACAACACCAGCCAGGGTGGTTTTCTTAAATTTTAAATTGAATTAAAATAGATGGGAGGTTTTTGAATTTCATTTAATCACAGATGTTTTCGGAGAGGGAAACTACGACTCAAAATAATTTCAGATTTTTGTTGGTACATTTTAGGATATAGCTTGAAATATTAAGGCCAGTTCTCAGTTTAAAAGTCAGCATAATTCAAGGCTCATGTTAGTGTTTTAAAAATATTTTTAAAAATTAATCCACAGAAAACTGAATTACAGCTATTTTATTAATAAATAAATCTATGGTCATTTGCTTCCATTTTATCAGAAGCAAACTAGTCATTGTGGGAAAATGAGATACTACATGTAGACGTGGCTTAATAACAAATTATTTTCAAGAAATAAAACGTAACTAAAGTCAAATTAATTAGATGAAGTCTTCCCACCACCCCCTTTTTGATAGCAGTAATATTTATTTAGCATTAATGTAGTCAAGAAATTCACAATGAATAGCTGTTTTGCTAATGTTTAGCCCTGTATCCCTTTAAGTTTGTGGTATAATAATGCTTGAAGGAGAATAGATGTAGTAAAGGTGTGTGGGAAGGAAGATAAGAAAACAGATTTTGTGTGTTGTAGCATGGGGGAGATCTCATACTGTAAGGTTGCCTCACTCTAGTGGCCCCAGTTTGAACACTCAAATAATCTAAACATTTAATTAAATTTATTTATATTTCAGGAGATTTACTAAGACTCAAAATTACATTAGAAAATGAATACATTTGAATTTTTCTTTAAAATAGACACTTTAAATGAAGTTAAGTAGAATCAGTAATGCCAGTGACTTGAAAGTATTTTTTCATAAAATTACTAAGTTTCCAGTGATTACTTACTATAAAGTTTCATTTCTTTGCCCTTTTTCTTTTCCCTCTGAAAAAAATTTTGACTTGTAATGTAATAATTTGCTGACATTTGCTTTTTTCAGCCCTCATGATGTATTGGCTACGCTTTTAAATAACCTCAAAGTTCAAGAAAGGCAGAACAGAGTTTGTACCACTGTAGCAATAGCTATTGTTGCCGAAACGTGTTCACCCTTCACGGTACTACCTGCCTTAATGAATGAATACAGAGTTCCTGAACTGAATGTTCAAAATGGAGTGTTAAAATCACTTTCCTTCTTGTTTGAATATATTGGTGAAATGGGAAAGGACTACATTTATGCTGTAACACCATTACTTGAAGATGCTTTAATGGACAGGTAAGTGACTTGAATGAAATGCAAGAAAATGATTATAATTCTTGCTTCACCTCAGAATTTATGAAAATAATAATTATGTGACCTTTGTTGTGATGCAGTGAAGAAGGGGAATGCTAGCCTGAATTTTTATGAAACTGTAAATATGACTTGTTATCTTCAAATAACATATATGCTAAAAATGCCCCTTCCCCTTTATAATTCCCTTTCATATCTGTTAGACTAAATACATTTTGTAAACCAGTAATTGATCAACTATAGTTTTAAAAATTAAAGTCAGATAATAATTAGAGAAAAGGATGACCTCATTGGTGTGGCAAAGAGACCTGATCTACTGAACATAGCCTGTTGGAACCACACTGTTCCCATTGTATGCCCCAATTATTCAGATGGTGACCATTGATACACTGCTTGAGTTATTTGACAGTAAATTCCTGATACCTTTAACCATCTAGGACTAACATAATTTTTAAACAAAAGTAAAGAATATGTAAGGGAAAGTTCAAGGTCCAAGTAGTAAGTGAAAGGACTGTTTCGTTGCCCTATTTTTCAGGAAAAATAAGTTACTCAGATTAGAGCTCATTCACTTACTTTTGTTTGCAAATTCAAGTTACTCATTAATGATCTTCCAAAAGAGAGACTTAACAGGACTCAGCAAGTTACCACAAGTAACTTGTAAGGCATGGGGACAGAATAAGAATCATGCTCTATGAAAGCCTGCCCCGGCAGAACCTAGGAAAGTAGGAGTAAATCATACTTACTCCATTTTCTTCAGTGAGATGTATCTACGCATCCTAGTGCAGTCACTGATATGAACTGCAGTTAGAAATTATATTGTGTGTACTAGTTAATTGAGGGTGATAAAGCCATAGAAAATTACTAAATGAAAAGAAAAAATACGTTAGTTGGGAAATGTATTAATAAGGAATACTGCCTTGCTATGAAGCTTAATATATTAAACATTATTGTAGTTAATAAGGGAAGTAAGAATATTAGTAAAGTTCAAGTATTTTTTTCTTATACTTTTAAGGTACGCTTATTACTACTACCTTTGAGGTCAAAGAGCATGAACTCATTTTTATATCCTTACAAACTCATTATCTGATGTTTATAGTCTGCTGAATAATTATGAAATGAATATTCAGTGATTGGTCATAAATATAAATTGAGTTGACATGGGAGATGATAGTTTTTTGTTTTTTTGGGGGGCGGGGGGTAGGCTTGAAAAATGTATTGGTCCTTCTCCCCAAATTGTGTTCTTGAGTGAAACTTAAGATATATGAAGGCGGGGATTTAATTTCAACTTAGTTATCTATTGTATACCAGAATTTGGATTACTTTTAAAGATTTTCAATTTCTAGAGTTTAAAATGAGATATTACTTTATTCATTCATATGTAAGAGTCATATATCTTCTCTTTAGTATCATACTAAATGTATGCTGCACCTGGCTCTCTCAGTTATAGTTCTTTCAGAGGTTTATTTATTTATTTATCTTGTCAGAATGGGAGGGAGGGAGAGAGAGAAACATCTGTGTGAGAGGGACACATCAACTGGCTGCCTCCTGCACGACTCCGACCAGGGCCAGGAACAGAATCGCAACTGAGGTACCTGCCCTTGACCAGGACTCTCGTCAAAGGGCTGACGCTCTAACCACTGAGCAAAACTGGCCAGTGCTTTTTTGAGGGTTATTAAGAAATAATGGCTTATTTCTGAACCATGGTGAGATTTGAGTCATTAAAAGTTCTCAAATAGAATCATTAGTCATTCTAAAGGCATTATATATCAAATATCAGATATGAGATGACTCTTCCATGCACTGAATTTATCATTTAGTTTCTAATGGACTGGCATATATTTTCTGTAAAACAAAGACTGTATCTTAACAAAGAACTTTTTTGCCCATTGCAGGGACCTTGTACACAGACAGACAGCTAGTGCGGTGGTACAACACATGTCACTTGGAGTTTATGGATTTGGTTGTGAAGATTCGCTGAATCATTTGTTGAACTATGTATGGCCCAATGTGTTTGAGACATCTCCCCATGTAATTCAGGCAGTTATGGGAGCCCTGGAGGGCTTGAGAGTTGCTATTGGACCATGTAGAATGTTGCAGTATTGTTTACAGGTAGGTAAAAGGTTTTTTAAATTTACTCAATGAAAAAAGTAATTTAGTTGAATTAAGTCACTGTTTTAATTTTTAATAGGGTATATTGTGCCATATGAGAAAACAGTTGTGGGGGAAGGGGAAATTAGATTTTGTCTTTGTTCACTGCAGTTTTGTGCAATTGTCAGCTGTGTTTTTTTCTGTCTTAAAGGGAAATGTGTGGAATCATTTATGATTTGTTAGTTGTGTTAAGGTTATGCATGTTCTTTGAAAATTGAAATAATGTAATCTTTTAATTATTCTAGGGTTTGTTTCACCCAGCCCGGAAGGTCAGAGATGTGTATTGGAAAATATACAACTCCATCTACATTGGTTCACAGGATGCTCTCATAGCACATTACCCAAGAATCTACAATGATGATAAGAACACCTATATTCGTTATGAACTTGACTATATCTTATAATTTTATTATTTTGTGTTTAATGCACAGCTGTTTCACACCTTAAACTTGCTTCGATTTGGTGATGTAAACTTTTAAACATTGCAGATCAGCATAGACCTGGTCATAGAGAAAGAGCTAGAAATCCAGTAGCATGATTTTTAAATAACCCGTCTTTGTTTTTGATGTTAAACAGTAAATGCCAGTAGTGACCAAGAACACAGTGATTACACACACTATACTGGAGGGATTTCATTTTTAATTCATCTTTATGAAGATTTAGAATTCATTCCTTGTGTTTAAAGGGAATGTTTAATTGAGAAATAAACATTTGTGTACAAAATGCTAACTTGTGTGTGTTTTTTGAACATGACTTGTAAAATGCGGAACTTTGATAAAGTATTGGTTTGTGTAGAATAAGTGGCTTAATTTCATTTTCTGTCACCTGGTTTATAGAAAGTAGCAGAATATAAACTATATAAAGTGATATGGCGTCTTTGTCAAAATTTTATTGTTCTGTTGATAATGACAGTGAGAAGAATAGCTTTGGGGGTGTTCATCTCAAACTGGCACAACCGTTCCATCACCATAGAAAATATATCACCTTTGCTGAACTGTCTTGAATATTATTTTGCACTTAACATAGCGCCTTTCATCTCTTGATTTCTCAAAATGCTTAATGAATGTGTTTAAAGGAAGTGATTTCAAGTCATGTCCAACTGTTGACAAGTTTGTGTTTAGAAAGTGGGGAAGGTATCTTTATTTGAAGACTTTCTACTTGTTGGGAGTGAGGCTACCTAAGTAATGCTACTATAATAAGACAGTCGTTGGGCTCTTTTCCATGTCATAAGCCCTACTCAACAATGTATTCAGTAAATGCCTGCTGAGCACCTACTGTGTACCAGCCACTGTGCTTAGTGTAGAGGATGCAAAGGTGCCTTTGATCTGCCCCTTAAAAAATGTGTATAATGGAAAAGGGGAGAGACATCAGTTATATGTTACATATTACGTACTGTGATATATAATTGGAGCAGCTAAAATGTCTATGCTTAGTTTTGCATTTAGTAATTAGATAAATTGATGTACAGGTGTTAAGCATAAACTGAAATGCCATTAAGTTCTAGAGGAATCAAGCAGTTGGGCAGTAATCAATATTTTTTGGCAAATAAATTTTAAGTATATTTTTAGCTTTACCTAATTTTCTGGCTAAGACTTTCTTAGTTTTAGTCCTTTACCCATGGCTGTTTTGTGTTTCCCTATGATAGTCCTTCTGTTAACTCTTAATGGGAAATAAGGTTCTGCAGCAGCATATGCATAGGGTGACTGCCACTGTAAGTAAAGTCATACTGGGGCTAGGAGGTTTGTTCCTTGAACTGCTAACACTTAGGGCCCCTGTTTTGGAGGCTTACATGAGAAACAGTTTGTAATTGGCTGACTTACAGAGTCAATATATATAGAGCATTGACTCTCCAGGAAGAATTTGTAGCTCCTTATTGTTCCTTGTGTAAGATAACTTTGTGACAACATAGTGTGTTCTAAAACACAATTTCCAAAATCATACTTTAAAGACATTTTTGCAACTTTAATGCTATTCTCTATAGTTTCTGACAAATGACCTTCAGTAATTACCAATGAAAATTGAAGAACACAATTAGATTTCAATGCCAAAATTTGATTTTAAACCAGTCTTGGGGAAATTTAGTTATATTTTCACATCAAGGACTTAGCAAAACTTCAGTTTGCTTAGGGCCATGCTTTTTATGGAAAGAATCAGTGCTTTGCAGAGGCAGTGTGGAGCAAAAGAGGCTACTAGTTGCCTTCAGTGACTTTAATGACACAAGTAGTTTGAGGACAGAGAAATGGAACAAATACAGAAGGCTGTGACCTTAATAGTTGGGACCAAATAAAGACTCACAGATACTTGGATTATTTTATATGCTTATCATTGAATAAGGAAAGCATTTTGTGATATGTGAAAGACGCTATGTGAAGTTTTATCTTTCAAAAACTTTTTCTTTCGCACTTTCTTTTGGTGTTTTCTTAAAGCCAAACTTAAACAGGAAGAAATTAATGTTCTTAAGGGGACAGTGGGTGGGTTTTTCTGTGGGCTTTTGTTGGTTTTTCTGTGGGCCCCCTAATGGAATTGATCTCTTTGGCTGTTTAATTTTTTTCATATTGTATTTTTAAAATTTGTTGTATGGTGCCATGTGAGCATCAAGTACCACCAAATGAATAAAACTTATTATATCTAAAGTCTTTAGACCAGTTTTTAATCTTAGTTGACTCTATTACTATTGCACTACACTCTGTTGTGATTGTGCCCTTTTAATAATCTTTCAATTGTTTTCCAAAAAAGGGAACTTAGTGTTATAAAACCAAATAAACTGAAAAAGACCATTGCAGTACCATAGGTTCAGTTGTTTGGCTTTTAGGTTTCTAATGCCTTTTAAATCCCAAAAGGTTAAAAGGAGCAGAAACTACAATTATCATGGGGTTTTTCAACCTTGGCGTTACTGACATTTTGGGCCAAATAAATCTTCATTGTGGGGGTGCTGTCTAGGGCACTGTCGAATGCTGAGCAGCATCACTGATCTACTCTACTCATTAGATTCCAGTAGCACTCCCAACCCAGTTGTGACAGCCAAAAATGTCTCCAAGGTATTCTCTCGAGAGTAAAATCTATAGTCTTCATTGAGAGTTGTTTAAGCAGGACTCACATGGGTTTGATAGAATTAAAACAGAAATAAAACATTTAGGCAATAGTTACCTAGAAAGCAACTAGAAATGCTATTTCACAAATACTTAAAATATCCATGTTGAATAAAGCTCTTTATCAATCCTGGGGAAAGTAAACTGAATACATAAGATGCTAATTGCTCTCTGGGCTCAGTGCTGGTCAGGGCCTCACTTGTCACCTGTGAGAGGGTTGTGGTATGGCTGGAGGACAGAGTGCGTGGAGGCGATTTTGTCAACGTGGCTAGGAGGCACAGAATTTAAGGATTTACAAGACAAGATTTATAAACAGGAGGGAGTAATAAATGAGTAAATCAGTGACGGTTCTAGTGTTAACGCTGGAAAACTTTAAATATGCTTAATAGTTATTTTACAATCAAAAGATTATAAAATGACATGCTTTCATGTCATGGACAAATAAATTTTGTAATGGCCTAATGTTAAAATTTTTTGGAAGATTTTTAACATGTTAGTGAATAAGGCAAGAAGGGATTTAGTCTGAAATGTTATCCTGAAATTTCTCTGTGCTAGGATTATATAAATAGGGTAAATTGTTAATTATGTCTGACTCCCCTCAACTTAAACATTTTTTTCATATATTGAGAAAAGAATAGCACAGTGAACACCTGTGATTCACTTAAACAATATAGCTAAATTTGCTGTTTTTTATTTTTATTTTATTGTTTTTTATTCCTCCCCTGAGGATATTTTTACATTAATCTTCAGATAGACCTGGAGGGAGAGAGGGAGAGGGAGAGAAACATTGGTGTGAGAGAGAGACATTGATTGGTTGTCACCCGCACAACCCCAACCAGGGCGGGGGACCAGTCACAGCTGAGGTACGTGCCCTTGGTCAGAATTGAACCTGGGACTCTGGTCTGCGGGTGACGCCCTTACCAGGGCTAAATTTGCTGTTTTAAATAGTGTGATTTCATGAAACAATTTGTACCACTATTACTGTAGAGGAATTGGACTAGACAAGGAGGCAGAAGAGCCAAAGAAAGATAATGGCCTGAACGAGTTTCTGATGAGGTAGAAGGAGGTGACGGTATATATGGAGGGATTTTTTTGGACAGGAAGAGAAACATCTTTGAGTCCATAAAGACAATGTGGGCTGTAGACATGAAAAATTTGTCTATGAATGTGTCAGAGAATGTAAAAACAAAAATAGTTTTACTGCTATCTTAGAAACAAGTAGACCTAAGTGAGGAAAATCAGACTTGTACAGAAAAACAAAAAAATAAAGTGAAAACCTGGTAAAATGTAACACCTGGTGTCTGTGGTATATAATAGACATAATGTGTAATATGCAACTGGATGTTTTGTATAATTTTATTGCAAAGCTCAGAAAATAATTTACACACGTGGGAAGATAATCTCAGCACCAGCATGACCAAGGAAGAATGGTTTGTGTGCCAGTGTCTAGGTCATTGCTACTCAGAGGTGGTCTGGTGATGAGTATCAGTGTCACTTGGAGCTTTTCAGAAATAGACTCTTAGGCAACACTCCAGACCTAGTGAATAAGGATCCACATTTCAATAAATCCTCAGATGATTTAGTATGTGTACATGAAAGTTTGAGAAGTGATAGTATAGGGTGCAACTCCATTCATTACAGTGTGGTAATGATACTGTAATAAAAAGTATGGAGCCCTATCTGGTGTGGCTCAGTTGTGTGTTGTCCTATGCACTAAAGGTCACTGATTTGATTCCCAGTGAGGACACATACCCAGGGTGTGGGTTCAATTCCCAGTCGGGGTGCATGTGGGAGGCAATCGATTGATGTTTCTTTCTCACATCAATGTTTCTCCTCCCTCTCTCTAAAATCAATAAAAACATTAAAAAAAAAAAAATTAAAGGGAAGGAAGTACTGCCCAGCTGGTGTGGCTCAGTGGTTGAGCATCGACCCATGCACCAAGAGGTCGCTGGTTCCATTCCCAGTGTGGGCCTGATACCCTGTGAGGGGCTTGGGGGAGGCAAACAATCGATATTATCCCTTATTGATGTTTCTGTCGCTCCTGTCCTCTCTCTCTAAAATCAATAAAGAAAAAGTTTATTTATTTATTTTTTTATCCTCACCCGAGGATATTTTTCCATTTTTTGTACAGATAGAGTGGGAGGGGGAGAGAGGAAAGGAGAGAGAGAGAAACATCGATGTGAAGGGACACATCGAGTGGCTGCCACCCGCACAACCAACCAGGGCCGGGGACAAACTGCAACCGAAGTACGTGCCCTTAGCGGGAACCGAACCCGGGTCTCTCCAGACCGCAGGCCGACGCTCTAACCGCTGAGCCAAACTGGCCAGGGCAAGAAAAAGTTTAAAATAAATAAATAAATAAAGGTGAGGAAGTACCACCCCAGCTGGGTGGCTCAGTTGGAGCATTGTCCTCTACACCAAAAAGGTTGCAGTTTCTATCCCTTGTCAGGGCATGTACAGGAGGCAACCAGTTGATGTGATATTTCTTAATTTATGTGTCTCTCCCTTCCTCTCTAAAATCAATAAACATATCCTCACTCAGAAGCACCTATTTACAGATACAGATACAGATAACCAAGAAGTACTCAGAATGCCTCTAGAATGGTACTTTACTGAAACCTGGGTGAAACCAAAAGAGGGAACAAGAGGCGAGAAATTTTTATTGCATACAATCAATTGATTTTTCCACCAAGAATATAGTATGGACTGAATGTTTGTGTTCTCCAAAATTCACATGTTGAAACCCTAATAATGTGATGGATATTAAAAGATGAGGCCTTTGGGAGATAATTAGGTCATGAGGGTTGAGCCCTCATGAATGGGATTAGTGCCCTTACAAAGAAGAGATGTGAGCCCTGGCTGGTGTTGTTCAATGGTTAGAGTGTCAGCCTGTGCACTGGAGGGTTGCAGGTTCGATTCCCAGTCCTGGTCGGGGTTTTGTGGGAGGCAACCAATTATGTGTCTCTCACATCAATGTTTCTTTCTCTCTCTCTCTCCCTTCCTTCCTCCCTCCCTCCCTCCCTCCCTTGACTCTATCAAAAATCAATGGAAAAATATCTGGCGAGGAGGATTAACCAAAAAAATAAAAATATAATAATAATAATAAAAGGAAAAGTATGAGAGCTGGTTTTTCTGCTGTCTGCCTTGTCGGGATACAATGAGAAGATGGCCATCTGTAAACCAGGAAGCAGGCAGGCCCTCACCAGACAATGAGTTTTGCTGGCACCTTGATCTTGGACTTCCCAGCCTCCAGAACTGTGAGGAAAATTGCTTGTTAAGCCACCCAGTCTGTGGTATTCTGTTATAGCATCCTGAACTGAACAGGCTGTTAGGTCAATGTAATTCATAAACCTCATAGGTGTATATCCATATTGTTTCTCCTACTTAACTGACATTGGTTGTAGGAGAACCTTGGACTGAAGAAACCAAGCTCACTCTCTTGAGGCTAGTATGATATGGATGGGGGCTGGAACCAGATAGCCTATAGAGAATCCTCTCCCTGCTTTTACTGTGCCCCAAGGGGAGAGAACAGGGAGTCAATATATTATGGACTTACCAGTTGGCTCTGGAGTTTGTCATAACCAGATTGGTTATAAATTCAGGACTGGGATATGCCACTTAGTGGCTTTGTGACCTTGAGCAAGTTACTTGACCTCTCTGAACTTCAGTTTCCTAATTTATAGAATTTGAATAATAAAAGTACCTCCTTTAATAAGTGGTGGTCCTTGGGAAGATTAACCGAGATAATGCTTATAACATTAAATGTCTAAGCATAGTGCTTAATAAATGTATCAGCTGTTGCTGTTGCTAATAGCTTGTTTTTATTATTACAAGGGAGAAGACCTCTGTCTTCGCTGCTGAAATGAGAGGGAATGGAGATTGGTAGGAGGCTTGAGGAGAAGCACTTTGGAAATAACTGTTGAGGGAATAAGAGAAGGAACTCATTAGGGACATTTGGGATTGCTCGATAGTGCCAAGGGGTTGCAGAGTATTCTTTGGTATCAATAGCCTGCAGGAGTGATGCAGTTGAAGACTTTAAAGCATAGATTTGCTGTCCAAATCTTCAATCATTTTAGAAGGAACTGACACCAGTGGTTAGAAGCTCACTCCTCAAATTTTATTTCTGCGGAGTTACTGATATGATTCTATCTTAAATACTTAACTAATGAGAGACTTCCGGTCAAGATGGTGGCGTCCTCCCAAAACCACATCAAAGTTACAACTAAACTACAGAACAACCATCATTCAAAACCGCCTGAAATCAAGCTGAATGGAAGTCCTACACTTCTGGCTGGAAAAACCAGCGGGAACTGAGGCTCAGGGAGGCTGAGGCGGCTGGAGCTCCAGGCAGCTCCTCTTAAAGGGCCAGCACACGGACTTACTCAGACTCGCACCATCCAGGTTCCAGCGTGGGGAAGGCAACTTGAAAGGCACCGGAGACATATGGGGAGGAACTGAACTGTTTGGCATTGGGGTGAGGGCTGGAGAGGCAGCTTTCTCCAGGACAGACGTGCTGTCAGAAGCCTTTGTTCCTTTGGTGAACCCTTCCCTAGGGCGGCAGACAGCCACCATATCTGGGACTCCAGCAACCTGGCTCACACTGTTTGCCCTGCCCTGGTGATTCCCTGAGGCCCCGCCCCACCCAGCTTTCAGGCCCACCCAAGCTGTTGCCAGTTGCTTTATCATAGGATTGGCCTGTCTTGGATCCTGCTTCAGGTTTTCCTAAATTCTTTCAAACAAGCAGCATCGGGTCTCAGATAGCCCCATACCTCTCGTTAAGTGGCCCCAGGCCTGGCACTAGAAGCAGCCAGACTTGGTTCACAACTTGGCTTTTCCTGGGCACCTCCAAACCCAGCAGAAAAAGCAGTGGTCTGCAGATCACTTTGTAGCTTATGCCTGGTGGCCCCAGGTAGAACACAGGCAGTGGCTGACCTGGCCCCAGAGCCAGCTCACCCAGTGGACAACTTCAGAACACTGTGAAACATCACCACCCAACCACCTCCACAAGTGACACACTCAAGGAATGGACTCAGTGGGTACCAGAGCCTTGCTGAAGTAAGTCTTGCTCTGTGTGGTGGGCCCCTGCACAGCTGATCATCCAAGGGAGTCAGAGGTCAGTGGATAGTGGGCACAGCCAGTCCTTGCAGCTGATCAGCCTGAGTAAAACCCTCTCATTGATGTGCCAACAGCAATCAAGAATCAATTACAACAGAAGGGTGTAAAGTCCACACGAGGGGTGCATCTTGAGGGCCCAGCTGGGAGATCAGGGAGGCTGTGCCACTGGCCCCTACAGGACACCTACTACAATAGGCCACCCCCTAGGAAGCACAGGAGACATAACAACTCTACCTAATACATAGAAACAAACACAGGGAGGCAGCCTAATGAGGAGACAAAGAAACAGGTCCCAAATGAAAGAACAGAACAAAACTCCAGGAAAAGAACTAAGCGAAATGGAGATAAGCAACCTAACAGATGCGGAGTTCAAAACACTGCTTTAAGGATGCTCAATGAACTTAGTGAGAACCTCAGAGAACTTAGTGAGGGCCTCAACAGCATAAAAAAAGACCAGTCAGAAATGAAGGGGGCACTAACTGAAATAAAGAATAATTTACACATATTCAATTGTAGAATAGGTAAAGCCAAGAAGCAAACCATCCATTTGGAATATAAGGAAGCAAAAAACACCCAATCAGAACAGCAAAAAGAAAAAGAATTAAAAAAAAAAAAATGAGGATAGTGTAAGGAGCCTCTGGGACAACTTCAAGCATGCCAACATTTGCATCTTGGGGGTGCCAGAGGAGAAGAGAGAGAACAAGAAATTGAAAACCTATTTGAAACAATAATGGCAGAAAACTTCCCTAACTTGGTGAAGGAAACAGACATACAAGTCCAGGAAGCACAGAGAGTCCCAAACAAGATGAACCCCAAAAGGCCCACACCAAGACACATCACCATCAATATGCAAAAGGTTCAAGACAAAGAGAGAATCTTAAAAGCAGCAAGAGAAAAGCAATGAGTTACCTACAAGGGAGTTTCCATAAGACTGTCAGCTAATTTCTCAAAACACTTTGCAGGCCAGAAGGGAGTGGCAAGAAATATTCAGAGTGATGAAAAGCAAGAACCCACAACCAAGATTACTCTATCCTGCAAAGTTGTCATTTAGAATCGATGGCCATATAAAGAGTTCCCCAGACAAGAAAAAGGTAAAGGAGTTCATCACCACTAATCCATTATTACATGAAATGCTGAAGGGTATTCTTTTTTTTTTGGTACGTGCCCCTAGCGGGAGCCGAACCTGGGACTCTCTGGTCCACAGGCCAACGCTCCAACCGCTGAGCCAAACCGGCCAGGGCTTGAAGGGTATTCTTGAAGAAAGAGATAAAAAATATGAACAAACAAAATGGCAATAAATACATATCTATCAACAATTGAATCTACAAACAAAATGAACAAGCAGAACAGAAACACTCTCATAGATACAAAGAACATTTTGTTGGTTGCCAGATGGGAGGGGGTTGGGGGAATGGGTGAAAAGGTGAAGGGATTAAGAAGTACAAATTGGTTGTTAGACTGACAAACCTCAAAGGGAAGGGGGGATGGAGGATGGTAAGAAATAAACCAAAGAACTATATGTATATATGCATAACCAATGGACACAGACAACGGTGTGGGGAAAGGTAGGAGGGGGGAAGGAGCAGGGAGGAGGGGGTCAATAGGGGAAAAAGGAGGAACATCTGTAATACATTCAACAATAAAGATAAGTTTAAAAAATACTTAACTAATGAGAGATGCATCTAATACATTTTCATTTTCTGATGGGCATTTTACATTTTCATGGCATTAAATAATCTTGAACAAATGACCTACTTGGCTTTTGAGTTTATGAAGTCAAAGGGATATTTGTGGCCCTGGCTGGAGTGGCTTAGTTAGTAGGAGCACCGTCTCTTGCACTGAAAGGTCGTAGGTTGGATTCCTGGTCAGGGCACATTCCTAGGTTGTGGCTGGATTCTCAGTGGGGACGCCTACAGGAAGCGACCGATCGATGTTCTTCTCTCGCTCTCTTTCTCCCATCTCTCTCTAAAAATCAGCAAAACATATTCTCAGGTGAGGATTAAAAAAATGTTTTAAAAAAAGGCGATTTGTGAAATGTCTTCTCAAGGGTGTAAACAATTTAAAGAATGAGGTCTTCATTTATTCCTTTGACAAATATTCACAAAGTGCCAACTATTACACGGCCAGCTGCTCTCAGCCTAGTTGAAAGGTCCTCTGAAAGGTGGAGAAACGATCACAGTGACAGTAATAGAGTATATAATGCCAAAATAAAGCTGCAGGGCAAGTTCTCGGTTTAGAGAACAGCTTCCTTCATGTGGGAGAGGGCGAGGAGAAGGTGTGGTCGGGAGGGAGCTTGAAGAGGAGGGCACACCAGAGCTTAAGTTCTGAGAAAAAGTTAGACTAGTACCAAACAGTGTCGGAAGGGAAGGATGAAGAGCTTTGACAACTGTAGCAGAAGCTTGGGTTGTGTCGAAGAAAGTGTGAGCTGGTGGGTAACCCTAGTGACAAGAAATAGTGCAAGATCAGATGTAGCCCAAGAAGTCAGGGCCATATCTGATATGTCTGTTCAAATCCGAACCTCTAGCACCAGGTACGTTCGTTCCTTTCTTACCATGTAGCCAACACATATTTACTGAACAAATGAATGAATGAGATGTACTTTGGCTTCCGTTTATGGAAAGCCTCCATAGCTATTTTTTAAAACTTTATAGGTAAATACTGACTATTCAACATTCATTTATTCAACAAATATTTATTGAAGGTTTTAAAGTAGGGAAATTACATGAATTGAACTGTGTTGTAGGAAGATCAATATCCCTAGTTCATTTCCTTGATCCAGAGCATAGATTTATACAGAGTTCATCCAGCAAGTGTTCTTAGAGCAGACACTCAGACTGACTAAATCCTGGTTGCTACCCAACATTGTTCTCCCATCGGCTGCCTCAGTGCTAGCCAATCACTGCAGAAGAACATGGGCCAATTGTGGAAGGCATTGATATCAAGCTTGTTTTGTGTTCTTCAAATCATTTGCTTGTTTGCTTCTTTCCTTAAAAGTCTGATCTTTAGGGGGGGTCTGGAGGGTGTTAGAAAAATGATTTTTCATACAACAAAAAGATCTAGCCCTGGCCGGTTTGGCTCAGCGGTTAGAGCATCGGCCTGTGGTCCAGAGAGACCCGGGTTTGGTTCCTGCTAAGGGCGCGTACCTCGGTTGCAGTTTGTCCCCGGCCCTGGTTGGTCGTGCGGGTGGCAGCCACTCGATGTGTCCCTTTCACGTTGATGTTTCTCTCTTCTCTCTGTCCCTCCCATTCTATCTGAAGAAAAAATGGAAAAATATCCTCCGGTGAGGATAAAAAAAAAAAAAAAAAAGATCTAGAATGCTTTTTTTCTATTTATCTTCCGATAGAGTGAGATAGCCCTGGCCGGTTTGGCTCATCAGTTGGAGCATCGGCCTGCGGTCCGGAGAGACCCGGGTTCGGTTCCCGCTAAGGGCATGTACCTCGGTTGCAGTTTGTCCCCGGCCCTGGTTGGTCATGCGGGTGGCAGCCACTCGATGTGTCCCTTTCACATCGATGTTTCCCTCTCTCTCTCTCTTCCTCTCTCTCCCTCCCACACTATCTGTGCAAAAAATGGAAAAATGTCCTCGGGTGAGGATAAAAAAAATAAATAAATAAATAAAATAAAAATAAAACCCCACTGTGAATGGAGGGAATAAAACAAAAACAAAAAAAAAAAAGAAAGAAAGGGAGTGAGATACATTGACGTGAGGACACAGAGACTGGCTGCCTCCCTCACAAACTTGACCAGGGTTGGGGATGAACCATAACTGAGTTACATGCCCTTGGCCGGAATCAAACCTGTGACTCATTGGTCTGCGGGCTGATGCTCTACTGCTGAGCCAAACCGGCCAGGGCTCTAGAATATTTTGTATTTTTCAGGGCGAAATGATCAATAGTGAACCTTCTGAAAGACCATGACTAATTTGACTTGCAGACTGAGAGGCTTGCTGGACATTTTTTACATGAAAAGTTGGGATGGATGAGCTGTCAGTACTTTTTAAAAATATGTTTTTCTTGATTTTTTAGGGAGCGAGGAAGGAAGAGAGAGATAGAAACATTGATGTGAGAGAGAAACATAGATCAGCTGCCTCCTGCCTGTCCCCTGCTGGCTTGTGCCCTGACCGGGAATCGAACCGGGACCTCTCAGTCCACGGGAGGACACTCAATCCACTGAGCCACACCGGCAGGGCGATGAGCTTTCGGTTTTGTTTGGAGCTCTGGCCAGCTACCCCAAGAGGTCATGTATACATGTCATAACAAAGTAAGGAAGCAGGAGCAGTTAATGCTCTGCAAATTTAATGATTTTTCTCTATCTCCACTCAAAATTATACAAGGTTTTTACTTTTTAGTACTTTTCTTAGAGGAAAAGATAGCCTCTTCTTGCTCTAATGAGAAAAAGAAGCTTGTAATTAGATGTTGACGTTACCAATTATCTCTGTCCAAGAAATGTTATCAAAGGGAATCGAGCTACCCAGTCCCTTTGATACAGTTATGAGTGCAGGCCCTGGAGGTTTACTCTGGACTACCTGCCTTATCTCCCCATCTCAAGGTCCCCGAAGATATAGATTTAACATGATCTTGAATTAAAAAAAAAAAAAGGATGTGAAGAAAAATCCCTTTTGAGTGCAATTGCTGTTTTCTTGGGTGCTGATATTGTTGTCTTGTTAGTTTTAACAAGAATCACTTACTTAACTGGGGCTTAGGAGAGAGAAGAGAATCATTCCTGATTTTTGTCGAGGTTCTGAAAGTGAGATACGGGCAAATAAAGACTGTTGTAATGATTGGAACCTTGGTGTTCAAAAGGAAAAATTATGAAACCTATATTCAATAAGCAATTTCACAACATGCCTTAATTTGATTAGTGTGTTATAATTTCCAAAATGCTTTAGCATCTATTTGCTCATTTGTTTCTCACAACAGCCGTATGAAGTAGACATTTATTATGCCCATTGTACAGAGGAGAAAATTAAGACCCAGAGAGGTTAAGTGGTGGTGCCATTATTTGAACCTCGGCTGGTCTGACTTCAACCTGATGCTCTTTCCATGTATTTAGTGTTATTTTTAACTAACTTAACTATTGAAATTGGTTTTTGACCCTGTTGTTCTGAACTAATGAGAAATACATCGTTTTTTTTTGTTTGTTTGTTTGTTTTTGGAGGGGTGTCATTTTCTGACCAAAATCCTTTAGGACCAATAAAGTCAAGTCACCAGGAGATCAGGAAAATAGAAAACCTTTTTATAGGGTATAGAAATACGTGTATATTTAATGTTTGACAGAGAGTAAACGAAAAGGAAAAAATAATGAAAAAATTTTGCCAAAGGGCTGTTCAAAGGGAAAACATGCCTCATTGAGAGACTCTGCACTAAATGAAAATGAAATAAATAATGGAAAACTGTAAATGATTGATGCCTTGGTGCATGTATATTCTGAGAAAAGGCAAAACTGCTTTTCTGAGGTGAAGCAATATGCCCAGCACTGAGGAAAACAGGGAAAGTGAACACAAAATGTTGAGTATCTTCCATAGGTCATGTTTTCAAATCCCACAGATGATCGCTGTTTTTTTTGTGGGTTTTTTTTGCCTTTGGTGTTTTTTTCTGTTGTCTTGTGAACACTAGCTCTGTTAGGTGCAAATCTTTACTGGCTGTTGAACGACCCCTTTCCTGGTTCCAGTCTTGAAGTGGTGCCCTTAGTTAGCTAGCAAAATATGTCACCTCTTGTAGATGTAAATGGCAAAACACAGGGCAACTGCTGGTTGGACTTTCTGCCTAACTGGCCCCTCAGGAGTCCCCGTTGCTTTCCTTTGTCCTGACCTCTGACCCGGCCATCCTCTGAGGCCATGCAATGAAGTGGCCCTGTGGCCAGCGGTCGTCAGGCAGAGCAGTGGCAGCTGGGCTGCTGGAGGGAGCCCACCTCATAACTCAGTTCCTCTCTGGCCGTGGCCTGAACTTTCCACCCTCTTCCGGGCTTCCCTGCCTTGGCACACATAACTGCAACCGTCTGAAAAGGCCTTTGCTTTCTCCTTCACTTGGCTGGCTCCCGCTCTTTCAAGATTGAGCTCCTTTTACTCCATTTGGAACCTGCTGGCTGAGGCACGGCATTGCTGTGCTCCCCAGCTCCGGGAACCCACGTGCCCACCCTGCCGCTCACGTGTCTTCCCAGTGGTTTGCGAGGACGGGGCCCAGCACTTGTCTGCTGCTCAGGGTGAGGGACTCGGTGAGTGGCAGCCACCCTGACTAAGACAGATGATCCCGCTGTGATTCTTATTACTGTCGTGCGAGACCTCTAAGCTGACACATCTTTAAGCATGGAATTCTTTGCTCTTAAGTGACAAGGTCTGAGAATATCTTTTTCATCATGTGATTGAGGAAATTATATAAACCCCTGTTCTGTAAAAAGCTTTGTTCAGAAAATTCTATTTTCTGTAACACTCTTAGCTTCTGACAGGGGGCAGCAGAGCCCACAAAAACAAAGGCTGCCCCTTAACTGGAGGCCGGCGAGCCTTCAGATCCAGACCTCAAACAATTTCCGGCAGAAACCAGCCCTCAATATCTGACAAACATCACTGTGGACTAAAGACTTTAAGGTAAAGTCTGGCTTTTAATAAGGTAATATTGTTTGAAAGCACCACAAAAATATCTTTTAATACAAATAGCCACCTCCCTCACTTGATTACTGAGTAGGGAAAACTCACCTTTGCTCTTGTGCGTTTCTTCTTTCCTGTTCACACAGAACACTTCATTTATGACACTTCTGGTCACCAAATGTGTGGGTAGTTCCCCCGCCAACTGATTCTCTATGCATATAATTCAAGTCTCATATTGTTATCTGTGCTTTGACCAACTGGCTATAAATCGAGATTCCTGTGACCCCCTCCTCGGGTTTGACAATTTGCTGGAATGGCTCACAGAACTCAGGGAAATACATTTACCAATGTATTATAAAAGGGAATCATAAAGGACCGAAATGAACATCCAGATGGAAGAGACCACAGGGCGAGGGATGTGGGAAGGGATGCGGAGCTTCCGTGCTCCCCCGGGGTGCACCACTCAGGACCTTCACGCATCAACAACCCAGAAGCTCCCAAACCCCATACATGTGGGACGTTTATGGAGGCTTCATCACATGGTATGATCGATCATTAACTCCATTTACAGAACTTTTCCCCTCCTAGAGGACAGTGGATGGGGCTGGAAGTTTCAAGCTTCTAATCATGGCTCGTTCTTTCTGAAGCAGCCCCCCTCCAGGAGCCCACCAAGCATTGCCTCGTTGGAACAAAAGATGCTTCTATCATCCAGTAAATTCCAAGGGATTCAGGAGCCCTGTGCCAGGAACTGAGGGCAGACGTTAATATATATATTTCTATTATTTTGTGATTACAAAGCTTTAAAAGAGGTGGGTACTTATTTTTGCCGGCAATTTGTAAAATGGTGCTGGATCATAAGATATTTCCAGCTGGTATTAGGGATAGTGTCAAGATTTACAAATTAGTACCAGATGCAGGATTTATCTTCTACCCACCCTCCTTGGGGGAGGGGGGGAAACACCAATGAAAGCAACTGAGATAATAACTAAAACAAGTAGCCAGAGCTTAAATTGTTCCTCCTCCACCCATCATGGCATGAGTCCTTGGGGTCCAGTCTCATGCCCCACATATCTTTCTAAGTCCAGTGCCCAGTGCAGGGCCTGGTGTGTGGCAGGTGCCCAGCAAATGTGTTTGGAATTGAATGAACATCTCTGGCCTGATCACATGGAAGTTCTCCAGGGGAATTTCCAAGTTGTAGATCACATCTACTTGTAAACATACACAGGTGAGACATTTGTAGTCAGATGCATGATCACCCTAGGCATATGCTATACCACGTCTAACTTCAGGGACTCTGTTAATGTCCCCTTATTTAAAATTGTACCTAGAAGAGCAAGGGGAATAAAATAAATAAGATTTCATGTGGTTGCCTGATGGGTTTGCATAGGTAAGAGACATGTAGGTGGGTGAGGTCTGGTTTCAGCTCATGGTCAGTGTGAAACCAGGAATACAAAAGAAGTCAGCAGGAATCCTAAGATTCTCTGCTGTCCTTCTCCCTCTCATTCTTGAAATCCTCGGGTGGTTCAGCACCAATTTCCTTCTGTCCCTTTTCCCAGCATTGCTGCAATGTCTTCATTGCACAGGGCTTTCCATGTCTTCATTGTGTGAGTGGGTGGACCTCTTCCCTCCCTGTCTATTAGATTCTCTTCATACTTCTCAGAGGCAGATTTAAAACTGGTTCTTGGCAATTAATAAGAGCCTGGCCATTTCCTTTAATAATAACTGAGGGCCTCGTACATGGACTTCACCTTTTTTTTTTTATTCATTTGCATAGCAGCTTCATGTTACTCATCTGTTGGTAGAGAGAGCAATTCTCTTAAGGGACAAGACAGATATTAAGAAACCTCTCCCAGCAGATGAGTTAGATGAGGCTCAGAGAAGGGATGTCCTGGGCCTGTTGGTACCTACATTGTTAACGGCGGACTTCCCTGTGGGGTTTATGGAGTGTCTGAGCCATGGGAGTAACAGATATGGGGGAGGATATGAGGGGGAGATTTTCTTATTTTTTTTTCTTTTTCTTTTTTTTTTTTTTTATAACTAAAGATCATTTATTTGTTTTTCACTAAGACTTTATCTTAGGACATAATTAAACTGTATTACCACCGCCAACCCAAACTTGAAGAAGGGTTAGTACAGTGAATGTTATAAAGTAGATATGAACGGTTTTTAAACGAATGGAACCAACATTAACTCGACAAAGAAAAACTTCCTTCTAAATCATCATAATAATATTTAAGTAAAAAAAAGAGAAAAAAAGGGGGGTGATGGAAGTTCAGATTGAACAAGATCCTCACATTTTATCTAACACATTCAATCCTGGCTAGAATGTACCAAAATGGAAACAGGATTTACTATAATTCAAAACTTCCAGTACAGATTGCTGTACACACACCTGTGTTCCAAGACTACCCCCAACCCCAGTGCTTTCCAGCACAACTATTTCCCAGCTTGTTGGGCCTGCCGACAAAGGAGCACGTAGATCTTCTCTTTAATCCAATCTTTGTTATAAGGCTCGTAGGTCTGGGTGTCAACTCGGTAAACAAGACAGCTGAGGTCTGCCAGATCATCAATAAAATCAAACAACTGGCTGATATCATATGTAATAGAGGGGCTGTTGGGATTCATTCTCTTCAGATGTTCTTCATACATTTTACAAACGCCTTCCATACATTCATTCACTGATTCATAGACAGCATACGTTCTGCCTTCTGGCCTCTTGGTAGGCGGTACCAGTAAAATGGTGTGAGACATCGCGCCAAACTCTTTCGCTGTAGCCCCCTCCAACACCACCGCCAAACACGAGCCTAGCCTCAAAGCCGCCAACAGCCGAGGGGGAGATTTTCCTTAGAGGCCAACATTTGCACAGAAAGGGAAATGGATGGAGACATAATCAAGGAGGTAGGGATGAAGGGAATAATCTTCAAAAGGAACAGAACAATTTTGTGGTGGTGTCTGTTACTTGGCCAGGCTTTATATGATCTTTATAGTCTTTATTTTATTCAGTGGCCATAACAGCCTTGTGCCCATTTCTCAGATGGGACTACTGAGTCACAAGGAGGTCAAGTAGTTCCCAGGACAACTGCACTGGAGACCCCTAAGGACATTCGCACGGGATGTAATTCACATAGCACCATATGAGAGAAACCCCAGTAATTATGCAATATTACACAGCTTTTACGAGACAGAGCCCACATTCATACATAAGCTGTCTGGCTCCACAGCTAGGTTCTTAGCACCCTTCATGGTGCATCTTTCAAGACAACCTTTTCTGGAAGACAGCATTGCCTTGGCAGGCCCTAATTCATGCCTGTCTCCAATCTAACAGGAGAACCTGGCACAGGTTATAGCTCTGGACTTGAAGTTAGAGCTGGAGTTTGAGTCCTAGGTCTGCCAATGACTTATGTGACCTTGGCTAGTCACCTCACCTCTTCATGCAGCCATTGGCCTGTCTGTAAGGTGAAGAGAAGGGTGTGTCCTTTAGGCCTAGGGCATGGGCTCCAAAATTCACAAGTGAAAGTGCTTTATAAACTGTGAAGATTTGAACAAACGTAAAGGTGAGTACAAACCAAGGGAACACATGGGGCCAGTAGGCAGCCGCTTATTATTTGAGCTGATATGTAATGCGGAGTATTGACTTTTTATACCTCATTTGTGTCAGTGAAAAATGTACAAGTGACAGTGCCTTGAGTCTGCACACAGCGGATGGGCCTTTGTGTGTGTGTGGGTGTCTGGGGGACAAGGGAGGAGGCCAGGAAATGAAAACCATGTGCCTCCTTAAAGCTTCAAGCTTGCCCACAGGAAGAAGAAGAAAGCATGCTAGATGTTTTGGTGAGATAACAATGAAAAAGATGAACCAAGCCTCTGTTCCTTGGCTTCTTGTGTTTCTCTTGAGCAAATGTTGCTGTTCTTTAGGCAGCTTAAGAGGAAAATCACCTGTCATTTGTTGAAATATGACACAATTGGGGAGAATCAGAGGCTCAGGATGCTGTAAAATTTAAATACATCTTAAGTAAATTGGCCTCAGGCATTTTCTGGAGTTAGAAAGAAGAGGAGCTGTGTGAACTTGGACCTTGCTCTTCGTGTCCTCTACGATGGTGGCCAGGACCACGTGCACAAGGGTCTGGTTCACAGCCCGATTCTCTCGGGAGAAAGAGCAGAGAAAGTTTGTCTTAACCCTTCATGTTCTCTCCCAGAGCCGTCACTGTCGTAGAAAGGGTCTAGCTGGGTTGTCCAGAAAGGCACCTGCTTGGGACTCAAGTTCCGTCCCTAAGGATGTGTGTCCTGAGGGTTGTAGGGTAATGTCATTTATCAGGTAACGTCAATACCGGGTGCACATTTGGGAACCAGAGGGAGCTGCGGGGCAGGATGGAAGCCTGAAGATTCCTGACCTCAGTCTGGAAACGGAATCAGCTGAAAGGATCATAGATGTGTGGGCGTGCACGGGAGAGCAGGGAATGGGGCAGGGAGGGCACGCAGAGCAGTACTGACACGTCCTGGTCACGTGAAGCTCTCTGGACAGGTTAGCCCCACGTATCGAGTTAGAGGGCAGCTTCTCAAACATCTACGTGAACAGAGAGCTTTCACCCCAACTGACTAAGGCTGGCAGCAAACCCCTCATAAAACCCAATTAATGAGCGAATCCCTGATTACTGAGAAAAGGAACCGGGGTAAAACGAAGAGGGAAATTGACTTTTCTATAAAAACGGTCAGTGGTTTTACATTCAAATTTTTGAGGCAGTTCATCAACTCTTCAGGAGCCGGAACAACTTAAAAGCTTCTTTCATTTAACGCCCCTCAGAGGAGTAAACTGAGCCCCAGAGAGAGACAGTTTTGCCCGAGGCCCGGGATCGGACACGCTGAGCCAGCCCCGAGCCCACAGCCTCCACCTGCCCTGAGTAAAAATCAGTGCGCGTCCCTCCTGAGGCGGCACTTAGCGATGTGGGGGTGGTTGCCCTGGGATAAAGAGAAGCTCTTTGAATATTCCCTCATTTTAAAGTTTGAATTTAACATCTGCCACAGAGAAGGAAAATAAATTCCAACTGGCCTCCTTTTTTTAAATTTTGTTTTATTTTTCATTTAAGAGCGGGGGTGAAAAGAGGGGCTGGAAGTTGAAAGACAGTAACATGAGCCATGAGAGCACCGTGTGATGCACAATTAGGGAGCGAAATGCCTTACAGATGCCACCGAAAGAAGGAAGGAAGGAAGGAAGGAAGGAAGGAAGGAAAGAAAGAAAGAAAGAAAGAAAGAAAGAAAGAAAGAAAGAAAGAAAGAAAGAAAGAAAGAAAGAAAGAAAGAAAGAAAGAAAGAAAGAAAGCACAGAGGAGGAAAAGGCAGTCTCGAACCAAGGTGTGTGCGTCTTTGCCTTCCACATCAACCAGGTAAAACAAATCGAATGCTAATAAGTAGTGTGTCCGCTACAATCCTCCTTGCGTATTACTTACTTGGCACAAGAGACAGGGGAGCACATGTAACACATGTTTTACATTCAGAAGTTTTCTGTGCTTCTTCATCCTAGTTCTGAGCTGATCAAAGTGGACGTTCTTGTGCTGGAGGATCTTCACAAATCTAGAATCAGACTTGGAATTCCGAGCTCAGAGAGGGGCTGCCATGCGACTGGTTGCTGTGCACTAGCACTTGAACTTGCCAACCTAGTCTAAGCAGATGATAGTCCTTCTGGGGTTTGTCCATCTCTTTGCACCGGGCACTCCCTCCCTATCAGCCTGGCAGTGAACTCCCACTATCGTTAGCCATCTTTCCCAGTGGACGTAAAAAAAAAAAAATTAAGCCAGAACAAATCTAAGAGAAGCCCGGAGGATCGGGATAGACGCTCCCGGATGATATTCTGAAGGGATTTAGTTAGTGTGAGTGAGCTTTCCCCATTTTTGCTGAACGTGCACCGGTATATTTTGTTCACTTTAGATTATAAGTGATAACAATGGGTATCTTATTTCCCTGAAGCATGGGTGATTTAAAGGGCCTCAATTAAAAATGTATTTGACCACAAGTAATAGAAAACCCATTTTACAGAGAGGTAAACCCATGAGTTTCAATTTCTGACTTAACAAGACGTCCCGGTCTTGGCCGGTTTGGCTCAGTGGTTAGAGCGTCAGCCTGCGGTCCAGAGAGACCCGGGTTCGGTTCCCGCTAAGGGCACGTACCTCGGTTGCAGTTTGTCCCCGGCCCCTGTTGAGTCGTGTGGGAGGCAGCCACTCGATGTGTCCCTTTCTCATCGGTGTTTCTCTCTCTCTCTCTCTCTCTCTCTCTCTCTCTCTCTCTCTCTTTCTCTCTTCCTCTCTCTCCCTCCCATTCTATCTGAACAAAAAATGGAAAAATGTCCTCGGGTGAGGATAAAAAAAAAAAGAAGTCCGAAAGTAGGAGTCTGGTGGCCAGCCTCCTGGTAAACCTTGGTCTTTCCTTATGGTTGCAGTACATCAAGTAGTAGCCAACATGCCCAAATACAAAGCAGAGAGGATGGAGACAGGGGAGGCCAGCTGTGTCCAACACTTTTTTTCTCTCCTAATTTTTATTAATTTATTTTTGTTACAGATATTTCTTCTTTTTTCCCCCAGACACCCTCCTCTTCATCTAACACTTTTTATCAGGAAAACTAAAGCTTTCCCAGACTGTACTCTCAAACAGATGTCTGCTTAGGCCTCATTGGCCAGAAGTGGGTCATATGGCCACCTCCACTTGTGTGGAAAGGTGGGAAAGTAAGGAAGAATTATTATGATTCGTTTAGGCCAATTTTGATCCACCTGAGACTGGGTACATTGCTTCTCTGAACCAAATCAGTGTTCTGCCAATAAGGCAGAAGTTGGTGGATTTTGCATAATCACCAGCAGTACGTATCATATGACCGATTTCCTATTTGATACATTTGCAAATGTAATTTTTACTGTGAATAGCACACAAAGCATACCGAAAATGCAGAAGCTTTTACTGCATTATTTACCCTTGCTTCTTTACCTCTGTTTTGATAGCCTTATAGTTTCCATATAGTTTTCTTTGAAATGGTCATTGACACCCACTTGCTTAAGGGAAGCATTGTTAAGACCAACCCCAGCTGCTTGCCTCCAGGGTTCTGACATGCGCAGAACTACATTAGTGTTCTGGTACACATGTCCTCATGAACAGCTGGAAGTAATTTTCAACCTAACCGTTTCACATTTCATGAGTGGGTGAACTTTACAATAATTTTTGAAGCAACTATTTTAAAGTTCATGTATCTTTGATTGGACACTTGACTAATCCCATCCATTTCATTGGTGCTGAAAATCTAAAAACTCTAAAAAGCTTCTTACCCAAGTTATAAGAGAGATACAAGAGTGGCACACACAAAAAATCATGCCTTCTCTGGCCTGTCAGTACATTCAGTGTGTTCTCCACACCACAGCCCAAGTGATTCTTCAAATACAATGTAGACCATGTCATGCTCCCCTTCTCAGTCCGCCAGTGGCTTCCACTCATACTTGGGCAAAGTCCCAAGTCCTTACTGTGGCTTTCTGGGCCCTACATGACCTGGGCCCTGCCTGTGCCTCACATTTTGTTTGGCCTTGTAAACAAGGGAAAGGTAGTTCTTTGTAGTAAACTGTTCTCCAGAACACAAAGTGGGACAGTTTCTTTTTATTGAATTTATTGGGGTGACATTGGTTAACAAAATCCTACATGTTTCAAGTGCACAACTCAGCAAAACATCACCTGCACACTGCATCGTGTGCTCATCACCCAAGGTAAAGCCTCCGTCCCCTTTAATTCCCTTTACCCTCTTCCACCTTCCCCATCCCCCTTTTCCTCCGGCTATCAGCACACTGTTGTCTGTGTATGTGACATGTAATCCCTTCACCTTTCTCCTCCAGCCCCCAATCCTCTCCCCCCAGACAGCTGCCAGTCTGTTCTCTGTAGCTATGCTTCTGTTTCTATTTTGTTTGTTAAATTATTTTGTTCATTAGATTCCACATATAAGTGAAACCATATGGCATTTCTCTGACTGGCTTATTTCACTTAGCATAATGCTCTCCAGGTTCATCCATGCTGTCACGAAAAAAAAAAAAAAAGAAAAAAAAAAGAAGACTTCCTTCTCTTTAATGGCCAAGTAGTATTCCATTGTGTAAATGTACCACAACCTTTTTATCCATTCGTCTACTGATGGACACTTGGACTGTTTCCAGATCTTGGCTATTGTAAATAATGCTGCAATGATTTGTTGATGGTAGCCATTCTGACAGGTGTGAAGTGATATCTCATAGTTGTTTTAATTTGCATCTCTGATGATTAGAGACGTTGAGCATTTTTTTATATGTCTTTTGGCCATTTGTATGTCCTGTTTGGAGAGGTGTCAATTTAGGTCCTCTGCCCATTTTTTAATTGGGTTCTTTGTCTTCCTTTTGTTGAGTTGTATGAGCACTCTATATATTTGGGAAGGGTGTGGAGAAAAGGGGACTCTAGTACACTGCTGGTGGGAGTGCAGACTGGTGTAGCCACTATGGAAAACATTATGGTGTTATCTCAAAAAGTTAAAAATTGAACTGCCATTTGACCCAGTGATCCCACTTCTAGGAATATACCCTAAGAAGCCTAAAACACCAATCAGAAAGAATATATGTACCCGTATGTTCATAGCAGCACTATTTACAATAGCTAAGATCTGGAAACAACCCAGGTGTCCATCAGTAGACGAATGGATAAAAAAGTAGTGGTACATATACACAATGGAGTACTATGCAGCTGTAAAAAAGAAAGATCTCTTATCCTTTGAGATGACATGGAGGGACCTGGATAATATTATGCTAAGCAAAACAAGCCAAACAGAGAAAGACAAATATCACATGATCTCACTTATTTGTGGAATATAATGAATTAAACAAACTGATGAACAAAACTGATCCAGAGTCCTGGCCTGTTTGGCTCAGTGGTTAGAGGATTGGCCTGTGGTCCAGAGAGACCTGGGTTCAGTTCCCGCTAAGGGCGCGTACCTCGGTTGCAGTTTGTCCCCGGCCCTGCTTGGGGTTGTGTGAGAGGTAGCCACGCAATGTGTCCCTTTCTTGTCAATGTTTCTCTCTCTCTCTCTCTCTTTCTCCCTCCCACTCTATCTGAACAAAAATGGAAAAATGTCCTTGGGTGAGGATAAAAAAAATTTTTTTGACCCAGAGATTTAGAGGTAGGGTACAGACTTACAAACATCAGAAGGGGGGTGTTGGGGAGGAAGAGATAAACCACAGAACTTATATGCATGTATGCATGACCAATGGACATAGACAAAAATGCTGGGGATGGGGCAGAGGGGATGGGGAAGAGGGTGTCAAAAATAATGCTGCAATGAACATAGGAGTGCATATATTCTTTTGAATTCGTGTTTTGAGTTTCTCCAGATAAATTCCCTGAACTGAGATCACTGTGTCAAAAGGCAGTTTCAGTTTTATTTTTTTGGAGGAAACTCCATACTGTTTCCCACAGTAGCTGCACCAGTCCACATTTCCCTTAACAGTGCATGAGGGTTCCCGTTTCTCCACATTGTTGCTTGCATTTGTTGTTTGTTGATTTATTGATGACAGGCATTCTGATGGACAGAGGTGATATCTCATTGTGGTTTTAATTTGTGTTTCTCTGATGATTAGTGATACTGTGCATCTTTTCGTATGTCTATTGGCCATCTGTATTTCAAAAGGGGAGGTTTATTTTTTTTACATTATTTTAAAAATTTTATTCATTTATTTTTGTTACAGATGTTTCTCCTTTTTTTGCCATTGACACTCTCCTCCCAATTCCTCCACCTCCCACCAGCATTGTTGTCTATGTCCATGGTTACACATACATGCATATAAGTTTTGTGGTTTATCTCTTTCCTCCCCCTGCCCCCCTCTTCTGAGGGTTGTCAGTCTGTACCCTACTTCTATGTCGCTGGGTCTATTTTGTTCATTATATTCCATAAATAAGTGAGATCATGTGATATTTGTCTTTCTTTGATTGGCTTATTTAGCTTAGCATAATACTCGTGAGGTCCCTCTATGTCATCTCAAAGGATAAGAGATCTTTCTTACAGCTGCATAGTATTCCACTGTGTATATGTTCCACAGCTTTTTTATCCACTCATTTATTGATGGACACTTGGGCTGTTTCTAGATCTTAGCGATTGTAAATAGTGCTGCTACGAGCATAGGAGTACATATATTCTTTCTGATTGGTGTTTCAGGCTTCTTAGGGTATATTCCTAGAAGTGGGATCACTGGGTCAAATGGCAGTTCCATTTTTAATTTTTTGAGGTAACACCATATTGTTTTCCACAGTGGCTGCACCAGTCTGCATTCCCATGAGCAGTATACTAGAGTCCCAAGAGGGGAGTTTTCTTAACCTTCATTGTTTTTCTAGGATCACAGGGCTCAGATAAAATTCAACATTTATATAATATATAAATTATGCATATGTACACAGTATAATTGTATCATATAAAGCTGTTATTTAGCCCTGGCCGGTTTGGCTCAGTGGTTAGAGCGTCGGCCCACGGTCCAGAGAGTCCTGGGTTCGGTTCCCACTAAGGGCATATACCTCAGTTGCAGTTTGTTCCCGGCCCTGGTTGGGGTTGTGTGTCTCTCTCATGTCGATGTTTCTCTCTCTCTCTTCATTCCTCTTGTTTTATCTGAAGATGAGTGTCAAAGTGTTCTCAGGTGAGGATTAAAAAAAAAAAAGCTGTTATTTATAAATATATATTATATAGAATATATGTAGTATATGACATAAAATATTATGTATAATGTTATACATACACAAACACATATAATGTCAGCTGCTTCTGTAGATCAGGGAGGTGACAGTTAGCTTTACCTCAATCAGATAAGTGGTGGCACAGAAGGGCAAGTATGACTCACATCCCCCAATATTATCTGGCCAGCACTTGTAGGTTGAAAGGCTTTTTGTTTTTATCCTCACCCAAAGACATTTTTCCATTTTTGTTTAGATAGAGTGGGAGGGAGAGAGAGGAACAGAGAGAGGGAAACTTCGATGTGAAAGGGACACATCGAGTGGCTGCCTCCTGCATGACCCCAACCAGGGCCGGGGACGAACTGCAACCGAGGTATGTGCCCTTGACCGGAATCAAACCTGCAACTCATTAGTCTGCAGGGAGACACTCTAACCACTGAGCCAAACCAGCCAGGGCTAGGTTGAAAGTTTTTATTTTTATTTATTTTTTTTAATCCTCACCTGAGGATATTTTTTCCATTTTTTGTACAGATAGAGCGGGAGGGAGAGAGAGGAAGGGAGAGAGAGAGAGAAACATCGACGTGAAGGGACACATCGAGTGGCTGCCACCCGCACGACCAACCAGGGCCGGGGACAAACTGCAACCGAGGTACGTGCCCTTAGCGGGAACCGAACCCGGGTCTCTCCAGACCGCAGGCTGACGCTCCAACCGCTGAGCCAAACTGGCCAGGGCGAGGTTGAAAGTTTTTAATATGAAAGCCTTAAGTCAGGGCTTAAATCCAACCTCTGCCACACCTTATACATTTATACTGGGCCATAGCCACACACTTACCTTTAGTTAGAGTCTGGTCCAGGGAAGTACAGTGTACCTGAATTTGCAACCTCTAATCAAGAGTGTTGTGGGCCCACCCTTTGAGGAATGTGGACACACTGGATCATATTCAGGAAGAAACAACACAGCATTGAGTTTAATTTATGAACATTCTGCAATTTATTTTATTTTAAAATTTTTCTTTATTGATTTTAGAGAGAGAGGAAGGGAGAGGGAGAGAGAGGTAGAAACATCAATGAAAAAGAACATCGATTGGCAGCCTCCTGCATGCCCCCCACTGGGGATTTGGCCCATGACCTGGGCATGTGACCTGACCGGGAATCGAACTGATGACCTCCTGGTGCATGGGTCGATGCTCAACCACTGAGCCACATTGGCTGGGCTATTCTGCAATTTATTTAACTGGTTCCCTATTGAAGAAAACTTGTGTTGCTTCTACTTTTTTGCTATTACAGACAATGAATAAAAACATTCCTGAATGTAAAAAAATAAAAATAAAAACCACCAACACAGATGGCAAGGGAACAGGAACAATAACCACCCTATGAGGAATTTTGAGATTTAGTCTGGAGAAGGTGGGGCTGGGGAAGGATGGGAGAGGCCATTGCGTGTCTCCAAATAGTAGAAGTGTTGCCCTGGGGAAGAATTAGATTTGTTCTGTTTGGTCCCAAAGGATAGTACCAGGACAGAGTGGGAGGAAGTCGCAGGGAAATCGATTTTGTATCAGCATAAGGAAGCACTTTCTTATAACTGAGCCACCTTCAGAAGAGGGGCTTTCCTGTCATGTGTGTTCGCTGCAAAGCTCCGTGGTGGAGCTGCTAGAGGGATCTGGCTGCTGAATTTGTGTGTTGGGTTAAATAGTTCTGAAGTTCTCTTCCTATTGTAGGACTCGCTGAGGGCCTTCATTAGTTCAGGATGAGCATAAATCCTGGTAGTGGGGTAGAATGAATTTTTCCTTTATAACAGTGTATAATATAACAGTAATTATTATCTTATAATATTTAGTAACTGCTTTTTAAATCATTTAGAAAAATGTTTTAACTACCTAAAATCAATTAAGATAAGTTATTGTTGATTATGTGTATAATACTATTCTAGGAGTTCATGGAGCAATAACAGAATGAAGGAGAGCATTTCCCTGGGGAAGGAATGGTTGTCTGGGAAGACCTGATAAACCCATGAAGCAATAAGTGAGCCAGAAATTATATTCATTTGTATCTATATATTTACAAAATAAGGTGAAATTAGAAAATAGTCATGTGCTAATTGTCAGTAAAACTCAATAAGAGTAAGAGGGGGCCAGGTGAATGTCGTGGGCATGGTTTATATACACAATGTCAGGACACAAATCAAAGACTACTAACGAAGTACTTGAAATCAGACTGTCTTAGAAAAAGAAGGCCTGTATAATTGCGAAACAAACAACGTGTAAGAGTCACCATGGACAACTTCAGTGTTGGCTATGAGGATGTCTACCCACACTGGAGGGCAGCTTAGAGGTAGGCCTGAGG
Organism: Molossus molossus; assembly: GCF_014108415.1. Lineage (NCBI taxonomy): Eukaryota > Metazoa > Chordata > Mammalia > Chiroptera > Molossidae > Molossus > Molossus molossus. Next base: position 56,093,843 of record NW_023425346.1, read on the forward strand.
AGGGTGGGGGGCAGGGATGACTCGAAGATTGTCCAGTTGAGGGAGGGTATGTGCCACGAGTGGAGGAGCAGGAGCATTCGATGGCCCCACTGTGACCCTGAAAACCAGGCAGGGACATCTGCACTCAGCGCACTATGTGGTTGAAGAACGAAATGATGTCAGAGATTTAAAAGGCCAGTTTCAAGTTTATTCACTAAATATTTATCGAGCACCTGCCTTTGTACCAGGCATGCACAAGATGCTGAGGATCCCAGTGTCCTCAAGGACTTACAACCAAGTGGGTGAGAAGGGCAAGGAAACAGCATTGTAATTCCATGTGGTAAGTCCTGGAGAGAGAGCAGAGGCTGTACCCAGTGCGGAAGAGGGCTGGTGGGGTTGCCCTGCTCCAGATGGGGGATGTGGAATGCCGTAGGCCTTCTGGTGGAGCAGTATCTGAGCGGATGAAAGACAGGTGTGTGAGGTATGGGGGATGGGCTTGCTAGCAAAGTGATCCTTATGTGCAGGTGACCTGGAGAATAAGTGGGAAGCAGGAAGGTGACAGGTGAGAGTGAGCAGTGGGCCAGGCCAGGTGAAGAAGGGATTTACATAATACCAATCACAACAAATTAGTATTTGCTAGTATTTTTGAGAGTAAGTCAAACTGTATGAGTGAATGAGATTATGGAGGGACTTCAAAGAGAGAGTGCATGGAGGGGATGCCATGGTGTCCTCTCAGACAGTCATCTTGTACGTCCTGGTCGCCTGCTGTCAACGCAAAGCATCCGCGGCCTCCGCCAGGCAACTCTGGTGGACCTAGTGTTTACGTCTCTATACCAAGATAATAAAATACTCATTTTCTTGTTCTTTTGTTTTAGTTTTTATTACTTAGAATGGGTAGTATATCTGTTGTACGTTAAAATGCTTTCCCAGGATTGGTAAAATAAATGGTGGCATATTCTTACACTAAAATGCCACACAGCATTACCAACGACGCCATGGAAGAACTTCTCATGACATGGGGAACAGTTCCTGTTTCATAGTGAAAATGCTGTAAAACAATACCAATAACTTTAATTAAACAAAAACAAAAACAAAAAAATGAGGCATTCCCTGAGTCTCATTTTTCTTTTCTATAAAATAAAAGTATTATATTAATGATGTCTGAGATCCTCTATAGTTATAAAATTCTGTGACCTAGAAAGAATATCATGTTTCCATTTGCTTCCCTATGTGTTCTTTATTCTTCCTTCCCATTTTATAGATGTGGAAACTAAATAATAGTTCAGTAATAAAATATTTAATTTATATAGCATTAGCATTATTCACTTTTTTGGTTGTTGTTTTTTTGTTAATTCTCACCCGAAGATACTTTTTTTTTCCCCGTAGAGAGAGTGGAAGGGAGGGAGGGAGAGAGAGAGAAACATTGATGTGAGAGAAACACATTGATTGGTTGCCTCCCACATGACCCTGATTGGATCTGGGGATCAGGCCTGCAACCCAGGTACATGCCCTAGACTGGGAATCGAACCCTCGACCCTTTGCTCCACGGGCCTATGCTCTAACCACTGAGGAAAAGCAGCCAGGGCAGCATTATTTACTCTTTAAAAAATTATATTATAGCCCTGGCCGGTTTGGCTCAGCGGTTAGAGCGTCGGCCTGCGGTCCTGAGAGACCCGGGTTCGGTTCCCGCTGAGGGCACGTACCTCGGTTGCAGTTTGTCCCCGGCCCTGGTCGGTTGTGTGGGTGGCAGCCACTCGATGTGTTCCTTTCACGTCAATGTTTCTCTCTCTCTCTCTGTTCCTCTCTCTCCCTCCCACTCTACCTGAACAAAAAATGGAAAAATGTCCTCGGGTGAGGATAAAAAAAAAAAAAAAAAATTCTATTATATATTAGTATGTTGTGTGATATGTACATACAAGTATTTGTGTATTTATTGCATGCTTAAAACTTTGTTAAACATTAGGAATTTTATAAAGAAATTCCACCTTGAAGGACTTTATAATCTGGTTGGAAAGCAAAGATGTAACTACAAGCATGTTTACTGTAATAGTACATACAATAGTCACAAATAGTACTAAATGAGCATTAATAGGATGAGGAGGCTTATATTAAAGACACAGACAGTGTTCAGCTCACTAATCAACTAAATCATGATGATATTTTTCATAAAAGCCTTGCTCAGCATTAGATAATTGGGGCTAGAAAGGTCAGTGAGAAATGTCTCAGTTGCTTTACCATGGTGAATTGACTGAAATACACACTTAATGTAAAGGCAACCTGCCAAGATAGATTCCTCTCCTCCGTGCAGTCCTGGGGCCGATTTGTTTTTAAATAAAGAACATTTTCAACCCACTTAGAAATGGTAAATTTAGTACAAAGCTTTCTATTGTTTTGGAGGGGAGAAAAAAGAAACCCTAAACTGATTGGAAGAACACAGGGACTAGAATTCCAATCGAAACCAGATGTTCTCATTGTGGTCGTATTTTAATGGCTATCAGCAGTTGAATTCTAAAGCCCACGTCGTCAGCAGGGCTCAGCTCAAGTGAAGCATCCACTGTGACTGGACAGTCTCTGGGTCTTTGGTGCAGGAAAAACAGAGAACTAGACCATACTAGTAGCTTCCGTTTGTAGAGAACTTGCCGTAGGCTGGGCCCCATGCTTAGGTGCTCTATCCACCTTCTCTCATTTAATTCTAAGAAACAGAGAATTGAGTGTTTTCTCCATTATATAAGTGAAAAAGTTGAGCCTGTGAGACGTTAATGGCTTACTGAAGGTCATCCAGCAGGGATGCCGCCCGACAGACTCCACAGCCTGCCTCTGACCTTGCACGCTGTGCAGTCTCTGCTTCCACAGAGCAGGAGAGCTGGAACAAAGGGTTGTAGCAGGGCTAACATCAACTGGTCAGCACCGAAGTGGCTGCAACGATTTTCTAAATATTAAGTATTTCCACACTAGCTGGTAAATAGCTGCGGCCCTGGGCCTCTCCCTGCCCCGGTGCTCTTCCCCTGCCTTCCCCCAGGCTCCTGGAGCCCCATGCAGCAAGCAGACGGGTCACACCTGGGCCAGCAGGCCCTCGGGACCGCCCCGGGGCCTTCTGTTGGGCAGTGTGGGGATTATCCTGTCGGCATATCTGCCACAGGAGAGGAAATCCCTAGTGAGCGCGGGGCAGAAGCACAGCAGCTCTAGAACTTACCTCTGCGTGTCGTGTTCCACTTCTACCCGCTCTATTTTATACGTTAAGATTCCCGGTCATAGCCCGGCCACTGTGGCTCAGTGGTTGAGCGTTGTCCTGGGGACTGAGAGGTTCTGGTTGGATTCCTGGTCAGGGCACATGCTCGGGTTGCAGGCTCGATCCCCAGTGGGGGGCGTGTAGGAGGCAGCTGATTGATGTTACTCTCTCACATTGATGTTTCTATCTCTCTCTCCTTTCATATTTAAAAAAAAGGATTCCCAGTCACTTTGGTCATAAGTTGATCTCCTGTTTGCTCGTGGCTGTCACCCAGGGCCAGGGCAGGAGGTCTGGCCCTCCTGGTGGCACCGTTTCCTCACATCCGTGTCACACTGAGAGCTCCAGGGTGTACAGCCAAATGTGACTGTAGCATTTGGAATGGGGGGCGGGGGATTTCCTAAATCAAATACATCACCGACTGTGAGATTCACTATTATTTTATACCAGGAAGAAAGAAAAACCCTTTTTCACTGAGTGATGACACACACGAGCGCGGTGCCACTATGAATCAGTCACACCAGCCTCCAGTTCCTTTGAAATTTCCTTCATCTATTCTGAAGGGTTTGGCAATTTCCTCGGCCTCCGGTTGCCATGCTAGGCAATCCTGCTCATTTCTCCTTGACATAATGCAGATTCATATGTGTGGGTATGAATCTTCCTTTCTCAGGTTCTATAAAAGCTGTGCTTGGTTTATTGCTTTGCTAAAAATACGTAAATGTGGTCATTCCTCCCAAACGAAATATTTGCATCTTTCGGACCAAAGTCACATTCTACTGTTGTTTCCATTTTCTGCTGTGCTCTTCCTATTGAAACATTTCATACCAATGTTAAATCATCACGTAAACATTCTGAAGACATTTTAAATGGTGATTAAAACATGTAAGCTATCAACAGTGCATGTAACTCAATTAAAGTGACAGCAATGTGAGCATCTAGGACCAGCTCATGCAAGGACACGCAGGGCCAACTCTGACATGATTGCTCCTGGCCAACAGTGATTATAAGATGTACCCCGATTTTAAATTAGAAAATATGTGCATCTTAAAGCTGATTAAAGTGCACTTGGTTAATTTGAAGTAAATCAGTTGAACTTTGCAGATGTAAAAACTGAGACTCAGAGCAGTTAAGCCATTCAAAGTCACAGATCCAGGTCTGACTCCAAAACCCATGCTTCTTTCCATATAAGTTGATTATCTGAATGAGGAGAAACACCTGTCACATATGGCTGTCAAGGACACTGTTGGGGTTTCACCTTGTCCTCTCAGCAACCTTTATCAGTTCGGTGCGCTTACACAGCTTCCCATCTACAGCTTCCGGGGGCTTCACTCTTGTTTTGTTTTGTTAATCCTCACCTGAGGATTTTCCCATTGATTTTTAGACAGAGTGGAAGAGAGGGAGGGAGGGAGGGAGAGAAGGGGAGAGAGAGAGACAGAGGAGAGGAGAGGAGAGGGGAGGGGAGGGGAGGAGAGAAACATCAATATGAGAGGCACATTGGGGATCAAACCTGCAACCCAAGTATGTGCCTTTGATCAGGAATCGAACCCACGACCCTTTGGTCCTCAGGCTGATGCTCTAACTGCTGAGCCAAACCAGCCAGGGCTGGGGCCTTCACTCTTCATAGCTTACACCTGCAGCCTTCTGAAGGGAGCTACCCTAGGGCTACTGAAGCAGCTGGACCTGGACACTTCCCAGGGCTTAAAGTACTTGGGAGTTTTCATGCCTTCGGGACAGCCAGAAGGAAATAACCGACTCCTGTGGTCGTAGATGCCCAGCTGCTTTGCCTTGAGGCAGGACAGATTCTTTGGTGCAGCTGACCTTCCAGAATTTCCCCTGGGATCAGGCTGAGGCTGGGACTCCACCAGCCTGGTTTCCAGCTTATTCCCTTCCCTTTTCCTGCTTCCCTGCTCTCTCATTGTGTTCTCCACGGAGCCCTTCCTTAATTAATTAATTGCACACAAATTCTCAACTCAGGGTCAGCTTTTGGGAAACTCGACCTAAGAATAAAGAAATGAGTGACTAAGGCAGCATTATAAATGGCATCATAATGCTGATCGGATATGCTATTTGAGGCGAGCCATTCTTCTTCTTCCAAGTCCTTGTGCAAGTCCTGTATTTCCTGATCCTCACTGTTGCAGTCTGACCAGGTAATGTAACTCCCATCTGCAAGTTCTAGAAGCTTTAGGTCTTGTGAAGTCCTGTCCCCTCCAGGTCCCAGGTGAGACTCTTTGGACTGCTGATCCTCGTGGTGGTCTTTGCTACATCCAGCATCAGCGACTGGGCTGGAGGCTCTCTGAAATTGCCCCTGGGGATCCTGTTTTCTTCTGGTCACTGTCCTGGCCCAAAAGTTGATTATTGCAGAGGCTGTGTCCCTGGGCCTCACATTCAGGAGTAGTCAAGTCTGGACTTCCCTTCTGTCTTGTTCTTTGTGAACTTTACGGTTGGAGTCACAGTGCTGGGACTGGAGGAGCATCTGGCCGACCAGACAGGGAAGTGACCCGCTCGAGGTCAAAAGTAGAGCTTGGAAACTATGTTTGGAAACCAGTTCTGTGTCTTGTACTGTTATGCCTCGAGCTCTGGACTTATGTATTTCTGAGTAAGACAGCAAGGAGGAAAATTTCCCCCATTTTGTGTGATATTTTCAAATCCTGTTTATATCTAAGATTGCCTAGGTTAGTCTCCCTTACAACACTCCAAGTCCTCCAGACCTTCACGCTTATCTTTCGATGCACAAGCGTCAGTATATTCTTGAGGCAGGGACGGTGCTTCCCCCACTAGGGCCTGCGTCGCGGAAGAGTTTTCCCAGGCTCCTGTCATCCTCTCCGGATGTAACCCCACAGCCGTATAACTAAGAGGAAGAAAAGAAGGCCCAGAAAGGACATTAACTGAAAAAATTAACACTCCAGGTTTGTGCTGTGTGTTATCCCATTTGAAATCTCTGCTGAGATAAGAGAGGCTAATTTGCCGTAAGCTAGGCGTTTAAGGGAGAACTGATTTTGGATTTGTCACTCACTCATTGTAATACTACATAGAGAAAGACATTTTTTCTAAGCTTCATCAGCCTAAGGCAGAATTATGAGATAGACAAGGATCTTGTTTGGAGACCCTCATCTGCTCCTCCACCTTCTGGTAATGCCCCTTAAGTTCTCGGGGCCCCCTATGGCCACTTTGTCTTTTGTGTCTGTGTGTCGGGGGGCAGATATGTGGCTCAATGGAAAGAGTTGAACCAAGTGGACGGTGGTCTACGTACCGTCTAACAGGTGTGCTCACCGTTAATGTCTCTGGGGACCTGGGAGAGCCATGTGACTGTCTGGATAACAAACATATGTTGTTGATCCTCCTCGAGTCTGTTACTCTAGTTATTGTATGTTTCTCTTTCCTGGCTAATGGTATAGGGGAGACCACTGGGGTCATTCATGAGAAAGTTCATTATTGTAATGTGTTACCTTCCTTTTGGTCTTTGCTTTCTGCTGGGTGATACTGGGCTTTGATGACTGAAATAAATAAACAAGATTTCTAACCTTCAATTGCTCATAAACTAGCTTCATGACTTTTTACCATATCCTTAAACAACACATACTACTATCAGTTTAACATTCATATTTAAATGAATTGACTAGGAAAATTTAAATATATAGATTGCTAGGTAAATCATATCATTTATTTTAAACAATAATATCTGTGAAAATCCAGGTTGGTGGTGCCAGTCACATTTCTTCCTAATACATATTATATATGTTTTCTTTATTGACTTTTATTTATTTATTAATTAATTTATTTTTGTTACAGATATTTCTCCTTTTCCCCCCAGATAGACACCCTCCTCTCGACTACCCCCCACCCCAGCATTGTTGTCCATGTCTATTGGTTACGCATACATGCATATAAGTTCTTTGGTTTATCCCATCCCTCCCCTCACCCCACTCCTCTGAAGTTTGTCAATCTGAACTGTAATCCTTTCTATGTCTCTGGGTCTGTTTTGCTCATTAGCTTATTTTGTTCATTATATTCCACAAATAAGTGAGATCATGTGGTATTTGTCTTTCTCTGATTGACTTATTTCGCTTAGCGTAAGTCCATGTCATCTTAAAGGATAAGAGATCTCTCTTTCTTACAGCTGCATAGTATTCCATTGTGTACATGTACCACAGCTTTTTTATCCCCTCATCTACTAATGGACACTTAACTGTTTCCAGATCTTGGCAATTGTAAATAGTGCTGCTATGAACATAAGGGTACATATATTCTTTCTGGTTGGTGTTTCAGGCTTAGGATATAGCCCTAGAAGTAGGATTGCTGGGTCAAATGACAGATCAATTTTTAATTTTTTGAGGAAGCCCCATATTGTTTTCCACAGTGGCTGCACCAGTCTGTATTCCCACCAGCAGTGTACTAGAGTCCCCTTTTCTCCACACCCTTGCCAGCACTTGTTGTTTGATGATTTGTTGATGGTGGCCATTCTGGCAGGTGTGAAGTGATACCACATTGTTGTTTTAATTTGCATCTCTCTGATGATTAGTGATGTTGAGCATTTTTTCATAGGTCTCTTGTCCTTTTCGGAGAGGTGTCTATTTAGGTCCTCTGCCCATTTTTTAATTGGGTTCTTTGTCTCCCTTTGGTTGAGTTGTATGAGTACTCTATATATTTTGGAAATTAACCCCTCACCTGATGTATCGTTGGCAATTATGCTCTCCCATAGAGTGGGTTTCGTTTCCATTTTGATAGTTGTTTCTTTTGCTGTGCAGAAGCTTTTTAGTTTGATGTAGTCCCATGTATTATTTTTTTTCCTTTGTTTCTCTTGCCTTAGGTGTTGTATCAGTGAGACTTCTGCTACGTGTGATGTCTGAAATTTTGTTGCCTACGTTTTTTCTAGGATTTTTATGGATTCATGAGACACATTTAAGTCTTTTATCTATTTTGAGTTATTCTTGTGTATGGTGTAAATTGGTGGTCTAGTTTCATTTTTTTGCACGTAGCTGTCCAATTTTCCAAGCACCATTTATTAAAGAGGCTGTCTTTACTCCATTGTATGCTCTTGCCACCTTTACCAAATATTAATTGAGCATAATGTATTGGGTCAATTTCTGGGTTCTCTGTCCTGTTTCATTGATCTATTTGCCTGTTCTTGTGCTAGTACTAGGTTGTTTTGAATACAATGGCTTTGCAGTATAACCTGATATCTGGTATTGTGATCCCTCCTACTTTGTTCTTCTTTTTCAAGATTGCTGTGGCTATTTGGGGTCTTTTTTAGTTCCATATAAACTTTTGGAATATTTGTTTTAGTTCTGTGAAATATGTTGTTGGCATTTTGATGGGGATTGCATTGAATCTATAGATTGCTTTGGGTAATATGGACATTTTAATGATGTTAATTCTTCCAATCCATGAGCAAGGTATGTGCTTCTACTTTTTTTTTCTCTCACCAGAGGATACTTTCCCATTTTTTGTTCAGGTAGAGTAGGAGGGAGAGAGAGGAAGAGAGAGAGAGAGAGAGAAACATCGATGTGAAAGGGACACATGGAATGGCTGCCACCCGCACGACCAACCAGGGCCGGGGACAAACTGCAACCGAGGTATGGGCCCTTAGTGGGAACGAACCTGGGTCTCTCTGGACCGCAGGCCAACACTCTAACCGCTGAGCCAAACCGGCCAGGGCTGTGCTTCCACTTTTTTATATCTTCCTCTATTTCTTTTTTTAATGTTCTGTAGTTTTCTGCAAACAGGTTCATTACTTCTTTGATTGAGTTTATTCCTAGGAATCTTAATTTTTTTGCTGCAATGATAAATGGGTTTTTTTATTTTATTATTATTATTATTTTAATGCTCACTTGAGGACATTTTTGCATTTATCTTCAGATAGAGCGGGAAGGAGAGAGGGGGAAAGAGAGAAAGAGAAACTTCGATGTGAGAGAGACACACTGACTGGTTGCGGAGGACAAACTGCAACCGAGGTACTTGCCCTTAGTGGGAACCAAATCCGGGACTCTCTGGTCTGCAGATTGACACTCTAACCACTGAGTCAAACCTGCCAGGGCTGTTTTTTAAATTTCTCTTTCTGTGAGTTCATTATTGGTGTAGAAGAATGCCATGAGTTTCTTGATGTTAATTTTGTATCCTGCTATGTTGCCAAATTCATTTATTAAATTGAGTAGATTTTTGCTGGAGTCTTCAGGGTTTTCTATGTACAATATCATGTAATCTGCAAATAATGACAGTTTTAATTTCTCCTTTCCAATTTGGATCCCTTTTATTTTTTCTTCATGTCTAATTTCTTAGACTAAGACTTCCAGTACTACAGTACTATGTTAAATAAGAGTGGCAAAAGTGGGCATCCCTGTCTTGTTCCTGTTCTTAAGGGAAATGCTTTAAGTTTTTGCCCCTTAAGTATGATGTTGGCTGTAGGTTTTTCAGTTATGGCCTTTATTATGTTGAGATATGATCCCTCTATTCCCACATTGCTGAGCATTTTTATCAGAAATGGGTGCTGGATTTGGTCGAATGCTTTTTCAGCGTCTATCGATATGATAATATGTTTTTTATCTTTTACTTTGTTTATGTGGTGTATCACATTTATTGATATGTGAATATTGTACCAGCTTTGCATCCCTGGGATAAATCCCACTTGGTCATGGTGAATAATTTTTTTAATGTATTGCTGGATCCAATTTGCTAATATTTTGTTCAGGATTTTGGCATCTATGTTCATCAGGGATATTGGCCTGTAGTTTTCTTTCTTTGTAGTGTCTTTATCTGGTTTTGGAATTAGAATTATGCTGGCCTCATAAAACGAGTTTGGAAGTCTTCCTTCTTCTTGAATTTTTTGGAATAGTTTGAGGACAATGAATGTTAATTCTTCTTTGAATGTTCGGTAAAACTCCCCCATGAAGCCATCGGGGCCCGGGCTTTTGTTTGCGGGGAGATTCTTGATTACATCTTCAATTTCCTTAGTTGTTATTGGTCTGTTCAAGTTTTCTATCTCTTCCCAGTTCAGTTTTGGGAGGCTATGTGTTTCTAGAAATTTGTCCATTTTGCCTAGATTGTCCAATTTGTTGGCATATAATTGTTTATGGTATTTGTTAATGATCCTTTGTATTTCTGTGGTGTCAGTTGTTACTTCTCCTCTTTTGTTTCTGATTTTGTTTATTTGGTTCCTCTCTCTTTGTTTCTTGGTAAGTCTAGCTAAGGGTCCATCAATTTTGTTTATCTTTTCAAAGAACCAGCTGTTTGTTTCATTGATCTATTGAATTGTTATATTTTTAGTTTCTATGTTGTTTATTTCTGCTCTGATCTTTACTATTTCTTTCCTTCTACTTGCTCTGGGTTTTTCTTTTTGTTTGCTTTCTAATTCTTTAAGTTGTGAGGTTAGATAGTCAATTAGAAATTTTTCTTGACTCTTAAGGTAGACCTGTAGTGCTATGAACTTCCCTTTCAGAACTGCTTTCGCTGTGTCCCATAGATTTTGTGTTGTGTGTTCATTTTCATTGGTTTTCATGAAGTTTTTAATTTCTTCCTTGATCTCCTCGGTAACCCATTTGTTGTTTAATAACATGCTATTTAGTCTCCATGTGTTTGAATGTTTTTGTTGTAATCAATTTCTAGTTTCATGACATTGTGATCTGAGAAGATTCTTGATATGATTTCAGTCTTCTCCAACTTGTAGCGACTTAGTTTGTG